>NC_059121.1:11783180-13274430 GCF_020740685.1 Jaculus jaculus
GTCCTTCCCTCTTTGCCTTCTTGTCACAATTAAGTGAGCCACTTTCTCTTACAGTTTTCCACCATTATTTCTGCTTGCTATAAGCCTGAACGCATTAGAGCCAGTGAATCAAAGGCTGAAACCATGAATTCATGAGCCAAAATAACATTTCTTTTCTGTTTACTTTGGCTGTTTTGCCACAGCAACAAAAAGTAACAGAGGGCTGGGAGATAGCCAACTGCTTGCAAAGCCTAAAGGCCCCGGTGTGATGCAGAGTGGTGCATGCAATGGCAGGAGGCCCTGACACATCCCTTCTCCCTCTCTGTGCTTGCTTAATATAAAGAAATTTCTGAAAAGTAACAAAGCAGGGCTGGATGAGATGGTTTAGCGGTTAAGGCACTTGTTTGCAAAGCCTAAGAATCCATGTTCAACTCTCTAGGTCCCAAGTAAGCCAGATGCACTACATGACACAATCGCACAAGGTGGCGCTCATATATGGAGTTCAATTATAGTGGCTGCAGGCCCTGGCAGAGCAATTCTCATACTCATTCATTCATATTCATATTCATTTTCTCCCCCACCCCCTCTCCCTCCCTCTCCCCCTCATTCTATGTATGTATATGTGTGTGTGTGTGTGTGTGTGTGTGTGTGTGTGTGTATATATATATATATATATATATATATACATATCTAACTATCTATCTATCTATCTCACATTTTTAAAAAGGCCAGTATGCTGGGCTTGCCTCATAAAAAAAGTAACAAAGTAGCTGTATTATTCCAGTACTTTTGTTGAACAAAGTAAGCTTAAGTAATTGACACTTCTTTGACCTTTGAACTTATCAGAGAAGCAAGAAACCAGCAAACAAGAAAAACTGTACAGGTACAATCTCCAGTATTAGAAACAGGATTACCCTTTCATAGTTTGTCACTTGTAGGAGGGAGGGTACATGGGAACATGCACAGTGCAGAAAGTCCTGATTGATGTGCTTATTACACTGTTTACTCTGTAAAACTGTCCTTAATATAAGGTCAAGGTACTGCTGATGTCATTGTGGAAAAGAAAACCTCCATAAAGGCAACAGTACCCTGCCGTAAGAATGAGGCTCAAATACTACACATGGGAAAGTAGGGAATTCTGTTTGGCTTATATAATTAATGCCATGATTTTGCCATGTATTAGTTTGCTCTACTTTAATGCAAAGTAACTCCATGTTTAGACAAAGAGCTTTAGACTTGAAAAATATATTTTTTCATTTTTTTACCAGCAGAGAGGGAGACAGACAAAATGGGTGTGCCAGGGTCTTCTGCCACTACAAACGAACTCCAGATGTTTATACCTCTTGGTGATCTGGTACATGGGTACTGGAGAATTTAACCCAGCTCTTTAGGCTTTTCAGGAAGGCTTAACCTTAACTCCTGAGCCATTTCTCCAGCCCAACTCTTAACTTTTAGCTCCCAGGTAATAAGTCTTTTGGTAGAAAAGAAACCGAGTTTCCCTGAGGTCAGTCCTAAAGTGGTAGAGCCTTTAAGCCTACTCCTCTTTAGGCGTCAGGCCATCCCAACCCAAATTTCAGCCCTAACAATGGCATTATGTTGGGAATGAAGAAAATCCTGTGACATATTTCTTTTAATGAAGACATCCTACCGGGCGTGGTAGCACACGCCTTTAATCCCAGCACTCAGGGGGCAGAGGTAGGAGGATCGCCATGAGTTTGAGGCCACCCTGAGACTCCACAGTGAATTCCAGGTCAGCCTGGGCTAGAGTGAGACCCTGGAGTTCATCTGCAGTGACTGGAGGTCCTGGAGTGCCCATTCCCTCCCCCTCTTTCTTTCTCTCAAACAAATAAAATATAACAACAAACAAGGGCTAGAGAAATGGCTTAGCAGTTAAGGTGCTTGCCTGTGAAGCCTAAGGCACCCACATAAGCCAGATGCACAAGGTGTCGCATGCATCTGGAGCTTATTTGCATTGGCTAGAGGCCCTGGTACACTCATATTCATTCATATTCTCTCTCTCTCTCTCTCTCTCAGTAAATAAATATTTTTTAAAAAAACAAACAAAGCTGGATATGTTGGCACACACCTTTAATCCCAGCACTAGGGAGGCAGAGGTAGGGAGGATCGCCATGAGTTCAAGGCCACCCTGAGGCTACATAGTACATTCCAGGCCAGCCTGGGCTACAGCAAAACCCTACCTCGAAAGAAAAAAAAAAAAAAAGAAAGAAAGAAAAAGGATGGTTGAGTAATTAGAAGATGGCTAAAAACATATTCAAAACTTAAATAAGATATTTAAAGGCTACATAGTGAATTCCAGGTCAGCCCGGGCTACAGTGAGGCCCTACCTCCAAAAAACAACAAAATTAAATAAGATATTCAAAATGACATTGCCAGGATTAATCAGTCAAATTGTATATGCATGCACTTAAGACAATATTCTTGTAAAAAAATGTATTTTGAGCTGGGTGTGGTGGCGCATGCCTTTAATCTGAGCATTCGGGAGGCAGAGGTAGGAGGATAGCCATGAGTTCAAGGCTACTCTGAGACTACATAATTCCAGGTCAGCCTGAGGTGGAGTTAGACCCTATCTGCACAAATCAAAAAAAGAAAGTAATTTGCTTGAATCTCATCAAGACAAAACAATCTCTAGAAACTGAGATTATAGGCAATTCCACAAGACAAAATGTCAATGTCCTCTAAGCAATTTATTTATTGATTTATTTGAGAGCGACAGACAGAGAAAGAGCATAATGGGCGCACCAGGGCCTCCAGCCGCTGCAAACGAACTCCAGACGTGTGTGCCCCCTTGGGCATCTGGCTAACATGGGTCCTGGGGAATCGAGCCTTGAACTGGGGGGTCCTTAGGCTTCACAGGCAAGCGCTTAACTGCTAAGCCATCTCTCCAGCCCTCATTTAAGCATTTTTAAAGGTAAAGGAGAGGTCTGTTCTAGATCACTAAAGGTAATACATGGTCTCTGAAGACACAGCAGATACAAAAAGGCATTCTTAGACAAGTGAAGAAATCCCAAAAATCAACTAACAACATATGAAGGGAAACACTGTTGAGATAAGCATTCAATGTATTATCTCAATTTTTCTGTATGCATTAAAAAAAGTAAAAAGAGGTAAGTAACATTTAAATATCCAAACACATAAAACTTGTATTAACATGCAATGGCATTGTATCTACTTACAGAAATTAAATAGTTCTATATTCATCACTATGAAATAAGTCAATTAAATGCAAAATCTTAAATTTTTTGAGGGGGGTTGGGGGAGGGATTTCAAGGTAGGGTCTCACTCTAGCCCAGGCTGACTTGGAACTCAGTGATCTTCCCACCTCTGCCTGAGATCAAAGACATGCGCCACTCCACTAGGCTCAACTTTTTTTAATGGACAACCTTTATACATATACACAATGTATCCTGATCATAATCCCTCCCACCACCTTGCTTTTCCCTCTCTCCCAACACCTCCTCCACTGAATCCGTCTCTTCTCTCCATCTAATCCTGGTCAACTACATTCCCTTTTTTCCAAAAGTCTTTGACGTTAATGACCAAAATACTGTAAATAAAAAAACTTATGAGGGCAAGAATGCTAAGAACATGAAACCATGATTAGATAATATTGCATATGGGAATTTACTATTTTAAAATACACTACTTGGGAAGTGATCGCGACATGCAGATGCCAGTTAAGATCTGGACTTAGGGCCGGGCATGGTGGCGCACGCCTTTAATCCAGCCACTCAGGTGGCAGAGGTAGGAAGACTGCCGTGAGTTCGAGGCCACCCTAAGTCTACATAGTGAATTCCAGGTCAGCCTGACCTAGAGCAAGACCCTACCTCAAAATAAATAAATAAATAAATAAATAACCAGCCAGGCATGGTGTCGCACGCCTTTAATCCCAGCACTCGGGAGGCAGGAGGATCACCATAAATTCAAAGTACCCTGAGACTACATAGTGAATCCCAGGTCAGCCTGAGCCAAAGTGAGACCCTACCTCGAAAAAACAACAAAAAACGAAAAATCTGGACTTCAGAGACAGCAACGCACTAATTCGTACTTTTTGTTTGTTTTCCAAGGTAGGGTCTCACTCTAGGTCTAGGCTAGGCTGACCAGAATTCACTATGTAGTCTCACGGTGGCCTCGAACTCAAAGCGATTCTCCGACCTCTCTGCCTCCAGAGTGCTGAGGTTAAAGGCGTGCACCAACACGCCAGGCCTCATTCATACTTTTTGAACGCTCTGGGTCTGGACGATCTTTTTAGGAGGAACGTTTTTTTAAGCTGTTGCCAGAGAGGCGAATGGACGACATCTTCAATTTTAAGAATGTGATTGGGCTCGGTTTTGTTTTTTTTTAAAGGGATGCTAACAGTCTGAAGTCACCTTGGAGCACAAAAACAGCCCTATTTCCATCTAGTCGCGAGCTGCAGGCAATCCCTCGCCGGAACTAACTGCACGACACCAAGACTTGAGTGAGTATGCTTCTTCTTGCATTCTGCACGATGTTCAGAGCACAAACCAGGCATTTACCATTCCGTGGCCATCTTAAGTTCGGGAAGGAAAACAAGGGATGCGGAATGGGAAAACACTGAATTCGAAGGCCGGGAACCGGCCACGAGTACAGAAGGCACGAGGAAAAAGAAGCTAGTGATTTCTTTGTAAGGCTTTCGGTGCAGAGACTAAACCTCCGAAAGCTCGACGAGGTGGAGAGCTTGGGCCCAGCGGGCCTCGCCAGGTGCCCTCATCAAACATGGCGGCGACGGCGCCGCGCACGCGCGCTCCTCGGAGTAGCGGAGGCCCCCAAGGCGCCCGCGCCCCTCCCCCTCCCCAGCCGAGCTGCAGCACTTACTCCGGCGGGTACAGCCTCAGCTCCTCGATTTCTCCTAAGAAGGAAAAAAGCGTCCTCATCTGTTCGCTGGTCACCGCCGACGACAGGTTCGTCACCTGAATCACCGCCGTAGGGATAAGGCCGAAGCCTAAACCCAAGCCGAAGCCGCCGCCGCCGCCGCTGTTCATCCCGATTCCGCTGCCTTCCCGCCTCCCGCCCCCCTCCCCAACCAACGTCTACGACGAAGACGACGACGACGCGTCAGCGAACGAGCCGGGGAAGAGCGGCGGGCACGCGCGGCGGCGCGAGAGGAGCGCGCTCCCACGAGCCAATGCACTGCGCCGGGCAGGTCTAGCCTCCTTCCGCGCAACTCGCATGCTCTCGGGGCGGCTGGGGCCTGGGGAGCCGACTGCGCAGGCGCCGGGCTCTCCGGAAGTGTCGCCCTGGCAACGCGGCCGACCCGGGGCCCTGGCTGAGGCCTGCTCTGCGCGAGGCCTCCTTTGGGGCCGTGGCGATCGCTTCTTTTACTGGAGGTGGATGTGTGTGCGTCTTGGAAAATGCTTACCGAGTTCTAGTGTCATTTTTAAAATATATTTTATTTATTTATTTATTTGAGAGAGGAAGAGAATGGGTGCTTCAGGGCCTCCAGTCACTGCAATGCGCCCCAGACGCATGCACCTCTTTGTGCGTCTGGCTTACCTGGGTACTGGGGAATCGAACCAGAATCATTTGGCTTTGCAGGCGAGCCCCTTAGACCTGGAATTCACTGCGGAGTCTCAGGGTGGCCTAGAATTCACAGCGATCCTCCTACCTCTGCCTCGCAAGGTCTGGGATTAAGGGCGTGTGCCATCACGCCCGGCTCCTTTAAAAAAAGAAGTATTATTTATTTG
Organism: Jaculus jaculus; assembly: GCF_020740685.1. Classification (NCBI taxonomy): domain Eukaryota; kingdom Metazoa; phylum Chordata; class Mammalia; order Rodentia; family Dipodidae; genus Jaculus; species Jaculus jaculus. The sequence goes on from NC_059121.1 coordinate 11,788,883, forward strand.
AGAGAGAGAAAGGCAGATGGAAAGACAGAATGGGCGCGTCAGGGCCTCCAGCTACTGCAAACGAACTCCAGACGCAAGTGCTCCCTTATGCATCTGGCTTACATGGATCCTGGGGAATTGAACTGTGGTCCTTAGGCTACACAAGCACCTTAACCACTAAGCCATTTCCCCAGTGCATAGTGTTCTTTTTTTTTAAATATACATTTTTTTTTATTTGTTTGAGAGAATGGGTGTGCCAGGCCCTCCAGCAGCTGCAAACAAGCTCTGGATGCACGCGCCACCTTGTGCATCTGGCTTACGTGAGTCCTGGGGAATCAAACCTGGGTCCTTAGGCTTCATAGGCAAGCGCCTTAACCTAAGCCAACTCTCCAGCCCAGTTCTCCTGTTCTTGACAAAATAAGAAACCAGCTCTTTCCAGTCTTGACTGGGACTAGGCAACTGCAAGGATGGAAGAGGAATGACATTGGAGGCATCACAGGCGTCTTAACTTGACCAAACTACATCCTGGAGGGCTGCCCCACCTCACCTAGTGTTACAAATTGGAGAAATTGGCAAAACTGGAGGTTCAGATTCAATTAAGATAATAGGGCTGAAGAGATGGCTTAGCAGTGAAGGCGTTTGCCTGTGAAGCCTAAAGACCCAGGTTGGATTTCCAAGTGAAAGGCTTGACGGAAGCAAGGAACCAGATGAGTAAAGCTACCTCAGGTTTATTGGCACAGCTCTTAGGGGAGGTCCACTGGTCCCAAGATGTGAGGCCAGAGAAGTAGCATCTGGGACCTAAAATGGAGATCTTTTAAAGGGGAGGGCGGGGAAAGATGACATGCTAGCTAGGAACCAAGGGTGGCTGAGGAAAGTAACTATTTCAAGAATGGAAGGGAGCACAGGTCTCCTTATAAGGTCCCAACTAGGGAGGGGGCCCAGCCGTTGGCGGGCAGAGTAGTCTTGAAATTGCTGGTCCCCATCATGTCCAGGAATGTGGGTGGTGGGGTTACTGGAGGGCACGGCCTTCATGTTAGGTCCTTTGTTCTGAGCAGGGGCTCGCCTAACACCGAGTACCCACTTAAGCCAGATGCACAAGGTGGCACGTGTGTCTGGAGTTCATTTGCAGTGGTTGGAGGCTCTGGCGTCCTGAATCTCCCTCATCTGTCTCTTTCTCTCTCAAATAAATAAATATTTAAGCAGGGCATGGTGGCACATGCCTTTGATCCCAGCACTCAGGAGACAAAGGTAGGAGGATCACCATGACTTCGAAGCCACCCAGAGACTACATAGTGAATTCCAGGCCATCCTGGACTAGAGTGAAACACTATCTCAAAAAAAAAAAAAAAAAAAGACAAGAGCCAGAAGCTCATGCCTGTAATCCCAGCACTTGGGAGACAAGTTGGGGGATCACTGTGAGTTTTAGGCCAGCCTTCGACTACAGAGTGAGTTCTAGGCCAACCTGGCTAGAGGGAGACCCTACCTAGAAAAAAAAAAAAAAAAACCCTAGACAATAAAGGTCCTGCTATCATTGTTTGTAACTTATAATTACACTTGTGGCACATCAGAAGCTGTTCGACAGGGCAAGTGATAGATGGCACACTAAAGGCAAATCTTTTACAATCTTGAGGAGCAAGAGGAATAGTATAAAAACAATCTTTTAAATCCAATATAATTTTATAAGTATCTTTAAGAATAGCAGAAGGCATAGGCAATCCCTGTTGTAAAGTTCCCATCAATTCCATTATTTCATTTACCTTTCTAAGATCCTGTAATAACCTCCATTTTCAGACTTCTTTTTTATAACAAAAATTGGAGAGTTCCAAGGTGATTTGAAGAAGAACCTCCTTGATTGACTTCCCTTGAAGGGCAGCAACCAAGGCTAGCCCTTGTGTATAGGATGGTCCTATAGCAGAACATAGACTAATATAATCAGTTATATTCCTCTTTCTCCTAAATGGCCTCAAGGAAGCTTGACAAGAAGAGTTAGCATTCTCATAGGCTAATAATTTTACAAGTGCAAGTCCTGCTTTAGAATCTCCAACCAATCTGTTAGCAGCCTGTAATAATCTATCCACAAAGTTTTGATATAATTCACCAGGTCCTTGCCTAATTTTTGATAAATCTTCAGTTCCCCTCCCAATAGATGGAAGTTTACGCCAAGCCTTTTTAGCTTGTGCATTAACCTGAGCATAAACGCCTACATCAAACTTCAATTGATTCTCAAGTTCCCGATATGGTCCCTCTCCTGCCAGCATATCAAAAGTAATAGGTACCCCCTGGGCCTTATTCACCTCAGCAATAGTCTGACAGTTCTCCGTATATTCTGTTTTCCACAATAAATAGTCTCCCCCTGACAAACATGCCTTTGCTACTTGTTTCCAGTCCCCTGGAGGGAGCGCCTCAAATGTCACAGAGTCTATGATAGCAAGCGTGAAAGGAGCTGTAGGGCCATATTGCACACAAGCTGCTTTTAATTCCTTCAACCGCTCAAAAGGGATAGGGTTATGAGATCTTACTTTATTCCCTTGAGTATCTTTTTGTTCAAAAATAGGATATACATCAAATCCCTATATATCTTCTCTTTGCATTGCTTTTTTTTTTTTTTTTGGCTTGCAGGGGTGAGACAGAAAGCCAAATCAAAGATACAGGATGAAATTCACCCTCAGGTTTTGACACTTCCGCAATAGCAGGAGGTGTTGTTACAGCAGAAGGATTGGGAGTGACTGTATTTCCTGGAATACGCTTTCCCTGACATTGCTGTACTTGTAAAGACAGTGATTTAACCATACTTTGCAAACATTGCATCTCCTCTAAATATTTTTCTTTCTGTTCATCCTCAGATCTAGTAAAAGTTATAAAAGGTGGAAAGCCTTCCTCTTGGTGGCCTTCTGTCACCTCCTCCTCTACTTTTGCTTCCTTATCTGACTCTGAATGATCAAGGCAACATTCTTCTTTTCTAAATAATAGTTTAGATCCAGACTCTGGTTCCTCAGGTGAAATGGAAGGCTTAATTTCATTTTCTAAGTCCACGCTGGGAAGCAGTCCTTTGTCTTTAATTGTACCTGATTTAACTTTATCTCTTTCATGTTTAGGATCTAAACTATCTCTAACTAAAGCCCACAAGCTAAAAGTTTCCACTGGTACTTTACTTGGCCCGTGGATATTATAATAATCTTGAAGCTCAGTCTCTACTTTGCCAGATTTTTAAATCAATAGTTCCTCCTTCTGGGAACCAAGGACAGACTTTTTCTATAAATTCCAAAAAGTTACTAAGTTGTTGTAGACTAACTTTGGTTCCCTGAGTACGCAACATATTTTTAAGCATATGAACAAAAAGCATATGACTACTACCTTGTCCCATTTTTACTAATATTACTCATTGCTCCCTTTTTTCTTTTTCTGAGCACTCCTTTTCAATCCAGCGGTGTCCTTCATTGTATCCCCATCTTCAGGCCCCACATTGGGCGCCATTTGCCGGAGACTGCCGGCTGAAAGGGTTCAAGCCTGATGGGGAGTGAGGATTAAGGAAAGACAGAAGAAAGAGTGAAAGCATGGACTCCAGTCCAGGGCTGAAGCAAGGCCTCAAGCCAGGACTGAAGACTCGGTTTATTTCATAGCATTCCTTTTTATATCTTTTTACAAACAGTTTTTCCATGGACAAAGATTTTATGAGCTTCACAAGTTTCTATCAAAAAACCCTTCTTGTTACAGAGTTTTTGCACTTTAATCACTTCTCAGTACAAAAGACCAGCCAAATGGCTAAATATACCTAATGTTGCTTACAAATAGGTGCTGAGGTCTTGCTGCCAAAGGGCTTCCCCACACTGAATATACATAATCTTGCTTACAGGTAGGCTGCTATAGTTTTGCTAAGGTCTTGTTGCCAGAAGCCCAGGGCTATGGATACAAGTCCAGCCAAAATGGCTCCCGACACCCTGCACAAGTTCTCAGGACACAGGCATAATAGCAAGCTTCTCACACAAACTGCTAGCCCAGTGTAAGCAAAGTTCTTTCTCAGCCTCATAAGCCAAAACTCACAGTCCATATTTCTCACTGCATTCAGGTCTTTCAACTCTGACCAGAATAATCCATCAAGTTGTACTTACAGCACTGCAAGGGATCTTTTAGGCCAAGGTGTCAAATCCTTCCACATTCTTCTTGAAAATCAGCTCCAAAAGGCCAAAGCCACACAGTCAGTTGTCTAGCAGCAATCCCATTCCTCGGTACCACTTAACTGTTGCAGTCAGATTTGCATTGCTGGTAGAAACCACCTTACCAAGAGCAACTTTTGGGAAAAAAAAAAAAAAAAGGATATATTTTGGCTTACAGGCTCAAGGGGAAGCTCCACAATGTCAGGGAAAATGGTGGCATGAGCAGAGGGTGGACATCACACCCTGGGCCACATAAGGTGGACCATAGCAAAAGAGAGTGTGCCAAATTCTGGCAAGGGGAAACTGGCTATATCACCCATAGGCCTGCCCCCAACAATACACTGCCTACAGAAGGAATTAATTCTCAAATCTCCACCAGCTAGGAACCTAGCATTCAGAACACCCAAGTTTATGGGGACACCTGAATCAAACCACCACCTCAGAAAAACAAAAACAAAAACAAAGAGTTTAAAATTAGCTGGGTATGGTAACACATGCTTAAATTTTTTTTAATTGACAAGTTCCATAATTGTTGAAAATTATCTATGGTAATTCTTCCCCTCCCTCCACTTTCCCCTTTGAAACTCCACTCTCCATCATATCACTTCCCCCTCTCAATCAGTCTCTCTTTTATTTTGATGACTTAGGCCTTTTCACTCCCATTAATCTGTTCATCTTTTCCTCCTATTATAATGGTCTTGTGTAGGTAGTGTCAGGCACTGTGAGGTCATGGATATCCAGCCCATTTTATGTTTGGAGGAGCATGTTGTAAGGAGTCCTACCCTTCCTTTGGCTTTTACATTCTTTTTTAAAAAATTTTTATTAACATTTTCCATGATTATAAAATATATCCCATGGTAATTCCCTCCCTCCCCACCCCCACACTTTCCCATTTGAAATTCCATTCTCCATCATATTACCTCCCCATTACAATCATTGTAATTACATATATACAATATCAACCTATTAAGTATCCTCCTCCTTTCCTTTCTCTACCCTTTATGTCTCCTTTTTAACTTACTGGCCTCTGCTACTAAGTATTTTCATTCTCACACAGAAGCCCAGTCATCTGTAGCTAGGATCCACATATGAGAGAGAACATGAGGCACTTGGCTTTCTGGTTCTGGGTTACCTCACTTAGTATAATACTTTCCAGGTCCATCCATTTTTCTGCAAATTTCATAACTTCATTTTTCTTTACCGCTGAGTAGAACTCCATTGTATAAATGTGCCACATCTTCATTATCCACTCATCTGTTGAGGGACATCTAGGCTGGTTCCATTTCCCAGCTATTATAAATTGAGCAGCAATAAACATGGATGAGCACGTACTTCTAAGGAAATGAGATGAGTCCTTTGGGTATATGCCTAGTAGTGCTATAGCTGGGTCATATGGTAGATCAATCTCTAGCTGTTTTAAGAACCTCCACACTGTTTTCCACAATGGCTGGACCAGATTGCATTCCCACCAGCAGTGCAGAAGGGTTCCTTTTTTTCCACATCCCCACCAACATTTATGATCATTTGTTTTCATGATGGTGGCCAATCTGACAGGAGTGAGATGGAATCTCAATGTAGTTTTAATCTGCATTTCCCTGATGACTAGTGACGTAGAACATTTTTTTAGATGCTTATATGCCATTCGTATTTCTTCCTTTGAGAACTCTCTATTTAGCTCCATAGCCCATTTTTTGATTGGCTTGTTTGATTCCTTATTATTTAACTTTTTGAGTTCTTTGTATATCCTAGATATTAATCCTTTATCAGATATATAGCTGGTGAAGATTTTTTCCTATTCTGTGGGTTGCCTCTTTGCTTTTTTCACAGTGTCCTTGGTGGTGCAAAATCTTTGTAATTTCATTAGATCCCAGTGGTTAATCTGTGGTTTTATTGCCTGAGCAATTGGGGTTGTATTCAGAAAGTCTTTGCCAAGACCAATATGTTGAAGGGTTTCCCCTACTTTTTCCTCTAGCAGTTTCAGAATTTCCGGTCTGATGTTAAGGTCTTTAATCCATTTGGACTTAATTCTTGTGCATGGCGAGAGAGAAGAATCTATTTTCATCCTTCTGCAGATATATATCCAGTTTTCAAAACACCATTTGCTGAAGAGGCTGTCTCTTCTCCAATGAGTATTTTTGGCATTTTTATCAAATATCAGGTGGCTATAGCTACTTGGGCTTACATCTGGGTCCTCTATTCTGTTCCACTGATCAACATGTCTGTTTTTGTGCCAGTACCATGCTGTTTTTGTTACTATGGCTCTGTAGTATAGGTTAAAATCAGGTATGGTGATACCACCAGCCTCTTTTTTGTTGCTCAGTATTATTTTAGATATTCGAGGTTTTTTGTGATTCCAAATGAATTTTTGGATTGTTTTTTCTATTTCCATGAAGAAAGCCTTTGGAATTTTGATAGGGAGTGCATTAAATGTGTAGATTGCTTTAGGTAAGATTGCCATTTTCACAATATTGATTCTTCCAATCCAGGAACAAGGGATGTTTCTCCACTTTCTAGTGTCTTCTGCAATTTCTCACTTGAGTGTTTTAAAGTTCTCATTGTAGAGATTCTTTACTTCCTTGGTTAGGTTTATTCCAAGGTACTTTATTTTTTTTTGATGCAATTGTGAATGGGAGTGATTCTCTGATTTCATCCTCTGTGTGTTTGTTGTTAGCATATATGAAGGCTACTGATTTCTGTGTATTTATTTTGTATCCTGCTACATTGCTGTAGGTTTTGAGCAGCTCTAACAGCTTGCTAGTAGAGTCTTTAGGGTCCTTTATGTATAGAATCATGTCATCTGCAAATAATGATAGCTTGATTTCTTCCTTTCCAATTTGTATCCCTTTTTTGTGTGTCTCTTGCCTTATTGCTATGGCTAAGACTTCCAAAACTATATTAAATAAAAGTGGGGACAGTGGACACCCTTGTCTTGTTGCTGATTTTAGTGGAAAAGCTTCCAGTTTTTCCCCATTTAGTAATATATTGGCTGTAGGCTTGTCATAAATAGCCTTTATTATATTGAGATATGTTCCTTCTATTCCCAGTCTCTGTAGGACTTTTATCATGAAGGGATGTTGGATTTTGTCAAATGCTTTCTCTGCATCTAATGAGATGATCATGTGATTTTTGTCCTTCAACCCGTTTATGTAATGTATTACATTTATAGATTTGCATATGTTGAACCATCCCTGCATCTCTGGGATAAAGCCTACTTGGTCAGGGTGAATGATCTTTTTGATATACTCTTGTATTCTGGTTGCCAATATTTTGTTGAGAATTTTTGCATCTATGTTCATGAGGGAGATTGGTGTGTAATTTTCTTTTTTTGTTCTATCTTTGCCTGGTTTTGGTATCAGGGTGATGCTGGCCTCATAGAAGGACTTTGGTAGAATTCCTTCTTTATCTATTTCCTGGAAAAGCTTAAGAAGCAATGGTGTTAGCTCTTCCTTAAAAGTCTGGTAAAATTCAGCAGTGAATCCGTCCGGGCCTGGGCTTTTTTTAGTTGGGAGATTATTGATAACTGTTCGGATCTCCATGTTTGTTATAGGTCTATTTAAGTGATTAATCTCATTTTGATTTAATTTAGGTAGGTCATATAGATCAAGGAAATCATCGATTTCTTTCAGATTTTCATACTTTGTGGAGTATATGCTTTTATAGTATGTCCCTATGATTTTTTGAATTTCTCTGAAATCTGTTGTGATGTTACCTTGTTCATCTCTGATTTTATTAATTTGTGTCTCTTCTCTCTTTCTTTTGGTCAGTTTTGCTAAGGGTTTATCAATCTTGTTTATCCTTTCAAAGAACCAACTCTTTGTTTCATTAATTCTTTGGATTGTTCTTTTTGTTTCTATTTCATTAATTTCTGCCCTAATCTTTATTATTTCTTCCCGTCTACTGATTTTTGGTTTGCCTTGTTCTTCTTTTTCCAAGGCTTTCAGGCAAATTAGGTCGTTTACTTTCGACCTTTCTAATTTCTTAATATAGGCACTCAAGGCTATAAATTTACCTCTTAGAACTGCCTTCATTGTGTCCCAGAGATTTTGGTATGTTGTGTTCTCATTATCATTTGACTCTATAAATTTTTTGATTTCCTTTTTGATTTCTTCATTGACCCATTCATCATTTAGTCGTGTATTGTTTACTTTCCATGATTTTGTGTATGCTCTATAGCCTTTCTTGCTACTGATTTGTAGTTTAATTCCATTGTGGTCAGATAGAATGCAAGGAATTATTTCAATTTCCTGAATTTGTTAAGATTTGCTTTGTGTCCTAATATATGGTCTATTTTAGAGAATGTTCCATGTGCTGCTGAAAAGAATGTATATTCTGAAGCCTTTGGATGAAATGTCCTGTATTTACCTGTTAAGTCCATTCCTCCTATGACCTCATTTAGTCCAGATACCTCTCTGTTTATTCTTTCCCGGGATGACCTGTCAATTGATGAGAGTGGGGTGTTAAAGTCACCCACCACCACTGTGTTTGGTGTTATCTGTGACCTTAGTTCTAATAGTGTTTGTTTGACGAATTTGGGAGCCCCCATGTTAGGTGCATATATGTTTAGGATTGTAATGTCCTCCTGTTGGAGTGTGCTCTTAATCAATATAAAGTGACCTTCCTTATCTTTCTTGACTAACGTCAAACTAAAGTCTACCCTGTCTGATATTAGGATAGCAACCCCTGCTTGTTTTCTAGGCCCATTTGCTTGAAACACCGTCTTCCAACCTTTCACCCTAAGATAATGTCTATCCTTTGTAGAAAGGTGAGTTTCTTGGAGACAACAAATTGTAGGATCCTGCTTTTTAACCCTGTCTGCAAATCTATGTCTTTTCATTGGGGCATTGAGGCCATTGATATTAAGAGATATTATTGAAAGGTGTGTATTTATGTTTGCCATTTTTGTGTGTGTGTGTGTGTTTCTGGTTCTACGTGCGCTCTCTTCTGTTAACTAGTATTTGAGTATTGCTTGTTTTTTCTAGGTTCCTTATATGTGTGCTTTTCCTTTTCTTCAGCATGGAGGATTCTTTCAAGTATTTTCTGTAGAGCTGGTTTTGTCTTCAAATACTCCTTTAACCTGCTTTTGTCATGGAATGTCTTTATTTCTCCATCTATTTGAATGGATAACTTTGCAGGATAAAGTAACCTTGGTTGACAGTTGTTATCTTTCAGAACTTTGAATATATCACTCCAAGCTCTTCTGGCTTTAAAAGTTTGTGTTGAATAATCTGCTGTAATCCTGATGGGCTTGCTTTTGTAGATAACTTGATTTTTCTCTCTAATTGCTTTCAATATTTTTTCTTTGGTGTGTGTGTTTGGAAGTTTGATTATAATATGGCGAGGAGAGGTTCTTTCCAGGTTTTGTCTGGCTGGGGTTCTAAAGGCTTCCTGTATCTGCATTGGCACCTCTTTCCCAATTTGGGGGAAATTTTCTTCTATGATTTTGTTGAAGACGCCTACTATGCCTCTGGAGTGGAGTTCTTCTCCTTCTACTATGCCCTGAATTCTTATATTGGATCTTTTCATAGTGTCCCGAATATCTTGTAATTCCCCCTCATACTTTTCTATAAGTTTGTCTTTCTCTTTGTTGGACTGCATTAGGTCTGCCACCTGGTCTTCTAGCTTAGATATTCTGTCCTCTCCCTCATCCATCCTACTGGTGAGATTTTCTACAGAGTTTTTTTATTTGATTAACTGTGTTCTTCATTGCTAGTAATTCTGACTGGTTTTTCTTTATTATTTCTATTTCCTTATTTATGTCTTGTATTGCCTTCTTTATTTCATGAAATTGGTGTCCTGCATCTTCTTTGATTCCTTTGATTTCCTCTTTGATTTCTTCTTTGGTTGTTTTGATGTGTTCTTTGACCTCTTTGAACATATTTATAATCATTCTTTTGAACTCTTTCTCAGGCATTTCCTCTAACTCTTTCTCACTGGAGGACATTTCTGATGCATTAATACTTTTAGGTGGATTTATATCGTCTTGCTTTTTAGTGTTTCTCACTTTTTAGTAAAAGTGTGTATTTTGCTAAGATTTTTTGGTCTTTTCCCCCCTAGGCTGCTTTGGCGTGGTACCTACACCGCCATCTTAACCAGAAGTCGGCTTTTACATTCTTTCCATCACCTCTTCTGTAATGGACTCTGAGCTTTGGAAGATGTGATAGAGATGTTTCAGTGCTGAGCACTCCTCTGTCACTTCTTCTCAGCTCCATGGTGTCTTCTGAATCATTGCAAGGTCGCTGCCATCTGAAAAGAGAAGGTTCTGTACCAAAAGTGAGGGTGGCTTTAATATATGGGTATGAACATTAAGAGAAGTGCTAACCGGGCAGTTTGGTGAGAATAGTATATACATTTAGCCAGAAACCAACAGACTTTACACTCCTAGGGCTCATGACTACCCCTGTTGCAGGTTTTCACTATCAGGGATGTTTTCCCTCCCATGAAGCAGGCCTCCAGTCAAATTAGAGGGCATTTGGTTTCCCCTATAGCAGACATGCCACAATCGCACCTGTTGACTCATTTGGACTGGCTGGCCAAATATAAGGCTTGCAGTGTCCACTGTTGAGTATCTTCGCTGGTGATTTTTCTCTCTCCCATTGAATTGCATGCAGCATAGCTTTTTCCAGCTTTCTGTCAGTCTGTCTACATGGATGAGGTTTTCAGCTCAGCTCCCGCAAGATTTCTCAGTGACCTTGCAGCCCAAGTGTGTGAAGTCTTCAGCAAGAGGGTGTTACCATCTATTCCTGGTGGGAAACCAACAGCCTTGGCAATGGCGTGTAATGTTTTGGGTGTATCACTGACCTCCCTAACCAAGAACTCACTGGAAGATATCCCATCCCTGGAATTGAAAATTTTCTACTAACAATCTATGGCTTCTGGGTGTTCCATTGTTCAAAAAACTAGGTTTCCATATGACTTAGTTATATCCTTTTAGATTTTAATTAGCCATCCCTCCACTTTACTCAATCTCTTCTCCTGATCTCACTTAGGCCTTTTCACTCCCATTAATCTGTTCTTCTATTTAACATATATACAAATACCATCCTATTAAGTCTCTCATTCCTCGTTTCCTTTCTATTTTCTTTATATATACTCTATAGCTTACTTGCCTCTGCTACTGAGTTCTTTTTTCTCTTTTTTTAATATATGTATGTATGTATATGTGTATATATATATATATATTTATAATTGACAACTTCTATACTTACAGACAACAAGCCATGGTATTTCCCTCCCCTCTCCCACTTTCTCCTTCATAACTCTGCTCTCTGTCATATCCCTCCCTCTCTCCATTAGTCTCTCTTTTAATTTAATATCATCATCTTTTTCTCCTATTATGAGAGTCTTGTGTGGGTATTGCTAGGCATTGTGAGGTCTTGGATATCAAGGTCAAATTCTGTCCAGACAGTTGTATGTAAGGAATGGTACCCTTCCTTTGGCTCTCACATTCTTTTCGTCACCTCTTCCACAATGGACCCTGAACCTTGGCGGGTATGAGATGTTTCAGTGCTGGACTCACCTCTGTCCCTTCTTCTCAGCACTATGTTGCCTTTTGGGTCATCCCAGTGATCATTGCCATCTGAAAAAAGAAGCTTATCTAACCAGAAGTGAGAGTAGCATTAATACATGAGTATGAACATTAAGTGTAGTGCTTTCAGGGCAATTTGGTGAGAGTAATATATGCATTTATCCAGACAAGAGCAGGCTTTATACCCCTAAGGCTCATGACCTCCCCTGCCATAAGCTTTTGATTAGGTTTTCAGTACAAGGCATGTATTCCCTCCCATAGAGTGAGCCTTCAGTCCAATTAGAGAACAGTTGGTTTTCCCCAGAGCAGACATGCCATTTGAGCTGTGTGGTCCAACTTGAGGTTTCCAGTATCCACTATTTTCACTGCTGATGACTTCTGTTGCCCACCATAGCCCATTTTTTGACTGGGTTGTTTGATTTCTTTTTTTAAAAAAATTTTTTGTTTATTTTCATTTATTTATTTGAGAGTGACAGACAGAGAGAAGGAGGCAGAGAGAGAGGTTGAGAAAGAGAGGTTGAGAGAGAGAGGGGGAGAGGGAGGGAGGGAGAATGGGTGCGCCAGGGCTTCCAGCCACTGCAAATGAACTCCAGAGGCATGCACCCCCTTGTGCATCTGGCTAACGTGGGTCCTGGGGAATCAAGCCTCGAACCAGGGTCCTTAGGCTTCACAGGCAAGTGCTTAATCGCTAAGCCATCTCTCCAGCCCTGTTTGATTTCATATTCTGTTGTTGTTTTTTTTTTTTTTGAGTTCTTTGTATATTGTAGATATTAATCTTTTGTCAGATGTGTAGCTGGCAAAGATTTTTCTCCCATTCTGTAGGTTGTCTCTTTGCTCTATTCAGTGTCCTTTGCTGTACAAAAGCTTTGTAATTTCTTTTCTTTTTTTCTTCAATTTTTAAATTAACAACTTCCATGATTATAAAAACTAGCCCATAGTAATACCCTCCCTTCTCCGACTTTCTTCTTTGAAACTCCATTCTCCATCATATCTCCTCCCCCTCTCAATCAGTCTCTCTTATTTTGATGTCATGATCTTTTCCTCTTATTATGATGGTCTTGTAGGTAGTGTCAGGCACTGTGAGGTCATGGATATCCAGGCCATTTTGTGTCTGGGGGGAGCACATTGTAAGGAGTTCTACCCTTCCTTTGGCTCTTACATTCTTTCTGCCACTTCTTCTGCAATAGACCCTGAGCTTTGGAAGTTGTGATAGAGATATCCAAGTACTAAGCACTCCGGTCACTTCTTTCCAGCACCATTATGCCTTCTGAGTCATCCCAAGGTCACTTCCATCTGAAAAGAGAAGATTCTGTACCAAAAGTGAGAGTAGCATTAATATAAGGGTATGAACATTAAGAGAAGTGCTTACTGGGAAATTTGACAAGCATAGTATATACATTTAGCCAGACAGCAGTATATGTTACACCCCTAGGGCTCATGACTACCCCTGTTTTAATTTTTCAGTATCAGGGATATATTTATTCCCTCGCATGGAGTCCAATTGGAGGGCAGTTGGTTTCCACCATGACAGACATGTCACTATTGCACATGTTGGCTCATTTGGCCTGGCTGACCAAATATAAGGCATGCAGTGTCCACTGTTGAATATCTTTTTTAAAAATTTTTTGTTTTTATTTATTTATTTATTTGAGAGCAACAGACAGAGAGAGAAAGAGAGAGAGAGAGAGAGAGAGAATGGGCACGCCAGGGCCTCCAGCCACTGCAAATGAACTCCAGATGTGTGTGCCCCCTTGTGCATCTGGCTAACATGGGTCCTGGAGAACCGAGTCTTGAACCAGGGTCCTTAGGCTTCACAGGCAAGTGCTTAACCACTAAGTCATTTCTCCAGCCCCACTGTTGAATATCTTCACTGCTGTTTTCTCTTTCTCCCATTGAGCTGCATGCAGAATGGCTTCTTCCAGCTTTCTGTCAGCTGGTCTACATGGAGGAGTTTATCAACTCAATTCCAGCAGGATTTCTCAGTGGCCTTGCAGCCCAAGTATGTGGAGTCTTCAGCAATAGTGTCTTACCATCTATTCCTGGTGGGAAACCAAGGGCCTCGCCAATGGTCTATAATGTTTTGGGGGCCTCAGGGACCTCCCTGGCCAACAACTCACTGGAAGCTATCCCATCCCTGGCACTGAAAACTTTCTAGCAACAATCTATGGCTCCTGAGTGTTCCATTGTCCCAAAAAGTAGGTTTCCATATGATTTATTTGTTTCCTCTTAGATTTTGATTAGCCCTCCCTCCACCTTTCCTTTACTCAATCTCTTTCCTTGACCTCACTTGAGCCTTTTCACCCCCATTAATCTATTCTTCTACTTACATATATACAATACCGTCCTATTAAGGACCCCACTCCCTTCCTTTCTCTTCCCTTTATATCTCTTTTCTAGCTTGCTGGCCTTTGCTACTAAGTTTTCTTCCTACTCACACAGAAATCCAATCATCTCTAGCTAGGATCCACATATGAGAAAGAACATGCAACACTTGGCTTTCTGGGCCTGGGTTACCTCACTGAGTATAATCCTTTCTAGATCTATCCATTTTCCTATGAATTTCATAACTTCATTTTTCTTTACTGCTGAGTAGAACTCCATTGTATAAATGTGGATTAGATCTGCCACCAGTTCTTCTAGTTTAGAGATTCTGCTCTCTCCTTCATCCATTCTACTGGTGAGATTTTCTACAGATTTTTATTTCATTAACTGTGTTCTTCATTGCTAGTAATTCTGACTGGTTTTTCCTTATTATTTCTATTTCATTATTTATGTCTAGTATTGACCTCTTTATTTAGTTAAATTAATGTCCTGTGTCTTCTTTGATTCCTTTAGTTTCCTCTTTCATTCCTTTATTTCCTCTTTGACTTCTTTGAGCATATTAATAATCACTCTTTTGAAATCTTTCTCAGGCATTTCCAGTAACTCATTCTCACTGGAGGTCATTTCTGACGCATTAATACTTTTTGGTGGATTTATATTGTCTTGATTCTTGGTGTTTCTTGTGTTAAAATGTATATTTTTTTCATCTTGATTAATTTAATGCTTGGATATTCTAGTTAGCTGCAGTATTATTAAATGTATCAATCAATCTGATGTTATATATTTTCAGGGTAGGAGCTCAAGGTGCTAGGTGTGGCTCTCAAGACTCTGAGAGTATCTACAAAAGTGACCCTAGGTGTTGTGTTTGCCTGCTATGAGAGTATTCAAGTAGGCTGATTGGAACAAAATACATGCAGATTCTAAAATTTAACTAAACAATATACACTTTCAGTGAAAAACAGCACAAAGTATTTATGCAAGAGTAGATATTATGACAACCAGATCCTCTAAAAATATCACTGTCCCTTAGACTGTGTGGTGCCCCACATCCCTAATCCTGTCAACAAGGAGGTTAAGATTTCTGGCCTATTGAAGGATCCAAGTCAGCTTGTGACCAAGTGAGACCCTTCCCTAATGTACAACAGAAGAGGAAATAAAGCCACTATAAATCAAGAAGCAACAAATAACAAGCCCAAAATATAGCTTATTTAAGAATGGCAAATCCGACCATCCATCAGGTTTAACATATAATTTATCCTGATACAGAAGGTGCAATTAGCCCTTCTGGTTCAGGCCTTTATACCAGGCTTATTTGGTGGGTGTGATCCCAGTTACCTTTTGGGATGATTTTGGTTTCAGTTATGCTGTGCTCCTGCTTGGGTCCCTCTTTGGTGCACTGTAGGTTCAAGAGATGGGCTGGGTCATTGGATCACTGCTCTAGTCACTGGTGCTGGGTGCTGTGCTCTCTCTTCCCCTGGTCTCTGGAGCTTGTTGGCGCTGGCGCTGGCGCTGCAGTGGGAGAGGGGAGGCTGTGGATGGTGGTTCTAGTTCTCCTGCTGGTCCACGTGATACTCTACCTTGTGATCTGCTCCTCTGTTGTTCACTGCCATTCTCCCTTCACATTTCTTGAGTTTGTGCAAAGCTTTGGTGTGAGTGTAAAATCCCCTCACCTGGCATTTCCTGCAGCTCAAGCCTTGAAGCAGTGGGCCTGGTGCCGCCTCTGCTGGAGCTGCTTCTGCCTGCCTATGTGGGCTCTGGATCTCTGCTGCCATTGGTGATTTCTTATACACCTCACTTTTTAGTAGAAGAGTATATTTTGCTGGCTTTTTTTTTCAGGGTAGGAGCTTAAGGTGTTAGGTGTGGCTCTTAAGACTCTCAGAGTATCTACAAAGATGTTCATAGGGGTTGAGTTTCCCTGCTATAGGAGTATTCAAGCAGGCTGAGTGGAATAAAATACAGGTAGATTCTAAAATTTAACTAAACACTGTACACATTCAATCAAAAACAGCCCCGAGTATGTATGCAAGAGTAGTTATTATAACGACCAGATCCTCTATCAACAAAGAGGTTAAGATTTCTGGTCTGTTGAGGGATCCAAGTCAGCTTGCGACCAAGTGAGACCCTTCCCTGGTGCAATCCCAGTTACCTTGGATGATTTTGGTCTCAGTCAAGTTGCTGCCTGGGTCGTCGGGCTGCTGTTCTGATTTCTGGAGCTGGGCACTTGCTTTTCCTGCGGGCAAACTGAGCCTGGCAAGTGTGGCCCTGCAGATCAGCACCCCTGCTGCTGGAACTGCTGCTCAAGCTGCTGCTGCTGGGTCTATAGCCGCTGCTGCTGCCTCTGCTGCTGCTGTAGCTGCCACTGCTGGAGCCACCACTGCTGCTGAAGCTGCTGCTGCTGTGTCCACTGTCGCTGCTCCCACAGAAGCTGCTGCTGCAAGATCTGCCACTGCTGCCGCTCCTGGGTCTGCTGCTGCTGGGTCTGCCGCTGCTGCCACGACTGGAGCTGCTACTGCTGGGGCTGCTGTTACCGGTGCCGGAATCACTGATGTTGCTGCCGAACTCTGCTCCTGCTTGGGTCCCGCTGTCGGCTCAAGTTGGCATGGCAGGATCCCGGGACCACTGCTCTGTTCACCGGAGCTGGGCTCAGGCAGTGGGGGAGGGGAGGGAGCCGCAGCTGCTCTGGTTCTCTCGCTGCTCCAAGCGTTCTTCTACCTCGTGGTCTGCTCCTCTGTTGCTCGCTGCCGCTCTCCCCTCATGTTTCCCGAGTTGCGGAGAGCGTGGTGTGAGGGGAAAATCCCGCACCTGGCTTTTCCTGCGGCTGAAGCCGAGCCTGGTGGCTTTCTGTTGCGCTGCTGCCGCGGTGGTTGGCCAAACTGACAGAGCCACTTTTGCCGGCCTGTGCGGGCTCTGGATGCACTGGATCTCTTCTACTTCTCCGCTGCCACTTCAATTTCCTATACACCTCACTTTTTAGTAAAAGTGTATATTTTGCTGAGATTTTTTGGTCTTTTTTCCCCCCTAGGCTGCTTTGACGTGGTACCTACGCCGCCATCTTAACCGGAAGTGCTGGCTTTTTTTTAATTGGCTTTTTCTCCCCTAGGCTGCTTTGGCATGGTTCCTATGCCACCATCTTAACTGGAAGTCTCCAAATCTTTGTAATATCATGAGATCCCAGTGGTTGATTACTGGTCTTATATGCTGAGCAATTGGGGTTATATTCAGAAAGTCATTAGTTATGCCAATATGTTGAAGGGTTTCCCCTACCTTTTCCTCTAGCAATTTCAGAGTTTCAGGTCTGATATTTAGTTCCCTGATCCATTTGGATTTGATTCTTGTGCATGGAGAAAGTCAAGGATCTATTTTTATCTTTCTATATATAGATATCCAGTTTTCCTAGCACCACTTGTTGAAGAGGCTGTCTTTTCTCCAATGAATATTTTGGGCATTTTTGTCAAAAATCAGATGACTGTATCTGCCTGGATTAACATCTGGGTCCTCTATTCTGTTCCATTGATCTACATGTCTGTCTTTGTGCCAATACCATGCTGTTTTTGTTACTATGGCTTTGTAATATAGCATAAAATCAGGTATGGTGATACCACCAGCCTTATTTTTGTTGCTCAAAATCATTTTGGCTGTTTGAGGTTTTTTCTGCTTCCAAATGAAATTTAGGATTTTGTTTTCTATGCCTTTGAATAATGCCATTGGAATTTTAATGGGGATTGCATTAAACATGTAGATTGCTTTTGGTAAGATTGACATTTTCACAATATTGATTCTTACACTCCAAGAACATGGGATATCTTTTCATTTCCTTGTGTCTTCTGCAATTTCTCATTTGAGTGTTTTAAAGTTCTCATTGTAGAACTCCTTCACTTCCTTAGTTAAGTTTATTCCAAGGTACTTTATTTTTTCTTTTTTGAGGCAATTGTGAATGGGAGAGATTCCCTGGGTTCATTCTCCACACATTTGTTCTTAGCATATAGGAAAGATACTGATTTCTGTGTATTTATTTTGTATCCTGCTATGTTGCTAAAAGTGTTTTTCAGCTCTAACAGTTTGCTGGTAGTGTTTTTAGGGTCTTTTATGTATAGAATCATATCATCTGTAAATAGTGATAATTTTATCTCTTCGTTTTCCATTTTGTATCCCTTTTATGAGTGTCTCTTGCCTTATTGTTATAGCTAAGGCATCCAGTACTATATTAAATAAAAGTGGGGACAGTGGACACAGAATTTAGTGGGAAAGCTTTGAGTTTTTTACCATTTAGCATTATGTTGGCTGTAGGTTTATCATAAATAGCTTTTATTATGTTGAGATATGTTCCTCTAGTCCCAGTTTCTGTAATACTTTTACCATGAAAGGATGCTGGATTTTGTCAAATGCCTTTTCTGCATCTATTGAGATGATCATATGATTTTTGTCCTTCAGACCATTTATATGATGTATTACATTTATTGATTTGCATATGGTGAACCATCCCTGCATCCCTGGGATAAAGTCAACTTGGTCGGGGTGAATAATCTTTTTGATATATTCTTGTATTCTGTTTGCCAATATTTTGTTGAGAATTTTTGCATCTATGTTCATGAGGGAGATTGGTCTGTAATTTTCTTTTTTTGTTCTATCTTTGCCTGGTTTTGGTATGAGGGTAATGCTGGCTTCATAGAAGGAGTTAGGTAGAATTCATTCCTTTTCTATTTTATGGAAAAGTTTGAGAAGCATTGATGTTAGTTCTTCCATGAAGGTCTGGTAAAATTCGCCAGTGAATCAATCTGGGCCTGGACTTTTTTTTTTTTTTTTTAATTGTGAGACTTTTTGTAACTCCTTAGATCTTCATACTTTTTATAGGCCTATTTAAATGGTTTATCTCATCTTGATTTAATTTTGGTAGGTCATAAGAATCAAGGAAATCATACATTTCTTTCAGGTTTTCAAACTTAGATGCATATTCTTAAAGTGTGTCCTTATAATTGTCTGAATTTCTTTGGTATCTGTTGTAATGGTGCTTTTTTCATCTCTAATTTTACTAATTTTTGTCTCTTCTCTCTTTCTTCTGGTCAAATTTGCTAAGTGTTTATCAATCTTGTTTATGCTTTCAAAGAACCAACTCTTTGTTTTGCTGATTCTTTGGATTGTGTTTTTGTTTCTATTTCATTAATTTCTGCCCTTTATGCCCTTCTTTATGATTTCTTCTCATCCTCTGTTTTTTGGATTGCCTTGTTCTTCTTTTTCCAAGTCCTTAAGGTGGAGCATTTTACTTGTGAACTCTCCAATTTCTTAATATAGGCACTTGAAGCTATAAATTTCCCTCTTAGGACTGCCTTCATTGTGTCCCAGAGGCTTTGGTATGTTGTATTATCATCATCATTTGATTCTATGAATTTATTGATTTCCTTTTTGATTTCTTCAATGACCCACTGATCATTCCATAGTGTACTGTTTAGCCTCCATGAATTTCTGTATGCTCTGTAGTTTTTCTTGTTGCTGATTTGCAGTTTAATCCCATTGTGGTCAGATAGAGTACAAGGGATTATTTCAATTTTCCTATAATTGTGGAGGTTTGTTTTGTGTCCTCATACATACTCTATTTTAGAGAATGTTTCATGTGCTGCTGAGAAAAGTGTATATTCTGCAGCATTTGGATGGAATGTTCTGTAGATATCTGTTAGGTCCATTTGTCCCATGACATCATTTAATTCAGATGTCTCTCTTTATTTTTTGCCAGGATGACTTGTCAATTGATGAGGGTGGGGTATTCAAGTCTCCCACTACAATTTGGTTTGATGTTATCTGTGACCTTAAGTCTAATAGTATTTGTTTGATGAAACTGGGAGCCCCCATGTTAGGTGAATATATGTGTAAGATTGTAATGTCCTCCTGCTGGAAAGTTCCTTTAATCAGTATAAAATACCTTCTTTATCTTTCCTCACTAATGTTGGTTTGAAATCTATCCTGTCAGATTCTAGGATAGCAACCCCTGCTATTAGGCCCATTTGCTTAAAATACCATTTTCCAGGCTGGAGAGATGGCTTAGCGGTTAAGCGCTTGCCTGTGAAGCCTAAGGACCCCGGTTCGAGGCTCGGTTCCCCAGGTCCCATGTTAGCCAGATGCACAAGGGGGCGCACGCATCTGGAGTTCATTTGCAGAGGCTGGAAGCCCTGGCGCGCCTATTCTCTCTCTCTTCCTCTATCTGTCTTTCTCTCTGTGTCTGTCGCTCTCAAATAAAAAAAAAATTAAAATACCATTTTCCATCCTTCCACCCTAAGGTGGTGTCTATCTTTTATTGAGAGATGAATTTCCTGGGGGCAATGAATGTCAGGATCCTGATTTTAATCCAGTCTGCAAGCCTGTTTCTTTTGGATGGTGCATTGAGGCCACTGATATTAAGAGTTATTATTGAAAGGTATGCATTTATTCTCACCATTCTTCTCATTTTGTGGTGTTTCCTATTTTCCCTTTACTCGTTTGTTTTAACTGTTATTTGAGTATGGTTTTTTTTTTTTTTTTTCTATTTCCTCCTGTGTGTGTTTTGCTTTCTCTTTGGCATTAGGAATTCCTTCAAGTATTTTCTATAGAGCTGTTTTACTTGTCCTAAATTCCTTTAGCCTGTTTTTGTTGTGGAATGTCCTTATTTCTCCATCAATTTGGGTAGATAGCTTTGCAGGATAAAGTAATCTTGGTTGACAGGTGTTATCTTTCAGAACTTGGAATACATCATTCCAAGCCTTTCTGGTATTTTAAAAATTATTTTATTTATTTATTTGAGGGAGAGAGAGGAAGAGGCAGATAGAAAGAAAGAGAATGGGCATGCCAGGGTCTCTAGCCACTGCAAATGAATACCAGATGCATGTGCCCCCTTGTGCATCTGGCTTATGTGGGTCCTGGGGTCTCTAGGCTTCCGCAGGCAAGCGCCTTAACTGCTAAGCCATTTCCCCAACCCCTTTCTTGCTTTTAAAGTTTGTGTTGAGTAATCTGAAGTTATTCTGATGGGCTTGCCTTTGTAGGTGACCTACTTCATCTCTCTAACTGCTTTCAATATATTTTCTTTGGTTTGTGTGTTTAGTAGTTTAATTATAACATAGTGAGGAGGGGTTTTTTCCAGATTTTGTCAGTTTGGTGTTCTAAAAGCTTCTTGTGTCTGTATTAGCATTTCTTTCCCAATTTGAGTAAAATTTTCTTCTATGATTTTCTTGAAAAAAACCTACTAAGCATCTGGATTGAAATTCTTCTTCTGTTATACCCTGAATTCTTCTGTTTGATCTTTTCACACTGTCCTGGATATCTTGCAATTCACATTCATACCTGGCTATTAGCTTGTCTTCTTCTTTGTTGGACTGTATTTGGTCTTCTAGTTTAGATATTCTGTTCTCTCCTTAATCCATTCTACTGGTGAGACTTTCCACAGGGTTTTTTACTTCATTGACTGTATTCTTCAGAGCCAGGATTCTAGCCTGGTTTTTCTTCAGTATTTCTATTTCCTTACTCATGTCTTATAAGGACTTCCTTATTTCATTAAGCTGGTTTCTTGTGTTTTCTTTCAGAAGTTTTTTTTTTTTTTTTTCTTCTTTAATTCCTTTGTTTTCTCCTTGGATTCGCTTCATTTCTTCTCGGATTTCTTTGAGGATAGATACCACCATTTTCTTGAAAGCTTTGTCAGGCATTTCATCTAAAACAGTCTCATTGGTGCTCATTTCTGATGGATTTATAGTTTTTGGTGGGACTGTATTGCTTGATTCTTTGAATTTCTTGTATTATATTTGTAGCGACTTTTGCATCCTGAATTGATTTGTTGCTTGGGTTTTCTACTTATCTGCAGTGTTTTCAGATGTGGCAAGCCACCTCTACATACCCTCAGGATATGAGTTCAAGGTGCCAGGGGTCGCTCTTGTACCCCAATCAAGCCACAGAAGTAATCCTAGGTGTTGAGTTTGCTTGCTAAGCATGTATTCTAGTGAACTGGGTGGAAGAATCTGGCAAATTCTAAACTCCAATGGAGTAACATACACAATCAATAAAAACCAGTGCAAAGAATGCAATTGTGGGGATTTAAACAGATAGTCATATAAAGCCAAAATCCCTAAGGGTGTGTGTTGTTCTACACCCTTAATCTTGTCACTTGGGAGGTAGAGATTTCTGTTCTGAATTGGGTTCCAGGTCAACCTGGATCTGGATCAGACCCTGCCCCCAATAATGACAGAAGCAAAACACAAAGGCCCTATACATATGAAAGTACCAAAGGCAATAAAATTCAACCCCCAAATACAGGTTATCTGAAAATGGTAAAGCCAACCAAGAATATACACCCCATAACTTGCCCTGACAAGGAAAGGAGATTAGCACTTGCAGGACTGTGTACCCATTTATTTATTATTAATTAATAATTTTTTGTCAGTTAGCCTCATTACCTTTTGGGGTGTCTTCCAATCTCACCAATGCTGAGTGCCCGCCTCGATCCCCCCCCCCCCGTGTTGTGCTGTGCAGCTGCACCTCGGATCCGCTCTGCTGGCTGCGCTGCCACTGGGGGCTGATGGCGGGGGATGGGAGAGTTCAGACTTCTGGAGTTGCTCACACTTTCAGTAGCTCTTTAGTTGATCTCAGCTGTCTTTCCTTCAGATTTCTTAACTTTGCAAGAAGGCTGATGGAGTTGAAACATCTGTTGCTTGCTCTCTGCTGCTGCTGCTGCTGCTTGGAGAGCCTGGCAGGCCTGACCCAGCGGCACATGCGGGTCATGGGCCACGGTCACCTGCGTGGGACTCTGGCCATGTTCCTCCTTTCTGGTGGGTCTTGGTCTCTCCGGCTTCTCTGCTGTGTCTAAGAATAACCTATACTCCTTCAGAAGAAGAGTGTATTTTGCTGGGGTTTTGCTTAAATCCCTCCCTAGGCTGGTTTGGCATGGCTCCTAAGCTGCCACCTTACCCTTACTTACTTCTGTTACTAAGTTTTATTCCTACTCACATAGAAGTCCAATCATTGGTAGCTAGGATCCACATATGAGAGAGAACATGTGACATTTGGTTTTCTGGGTCTGGATTACCTCACTAAGTATAATGCTTTCCAGATACATCCATTTTCCTGCAAATTTCACTTCTCTTTACTGCTGAGTAGAACTCCATTGTATAAATGTGCCACATCTTCATTATACTCTCATCAGTTGAGGGACATCTAGGCTGGTTCCATTTCCTAGCTATTGTGAATAGAGTGGCAATAAACGTGGTTGAGCAGGTATCTCTAAGGTAGTGAGATGAGTCCTTAGGCGTCCTAGGAGTATTACAGCTGGGTTAGTACACGCTTTTAATCCCAGCACTTGGGAGGCAGAGGTAGGAGGATCACCATGAGTTCAAGGCCACCCTGAGACTACATAGTGAATTCCAGGTCAGTCTAAGCTAGAGTTTCCTCAAAAAAACAAAAAAAAGAAAAAAAGGAAAAGAAAAGAAAAGAAAGAAAGAAAATACTTTAGAATTAAATATCTGGGTTATTATTATTACAGAAGGCTTCTTCTTTAATATTTTTTCAGAATAATGGAAAAGTTTTTTGATTTTTTGTTATTGAGCAAAATAAGACATGCCAGTGAATATTAAGGACAAATAATAATAAGTATTTTATTTTTCTTTTATAAAACTTTTATTTGTTTATTTATGAAAGAGACAGAGAAAGTGACAGGGAGAATGAGAGAGAGAGAGAACAGACATGGGCATGCCAAGGCCTCTAGCTACAGCAAATGGACTCCAGACATATGCGTCACTTTTGCATCTGGCTTACGTAGGTCCTGGGGAATCAAACCTGGGTCCTTAGGCTTTGCAAGCAAGTGCCTTAACCACTAACCCATCTCTCCAGCCCAGTATTTAATTTTTCTTGACATAGTACTCCAGTAGAATCATTCCTTCTTTTAAAATTTCCAACATAAATTGAGTTTTGCCAATATTGTTTATAATGCAATACATACTTGATAAATGAAATTCTTAGCTTCCTAGCAATGGCTCCAATGCATAGCACAAACAATAACAATTAACAGAAGCATACTACTTTCTCAACATACTACCAAGAAGGTTTTCAACAATATTTAGGTTAAAAAGGTGATGTTCAGGACTGGGAAAATGGCTCAGTGGTTAAAGATGTTCACTTACCAACCCTACTGGCCCACGTTTGACTCCCCAAATCCACACACAGCCAGGCACAGAAGTGAAGCACATGTATGGTTCTTGTTTGTAGTAGAAAAAGACCTTGATTTCCCCACTACATAAATTCTAAAAAAATATTTTCAGCCAGGTGTGGTGGCACATACTTTAAATCCCAGCACTTGTTTTTCTTTTTCTTTTCTTTTCTTTTCTTTTCTTTTTTTTTTTTTTTTTTGAGGTAGAGTCTCACTCTAGCTCATGCTGACCTGGCATTCACTATGTAGTCTCAGGGTGGCCTCGAACTCATAGTGACCCTCCTGCCTCTGCCTCCCAAGTGCTGGGATTAGCTGTGCATGGTAGCACACACTTTTAAGTTGGGATCTTTTTTTTTTTTTTAAATATTTTTTTTTTAATTTTTATTTATTTTTATTTATTTGAGAGCAACAGACACAGAGAGAAAGACAGATAGAGGGAGAGAGAGAGAAGGGGCGCGCCAGGGCTTCCAGCCTCTGCAAACGAACTCCAGACGCGTGCGCCCCCTTGTGCATCTGGCTAACGTGGGACCTGGAGAACCGAGCCTCGAACCGGGGTCCTTAGGCTTCACAGGCAAGCGCTTAACCGCTAAGCCATCTCTCCAGCCCAAGTTGGGATCTTTTTGCCTTTGATCATAAGAACGTGCCATAGCATTGTAAAGACTCCAGGATGGGGAGCAGGTGGGATTTTTGGTAGCCATCAGGCAAGCCTGACTTGGTAGCAGGAGCTAACTAGTGTCCTATCATATGGCTGGTAATACCTCAGTCAATTAAAGAAGGACCTCCCAGGGTTTGCCAGTCAGAAGATATCTTAACTACTCTTTCTGAAGCCAAGAGCAGTTTCTCTAAAATCTTTAATGGGGCCACACAGCTATTGGTGGATTTACTTTGGGGCTTCCTGATGTTGCTTTCCAATGGATGCACAAGTTTAGCCCTAGAAATGTAGCCAATGTGAAATGCCACTGTTTTGTGTACTAGCATGCCACCATTGGAATGAATACATGATTTCCTTATCCACAAATATTTATTGAACTCAAATGCTGAATGCTTTACCATGTATATAACAAATCTCTTATTTTCAAAGCTGATGATGCTGCAAGTTAGCTTCGTGTTTCCTGTGAATACCATAGCAAACTCTTGGCCTCATCACTCCCTTCAGAGATCAAGTGTAGAATTCCACCAGAGAGGAACAAAGGGTCTTTTCACCATAGTGAGAACCTACAGCTCATTCAGCACATCACTATAAACATAAAAGATTCTTCCAAAAAGAGTTTCTAATAGCTTTGGAAACAAGACTAAATAACACACATGACAATATGAGAATAAATACGTAGGGGATGGAGAGACAGCTCAGTAGTTGAGGCACTTGTCTGCAAAGCCCAATGACCCTATACTCACATAAAGCCAGATGCACAAAGTGGCACATGTATCTGGAGTTCATTTGTAGTGGCTGGAGGCCCGGGTGCACCCATTCTCTCTGTCTGTCTTTCTTTCTGTGTCTGTCACTGTTTGTAAATAAATAATAGTTTAAAGAAAAAAATAAGTACAGACTAAAGTATGTGGTATAATTTTTATTTCTTTTTTTGTTGAGTTTTTTGAGGTAGGGTCTCACTCTAGCCCAGGTTGACCTGAAATTCATTATGTATTCTCAGGGTGACCTCAAACTCACAGCAATTCTCCTATCTCTGCCTCCTGAGTGCTGAGATTAAAGGCGTGTGCCACCACATCTGACAATTTTTTATTCGTATTTATTTATCTAGTTTTCTTTTTCTTTCTTTCTTTTTTTTTTTTCTTTTTGAGACAGAGTCTATGTAGTATGCAAGCTTGCAATCCTCTTGTCTCAGCTTCCCAAGTGCTAACTTAAGATTTTAGGCACACATTACAAACTTGGTAGGTATAAATTTTAAAAATGAAATAATGGGAAAGTTCAGAGTTCAGAAAATGACAGGGACTATCTCCTTATATCCAGGTCTCATCATGATAATAGTAATAAACTCAACACCTCTAAATTTTTATCTTTGCCCCACTCTTTTCTCCTGAGGACCTGGTGGACATGTCTAAATGCTCCAATCTAAGCAAGCCTAGTACAGAATTACATAAGTCACCCCAAGAGATTCCTTAATACTGTCTGCATCTGATTTGACTTAGGTGTGGGTCCCCTTCTCTAAACTCCATCTCCAGTACCTTAGGCTTGTGCCAGTATTATTCTTACACTGGGTTGCTGCATCAGCCTTCTTAACTGTGTCCCCTTGGCTAGCCTTTGTATTTTAGCCACTGTGCTTCCATCTATTTCACACACAGTCCAGTGACCTTTCTGAAGTTCAAGTCACTCACCAATTTGTTCAGGAAATAAATAAGCTCATTGTATGAGATCAATTGTTCTTGTTACCTACTCTTCCTAGAGGTTATTCTGGGATGCTGGGAGTGGGAATGATGGCCTCTCAATGACGGAATCCAACAAGTCCCACTGAAGGCCTGTCAGAATAGTTCCTATGGACCTTATGAAGATCTTTTTCTGGGAATATTGCTGTGGGGTGTCTGTTGCAGTCAGGTTCACATTAGCGGTAGAAATCACCCAACCAAAAGCAGCTTGTGGGAAAAAGAAGTTTATTTTGGCTTATAGGCTCAAGAGGAAAGCTCCATGATGGCAGGAAAAATGATGGCATGAGCAGAGGGTGGACATCACCCCCTGGCCAACATAAGGTGGGCCATAGCAACAGGAGAGTGTGCCAAACACTGGCATGGGGAAACTGGCTATAACACCCATAAGCCTGCCCCCAACAATGCACCACCTCCAGGAGGTTTTAATTTTCAATTGCCATCAGCTGGTGAACCTAGCATCCAGAATACCTAAGTTTATGGGTGACACCTGAATCAAACTACCCTGGCTCCCATAAACTATTAATCTTCCATGACATAAAATTCAATGCATTTAGTCCAACTTTCAAAGTCCCCATAGTTTTTATCAATTCCAATGATGTTCATACATCCCCATAGTCTGAGATCTTTTAACTGAGCCATAATACCAAAAAAAAAAAAAAAACCAAACCCCATAATGGTACAGAATAAACATTCACACTACAAAAGATGACATTGGCCATAGCAAATAAATATTCAGCCAATACAAGATTTAAAACAACCAGGGCAAACATCTAGCTCTACAACTTCAAGTTCAACAACTCTAGTCAGTGATAAATCTCCAAGTCCGATAATTCTAACCAGCAACAAGTCTCTGGCATTCCAAATCTGCCCCTCCAGCTAGGCTACTCACAGTCCTGGAAAACTTCATCTATAGCAGTCATCTCGTGGTCCTGGCATCTCCACAGGGTCTCCACTGCAATCACAGTTTATCCTCATGGCCCCACGGGGTCTCCATGCAGGCAACCAGCAAACCTGCTTCACACTGCCCATGGCCATTTCCAAAACACAAGACTGTGTTGCAACTTAATGTCAGTCCCTATCCTGCATTTCTTATACTCCACAGTACCAGACAGGGTGCCAATTTGTTAATACAGGAGGGAATAAAGCAGACTTTGAAGAACAGATTACTTCTGTTTTTTTTCTTGATTCTTTCAAACAAGCAATGCTTTATTTAAATCACCAAAATAATATTTTATAGAAAAGGAACTGTAATGTTAAAAGGCCAAGTATAGCTGTAAAATCTTTTTTTTTTTTTTTTTTTTGGCTTTTCAAGGTAGGGTCTCACTGTAGCTGACCTGGAATTCACTATGGAGTCTCAGGGTGGCCTCGAACTCATGGCAATCCTCCCACCTCTGCCTCCCAAGTGCTGGGATTAAAGGCGTGAGCCACCACACCCGGTGAGCTGTAAAATCTTAAACAAAACAGACCATGCTTTATTTAGATGACCAAAAAAATATATTTCATGGATATTATAAGCAATGTATACCTGTACATCATCTTTTGTCATCAGTAGCAATTTTCTCTAAAATACTTTGAGATTACTTTATGGTCTCCAAGTAGAAACTAAACATTATTGAACAAAGTTCTTAAGTCTCGCCACATGAATGGAAAGGTTTCAAAAACATTTTGTTTAATGCTAACAAATAACTAAACAATGTGGTTCTTGCTGAAAATCAACTTAAATATCTACCAAAATAGCCTGTCCTAAGCCTATTTTCATGAGTGTTTCTCTATGGACACAGCTACAGTTGTTTATATCCTGGTATCACAGAAAGACTCTGTAGCAGCACGTTTTATATAGAAATATGTTCAGGCACCCAGAAGTAATTATGATCACTGTAATTGATACTTAGTAATTCTTTCACTCGTCTTGGGGACAGAGTATTACTATGGGCTGATCTAGAACTTATGATCCTCCTACCTCTGCTTCCCCAAGGTTGAGATGACAAACAAGATCCACTACATCCAGTTCGGAAAGTAATTAATAACACAAATAACTACTATATGTGAGTAACTCAAATAACCAAGCTTGTTCCTTTCACAGTACCCTGAGTGGGCCTGTTTGCACTATCTGGAAAGAGGGCCAACCATTTCATTGGTTCTTCACCTGGATGGAACCCAAGCACAAAGCCAGACAGAACAGCTGTTCTTACAGAACCATCAAAACTTTAATGAATTGCCCTGGGGTTCTTGGTGCTGTCGTGTGCCTCACAGGCAGCAACATAAGCTGATTGGAAAGAAGTCATCGTGGAATTCTGCTAAAAACCTCAGAAAGAGATCAAAGTGCTTCAGTAAAGCCTTCAAATTCTTCTCAGAGAAGGACATCTTTCCAAGGATTCCTGGAAGTTTCACAATCTCAGCAGATGTTGTGCCCCATAAATATGAGAGGGGGGAGGTGGCTGATCTCCAAGGGGGTAATTATCTGGCACAAGCTTCCAGGAGAGGACCTCATTTATTTCATTAGTTCTTCGTCCTTCAAAGCCAGCAAACACAGCACTCCCTTCCTTACTTGGAGTCAGAGGAATCGGGGAAGATGACCCACTATGCACAGGTGTCTTCTTTTCCAAGTGCAGGAACAGCTTGGGCATGCTGGAAGATGTGTCCCGTTGCCAGAGCTTGGGCTGGGGTGACGGGCTGCTCTCAGACAGCCTGTCACAGTTGGTGCTGTGGCGTGTAGAACGCGCAGAGACTGCAATGCTTTGGGCTCAGCTTTGCCTCTCTCAGGAGCGGCTGGTTCACCAGAGGTAGGCTGGCTCTCTGTGGATTGTGGTGTGGATGGATTCAGCAAAGGTGGGCTAGGAGAAAGCTCCTCCTGGCTCCTGTTCGTGTTGGTGGCACTCTCCCTAATCGGAAGGAAAAATTTAGATGATGTCACCTTTTTTTAAAAAAAATTTTTATTTATTTATTTATTTGAGAGCAACAGACACAGAGAGAAAGACAGATAGGGGGAGAGAGAGAGAATGGGCACGCCAGGGCTTCCAGCCTCTGCAAATGAACTCCAGACGCGTGCGCCCCCTTGTGCATCTGGCTAACTTGGGACCTGGGGAACCGAGCCTCGAACCGGGGTCCTTAGGCTTCACAGGCAAGCGCTTAACCGCTAAGCCATCTCTCCAGCCCTGGTGTCACCTTTTTATACTGAGCTTGTTCATACGGGTAGAGCAAAACCAATGGGAGAGTATAATCAAAGGTTATTCTTAACCCATCAACCATCTCTTTACAGAGGTCAGCGTTCTTTTCTGCTGGGATATAATGCACATTCATGTGGGCATGCATCATAGCGTGATGGTGACGAGGCCTCTCATTGGCTGAAAAGGCTGCATTGATAGCAAAATGCTTCACATAGGCTTCTAAGATAGTGATGATGTTGGTCTGGCATGGAAGTTTCACTGACCGTTTCTGCCTGTTAACATAGTAGCAATCATCCTCAAGCTGCTTTTTGAGAACGTCAGGGATGTCTGTAGTGATTGATCTTTCTTCCATTTCCCTTCTCGTCGGCTGCTTCAGCTCAGCTTTCACTTCAGTCTTTTCTTCAATATCACTTTCTTCACCACTTATTTCTTCAGACTTTTCTTCACCACCGTCATTAGAAGAACTGCTTATAGAGTTTTTACCCTTTTCATTTTTGTCTTCAACAGGAAGGCTTTTTTAAAAAAATTTTTATTTATTTATTTGAGAGCGACAGACACAGAGAGAAGGACAGAGAGAGGGAGAGAGAGAGAGAATGGGCACGCCAGGGCTTCCAGCCTCTGCAAACGAACTCCAGACGGGTGCGCCCCCTTGTGCATCTGGCTAACCTGGGACCTGGGGAACCGAGCCTCGAACCGGGGTCCTTAGGCTTCACAGGCAAGCGCTTAACCGCTAAGCCATCTCTCCAGCCCAACAGGAAGGCTTTTTAAGACAGAGTCAACACCAGGTAACCTGCAACGGTTTTTTCTTTTTTCCCCGTGTTTCTCAGGAGAGCTACTGCTTTCTTGCCAATTTCTGCTGTAATCTGCGATTTTCATCTGTATCACAAAACACGTGATCTTCAGCTGCCCACCTACCCCAGCCTCTGTTCCAACCATTAAAATAGATCAGATATTCTGGGATCTTTCTGCCTTTTTAGTCTTTCCCAACAATGACATCGACGATCGCCGCTGCAGGGGCCTCGGAGGCGCTGGCGCGTGCGTCCTCGCCTGTCCGCTTTGGGGCTCTGGGAGCCGTGCGAGCCCAGATCGCGACCTCTTGGTTGAGGTCTTCCGACAGAGCGTCCCCTGCAGTCCCCACGGCTTCGGGTCCCCGAGGCTTCCAAGCTGCGCCCACGTGTACGCGAAGCCGTGGCCCTGGGTGCCGGCTCTTTAGCCGCGGCGTGGGGGTCTCTTAGGGAGTGAGCGGGTCTGGGATGGGCCACGGGCGGCCCAGACGTCCGCCCGCTGGAGCTACGGGCCAGGGAGCGTGGCAGCGCAACCATGCCGTGTAGAGCTGGCTGGAGAAGGCCAGTGGCTTTGGGCAAGGGGAGGAGAACATTCCAAGCGGTGACTAGAACACTCAGTCATCCTTCTGAGAGGCCAAGCAGGTGGCAGGCCTGGAGACCCCCAGGTGACTGGGTGAGCAGTGGGCAAGCCAGGCTGATGGGTCTTTGAAGGACTGTGAACATCTTATGTGGCCGCGTCCGGCACTCCTGCAATTGCTTCCTCACGGTTTGTCCTGGGTGGGTCAAAACCTCCCTGAAGACTGTAAGCACCTTTGAGCCCTCTGTTAGCAGGGTACCTTTCCTTTGCATTTCCTGCTGCTGCTCTAGAAGTTGCCCTCATTAAGATGGTAAGCTCTTTAAAGCTGGGAGTGGGGGAGTGTCTCATCCAGTTCATCATTGTATAATTCAGTATCTAAAATCTTGTAGCACAGAAGCCAAAACTAGAAGCATGATTCTTGTCCAGTTTGTGAAAATTGGGAATGTGGGAAGTAGATGCTGGTGTCCCCTGAGCAATCACCACCATCCCAATCACAGGCTGAATTATTACAGGCCTTGTCACAATAGCCATCTTTAATCTAGGAGCCTGGGCAGCCCTCAGCACAATTTGGCACAGGCCATGTTAAATAAACCCACAGCTGGAAGTTCCCAAGTGCTCAGAGAGCAAAGAACAGGACACTTCTTGAGCACTCAGATCCCTCCAAAAGAGTCTACATTCTTCCTGTTGCCCCAGTGCAGGTCAGCTGATCCAATCTCAAAGGTTATAATCTCTCAGTTGCACCTGAATGGGCAACAGTTCACCCAAAGAGTTTTCTTTCTGTGCCATATCGTCTACTCACACCAGCTTATTTCTACACAAAGCAACCATGTACAACTTCTCAGGACATGGCCATAACAGCAAGCATCTCACACAAACTGCTGGTCCAGTCCAAGCAAAGCTCTTTCTCACCCTCACAAGCCAAACCTCACAGTCCATAGTTCTTACTGCATTCAGGTCTTTCATCTGTGAACAAAATAGTCCATCAATCTGTACTTAAAGCACTGCAAGGTGGCTCTTAGGCCAAGGATTCAAATCCTTCCACATTCCTCTTGAAAATCAGCTCCAAAAGGCCAAAGCCACATAGTCAGGTGTGCAAAAATCCCACTCCCGGTACCACTTTACTGTTGCAGTCAGGTTTGCATTGCTGGTAGAAATCACCCAACCAAGAGCAACTTGTGGGAAAAAAGAGGGTTTTTTGGTTTACAGGCTTGAGGGGGAAGCTCCATGATGGCAGGGAAAAGGATGGCATGAGCAGAGAGTGGATATCACCCCCTGGCCAACACAAGGTGGATAATAGCAACTGGAAAGTGTGCCAAACCCTGGCATAGGGAAACTGGCTATAACACCCATACATCCTCCCCCAACAATACACCACCTCCAGGAGGCTTTAATTTCCAATTTACATTTAGCTGGGGAACCTAGCATCCAGAACACCTAAGTTTATGGGGGACACCTGAATCAAACTACCATAGTGCCCTTTCTATTAAGCTCTTGTATTGATCCTGACACTAATTCAAAATTATTTATAGCCAAGTAATCCGCATGCTTCAAACAATATTATTGGATTTGCTATGCCTCAGATTGCCTAGGTCCTTGAAGTGCTTCGATGATCAGTGTTGACAAGGAATGTTGGACATGCTGATGTAAACTTAAGCCAGGCTCCTTGTTTTACCTCCCCATTAACCAGGTCATGCTCCTGGCCCCAGAATACTGTGTGTGTGTGTGTGTGTGTGTGTGTGTGTGTGTGTGTGTGTGATGTGGAACACTGTTGAAAGCAGTGGACACTGAAAGCAATGAATTTCCCACAAGAATGTTGAAAGCAACAAGAGGGCGTATAGTAACAACACCTATGAATGGTGAAATGTGTGTGTGTGTGTGTGTGTGTGTGTGTGTGTGTGTTGTATGTCAACAGAGTTCTTCGGTCCTCCACTAAGTGCTTTGGGCAAATGTTTAAGGAATTTTTGGAGATGAAGTTCCTTGTCTTTGTCTGTCTCAGAGCTCCCTCCCCCTTCCTAACTGATATTTCCTCAAAGGTATCACCAAAAGCCCCACCAGAACTCAGACAACTGGGTCCATGACCTGCACCCCCACTGGCTTCCCACTGACCAGCCCCCCCATGCCACAAGGGATATAAAAGCCTTTCTGCCACCAGCTTCTCATGCTGACTTTACCACGTGCAAATTTTCCCTCCATTCAGCTTGCAATTGTCTCTCTACTCCTACTTTCCCCACTCATGTGGGTGCTTTTTCTCATTTCTCCCTTTTTCTAGTCACATTCTCTCTCTCTCTCTCTCTCTCCATATATATATATATATGGCTTATAGCTCCTAGCCACTGCAAATGAACTCCAGACACATTTGCCATCTTGTGCATCTGGCTTACTTGTGTACTGGGAAATCAAATCTAGGTTCTTAGGCTTTGCAAGACAAGTGTATTAACCACTAAGCAATCTCTCCAGCCTTGTTTAAAAAATTTATTTATGTATTTATATATATATATATATACATACACACATATATATATATATATATATATAGAGAGAGAGAGAGAGAGAGAGAGATTCCTCTCTCTCTTGTCCACTTCTCCCTCACCCTGTAGCATGTGTACCCATTGCCGTGGGTCCTCCTGCTGGGCAAGTTCTCTCTCTTGTCTTGGCTCCCTGGGAAGATTTCCTGGCAGGAATTTCACCACCACCATCTAGGTGTACCAGTCACTTACATGAAGGTTTCCAACTTCCACCAGAGTCAGGTGGTCTGCAACATCCTGGCATTCACAGAGGATCATTGCACACCAGTGTGCTGGCTTCCCCTCCCCCTCCTTTCCTTTCTCTTTCTTTAAAAATTTTTATGAGAGAGAGACAGAGAGAGAGAGAGAATATGAGAGAATGGGTACACCAGGGCCTCCAGCCACTGCAAACTAACCATTGCAAACTAACTCCATATGTATGAGTCGCCTTGTGCATCTGGCTTATGTGGGTAATGAAGAATTAAACTTGGGTCCTTAGGCTTTAAAGTAAAGTGCCTTAACCACTAAGGCATCTCTCTAGCCCTCCTTTCTCTCTTAAAACTATAGCACTGCCCCAAATTTGGGGCATATTGATAAAGCATTTTGATTCATAACATTCACATTTCTGGCCTCTAGTTCTCCTTCTTGTACCTCCCCCCAAACACTTGACAGTCCTTTGGTCATTTATTGTAGATTGTTTTTTTGCTCATGTATTGCTGTTTTGTATTTTTTAATTTATTTATTAGGGGGGGAGAGAGAGAGAGAGAGAGAGAGAGAGAGAGAGGGAGGGAGAGGGAGAGAGAGAGAATGGGAGCACAAGGGCTTCCAGCCTCTGTAAACACACTCTAGATGCTTGTGCCATCTTGTGCATCTGGCTTACATGGATACTGACTGGGGAATTGAACCTGGGACCTTAGTTTTCCCCGGCAAGTGCCTTAACTGCTAAGCCATCTCTCCAGCCCGTAAGTTTCTGTTTTTGCTGTAAAACAGTATACCTGAGATGAGTTCTTGCCTCAGCAGCAGCAGCTAAGGCTGCTACACCTGGCTGTTTTCTTTCTTTTTAACTTATTGATCACGATCATCCACATACCTAACTAGCTACTATTGCTATTCCTATTCCACAGGTGGGTAAATGAGGCACAGATGTGACCAAGAACTTACCTAAGTATTAGCCAAGCGATAGATCTGGAGTTCAGAATAGCTGGGTAATAATTATTATAACTAGGTAGCCCTGCACTCTACCCACAGTGGCCCAAAATGAACATGAATGTAGCCAAGGAATAGCTGGAGACAGAAACAGACTTCCCCTGTAGATTTCACATAGAGGGAGTCAGGAGAGACTGCACTGAACATGATGCTGTCAATCTGGGGTTTAATCTGTAGAGTGAAAAATCTCTCCTGAGCCAGCCATCTAAATAGGATCTACATGATAATGAGATCAACCTGCCATGGGATTCTTGTTTATATGAAAAGTCTATGAGGATTATTTCTTGGAATGAAAGAGGGATAGTTTGAGTCAATGCATTTTTCCCAAATGAAGAAAACAAGGCACACAGATCATATTTGTGGGTTGCAAGGGAGTCAGAAAGAATATCAATTTCACCAGCTTCCAGAGTAAGATATAGGAAGATCTCAGCAGGCAGGAATGTTAAACCACAGCTTACCTAGTGAAATTTAGTAGCTATAAAGTTTTGCTTTTGGAACCAAAAATATATTTTTTATTTATTTATTTTTATTTATATATTTGAGAGAGTGAGAGAGACAATGGGCATGCCACAGCTCCTAGCCACTGCAAAAGAACTCCAGATGCATGTGCCATCTTGTGCATCTGGCTTACTTGTGTACTGGGAAATCAAATCTAGGTTCTTAGGCTTTGCAAGACAAGTGTATTAACCACTAAGCAATCTCTCCAGCCTTGTTTAAAAAATTTATGTATGTATGTATGTATGTATTTAAGAGAGGGAGAGAGGCAGAGAAAGAGAGAGAGAGAGCCTTTGGATTTTGATGATTTTTGTTTGTTTGTTTGTTTGAGGTAGAGTCTCATTCTAGCCCAGGCTGACCTGGAATTCACTATGTAGTTTCAGGGTGGCCTCAAACTCACAGTGATCCTCCTACCTCTGCCTCCCAAGTGCTGGGATCAAAGGCATGTACCACCACACCTGGCTTTGATGATCATTTTTAACATTTGATGAGTCCAATGTTAAGCAGGTCTTATGCAGGTAATGACAGTTGCTGTGAGGTCATAAGTGCAATAGCCCCTTTAGGTCTACAAGACAGCATTTCAAACAACTGCTCCCCATCCTCTGATTCTCCCATTCTTTCAGCTCCCTTTTCCACAATATTCCCTGAGACTTCTAGGGTGACATAGAATGTCTCATTTAGCATTGAACAATTCACCAGTACTCATTTGATTTGAAGAGTTTTGAGTACTGCCAGTGGTCAATGCCATCTTCTTTAAATAGAAACTTCTTTGACCAAAGTTGAGAGCAATGTTAATATATAGGCATCAATATAAACATTTAGAAGGCAATTTCATGAGCACAATATATTCATTTAGCCAAACAACAGTAGTAGCTCCCCTCCTTAGGGCCTATGATTCTTTTGATTAGGTTTTCAGCATCAGGCATGAATTTGGTCTTATGGAGCAGGCCTCAAGTCTAATTAGAAGGCAGTTGGTTACTCCTGTGGTAATGTAAAATGTTCCCCATAGGCTCATGTGTTTGATACTTAATCTTAGTCAGTGACACTGTTTGGGAAATTGATAGAGCCTTTAGGAGGTGGAGACTTGCTGGAGCAGGTGTGCCACTAGGGGCAGGACTTGGGATGTCCAGGCCTGCTTGGTGCTTCTGGGCTTTCTATTTCTTCTGATGTGAAGATGTGACACTGGCTATATGCTCCTGCCATGCTTTTGCTTTCATGACAGAAATTTCTTTTCAAAACTGTGAGCTGAAATTAACCCTTTTTTCCCCATAAGCTGCTTCCGGTGGGTATTTTGTCCCAATGAGAAAATGTTACTGAAAATTCATACCTAGAAGTGCTGCAATGAGCTGGACTATGTAGTTTTTAGGTTTTGGAACTGGTTTTCAGGAGGAATAGGGAATGATTTGCAACTTTGGACTACAGAAACTGTACAATGATATAAAGCAGAACTTCACAGGCCGTTTTGGTAAGAGCATAAATGACCAAAGTCCAGGGAGAAACGTGGAGACTGGAGGGTCAGCTTATGAAGTTTCAGAGGAGAGAAAAAAGAACTTTATGGGAACTGTGCTAGAGGCAGCTCATGTGATATTCTAGCAAAGAGGCTGGCTGCATTGTGCCTGTGTCCTGAGAACTTGAGTAAAGTTGAATTTCATAGTAATGGACTGATGTGTCTGGTGGATAAAATACAAAGCAGAAAGATGTTAAAAACAATGTTTGGCACAGGAATAAATGTGAACAAGTTTTAGGTCCTCAGTTCAAGAGACTGCATCACTTCAGCTGCAGTTGTTAAAGAGGTGAACACCATTGAGGATTGTGTTAGCTGCTTTGATTGGGACCCAACCCATTGAAGGCTGAAGCTAATGAGAATGCTAATTCTTCTAAAAGGAGGGGTCCTGAAGAAAGAATGTTGAAGAAGTTTCCTGCCCCTCAAGGTCAGACTTCATCCCCACCTTGCAAGAAAAAAGAGTTGGTATTATAGCCCACATGGTATTTCTTTTTAAACAAGATTTATTTTTATTTTATTTATTAGAGAGAGAGAGAGAGAGAATGGGTTCACCAGGGACTCTTGCCAGTGTGAATGAACTCAGATGCATGTGCCACATTGGGTATCTGGGTTATGTGGGACCTGGAGAATTGAACCTGAATCCTCAGGTTTTGCAGAAAAGCACCTTAACTGTTATCTCTCCAGCCCATGGCATTGCTTTTGAAAGTATGAAACATGCAAGAAGAAGAAACAGTCATGCAGAAAGCCAAAAGTTACATGATCTGTCTTATATGTGGATCCTAGCTACAAATGTATAGACTTGTGTGTGATCTGGAACCAAAAATCAGTAGCAGAGGCTCATAAGCTAGAAAAAGGCTATAAGTGAGGGAGGAGAGGTTAGGCTTAAGAGGATGGTATTGTATATATGTAAGTAGAAGAACGGATTACAGGGAGGGGAAAGGCCTCAGTGAGGTCAGGGGAAGAGAATGTATAAAAGAAAGATAAGGGGAAGGTCACCCAAAATTCAGGATATTCTTAATAATACATATGAAAATCTACTTTTTAAAATAATGGCACATCCAGAAGCCATATATTGTTACTAGAAAAATTTCAATGCCTGGGATGGGATACCTTTCAGTGAATCATTGGCCATGGAGATCTATGTTGCCTCCAAAACATTACAGGCTATTGCCAAGGCCCTTGATTCCCTGTGCGAAAGAGATGGTAAGACCCTATTATTGAAGACATCACATGCCTGAGTGGCAAAGTCACTGAGAAATCAAGGTGATGCTGAGCAGAAAACCTTTTCCCTGTAGCCCAGCCAAATGAAAGCTGGAAAAAGCTGTGCTTTATGCAGCTTTATGGGAGACAGAAATCATCAGCAGTAAAAACAGTGGACACTGGAAACCTCAAGTTTGGCCAGACAGGCCAAATGACTGAACGAGTGCAATAGTGGCATGTCTGCTCTGGGGAAAACCAGCTGCTCTCTAATTGGACTGAAGGCCCACTCTATGGGAGGGAATACATGCCTTGTACTGAAAACTTAATCAAAAGTCAATGGCAGGAGAGGTCATGAGCCTTAGGGGTAGAAAACCTGCTCTTGTCTGGATAAATGCATATATTACTCTCACCAAATTGCCCTGAAATCACTACATTTAATGTTCATGTTTATATGTTAATGCTGCTCTTACTTCTGGTTAGAGAAGCTTCTCTTTTCAGATGGCGATGACCACTGGGATGATCCACAAGGCAACATAGTGCTGAGAAGAAGGGACAGAGGTGAGTCCAGCACTGAAACGTCTCATACCCACCAAGGTTCAGGGTCCATTGTGGAAGAGGTGATGGAAAGAATGTAAAAGCCAAAGGAAGGGCACCACTCCCTACATACAACTGTCCAGACAGAATTTGGCCTTGATATTCAAGACCTCGCAGTGCCTAGCAATACCCACACAAGACCCTCATAATAGGAGAAAAAGATGATGACATCAAATTAAAAGAGACACTAATGGACAGAGGGAGGGGATATGACGGAGAGCAGAGCTATGAAGGAGAAAGTGGGGGAGGGGAGGGAAATATTATGGTTTGTTTTCTGTATGTATAGAAGTTGTCAATTTATATATATATATATATATATATATATATATATATATATATATATATATATGTGTGTGTGTGTGTGTATATATATATATATATATATATATATATATATATAAAATTAAAAAAAAAAGAAGTCAATGGTCATGGATTGTACCACAGATGCAGAGAATATCTGAGTCTGAACAATGGGGGGCAGACTTGGGGTCCCTGGAAGGCCACTGTATGATGCTATGAAGATGCATCATAGGTTGCAGTAGAGACTCCAGAATGCTGGAGAAGCCAGGATCATGGGATGTCTGCTGGGAAAAGCTGCAGCCTGGACAAGATCCTGCCCAAGAGAAGGGCTGCAAGCAGCATAGTTCTAGCCATGGAGCTGGGACAAGGCAGAGCAAAAATCAGTAGTAGATAGGAAGAAATAATAAACATCAGGGCAGGAATTAAATAGAAACCAAAATATAAAAATCCAAAGAATCGGGCTGGAGAGATGGCTTAGTGGTTAAGCGCTTGCCTGTGAAGCCTAAGGACCCTGGTTCAAGGCTGGGTTCCCCAGGTCCCACGTTAGCCAGATGCACAAGGGGGCGCACGCGTCTGGAGTTCGTTTGCAGTGGCTGGAAGCCCTGGTGCGCCCATTCTCTCTCTCTCCCTCCATCTGTCTTTCTCTCTATGTCTGTCACTCTCAAATAAATAAATGAAAATGAACAACAACAACAAAAAAAATTTAAAAAAAAATCCAAAGAATCAATGAAACAAAGAGTTGGTTCTTTGAAAGGATAAACAAGATTGACAAACCCTTGGCAAATCTGACCAGAAGAAAGAGAGAAGAGATAAAAATTAATAAAATAAGTGATAAAAAGGCATCATTACAATAGATACTAAAGAAATTCAGAAAATTATAAGGTCATACTTTAAGAATATATATGACCCT
Source organism: Jaculus jaculus (assembly GCF_020740685.1). NCBI lineage: Eukaryota > Metazoa > Chordata > Mammalia > Rodentia > Dipodidae > Jaculus > Jaculus jaculus. The sequence continues at coordinate 11,828,637 of NC_059121.1, forward strand.
AAGTTTGAAAATCTGAAAGCAATGGATGATTTCCTTGGTTAGTATGACCTACCAAAATTAAATCAAGATGAGATAAATCATTTAAATAGACCTATAACAAGTATGAAGATCCAAGCAATTATAAAGAGTCTCACAAGGGAAAAAGGTCAGATGGATTCACTGGTGAATTTTACCAGACCTTCATGGAAGACCAACACCAATGCTTCTCAAATTTTCCATAAAATCTAAAAGGAAGGAATTCTCCCAAACCCCTTCTATGAAGCCAGTATTACCCTCATACCAAACCTCATACCAAAACCAGACAAAGACAGAACAAAAAAAAAGAAAATTATAGACCAATCTCCCTCATGAACATAGATGCAAAAATTCTGAACAAAACAGATATTGGGAAACATAATACAAGAATATATCAGAAGGATTATTCACCCCAACCAAGGGATGCAGGAATGGTTCAAAATATGCAAACTGATAAGTGTAATATACCATATAAATGATCTGAAGGACAAAAATCACATGATCATCTTAATAGATTCAGAAAAGGCATTTGACAAAATCCAATATCCTTTCATGGTAAAAGTATTACAGAAACTAGGAATAGAAGAAACATATCTCAACATAATAAAAACTATGACAAACCCACAGCCAACATAATACTAAATGGAGAAAAACTTGAAGCTTTTCCACTAAATTCAGGAACAAAACAAGAGTGTCCACTGTCCTCACTTTTATTTAATATAGTACTGGAAATCTTAGCTATAGCAGTTGGGCAAGAGATACTGATAAAAGGGGTACAAATTGGAAAGGAAGATATCAAACTATCATTATTTGCATATGATATGATTCTATACATAAAAGACTACCAGCAAACTGTTAGAGCTGACAAACACTTTTAGCAACAAAGCAGGATACAAAAGTAAACACACAGACATCAGTAGCCTTCCTATATTCTAACAACAAACACATAAAGGGTGAAATCAGGCAATCTCTCCCATTCCCAATTGCCTCAAAAAAGAAAAAAAAAATCTTTGAATAAACTTAACCAAAAAAGTGGAGGAGCTCTACAATGAGAACTTTAAAACACTCAAGTGTGTAATTGCAGAAGACAAAAAGAAATGGAAAGACATTCCATGTTCTTGGATTGGAAGAATCAATATTGTAAAAACGTCAATCTTACCAAAAGCAATCTACACATTTGATGCAATCTTCATTAAAATTCCAATGGCGTTGGGCTGGAGAGATGGCTTAGCGGTTAAGCGCTTGCCTGTGAAGCCTAAGAACCCCGGTTCGAGGCTCGGTTCCCCAGGTCCCACGTTAGCCAGATGCACACGGGGCGCACGTGTCTGGAGTTCGTTTGCAGAGGCTGGAAGCCCTGGGGCGCGCATTCTCTCTCTCTCCCTCTATCTGTCTTTCTCTCTGTGTGACGCTCTCAAATAAATAAATAAATAAATAAATAAATAAAAATTCCAATGGCGTTGTTCACAGGCATAGAAAACAAAATCCTAAATTTCATTTGGAAGCAGAAAAACCTCAACTAGCCAAAATGATAAGGCTGGTGGTATCACCATACCCAATTTTATGCTATATTACAAAGCTATAGTAACAAAAACAGCATGGTATTGGCACAAAGACAGACACATAGATCAATGGAACAGAATAGAGGACCCAGATGTTAATCCAGGCAGCTACAGCCATCTGATTTTTGACAAAAATGCTTCTCCAACAAGTGGTGCTGGGAAAACTGGATATCTATGGGTATAAAGATAAAAATAGATCCTTGTCTTTCTCCATGCACAAGAATTAAATCCAGGTGGATCAGGAACCTTAATATCAGACCTCAAACTCTGAAATTGCTAGAGGAAAAGGTAGGGGAAACCCTTCAACATATTGGCAAAGGTAATGACTTTCTGAATATAACCCCAATTGCTCAGAAAACAAAACCATTAGTCAACCACCGGGATCTCATGAAATTACAAAGCTTTTGTACAGGAAAAGACACTGTGAACAGAGCAAAGAGACAACCTACAGAATGGAAGAAAATCTTTGCCAGCTACATATCTGACAGAGGAGTAATATCCAGAATATACAAAGAACTCAAAAAACAGAACAATAAAAAAACCAAACAACCTAATTAAAAAAATGGGCTATAAAACTAAATACAGAGTTCTTACCAGGAGAAATACAGATGGCATATAAACATCTAAAAAATGTTCTACAACCTTAGCCATCAGGGAAATACAAATTAAAACTACTTTGTGATTTCATCTCTATCCTGTCAGAATGGCTACCATCAAGAAAACAAATGACAATGAATGTTGGCTAGGATGCAGTAAAAGGGGAACCCTTCTGCACTGTTGGTGGGAATGTAATTTGGTAAAACCATTGTGGATATAAGTGTAGAGGTTCTTGAGACAGCAAAAATAGATTTACCATGTGATCTAGCTATAGCACTCCTAGGCATATATCCTAATGACTGTTCTCACTACCGTAGAGATACTTGCACAACCATGTTTATGGCTGCTCTATTCACAATAGCTAGGAAATGGAACCAGCCTAGGTGTCCATCCACAGATGAATGGATAATAAAGACCTACACAATGGTGTTCTATTCAGTGGTAAAGAAAAATAAAATTGTGAAATTTGCAGGGAAATGGATGGATCTGGAAAGGATTATACTATGCGAGGTAATCCAGGCCCAGAAAGCCAAACATTGCATGTTCTCTCTTCTATGTGGATCCTAGCTTCACACATATAGACTTGTGTGTAGGCTGGAACCAAAAATCAGTAGCAGAGGCCCATAGGCTAGAAAAAGGCTATAAGGGAGGGAAGAGAGGGGGATGGAATTGTATATATGTAAGTAGAAGAACAGATTACAGGATGAGGAAAGGCCTAAGTGAGGTCAGGGGAAGACTTTGTATAAAAGAAGGGTGGTGGTGGTGGGTCAATTCAATTCAATTCAATTCAAGATATTCTGAATAAGACATATGAAAATCTACTTTCTTGAATAATGACACTAGAAGCCATAGATTGTTACTAGAAAATTTTCAGTTCCAGGTATTGGATACCTTCCACTGAATTGTTATCCAGGGAGGTCCCTATTGCCTCCAAAACGTTACAGGCTATTGTCAAGGCCTTGGTTTCCCATGAGAAAGATATAGTAGGACCCTATTGCTGAAGACTTCACATGCCTGAGATGCAAAGTCACTGAGAAATCAAGTTGATGCTCAGCAGAAAACCTTCTCCATGTAGCCCAGCCAAGTGAAAGTTGGAAAAAGCTGCATTGGCCAGGCGTGGCGGCACACGCTTTTAATCCCAGCACTCGGGAGGCAGAGGTATGAGGATCACCGTGAGTTTAAGGCTATCCTGAGACATTATAGTGAAATCCAGGTCAGCCTGAGCTAGAAGAAGACCCTACGTCGAAAAAAAAAAAAAATGCTGCACTGTATGCAGCCTTATGGGAGACAGAAGTCATCAGCAGTGAAAACAGTGGAAAGCCTCAAGTTTGGCCAGACAGGCCAAATGACTGAGTGAGTGCAATAGTGGCGTGTCTGCTCTGGAAGAGCAAGTGCTCTCTAATTGGACTGAAGGCCCACTCTATGGGAGGGAATACATGCCTGGTACTGAAAACCTAATCAAAAGCCTATGGCAGGGGAGGTCATGAGCTTTAGGGGTATAAAGCCTGCTGTTGTGTAGATAAATGCATATATTATTCTCACCAAATTGCCCTGAAAACACTACACTTAAGGGTCATACTCACACATTAATGCTACTTTCACTTCTGGTTAGAGAAGCTTCTCTTTTCAGATGGCAATGACCACTGGGATGACTCAAAAGGCAACACAGTGCTAAGAAGAGATGGAGGAGTGTCCAGCACTGAAACATCTTACACCCTCCAAGGCTCAGGGTCCATTGGGGAAGAGGTGGTGGAAAGAAAGAGTACTACTCCTTACATACAACTGTTTGGACAGAAATTGACATTGATATCTATGACATCGCAGTGCCTAGCAATATCTACACAAGACTCTCATAATAGGAGAAAACGATGATGATATCAAATTAAAAGAGAGACTAATGGAGAGAGGGAGGGGATATGATGGAGAGCAGAGTTGTGAAGGGGAAAGTCGGGTGGGGAAACACTATGGTTTGTTATCTGTAAGTATAGAAGTTGTCAATAAAAATACATATAACACATTAAAAAAATAGGCCAGAAGTGGTGGCACACACCTTTAATCCCAGCACTTGGGAGGTGGAGGTAGTAAGATCACCATGAGTTTGAGGCCATCCTGAGACTACATAGTGAGTTCTGGGTCAGCCTGGGCCAGAGTAAGACCCTACCTCGAATAAAAAAAAAAGATATACCCTTATGATTTTTCTGAATTTTATTGTTGTGATAATGACCTCCATTTCAAACTTATATAATGATATTTGGGGTATGTTTGCCCTAGTGGAGATCAATTATCCCCAGACCCTATACTTTTTCTATTTAAAAATAAAATAGGTATTTGCAAGGGAGGGGAGAGAGAGAAAAATAGAGAGATAGAAAGGATGGGGGAGAGGGAGAAGGAAAGGATGGGGGAAGGAGAAAGGGAGAATGAACGGAAACATCAGGACCTCCTGCCACTGCAAACAAACTCGCTACTTTGTGCGCATGGCATTACACGGGAAGAGGGGAATCAAACCCAGGCCATTAGGCATTGCAAGCAAGTGCTGCTAACTGCTGAGCGGTCTCTGTAGCCCACTATTTCTTCTTGAATATAAATTTTAGTGCTTATTTCTCTGAATTATACTTTTGTTTTGTTCTTTAAATTTAACATACTGGTTCACAAGGAGGTTAATTTCCACTTATCTGTGGATTTTCCTGTTTTACTGCGGTTACTTTTCCTTTCACTCCACTGGTCAGACACCTTGTCGGGTTTCAGTCTTCTTAAATTAGTTAAGACATGGATGGAGGGCCTGGCATGTGGTCTGTCTTGCATTAGGTTCCACAGTCTCTCTAGAGAAAAAATGTACTTTACTGTTGCTGTGTTCTGTGTATGTTAAGTTCAACTGAATGCGTTGGTCAGTTCCTCTTGTTTTTCATTAATTGTTTTTCTCAATCTATACATAACTGAAAATAAAGTGCAATTATTGTGTTGCTCTTTCACTTCTGATAAGGCTTGCTTCATATACTTGGAAGCTATAATAGATGTACATATATATGAATGTTTATAATTGACAAATCTAATGAATTGGCATGACATATATTATCTCTTGTGACAGTTTTGTCTTAAATTTCCCATTCCTTTTGTCCCACCCCCTTGCTGTGCGGCACTGACTCTCCTGACCCAGCCTCCTGAGAATCCAACACCATCAGCATTTATTTTATTTGGCTTAATTTTGCATGTAGGTCCCAGCTTACATGGGATGTTATGTCCTGAACTTTCACTTTTAGCCCAGGTATACCCTTAGGTCTGAAAAATGAGATAGCATTTACTTGTGTCTTATATTTTTAAAATATCCAGCCAGTCTGTCCATTTTATTGGTGTATTTAATCCATTTTCATTTACAGGAATTACTTGTAGAGGGCTTGTCAACTTGTTCATTTTAAGATGAAGCTTTTCTTTTCCTTTCTTTCCCCTACTGTTGTTTTCTGTGCTTTCTTTTGAGATATTTTGCTTCCCTTACATTTCCAGTGTATATAGTCTCTTCCTTATCGTTACTATTGTAATTACAAAAGATCTTGTTATAATTGTTAAATAACTTCACATATAAAAATACTCCTTCACAACTCTACCATTTAATGACACAAATTCTGTTTTTACATATCCATGCATACAGCTCTATGCTTAAAATTTTTTTTTCATTTTTATTTATTTATTTGAGAGCAACAGAGAAAGAAAGAGGCAGAGAAAGAGAGAGAGAGAGAATGGGCACACCAGGGCCTCCAGCCACTGCAAACGAACTCCAGATGCGTGCGCCCCATATGCATCTGGCTAACGTGGGTCCTGGGGAATCGAGCCTCGTACCAGGGTCCTTAGGCTTCAAAGGCAAGTGCCTTAACCGCTAAGCCATCTCTCCAGCCCTCTATGCAATTTTTTAAAGGACTTCTTAATTTTTATTTATTTATTTATTTATTTATTTTTGGTTTTCAAGGTGGGGTCTTACTCTGGCCTAGGCTGATCTGGAATTAACTATGTAGTCTCAGGGTAGCCTCGAAGTCACAGCAATCCTCCTACCTCTGCCTCCTGAGTGCTGGGATTAAAGGCATGCACCACCAAGCCTGGCTCATCTTTTTGTTTATTTTTATGCAAGAGCAACAGACAGAGGGAGAAAAAGGGAGAGAGAGAGAGAGAGAGCGAGCGGGAGAATGGGCACATCAGGGCCTCCAGCCACTGCAAACGAACTCCAAACAAGTGTGCCACCTTGTGCATCTGGCTTATGTGGGTCTTGGGGGAATTGAGCCTCAAACCGGGGTCCTTAGGCTTCACAGGCAAGTGCTTCACTGCTAAGCCATTTTTCCAGCCCCACAGCTCTATACTTTTTAATGCTTGTTTTTAATTCTTTGCCCAATTAAAAATGACTTATATGCCTATACTATAGGATTTAATATTTTTATTTATGGAGTTCAATGATTTTGCATTGTTTTGTGTTGCTGTTTATTTTATATATATATATATATGTATGTACATGTATAATTTTATTTGAGAGAAAGAGGCAGATAATGGGTGTGTCAGGGTCTCTAGCCACTGCAAATGAACTCCAGGCACATGCACCATCTTGTGCATCTGGCTTATGTGGGCACTGGGGAACTGAACCTTGGTCCCTAGGCTTCATAGGCAAGCACCTTAACCACTAAACCATCTCTCCAGCCCATTTAATCATCTTTTTGCTTCAACTAAAGAACTCTCTTCAGCATTCCTTGGAGAATGTTTGGCAGAGCTAAACTTTAGCTTTTGTTTATTTGAAGACATTTTTATTTCTTTTTGCTTTGAAGATTAGCCTTTCCAAGTACTGTATTCTTCATTGATAGTTTTTCCTTTCATGGCTTTGGACATCTCATTTTATTCTCTTCTTGCCCATAAGGTTCCTAACAAGAAATCTGCTGATAGTCTCCTGTACATGACTCATTTGATGCTTTTGAAATTTTTATGTTTTTTTTTTTATTGGTGATGTGTTTTTAGCATAGATCTCTTTAGATTGATAGTTGGAGTTATTTAAGCTTCCTGAATTTGCATACGGGTCCTTTTTGTAACATTTGGGAAACTTTGGTCCTTTATCCCTTCAAATACATTCTCTACTCTCTTCTTTTGTTCTTCTAGAAGTGAGTTCCAAGAGTCTACTATTATACTTTACTCATTAATGTTCCCTTGTTAAAAAAAAAAAATAAGCCGGGCGTGGTGGCGCACGCCTTTAACCCCAGCACTCAGGAGGCAGAGGTAGAAGGATCACTGTGAGTTCAAGGCCACCCTGAGACTACATAGTGAATTCCAGGTCAGCCTGAACTAGAGTGAGATCCCACCTCCAAAAACCAAAAACAAATATAAAAACAGCTTTTTCATTCTTATTTGATTTTTTTATTGACAACTTACATAATTGTAAACAATATCCCATGGAAATTCCCTCCCTCCCCCAACACTTTTCCCTTTGAAACTCCACTCCCCATCATATTGCCTCCCTCTCCTAATTAGTCACTCTTTTATTTCGATGTCATTATCTTTCCTCCTATTATGATGTTCTTTTGTAGGTAGTGTCAGGCACTGTGAAATCATGGATATCCAGGCCATTTCGTGTCTGGAGGAGCATGTTATAAGGAGTCCTATCCTTCCTTTGGCTCTTACATTTTTTCCGCCACCTCTTCCACAATGGAGCCTGAGCCTTGGAAGGTGTGATAGAGATCTGAGCACTCCTCTGTCACTTCTTCTCAGCACCATGGTGCCTTCTGAGTCATTCCAAGATCACTGCCATCTGAAAAGAGAAGTTTCTGTAACCAAAAGTGAAACTAGCATTAATATATGGGTATAAACATTAAGAGAAGTGCTTATTGGGCAGTTTGGTGAGCATAGTATATACATTTAGCAAGACAAAAGCAGACATTACATCCCTAGGGCTCATGACTACCCCTGTTGTAGGTTTTCACTATCAGGGATATATTCCCTCCCATGGAGCAGGCCTCCAGGCAAATTACAGGGTGGTTGGTTTCCCCTATAACAGACATGCCGCTATTGGACCTGTTGGCTTATTTGGCCTGGCTGGCCAAATAAAAGGCTTGCAGTGTCCACTATTGAATATCTTCACTGGTGATTTCTCTCTCTCCCATTGAATTGAATGCAGCATAGCTTTTTCCAGCTTTGTCAGCTGGTCTACATGGATGAGGTTTTCAGCTCAGCTCCCGCAAGATTTCTCAGTGACCTTGCAGCCCAAGTATGTGGAGTCTTCAGCAATAGGGTCTTACCATCTTTTCCTGGTGGGAAACCAAGGGCCTCAGCAATGGCCTGTAATGTTTTGAGGACCTCCCTGGCCAACAGCTCACTGGAAGGTATCCCATCCCTGGCACTGAAAATATTCTAGTAACAATCTATGGCTCCTGAGTTTTCCATTGTCCAAAAAACTAGGTTTCCATATAACTTATTTATATCCACTTAGATTTTGATTAGCCCTCCCTCCACCTTTCCTTTACTCAATCTCTTACCTTGACCTCACTTAGGCCTTTTCACTCCCATTAATCTGTTTTTCTACTTACATATATACAATACCATCCTATTAAGTCCTCCCTCCCTCCCTCCCTTTCTATTCCCTTTATTTCTGCTTTTTAGCTTATTAGCCTCTGCCACCGAGTTTTCTTCCTACTCACATAAAAATCCAATCATTTGTAGCTAGGATCCACATGAGAGAGAACATGTGACATTTGGCTTTCTGGGCCTGGGTTACCTCACTAAGTATAATCCTTTCCACATCCATCCATTTTTCTGTAGATTTCATAATTTCATTTTTCTTTACCACTGAGTAGAACTCTATTGTGTAAATGTGCCATATCTTCATTATCCACTCATTAATTGAGGGACATCTAGGCTGGATCCATTTCCCAGCTATTGTGAATTGAGTGGCAATAAACATGGTTGAGCAAGTGTCTCTAAGGTAATGAGATGAGTCCTTAGGATATATGCCTAGGAGTGCTATAGCTGGGTCATATGCTAGATCTATTTTTACCTGTCTTAGAAACCTCCACACTGATTTCCACAATGGCTGAACTAGATTGAATTCCCACCAACAGTGTATAAGGGTTCCTTTTCTTCCACATCCTCACCAGAATTTATGGTCAATTGTTTTCATGATGGTAGCCAATCTGCCAGGAGTGAGATGGGATCTCAACATAGTTTTAATCTGCATTTCCCTGATGACTAGGGATGTAGAACATTTTTTTAGATGTTTAGGTGCCATCTGTATTTCTTCTGGTGAGAACTCTCTAGTAAGTTCCATAGCCCATTTTTTAATTGGATTGTTTGATTTCTTATCAATTTTTTGAGTTCTTTGAATATCCTAGATATTAATCCTAAGATGTATAGTTGGCAGAGATTTTCTCCCATTCTGTAGGTTGCCACTTTGCTATACTCAGTGTCCTTTGCCATACAAAAGCTTTATAATTCCATGAGGTCCCAGTGGTTATTAGTGGTTTTATTGCCTGAACAATTGAGGTTATATTCAGGAAGTCTTTGCCAATACCAATATGTTGAAAGGTTTCCTCCAGCAGTTTCAGAGTTTCAGGTCTGATATTAAGGTATTTAAAAAAAATTATCTATTTTATTTATTTATTTGAGAGAGAGAGAAAGAAGGGAGAGAATGGGCATGCCAGGGCCTCTAGCATGCACCACCATGTGCACCTGGCTTACATGGGACTTCAAGAATTGAACCTAGGTCCTTAGGCTTTACAGGCATATACCTTAAGTGCTAAGCTATCTCTCCAGCCCATGATATTAAGGTCTGGATCAATTTGGACTTAGTTCTTCTGCATGGAGAGAGATAAGATCTATTTTCATCTGTCTACAGATACACATCCAGTTTTCCCAGCACCACTTGTTGAAGAGGCTGTCTTTTCTCCAATAAGTACTTTTTAGCATTTTTGTCAAGTATCAGATGGCTATAGCTACTTGGATGTGGTGGTTTGATTAAGTTGTTCCCCACAAACTTAGGTGCTCTGAATGCTAGGTTCACAGCTGTTGGAGATTTGGAAATCAATGTCTCTTGGAGAGAGTGTATTGTTGGGGGTGGGCTTATGGGTGTTATAGCCAGTTTCCCCTTGCCAGTGTTTGGCACACTCCTCCTGTTCCTGCTGTCCACCTTATGTTGGCCAGGGGGTGATGTCCACCCTCTGCTCATGCCATGGTTTTCTCCTGCCTTCATGGAGCTTCCCCTTGAGCCTGTAAACCAAAATAAACCTTTTTCCCACAAACTGCTTTTGGTTGGGTGATTTCTACCAGCAATGGGAACCTGACTGCAACATCAAACTGGTACCCAGGAATGGGATTATGGACTGTGTGGCTTTGGCCTTTTGGAGCTGATTTTTAAGAGGAATGTGGAAAGATTTGAATCCTTGGCCTAAGAGATGCCTTGCAGTGCTGTAAATACAGCTTGATGGACTATTCTGGTCAGAGTTGAAAGACCTGAATGCAGTAAGAACTACGGACTGTGATGTTTGGCCTGAGGGTGAAAAAGAATTTTGCTTGGACAGGGCTAGCAGCTTGTGTGAGAAGCTTGCTGTTAATGGCTTTGTCCTGAGAAGGGTTGCTTTGTGTAGAAATGAACTGGTATGAGCAGAGCGATATGACACAGGGGAAAAAAAAATCTTTGCGTTAACTGCTGCCTGTTCAGATGCAATTGAGAGATTACAACCTTTGAGATTGGGCCAGCTGACCTGCACTGGGGCAACAGAAAGAATGTTGACTCTTTTGAAGGGGTCTGAGTGCTCAAGAAGTGTCCTGTTCTTCAGTCTGTTTTATTCCCCCCTGTATTAACATACTGGCACTCTATCTGGTATTGTGGAGTATAAGAAATGCATGAAAAAGGGTCATTGGGTTTGTAATGCGGTCTTGTGCTTTGGAAATGGCCATAGGGAATGTGAAGCAGCTTTGCTGGTTGCCTGCAGGGAAACCCCATGGGGCCGTGAGGATGAACTGTGGGTTGCAGTGGAGACCCGGTGGCGATGCCGGGACTATGAGATGGCCTCTAAGGAAAGCTGCTGGACTAGGATGAAGTTTTCCAGGTCTGTGAGTAGCTTAGCTGGAGGGGCGGAATTTGAATGCCAGAGACTTGTTGCTGGTTAGTTATTGGACTTGGCGACTTGTTATTGGATAGACTTGTTGGATTTGAAGCTACAGTTTGATGTTTGCCCTGGTTGTTCAACTTTTGTATTGGTTGAATATTTCTTTCCTATGCCCAATGCCATATTTTGCAGTGTAAATGCTTATAATGGGATTTTTGAGGTTATTTTTTGGTATTATGGCTCAGTTAAAAGACCTTGGATTATGGTAATGTATGGACATCATTGGAACTGATAAAAAAAACCGTGAGAATTTTTCCCAGTGTCTTTTGCGACTTCTCACTTGAGCGTTTTAAAGTTTTCATTGTAGAGATCCTTCATTTCCTTGGTTAGGTTTAGACCAAGGTACTTTATTTATTGATGCAATTGTGAGTGGGAGTGATTCTCTACGTGTCTGTGCTGTTAGCATATAGGAAGGCTACTGGTTTCTGTTTGTTTTGTATCCTGCTACATGGCTATACGTGTGTATCAGCTCTAACAGTTTGCTGGTGGAGTCTTTAGGATCCTTTATGTATAGAATCATGTCATCTGCATATAATGATAACTTGATCGCTTCCTTTCCCTTTTATGTGTGTCTCTTGCCTTGTTGCTATGGCTAAGATTTCCAGTACTATACTAAATAAAAGTGGGGACAGTGGACACCCTTGTCTTGTTCCTGATTTTAGTGGAAAAGCTTCAAGTTTTTCTCCACTTAGTTATTATGTTGGCTGTAGGTTTGTCATAAATAGCCTTTGTTATGTTGAGATATGTTCCTTCTATTCCCAGTCTCTATAGGACTTTTATCATGAAGTGATGTTGGAATTTGCCAAATAATTTTTCTGTATTTAATGAAATGATCATATGATTTTTGTCCTTCAGTCCACTTATATAATGTATTATCAATTTGCGTATATTGGACCATCCCTGCATCTTTGGGATAAAGCCTACTTGGTCGGGGTGAATGATCTAATAAAAATAAAATTTTTATTTGTATTTAAAAATTAACAAAGGTTCACTGAAATAACCTAAGAATGTAGAAAAATACAGTCGATAATATTGAAGCACTTTATTCAACTAAACAAACTTCTTAGATGCTGTTACGGCGGCGAGGCCTGCTTTTGACTTTCCTAATGGGACAGTGGTGTAATTACCAATATTTGATGGTGGCTCATGCCTGTAACCCTAGGAGGCTGAGGGAATATTGCCATGAGTTCATGGCCACCTGGACTACACAGTGAGTTCCAAAGCAACCTGAGCTAGCATGAGACCCTTGCTCAACCACCCCATTAACTATATTCAATAGTTTGTTCTTTCCTGAATACATAAAATAAAATACCAATACCCATGTCTTTTTTGTCAGCCTAGCTGTGAATAATTCTATTTTACATTACAAAAAAACTTAGAGGTTGCTGAAGTGACTCAGTGATATAACTAAAGGCCCAGAGTTCAACTCTTGTGCTGGAAAGATGGCTTAGTGGTTAAGGCGCTTGCCTGCAAAAATCAAAGGACCCAGGTTTGATTCCCCAGGACTCATGTAAGCCAGATGCACAAGGTGGTACATGACTGGAGTTCATTTGCAGCCGCTGGAGGTCTTGGTGTGCCCATTCTCTCTCAAATGAATAAAGACAATCTAAATTACACACACGCACACACACACACACACACACACATCATCATCATCATCATCATCATCCTCTGGGATCCTTTGGCTTTGCAGGCAAATGCCTTAACCGCTAAGCCATCTCTCCAGCCCCAAGATATATATCATATATATATATATATATATATATATATATATATATATATATAATCTCAGCACCACATACACAGATATTTAAGTCCTTTCCTAATTTGTTTTATAAATTCAGTATCACTTATCCTTCAGAATGCATCATTTTTTCCCTTCAATTTTTATTTGTATGAGCCACCACGCCTGGCTTCAAATGTGTTTTTTTTTTTTTTTTTTTTTTTTTGAGGTTGGGTCTTGCTCTAGTTTAGGCTGACCTGGTTTGCCTGGAACTCACAGCACTCCTCCTACCTCTGCCTCAGAAGTGCTGGGATTAAAGGTATGTGTTACCATTCCCAGCCTTTCTATTGTCATTTTAAAATATTTTATTTATTCATTTGAGAGACAGAGAGAAAGAGAGAGAGAGAGAGGCAGATAGATGATAGTTAGACAGTCAGTCAGGAAGACACAATGGGCAAGCCAGGGCCTCTAGCAATTGCAACAAACATGTCACCTTGTGTATATGGCTTATGTGGGTATTGGGAAATTGAATGAACCTAGGTTGTTAGACTTTACAGGCAAGAGCCTAACTGTTAAGCCATTTCTTCAGACCTCAACTGTCATTTTTATTGGCACAATTCTTTACTAGTTGGGGAAAATTTTTTTTTTATTATTTTTTTAATATATATATTTTTTATTTACTTATTTGAGAGTGACAGACACAGAGAGAAAGACAGATAGAGGGAGAGAGAGAGAATGGGCGCGCCAGGGCTTCCAGCCTCTGCAAACGAACTCCAGACGCGTGCGCCCCCTTGTGCATCTGGCTAACGTGGGACCTGGGGAACCGAGCCTTGAACCGGGGTCCTTAGGCTTCACAGGCAAGCGCTTAACCGCTAAGCCATCTCTCCAGCCCTGGGGAAAAATTTTTAAATGCTATTACCAGAAATAAGGCAGTTCTAGAAAATTTGGTATATAGTATTTGCTAAAAGTCCGTTATTAGCACAGGCATTAGCTACACCTTAGAAGGTGTAATACAAACTAAAAATATCTTGTCTATTCCCTCAGATATAAATTATTCTTTATTCAAATTCTGAAATTTTATTACCACCATAATTAAAATTCTCATAAAGAGCCCTTATCTTTTAACTTTCCAATATTCTGAAAGAAAATTTTTGTTATTAAGTGCAAATATTCCCTCTTCCCCACCCCCACCCCCTTTTTTTGTTGCTATATTCTGTACTGTTTTTTTTAGTAATAAACTTTCTTACTCAACTTTGTTTCAAGAACAGTGTAGAGTTTAAAATTACAGTGGAATAAAATGCTGATGCATAGGACATCTGTTGTTTTTGTAATGTTTCAATATAGTATGTAGACAAGGAATGAAAACTAGCTCATGGAAAGCCCCAGTTCTGTGAAGCTTAATTCCCCTTGAAAAACTGCACTCTATTAATTCTGGCTCAAGATAAGACAGTTGAGAACTTTGCAGCTTAGGTACCTATTTTAAATATTCTTTTAAAAAATATTTGAGAGAGAAAATATGAATGAATGAATGAATTAATGAATGGGAAGGCCAGGGCCTCTTTCCAATGCAAATAAAACTCCAGACATTTGTGCTCCTTTGTGCATCTGGCTTTGCATGGATGCTGGGGAAGTGAACCCGGACCATCAGGCTTTGCAAGAAAGTGCCTTTAACCATTGAGCCATCTCTCCAGTGCATTTTTTTTTTTTTTTTTTTTGAGGTAGGGTCTTACTCTAACCCAGGCTGACCTGGAATTCACTATGTAGTCTCAGGGTTGCCTTGAACTCATGGTGATCCTCCTACCTCTGCCTCCTGAGTGCTGGGATTAAAGTCGTGCATCACCATGCCTGGCTCCAGCCTCCTGTTTTAAGTATTCTTTTTTTTTTTAAAAAAAAAAATATCTTATTTTTATTTATTTATTTGAGAGAAACAGGCAGGGGGAGAGAGATAGAGAATTGGGTGTGTGAAGGCCTCCAGCCACTCTAAACAAACTCGGCTTACATGGGTTCTGGGTAATTGAACCTGGATCCTTTGGCTTTGCAGACAAGCAACTTAACGTCTAATCCATCTCTCCAGGCCTATTTTAAGTGTTCTTAATTAAAAGTGAAATGTTATTTTGAAAATGTCAATCAATAAAAGAACTGTGACTATTTTATGATGCTAAAATATTTTAAAGTAAACTAAGAATAAAGGGAGCACAGACTTGTCTTAAAGAAGGTTTGTCATTCTTTGTTTTAGAGATTACAACACGTACAAGTGAATTTTATCAAAATACAGCACATTTCTTCTACTTTATCCATAAAAATCAAGTCCTATGTAAATAGTACTGAAAATCAACTAAAATGAGTTAAAATTTACAAAGAGTTGTTAAAGGGTTTCAATCAAAATTATTAAAACTATACAGTACAATAACCAATTGATACCATCTCGAAAGAAGTGCAATCATGAGTTCACATACTTTTAAAAGTGCTATTTAATCTGACTAGAAAGAATGGAGAGTGAGCCCAACTCACTTTTGTAAAAACAATGTAGGTGATGCTTTAGCTAGTCCTGTAAGAATTGTAATTAAATTCAAAGTTGACAACAAAAAAAAATGTAATACATTAACTTTCCCAAATTATGTTTCTTAAAAATTAGAAATTATTTCAAGAACTGCATATTGCTTTAACAACAGTTTTCAGATTAGCCTCAACTAAAAACAGTTATTGGTCTCCTATGGCACTTTTGTTCTGGTCCAAATAACCATGCATTAATTCTTACCATTGCATGTTACTCAAATTTTATTTGATTACATAGAACAAAAACAAATAAAATTAATGGTTTCAATAAACAAAATTAATAAACCTATATCATCAAATACTTGTTACAGTAACTAGGAACAAAGGCAGTTGGTGGTAAAACACTATTATACTGATCCACTTAGAAACCCTTTAAAGACTCTGTGGTGTGGAGGTCACATTTACCGTTACCTGTAGGAACAGCCCTTTATTGAACACTTTCACCCATCAGCAGGCCTCGTGGACCCACTCCTTTGCTCTCCACTCTCCACAGCAATTCTCGATCACTGTGCCAGTTTCATAGACTTGCTTTGGTTTTCTAGCTCCATGCACACTCCATGTTTCCCTTTACCTTACCAAGGCAGTGCAAGGCCAAACAAAAATCAGGCTTTCCTAAACTGTGTTACATTTTATGTTACAGGCCAAACAATCTTAAAACTGGCAATTTTGGTTTCATTTACTCTTTAAAACAAGTTATAAATTAGATTAAAATGGAGTACTAATTATAAAAACAGATTGCCAAGTACCATCATTTGCAAAAACATCAGGGGATATCCATAATATGAGAAATGCATGGACATGCATCTACATAGAGTTAAAAACTTTGGTAACTAAAAAATTAAAAATTGAATGACCAGTAGTAAATATACAGTCAATGGCTGTAACAAGAACAGATCTTGTAGAGCTGAAAAATGCAATTACTGTCTTTTTATTCTTTAGAAAGACATTACATATTTTATTGAATTATTCTATTAATAAAAACACATTAACAGTAACTTTTGTTTTCATTCTTTGCTTCCCGATTTTTATAGGAAGTAACTATTTTAACCTGACCTTGGAAAGTGAACCCGCCAGTACCAACTTCATCTACCCACTCTTCATTTTAATATGCACATAGCAAAAGCCAACACTTCAAATTTCTTGTCCACATCAAAACAAAAGTAGTTTCAGCAGAAAAACATTAATACCAGTTGGATAAAAATAAGGGCACAAAAGCTACGAGACAGATAGCTCTGCCATCTGTCTCTGGGCTACAATCAAGGCTAACTATTGCCTTGTATACAGTCAGTCATGTGTATGAAATCCAAAAATAAACCTACAATCTATACAAAAACAACAGAAGCTTGTTTTTGTAGCCTTGATTGCTATGTTTAAAAACCTAACAACAAAGTCCATATGGTATGAATTCAACAGTCTCCTTTACATTCTGTACAGTGGTTCTTTCCCTCTAACCACAAGATCCATTATTTCATTAATGTACAAGTTTGAACATAACTGTTTTGAGTTCTTCTTATATATAAAAATAGTCAAAATATTAATTTCCAATAAATCTTGCTGCTTTTCCCTCATTTTTGTCCATAGGTGCTTATGAGGAAACTTCCCGTACAATGATGAGTTCTACTGTGTTCTGGAAAGTTTTTAGTAAGGACACTGCTTGTCCATGTTCAATATTGATAAAACTGAAGCCATTAGCCTAGAAGAAAGAGAAAAAGATGCTTTTAGAAAAAAACTGAGAACATTTTCTTGTTTGCATTTCCACGTTGACAACTTGAAACAACACACAGAGGGACCCCAGGAACTTGTACTGTATCTGAGTTTCCAGACAATTTAGATGCAGCAGTCCAATGCTGGGAACACTTATCTATGACAGGATGTTGCACGTATGTGCTGAGGGGCATTCAAGCTGGCCAAACTGCAAGGGTCACTGAGGGCAAGGTCTAGTCTTCGTATTCATTCGCACCAGCAGATCAAGACCACCACCATTTCACCACACAAAAGCCAGAATTTTACCGAGATCTTACTCTGCATCAGACACACAAGCTGAAGTGCTTCACACAAATCCAACCCTGATCCTAATACCGTAGGTTCTTTCCTTCTACTGTAGAGTGCAGGAAAGAAAATTCAGGCACTGTCCATACGGTACATTAATATCCTCTGTCATAAAACTGAAACTACAAAGCCAGGCATGGTGGCACACGTCTCTAATCCCAGAACTTGGGAGGCAGAGGTAGAAGAATTGCTGTGAGTTTGAGGGTGCCCTGAGACTACATAGTGAATTCCAGGTCAGCCTGGGCCAGAGTGAGGCACAAAAAAAAAAAAAAAAAAAAAAAAAAAAAAAAACACCAAAAAAAACCAATTAACAAACACCCCACCCCGAAACTACAGATTCCTGTATGGTTCAGAGAAATGTATGTCCTATGAGTGTGTGTGTGTGTGTGTACACATGTATGTACCAGTGAGCAAGAAAGAGAGAGAGAATATGTATGTGTATGCAGAGGAGACAGAGGTAAATGGATGAATGCTAAAGATAATGTGACAAAGTACTAATAACTGGTGGCCAAATGAAGTAAATATAGGCCTTTGTTATATTTTTTTGCAGATTTTCTGATCTTCAAATCATTTTCAAAAAATTACGTGTGTGTGTTCCACTTCACGAATCTATATGTACGCTCCTGGGGCCATGCTAAGTTCTTTATCATTCTATTGTCACGGCATATGTGTAGCTGAGTGAAGCAAGAACTAAGTTAATTAACACTAAAAAATATTTTATTTTTATTTTTATTATTTTTTTAAATTTTTTTTTCAATTTATTTATTTGAGAGCGACAGACACAGAGAGAAAGACAGATAGAGGGAGAGAGAGAGAATGGGCGCGCCAGGGCTTCAAGCCTCTGCAAACGAACTCTAGATGCGTGCGCCCCCTTGTGCATCTGGCTAATGTGGGACCTGGGGAATTGAGCCTCGAACCGGGGTCCTTAGGCTTCACAGGCAAGCGCTTAACCGCTAAGCCATCTCTCCAGCCCTTATTTTTTTTTTTTAATTTTATTTATTTATTTATTTGAGAGTGACAGACACAGAGAGAAAGACAGATAGAGGGAGAGAGAGAGAATGGGCGTGCCAGGGCTTCAAGCCTCTGCAAACGAACTCCAGACGCGTGCACCCCCTTGTGCATCTGGCTAATGTGGGACCTGGGGAACCGAGCCTTGAACCAGGGTCCTTAGGCTTCACAGGCAAGCGCTTAACCACTAAGCCATCTCTCCAGCCCCCTTATTTTTATTAAGAGGGTGAAAAATGGAGAGAGAGAGAAAGGGAGGGAGGGAAGGAGAATGGGCACATCAGGGCCTCCAGCCACTGTAAACAATTCCAGACGCATGCACTGCCTTGTGCAACTGGCTTATATGAGTCCTGGGAATCAAATAGAGTTCCTTTGGTTTTGCAGGCAAGGACCTTAACTATTAAGCCATCTCTCCAGCCCTAATTAACATTTTTTAAAGGGTTGGAACAAGGACTCAAACACAGGGATCTTTTAGTTACTAAACTTTAATGTCTATCACTTGGTAAGATAGCTATCTCTCAGTGTTATCTAAAGTAACAGTCAAGGCAGGAAAAGAGGAGAGACATACTTGTGTCTAAGGCTTATCTTCCTCCTAAGAGAATGCTATAATGCATGCATTTAGCTAGAATGAGTTGCTGGAGTAACAGAAAATAGGGGTTATGGGAAAGTAAAAAAGGGTTTCTCAGGTTTTCAAAACTTCCTATTTTGACAGAAAACTCACCTCAGGCAGTGGTATTCTGATCCCCTAAATGAGTAAAAGTTAACATTTCTGTACTTAAGATGTACATAATACACCAAATATATAAGGTTTTTGTTTGTTTGTTTGTTTATTCAAGGAAGAGTCTCCCTCTAGTCCAGGCTGACCTGGAATTCACTTGGCAGTCTCAGGGTGGCCTTGAACTCATGGCAATCCTCCTACCTCTGCCTCTCAAGTGCTAAGATTAAAGGCATGCGCCACTATACCTGGCTCAGTCAGCATAATTTTTAAGGTACAAAGCAGAAATGTTTTGAACTACAAAAACATTAGAAAGCATTGTAAATGAAAGAAAACAATTTTTTAAAAGTTACCTGAATAATTTTATCACCTGGTTGCAGTAATTTTGATGCTGGTCCTTCAGGCTGTACCCTTGTTACAAATATACCCTTTAATATCAACAAACAACAATTATTAAATCCAATATCATATGTATAAACCACAAAATAAACAAGGAGCAATCTTTCCTCTATAGCATGTGTGGTGGTTCTAATGGATGTTTCCAATTAAGTTTTTTAAAGCTTGTAATTTGGATCTCCAGCACCTTGACTGGAGGAGGTATGACTGTGGGCTGATCGAAGGGTCCATCCAGCTCACCCTGAAGTGAGAGGGTTGATTAAGAACACTAGTCTAAAAGACATGCAAAGTGCTGGGGATTTGTCTGCACTTCTAGAGTATGACTGCTTATGGTGTTCCTGGTGGCTTTTCTGCTTGGATATGGGAAAGGGCCAACTTCCTGTGCCCTGGAACTTCCCCTAGATCTGTAAATTTTAATAAATCCCTTTCTCCATAACTGTCTCTGGTCTGGAAGTTCATCCCAGCAATAGGAGGCTGTCTACTACACTATACAAACACTGAATCACTGTAATAGTGGCCTCCCTAATTTCTCTGAGTAATACTATGAAAAATGAAAGTAATTTCTGCCTCTAGTAATTCTGAATTTAGTAAAGTGATAAATTACTTCTGTGGATTTGTAAAAAAATTAACAAGAAAATTAAAAATAACTTGATAATACCATGAACACTCACTTTTTTGGTCAATTTTTTCCCTCAAACAACCAGAACTTGTAAGTTTCAAAACAAAACAGTTATTGTGAAGGAAATAAAAATAATGCTATCTACCTAGATTTACACAAATATCTATTAGATTTTCACTTACATATGAATACTGAGTCAATAAAGGAAAACCTTATGTGTGATCAAGGACATATACACAAAGCTTACATCATCATCAGGTCTGAATGGGTTTCCTCTACCCCGGACACCTCCAGATATGCTAAATCCAAGTTCTGGATCCTTTTCTACCCTCACTCGAATCTGATTTAATATGAAGAAAAAAGAAACATTAGTATTTGGAAAAAATATGTAACATGACAACATCACATTTCTATATTGGTGAATTAAGTTCAAGCAGAAGACAACATTTGGGCAGGCGAAGGGTAGTTATAACATAGAACGTTCTGTTAATGAGTTAGTCAGTTAGAGGCACAGTGGGATTATAAAGCACAGCTCCCAACTTTACTACCCATTTCATGAGGACAGCAAATCAATCACTGTTGATCCTAGTTTACTTTTTAGACATCATAAATTTAAATGACACAGTACATATAAGGTGTTGTGTTCTTAAAAATCTCATCAGTTAATAGTATTTTTCTTATAAACTAGCTGTAAAAAGAGATGTAAAGCTTCCTTTTTTGTTTTGAGATAGGGTCTCCATATACCACCCAGGCTGGCCTGGAACGTCCTATGTAATCCCAGCTGGCCTCGAACCCATTATCCTGCCTCAGCCTTCCAAGACTGAGATTATAGGTATGTACCACCATGCTTGACTGTAAAAACTAAACTTCTGTTATATAATATTCCCTTTTCACCATAGAGGCAACCAAAAAGAACAGTGACCCCTATTAGGGCTTCTTCTAGTGTTCTTGATTATTTTATAAATAAAGTCAAGGTGTACAAATGAGAGGCTCATAAATTTTCAAGATGAAACAGTTAAAGTAGTTTGTAGAGCACAGTTAAACTTCAAAATCTAAGAAACAAAACTTTGGGGCTGGGGAGATGGCTCAGTGGTTAAAGTTGCTTGCTTGCAAAGCCTGCCAGCCTGGGCTCAATTCCCAAGTACCTACATAAATCCAGAAGTGCAAAGTACAGCATGAATTTTGAGTTTGTTTGCAACAGCAAAAGCCCTGGTGTGCTCATAGTCTCTTTGCTCACAAAGTAAAAGAGAAATGAGACTTTAATATAGAACAATGTGTCATTTCAGTTTAATGGATTTAACTATCTACATTTCTGAAGGAAAAAAAAATCTAACTACCAGAGTATCACCAATCAGTTTAGACAAACATTTTACTTAAAATTTTAAAAATGCCTCCAAGTACAAATCCTGTGTCATATTGATCATAATATACGTTAAAAATGTCTGGTGTGTGGTGGTACATGCCTTGAATCCCAGCACTTGGAAGGCAGAGGTAGGAGGTCTGCCATGAGTTCAAGGCCACCCTGAGACTACCAAGTGAATTCCAGGTCTGCCTGGGCTAAAGTGAGAACCTACCACAAAAAAAAAGAAGAGAAAAATCTCAAAGTAAAACACTTTATGAACTTAACAGTAAACTAAAATTTAAAGTAGTAAAAACTATGTTAAAATTCTATATGAATTTACTGCTAACCATTAAGCAAATCTGTCAGAATAGATGGAAAGCTCAGTCTCGTATTCCAAACAGTCTGAGTAGTCTTACCTCTTGCCTGGCCAGCTCCTGACCTCGTCTAGGAGAACAATGGGGCTGCGCATATGGCGGCGGGTGGGCCACTTTCAGCATCAAATAATCAATTAGTTGCTCTCTAGAGGGATGCCTTGCCACAGATGCCTGAGGGGGATGATGTACTTGACTATGATTTGCCTGAGGCCTGAGAGGCTGGCTCATCTGTCCATTACTCAAAGGCATCTAAGAAAAACATGAAGTATCTTAAAATGACCAATAATAATGTTTTATTACAAATACTTGGATAAGCTTCTTGGAGTATTGCAGAAGTACTAAAGTGTTAACATTGCAAATCAAACAATACCATGCCACTTATTATTTTCCTTTAATTTTGAAATTTAACAGAAAAAAGCTATTAGTGTCTTAATTCTAAACTTGCCTGAATGCTTGCTGATACTCTTTCACCATTCAAATTAATACCTCACATTTTAACTTATTTGCTTTTCTGTTAGATACAAATCTGCTATTACAATCACCAAATGTTAAAGTGGGAACAGTACACTGAAAACCTTAAGAGAGCCCATCAGAAGGGTACCTACTTCTAATAAATGAGAACACCTATACATAAATGGTACATATAATGATATTTTTTTAGGCAAAATTTAATTTGTTAGTGCAGCTTCTTTCTAATCGAAATATATTTTTACCTTTCTTCCTTTCCTGACCTAACAAGTTAATTCAGCTATCTATGTAGAAAACTGATTTATTTATTTTTGGGTGGGGGTTGAGGTAGGGTCTCGCTTGCTCAAGCTCAGGCTGATCTGGAATTCACTATGTAGTCTCAGGGTGGCCTTGAACTCACAGAGATCCTCCCAAGTGCTGGGATTAAAGGTGTGTGCCACCATGCCTAGCTATAAAAACTGATTTATTCTTTATATGTGTGTGAATGTGTCAGCTAGCAATTTAAAAACTCTCTAAATATTAATTCTAAACAGTAAACACAAAATTTAAACACTGATTTTCTGTTTTATTTTCCACAAGCTAAATAAAAATCATGAGATTATTTTGTTAACAAATCTTTAGTATCTTTTAGGTTTTAGAATTTGAACCTTCATTTTAGACTTAAAATTACCTTTGTAGCTAATTTATTCTATGAGGAATCTAGCTGGAAATAGAGCCTACATTCATATTATAGTCATTTATAAAAAGACTTGTGCAGAAGAGGAAACATGCCTATGTTACATTAAAATTTCCTTGTTGGTTGTTAGTAGAAAGGTAACTCTGTCCACAAGGAAATTTGCAGAAAACTATGCAGAAATACCTACATCTATTTCCTTAAAATTACCCAAAAGTATAGAAGTTTGAGACATGCATGCTATTCCAATTGTGAACTTCTATCTTACTAAAGACAGAAGTTTGGCTTTTTCTTTTTCTTTTCAAGGTAGGGTCTTGTTCTAGCCCCAGGCTGACCTGGAATTCACCATGTAGTCTCAGGGTGGCCTTGAACTCATAGCAATCCTCCTACCTTTGCCTCCAGAGTGCTGGGATTAAAGGTGTATGACACCATGCCTGGCAGAAGTTTGGCTTTAATTAAAAAAAAAAAAAATTGTAATCTGAAAAAAGGTAGTCCTTTTCACTGTTAAGCTTAAAAACTTACTTAATTTGGAAGCTTGGGAAGATACATAGATGTTATATAACAGGGTACAAGGATAAACCTGATAAACCTTGTATTAGTGAGGGAAAAGAAAAATAAGGTTCTATGTTATGCCCACATTTCTGAAAACACTAGTTATTTGTGAACTGATAACAGCAGACAGAAAGCTCCTAATCCACCCAGGATTATTTCCCTGTTGTGTTACTGCTTTATCATGAACACACACTTCTAGAAATTGCCTTTGCTTTTCTGCTTGTATCGTTTATTCACATGCACACACTCATTATCTTCTGCTGACAAAAAGTCATACAAGGGGATCTAACCCAGGGCCAACTCTGCCAGAGTGACATTCCCATCTAGGGTCCGCTGATCTATTCTGTGTATGTATTTAACTAGGTATCACTATGTAGCCTTGGCTGGCCTTGAACTCTCTCGATCTTCCTGTCTTGGTTTTTCAAATGATGGGATACAGGCAAGTGTTGACACACCCAGCCTAACCTATTTTTAAGACCCCCTAACACCCACCTCCTCACCCCCACACTTTTACATAAGCTGGTATTAAACAAAAAATACATGAAGCAAGTTGAGTACGGTGGCTCAAGTCTTCAATCCCAGCTCTCAAGAGGTTGAAGTACGAGGACGAGGACTGCCCTGAGTCTGAAGCTAGCCTGGGCTACAGAGTCCTAGGACAGCCTGGGCTACAGTGAGACCTTGCCTCAAAAAAATTAAAAGAATATATGTGATGTTTAGTAAATGCCTCAGGAGATTAACCTAAACCATAAAATGTACGTTTAAAAGAAAATAGAACTGATGATAGATCTTAATTAAAAAAACAAGGATAAAATGAACAGGTATGGACTGGAGAGATGGTTTAGCGGTTAAGTGCTTGCCTGTGAAGCCTAAGGACCCCGGTTCGAGGCTTGATTCCCCAGGACCCACGTTAGCCAGATGCACAAGGGGGCACACACATCTGGAGTCCGTTTGCAGTGGCCGGAGGCCCTGGTGAGCCCATTCTCTCACTCTATCTCTTCCTCTTTCTCTCTCTGTTGCTCTCAAATAAATAAATAAAAATAAAAATTTAAAAAAATGAACAGGTATGTATGAACATGTATTCGATGGCTGGGTAGCTACCCTCCAGAACATCAATAATAAATATGCCTCCTATCTCCATGTGGCCAAACTGGAGACATGAAACTAGCTGGATGAAGGCAATAAGGAGTAACCTATTTGGCACTGGTCATGAATGAATTAGTGCTGTATCAATCTCTTTTTTGGTCCACAGTATTAACAATACAACTACTGTCTATCCTACTACATACAAAAGTTTTTCAAGGTGATTTCTCAGTTATACTTTAAGAATTTTCAAATATTTTATAGTAATAGTAAAAGATTCTAGAATGAAAAATTTAAGCTAAGGGCATTTTTAATTCTCCAAGGTTTAGTATTAGAAATGCCAAAAAATCCTTTATTCAAATGGTAAAATAGGAAGGTGGTGCTACGGAAATCCACATATACCAATGAAATTATTTCACAGTGTGAAAAATCACGGAATAAACTGAGAAACAACAGAATCAATTTCTTTTTTGTAGTTACAAATTACTTAAAAATAATCCTTACCAATCTACGTGAGTAAACCCTTACAATAGTATTTTCAGTAAAAGCGCACGTGAGATTTCTAGCTCCAAAGGGGCTTGGTAGCACCTACTTTCATCAAGCTGTCTGGAAGAGCATCTCTGTGACTAAGCGCAGCTGATGAGTAGCTCTGCTCTCCCGAAATCAATCTATCATCTTGGCAAGACTCTCCTGGACTGGGTGTCTGGGGATGCTTCAAAATGAGGGGAAACAAAAAGTCAATAAATAATACTCTTTATGATGTAAGATTAAAATGAGGATGATGATGATGCCTGAAAGACTAGGAAAGAAAGACAGCTCTATAGCAGAAAGGGGAAGACCCAACTTAGATATTACAATCATTGCTGCCACCAATTAGCAACTTTCTCTCACTCACAGGCACACGTAAACATGCTTGATCCTGCAATGGTGTAAAAAAATTTATAAAGATATATAGTGATAAATTTTCTTTACAATATATACATGTAAAAGACATTCTTTAATCTTTTCCTTTGAAGTTTTACTTACAGTAATACCTATCTTTAGTATCTTTTAAGCAACACCGCTGATTAAAGCTAATATCCTTGATTTACAGAAAGATTGTTCTGAGACAGCCTCAAACTCACAGCAATCCTCCTGCCTCAGCCTCTCAAGTGCTGAGACTATAGATGTGAGCCACTACACTCAGCTAATACCCACTAGTATTACTAGCAATTAAAATATTGCCAATGAGCACTCAAAACAAGTTTTTTTCTGGTTAAAAAAATGGATTGCTATTGTATTAATAGCAAAATATCACACAGGATTTCCTTCCTAGATTATCATGATGAGCAATACCAATAAACAGTCTTATAAAACTCATGTCATGGGCTAGAGAGATGGCTTAGTGGTTAAGGTGCATGCCTGTACAGCCAAAGTGCTAAAGTTTGATTATCCAGGTCCCACGTTAGCCAGATGCACAAGGGGGTGTGCGCGTCTGGAGTTCGTGTGCAGTGGCTAGAGGCCCTGGCATGCCCATCCTCACTTGCTGTCTCTCTCTCTCCCTCTCTGTCTCAAATAAATAAAAAGCATGCTCCAGACGCCCAGCTGGTTCAGTATTTAAAAAATATTTTAGAAAAATGCTTTAAAAATCAGATGTTGTATCTTTATATGCCAAATTTATTCTTACAGTTTAACTTAATGCAAATTTAATGTCATCAACTCTAAGTATTTATTATTATTAATATTCTGGGACACAGGATATCTGTATTTTTCTTTGTAAGTTGGTAGTAAACACCTTTGGTATTTAGAAAGCAAAACAGAAGGTGCATTACTGTTACTTTTACAACAGTATTATGTCTGCCTTGTAGCAAAGAAATGCAAATTACACCATGTTGAAAAATAACCTGCAATCTATGTCATTATATAATATATTATAGAAAACCTAGACTTTAAGGATTTATAAACTAATCTGTAAAATTTAATTTCCATCAGATCTATCATGTGCAGTTATTTGCTAGTCCAAACCATAACTCAGCATTTTTGGATGTGGTTTGCTCTAATTTTGTGTATTTATAGTATGTACTTCATCTTTCTTCTTTCTTGTGTTTTTAGGATACATACTAATTAACTTAGCTCAACAAAATGTTACTATAAAAGGCAAAGATTCCTTCCGAGTTAATACATGCCATGGGTGTCTTTCCTTCCAATGGTCTGTAGAAATGAGGGCTCATTGGTCAACAGCATTCTCTCTCTTTTTCAAATTAGGAACTTTCAAAATGATTGCTGTCACTATGATAGCACAGAAACCAAGTGATGGCAGGTGACTGACAGAAGACAGAGCAGGACAGGTCAGGGAGAAGCCAGAGCAAACTGCACTCAAGGAGACTGCTCCTACTCTAGAACACAGCAGAGTAAGGTCAGGGATGGAGCTGAGGAGGAGGAGCGGTGCTCAGGAAAACAACCAAGAGCCCAGGATAAGCAAAGACAAAACAAAACAACAAACCTGGAAACAAACTATGGGGAGGGTTAACACGATAAGGAGAAGGGTCTTTTCAGTACAGAATGAAAAATTCATTTAGTGAACATGTTACCATCTTAAGTCCTTAGGAAGAAAAAATTCTGAATTTTGAACCATGGCAGAGTGGCTTGGCTCTTTCTTGGCCATTCTTATGACTTAACTTTTCAACTTTCATTAGAATTAGAATGGAATCTTTGACTACTAGGGGCTATGGAGAAGTATGGATAATCAAACGTTTGTGTTTGGCCCTTTCATTGCTGTTTCTCACAATTCCTACTGTCTCGTATTTAATCATAGTTGGTGAAATATTAAATTTAGATACATGTAGTGCCAATTTTTAATTACTAGATTCACCATTATTCTGCCCTATAAAAATTCTGTGGATTACATATGGCATAGCTTATACTTTAGAAGCACAAAACAATTTCAATGTTAAGAGAAAAACACTACAAATAGTAGTTTTTAAAACCTGGTTTAATGTTTCCCCATCTGAATAAATAAATTACACTGAAAAGACTCAGTTTTAAACAATTAGTTATAGAATTAAAACACAGAAGAAACTCAGAGAAAAGAAAGATGTATGTGTTAAGACACTTAAAACCTTTGCACTTTCTCGTCAACGCACCAAGCACACCGGTCTCCTGTAGGTGCCCACTCGAGAGCTCTGCCCACCAGCACCTCTTCCATCTGCAACACTGAGGGCAAGACTGCCCTGGCTGCCATGCAGGTCCCTAGAGCTGCCACAGTGAGAGCTGCTTGCAGCAGTGAAATTGCAATTAAAAGACCTTGACAGCATGCTCTGAATAAAGAAGGATAGATAGATTTAACAGAGATTAGTGTAGCATGCAAAATCCAGAAGACATGTTACGTACATATAAGTAACCAACCTATACCACGTACAAATCATGCAATTTTCAGAGCCACTCAAAGAAAAGTGGCACTACTTATCCACATTTACATAAAAAACACACACATAAAGTACGCATACAAGGGCTGGAGAGATGGCTTAGCAGTTAAGGTGCTTGCCTATGAGGCCTAAGGACTCATGTTTGACTCTCTAGGTCCCATGTAAGCTGGACATGCAATACTGAGTATGAGCACAAGGGGACACAAACACCTGGCGTTTGAACGCAGTGGCTGGGGGCCCTGGTGCACCAATTCTCCCTCCCTCCCTCCCCTCTTGCATACAAAAAGGAAACTGTTGGGCTTGCCTAAAAAAAAAAAAGTACACATAAAAGAAAATACAAACAATATATCTACTTTATATTTATTAAATGTTATTACTTTCTTTATTCCTAATACACTGATATATGTCAGAAATACAAACTGATGACATACCCAGGTGCATGTGCATCTACATAATATTAAATGTGAACTTACTTCTCTAAAAACTGATGAATTTACCAACAATCAGTAATTCTAAGTCAAATGTATGGATTCTATTTTATTCTATAGATTAATTTTACCTTAAGTAGTGTGAACATTTAACAAACATAGTATAACAAAATACATGTGTGGAAAAACACCTGGCTGATGGCCATTTCCATTTAATATTATTTTCTACAATTATTGAAGTTCAATTTAAGTGCAGTATTTTTGGATATAACAAAACTTTCCACCAGGGCTGGAGAGATGGCTTAGTGGTTAAGCGCTTGCTTGTGAAGCCTAAGGATCCTGGTTCAAGGCTCGATTCCCCAGGACCCATGTAAGCCAGATGCACAAGGGGGCCATGTGTCTGGAGTTTGTTTGCAGTGGCTGGAAGCCCTGGCGTGCCCATTTTCTCTTTCTCTCTGTCACTCTCAAATAAATAAATGAATAAATAAAAATTAAAAAAAAAACTTTCCACCAGTCTACAATTATCAAAAAGAAAAATAATCGAAAATATATTTGTAATAATTTTTTCCTATTTAAGTAGATAGATATTATATTTTAGGAGTGGTGGCCTACTGATGGAATTCATTTATAGACTGGGTTTACATGAGTAACCAAATATAATCCAAGAATTAAGGAAGAACCTCAGTAAATGCACTTCTTATGCTCATTACTCCTATTTTCTTATTCCTGCCTTAACTGTTTCATATGGAAGCTTTTAGTCATACCACTCAATATTGAGGGTTTGAGATAAAATGAGCAAAACCATATTTTGGCATGGCTTGTTATTAAGGACACAGGAACAATGCAGTAACATTTACTTTACTCTTAGGAAATACATAGTGGATATTAATGTAAGGACTCCAGAAAAAGCTAAGCTATTATGAAACCAGATTTGCAGTCTTTCCAAACTATTTCACCAAGAATAGGGTTTAATAAAGGTAATCTAGGTTTCATGAACATTTAACTAGGATGTAAACACACATATACATATATACATACTTACATACCTACATATATGTATGTGTGTGTGTGTGAGAACATATACAAATACACTCGCTGGTTATCTAGAGATTTAACAGGTTAATTTGGGTGGCCTGACTGACCCTTTCAATGGTACACAGATCTTGGGAACAAAGCCTTTTCTTCCATTTCTTCTTTTTTAAAATATTTATTTATTTGCAAGCAGAGAAAGAAGAGACAGAGAGAATGGATGGCCTCCAAACATTGCAAACGGACTCCAGATGCATGTGGCACTTTGTGCATCTGACTCCACGTGGGCATTGGGGAACTGAACTCTGGTAGCTAGGCTCTGCAGATAAGCACCTTAACACTGGAGCCATCTCCTCAGCCCCCTTTCTGTCACTTCTGAACACATATGAGTTGATTCTAAGTATTTCACTAAGGCTAAAGTTCGACATAGGCCTGGCTTTTGGATTCAGGCTTGTGTGGACATCCACACAGAACTGCACCCTGTCACAACATACTTGAAGAGTTCAGTAAAGTTCCAGACATAATATGCCGGGCAGTACTGTTCAATACTGTTAATGGTTGTACAATAACAAGTGAACAGGGCTGAGGGCATAGTTTAATATTTGCAAGGGTTGGATCATAGGGTCAAAAACCAGTGGCACTTGATCATGTTGTGTTAATTGTAACTCTCACGATTGGCTCATTGTTTTGAACACTTAGTTTTCAGCCAGCAGCACTGTTTGGGCAGGTTGTGGAACTTCTGGGTGGTGAAGTCTTGCTGGAGGAAGTAGGTCGCTGGGTGGGGATTTGGGTTCCATTTGGCCCCATTCCCTGTCTGTGCTCTGTCGGATGCACTGTGAATGGCTGGCTTTCTTTCTACACGTGTTGTCATGACGGCCTCACTGCGATGGACTGCACCCTCGGGTCCGAAAGCCAAACCCATCCTTCCTTAAAAGCCACTTCTGTCAGTCACAGAATTTTCAAGTTAAAATCTATTTTATGTATGGATTCCTTGCATAATTCTTAATGGGTTGAGGAAGGACAGTTATATAACCAAAATACTATAACCCATGTAAGCTTCCACACATGATCTAGTATTACTAAATTCTCAGCTGTGTAAAGCAACAAATCTAATTGGGGGCGTTACCCTGAAAAGCATAGTGTGCATTGTAAAATGCCCTTGGGGAAAAATTTAAATGCCCCTTCTGCCACTGGAATTCTGCACTCCCCTCCATCTGTCTGTCTGTCTGTCTCTCTCTGCATGCGTGCGTGTGAAGAGAGGTCCTCTGTTACCCTCTACCACTCGGAACCAATGCTTTGAAGTTTACAGTCTAAAATCATGCTCTATTAAAGTGGCTAATTAGAAACATCTTTATGAAGCACTTAGCTTGTTTATGTATATTCCAGTTACCATAGCTAATGAAAATTTGCCAGACTACAGCACAAAGAAGGTTACTATAAATAAAAAGGAGCAATTTTCAGAATCACATGTAATGCTTTTAGAACATTTTTGAATACCTAAACACATGGTATCTCTTTATACTGGGGGCTTGCTTGGATAGCTTATCATCATATCAAATTCAAACACTCAAAGCAATCTAATATTACATTTTGCCACATAGCTTTAAGATTTCATTCTCCTAAATACTAGGATTTTTTTTTTTTAAAGTTGGTGACCAAATAAGGTTTCTCTTTTTTTTTTTTTTTTTTTTGAGGTAAGGTCTCACTCTAGCCTGGGCTGACCTGAAATTCCCTATGGAATCTCAGAGTGGCCTTGAACTCATGGCAATCCTCCTACCTCTGCCTCCCAAGTGCTGGGATTAAAGGCATGTACCACCACACCTGGCCAAATAAGGTTTCTTGAGATCTTTTATCCAACCTAGAAAAAAATTACTTTTTTTTCATCAAGGTGCCTTTCATATTCAGCCTAGTATAGCCAACAGTCCTAGCCCAGGATCTATCATTTGGCACTTTTGTTAGCAAAGTTATTTGCTAACTTAATTCTTAGCAATTCATCCCAAACATGTTTGCCTGAGATTATTCTAAAATACCCCTCTTATTATAATACTCTTCAGCTCAGAGCATAAAACATCTTGTTATGTCAAGTTAAAACTTTCCTGGACCTTTAAATTAGTAATCTAGGAGGTGGGTATGTTGGCATCTTTATATTTCTGTTCTCACAAGGCTTCTCTCAGTTTCCCTGAATTAACTCTTGCCTTTCAGTACACAACTAGAAAGCTACTGTGCTCAGAAACCTGCATAGCAATGACTGCTGAGGTGTGTGCACACAGTCAGCTCCGGCTTGCTGGTGCTGACTGCTGTCCCTGCTGTGGGTGTGTGATGGATTGAGACGGCTTCTTCCACCATGATGGAACTTCCCCTGGAATCTGCATGACTGAAATAATTAAACCTTTCCTTCTATTAAAAAAGGGGGAGGGGGTGGGAGGGATGGCTTAGCAGTTAAGGCATTTGCTTGCAAAGTCAAAGGATCCAAGTTTGATTCTCCAGGACCCACATAAGCCAGCAGCACAAGGGGGTGCATGCGTCTGGAGTTCATTTGCAGAGACTGGAGGCCCTGGTGCGCCCATTCTCTTCCTCTCTGTCACTTTCTCTCAAATACATAAATAAATAAAATATATTTTTAAAATTTGTATAGCAAATTTCTAATTATATATTTCATGCAATATATATAGAAAGAAAGCTAAAAGGCACATTGAACAATAAGCTACCTGCTTCCTCTTACTAACTCAAGTCAGGTACATCCCTGCCAAACAGTAACAAAGTGTGTATTCTACACACAATGAGTTTGCTCCATATCTGCAAGCCCGCCTCTATGTCTAGCAATCATGGCATTCGCAACTATCAGTTATTCAAGCACAAACCTCAAGCTTTAAACCCTCCCTTTTTTGCAATGAGCAATTACATGAATATTAAAATTTTAAGTAAATTTTCATGATGTCTATTTCAGAAATGCTTGTGAATTCACTCCTGTATCTCAACCCTATTGATAATAGTTCACGTTTCATTTCTTTTTTATTTTTTTTAATAAAATCTTTGCTGTTTGTTTAATTAATTAATTAATTTATTTGAAAGCAACAGAGTGAGAGAGAGAAAGAAGCGAGAGAGAGAATGGGTGTGCCAGGGCCTCCAGCCACTGCAAACGAACTCCAGACGTGTGCGTCCCCTTGTGCATCTGGCTAACGTGGGTCCTGGGGAATCGAGCCTTAAGCCGGGGTCCTTAGGCTTCACAAGCAAGTGCTTAATCGCTAAGCCATCTCTCCTGCCCTCATTTGTTTTTTAAAAGAATATTTTATTATTTATTTTACTTTAGAGAGACAAAGAGGCAAACAGATAGAGAATGGTTATGTCAGGGCCTCCAGCCACTGCAAAAGAACTCCAGACACATGCACCACCTTGTGCATCTGGCTTATGTGGGTCCTGGAGAGTTGGACCTGGGTCCTTTGGCTTTGCAGGCAAGCGCCTTAACTGCTAAGCCATCTCTCTAGCCCACACATTTCATTTATCTGTATCACTAAGACAACTTTAGAATTCAATCTCTTTGACCAGTCTTTTCTCCTAAGATCCATTTCCACACTGCCTCTAGAAGTTCTTCTCTTTAACTTAAGGCATTCTCAAATTCCTGAGAAAAAGTACACAAAGTTAAATAGTCTTACCAAGGTTTAAAGAGCTACAACAAACAAAACAGAAAGGATGAGGGCAAAGCAGCTGCAGCTTGTTCAGTGACTGAAAGCTGAAAGCCTCTCTGAAAAGAACATTAGGCAGAGATTTATGCAAATAGATACAAAATGGTAACCATATTTTAGGCATTTATGACACAGAAACTTAAGGAATTAAGATATAATGTCTGAGTTTATGTCCAGCTATATTTTAAATTTACTAGAGAAGATAATTGGATAGAATCCAGGGAAACACATAAAACCAAGTCTTAAAGAACCTTTTCTTTTTTGCTTAGGTAAGGTCTCACTTATGTATAGCCCAAGCTAGCTTTGACCTCCACCTGCCCCATCTTCCCCAGTGCTCATGATACAGATATATATCACCACACCTGGAATAAAGAACATTTGTCTATATTTGGCCAACATGGCTATGCACTAATACCAATTTTAAATATTTATTTTATTTGACAGAAAGAGAGAGAGAGAGAGAATATGAATGGGCACGTCAGGGCCTTCAGCCACTGTGAACGAACTCCAGATGAGTGCGCCCCCTGGTGCATCAGGCTAAAGTGGTCCTGGGGAATTGAACCTGGGTCCTTTGGCTTTGCAGGCAAACACCTTAACCGCTAAGCCATCCCTCCAGCCCTAATACTAATTTTATAGGATTAAAACATATTAGAGGGCTGGAGGACTGGCTTAGTGGTTACATACTTGCCTGTGAAGCCTAAGGACCCAGGTTCGTGGCTCAATTCCCCAGGATCCATATAAGCCAGATGCACAAGATGGTACATGCATCTGGAGTTTGTTTGCATTGGCTGAAGGCCCTGGTGTACCCATTCTTTCTCTCTCTGTCATTCTCAAAAAACAAAACAAAACAAAACAAAAAAACCCATATTAGAGCTGTGTGTGGTGGTACATGCCTTTTAATCCTGGCACTTTGGAGGTAGGAGGAGGGTCACTGTGAGTCTGATGATTCTGGGACTAAACAGTGAATTCCAGATCAGCCTGGGTTAGAGTAAGACCCTACTTACAGAAAAACAAAACAATTAACTCCTTTCAAAAGACAAAGATCAAGACATAAGGTTACAGGCTAAATGAGCATTAGTTTTTTTTTCCTTTTTTTTTTCAACCAATGCAAAGCTGCGCTTAACGAAATTCAATTACAGCAGGAACGCAGCTGAGTAGTCAAGAGTGAACGCCATGCCAGAGCCATCCGTGCCAGGGACAATGTGAGTTCTTTAATGTGGACTGGGATTTTTTCATAAAATAGTGACATGTGCAAACAGATTTCTGCTATTTTATTAATTATACAGTAAATAGCTATTTTCTTACAATATTTACATGAACAGTAGTTAATTGGTAATGAGCAGAAGAATGCTAAACATGTGTGTGCAATCCCAAACACATACGTCAACATAAAATGTTTATGACTGTAACACAGAGGAGCAAGAGAAGAGAAAAACCTTCCTAGAATATAATGTAAGAATATAATTCAGGGTATCTTGTTTTAATTTGATTAAAAAAGAGAGGATGACAAATATTTCT
This sequence comes from Jaculus jaculus, assembly GCF_020740685.1. NCBI lineage: Eukaryota > Metazoa > Chordata > Mammalia > Rodentia > Dipodidae > Jaculus > Jaculus jaculus. Next base: position 11,863,544 of record NC_059121.1, read on the forward strand.
GAGGAAAATAAGTAAATTCATAAAGAGGAATAAAAAACTTATGTTTAATTACCTTTTCTAACTTTTTGGCCTCAATGTGTCGAAGTACTTGTTCTCGCCAATCATGAGGAACTTTACTTTTACCTGCAGGGTCTAATAGAGAGTGCTCCGAGCCAACCCTTGCATTTGGTCTTTTTGAAGGACTAGTCCGCGAGTAACTGAAATCGCTAACTGACATAGTTCTTTCTGGTATTTCATTAATGGAGGGTCGAGCACTCTGAGGCCTGGATGCATTTGGCCCGTCAATGCTGTATGTTCGTGCAGAAAGAGGTCTCTGTGATCCTGACATCATTGGAGGAGTTCTTCCCACCGAATGTAACTCTCTGTATGACAAATAATCCCCTTCAGGAACTTGAGCTCGCCTCGGGGGACCTGGATCACCGAGGTTTACAGAGGCTGTGGAGGACACACTGCTTTGTCTCTGAATTGTAGATCGAGATGCTGCAGGAACTAGTCTGTCATTTGGTGCAGCCCACATTTCTCCATGTCTTGCTTGGCCAAGTCTCTGATGTAAATGGTATGCAGTATTAGCTCTAACATTGTTATGGTTAGAGAAATTCATATTGGCAGCATGCTTGGTGTAACTGTGATTTTCTGTGCTGTCTGATCTAGGAAGGCGCTGAGGAGGAAAACTCACAGGGTCTATCTGTGGACTCTGTTTGGAGTGCCACAAGGTGTCTTTGACTGCAGCACTGCTACTGTACTGGACATTGTATTGTGGGGGACTATATATCTGAGAGGGGTGCTGTGAGCCACTCATTGTAGGGACTCTGATATCTGGCTCTTCAGGATTATGATTTGAATCAAATTTGAAAATTGTCTTTGTAGTTGCTATTAAGTCAGAAGATGAGGAAGAACCGGTAAATACTTGCAATGGTTGATCACACAACAGGGTGGCAGACTTGCTCCTGACTATATTCTTCCCATCAATAGCAGAGGAGATTTTAACTGCTGCACTTTGCTGCTGAGGACCATCATCACTAAGAATGTCATAAATTTTTAAGCCCCCAGTCTCCATGTTAGTTATACTATGAGATTTCACAACAGATCCAACTGGACCACTTCTCTGAGGGGAGAGATCTTCAGTGCTCTTAGAAATCCCCACGTCAACAGAAGAACTGGTGTCCTGTGTTTTCATCCCACTAGAAGACTGTGGAGCTTCCTCAGAATGGCCATTTACTTTATTGATAGATTCTGAATTAGAATATTTATTTCCATTTTCCAAGTGCTCAGCTTCCCTTTTAGAATGAATGCCTAATAAACCCGTTCCAAGCATCACATCTTGTGTCTTTGATCTTTCCATTATCTCTGGTTGAAAGGTATTATTAGTCACAAGCTTATTAAGATTCATATTGATATGGGCTAATCTGTGAGATCCATCAGATGTTGCTTTTGAGTCAGCTCCGGCATCAAGCAGAGCTAGTCGCTCTTCAATGTTTACATCATACCCAGGTGAGTTAAAATCCTTTCTGTCAGGAACTTTGAATTTTTCCTCTGGTAAATTGTTCAGAATATCTCCATTTTGTAAAAGGCTATTAAAATTTTCATCTTCTTGCCTAAAATAAGGATAATTTTATGAAAAAAATAACATTTTCTTGTTAATAGAGGATCATCAGTAACTACTTACTGTGCAGGGAGCACAAGCTAAAGGAATGGATAAAGACTCGGTTATTATGAACCACGTAGTACAAAGCATGACCTTCATTACACAATGTATGCCCGTACCACAACACACTAACACAACTTTTGTCTTTACATATCAGTTAAAATTAAATGAAAATTTACTTAAATAAGTAATATGCTTATATTAAGTTCAAGACAAGTAAAACAACTAAAATTCATTGATATATAAAAATTTTTTTTTGCTTTTGAGGTAGGATCTCCCTCTAGCTCAGGCTGACCTGGAATTCACTATGTAGTCTCAGGGTGGCCTCAAACTCATGGTGATCCTCCTACCTCTGTCTTTTAAGTGCTGAGATTAAAGGCATGTGCCACCATGCCTGGCTTAAGATTAATTTTTATCAATATGCTCAATTTAGCTTGTAACACAATAGCTTTAAAGGGCTAAACTATGAACAAAAGCAAAACTATGTAACCGCTTCTGCTCTTGCATTGAAATTGAAATGTGTGAAGATGGGCAAGATATACTGAGACAGAAAGAGCACAGGGCAATTTTAAAAGTATTTCTGAAGTATTACATTTTTAACCATATTAGCCACAGCTAACATTATTAATAAGTAACTATAAAATGCAGATATACAGACAATAAAATAAAACAAAGAACTATAAAATCACCCATAGTTCTGCAGTAAGTAAGATGGATCGAAAGAGAAACTGAATTTGATTATTAAATTCTCAGTAGCTTCATTGCATTTTGCAAATATTTTATAAATGTGCCATTTCAAAGTATAGAAAATATTTTCTTATTTCTGTCCTTAATAACAGACAAAAGAAAACATTATTAGAACCACAGCACACAAAAGATATTCTTTTATTCCTTAATACTTCATTGCATAAAAACCTGACTTAAAAACCAGTACAATTTTATAACTTAACAAATGCAGCATTATGTTACCATGTAAGAGATTATAAAATTAGTATTTTAAACCACTAGGTCATAGCATACAATTCAAAGAAAATTTAAATATAGATATATTTAAACTTATTGATATATATTTAAATATAAATACAAGCATTCATCATAATTATATGTTACCTAAATTCATTTTCAGGCAGAAACTTAAGTCTTCCTTTACAATGGTACAAGTAATAAATTTCATCTTTAGCTCAAGGGATGTTGAATAGCAGCTCGATATGTTTCTCAAGCAGACTCCAGCCAATAGTGCACCATGTTGAATGGCACAGTCTTACTTGCGTTTACTTTGGTAACCAAGTTTCTCGAGAGCTTAGACAATAATAAAATTAGCTCTAAACTTACTGATGATCCTGGAATTTCAGCTATAAAGTTAACTCTTTCAATCTGAATTATCTAGATTGGCTATTTATGTTGTAAGTTAGAAATAGTGTACAAATGCTTGATCATTTCATAAAAACATTGAGAATGTAAGTTTTTTCTTCCCTACTTAAAAACTATTTTAAAGTGGGAATGTATAAAATATAAATATTATTAGGTAAAAAATGGAGGAATAAAACGTATACTGCTGAACTACTTGTTTAAGATTCCTTTGTAGAATCCTTTATGTTTTAGTCTTGTATTTATTACTGGCATTATTATTTCTATTTATAGTGTAAGTAAATGTGTTGTTAAGATGTTCACAAACCTGATTTTGGAATTAGTCTCAATATGAGTTTGTTTCACTGGAGAGCAGAGTGAGGTGTCTTGACTACTATCAGTATTAAGAGAAACTGAATCAGACATTCGAGATGGAGAAGAACAATTGCTGTTATTTTGATTGCTGTTGTGTGTAACTTCATCTGATAAAGAATCCACATCCTTTGTATCATCTGAAACAACAATGAGATATTTAAGACCAAAGATAAATTTACCAAGAATTGATGAAAACTCTTTTGTCCTGGTTTTGTACATCAGGTAGTAAACTAAATGAATAAGATAATCTGAGGCGTCTCTGAAAGTTCAGTACTAAACATACACAAAGATTAATGAAATTCAAAACTGTGATACTTTCTTTTAATATAATCTAAGTTGGGACTACTCAGTATTTGATTAAGCTCACTACCAAGATGATATGCATTGTTTTTAAAGGACATCAATCCATTTTAGTGAACATACTTTCTCATTTATAAATTTAAAAACTCATAAAATTATAGTTCACAATCTTTCAAAATATATCTGAGGAAGAAATTATTTCATACATGTGGATTTTTCAGTCTATTCTAAAAAACCAAGAATGCAATCATTACACAATCCATTTTTCAAAGGCCAGATCCCTCATTTCTTTGTGTTTTTAAAGCATTTCACAGTATTTCTGAGTGGTAATCTCTAAAGACATGAGATGGTTGTATACTCAACAATTAAAAAGAAACAATTCATATTATACTGTATGCATTAAGTGCATATTTTTCTAAAGCAGTCATACAAAGGTCTCTTTTTATCTTAATTTTAGCCAAGTCAAAGAAATAGTATGTCTACACAAATGAATTAAGGATACTTTTGTTCTTAAAAGCACAGTTCAAGTAGTATGATAATGAATGTATTGGAGCCTCAGGTTCATAATTTTTATAATACTATTAAATTAGATGACTTTGAGTTCTTTGCTAGATAAATTTTCTTTCTCCTTATGGGAGCTATTTTGACAATTGTATAACATATGAAATACAGTATAGTATCTAAGCAACTAGAAAATAAAGTGCTTAACAAAAACTAAGCATATCCACGACCTTATCATTATGAACTACCCGAAGGCCACTTTGATAGTATCAATAGTGTCATAAAGGTAAAAAGCTGGATAAGCCTTTGCTAGAGGTAAGGCTATAAAGATAAGCTAGCACTGGTGGCCTGAGGTGACTGAAGAGATGAGCACTCTTTGTATCATTTCACTGCTAAGAGTCCAAGATTCTGTTGCATGAAAAATTAGCTGGCAGCCCTTCTAGTTAGGTAACAGTAAAATGATAATTAGATCCACTATGTATCACAAACTGTGCTAGACCTGAATATTTTAAATAATCCAGTACATCTGATACAAAAATCCTTCATTAGGACTGGAGAGATGGCTTCGTGGTTAGGCCACCTGCTGGCCTGCAGAGCCAAAGGACCGTTTCGATTCCCCTGGACCCACTTAAGCCAGATGAACAAAAATCCTTCATTAGACTCACTGCAGTCAAGTTAGGTATGTATATATAGGTGAAACTAAGCAACACATAGATCACACAAGAGAGAGGTAGCAGAAATGGAATTATCTAGAATATGTGCCTCAAGGTTTGTGTCCCTTATTTTGGTATCATGGCTCAGTTAAAAGATCTTGGTCTATGGGGATATATGAACATCATTGGGATTGATAAAAACTATGGGAACTTTTAAAGTTGGACTGAATGCATTGTATTTTACATCATGTATGGATATCAGTTTATGGGGATCAGGGGTAGAATGTGGTAGTTTGATTCAGTTATCCCCCATAAACTTAGGTGTTCTGAATGCTAAGTTCCCAGCTGATGGAGATTTGGGAGGGAGTGCATTGTTGGGGATGGTGTTATAGCCAGTTTTCCCATGCCAGTGTTTGGCACATTCTCCTATTGCTATCGTCCACCTTATGTTGGCCAGGGGAGATGTCCACCCTCTGCCCATGTCGTTTTTCCTGCCATCATGGAGCTTCCCCCTTGGGCCTGTAAGCCAAAATATACCTCCTTCTCCCACAAGCTGCTCTTGGTCAGGTGATTTCTAGCAGCAATGTGAACCTGACTGCAACACCCTTACAAGTAAATCTGCATGAGAGAGAGAAAAAATCTACTATAACTTTTCTTTAAAAATGTAGTAAGAAAATATTTTTTAGAAAAGCATGTTTTAAACTGTTTTAGATAACAAGACATTCAATAACATTTATTCCAAAGTTTATAAATTTTACTTAGGTCATCTTTGGTCTCAATGGTTTCCTTCAACATCTGACCTTTTTTGTTATTACTAAGTGCTACAACTTTTGGCTGATTGATAGAGGTTTCAATTAATGGAGGTCGCATCTCTGCCATTTTCATCTCTTCATCAGAAGAAAGTTCTTCAGATTCCTGTTTAAAGAAAAAAGGAAGAAATATAAACATTAAATCTTGGACTCTAAATGAATAAATGTTATATCATTAAGAATATTACAGGAAAAATAAAGGTCATTAAGATCATGTATGAAGCCACCATATAATGATAATAGTTGACTAAAACTACTAGGAAAATATGGCAATAAAGTATAGTACTTGTTGGGCTGGAGAGATGGCTTAGCTGTTAAGCGCTTGCCTGTGAAGCCTAAGGACCCCAATTCGAGACTCGATTCTCCAAGGACCCATGTTAGCCAGATGCACAAAGGGGCGCATGCATCTGGAGTTCATTTGCAGTGGCTGGAGGCCCTGGTGTGCCCATTCTTTCTCTCTGTCTGTCACTCTCAAATAAATAAATAAAAAGTTTTTGAAAAAAGTATAGTACTTGTTAACAATGTGAAGTATGTATGGGGTAATTTTTGATGCCAGGCCTTATACAGGTATATTAAAAAATACTGTGTGTTCAGAGCAATCATTAAGTTACAAACAATACTGACTAAACATGTTTAAAAGGCCTTTTCTCCATTACTGCTAGCAATGTGAGTACAATAGAAAATGATGCAAGTATCTGGCTGTTCCTCAAGTTAAATCAAGAGTTTTAAATGTGTGTGGCGGCTCACGCCTGCAATTCCAAAGGCTGAGGCAGGAGGACTGCCATTGAGTTCCAGTCCAGATGGGGCTACAGAGTAGGACCCTGTACCAAAAAACCTAAGGAATTTCCATATATGTTCTAGCAATCCCACTTATGCCCAAGATAAAATAAAATGTATACATGCATGTAAAAGCCTTTATACATTCACAAGCTTATTCAGTATAGCCAAAAGGTAGAAATAGCCCAAATTTCCACTAGCTGAAGAATGAAGAACATGTGATAAGTACATACAGTGGAATAGTATTCAGCCTTAAAAATAGATGTAGTATTGAAAGATGTTACAGTGTCAACTTGAAGACAATATGAAGAAACTGCCAAAGGCCATATGTTGAATGCTTCTACTCTTACACAGCATCAAGGTCAGGCAAATCTATGAGGCACCTAATGTGAATTTTGGCTGAGAGGATGGCAAAGCAGAGGAGTGACTCTTAAGGAGTACTAGATCCCCCCACCCTCTTTTTAAGGGCTTCGGGTTTTTAGCTGCTGCGAATGAACGCGAGACACATGCACCACCTTGAGCATCTGGATTATGTGGGTCCTGGGGAACTGAGTGGGGGTCCTTTGGCCTTACAGGCAAGTGCCTTAACCACTAAATCATCTCTCCAGCCCTAGATTCTTCCTGAGATGACTGTGGTGATGGCTTCACAATTCTGCAAGTCACACAAACCACAGAGATCCACTTTGCATCTGACTTTGCATGGGGACTACAGAACTGAACCTGGGCCGTCACGCTTTGCCATCTCTCCAGCCCTCAACTACACTTTGAATCAGTAAACTGTATAGGGTGTGAGTTGTACTTCCAAAAAGCTTTCTTATTTTAAGTTAAAGATTCATTAATCTCCTAGAAGAAACACTGCATCTAAATTCTCAGACATTGGGCTGGAGAGATGGCGTAGCGGTTAAGCGCTTGCCTGTGAAGCCTAAGGACCCCGGTTCAAGGCTCGGTTCCCCAGGTCCCACGTTAGCCAGATGCACAAGGGGGCACACGCGTCTGGAGTTCGTTTGCAGAGGCTGGAAGCCCTGGCACGCCCATTCTATCTCTCTCCCTCTATCTGTCTTTTTCTCTGTGTCTGTCGCTCTCAAATAAATAAATAAAAAATGAACAAAAAAAATATTTAAATTCTCAGACACTGAACAAGAGCAACAACAAAAAAATTCATATTCAAACATAAATGCTTAAATAAGCCAAATAACTGAGCATTCGTATAACAGGTTCTTTTGTGGTGGTTATTTTGTGATTATGCATGGCACTGGGGATGGAACCCAGGGCCAGATGTATGCTCTACTACTGAGCTACATTCTCAGCTCTTTTCATCTTGAAGTTACAGAAATAAAAGCAAGGGTTGGGGATATAGGCTTGCTTAGCATATGCAAAGTCCTTAGTGCAATCCCCAGTATTGCAAAAAACAATAAATAAAAGCAATTATAATTATGTTTGTTATAACAGAATAGATCCAGTAATTACAACATTTGTTCACAGGGTAAAAATTTTAACTTTAAAGTGATAAATGAGTGATCGCCAAATATAAACTTTCTGAGACAGGTATCCTCAACCCATTTTTTACAAAACAACCAATAGCAATGAGATATGAAATTGAAAATTCTCATGGTAACTCCAGAATAAAGGCATACCTCAAAAACATCATCATGGTTAGCAATAAGCTTCAGGTTCTCAGAGGCTTTCACATTTGCAGTCACTGGTACTTTCCCAGGATTGGTCTCAGCTTCAGGTTCGTTGATCTTCTGTACAGAGTTCCCTATCATGTACTTTTCTCGTTCATCAGCTTTGCTTTTGACTGTAGTACTTTCTGAAGTCTAAGTGAAAGACAAAGACTTCACATTAAAGTTCAGGCAAATTTACAAGGAATACATCCAGTTCCAATTCTAGATAACTCATGAACTGTAAGCATGGGAGCACAGCCCTCAGAAAATGCCACATAGGGACAAGTGGCCTGCAAGGACCCGTGGCTCCATTACAGTGTACAACTTAGCCAAAGCTACTTTTCCTCAGGGAGGCTGCAAGGACCCGTGGCTCCATTACAGTGTACAACTTAGCCAAAGCTACTTTTCCTCAGGGAGGCTGCAGGCTTACTGGGAACAAGTGATCTAAGTGGCTCACTACACAAATGAAAGTTACAACTGGGCTGTGCTTACTGTAGCACGCAGTTAACACCTGACAACATTATTGTTTCTGTGACAGAATATGTACAGGAAGGGTTACTTAGAGAAGTCATGACCTCTAAACATGCCAAGAAAATGTCAAATGTCTATTATAACAATTAACTTAAAATCAGAATTAAGTAAAATTGAATCACCAAAATCAGTATCACCAAAGTAGGGAGAAAGAATATTTCCATGGTATTTTTTCTGACAATCATTACTTTATTGTTCAGACAATGATTTTAAAATGGTTTTGATATTATCCTGCTAAACTGGACATCCTATAGTCTAACAGTAGTAATTAGAAAAATTAAGGAGTTCACTGAGCTCAAAACCATTCATGGCAAGTGAGAACAGAAGAACATTTAGTGCATAAAAAGGCAGGAATCATCATATTAATTGCCAGAATAGTTTTCTTCCCCCGAGGTAGGGTCTCACTATAACCCGGGCTGACCTGGAATTCACTATGTAGTCTCAGGGTGGCCTCAAACTCACAGTGATCCTCCTACCTCTGCCTCCTGAGTGCTGGGGTTAAAGGCTGTGCCACCATGCTCACCTGAATTGCCAAAATTAAAAAACAAAAAACTTAAAAAGGCTTTAGTTCACTATTTTAAATGGAGTTTCCTAACCTTCCCACCCGCATCTTTATTTACAACTTGCTGATCCTCATGTGGTTTCAGATCTCCTCCAGAGTCTTCACTGGCCTCTTCATCTTTTAATCTATGTACAATACTTTGAACAGTTTTCACCATATTCTTAAGCTCATCTGGGTATGGTGTTGGATATCTCTTCAAATTTCCTTCCTAGAGAAATATAAAGGATAATATAAATATTTCTAATATCAACTTCACGGAATTTAATGTACAATCCACTGGAACTCACTGGATATCTAGCTCACATGAGTAATTGTGAAGACAGATTGTATTTTATTATTTTTTAAAATTTATTTAAAAAGATAGGGAAAGGGGGGAGAGAGAGGAAGAGGCGGACAGAAAGAGACAGTAAATATGGGCACAACAGGGTCTCTTGCCACTATAAACTCCAAATTCATGTGCCACTTTGTGCATGTGGTTTTATGTGGGAATTGAATCTGGGTTGTCAGGCTTTGCATGTAAGCACCTTTAACTATTAAGCAATCTCCCTAGCCCCAGATGCTAGGTTTTGAAAGCACTATAAGCTCAATAAAAATATGGTTTTATGCTGGGCGTGGTGGCACATGCTTAAATCCCAGCACTTAGGAGGCAGACGTAGGAGGATCACCATGAGTTCGAGGCCACCATGAGACTACATAGTGAATTCCAGGTCAGCCTGAGGTAGAGTGAGACCCTACCTCAAAAACTCAAAATAACAAATAAATATAAAAAATTTAAAGATATAGTTTTATAACAAAACAAAGACTTCACTGTAAATTTCAGCATTTTAATGCTTTTTAGCAGACAAAAATATTTTCCATTTGGAGATATATGAAAAGACACTGCCCCAAACTCTTGTCACTAGGCTTTAAAACAGGTATCTTTTCTGTTTAGAAACAATACGTGTGCTACAACACACGAAATCCAGATATGCATATACTTATTTCTTGTGTGTCAGAAACCGAACTCTTACAGGGTCAACTTAGGTGTCATTTCTAAGATTCAACTATTTTTATGTAAGGGGTAAATACTTAGCTCTATGTTTACTTCCCATACAAGTATAACATATTTTCTGAAAACCCTAAAAAACTAAAATTTGTAATGAAATCTCTAGCTCTAGGATTGATATAAATCATTAAAGAAAGGGAAAGGGGAGTTTAAAACTTAAATTTAAAAAGCACCAACTGGGCTGGAGAGATGGCTTTGTGGTTAAGGCGCTTGCCTGCAAAGCCAGGTTCAATTCTTCAGGATCCACATAAGCCAGATGCACAAGGTATCGCATGTGTCTGGAGTTTGTTTGCAGTGGTTAGAGGCCCTGGCATGTCCATTTTTTTTTCCTTCTCTTTCTCAAATTAAAAAACAAACAAATAAATAAAAAGCACCAACTGAGGGCTGGAGAGATGGCTTAGTGGTTACGGCACTTGCCTGTGAAACCTAAGGACCCAGGTTTGATTCTCCAGGTCCCATGCATCTGGAGTTCGTTTGCAGTGGCTAGGGGCCCTGAAGTGCCCATTCTCGCCCTCTCTCTCTCTCTCTCTCAAGTAAAAATAAGTAAATTTGGGCTGGAGAAATGGCTTAGTGGTTAAGGCACTCGACTGTGAAGCCTAAGGACCCAGGTTTGATTCTCCAGGTCCCATGTAAGCCATATGCACAAGATGGTGCATGCATCTGGAGTTTGTTTGCAGTAGCTAGAGGCCCTGGCACACCTATTCTCTCTCTCTCCTCTCTGTCTCTAAGAAATAAATAAAAATAATTTAAAAAAATAAGATACTTTTTTAAAACAAGCACCAACTGAAAGTGTGGTTAATATTTCTAGTTTACAAACAATTTCTCACTTATATTTATATATATTTGCAATTTACTTTTTTCCCTCTGTCTCTCCCTTTTCAGCTGTATCCCTAGCTGAAACTTAGCTTTTTAATCTTTATTTATTTATTTATTTGAGGTAGGGTCTCACTCTAGCCCAGGCTGACCTGGAACTCACTCTGTAGTAGCAAGCTGACTTCGCAAGCTGACTTCTAACTCACAGCAATCCTACCTTTGCCTCCCAAGTGCTGGGATTAAAGGCATGTACTACCACACCAGGCTAAAACTCAGCTTTTAAGGACATAGTTTTATGTTGGTCTCAAATTTTTCTGTATGTGAATTATTCTAGATCAGTTAAGTGCCTTGAGGACAAAGATGAATTCATGAACTCTTATGTCCACAAAACAGCACAGCGTAAGTGTACAGTACCTGAATATCAGAAGACCTGTTGCAAAAAAAAAGAACACAAAAGACTCACCCTGGGGGGCGCCTCTCTTTCATCTTTGTCTTCATCACATTCAAATGCCACTTGGGCCCGTTGTTTCCTCTGTTCTTCCCATAATGAAGGATTAAAACTTTCATTATCTGATATGAACATAACTGGAGAAAAGTTAAAAAAAAAAAAAGACTGTATTTTCTCTGTAAGTCCAGGAAACTATCAGCTGCTAACAATCTTCATTAAGAATCCTATTCATTAACAAGTCCAAGACAGTCAAGACTAGCCAGTGTTAGCAGCATAAATAAATACCAGACTTTGAAGTTAAGATTTCTTTACAATGTCAATGACCTTTTCCTTCTTATCAAAGGCTTGATGAAGTTACTGATTAAAATACTGGCAAGCATAACTGGGCAGCTTCCTTCCAATTGTCTGTTTTGGGTCCAGCTCCAAAATACTTAAAAGTGTTAGATTATATGAAAGCAAGTTATACCAAATTTATTTATTTATTTATTTTGTTATTTGAGGTAGGGTCTCACTGTAGCCCAGGCTGACCTGGAATTTATCTGTACTCTCAGGGTGGCCTTGAACTCCTACCTCCTACCTACCTCCTACCTCTGCCTCCTGAGTGCTAGGATGAAAGGTGTGTGCCACCACACCTGGCTTATACCAAAATTTATTCAGATCCTTAAAAAGTTCATAACTTTGACCATGCCTCTTTATAATTTATGTTCAACTGTACTTTTTGCTCTTCTATCTGAAATCACAACTCTGAAGATTCAGGATACCAGGTGAGAGTATTTTCCACCCATCCTAGAAGCTAAATGATCTGACTACTCATACATATTCATTGAAGACTCTAGTACTTGGCTACAGGCCTGATGGTGCACAGCTTTAGTCCCAGCACCTGAAAGTGGCAATGACTAGTATATTATGAAACCTCCACTTTATTAGAGAAGGAAGTAAGACCTATAGTAATTTACAGGTATTACAAAGAAACATTGCTAAGAAACTTAGAGTTTATCAGCAAGAATAAATGAATATGACTTAGAAGTACAGATATGAGGGTAAAGAGATGAAAAAGTTTTATTTACCCTTGACATGATTATGGTTGTGAATCACTTAGTTGATTTGCAGATGAATATCAGAATTGAAGACATAGTGTTGGGTGGCATTTTCACACAGTGACATAATTCAAGTATATTTTTTTTATTTATTTTATTTGAGAGTGACAGAGAGAGAGAGAGAGAGAGAGAGAGAGAGAGAGAGAGAATGGGCATGCCAGGGCCTCCAGCCACTGCAAACGAACTCCAGATGCGTGCGCCCCCTTGTGCATCTGGCTAACGTGGGTCCTGGAGAATCAAGCCTCGAACCGGGGTCCTCAGGCTTCACAGGCAAGCACTTAACCGCTAAGCCATCTCTCCAGCCCAATTCAAGTATTTTTGATAACATTTATTTAGATGCAGCATAAACTAGTTAGCTTTTGCACAGAATTCAAAGTTAAGGTTTGTGAGATGCTAGAAGGGTATATAATGACAGCTTTAAGAACAGGTTTAGCTGGGCATGGTAACACACCTTTAATCCTAGCACTTGACTGGAGGACTGCCGTGAGTATGAGGCCAGTCTGAGACTACAGAGTAAGTTATAGATCAGCCTGGGCTACAGTGAGACCCCGCTTCAAAAAAAAAAAAAAAAAGATTTGAAAGATAGATCTCTGTCCTATGTCGTTAAATCCAAATTTAGCTGGAGAAATAGCTCAACAGTTAAAGTTCTTGACTGCAAAGCCTAAGGACCTGAGTTTGATTCCCCAGTACCCACGTAAAGCCAGATGCACATGTGGCACATGTGTCTGGAGTTCTTTTGCCATGGGTGGAGGCCCTGGCACCCATTCTCTCCCTCTCTCTGTATGCTTCTTTCTCTCTCAAATAAATCCAAATCTAACCATATTGAGCAACATTATAAAATGTAGAAATATTTTCACAATAAAATATTATAATTAGTTTTAAACTGCCAGTATTGATATATCACTACATGTAAATGATAATTTTACATATTAGAAGATAAGTTAAAAATGGATTGCAGGGCTGGAGATATAAGTCAGTATTGGAATATATACCTAGCATGGAAAGCCCTGGGTTTAATCCTTGGCGCCACAGAAAAGTAAAATATGTGCAAATTCTACTGCAGCACTACAAGTGCCCCAGCGAATGGCTGGATAAATCAATGAAAAGTTATGTATTCACTGGAGCTCAAATCTCCATTTTTCATTTTTATTTATTTCTAAAGTTAATTTCTACATAACAGGAAATATCAGGGTTCTGGTTTTAACAGGAAGTGTCTTCCGCACTCTCATGTTCTGACCATTTGGTCCGAGATGGTGTTACACTGAGAGTCTGTGAAAGCGCTGGGAGGAGGCGCCTAGCTGGAGGCAGGAGGCCGCTAGGAACATGCCTTTGAGGTGTAGTTACACCTGGTCCCGTTTCTTCCCTGCTCTGTTTCCTAGATGCCATGAGATGTAACCTTGGTGTCACTACTAGTAAAATGATAGCCGTATTCCTATGATACTTATTGTCCCAATATTCTGACAAACCTTTTTTGATAAAATCTTTACTGTCCCATTGAACTAATAAAAACATCTTAGACATAAGAATGCACTTAGTACCTCTGCTGTGATTGTCAGAGTATGAGAAGAAAAAAAAAAAGCCCTTAAATCCTACCATCTTCAGTCCTTGGTTGCTGAGGGAACATGTAGTTAGTAAGCACCACTTTCTGAGTCTCTGCATCAGTTTCTTTTTGAAGAGGTATCAAGGGTTTGGACTAGGGAAAGAAAATACATGGTTAAGTTTTCTTTTTGTCTTAAATTAAATTAATTTATTTGAGAAACAGATAGAGAATAGGCATGTGAGGGCTTCTAGCCACTGCAAACAACTCTAGACATGTCACTTTGTGTAACTGATTTTATGTTGGTACTGGGGAATCGAACTTGGGTCTTCTGGATTTGTAAGCAAGCGCCTTAACCACTAAGCCATCTCTCTAACCCCCTACATGTTTAATTTTTAAAAAGATATTTCTTTATATATAGAGAAAATACATTTTGTGTAGCCATACAACACAAGAACTGCTCTTGAATAACCTTACATGAGTCAGGGTGTGCAGCCATACAACACAAATGGAACTGTAGTGACTTACAAGATGAGAATGCTCACCTGATTATCTGAGAGCCACATAGCTGTCAACTGCTGGAGCTTTGTAAAGCTAAAGGGCAAATTCTTTAACCTATATGGAAAAAAATACAAACAAAATTTACAACTTAAAAGCAGAGAATACTTAGGACAATTATAAGTGGGCACTAGAAGCAGAGGTAGAGCCTCGTATACGCCATGGCTTCGCTCTCTAGTAGCACTAAAATGAACGAACATGAATGAAAGCCCCATCTGATGGCTTCTGAACAATGCTGCAATAATGGTGCATGCAAATAGGGTAAAATGGAAAGTTCCAACAACATAGACCTTCATATAGGATAAAGGATAAAGCATTATCTAGTTTTAGAAAACATAGTTCTCCAGTTGAATCCATTCAACAGGGAAGCAAATGAATAATCTAGGAACTTCCAAAAATTACCTCTCTCTCTCTCTCTCAATCTCTCTCTCTCTCTCTCTTTTGAGGTAGGGTCTCACTCTGGCTCAGGCTGACCTGGAATTCACTATGTAGTCTCAAAGTGGCCTCGAACTCACAGCAATCCTTCTATTTCTGCCTCTTGAGTGCTGAGATTAAAAGCATGCTCCATGACGTCTGGCCAAATTATCTCTTTTTAAGAAATATTTTTATTAATTTGAGAGAAAGAAGCAAAGGGAGCAAAGGAGGGAAGGAGACGGGGGTGAGAAAATGAGTGCTCCAGGGCTTCCAGCCACTCACTGCAAATGAACTCTAGACAAATGTGCCACCTTGTGCATGTGGCTTACGTGGGTCCTGGGGGACTGAACCTCAGTCCTTTGGCTTTTCAAGTAAAGGCCTTAACCACAAAGCTATCTCTCCAGTACCCCCAAATTATATCTTAAATAACAATAATCCAGCAAGGTGTGGTAGGGTCACACCTTTAATCCCAGCATTCAGGAGGGCTGCTGTGAGTTCAAGGCCAGCCTGGACTACAACAGTAAATTCCAAGTCCGTGAGTGAAACCTTGCTTCAAAACATAAAACAGAACAATGAAGTCCAGCTAGACATGGTGGCAGTGGCGTACCTCTGTGATCCTAGCACTCAAGAGCTGACGCTGAGGTACACAGTGAGAGTGTCTTCAAAGAAAACAACAACTGAACAAACTAAATAACCACCAGCTGCCACTGCCTTAGATAAAGACAAGAACATGATAAATATTAACACATAAATTTTGTGTGTGTGTGTGTGTGTGTGTGTGTGTGTGTGTGTGTGTGTGTGTGTGTTTGCTGGGCATGGTGGCACGCGTCTAACTCCAGAACTCGGGAGGCAGAGGCAGGATGCTGTGAGTTTGAGGGCAGCCTGGGACTGCAGAGGGAGTGCCAGGCCAGCCTGGGCCAGAGCGACACCCTACCTCGAAAAAACAAACGAAAACAGTTGTTTTTCTTTTTTGTTTTGTATTTAGAGACAATTTTTAGAGTTTCTTATAAAAATAGCACTGCCCTCTATATTTTTTTGTAAGCCAGTACACACGTAATGGTGTTTTAAAGTAGTAAAACGTATTATGTTTGCTAGAACAGTAAAATAAAGTTGTACCCTATTTAAAATAAAGTACTTATTTCAGCCTTGTCTGAGTCGTGGCTGTCTGAGCTGCCTTTTAAGGCGGCACATCGGTACCTAGTGTTCTAATTTTGGAAGAGGAAGTATAGATGAAACAGGCTTTAATAAAGACATACAGTTCTTTAAAATGATCCAACAGTCAGAATAATATTAACAAGTCAGAATATTGGATTTATATTAAAGCTTTAGCTTACAAACCATGTGAGTCACCTTCAATTTGACTCTTAAACTTCTATATAAACAGGAAATACCAGTTGTGCTATTTCATAGTATTGTTTTGACAATTTCATAATGTATTATGAAAATAAGATACAAAACACTGTTACAAATGTTATTCTATTATCCCAGTATCTTCACCGCAGGACAAGGTATAAAGACTCTGTTCTGAACTTAGTCGCGATTTCCAACTGAACAATCCTAGTGATCAATTTGCTCTGTGTCTTGGCTTTGTGGTCCAGGCTGTGTGTCTCTCTGCCCAGAGCACTTAAGTAACACCTCAGGTTCAAAAGCTGCTATGGTTGGCCTGGAGAGATGGCTTAGCGGTTAAGTGCTTGCCTATGAAGCCTAAGGACCCCGGTTCGAGACTCGATTCCCTAGGACCCACGTTAGCCAGATGTACAAGTGGGCGCACACATCTGGAGTTCGTTTTCAGTGGCTGGAGGCCCTGGCATGCCCATTCTCCCTCTCTCTCTCTATCTGTCTGCTTCTTTT
This sequence comes from Jaculus jaculus, assembly GCF_020740685.1. Taxonomy (NCBI): domain Eukaryota; kingdom Metazoa; phylum Chordata; class Mammalia; order Rodentia; family Dipodidae; genus Jaculus; species Jaculus jaculus. The sequence goes on from NC_059121.1 coordinate 11,880,471, forward strand.
AGTCTCTGTTACTCTCAAATAAATTAAAATAAACAAAATTTTTTTTAAAAAAAAAGCTGCTACGCTTAACAAAAGTTTTACGTTGAAGATCTAACTTTAGGAATACAAAGGTTAAAATGAAGAGAGAATAAAGGTTGGATTATACAGCTATGTTGACTCAAAATAAACAGTGACAATCACAGCAGGATAAATAATATCAGATAAAATTACATCATTCTAAAAAAAAAATTACATCATTCTTTCAATTAACTTAAATATATTATATATAAGAGGAAAAAGCATCAGCACATTTCATATGCAACTTTAATTTCACTGTCAATATGTTCTATAAACTAATTGATAAATATATTACAAACCTGTTGTCACTTAAGTTAATTACTTTCAACTTTTGCATATCACCCATTTCTTCTGGAAGTGTCTCCAGTTTATTTGAATGGAGAAACAGCACAGTTATATTTTTCCAGTTTCCAATCTGAAAAAGAAACTTAAATTGATGATCACAAGTTTGGAGCACAGGCTAATGAATCTGAGAAAAATATCATTCTTGAAAGTTATAAAAACTGTTCTTTGCCATTAATTATTAAAGGAATTACCTTAATTATTCCTTTTAAAATTATTAACTTTTTTTTTTTTGAGGTTGAGTCTTTCTCTAGCCCAGGCTGTCCTAGAATTCAGTATGTACTCTCAGGGTGGCCTTGAACTCATGGTGATTCTCCTACCTCTGCCTACCAAGTGCAGGGATTAAAGACATGAACCACCACACTGGCCAATTATTAACTTTGAAATAGAAAGTATTTATGTACATCTTATAAGTTAACATAGCTACTACTCAGATACTAAGTAACTTATATAACTAACAGATTATAAAGAGAATAAATGAGACAACACTAGATAGCTAATTTTAAGAAGATGAATATAAAAATGTAAATAAATGTAGAACACTGTACCTCTGGGGGTAGCTGTTGTAAGTAATTATGATCTGCAGCAAAGGTTCTTACATTAGCAAGCTGACCAATAGATGAAGGCAAAGCTTCTATTTCATTGAAACTACAATCCAGTTCTTCTACTGATATTAACCTTTAATTATAAATGGAAACACACATTATTATTATTATTTTTTTCCTGAGGTAAAGTCTTGCTCTAGCCCAGGCTGACCTAGAATTTACTATATAGTCTCAGGGTGGCCTCGAACTCATGGTGATCCTCCTACCTCTGCCTCCCGAGTGCTGGGATCACAGGTGTGCGCCACCATGCCCGGCACATGACATATATATGTATATGTGTGTGTGTATGTATGTGTGTGTATGTATATGTATATATGTGTGTGCGTGTGTGTGTGTGTGTGTGTGTGTGTGTGTATGTGTGTGTGTGTGTATATATATGTGTTTTGTTTTTTTTTTTTGAGGTAAGGTCTGGCTCTAGTCTAGACTGACCTGGAATTCACTACATAGTCTCAGGGTGGCCTTGAACTAATGGTGATCCTCCTACCTTTGCCTCCCAAGTGCTGGGATTAAAGGCATGAGCCACCAGGCCCGGCTCGAAATAGGTTTGTCTTTCTTATAAAAATACCTAAACTTTGGTTACTTACTTGTTTATGGAATCTCCTTTAGATGTTATGTAAATATTTGAATATATATATATATATATGGCAGATTGAACTAAAAGTAAAATTTGTAAGGGGTCTCTATAATCACAAAAATACTTACCCTCCTATAGAGTCTGGTAGATACATTAATTGGTTTTCATCTATTTTTAGAGTTGTGACATTCTTTAATGAACCTGTTGTGAAGAAACAATATAATTTTTCATCTCAACCTGAAAACAAGTCCACAGTCAAGGTGACACATCAGATTTGACAAGAAATATAAAGAACTTTACTAACTAACATATTTAAAAGATACCATTCCTTTGTACTACATTTTCAATTTCCACCCACCTCACCATTTAACATGGTATATATTTGTTATTACCCCCTTCTCCCCCGCCCCCGCCCCCGCTCACACACTGAAACATAAGCTACGTAAGAGAAGGGCCTTGTTGTCTGCACTGCAGTCTGGCTCCTGGAAACAATGCCATGCTGGAGAAGAAACGCAATATAAACTTGCTCAATTAACATATTAAAGAAATGTCAAGGCTATTTATGAGTTTATAACAAGCTAACCTTTGTATAGAAACACTAAAACATATTTTAATACAAATACTAGAAGTGCTGATTAAATTAGAATAAAAGCCTAAATAAATTTGCAAAATGTACGTCAGCTCTAAGACAACTGTATGATTCAATGTAGAAATATATAAAATAGGTTTTTAAGGATAACATCAAGATTTAAGTTTCTAAAAGAAATTTAAGTTTCTAGACTTTTCATCAAACTAATCCACTTGTTTGATATTCATCACACAAGCAACTTCAGAAATAGTTTCAGTAAAAACTGTAGATTCCTCATAAAATCTTTTTCAACCAATCACTTTCTTATCTATCAGTTCATAATTTTGTAACTGAAAAATGTTAACAAATAAGGGATAGGAAGAATTAAGAGATAAAAAAGGATAAATAAACTTCCTTTACAACTTTACTCTCAAAATGAGATTTCTTTAGAATTAAAAACATAGTAGCATCACTAAAGGAGTAAGTTGTACTTACTCTGATTACCTCAGAGGAACTTCTAATGACAGTTGCACTGTGGTAGAATCTTAAAACTAGTAACAAAATGTGAGTTCCTATGGAGGCCTTAAATTTGTTTGAATTAAAAATAAATAAATTTGAAAGCAATACAAACCAATAGTCTCAGGCAGTTGTTGAAGTGAATTACTTGATAACAGGAAATCTTGGAGGTTTTCACATGCTGAAATTCCTTCTTCAACCATTTCAATATTATTTTTAGAAACATCCAAATATGTGAGCTGTTTCAAACTACCAATAAACTGTAAGCAAAAACCAGAAAATGGTTATCAAAAATTTATAAAAAGTTTAGGTAATAAACATAATACCAAGTTTTCATTAATAATTGAATATGAATGTTTTCTAAATTCCACCTGAAGTATATTTAGTAATATATCCAAAAATTCCTATTAAATTTGGTGAAGGAGAGTGACAAAAGACATGTGTTTTTCTTTGGAAACTTAGCTATTCATTATCTCCTGGGGTGACAGGACAGCATTTAAAGGATTCTCTGAGCAAACAGAATTACAACATAAATTCATTAATACCAACAGAACAGATAAATTCCACAGCATTGACAATAGACTCTTTTATAAAAATTACAGAATTTTCAGATTTTAATCAAGAATATGTTTATAGTTTGGGCTGGAGAGATGGCTTAGCAGTTAAAGCGCTTGCCTGTGAAGGCTAGGAACTCATGTTCAAATCTCCAGATCCCATGTAAGCCAGACACACTGACACAAGCATGCAATGCTGCACGTGCACACATAGGGGTGCCTGTGCCTAGAGTTCGTTTGCAGCAGTTGAAGGCCCTGGCACACCCATTCTCTCTCTTAAATTAGAAAAAAAGGAATTTAGGGCTAGAGGGATGGCTTATTAGTTAAGGTGTTTGCCTCCAAAGCCAAATGACCCAGGTTCGATTCCCCAGGACCCATGTTAGCCAGATGCACAAGGGGGGCATGGGTCTGGAGTTTACCAATGGCTGGAGGCCTTGATATACCCATTCTCTCTCCTGCTCTTTCTCTGTCAAATAAATAAAAATATTTTTAAAAAGGAATTTAAAAATGTACAATTCAAGTCAGGTGTGGTGGCTCATGCCTTTAATCCCAGCACTCGGGAGGCACAATCGCCATGAGTTCAATGAGGTCACCTGAAGAATACAGAGTGAATTCCAGGTCAGCCTGGGTTAGAATGAGACCCTACCTCAAAAAACCAAAAATAAAATAAAATAAAATAAAAAATGTATGCTTTAAATATTGCAAAGGGCAGCCAGCAAGAAATGAAGTCAGTTAAAATTTCACATACATACCCCTGGAATAAAAGTTAGTCTATTACCATCCATCCAAAACTCTTTCAATCCACTTAATTGCTCAAGTACTTCAGGCTGTTTGGATAAAAGAGGGAAAAAGTTAATTAATTTACACTATCATCATTATCTGGCAAAAGAGGCCCCCAGACTTTCTAACATAGTCTTTAAGTTTCAAAACATTAAAGGAGAAAAGGTAGGCAGCAAGTATGGCCAAGGTGCTTGGCACTGCATTATAGCTTGTGTGGTTAACATTAGTCAGAGAAGTGTCTGTGGCACTGTGAATGTGAAATGCTCCCATACCCTTGCGGGTTTGTGCTTGGGCCTCATGCTTTGTCCCCAGCTGGCAGAGCCTTTGGGAGGTAGTGTGCTGTGGGAGATGTGTCACTGGGGGACAAACCTTGAGGCTTATTAGTCCAGCCCTATGAGCGTGGACTAGCTAGCTCACGGAACTACTTTCTTGCTCTGCTGTCTTGCTCGTACTATGCTTCCCCTGAGATTAAGCTTCCCTCAAAACTTTAAGTTGAAACAAACCATTTCTTCCCATATGCTGCTTTTGGTTGGGTGTTTTGTCACAGCAATGACAACTAAGAAAAAGGAGACTACATAAAACACATTTCAGCCTTGGCTTCCACAGGAAATAAAACCAGGATCCATGCTTGGAAGTATATAAAGATACTCAGGGCTGGAGAAATGGCTCAGTGGATAAAGTGCATGTTCCCTAAACTTGCACACCAGAGTTCGGAACCCAGCACCCACGTGAAGAGCAGGAGGCAACGTGGTGTATGCATTTGCAATCCTAGCAAGCCAACAACAACGGGAGGTGCAGCCAGGAGAATGCCAAAGCTCTCAAGCCAGCTGCTCTGGACTTCCTAGTGCAAATAAAGAAAGAGTCTGTCTCAACCAACAAGGTGAGGACCTTGTCCTCTTATCTGTACATGTGTGTGTGCACACATACACACCAATGAAATGCAGGTACTCTCATTCACTATCAATACAAGAATACAGCCTTTTAGAAACAGTAAATCTTGGGAGAATCCCAAAGATGCTCTCTGGTGATAGTAATATGAAGTTATGTGTACTTGAAATGCCTGAGGAGGAGAAGGGAAGCAAGCATGGTGCAAGTGCATGAAAAGAAAGCCCTGCTCTTTAAGCTTCTAGTAGAAGAGCAGTTTTAACACAGTGGTGAAGCCCTAAACTTACCTCATGTGTTGTTGGTAGTCAAGAAAAAATGTGCTCTTTGAGCACTGAGACTAAAAAGATTTTGATATGCCCTCTGGAAATTATTTCTGTCATGTCATCTCACAAAACCGTATGCAATCAATGACCATGCAATGGGCAGAGTTTCCATGTCGAACCCCTGCCATATCATGACTCATATAAAAAAATCTGTGTAATTCAGATTTACTGTTAACAAATATAGGCAAAAATTCAATATAACTCAAATGAAATGAAATTTCAGTGTTGCAGTGTTCTACTATTGTAATTCCATAATTAGGTTTTGTGAGGGTTTTTTTTTGCTTTTGGTTTGTTTTTCTTGAGGCAGGGTCTCATATAGCCAAGAACGGCCCTGAAAACACTATGCATCAGAGGATAACATTAAAATCCAGAAACACCTATATCTACCTTCCAACTGCTAGGATTACCATTGTGCACTACCATGCTTGGTTTTCCATTTGTTAAAAACAACAAAAAAAGAATAATACTAAAATATCAATAACATAGTAATAATAATAGCGGAACTTTTACCTTGTTAACAAATAACAGTTAAGGCATATATAAAACAATAGATAAGGTCATAATAGATAATTTAGGAAGCACACAGAATGCATTTTTTTTTACAGTAAGTCATATAGGGAAATCCATGAGGAATTACCTTCAGTTAGAATGTAACAAATAATATGAAGAAACCCTTGAGAGAAAATGTAAGATATCCCAAAGTACTATAGTATTCCAACTATAGCTGGAATTATGTTACCCATGATAGAAATTGTTGCTCATAATATCATTTGAACACTATCACAATTTTGAAGAGCAAACTTGCAAACATAATTTTTTTTTTTTCGAGGTAGGGTCTCACCCTAGCCCAGGCTGACCTGGAATTCACTCTGTAGTCTCAGGGTGGCCTCGAACTCACGGCAATCCTGTTACCTCTGCCTCCCGAGTGCTGGGATTAAAGGCAGGCACCACCACGCCCAGCTACAAACATGAATTTTAAATCATATCAAGGCTTGATGAATTCCTCTTCAAAAAATATCTTATTTTCTATTTTTGAAAACTGACTTAAGAGCTGGAGAGATGGCTTAGTGGTTAAGCGCTTGCCTGAAAAGCCTAAGGACCCTGGATCGAGGCTCGATTCCCCAGGACCCATGTTAGCCAGATGCACAAGGGGGTGCATGCATCTGGAGTTTGTTTGCAGTGGCTGGAGGCCCTGGTGCACCCATTCTCTCTCTATCTGTCGCTTTCAAATAAATAAATAAAAATTTAAAAATTTAAAAAAACTGACTTAAAAGACAAAAGCTGCATACATGTTCCATTCTTTTTAGACACAGCAATACTGCACACTTCGCACAGGAAGCACACACTAAGAGATCGTAATTAAACTCAAAAGTATGTAACGGAGAGTGGAGTTGCAAAGGGGAAAGTGGGGGAGGGAGGGAATTACTATGGGGTACTGTTTACAATTATGGAAGTTGCCAATAAAAAATAAATTTAAAAAAGTAGCGTTCCACTTAATGATTCTTCCTTAACTATTAAGTAAAACCAGAGAAGTTATCACTGAATAAATTTGTAAGCAATACTCCAGGAAATTATGTTGACATGAATGTACTCAGCTGCATTCACATTATTTTTTCACTTATAATCTCTCAAATTTTCTGCTGCCTACACTAACTATCTCTTCTGTGGACTTCTCATTAATTTCATATTTTGTTTTCACTTTTGTCAGATTTTCCTTTGACTAATTTTTCTATCCAACTGGAAAGGTCAGGTTAAGAACTTTCCTAACTTATGTCTGAAAAACATGTCTATTTTGATTTAATTAAAAAAAAGACTTATTATTTTCACATTTTTTTCCCTTGAACAAACATAAGACTTAAGGATAGTGAGATTTGCGAGAACTTACCACTTCTGTGAATTCATTACTTCCCAAATCCAGTCTTTCCAGCTGGGTCAGCCTATTCATGGTTCTATTCACACAGGAGCAAAAAATAATTAACAATTAAGAAAATCACACTTTCAAATCTCATAGTTTAAAGCATACTTATGCGATGTGCAGGATTTCACATGGTAACAAACAAAAATGTTAATTTTCAGTCTGGAGAGATGGCTTAGTAATTAAGGCATTTGCCTACAAAGCCTAAGGACCTAGGTTCAATTCCCCAGTACCTATATAAGCCAGATGCACAAGGTGGCACATGAGTCTGGAGTTCGTTTGCAGGAGCTAGAACCCTGGCATGCCCAATCTCTCTATCTCTCTCATAAATAAATAAAAATAAAATATTAAAAAATATAGACTCTATATTTATAGTTTGAGTCCTCAAAAGTTTTAGAAAAGAACATGGCTGGAGAGATTGCTTAGTGGTTAAGGTGCTTGCTTGCAAAGCCTAAAGACCCATGTTCTACTCTCCAGGTGGCACAAGTGTCTGGAGTTCAATTTCAGTGGCTGAGGCCCTGGCATACCAATTCTCTCTCTCTCCCTTTGTTTCTCTCTAAAAAATAAAAAAGAAAAGAACAATTAATTAGAGTTGCAAATTAATTTACACAACCTAATCTGAACAGAGAGTTGTCTATAGAATCAGATGATCCATATGCTGTAGTTTAGATTTTGAATGTCGCCCAAAGGCCCATTTACTGAAGCCTGGTGCACATTTGGGAAGTGGTAGAATCTTTAGAAGGGGTCTAGCAGAAGGAAGTTATGTCATGGTGGGGGGAGGGAGAGGTATCCACAAAAGCAACATTGGAAAATTGCCACTGCTATTTAAATTCTCCTTGATTCCCTTGCTTCACTTTTGTTCCACCTTGTGCCTCCCACTGTGACACACTGCCTCCTCACACACCAAAGAGCCAGGGGGCCATGTGCTCCCACTGTGACACACTGTCTCTTCAACAGGTCAAAAGGTACAGAGCCACTTGGTCCCCACTATGATACTCTGGCTGCCCAGGCTAATAAGCCATGGGGCCAACCAACCATGGAGTGAAATCTCTAACATAATGAGCCATAGTAAAGCCTTTTGTGAAAAGTTTCTATCAGGTATTTTGTCATAGTAACATAAAGTTGGCTAACTCATCACACTGACTGTAGACTTAGCTATTATAGCAAACAACTTATGTACTGCTATCTAAATTGCTTAGAAACCAGTCAGGTTTTGAACATAAGCTAGTACCAAATTAGTAAAATGCACAGACCTTTTTCATTCTTTTTTTTTTAATGATACTTTAATTTTATTATTATTATTTATTTATTTGAGAGCGACAGACACAGAGAGAAAGACAGATAGAGGAAGAGAGAGAGAATGGGCGCACCAAGGCTTCCAGCCACTGCAAACGAACTCGAGACGCGTGCACCCCCTTGTGCATCTGGCTAACGTGGGACCTGGGGAATTGAGCCTCGAACCGGGGTCCTTAGGCTTCACAGGCAAGCGCTTAACCGCTAAGCCATCTCTCCAGCCCACCTTTTTCATTCTTAATATGAATAATTCTCACTTTAATTTACACCCACTGCACAACTATAAACTTCATTCGCATAATAAATAGTTATTTCTCAGGTAAAACATAGCCACCTGGAATGAAAACCAAATATGGCCTCTGCCTTCAAAGACATAATCATGTGGGGAGTACACAGACAGGTACATGCATATGTGTCCCTGTTGGTCAGAAGAAGATAGTTGTAAAACAATGTATTAACACCATGTGGCAAGTAGCCCAACAGATGCAAAGACAATGCCACGCAAGCCGAGTACACAGAACACCAAATGTGTGGGTAACTAGAGAGGTTTTGCTCCTCAAGAAGTAACATTAGTCTTTTATTTTTTAATACATTTTATGATTTGTATGTGTACATTCATGCATAGTTTGTGTGTGTTTTGTGTGCGAGCATGGAGTCAGAGGATCGTTTCTAGGTTGGTTCTAGTATGTCCACCGTATGTGAGGCAGGGTTTCTCTTCTCCCTCTGCATTCTTGCTCTTTGTTGAGCTCTCCACGAGCTTCTAAGAGCTTCTATCAGCACCAGTGTGATGCTTCCAGTTTGTGCATAGAGTCTAGGAATCAAGCTTGAGTACTGCAGCCTGGACGGCTAGTGCTTGGTCCCTGGGCCATCTCCTCACTCTGCGACATTGTCTTAATGGTTTAATTTTAGAAGTTGAAGGTTGCTTTTTTTTTTTTTTTTTTTTTCCCTAAAGAACGGGGTAGTAAATATTCTAGGCTCTGTGGATCATTCAATTGCTGACACAACTATTCAACTCTACCACTGTCATGGAAAAGCAGCCATAGGCAATATGCACTACGGATGTGGCTGTGCTAAACTGAAAAGTTATTGACAAATATGGACAGTGCCATATTTAAAAACAGACCAACAACATACATAACAAGCACTGAAGGTGCTTAAAGAGATTTGGTCAAAAGGGCTGGAGAGATGGATCAGCAGACAAAGCACTTTACAGCACTTGCTTGTAAAGCCTATAGGCTTGGGTTCAATTCACCAGTATCCACCTAAGGTCAGATGCACAGTGGTGCATGTGTCTGGCATATCCATATCCACTCTCAACTCTTATACACACACATATTCATTCTCTCAAGTCTCTTTACCTGCTTGCAAATAAATTTAAAAATATGTACTTTTAAAAAAGAGATCATCCAACTAAGGACCAAAGACTACAGTGTATTTGAGTTGGAATCCTGTTTGTAAAGCAGTTTTATCTAACTATGTGCTCTTGGGCTATGTGTCAATTTGAATGCAAAATGTCCCTCAAAGTTTCATGTGTGATTAAACCTTATACTGGTGGAGCCTTTGTTAGGTGGAGCCTTGCTAGAGATGTAAAAATAGGGATGGGCCTTGGGATGTTATAGGACAGCCCCCTTTGCTGTGTGAATTAGCTCACTCTCTCTACTATCTTGAGATGTCATAGATCAGCCCTCCTTGTCTATGTGAGAAAGCTCATTCTCTGTACCATCTCCCTGAAGATATGTGACAATATGGGCAAACTTCCTACTCTTTTTGTAAAATATTTTTATTTATTTATTTGAGAGAAAGAGAGGGTGAGGAAGGGATACACACACACACACACACACATACACACACACACATAGAGAGAGAGAGAGAGGGAGGGAGGAAGGGAGGGAAGAAGGAAGGAAGGAAGGGAGGGAGGGAGGGAGGGAGGGAGGATGAATATGGGCAAACCAGGGCTTCCAGGCACTGCATGCGAACTCCAGGTGCATGTGCCACCTTGTGCCTCTGGCTTATGTGGGTCCTGGGGAAATTGAAACTGGATCCTTTGACTTTGTAGGCAAATGCCTTAACTGCTAAGCCATCTCTCCAGCCCCCACTTCCTACTCTTGCTATGACTTCTCCACTCTGATAAAACTTCCCTTCAAGACTATAAGCCAGAAATAAACCCTTGCCTTCCATAAACTGCTTCTGATCTGGCGTTTTGCTCCAGCAACAAGAATGTAACTGCCATAGGCTAACATTTCTTCTTGACTTTTAGCTTACCATTACAAGTTCAATTACTCCATTTCTAATATTACAATAGACTTCAGAAAGCCAGACAATGAAGTCTTGTAGTTACCATAGAAGTTTCTCTACCGAGTGATATACTGGAGCTCTAGCATGGAATTTCTATTTGAAGAGGAGATGTCTTTACATAAATTTTTTACTTCTGTGTTACATATAAGATTGTAATTCAAAGAGTGAAGTACTAGTATACTTCCATAGTGAACACCAACAACATTTTATATTTAACACCAAGAACTACACCACAAATATGTCTTTCAAATAATTTGAGACCATATTTTAGGTAATATAGTTCTTAGTCTTTTAGGGCTTAAATATTAAAGAATCTAGATTGGATTTTAAAAAGGTAGCACTTTGACTTACTTGGGCAACATTTTCAGCTGGTTTTCTCTGAGCTCTAGTATCTGGAGTTTAGTTAATCTGTAAAACAAAGAATAAATCAAGTCTTTATGACAAGGAATTTAATTATAAAACATTCTAAAGTCTTAAAACAACTAGTATTAATTGCATAATTACTGTGTGCAGAGTAATGTTAAATATTAAAGAGTAAAAAGGAATAAAAACAAATAAAAAGAATAGATGCTAGTTTGGGCTACATTGAGACCTTCTTTGAAAAACCACCCCCCAAAAAAAAACCCAACCCAGAATAGATATGCTTTCTGATCCTCAAACTTATAGGGAGAGAAAAAACAGGTAAGCATCTCTCTGTTTTCAAAGGAACAAAGCAACTGTTTTTAAGCATCAATCCTAAGAGACTATCTTATGCCTTTTACTAAAAGGAAAAAAAAAAAAAAAAGAAAAGAAAAATCCCACAAACTGTTTACTGCTATATGATTTCAGAATAAGATTGCAAATCTAGAGTACAGAACTGAGAAGAACCAGTACGGCAATGTAAGTACATGGAGGAGAAATCCCCGAGTGTTTGTGAAGTACATTTCAGAAACAGGTGGTATCTAATAAGTAGACTATTTAATCTAATAAGTAAGCTATTTTGGAAAAGAGGTGGCTATTAAAATTAACAGTTGGACAGTATTTTCTCTAGTAGTTAATGTAAGCAACTTGACACCTACAATTACTCCGGACCTGAGAGTAGGTCAAGATGAGGGGACCCCAGAAACATACCCTGCTTTCTCAAAGCTTTGATTACAATGGGAAAGACAGATAAGTCAATTATTAAATCATTTTAGAATTTAATAACTGTTAATATAGCATTAAGTATCTCAAGCACACATGTATCACCTTCGTCAAAACCGAGTTTTGCTACCTTAAAAGCAAAATTTATTCATTTCTTTTAAGCTCTTACTATTTTTTACTTGGCAAAATAAATCCAAAGTAAAAAAAAAAAATAACAAGATCTACAGAAACTACATAAACCATGATGCTTAGAAAAAATTGCAAAAAAGCCTATGAAAATGTACTGAAGTGGTATGAAGCTCTGTAAACTTAAAAAAGGTAACAATGAATATCTTTAGAAGAAATTATACTTACCTGCCAAAATTAGCTGGTAAGAATTCAAGGAAAGCATCATTTAGATATAACTGGGTTAGGTTTAACAGCTGAGAAAATCCATCAGGGAGCCTATATAAAATATATTAGAATTTAAATTATGTTCATATTTAAAAATCTATTCACTTGTTAAAATTTCTCTAAGAACCTGTGTAATAAAGATATTTTCTCAACAAATGATAGTCACTTCTTTACTTTTATTAGTGAACTTTAAATTAAGAATGGCCAGGCTGGGGGGATGGCTTAGCGGTTAAGGCATTTGCTGCAAAGCCCAAAGGACCTGGTTGGATTCCCCAGGACCCACGTTAGCCAGATGCACAAGGGGGCACAAGCATTTGGTGTTCATTTGCAGTGGCTAAAGGCCCTGGCTTGCCCATTTTCATCCTCCCCCATCAAATAAATAAAGTATTTTTAAAAAAGAATTGTCTTTTTGTAACAGCTTATCTGCCTTAATGCTAGTAACTTTATGTCTTAATAAAAGGAAATGAGACACTACTTGACTTAATAACATAAAATCTGCACAAAATAGTACATTAAGACTGAACCACAGATGGGCGTGGTGGTGCACGCCTTTAATCCCAGCACTCAGGAGGCAGAGGTAGGAGGATCGCCATTAGTTTGAGGTCAGCCTGAGACTACATAGTGAATTCAAGGTCAGCCTGAGCTACAGTGAGACCCTACCTTGAAAAACCAAAAGAGGGCTGGAGAGATGGCTTAGCAGTTAAGGTATTTGCCTGCAAAGCCAAAGAAAGGACCCATGGTAAGGCAGATGCACAAGGGGGCACATGCATCTGGAGTTCGCTTGCAATGGCTGGAGACTATGGTGTGCCCTTTCTCTCTCTCTTCCTTTCTCAAATAAAGAAATAATTTTTTTTTTAATTTGAAAAAAGAATGAGCCACAACATAGAGACACAACTTTGAAATTAACAAGCATCTTTCAAAACCAACTTATTTAACACCAATTCAAAGGACTACATAAGGAATTTCTAACAACTAGCAGAGTAATGTGATAAGCTGAATAATCCGTTGTAAGGAATCTATCTTGTGCACGGTAGGATGCTTAGCCACAAACCTGGCCTCTACCAACTTAGATGCTGGTAGGGTGAGTGCATACACAAGCACATAATTCCACTGTGGAAACCAATCTCTAAGATGCTTAATGTCTCCTGAGCGTAAAATAGCCCCCAAGCGAAAACCACCGGTTTATTTAGGTTCTTTTCATTTTCAACTTTTGGTCTCTAGATGATTGCAGTTGTCAGGTTTTATAATACACAAATCAGAATATAAACAGTAGAATGAGAGATTAAGTTCATGTAAAATTTGTGTGTAAAGGGCTGGAGATATAGCTTAGTGGTAACAGTGCTTGCCTGTAAAGTCAAAGGACCCAGGTTTGATTCTCCAGGACCCACGTAAACTAGACAGATGCACAAGGTGGTACATGCATCTTGAGTTCATTTGGAGCGGCTGGAGGCCCTGGCATGCCCATTCTCTCTCTTTCAAAAATAAATAAATAAATAAATAAAAATAAATAAATAAAAAGTATAATATTTTTTAAAAATTTTGTGTACTAGCTTTACTTATATTTATTTTTGCTGCTAAAACAAGGGACAGATGTAGAATTTGAACGAGGAGACTATATCACATCTTATGTATTTGTTCTGGATTTTAAGTGAGACATATGAGACTTTTCTCATCTGATTTTTCTTTTACCTCACAACATTCCACCATCTTCCGTGCCACATGAAGCCACTCGACACACTTTATCAGGAAATGTAGCAGCACAGGGTATGAAAGCTACTTTCAACTCACTCACTCTAAGCTGTGCTTCATTCTACTCATCTTTAGCACCATGGGCCAGTTTTACCAACTTTGATGGCAGGAGGCCTTTGCTGACAGCCATCATGTCATAAAAGGGCACTCACAGTTTCTGGTGGACACTGTAACCAATCATCTTCCTTTTTCTTTTGCTGCTCTTCTTGACTTTTCAGTTTCTTTGGAAAATGCCCCACATCAATGTAAGACATCACAATGTGATAAACTGGCAGGTTGGGGGAGGAAACTCAGCAGAACCTAGTCTCTCCTTCTATCTGAGATCTGAAGCAAAAACACTTGCATTGTCTCTTTCAGATTTCAATTTTACATTTGAGTATTTGGGCTAGAAAGGTAAAAAGGTGCTCTTTTAACCTTGAAAACTGAATCTTTGTATTGCTTTAAGAATGTTACAAATCTTTTCCACTAAAATACATAAAGAAATATTCTTCTATTTGTTCATAACTGTTTTAGATAAAAAGTAATTTCTAATTCAACTGAGAAGACTTACTTAGAGATAGGGTTCACACTGGCTTCCACGACTGTCAAAACTTTACAATTTTTTATATTTTCTGGAAACTCTTGTATTCCTAGAAAACAATCAAATTAGAATGTATTACAGACACTTTAACCTTTAAAGGGGGGGTGGTGGGAGGGAATGTATTACAAAGGCCCAATGAACAAAGTACATTGCTAAGTTCAGAAACTGAACAGACTCCAGTGCAAACCAAGCAGACCACTTCCCCAGCAACGTGTTTCTGCTCTATTCCTTCTTTCTTCCAATAGCCTTTTTGTGTTTGTTTGTTTGTTTGTTTGTTCTAAACTTGGGGACCATTTCATTAGCATTTCCGAAAAAAAATTACAGGGCAAGCATGCTGTGAAGTCTTTTTTTTTTTTTAATTTTTATTTATTTATTTATTTGAGAGCGTCAGACACAGAGAGAAAGACAGATAGAGGGAGAGAGAGAGAATGGGCGCGCCAGGGCTTCCAGCCTCTGCAAACAAACTCCAGACACGTGCACCCCCTTGTGCATCTGGCTAACGTGGGACCTGGGGAACCGAGCCTCGAACCGGGGTCCTTAGGCTTCACAGGCAAGCGCTTAACCGCTAAACCATCTCTCCAGCCCTGCTGTGAAGTCTTGAGCAAGTGCTTCGAGAATGGAGATGGATAATGAAGAAAGAGAAATCATGCCTTTTGTGTTAGAATCCAAGAAAGCAGGTAGGCTTGGGAGCTCAAGGATGGAGGTCTTTACTCAGATGCATATGGAGGGAAAGGGAGTCAAAGAAAACAAACACCGAGTATCACTGTCAAGACAAGTTTTTAGGCTTTGATTCAAAGATAGAGGGAAAGTTATAATTTTTGAATTAGAATTCAGAAATGTAAGCTTGGCTTAGCAATGAAGATGTGCAAGCAAGCCTCCTTATACCTACTCTAAGCATTTCAATCGCTTTTCCTTCCCTTCATTTGCACTTGTAAGCTGTTAAGGACACAGGATGCAGAACATTTAACATTCTTTTTGTTTCTCTCATATAAAAAGAATATTGCTTTTTCAATGCTGGGCTCCAGATTGAGCTAGTCTCTAATACAAATAAATTAAAAAGGCCAAAAACAAACATGCAGACAGAAGAGGTGAAAAGTATGTATGTGATACACTCTAAACTGTGCTTGGAGGCAGTGCTGTCCGCACACCAGACGAGGAAGCATATTAATCTCTGTTGTTCTCGCCTTAAGCTTTTTCCTTCATACAGCCCAGAGGCACCCAACTCAAGGACAGCAATGACTTTGGTACAGTATTGTGAGTGTGTTCAAGACCTAAACATTTCAGCTTCTGAGTGCCCTTCAAACCACCTGAGGCAAGGGATTCTTTTTTAGTCTCAAGTGATTATAGATCAATATGTTTATAAAATACCACAAATTTTGTGTAAATATCAATTTTTGGTAAAAGATTCTAAGTGCATACTCATTTATTCAATTTATCATACTAAAATTACAGTAAGAAATAACTTGTGAACTAGCACAAGTCACAGATCAATTTTAAGTAGCATCAGTAACTCAAAAGAAAGATAATTAGCAAGTTTCAAAAATATTTTAAAAATGAAGTTTAACATAGTATGCTTATTTAAAGGACTTGTCTGGAAGCTGGGGAGATGGCTCAAAGGATAAAATGCAGGTAATTCAAGCCTGAGTACCTGGGTTAAATTACCAGACCCCATATAAAAAAGTCAGAAGCTATGTGGACTTCTGTAATCCCAACATGTTGATAGTGAAGTGAGGTAGAGACAGTAGAATTTTCTGGAACTTGTGGCAACAAAGAACAGCAAAATCCAGACAGAAACCTTGCCTCAAAAGATATGGATAGCAACGACTGACTCCTACAAGTTGTTTCCTGATGGCCATTCTTATACCATGGCATATGTGTGCACACAATAAAATAAAATAAAAGGCCCATCCATTTACTATTTGACTATTCAAGAAGGTTTTCACTGTAGGGTTATTTAAGATCTGTTCAATTTCATTAATAGGTGATTCTAAGAAATCTTAATAAAATGTTAAGTGAAAAGTTTCAAAGAAGAAAATGAATGATATAAACTAGTAAATACCACAGTAAATAACTTCTTGGGCCAAAAGTCACCAATGCCCTGGATCAAAACTCACAGAATGTATGTTTAATATATGAAAGGCCTGTGGTTTAATCTCCAGTACCACAAGAGGAAAAAAAACAAAACATCAGAACCTCACCAATGGATGCCAAAATAGGGGCTGGGGGTATGGCTCAGTGAATAAAGTGTTTGCCACACAAGTATGACAAATCAGTTTTGATCCCTACACAGAAGGTGGAAGCCAAAAGCTACAGAAGGCTTTTCAAATCCAGCACGCCAGCGCTCAGACAGGAAATGGGAAGTGTCCTGCAAGCTCAAGGACCAGCCAGTCTGAGAACTCAGTAGTGAATAGAAAGAACCAGAGAGATGGAAGGTGAGGACAACACCTGAAAGCTGTCCTCTGACCTCCACACATACAACACAGCATGTGTATGTCCATGCTCACACTCACTCGCGCACACACACGCACACACACACTGGGGCTGGGGAGGGAGGTGGCTCAACCATAAAGCACTTGCCACCCAAGAGTTAGTACATGAGTATGGACCCTCAGAATCCACGTAAAGCTAAATGTAGTAGTGTAAGCGCCACCTCCCTCCACAAAAGTATAATAAATAAACATGATGTTGTATCAAAGACTCTTCCCATAAGGTATACTTCAATTAAAGGAGGAAAGAGGGGATTGGATAAGCATCACCTTAACAAAATGCTTTGAGTTAGTAATTTACCAGTTAACCTAATCATGTGGTGTACACCTGAGAAAAATGCAGTGCAACTTCTGTTACAGTGCCAAAACCATACAACCTACATTTAAATCATAAGCAAGAGTCCAAACCCACACTAGCAGAATGTCTGTTCCCTGTCCCTTCCCCATGGAGACTGACTCCTGCATTCATGAGACTATAGTAAATACCAGCAACCCTCTGAGGAGGGCCCGCAGTGGAATGGAGGCAGAAAACAAGGGATATGAGTATAAACCGATGGAAATATAACCCATATGTAATATGTTAGTACTGTAAAGATCATAATAATAAAAATAATTTTTAAAAGGAGAACCTCTGTTAAGGAAATTACCAGTAATCATCAAAACTATCAAGAAAGAAAAAACGACAGAGGAACTTGAGAGAGCTGACAACTAAATGCAGAACGTAAAGTAAAGGAAAGCGAGAATTGCCAGCAGGAGTGTGGTTTAGCCACTGTGGAGTTACAAAGTGTTACAGACAGAATAAAAGTTGTACATAAATGCAATGCTCAGATTAGCCCAAATGTCCATCATCAACAAATGAATGGATAAACAATGAACAAAATCTACCCTACTAAATATCAGTATATGGTACAACATGGATGAATTTTGAAACTACTATGCTAGGGGAAAGAAGACTAAGATAAAAGACCACATCCAGTATGACTCCACTTATATGAAATAGCCAAAATAAACACACCCTTGCAGATGCAAAGCAGGTAAACAGCTACCAGGATATCTCCTTCCTAGGCACAGGAGGGGTGCTCCTAGACTCCCGAGGGTTACCCCACTCGCAAGACTCACAAGGCCTCTCCCCAGGGTTACGCAAGCAAAAAACAGCTGAAAGAAAGGGGAGATTCCAGTGGAGCTGCCACAAAGTTGTGAGGGAGCTTCAGGAAGCAGCTGCCCACCAGTCACCCTGCTTGTGAAAGTAACCTCTCACACCATGCGGCCCACCAACTCAGTGCTCCACCGGTCAGACTGGGCTGCAGTCATTACTTCGGTCTGTCCTTGGTGCCCTATGTGGAATGAACAGAGGTTTGTTCAGGTCATCCAAGAAAATCACCCCAACACCAGGGGCTAGAAGAGACTGGAATGGGGAGGGACTCTTAATAGGTGCAGGAATTCTTATCATGGGTGATAAAATTCTGTTAGTGGTGCTAATAGTCAAACTAAACTTCAAACGAAATGCTACAAAATGCAATTTAAAAGATGTTAAAATAGTAAATTTTATGTTATGAAAATATCCAGATAATAAAAACTTTTAATTAATTAGGTTAGATTCATGTATTAACATATTATTTCTGAGTTCAATATGTAATTGTAACTTTATATAACAATCTAAAAAGAATAATAATTATGCTAGTGGTCTTCCTTACATCTAGACAAACAAAATGTACAGAATTTAAAAAATATTTTATTTTTATTTATTTGAGAGAGAGAGAGAGAAAGCATGAGCACACAAGGGCCTCCAGCCACTGCAAATGAACTGCAGACACATGCTCCACTTTGTGTATCTTGCTTATGTGGGTCCTGAGAAATCAATCCTGGGTCCTTTAGCTTTGTAGGCAAGCACCTTAACTGATCAACCATCTCTCCACCCCAAAACATATATGATTTGAAAGTATAAATATTTCAAACTTCCAGAAAACAGCAAATGATATATTGGTCATTTTATAGTGCTCTCTCAATTTACATCATCTTAGGGAGAAACTTACTTTCTCTTTTTTGGTGTATGTGCATGGTATACACACATGTCCATGCACAAGCGTGCACAGGCCAGAGGAGGATGCTGTTTGGTGTCTGTGCATGGTATACACACATGTCCGTGCACAAGCGTGCACAGGCCAGAGGATGTTGTTTGGTGTCTGTGCATGGTATACACACATGTCCGTGCACAAGTGTGCACAGGCCAGAGGATGTTGTTTGGTGTATATGCATGGTATACACATGTCCTATCACAAGCGTGCACAGGCCAGAGGAGGATGTTGTTTGGTGTCTGTGCATGGTATACACACGTGTCCATGCACAAGCGTGCCCAGGCCAGAGGAGGATGTTGTTTGGTGTCTGTGCATGGTATACACACATGTCCGTGCACAAGCGTGCCCAGGCCAGAGGAGGATGTTGTTTGGTGTCTGTGCATGGTATACACACATGTCCGTGCACAAGCGTGCCCAGGCCAGAGGAGGATGTTGTTTGGTGTCTGTGCATGTATACACACATGTCCGTGCACAAGTGTGCACAGGCCAGAGGATGTTGTTTGGTGTATATGCATGGTATACACATGTCCTATCACAAGCGTGCACAGGCCAGAGGAGGATGTTGTTTGGTGTCTGTGCATGGTATACACACGTGTCCATGCACAAGCGTGCCCAGGCCAGAGGAGGATGTTGTTTGGTGTCTGTGCATGGTATACACACATGTCCATGCACAAGCGTGCACAGGCCAGAGAAGGATGTTGTTTGGTGCATGTGCATGGTATACACACATGTCCGTGCACAAGCGTGCCCAGGCCAGAGGAGGATGTTGTTTGGTGTCTGTGCATGGTATACACACATGTCCGTGCACAAGCGTGCACAGGCCAGAGGATGTTGTTTGGTGTCTGTGCATGTATACACACATGTCCGTGCACAAGAGTGCCCAGGCCAGAGAAGGATGTTGTTTGGTGTCTGTGCATGGTATACACAAGTGTCCGTGCACAAGCGTGCCCAGGCCAGAGGAGGATGTTGTTTGGTGTCTGTGCATGGTATACACACATGTCCGTGCACAAGCATGCCCAGGCCAGAGAAGGATATTGTTTGGTGCATGTGCATGGTATACACACATGTCCGTGCACAAGCGTGCCCAGGCCAGAGAAGGATGTTGTTTGGTGTATATGCATGGTATACACACATGTCCGTGCACAAGCATGCCCAGGCCAGAGAAGGATATTGTTTGGTGCATGTGCATGGTATACACACATGTCCGTGCACAAGCGTGCCCAGGCCAGAGAAGGGTGTTGTTTGGTGTATATCCATGGTATACACACATGTCCATGCACAAGCATGCCCAGGCCAGAGAAGGATGTTGTTTGGTGTCTGTGCATGGTATACACACATGTCCGTGCACAGGCCAGAGGAGAATGTCAGGTGTCCTTCTCTACCATTCTTCCACCTGATTTCCCTGAGACAGAGTCTTTCCTATAAACTGGAGCTCCCCAGTTTTACAAAGTCAGAATGGCTGACGTGGGAACCCCAGAAATCTTCCTGTTTCTTCTTTCCTCTGGACTGGGGTTACAGCCAAGCCTGACCATGGCCAGCTCCTTACCTAGGTGCTGAGGAGCAACCTTAAGTGCTCAAGTGTGTACAGCAAGCGCTCCTATCTGCTGAGTCACCTCCCCAGCCCACAGGAGAATACTAACCCAGGGGAAGTGTAGGTTGATTGTCTCAATATGAAGTGTTTGGGCTAAAAGTGCTTTGGATTTCAGATTTTGTTTTTTCAAATTTTAGAGTGATTACATATATGTAGTGGGACATTTCAGGGGTGTTAAGCCTGACTACTAATTTTACTTATGTTTTATCTACATCTTACACAAATAACCTGAATGTAATTACATATAATATTTTAGATTGTTTTGTATGCTTTACTACAGTCAGCCCAACTTGTGGCAGTAAGATCTCAAAAAGTGACAAATATGGAGCTTTTCAGAATTCAGACTAGGGTTCAATTTATATTACAAACATTTATTTGCTAAAAATAGATATGTTTAGTATTAATGGAGAAAATCAATATCATCACCTACAAGTACATTATCCTAGACGTCTATCATCCATCCATCTACAAGTCTATCATCTGTCTGTCTGTCTGTCTATCTTCTATCTATGTAGTCTCAGGCTGGCCTTGAACTCACAGGGATCCTCTTACCTTGGCCTTCGGAGTGCTTACAGGCATGTGCCACCACACCTGTCACTCTATATTTTTCATATTTACTTTATTCCATAATATGTAGCTTATAGTTTGGCCCTAAGCAAATAATTTTTCAACATGAAAAATCACTCCGATTTTTGTTAAAAATGTATTTGCTTTGCCATATATCCCTACCATTTTATAATATAGTTTTCTAATGTGTATCTCTAATTCATACTTTTTTTAACTCCACATAATAATTTTCAAATATCATTAGGTTTTGTTCAGGTACTCAAATTCAGTATAGTTCTATTCAATATTATTTAGCTCATATCTATCAAATATTCACAAAGTACCTAACATTATGCTAAGTATACTTGCCAATGATCTTCAAGAATAGTTAGAATGTATCATGGAAGATGTTAATAAAAATTGAGAAAAAATAAATAAACAAAGATGGAAATTTTTTTAAAAAAGAATAGTTACAATGTAATTAGGAAAATAAATACTTGTCTCAGAGAGGTTTCTCCCTATCCCAGCTGTGTTCTTTCTCAGTATCTTCTGGACCCTTCTACTCTTGGAGAGTGCTTCATGTGGTAAGGAAAAGCCAAGGCTTTCCCCTACATTTGTGTCTTTGGTAAAGTCATCTAATATTAGTCTTTACATATCTTCTACATGGGGACTACTCCCAAATAGGTACATGCAGCATTGTCCATACTCTATGAGCAACTGAATGAAATATCTATATCTCAAAATAACAAAACCAGAAAACAAATTCCTGGTTTGTTTACTTAAAAATTCTAACTCTTACAGATTCCTTCCACAGCTTATGGCAATCCTGTCCTTCCAACTGCATGATAAAAATCAACACTGTTACCTGTATCTTCTCAAACACCAGCATCCAATCCGTCACAAAACTGATTTAACCTTCAAGTATATCCATATTCTATACACATAATCTCCACATTATCTCAAATAGCTGAAATAACACTTGGTTGTTTTTTCCTCACAGACTTTCTATGGGCAAGCTAGATAGACTAACCCTAAATATCACAGTGTATATAAATACCCACAAAGCCCTATACAATCTCCTCCTCTACAGTCCTTACCACTGCCCTTCATTCCTATCAGTCTCTCATATTACTTAGCCTAGTTTTACTACTAAGTCCAGGAAGGAAGGTGTGGGTCATCCCTCCAAGTAAAGAACCAAGACTGCTGAGGTGCTTGCTGAAGGTGGAGGAAACACAGAATGAGTAGCAGAAGAAGGTAGTTACAAATTCCAGCTAAGGCTACATGACCAGTTACAAAAACGAAGTCTGTAAATGCCATGAGTGTTTCTGTCATTTGTACATATATACACCAATATTAAGATGCTTCTGTTCTGCCTCTATTTCTCTATTAGGTAACTCATACTGATTAAGATGATATTGAGAGTGAACTTGTCAAATTTATATTTGACCTATTATATTAGAAACTAAGCATTCCTCAAGGAACCTTGCTTTGTGTTGGGGGTAAGTTAGTGCATTCCCCATTGTATGTGGGATAGTTATATCTATTAGGCGGAATTATAACCTTGTTACTGTCTTCATTTGGGAATTAAGTATGTTGTAAGAAGATATGGTTGGGTGTCAAGTGGACAAGGAGTGGACTTGTGATAGTTAAGTGTTGTGTCAACTTGATCAGATTAGGAATCCAGACATTCCTCTTGGTTGGGCCTCTAAGGTTGCTTCCAAGAAGGATTAGCTGAAGGAGGAAGTTCTTTCCCCAGGGTGGGTGGCCCCTCTGGAAGGGGCGCTTTACCAAGGGAGTTCTGGGCAAAAAGAATCCCTTCCTCTCACCTGACTGCAGTACTGCTTGCTGCCTTCCTGTGTGGACTCCAAGAAGCCGGCTGGCCTTCAGTGCCAGACTGGGACTTCTGAGGCATCCAGCCTCATGCACTGAGCACCTACAGGGCTTCTTGACTCTTGGGTGTGTGAAGTGCTACTGGTAGACTGCTGTAAGCTAATCCAATAAATTCCCTTTTAATACACTTCATTCTATCTGTTCTGTTCCTCTAGAGAACAGTGAGTACTATACCTTCTGATCCACATGTTTTTTATTTTATTTTTATTCTGAGAGAGAAAGAAAGAGGCAGAGAGAGAGAGAGAGAATGGGCATGCCAGGGCCTTAGGCTGCTGTAAACAAACTCCAGACACATGCACCCCCTTGTATATATGTGCAACATTGTGTGCTGTGTTACTGTGCGTTGTGGGACCTGGAGATTTGAATTTGAGTTCTTAGGCTTCCCAGGCATAAGTGCCTTAACTGCCAAGCCATCTCTCTGGCTCCCATGTGTTTTTTAAATTTATCAGATTATCATCCTATCCAAGCCACCCAAGGAATTGGCCTCTGTTCTCATTTATTCAAAAGGAGGGGAACAAAAGGTCCTTAACAACCTTTAAAGATGTAACTTCAGAAGCCACCAAAAGCATATATATGGCTACTTCTAAGTCACCGGCGTGACTGTTTTGAGAACCTCCTACTGGGTGTACTCTATCCTGTTCCTGAGCAATTCTTTTTCTAAACTTCAACTCTGCTTCATATTGGCTTATTCTTTTTTGTGGTTCAGTCAAGAATCTGTGCTTCTCATGAGTAGAAATCACTGAAAATAACTCACCAGGCTGTTCCAGGAGTTAGCATGGAGCTGTTTCTCTACCCCACACCCCTCTGTCACTGATATACACAACCATTCTGTCCTTATAAATACATAGTACTTGGCTTTTTTTGTTTATTTATTTATTTATTTATTTGAGAGCAACAGACAGAGAGAGGAAGAGGCAGAGCGAGAGAGAGAATGACAATGCCAGGGCCTCCAGCCACTGCAAACGAACTCCAGACGCATGCGCCCCCTTATGCATCTCGTTAACGTGGGTCCTGGGGAATCGAGCCTCGAACCGGGGTCCTTAGGCTTCACAGGGAAGCGCTTAACCACTAAGTAATCTCTCCAGCCCTAGTACTTGACTTTTATCACACCTTTAATACTTTTCATTTATTCATTGACAGTTCATATATGTATATAATGTACTTTAACCATATTTACTCCATCACCTTCTCTTATTCCCCTCCCACTCCTGTTGAATCCCTTCTACTTTCGTGTGTGTGTGTGTGTGTGTGTGTGTGTGTGTGTGTGTGTTCATGTTCGTTCCCCCTGAGTTTTACCAGGGTTGTTTGCATGAGCATGGGGAGGGGTTAATTCCTGAAGCATGAGCAATTTACTGGTGGCTTCACCACTGAAAAACAGTAACTCCTTCACCTCCAGCAGTCATTAACTGCTAAAAAGCCCTTTAGAGAGGGGTTGGGGGCTCATGAATCCCACAACTTTTCGATTCTTAAACAGTTTCAACCACCAACAAACAGATGGCCTGTGTACTATCAGCTAGCCCTTGATCTTACTACAGACCAGCCTGGTTGAGAGGGAGGAATTAGGGTTTAATCAACTATTTCACAAAACATTATCACTCCATAATCATGAGATGTCAAGACAGAAACAAACGTGTAATCATTTCTAACCAAAGACAAAACACAACCACTGGTTAAGCCAAAAAAGGCCAAAAATATTTTCCTCCCATTTAATGAATGGCTACTATATCTTAGCCAGTGTGAACTTTAGTTTTGCTATAGTCTGGGCTTCCTACAAACAAAATTTATGATACTTAATCAAAGAATTATCCCTTCTCCACCTAGCATCCATTGAAAGCAAACTCGAATTTTCTTAAAACTTTTCTAAAAATTTCTATGCAATTAAGTCCAAATCCAAACCCCAATTCCTTAGGTATTTTTATTTTTATTTATTTATTTGACAGAGAAAGAGGGGGGAGGGAGGGAGAGAGAGAGGGAGAGAGAGAGAGAAGATGGGCACACCAGGGCCTCCAGCCACTGCAAATGAACTCCAGATGCATGTGCCCCCCCTTGTGCATCTGGCTAACATGTTTCCTGGGGAAACAACCTTGGGTCCTTTGGCTTTGCAGGTGAACGCCTTAACTGCTGAGCCATCCCTTCAGCCCCCTTAGGTCTTTTTCTTAACATACTGTCAAGGTTAATAAGCCCAAATTGTTCAAGTGCAAGTGAGTTCCTTGTCTTTTTCTTTAGGCCATCAACATATGCATCCTAACTGATAAACTGAAATTAATAACAACCCCTTGTTTTACAATTCAAAGGCTATAACAAGCACTACAGAATGAAACACTGAGTCTCAAAGTCGCGTGAACCAGTAATTGTAAATGTAAGCAGCCACAGTTTCCAGACGATGGTAGGGCTTGGATGAGGCATAGCACAAGGAGTGGTAAGGCCCATGGTTCAGTGGTGCAGAGGAATAGTCTTTCTTCATTAAACACACCTGCAATCACAATACTTGCTTATGGAGGCAGTCAGCTCAAAATTTCATGGCCAGCCTGACTATACGGTGAGCTAGACTACACGAAAATTTCTTTTTGTCTCTCTCTCTCACACACACAGTAGTGACCAATGTACTAAACATTAATTTTTAAGTTCCACGTAGGTTTAAAACCTGCGTTTCTTCCTTTCATTATTTACATTGACTTTTATTAAGCACAGCACACTGACATGGAGGTCCATACCTATAACCCCAGCATTAGGGAAGCTAAAACAAGAGAATGGAGAATTCAAGACCACATAGCCTGGGCTACATAGTGAAACTCTGACCACACACACACACACTCTCTCTCTCTCTGGTTCCCTCTCTCCCTCTCTCTTCCAAGTCCCCAAAACAACACCTGAGCTGAAACAACATTCACTATTAAGCAAAAGAGTACTTTTAGAAATTTAAAACACAAAAGCAAAAAAGCTCAAACAATAAACAACTAGTGACTTCCCTACCAACCTATAATTTTCTCTAATTTAACTTCTTTTGATTAATGAGAAGGACTCCCACTGCCTTGTCTCTAGTCAGCAGATATTCTTAGGTTCTTCCACCTAAGACACAATTTTCAATTTCCCCGAACTTCTAAACTATTTTTAAAAAGGCCTTGGTTAACCTATCTAGCATTCCTATAGTCCTATATCAGACAAGACATATACAAGCTATTTCTGGTTTCTCTACCTTATAATCCCTATCATCTTATTCCACATGTTCGCAAGACAATAAACCACCGGTCTTTATTTCTTATTCACCCTCTTCATCAATTTTATCAAACACTTTGACAAAAAGTTTTAATCATCATCCTGATTATTCACTTCTCTAGAATGATCAACAAAACACAACAAAGGATAATTTCTAAAACAGATTGCTATTTGTAATGGTTTGGGAATAGCAGCTTGGAGTTTTCCATTTTCTGTAACTTAAAAAAGCTTCAGAAATGCAGAGATGCAGAGAGCGCTTAGCATGCAACAAGGCCCCTCGGCTCCCTCCCCAGCAAGCAGTGGGGAGCCGACGGCAAACCAGAACTTGCAAATCAAGACACACAGAAATTAATAAACCATTAGCACAGAATGGAAATTAAGAGTGAATTAATTTTTTAATTATTTTTATTTTGAGAGAGAAAGAATGGGCATGCTAGGACTTTCGGCCTGCGGCGAACAAACTCCTGCTGCGTGTGCCCCCTTGTGCGCTTGTGCGACATTCTGTGCTGACATCACTGCATCTGGCTAAGTGAGTCCTGAAGTTCTGAACATGAGTTCTTAGGCTTCACAGGCAAGCACCTTAACCCTGAAGCCATCTCTCAAGTCCCAAGTTTCTTAATAAATACAAACACTATTAATAATATACCTTAAATTTATCTAATGACTTGTCTTTTTCATGTGTTTAGTACTCTCTCAAGGAAGACATAGACCATGGAATGGCAATTTTGACAATATGACAGGTATTCTAATGGAGGTAAACTAATTCCCTAACAGGACTAACAGAGAAGCAATAAAACAGTAAGCACTAAGCCATACTAACTGGCAAAATGAATAAACACAGGAAGATCTACATGAAAGATCAGAAATCATGACACTCTGAATGTGTCAAAATCTTAAAGCAAGCATTTAAAAATTTTATTATTATATTTTATTTTATCTTACTTATTTGCCAGGAGAGAAAGAAAGAGACAGAATGGGCACATCAGGGCCTCTAGCCACTGCAAACGAACTCCAGATGCATGCACCCCTGTGCATCTGGCTTATGTGGGTACTGGGGAATTGAACCTGGATTTGCAGGCAAGTGCCTTAATCACTAAGCCATCTCTCCAGCCCAGAATCAAGTGCTTTTTAAACAAATACAGCTAGCTGGAGCTAATAATAAAAGATGACACAATGTTTTCTGTCTTCTCTTAAACAACGTGCAAGAACTAACAAATCCCCAAATTGTACCACATATTAAGCTAAGGCAATAAAAAAGGATATAATTTTATAGCATCTTATTCAAGATTTAATATGAGTAACATGTTAAAACAGAGAACACTGGTCTTTACCAGAAGTAGGGTCTCAGTCTAGCCCAGGTTGGCCTCGAACTCATAGCAATCCTCCTACGCCAGCCTCCCAAATGCTGATACTAAAGGCATGGGCACTACACCTGGCATCCTCAATCTTTTGATCACATAAAAAGTCTGTCCAAAGAGGAGTGTCCAGCACTGAAACATCTCACACCGTCCAAGGCTCAGGGTCCATTGCGGAAGAGGTGATGGAAAGAATGTAAGTGCCAAAGGAAGGGCACCACTCCCTACATACAGCTGTCCAGACAGAATTTGGCCTTGATATCCAAGTCCTCGCAGTGCCTAGAAATACCCACACAAGACCCTCATAATAGGAGAAAAAGATGATGACATCAAGTTAAAAGAGAGACTAATGGACTGAGGGAGGGGATATGACAGAGAGTAGAGCTATGAAGGAGAAAGTGGAGGAGGGGGAGGGGAGGGAAATACCATGGTTTGTTGTAAGTATAGAAGTTGTCAATAAAAAATATATAAATATATATAAAATTAAAAAAAGTTTGTCCAAACCGGATGTGGTGGTGCACGCCTTTAATCCCAGCACTTGGGAAGCAGAGGTAGGATGATCACCATGAGTTCGAGGCCACCCCGAGATTACATAGTGAATTCCAGGTCAGCCTTGGCTAGAGTGAGACCCTACCTCATAAAACCAAAAATTAAAAAAAATGTTTGTACAACTTCTCAAAAACATTCATGAGTGGAAAGAATCATATAAACCAAGTTTCCAGGTTTATCGTAAAGGAACTGCTATAGCTAGATACTATATGGCCTAATAGGTTGTCAAAATTGTATAATCCAAAGACATATGAAAGTCTAGAAGATTTATTTAATGATGCTTCTGGGCTAGAACACAGCTATAAAGTCTGTCTCATTTTACACGCTTGATCTTAGACAAAAGGCCAAGAAGCAATACTAGTCTCATTTTACAGGAATATACCTGGATTGCTGGATTTTTAATCAGTATATTTAATTTAAAAATATTTTTAGATATTGATAGGCAGAAAGGGAGGGGGATGGGAGGGAGGAGAAACAGAGAGAGAGAGACCGAGTGAGTGAGGGAGTACAGGAGCATCAGGGTTTCTTGCCACTGCAAATGAACTCTAGGCCCATGTGCCATTTTGTGCATCTGATTTTATATGGTACTAAGGGAATCAAATCTGAGCCACTAGGCATTGCAGGCAAGTGCCTCCTCTCTAGAGAGCCACCTCTCCAGTCCCTGGTAACTACCATTTTGCTTCCTGTTTCCATGAGTTTGCTCTTTTAGGATATCACATTTGATATCATGCCTTCAGGCTGAGCAGGGTGAGGCGAATGGAAGATCTTTATTAAACAGTGCAAACTTTCACTTAGGAAAAACAAATCCAACAGATGCATTGTATAATACAGACTGTAAAAAGATATTTACAAAACCTTACTTTCAAGCTACTTTGAGCTATCATATATTTTATATTCATAAATAAATTCCAAGCCAAGGGTAGAACACTAAATTTTACTATATCTGAAACAGGTTATAAAACTTTCAACTAGGAAAAATATTTAGTATTTACATAAAACAGATTTATCCCTAGATAAAGCTAATATACTATTTTATAACCTAAATATCTAATTTTGCATCTTTCTTTGTGAAAATATAAATATTAATAATATATGTTTCCAAGTACAAAAACTGAGAGTGGAAAAAAATACCTTACCATTTTTGCTGACATCCAGTTCCCTGAGATTAATAAGATTTGCAATGGATGCTGGCAATGTTGTTAAATCATTGTCTGGCAAACTCAGTTTGTGTAGACATTGACAGTTAAAAAGTTGCTAATGAAAAAGGAGACAAGAGAATTTGGATTATTTTTTAATTTCAAGTGCTATCAATACAAATAATTTTTATGCAAATTTGTAATTTTTATACAAATAAATACTATTAGCTTGTCACATGTCTTTAATCCCAGCACTCAGAGGGTGAGGATGGGAGGACAGAGGTAGGAGGATCTCTACAAGTTTGAGGCCAGCCTGGGTCTACAGAGTAAGTTCTAGGTCAACCTGGACTAGAGGAAGATCCTACCTCAACAAAACAAAACAAACAAACAAAAACCCCACCTGAAGCCGGGTGCGGTGGCGCACCCCTTTAATCTCAGCACTCAGGAGGCAGATATAGGAGGACTCCCTAGTTGGAAGCCACCCTGGGCCTACAGTGAATTCTAGGTCAGCCTGAGCTAGAGTGAGACTCTACCCCAAAAAACAAAACAAAAACCTGAAAATAAATAAATGAATAACTAAATACTATTAGTCATATTAAAGCTCAATGAGTCATACCTGCACCTATACCAGGAAAGACCTCATTGCTCTGCTTATGCTATTATCAATCTAAATAATGGCGAACCATCTAGAATGATTTACATTTTCACACTTCTATTCCATGTAAACTGCACTGAGTGAGACTAAGTATATGAAGTATATATGCCTATATTCTCTCTTGAAGTAGCCAAAAAAAAAAAAAAAGTGGCTGCTCTATATGATAAACTATGAAACCCGTCTTTTAAGCAACTTTATTCCAAAATGAAAGCATTCTTGGGATGGAAGGATGGCTTAATGGTTCAGGTGTTTGCCTGCAAAGCCAAAGGATCCAGGTTTGATTCCCCAGGACCAATGTTAGCCAGATGCACAAAGGGTGCACACATCTGGAGTTCGTCTGCAGTGGCTGGAGGCCCTGGCGCACCCATTCTGTCTTTCCTCTCTCTGTCAAATAAATAAATAAATAGGCATTCTTCCAAAACTGTAAAATTGTTAGTCATCAGACACACAAATAATTCAGCTACCTGCACTGTTAGCCGAGCCTCTCTCCAAACTGAGACCCTACTTGGTCTTCCATATGTTCCTAGAGAACTGGCCACTGGAAATAAAAGGACTTGCTAGAGAGCACAGAGTGAAGAACATTGAATTATACAGTCCCCACAGTCACAACATAGGACATGTGATAGAGAACATTAAGTTATATAGTTCCCCACAGTCACAGCATAGGATATATAATGGAAAACACTAGGTTATAAGTCCCCACAGACACAGCCATAGGTGAGTAATTCATAACCATGGAACTGGTAACCTTTGCTAACTTTTCCATAGTCTTCATAGATTTCTCCACAAACACCTAGGGTTAATTGAGCATGATGACTTATGTCTGCAATTTCAGGGTTTGTGAGGTTGCGGTATGGGACTGCTGCAAGTTGGCAGTCAATCATAAGAGTGCAAAAAGATACAGGATAGCAGTGGCTTCCAAAATGCTTTCAGGATTAGTCAAAGGGTGGGGGTGGAGTCTTTTGTACTCTGTTATCCAATGTGTTCAGACATATTCAAGTAGCCAATACAAATACTACATGAAACAAGGGCTATATGCAACATCCTCTATTTTCTATTATATTATGGCTAGGGTTGCCACATTACATATAGGTGGTCAATTAAACTTGAACTTCAGGACTGGAGAAGTGGCTCAGAGATTAAAGGCACCTGCTTGGAAAGCCTGACTGCCCAAATTTTATTCTCCAGTACCCACATAAAGCCAGATGCACAAAGTGGCAAATGCACCTGGACTACATCTACAGTGGCAAGAGGCCCTGGGACACCCATTCATATTCTCCTTCTCTCCTTGACAATACATAAATATTTTTCAAAAATAAATTTGAACTTCAGATAAACAATGATTTTTAGTACAAGCATATCCTTTAGTACAGTATATCCTATGTACTGTATACTTATACTATTTTTTCTTCATCTAAAAACACTTACTTAATAAAATGTCCCATATTTTTATTTTCTAATTCTCATAGTCCAAATTATAGTTAAGCTTTTCAAAATGTTGACAACACACACTAAGTTGTTCGCTAGTGGTGGTGGTGGTTTGTCCGTCCCTCAGACAGCCAGGCTGTGGCGCTGCACGGTGCAGGCCAGGGTGGCCTTAAACCAGACATTCTTCAGTCTTGGTCATCACCATGTCCAGCCATCAACTGAAGTCTCTGAGCATAGCTTCAAAACGCAGCTGCTCAGATCCTAACTATTAATTTAAAAGTACTAAGGCTTTTTCAAAAAACACAGGAAAATGAATAGAGGTAATGAAAGGAAAATAATAAAACACTGAAAAGAATTAGTAGGAAACAGTGATAATTTGAGAAAGAATGTCAGGGCACTAAATGTTCTGCTGCCAGCTGTTGTTAGGCATCAGATATACAAGATCTTTAAAATAATTCCAAAAAAGCCCCCAGAATACTGTGTGTAAAAACTTCAGCAGCAAGGGCATGATGTAGCCACTGAAATGACAGTTATCCCCCAATTATAACATTGTACATTAATGTCTTATGAAAACTACAAAAATACAGTAATTTAGGTTCATTGTCATGTTAAACGTACTGGCTCCAGAAACATATTGTCAATCAGTCAGTCTGTCCATCTCTCAAGAGCTATATTAGAAATAAATACAAATGTTTAATTTTATACAATTATACAACTTGAAAAAAATTTAAAGATTTGGGGGGGTAATTTTTGAATGAGATTTAAGATAAAACTGAACCAATAAATGGAAGCAATGCACCCCCCCACACACACACACATGTACAGCATTATGACAACATTAGAATGTGAAAGTTCTAGGCACAGGCAACATCAAATGCAGTAATTCTTGATAGTACTAACATACCTTTGGAAGCTCTTCAATCTGATTAGCATCTAAATAGAGCTCCTCCAGAGTTTTCTCAAAAGTAAATATCTCTTTGGGAAC
This sequence comes from Jaculus jaculus, assembly GCF_020740685.1. NCBI lineage: Eukaryota > Metazoa > Chordata > Mammalia > Rodentia > Dipodidae > Jaculus > Jaculus jaculus. The sequence continues at coordinate 11,912,934 of NC_059121.1, forward strand.
CTGTTCCAAACTGCAGTGAGAATAATCTAAAGTAGTGACAGTCTCCTCTTCCCCTCGTAGACAGCGACATGGTACCAACCGCACAAACAAACTTCGCTTTGTAGTCATTTTTAGACACTATAGCATGTGGATAAAAAAATTAAAATATATGTTATAACCATTTAGAATATGTCATTCCAATTCATTTACAAAGAGTAACATGCCATTGATAAATGATAACCTTCCTCCTACTACACAGTCAATGAAGTCCATTTAAGATTGGTTTAGCCAGGTGTGGTGGCACACTCCTTTATTTCAGCACTCAAGAGTCAGAAGTGTGAGGGTCACTGTAAGTTCAAGGCCACCCTGAGACTACATAGTGAATTCCAGGTCAGCCTGGGCTAGAGCAAAACCCTACCTCGGGGGGAAAAAAAAAAAAAGAAACAAACAAAAAGAACCTGATTGTACACACTGCTGAGTAGGAATTGAGACTGAAGGTATTTTTAGGTCTTCCTAACCGGCTACCAGGGATCAGTCACCATTTAGTTTTCCTATGATTCTTCCACACGAGAATTACCATCTACTTCAAATATGCATAAGTGTGTGTCCATTATTTCCATTTTCCATAAATAAATTTAAGAACATGGAGCTCTTAAGAGGCAGAAACTAAAGAAAAATCTTTGTTGTATTAGTTTTTTTTTTGAGAAGCATATTCTTAAGATGTGGATTTTATAGAAGCACGCAGTATATACATGAACTGGATCCTTCAAACTATTTGAGCTTCAATAGGTCTTTATACATTATTATACATTTTATGCACACACACACACACACACACTATGTATTATACATTACTTTTGGATTTCAAAAGGAAACTAAGAAGCTGGGTGTGGTGGTACACACCTTTAACCACAGCACTTGGGAGGCAAGGATACATGGATCACTGTGAGTTGTACACCACCCTGAGACTACAGAGTGAATTCCAGGTCAGCCTGGGCTAGAGTGAGACCCTACCTCAAAAAATCAAAAAAGGAAAAAAAACCCAAAGATATAAAACATCTAATGTATCTATCTCAGGTTAGGGTGTCGTCCAGTGTTAGAATACATACATATCACAACACCATACCCTGAGTGCCTAAGCAACCCCTCCCCCCATACATACATTTCCTCCTAAAATCCTTGTTAATAAGTAAATTTCCAGAAAGAACTTCCTAGATTCTTACTAACAATCTATGTTTACAAAAGGTATAATCTATAAATAGGAAAAAGCACTTCATCTAATAAGAATAATGAATTTAATTGCTAAAGGATATTTATGCTTATGAGATTTTTTAAATTCTAAAAATGGATGTAAAATTTCCCATTCTAGACATCTGTGTGAGTATGGTGTATGTTCTGTGCATGTATGTATATATGTATATAGGTACACAGGGGGTAGACAGAGGTTGACGTTGGGTATCTTCCTCAATTACTCTCCAACTTATATCTTGAGACAGGTCTCTCTGAACTTGGAGCTCACCAGCTCTGGCAAGCCCTGGGATCCACCCTTCCCCCTTTCCCCAGTGTGTCCAGCTTTATGCGGGAGCTGAGGATCCAAACACAGGTCCTCACATCACATGGCAAGCACTTTACCCTGAGATATCTCCCCAGCCTTTCACTCTAGACATTTTAAGAACTGACCCTCAGCTAGGAGTACAACTATCTGCTCTGACCAGTATGGTAATCACTAGACACATGTGCAGTTTTTTAGGGTATGTGCATGTGTACATACGCATGAAGGCTGCACATGGAGACAGAGCATAACCACTGGTATCACTCCTCACCTTCCACCTTGTTTGATGCTGCATATGTCAGGCCACCTGTCCTGAAAGCTTCCAGAGATTCTCCTGTCTCTGCCTCTCATCTTGCTATAGGCGCACTGTGATTACACGCATGCACTACCACTGCCAGCTTTAGGCAAGTGCTTTTACCCTCAGAGTCATTTCCTGAGCTACCCATATGTGTTAAACAGAATTATATAAAAAAATTAAAATGTAATTTCTCAGTTACATTTTGTTTCCAAAGTTCAATAGCCACATTCTGCTAGGTACTACCACAGTAGACCAAACAGACAGAACATTTCCACAACTTCAGGAATTTCAGTTACATAGTATAGTTCAGTGACTCAACTGTAATTCTTTTATATAATATTATAACAACTCTATGTGTTTCATATAATCCTCCAATAACCAAGGCCTTGGAAGCTATACCTTAAAAAATTCATTTCCTAGAAAGCTATTTTGCATCTGGGAATATACTACCTAAGAATACAGGACATGAAGTATTGTTACCAAATATATGTGATTTGAAAAGAGCATAGTTATAGACGTGCTGTGGAGTGCCTGAGGTATACCATGTATTTACAGACTAAGACTAGTCTACAAAGCTAACCTGGCTGCAAACAGGTGAATGCAGATTACAGCACTACTGGACAATGAGTTCAGAAAAGATTAAATGAGTGTGTGGCTCTAGGAAGCCACACAGAGTACACAACTCAAAAGGTAAAAGCTATGAAGAAAGCAGTTTAAACCAGATTAAATCCAGGTTTTTGATGTCGTTGTGAGATAGGGTCTCATGGTGCTCATGTGGTCTTTAACTCCTGGGGTTATTTTTCTCCTGCCTTAAACTCCTTCCTCACTAGCAGAGACTAAAACATGTGCCACCATGCCAGATTCTTGGACCTTAGATTAAACTGTGTGTGTAGAAAGCCAATACTATGTAGGTCTGAAGATGAGATAGTGCAAAATAAAAATCAGTGACTGACTTAAAAGGAGAAAAGAAAAAAGGTTAAGAGTTCATATTCCTTGAAGAGAGTGGGGAAAGTACCATCTAAAGGAAAAGTAAATGAGGAAAATACCTAAAGAGATCCACTCTTAGCAATAATACAAGAAAGTAACCTACAAGGAGTAAGAAAGCCTAGCCTGGTCTCAATGGAAACTGCCTACTTGGGGACTGCTAATTAGAATTTTAGGAGGAACTACTTTAAAAATCAGGGCTAACACTGGTGGTAGGAATCTTCGAATTACAATGGAAGAAAAGCGGCCAACCCAGGAAGATAGAAGAATAAGCAGAAAATTTTCTAACAAAGAAAATTAGGGCTACTCACCACTGGGCTGAATTTATCTCCCTGATGATTCTGAATTGAGTCAACATTCTATGGAAAACAAGAGAGAATTGAAATTAATAAAAAATTCATTCTTAACAATTAAGGAAAATCTTTTCTAATTCCTAATTTACATCAAAAGCTGAGTTGAAATTCTCCAGTAGGGCTGATAAAATGGGTTAAAAATGCTTGCAAAGCCTGTTGACCCAGATTCAATTTCACAGCACCCACATAAAAACAGATGCACAAAGTGATGCATATGTCTGGACTTTGTAGTGGAAAGAGGCCATGGTGTGTCTATCCATCTTCTCTCTCATTCACTGACATAAAAAATACAATCAAATAACCAAACCAAAATGCTAGCTTCTTAAAATACATGGCCATATGCTTGCACAAATTTGCTAACTTCTAGATAAAATGGCTTAGCTCTTTAAATGAATTTTAATGAATAAGTGACTACTGGGAGTCTACCATCTACCAAAACAAAGCACCCTTTTACCCATCACTAAAATACCATTTACTTGAGCTTAATGAAAAATAACAGATGCGGGCTGGAGAGATGGCTTAGCGGTTAAGCGCTGGCCTATGAAGCCTAAGGACCCCGGTTCGAGGCTTGGTTCCCCAGGTCCCACGTTAGCCAGATGCACAAGGGGGCGCATGCGTCTGGAGTTCGTTTGCAGAGGCTGGAAGCCCTGGCGCGCCCATTCTCTCTCTCTCCCTCTATCTGTCTTTCTCTCTGTGTCTGTCACTCTCAAATAAATAAATAAATAAAATTAAAAAAAAAGAAAAAAAAAATAACAGATGCTAGAGTGAGACCCTACCTCACAAAGAAAGAAAGAAAACAGATTATCTCCATGCAATCAAACTCATATTATCAATTATATTTAAATTTAGTAGTCTCTGATGGCTCTGTGTGACAGGTATGGTTAACTGCTTACCAGATTTATTCTTCCTTTTAAGGATCCTGACTATTTGGGGTATTAATGGGCTCAACTTTCCATGTCAAGAGGTGGGGCATGGAGAGTTAACATGGTTGAGATTTAAAAAAAAAAAAATCTTAAAATGGTATTCAGAAGTATACTTGAGGATAGAATGGCAGTGCTGTTCTCATAAATGAGAACAAATGTGTCTGAAACTACTAGTCATTCATTTTTCTATCCTTGAATCTGCACATGATGAACTAAAGAAACCATCCTAACAACAAGAGTTAGATTCAGTCTATCAATAAATACTGGTGACAGAGCCAAAAGACAAACGTGATAACCGCTGCCTCCACCTGCATTTCTGTTTGTCAGTAAACTAAATACTGTATTTTATAAACCACTGCCAGACTCTATTTACAGCTAGCACACTAGGTAAGACAACCTAATAAAATAAGGATCTTAATATAAAAGTACAAACATTAGGGCTGGAGGGATGGTTAAGTGGTTAAGGCACTTGCTTGCAAAGCCAAAGGACCCAGGTTCAACTCCCCAGGACCCACCTAAGCCAGCAGCACAATGTGGAACATGCATCTGGAGTTCATCTGCAGCTTGCAGTGGCTGGAGGACCTGTCATGCACCCATTCTCTCTCTCTCTCTCTTTCTTTATACCCATTTTTCTCTCTCTCAAATAATAAAATTTAAGAAAGTATATTCATTATAAATAACATAGACATTTTTTCTTAAAAATTCAAACTGTAGGGCTAGAGAGATGGCTTAGTGGTTAAGGAACTTGCCTGTGAAGCCCAAGAACCCATGTTTGACTCTCCAGGTCCCATGTAAGCCAGACACACAAGGTGATGCAAGTGGGCAAGCTTGCACATGTGTACCAGGTGGCACATGTGTCTGGAGTTCAACTGCAGGGAGGCCCTGGGGCACAAATTCTCTCTTTTACTCTCTCGTTTTCTTTCTTTCTCCCTCTTACTGTCTTAAAAAAAAAAGCCAGTCTGTTTATTTATTTGCAAGCAAAGAGAGAAAGAGAACGAGAGTGAATGAAAATGAATGGGTGGACCAGGGCCTCTTACCACTGCAAATGATCTATAGACACATGTGCCACTTTGTGCATCTGGCTTACTTTAGTACTAGGGAATTGAACCTGAGCCATCAGGCTTTGCAAGCAAATACCTTAACCAGCAAGCCATGTTTCCAGACCATGCATGTTTTCTTTCATAAGCAGAATGCACATTATTTAAATTTTTTGAGTTAGGGGCTCATATGTACCATGTTGGACTTGAACTTGTTATGTAGCCAATGATGACCCTGAATTTCTGAGTCTCCTCCCTCCTGAGTACAGGGATTGAAGATCTGGAATTATAGGTGTGTACTACCAGTTTATGCTGTGGTGGGGAGTGAACCCAGGAAAGCTAGGCAAGCACTCTACTGAGCTATAGCCCCAGTCCCAGTCTAGATTAAAGGAAACACAGACACAGACACAGACACACACACACACACACACACACACACACACCCCTCTGAAAGTAGAAGGATAAGCTGTAATTCCAACTCTTGAGAAACAGAGGCAGGAGAACAGTGCCAAGTTTGTGGCCATTCTGGTCTACATAGTAAGTTCCAGGACAGCTATTGCTACCCAGCAAGACCTTGCCTCAAAAGACAGAGGGTGAGGTGCTCAATGATCAGTACTGAAGAAGTAAGGATTAGAGAGAGAGAGTGACAGAGTTTGGGAAAGAGAGAGCAAGCAAGCTGGACATAGAAAACACATCTAACTCAGGTAGTTTTGCTGCGTAAGATTTTAGAAAAATTGACCAGTTGTCAAAACAAAATATGAATAAAGAAACAAAAAAGTAGACTTGTAGGCAGGGAGAACAATCTAATAAAATTAGCATATATTAGTTGTACAACAATGAGTTTATGCCTTGCAAACATGTAAACAATCTAGAAAGAAAACAGGGCACTTATAAACTTTCGTAAGAAAGGTTTTGTGAAACCATTCATAGACTGCCCTAGCAAAATCTCTTGCCATTAAAATAGCTACTAATGAGGAAATAAAGAGAAGAGAACAGAACAAAACAATCCTTAGATAGAACTGTATAAGTAGCCAAACAAAATTCACCCTGGGGAGCTCAGTGACACAGCTTGCCTAGTACACCTGAGGCTTGGGGTTCAATCCCCAGCACAGCAACAACAAAATCACTCCAGTATTTTTCAAATTTACATACTCCTACTATTGTAGGAAATCAACATATAACCCGACATTGTTATATGCATGCATTTGTATATTACTTTCTGAGCTAATGCTTCACTAATGTGTCCCCTCCACTCAGTGAGCCCAAGCAATTCTCTGGTCTCTGTCCTACAGACTGGGGTTAAAGATGTGTGTGGCTAAGCCCAGCTTTTTTCCTCAGTGCTGGAGACTCAAATGCATCTCAGGCCCTCATGCTTAAATGGCAAGCACTCTTACCCATGAAGCCACCTCCCCAATTTCCCTGGCTTCACGTTTTTTTTTAAATATTAAACAAATACCCATGTGATTTTTATTTTTTTAATGTAAGCGAGAAGCAACAGAGCACGTGCACGAGAGAGAATTAGCACCCCAGGGCTTCCGGCCACTGCATTCAAACTCCAGATGTGTGTGCCAACTTGTGTGCATGTATGACTTTGTATGCTTGCATCACCTGGTACACCTGGCTTACCTGGGATCTAGAGAGTCGAACGTGGGTCCTTAGGCTTTGCAGGCAAGCACCTTAACCACTAAGGCATCTCTCCAGTCCCCCGCCCAGGTGATGTTTTTTCCAATATAGTTTTAAAAATAACTAACATACAACATAGTCATTTTTACTTGATCTATAGATCAGGGTATAAGATCATCCTTTAGCCCTTTCTATTCTCTATTAGAAATGATTTTGACCAAAGTGTCAGTTTGAAAATTACTGTAAGAATAAAAAAAAATCACCATACACATTTAGAAAATATGATACATTCTATTCTATTCTATTTATTAAACGACAATGATTAGATCTAAGAGAAACCTTACATACATATAGGAGGTATGGATAAATGAGGTCCTAAGTAAAAATGCTAAGCCATGGCTCCCGTTAGTGGCTGTGTAAGACTATCTAGCTGAGTCATGGTCATCACAATGCTTGTTAGCCTGTATGGTTTTTCTGTACCTAGTCCTAGACATTAACCCATCACGAATACATACATGAGCCATTTCTCTATGCTTTTCAACCCCTGCCTCAAGTACTTCTTGACAAAATGCAAGGAAGGAAGGTGATGATTAGGCTTAATTATTTGCCTTTTTCCCTTAGGACTCTGTCAGATTTCCCACCTCTTCCCTAAGTTCATATAGTCCCCTCAAGGATGGAAAAATTTCACCTCATACACCATATTCCCTCCATGGCATTCCTGCTTTTCCACATACCTATACTCAAACCAGGTATACCCTCATAGGCAGGAAAACTGCTATACTGGAATTCAACCACTGAAGTTTTCATGAGCCCACTGATTTTTGCTAGGTCAATTTTTTGTAACTGTAATTTTTGTTCTTGGCAGGTTTTTCTTGTTACCAGGAACCAAAGGTCTTTTGTGCCTTCCTATATCCTAATTAAAAGTAAAAATCTCAAGATTTTCAGTGTAGATGAAGTGGTTCAATTTATAGAAAAAATTCTCATGAAAGAAAGTCTGGGGACTGGCAAGATGGTTTAGCAGTTAAGACATTTGCCTGCAAAGCCAAAGGACCCAGGCTCGATTCCCCAGGACCCACATAAGCCAGATGCACAAGATGGCACATGCAACCCGAGTTCTTCTGCAATGGCTGGATGCCATGGTGTACCCATTCTCTCCCTCTCTCTCCTTTTCTCTCCCTCTGCCTGACTCAGCTCTCTCAGATAAATCAATAAAATAAAAAAATTAGAAAGTCTGGCTCACTCCCCCTTTGTGGAGGAAACTTGGTCAAGGCAGAAGAATCATGCACCTCAGTTTAAGAGTGCTGACATACTTTAAGAACAGAGAGCTTGAAATTATTTTCACAGGACCGTCTGTCATTCCACAATTAGGAAGGATTACAAATGTGAACATTCCAAATATAGTCAATGCTTAAAGAATTATATTAAATCATTCTATCATCTAAAGGAAGAGGTGGGACAGGACAAGAAAAAAAGAAAAAGAAACAGCTCAATGATAGCTAACAATCCAACTTGGGAAGGGTTTAATGGTGCAGAAATAAGCATCCATGGGAAAAGCTGGCTCAGGCCTGTAACCCCAGACCTCTAAGAGAATTATAGTTGAGTTGGAGGCCAGTTTAGGGCTGCGGAGTGAGTTCCAGGTCAACCTAAGTTACAGTGAAAACTTGGCTCAGATAAATAAATATATAATAAATTAGGCTGTAGATAAATTTTATTTGCTCTTATCAGAGTTGGCTGGGTTTGCAAAAACAGGTTGATACAAACTGGCCATAAAGACTTTCTAGGCAATATACTATCACAAACATGCATATTCACAATGTTGTTTTAACATAGGAAGGATGTTTAATCATGGTACTATTTCAAAACTACAGGTTTTTCACTCATGATTAGATTTTTAAAAAAATATTTGTTTATGGGCTGGAGAGATGGCTTAGTGGTTAGAGCACTTGCCTGTGAAGCCTAAGGACCCAGGGTTCAATTCCCCAGCACCCACATAAGCCAGATACACAAGGTGGTGCCTGCATCTGGAGTTTGTTTGCAGTGGCTAGAAGCCCTGGTGTACCTATTCTCTTTCTCTCTGCCTCCCATCTCTCTTTTAAATAAATGAATAAATAAAATATTTTAAAAGAAATAAAATAAAAAATATTTACTTATGAGATAAACGGAGAATGTGCCAGGGCCTCTTGTCACTGACAATGAATCCCAGACACACTCACCAATTTCTGCACCTTTTATGGGGATACTGGGGATCGAACTCAGACCATCAGGTTTTGTAAACAAGCACCTTTAACCACTAAGCCATCTCTCCAGCCCTTGACTGGATTTTAAACTCTTCTCTATAACACACCATCCTGTGGCAGGATTAAGTTCCTCACATAAACTCCTTCACTTCTTTTTATTTTCAGGTGTTTATACCTGTGCCAAAATTATTCCTAACCTCCTTTATTTCTTCTATTAGTAATTTTTAAGAACTTTTTTTACGTCTTAGAAATCTTACTGAGAACTAAACAGGATGACAAATTAACATTTTTTAAAGCTATTCTAAGTCCATTCTTAAAAAGGTAGCCTATTTCATCGACAAGGGGAACATGGAGATCTGCCCTGCTAAGGACATAAACCTCTGTTGATCTCTCCAGCCCCTCCCCACCTTCAAGTCTAATAATATGGTTTGATAACACTGATAACACACACACACACACACACACACACAGTGCATACGAGTGCATGAGTGAGCCTAAAATACTCTAAGAGGAGCTGGGAACTAGCTCATGATGGAGCCTCTGCTTAGTGTCTGCAAAAATAAGTAAATAAGCAAACAAGTAATAATTTTGTGAGGAACTGGTTTAGCCACAGGTCACATCAAGAAGTGTTCTTCCCTTTGCTCTTAAAGAGAACCTCGCTGAAAACACCCTGTCTAAATTCCGGCCTTTAATCCTAGATCCCCTTTACAACCAGATTCCTCAAGAAAGCTGTTCAAGTTTGCTGTCTTTGATTCTGATGCTAACTCTTCTCACCCCAATTCTATCTCTTCAATGACAACTGTCCTTCACAGGTTACCAGTGACCAGATTGCACATTACTGAACCCAACTATACTCTAAGTTCACATCTCACTTACAGCAAGCTTCACCTTATTCACACAGTTTTTGCACTAGCTTCCAAAAATACATATCCTAGTTTTGTCACTACACTACTGGTCACACGTGTCTCCTTTGCTTGTTAATCCTCTTTTTAGCAACCTCTTGCCACAGGATTATGACATGCAAGGCAGATCTCATTCCTCTTCTTGACAACCACTGCTCCTATCCAACTTCAATTCTTAAATTGTTTCTACTTTTCAAATATTAAGTGTTCACATAGCTACAAGAAAGAATTTAGAAAGATATTACTGTAATGAAACATGAAATCTCTGAGGAGACAGATGTATGTCTAACCTGACTTAAAAGATTATGCAGTATATCCATGTATGGAAAATCCTGTTATCCTATTAACATGTGCAATATTTATGGCTTTAGGTACCAGTTAAAATAAATTTAAGTATTTCAAAATAAAATAAATTATAAAGTACCATATGTGAATGCTACCTTAGTTTGGGTTTTCCCAAAAATATGATAACAAACATTCCACTGAACTAAAAACAAACTTCTCGCTGGCCACACTTTGGGTGCCTGACGCCCTTGCATCAACAGTCCAAGGAAAGTTTACAGTGCTAGCAGCAGTAATTAATCCAGACTACCAGGGTGAGATTAGACTGCTGCACTACAGTGAAGGTAAAGAGGATCCTTTAGGGAGCCTCTTGGTCTTACAGTGTCCTGTGGTTAATGGGAAAATGCAACAACCCAATCAAGGCACAGTAATAAATAGTCCAGACCCTTCAGATCACCCATCCAGTTAAAGAACAAGAGTTTCCAAAGTGCTTTAGTGAGGATAGAGGAAATATAGAATTAGTAGTAGAAGGTTATAAATACCAGCTGAAGCCATGTAACCAGTTACAGAAATAAGAATTGTAATTGCCACAAATATTTCTGTTCCATTTTGTTAAGAACATTTGTGCATATATACACATATATTAAGCAGGTACTTTTGTTTTCTTTCCTCTATTTCTTCCATGTAATATAACATCAACTGAGGTAATATAAGTAGTTAAATATTTCTTTAATCTACATTATCATATATAAGTTATGAGATATTAAAGACTAAGCATTCTCACAGATTTTCTCATCAGTTTGGAGGAAAAGAACAGTGCATTTTTGGTTGTCCATGGGACAGTAATATTTTGTTAGGCAGAATTATGACCTTATTATTGTCCTTATTTGGAAATTAAGTGTGATGTAAGGATATGTAGGTGGGCATCAAATTGACAAGGATTAAACGTGTGATGGTTATTCTCTACTGTGAGCTTGACTCAACCAGGAATCAAAGGTCATGCCTCTTGGACAGGTCTGTGAGGGCATTTCCAGGAAGGATTACTGGAGTAGGGGAGACCTTTCCCCAAAGTGGGCAACCCTTCCAGCAGCAGCCTATATATAAAGAGGTTCCAGAAAAAAGAAGTACCTTTTTCCTGGCTGCCCTTCGCTACTTGGCGGTGAGTGCATCTATCCTGCTGCTGTCTGTCATCCTTCATGGATGTCAGAACCCAGTTTCTTCAGCCTTCCAATGTGGACTGAAGACCATCAGCTATTCAGGAATCCTCCAGGCATTTAGTACCAGATTGGGACTGCTGAGGCATCTAGTCTCGTGGACTGAGCAGCTGCTGGCTTTTCAGCCTCTCCAGCCTGCAGGGTAAGTCAATCAAATAAATCCCCTTTGTAACATACATACATTTCATCAGTGCTGTTACTCTAGAACCCTGACCGAAACAATCACAAACCCTGCAAAGAATGCAAGGTCACTCTCAACACCATGCTACTAAATGATTTTAAAAGGTTAATTAACATTTATAAGAAAGTTTTAAATACTATCACTTGTTGATAAACTTGTATTAAGTTTTATATTAGGCTTATATATCCATAATACTATTTTTTTATTTATTCATTTGAGACAGAGAGAGAGAGAATGTGCACGCCAGGGCCTCTAGCCATTGCCAATGAACTCCCGACACATGCGCCCCCTTGTGTATCTGGCTAATGTGGGACCTGGAGAATCGAACCGGGGTCCTTTGGCTTTGCAGGCATGTGCCTTAACCACTAAGCCATCTCTCCTGCCCTCCATAATACTACTAAGCCATCCACAATATCCCTTGGAGCTGACAACTTACTTATTTTGTAGGTAAAATATTGCAGGTGTAGAAAGAAAAAAAATCTAAGCTTCTTTTACTAATCAAATGTTCTTTCTGAGCCAGGTGTGGTGGCATACACCTGTGTCCCAGCTACCAGGGAGAATTGCTGGAGGTCTGGAGAGCAAGGACAGCCTCAGCAGCAAAGTCATAATCAAAACTAAGCAAAAACATTATTTTGGAAGAACTTTTAAATACTGAAAATTCCTTAAATGTACCTATAGAAACTATAGAGTGGTCAGTGGCAAGTCCATTTGTATGCCGGAGCCTTTGACATCACTCTAATTTCATGTACACTGAAATATATGCCAAAGGGCATAGGAGATGGCTCAGCAGTCAAAGGCACCAGCTTCCAATGCCTGCTGCCCTGAGTCCCATTCCCCAGTGCCCACATAAGGTCAAAGGCACAGCACTGTGCAGGCATCTGGACTTCCTGTACAGTGGGGCCAGAGGCCCTGGCAAGCCCATGCTCTTTCTCCTTTCCTGCTCCCGAATTAGAAAAGCAGCAGTCGCAGCCAGGCAGGGCACGCCATTAATCCCAGCACTGGGGAGGCGGGGACAGGATCATTGTGAGTTCAAGAACACCCTGAGACTACATAGTGAATTTCAGATCAGCCTGGGCTACAGTGAGACCCTACCTCCAAAAATAAATAAATAAATATATATATATGCATACCAAGGTCACAGAATAAACAAAAGATTTAGATGTCATCTTGAGATGTGAGGCATGGTAACATGTAATGTAACATGAATGGCACTTGGGAGGTCAAAGCAGGATCAAGAGTTTGAGGCTAACATGGGCTACACAAGACCTTCTCGCTCTCTCAAAATTTTTTATTCTAAATCAAAAACTGTCAAAACCTCACATAGTACTTCTACTGTTGGTACTGATAAGAAAACAATGATATGCAAGCATATGTATTTTATGGGTTTTTTGCAATAAAATTTCAGGGTCCATGATTTGTAGGAACCTTTCTAAATTTCAGTGCTACGTACCATAGCCACAGACAGAAGACATGTTGGGCTCCTTCAGCATTGTCTCTTAATTCACAATGACTTCTTTCTCTTAAAAAATGAACAGAAGTTCACCTCACACTCATAATATACCTCTGTACAAATGTTTCTGGTGCAGTGGCTCATGCCTATTCCAGCCCTCCAGAGGCTGAGGCTGAGGAAGGATCATTTTGAGTTTGAAGTTGGCTTGGGCTACAGAGTGAGTTCCAGATCAACCTGGGCTAGAGTGAGATCGTGCCTAAAGAGAGAGAGAGAGAGAGAGAGGAAGGCAGAGAGGGAGGGAGGGAGGGAGGGAGGGAGGGAGGGAGGGAGGGAAAAAATTACAGTCCTAAGGGTATTGGTTTGGCAACAAGACATATATATGCAATATGCAAACTGTCAATACAGCAGTACTGCTCTCGGGCAGGGGAGGGTGCTCTCACTTGGAAAGGGCACCCTAACATCTATAATAGTATCAGGCAATATTATCACTGCATCAAACCAAAAGGGAAGGGTATCAAGACTCAGGCTAGTCAATCCTTTTTTTCTCTCCCCAGATGTGTGAAACTAAAAGACAGCAAACCTGTCTCCTATGGCCAGGCGTGGTGGCGCACACCTTTAATCCTGGCACTCAGGAGGCAGAGGTAGGAGGACTGCTGTGAGTTCACGGCCAGCCTGGAACTACAGTGTAAATTCCAGGTCACCCTGGGCTATGGTAAGACCCTACCTCAAACAAACAAACAATCTGTCTCCTACAGCTAGCAAAACTGTAACATCTAAAGCCAGAACCTGCAAAGATAGCTGCATCCTACCATAGAGACATGGAGTCAGAATGCCAACCTTGAAGACAGAAAAGCATAAAAAAGAGTGATGAAGGCTGAGTGTGGTGGTATACACCTTTAATCCCAGAGGCAGATAGGAGAACCGCTATGAGTTCAAGGCTACCCTGGACTTGAGTGAAACTCTACCTAAAAAAAAAAAAAAAACACTAAGTAAATTTTAAAAAGTAATGCTAGCTCTGGGTTCCTGATGACTTTCTCTTTATTTGTTCTAGTTTCTTTCTGAAACCAATCTCATTCTAGCCCTGAGTGCTCTCAGGGCATTACTATACCCTTCATATTATCCTGTCTTTCCTGGTTTCTGTAAATTAGCTTCAGAAAACTTAAAATTTGGGGGACATAGTCCAAATATGTGAAAGATCTAATACAAATATAATCATCAGTCACTGAAAATCACTGTCTCCTTTCCTCATTTTAGTATTCTAAAAAGGGAATTTTGTGTTCCAGAGCTGAACCTGTAGACCTAAGAATGACACAACACAGATTACACATTGAAGATTCTCGGCACACACAAACAAGATGACAGCTGAAATTGCCAATAGCCACTACTAGACATCGGGCTCTGCTTTTTTCCACAAAAGCTAGCATCAAAGCTGCTGACTGCATGAACACAAGAATATCATACTTAAACATTTAGAGAACAATTCTAGATTGAAATCACAAATGGAATGGGCTAAATAATGCTGAATGATTACAACTGGCTTTTTGGTGTTCAATAGTATAAATATAGCAAAAATGACAATAAAGAAAATGACTACTTGCTGAACTATTATTAGGTGCTGAGCTCTATGTATAAGGACTAGAGACATACAGGTAACATGTAACAGTCCCTGACAGACATGATGACATGTGCCTTTAATTCCATCTACTCGAAGTACTGAATACGGGATGGATGATGGAGCCTAAGGCCTTTTAGGAAAGTAGCAAGACCCTATTTCAGAAAAAAAGATGATATACCCTTTCTCAAAAAGTTTTTAATACTATTTAAAATACAATAGCAGAGAAGCACAATGGGAATTATCAATCACTCAACATGTATGCAACACACATATATACCTCTTTCTCTCTCTCTCTCTCTCTCTCTCTCTCTCTCTCTCTCTCACACACACACACACACACACACACACACACACACAAATGTGACTCTGGAAAAACACTGTTTCACATTTGAATCTAGATTCTGTTAGTTCATTCAGTGATCCTGAACAAGGACCTTGTTTCTTGTACCTGGACTATTATTGTCGGTGTACCTATGTACTTAATTTTTAAAAAAAATTTATTTATGTACTTGAGAGAGACAGAGAAGCCTCTTGTGATCAAAACAGTCAAGGAGTAAAAATTTTGCCAGTTCAGTACTAATTATTTACCTTGAACAGAATTGTGTCCCTTGCTGAGAATTATTAAAATAGGGATTAGGAAGTAGCTCAAAGGTACAGTGAGTGTTTGTCTACCATGCACAAAAACCTTAGTTCAGTTTTGCTAAAAAATAAAAATAAAAAGGGGGAAAGTAATTTGAAGTACCAAAGTCAAAAGTATTAAAATCTAAAACTATGGGGCTGGACTCAATGGTTAGTAGAGCTTGCTTCCAAGCCCGGTGGCCCAGGTTCAAATCCCTAGA
The DNA here is from genome assembly GCF_020740685.1 of Jaculus jaculus. Lineage (NCBI taxonomy): Eukaryota > Metazoa > Chordata > Mammalia > Rodentia > Dipodidae > Jaculus > Jaculus jaculus. Next base: position 11,928,403 of record NC_059121.1, read on the forward strand.
ACCCATGTAAACCACATGCACAAAGTGGCATATGCATCTGGAGTTTGTCTGCAATAGCAGGAGGCGCCAGCACACCCATTCCCTTCCTCCCTCTCTCTTTCTCTCTGCTTGCAAATAAATAAAATCTTTAATCTAAAACCATGAATATCAAGCATCTTCATTTATAAAATGCCTAAATATAACTTCATTAAATATACTCTTATATAATTAAAGTTAGGGAAGGTTAAAGAGAATCACTGCACAAAAATTTATTTTCTCTCATATTAGTTAAGTATTAATATTTGCTTTCATTCATTCAAACACAAATTATATACACAAATATATCTATAAAATGTGTTTTAAACTCTGAAGGTTTATAGATGGAGTTGACTTTTTTTCTAGGAGCTTAATTTCTTCAGTCTCCTGTAAAATTTCTAAGTAGTAATTAATTTCAGAAAATAAGAAATGCTCTTACGAAACAAATGAGCAAATAATGGATATTACACTCAAACATAAAATCATTACTGAGTTTCTTCACAATCAATTTGATATACATTATAATTGATAAAATAACTGTTCTTTTACCCATTTGGCTTTAAAAGTAAACATGACATATTCTAGAACTTCAGTAATTATTCTAGCATTTCCTTCAGGTATTAATTTAAATACATATAAGCTGTCATACTCAGGTTTTTTGTTTGTTTGTTTGTTTGTTTGTTTGGTTTTTCAAGGTAGGGTCTCACACTAGTCCAGGCTGACCTGGAATGCACTCTGTAGTCTCACGGTGGCCTTGAACTCATGGCGATCCTCCTATCTCTGCCTTTCGAGTGGCGTTTCTGTCTTATTCAGTTTTATAACTCCCCTCTGGTCAAATGCCAAATAGATAGTTTTCTATGGCATAGTAAAGATACGGTACTCTAAGAAACCTTTGAGCTGCATTATCTTAATACCAGAAAAGGGAGAATGTCATTCAAACTGGCTGGCAGCTCTCAATACCAGAAATTACACTCTCCAGCAAAGCTCCTAAAATTCATCAGCATATTCTCTAACTCAAATGAGAAAGCAAGCTGGGTGCGGTGGTGCGGGTCTTTAATCTCAGTACTCAGGAGACAGAAGTAGGAGGATGGCTGTGAGTTTCAGGTTGGTCTGGGCTAGTGTCAAAACCTACCAGGAAAAAACAAAAAGCAAAAAAACAGGCTGGGCATGGTGGTGCACACCTTTAATCCCAGGACTCAGGAGGCAGAGGTAAAAGGATCACCATAAATTTGAGGCCATGCTGAGACTACATAGTGCATTCCAGGTCAGCCTAAATTAGAGTGAGACCCTACCTCAAAAAAAACCAAAAACAGCCTGCCACAGAATAAAGAATTGACAAAAAAAAATGCTATAAAAACCCATCCTTATTTTATAAGCTAACACTGGCATTTCCTAGTGAAAATAATTCCAGATATGCTTGATTTGACCATTCCAAAATTCACTAACTGCTTATCACCTACTGGTTATACCTACAATCTCCTACTTAAAACCTTCAAGCCAACGGAAGTATTTCACAATTTAAATTTTTTTCCATTTATAAGTGGCATAGTGATAGTTTTCACTGAAATGATAGGACAAAAATGTAATGGGGGTGCTTGGGATTTGGTTCAGTGACTGAAGGCGCTTACTTGCAAAGCCTGCCAGCCCAGGTTTGATTACCCAGCATCCACACACGATGTGGTGCATCTGCAGTTTGTTTGTAGTGGCAAGAGGACCTGGTGTGCCATCCTCTGTGTATTTCTCTCTCTCTCAAATAAATAAAAAAAAGATATTTTAAAATGTACTCGGGGTTGATTTAAGAACTAGGGGCTTCCTGCGAGGCACACTGGGGTTACAGAAGCCCACTCCAACGCCCAGCTCTTCTGTGGGTTCTGAGGGTCTGAACCCAGGCGAGTCCTTCCTTCAGTCAGCCCACTTACGATGACGGTGAGGAGAGGCAAGGCTCTGTGTGTAGGGTGGCATAGAGGACAGCAGCCAGCACAGAGCTCCAGAGGCCATGAAGACGAGCAGGCTTAAAGAGAGACTCACTGAGCCATCTGATGACCTAGCTTCTGAGATTCCTGCATGGGGCTCAGCCTCACTCTGGATAAAACAAAGATGTCACAGCTCAGATCCAATCCTGTGTTTTGTGGTCACCTAGACTGCCATCTTCTAAAACTGATTATCGAAGCAGGGCCCATTCCCAGACTGGTGGAGTTCTGGAAGTCATTGCTTCACCCCCACTTGCAAATTAAGACAGCTTGGGGCCTGACTATTATTGCGTCAAGGACTTCAGATCAGACCTGGGCTGTCATCAAACGGAGTGCCAACCAGCCTCTGACTGGCTTTCTTCCCCTCATGAGACAGTGTGTGAATTCAGAGGCTGGGCCCTTGGTAATATAGCCGATGACGGCCCAGAATTCCGAGACGTCAGGTCTCGAGCAATGCCATCCTAGCCTGTTGGCTCTTGTGTCACCCATCATACTAATCACAGGTGGACCGTGTCTGGTAAACTATCTGCTTCGTCTGTATCATCATGAGATCCTCTCCAACAGCTGAAAGGCTGTCCTATCCCACTGAAGGCTGCAATGAGCACCAAGTGGTTGACACGGGTCCAGCGCAAGCTGGCGAAGCTCATGAGCAGCACAGAGCTCAGTGTCTTGACACCTTCTCTATTCTGTGACCAACACTGCAGGGAATGCATCACCAGACCTAGATGGCCACCGGCACAGGCATGCTTCAGGTGTTGTCCCAGCTCCTGAAGCACTCAAAGTCCTCCAACCAGAAGGAGGCCACCTGGACCCTGACCAACATGGCTCTTGGGCCCTGCCACCACATCCATCAGCTGATCATGTGTGAGGTGCTGCCTCCTTTGGTGGCTGTGCTAAAAAAAAAAAAAATCAGAATTCAAATTTCCGAACGAGGCTGCACGGGCAGTGGCTATTTTGAAACGGGCTCTATAACCTACTTGCCATAGCTTGTTCATTCTAGAGGGCTGGAGCCATTGATGAACCTGCCCACTGTCCCAGACCTGAGGACTTAAGTTACCACCTTTGACATCATCTCGGGTGCCTCCAGGAGGCAGATAAACTGTGTGAGAAGGAAAGCCCATGTCTGAACACGGGGAGATAGCTGGGTGAGGAAGCCGGTCACAGTCTTCCCAGCCCAGGGGCATGAATATGAACGCACTCAGCACTTGACGGAGGAGCAGGGCTTCACAGCTTCGCACTCGTCGTCAGCACTCAAGGGTTCTCGGAGAAGCAGCCCACCTATGTCTTAGGGTGTTGCAAAAGTATACCTTTCAAAACTTAACAAAATGCTTAACAAAAAGGGGGGGAAAGGGCTAGAGAGATGGCTCAGCAGCCGGGCATGATGGCGCACACCTTTAATCCTAGCACTTGGGAGGCAGAGGTAGGAGGATCACTGTGAGTTCGAGGCCACCATGAGACTCTGGGCTAGAGTGAAACCCTACCTCGGAAAAAAAGAAGATAGATAGATAGATAGATAGATAGATAGATAGATAGATAGATAGATAGATAAAAGGAAAGGAAAGGAAAGGAAAGGAAAGGAAAGGAAAGGAAAGGAAAGGAAAGGAAAGGAAAGGAAAGGAAAGAAAAGAAAAGAAAAGAAAAGAAAAGAAAAGAAAAGAAAAGAAAAGAAAAGAAAAGAAAAGAAAAGAAAAGAAAAGAAAAGGAAATGGCTTAGCAGTTAAGGCATTTGCCTGCAAAGCCAAAGGATCCCACTTCGAATCTCCAGGACTCACATAAGCCAATGCACAAGGTGGTGCATGCATCTAGAGTTTGCAGTGGCTGGAGGCCCCAGCGTGCCCATTCTCTATCTCTCTCTGCCTCTTTTCTCTCTCAAATAAGTTATATATATATAAATATAAAAGATGCTCTGATTCCTGAGCCTACATTAAAAATAAAACAAAAAGAAAACCTGCCAGGCTAGACTTGGCATATGCCTGTAATCACAGCACCTGGGAAACAGAGGCACGAGGCTCCAGAGTTCAAGGTCATCCTGGACTACACAGCAAGTTATAAGCTAGACTGGGCTAGCTTATAACCTGCTGCCTCAATAAAACAACACAAAATACCAACAACAAAAATAATTTTTCATTTAGTAGGATATCTCTGCAGGGAAGTATAATGAACAAATGTTAACTTTGATAGGAAAATGATATAAATAAACAACAAAATCAGGCTTGCACCATAGTTCGGAGTAGGTCCCAAATGAGTTAGGAGAAAAAAGTACAATTTTCACAACTTTCTGAATTCCAGAATTTCTCCGAAGGAACTGAGATGTTTTAAGTAGATTTTTATGAAAATATTTAAATTTCCCCTTTAAGTATAAATTGAACACATATAAATAGTAAAGTAGGGAATTCAGTCTGACAGTGGTTCTCACAATTATCACAGTGAATGAATGTATTGTCAGAAACCAGGGATGGTTGATGTCCTGTACTGGAGGAATCAATCCCACACAATTATCAAACATCATTTAGCCACTGGGCAAGAAAAATCAGTGTGTGTGGGATATTTGTTTTGTTTTGCTTTTTTGCATAATATTTTAAATTGTAACTATCCAGTAAATTAAGAAGCCTTAAGTTTTATTTTGTTTGAAATCTTACCTAGCATTGTCATTAACTATTGCTACAGATAGATATGCCTCTCTGAGCTGTAATTTAGTTGGCAACATAACACACCTGCATCAAATCTGCATGTGTAGCAACTGCCTTCATGATGGGTGTGTCCGAGGGTAAGCATCTATCCCAATGATTTAGAACTGACTGACATCAGAAGCCATAGCCATGGCCACACCATCACCTGAACGAGGAATATCAGAATCTCCGGTGGCACGAAGGCTTCCGCATGCTAGCTGTTTCATTGTTTCTGAGGCAGTTTATGTACAGTGAGATAAATGGGTCTTAGAGCATGCAATGGTGAAGTGACAAATGCCCTAATCAGGAGAGGCCATTTCCATTACCAGAAAGTCCCTTCATGACCTCCATTTAGTCTAGGCACTGACTTTTCACATCTACAGATACAACTTGGCTTTCAACTTCTTAAAAACAGAACTTCACAGCATGTGTTCTCTGGTGCTTGCCTTCTTTCACTACACACAATGGTTTGAGGTTCATCCATGCTGTACATGGCTACCACGTGGAATCTCCTGCAGTCTGCTTATCTTCCAGTTACTACACTTGTCTGTATTTTGGTCATCTTTGTGTTTTTTTGTTTGTTTTTTTGTTCTTTTTTTGTTAATGAACAGTTGAGCTGCTGTTATTTGGGGACAATAAAAGCTGCTTTCAACATATTTTGCAGACATGTTTTCATTTTTCTGAGGTAGATACTTAGGGATAGAATTGATATAAGTAGAATATTTAATTTTAGAAGGACTAGGTGTCAATATTTTTCAAGTTATCCAAGTAAGGCCAACATGCAACCTAAACTACTTAGTGACATTTTCTAATGAGGTCATGGCAAGATACTCCGTTGACAACAAAATGCTATAATAATATATTCTTTGCGCTAGTCAGTAGGAAAATAGGTTGCTTTTTTCCCCTTTTCAGCTCCATTATGTGGTTCTGAAGATTAAAATGCCTATGAATTTCATTTCAAATAATAAAGAATAGGGCTGGAGAGATGGGTTAGTGGCTAAGCGCTTGCCTGTGAAGCCTAAGGACCCCAACTCAAGGTTCATTTCCCTAGAACCCACATTAGCCAGATGCACAAGGGGCTCACGCATTTCCGAGTTCATTTGCAGTAGCTGGAGGCCTTGGCACGCCCATTTTCTCTCTTTCTCTCTCTGCCTCATTCTCTTTGTCATTCTCCACTACATAAATAAAAATGAACATTATTGAAAAAAAGAATGCATTTTTTAAACTTTTTAAAAATTTTATTTTTATTTATTTATTAGAGATAGAAGGGGGAGAGAGAGAGCAAGCACGAGAGAGCCAGGGCCTCTAGCCACTGCAAACAGATTCCAGATGCATGTGCCACCATGTGCATGTAGCTTACATGGGACATGGAGAATATAACCTAGGTCCTTAGGCTTCGCAGGCATGCATCTTATTAACCACTAAGACATCTCTCCAGCCCTAGAATACTTTTTTTTAGTTGATTTTGTATTGCTGTAACAAAGCGCCTGAGATTGGTACTTTATAAAGAGATTTACTGAGCTCACAAGGGTATGTGTGTGTCTGTGTGTTTTCTAATTTGTTTGAGACAGGATCTCACTATATAGGCAGAAGGTGCCAATTTACAATCTCCCTGTATCTGCCATTTGCGTGTTGGGTTAGGCATGAACTGCTATACATAACTCAGGTCACTTTTGAAGACTGAAAGTTCAAGCAGTAAGTAGGATATACATAAGTACAAAGTAAAAAGGTTGTAAGTACACGTAGACACACAACTGCAAAGTAAATCTATGGGGACATTTTTTTTGATTTTTTTTAAATTTTTATTAACATTTTCCATGATTATAAAATATATCCCATGGTAATTCCCTCCCTCCCCACCCCCACACTTTCCCATTTGAAATTCCATTCTCCATCATATTACCTCCCCATTACAATCATTGTAATTACATATATACAATATCAACCTATTAAGTATCCTCCTCCCTTCCTTTCTCTACCCTTTATGTCTCCTTTTTAACTTACTGGCCTCTGCTACTAAGTATTTTCATTCTCACGCAGAAGCCCAGTCATCTGTAGCTAGGATCCACATATGAGAGAGAACATGTGGCGCTTGGCTTTCTGGGTCTGGGTTACCTCACTTAGTATAATACTTTCCAGGTCCATCCATTTTTCTGCAAATTTCATAACTTCATTTTTCTTGACCGCTGAGTAGAACTCCATTGTATAAATGTGCCACATCTTCATTATCCACTCATCTGTTGAGGGACATCTAGGCTGGTTCCATTTCCCAGCTATTATAAATTGAGCAGCAGTAAACATGGTTGAGCATGTACTTCTAAGGAAATGAGAAGAGTCCTTTGGATATATGCCTAGGAGCGTTATAGCTGGGTCATATGGTAGATCAATCTCTAGCTGCTTTAGGAACCTCCACACTGTTTTCCACAATGGCTGGACCAGATTGCATTCCCACCAGCAGTGCAGAAGGGTTCCTTTTTTTCCACATCCCCGCCAACATTTATGATCATTTGTTTTCATGATGGTGGCCAATCTGACAGGAGTGAGATGGAATCTCAATGTAGTTTTAATCTGCATTTCCCTGATGACTAGTGACGTAGAACATTTTTTTAGATGCTTATATGCCATTCGTATTTCTTCCTTTGAGAACTCTTTATTTAGCTCCATAGCCCATTTTTTGATTGGCTTGTTTGATTCCTTATTATTTAACTTTTTGAGTTCTTTGTATATCCTAGATATTAATCCTCTATCAGATATATAGCTGGCGAAGATTTTTTCCCATTCTGTGGGTTGCCTCTTTGCTTTTTTCACTGTGTCCTTTGCGGTGCAAAATCTTTGTAATTTCATTAGGTCCCAGTGGTTAATCTGTGGTTTTATTGCCTGAGCAATTGGGGTTCTATGGGGACATTTTATCCAAAATGTGTAATGTGGCAAAATTATCATAAGGTACTAAATCTTTAAGTACTATTATTTTTTCAATATTGAGTTGATATTTCATAATTTTTTGTTTTTCACTTAAATAGGATGAAAGGTCTACATAAATTACAAAAGCTTACGAAACATTACTTTTTGGGTTCTGGATATTAAACCCAGGGCTTCATGAATGCCAGGCAATCTCAAGCCCTCAGCCCAAGAAAATATTCATGTAAATAGTTATAGTGACTCTAAATCTGCTAAATAACTCACGGTGTCTATCCAGAGGACCTCAAATCACACACCTTTTCTAGTTCTACTCTTATCTTTCAAAAATTACACAACTTATTCAACTAATTAACATCAACAATGAAATTCTTTTTCTTAGCATATTATTTTATTCATTTAAATAGTCATTAGGCATTTACTATGTTGCAGAGAACAGTGAAATTTTTTGCCCTGCAATGCTTATATTCTAATGCAAGACAGAAACACAACAGACAAGATTAATAAATAAAATATTAAGTAAGGTTAAGTTGTCATGGAAGGGAAAAGGTGAGCAGCTTTCAGAACTATCATTCTCTTCATAGCCCCAATTTTACTTGCACTGGGCAAGGATGTCTGTGAAGAAAGTTACACAGAAAGTTTCCACTGGCCTGTTACTGGCATTCGGTCTCTACTGAAAAATCCCAGTGTAAGACAGGCATGGTAGCACATGCCTTTAATCCCAGCTCTTGGGCGGCAGAGGTAGGAGGATTGCCGTGAGCCTGAGGCCACCCTGAGACTACAGAGTGAATTCCAGGTCAGCCTGGGCTAAAGTGAGACTGTACCTCCAAAAAAAAAAAAACCAACTGTAGCACACCACCACTTGATTTGTGATTAGTAACTTCACAGAATCCATATTTTAACATAATAGGTCAGCAAAAGTCCAGACTCAGAGCTGGCCATTCCAGGTCTCCGAGGCAGGAGGATCAGGAATTCAAGATTATCCTTGGCTACAGAGAGTTGCAGGTCAGACTGGCATATAGGAGACTATCTTTAAAAAGTAAAGACTCAGGGTTGGGGAAATGGCTCAGCCATTAAAGGTGCTTGCCTACAAAGCCTGCTCGACTGGGTTTGATTTCCCAGTACCCACGTAAAGCCAGATGTAGAGAGGTGCAAGTGTCTGCAGTTTGCTTGCAGCAGCACTATGCCCTAATGGGTCCTTTCTTCCACCCTACACCCCCCCTTTCTTTCCATCTCTCTCTCTGTCCCCAAATAAATAAAAACATTAATAAAACTAAATGCTTCATTGTATTTTGGACAGGAACCTAAACAGAGACATTAGTTGAAAAACATGGCTAAATTCAAGTAAAGCCTTTTATTTAGCTATAAACACTTGTCAATTTTCCTTTGCTTGTTTATTTTTATTTATTTGAGAGCAACAGAGAAAGAGGCAGAGAGAGAGACAGAGAAAATGGGTGTATGAGGGCCTTCAGCCACTGCAAATGAACTCCAGATACATACACCACCTTGTACATTTGGCTTATGTGGGTACTGGGGAATGGAGCCTCGAACCAGGGTCAAGTCTTCACAGGCAAGTACTTAACCGCTAAGCCATCTCTCCAGCCTACTTGTCAATTTTCTTAATATACTAAACAGTTTCCTCAACTGATTTCAAGAGCATCAATACACAAAATAAAATTCTGCTGTGACAAAGAAAATCCTGACACTCTCAGCTACTCTGCTAGTAAAAGTACAAGTCTGACTGGTTTGGAGAAATGTAAAAAATATTGGATCCGGGGCTGGGAATATAGCTTACTTCACTGGTAGATTGCTTAGCATGCACAAAGCCCTCAGTTCAATCTCAGTACCTCATAAAACCAGGCTTGGGGCCTAATGGTCCACAGCTGTAATATCAACACCCAGGAGGTAAGAGCAGAAGGATAAAAAAAGTTTAGTCATCCTCAGCTACATAGTGAGTTTGAGACTATCCTGGGCTACAAAAGAACCTGTCTCAAAAAAAAAAAAAAAAATCACACCCACCCATGTCTTTTGATCCTTGGATCAAATAGAGTACAGCAAACAACAATCAAAACCTGGGGAGAGGTTTAGGTAGTTAAAGGTGTTTGCTTGCAAACCCCAACGGCCTGGGTCTCATTCTCCAGTGTCCATGTGAAGCCAGATCCTCTACATGGCTGGCACAAGTGTCTGGAGTTCACTTGCAGTGGCAAGAGACCCCGGTGCTTCTAATACTCCCTGTCATTCTAATAAATAAATATATTTTTTAAAAATCTGCACAGCATGTTAACATATATAATCATCTTTTCTGAATTGTTGTACATTTTATCCTAGTTTATTTAAGCAAAAAAGATACCATAAAACGGGTCTATGAGATACAGAATGTGTATCTCATAGCAAAAGTGACTGTTGGTAACACTAGCCATTCATTACTTAATAGGTTTATCTAAGAAAACTCACATTTTAGAATTCAATCCAAAGAAAATCTTTTTCTCCTCTGGAGAATTTTACTATATTTCATCATTTACGGTAAAAACAAAACAAAAACTTTGTCTCCAGGAAGCTTAGCAGTGTCTGATAGTCTACCACAGCAACTATGTTAAATTACTTTAAAATTATCTATTTCTTCATTTGTTTCTTGACTCCTTTTCTGTTTCTTTTTTATAATTTTTAAGATTTTTATTTATTTATTTATTTGAGAGGGAGAGGAGAGGGGAGAGGGAATGGGTGTACTAGGGCTTTTAGCCATTGCAAATGAACTCCAGACACATGTGCCACCTTGTACATCTGGTGTACTTGGGTCCTGGGGAATTGAACCTAGGTCCTTTGGCTTTGCAGGCAAGCACCTTAACCGCTAAGCCATCTCCCTAGCCCTTATTTTCTGTTTACTAGTCATGTATCCACATCCTTTTAAAAGGTACCTCAAGGTGCTGAAGAAATGGCTCAGCAGTTAAGGTGCTTGCCTGCAAAACCTAATGACCCAAGTTTGATTCCCTAGTGCCCACATAAAGCCAGATGCACGAAGAGGTACATGCATCTGGAGTCCATTTGCAGTGGCTGGAGACCATGGCACATCCATCCTCTCTCTCTCTCTCTCTCTCTGTACTTGCAAAGAAATAATTAAAAATATTTTGGCCAGGCTGACCTGGAATTCACTATGTAGTCTCAGGGTGGCCTCAACCTCACAATGATCCTCCTACCCCTGCCTCCCAAGTGCTGGGATTGAAGGCGTGCGCCACCACACCAGGCTTTTAATTTTTTAATACACTTGTAATATTTTAAATTTTTATTTATTTATTTGCAAGAAGAGAGGAAGAGAATGGATAGATGCATCAAGGCCTTCTGCCACTGCAAACAAATGCCAGACACATGCACCACTTTGTGCATCTGGCTTTACACAGGTGCTGGGAATCAAATCTGGGCCACCAGGCCTTAAAGGCAAGCGCCTTTAACTGCTGAGCCATCTCTCCAGCCCAAACCGTGTCTTTTCTGATGCCCTCTTTCAGATACTACCTCCGCACAGTCTCCAGAGACCCTGTGGGACACGCAGCCTGCCCTCACACAGGACCTGGGGTTCCAGCTTCTGCAGACATGTAACAAGCAGTACTGGAGCAAGGGCCCTGGTCCTGCCACCGCCTCAACTCAGGAAGGCGGGAGAAGGTACGTTCCCAGCCAGGTGTGGCTGCTCATGCCTGCAATCTTAGCACACAGAAGCTAAAGCAGGAGGACTGTCATGAATTTGAGGCCAACTTAGTTTACATAGGAAGTTTCAGGTCAGCCTGAACTAGCTAGGGCTCTCTAGAGGATAGAATGAATATGCATTATAAAGGCAATAACCAGTAACTAGTTAGTTAAGGAGACTGGCTGCCTCAGTGGATCCAATCTAGCACTGAAGGGCTGAAGAAGTTGGGTTCCAATGGCAATGAAAGATGGCACTGAAGGATGGTGAGACGCACTTTCCAGCAAGGAGCAGAGGTGGGCAGATAAAAGCACTGTTTTTTTCCCTCTGACTTCTTTTGTTTATTTTTATTTACTTATTTGAAAGCGACAGAGAAGGGAAAGGAGGCAGAGAGAGAATGGGTGCGCCAGGGCCTCCAGCCACTGCAAATGAACTCCGGATGCATGCAACGCCTTGTGCATCCGGCTAACGTGGGTCCTGGGGAATCCAGCCTTGAAACGGGGTCCTCAGGCTTCACAGGCAAGTGCTTAACTGCTAAGCTACATCGCCAGCCCCCCAATTTTTTTTTATTTTTATTTACTTATTTGAGAGCGACAGAGAAGGAGGCAGAGAGAGAGAGAGAGCAAGCGAGCTTTGACTTCTTTATACCTAGTTTGTGCCAGAAGGGCTGAAGAGCTGCCCACTCTGGGGGACGGTCTTCCAGTGCCAGTTTAACCACCACCTGAACTACATACTGAGATGTGTCCCAAAAAAACTACATACACACACACACACACACACACACACACACACACACACATACATTTTTGTTTGTTTTTCGAGGTAGGGTCTCACTCTAACCCAGGCTGACCTGAAATTCACTATGTAATCTCAGGCTGGCATTGAACTTAAGGTGATCTGCCTACCTCTGCCTCCCTAGTGCTGGGATTAAAGGCATGTGCCACCATGCACAGCTATATATATATTTTAAAGACACTTCAAGCCAGGTGTGGCGGCACATGCTTTTAGTCCCAGCACACTGGAGGCAGAGGTAGAAGGATCTCAGTTAGTTCAAAGCTACCCTGAGACTACATAGTAATTCTAGGTCAGTCTGGGCTAGAGCAAGACTACCTCAAAAAAAGGGGGAGAGCAGCTGAAATCTCATTAAGGAAAGATAGAAAAAATAATCAACCCTTGCTAAAAATAATTAAGTTAAACATATGGGAATCATATTTTATTTTAATTTTTAATTTTACTTATTTTATTATTATTATTGCTTGTTTGTTTGTTTTTCAACGAAGGGTCTCACTCTAGCTCAGGCTGACCTGGAATTCACTATGTATTCTCAGGGTGGCCTTGAACTCATGGCAATCCTCCTACCTCTGCCTCCCGAGTGCTGGGATTAAAGGCATGTGCCACCATACCCAGCTCTGGGAATCGTATTTTAAATAATTGATGTATAAAGAACTTTTTCAAATTTTTTCAAGAAACTGCCCCTTCAAGCTTCCCAAAGACAAAATAAAGAGGTAGCACAGCTAACTCCACAAGGAAGCAGAAGAAACAGTATGTCCTGACCATGCACTCCCTGTTAAGCCAAGCCTACGCCTTCAGTTTCTTCATTCACCAGACAATTCCACTGCCCTCCGTGTTAACGGGTAAACAAATGGATGGCATAGTCACACCATAGAACACTACTCTGAAATAAAAACATAAGACAAAAATTGATTACTCTCCAGAGCACAAAAGCAAATTCTAAAATTACACAGATTACTACATGGTTCCGTTTATATAACACTTGTGAAAAGACAGAATGAAGGGAGGACGATGGAAGGAAGAGGGTCTGGCAGTAAGTAATAAAGAACAACAGTAACCCTTATGGTGACAGAACTATTCTGTATCTTTACTATCAACATAAATATGGTGCTGTAATTCTGCAATATATTACCACTGAGGGAAATGGTTAAAAGGTAGCCAAGTAGAATCTCTTTAAACTACATGTATAACATCAAAACAAAAAGCTTACTTCCAAAGAGAAGTCAGAAATGAAACATAAATTGGGAGAGGAGAGATTTGAAGTGTTTACTGTTGGGGCTGGAGAGATGGCTCAGTAGTTAAGATGCTTGCTTGCAAAGCCTGATGACCCAGGTTCGATTCCCCAAGGACCACAAAAAGCCAAATGCACAGAGTGACACATGGAAGTTTGTTTGCAGCACCTAGAGACCCTGGTGTGCCCATTCTGTGTCTGTGTGGAGGGGGGGTGTGCACTTGAAAATGATTAATTTTGGGGGAAGGGGTGTTTTAAGGTAGGGTCTTGCTCTAGCCCAGGCTGACCTGAAATTCACTATGTAGTCTTAGGCTGGCCACAAACTCAGCAATCCTCCTACCTCAGTGTCCTGAGTGCTGGGATTAAAGGCATGCACCACTATACCTGGCAGATAATACAGAAAATACTGGGGCTTGAGGAGATAGCTCAGGTTAAAGCGCTTGCTCTCCAGCATAAGGACTTGAGTCTGATGGCCAGCAACCACATGAATGCAGCATGGGCATGGCACTTCCTCTGTAATCCCAGTGCTCAAGAGGTAGAGACAGGATGACTGGAACAGAAGATTCCCCAGAGCAAGCTGGCTAGCTAGACTGGCCAAATCAACAAGTTCTGGGTTCAATTAAGAAACCTTAGCTCAGTAAACAAGGTAAAGAAAAATCAAGGAAGACATGTGACATCAACCTCTGCTCTCTAGTGTGCCCACACACGAGAACATGCATACACATAGGCCTACAAACATACAGTAGGAAAAAAAAAAGATGCTCAACATCACTAGTCATTAGGGCAATGGAAATCAAAACTAAGATGAAATAGCATCTCAGGCTCATTAGAATGGACCATCAAAGAAACAGAACTCGGTGAGCCTGGGGAGAAAACTGAATTCTTTGCTTTGTTGAAAGGGAATGTTAAATAGTGTACCTACTGTACAAAATACATAGCATTCCTCAAAAATTAAACACAGAATTACCATTTGATCCTGAAATCTACTTCTGGGTACATGACCATAAGAAAGCAGTGTTTCAAAGAGACATCTGTGTACCCATGAATAGCAACATGATTCATAATGGATAAAATGTGAGACTAACCTGTGTCCATCTGAAATCAAGTCTTCAAGAGGAAAGACCAGTAGAAGCTACACTATGGGTGAGCCTTGAGGACAGTATGCTGAGTCACTTGTCAGACAGAAAGGCAAATAGTGCTTGGCAGGGACTGGGGAATGGGAAGTTATTGTTTAGTAAGAAGTTTCAGTTTTACAAAATAAAAAGAGCTCTGAAGAAGAACAATGGAAGATGGTTGTACAATAATATGTTCTTCGGGTTACTGAAACTGAACACTTAAAACTAATCACACCAAACATAATGGTACATGCTTGTAATCCTAAACACCTGAGAGGTGAAGGCAAGACGCTCAGGAATTCAAAGTCATACTCAACAACATAAGCCAAGTTCAAGAATCTGTCTCCAAAAAAAAAAAAAAAAAAAAAATCAAAAGCCGGGCATGGTGGTGCACATCTTTAACCCCAGCACTTGGTGGGGGCAGAGGTAGGAGGATCGCTGAGAGTTCCGAGGCCATCCCAAGACTACATAGTGAATTCCAGGTCAGCCTGGGCTACAGTGAGACCCTACCTTGAAAAACAAAACAAAAAACTAAAACCTCATAGTACAACAAACAGCAATTTTTAATATAAACCATAGTTTAGTTAGCAATTATTATCAGTATTAGATCATCGACTGCAACAAATATGTTAGAGGAATGCAAGATATTAATAACAGAAAACAGGAAGGTGGCATGCCAACTTTATAATTTCTGCTCAGTTGTTTGGTTTTTTGTTGTTTTTTTTTGTAGACCGGGAACTACACAAAAAACAAGTTTATTGGCCTCCTCCCAAAAAATCTGACATTGTATTGCAGAATGCACTGTTTCAGGATAAACTTTAAAATAAAATTCTGAATAAAATAATGTTAAAAAACAAGAAAATAAACATTTTGGGCTGGCAAAGCCAAAGGATCCCAGTTTGATTCTCCAGGACCTACTTAAGCCAGATGCACAAGGTGTAGGCACAGGCATCTGGTGTTCATTTGCAGTGGCTGGAGGCCCTGGTGTGTCCATTCTCTCTCCCTCTCTGCCTTTCTCTGTCTCAAATAAATAAATAAACAAAATATGTTTTAAAAAATAAAAAAAATTGGGCTGGAGAGATGGCTTAGCAGTTAAGCGCTTGCCTGTGAAGCCTAAGGACCCCGGTTCGAGGCTCAATTCCCCAGGACCCACGTTAGCCAGATGCACAAGGGGGCGCATGCGTCTGGAGTTTGTTTGCAGTGGCTGGAGGCCCTGGCACGCCCATTCATTCTCTCTCTCTCTCTGTCCGTTGCTTTCAAATAAATAAATAAAAATAAACAAAAAATAAGTAAAAATAAACAAAAATTTTTTTTAAATGTTTATTTATTTCAGAGAGAAAGAAGGATGGAGGGATAAAGAGAGGGAGGGAAAGAATGGGTGCAACAGGGCCTCCTGCCACTGCAAACAAATTCCAGACATATGTGCCACTTTGAACATCTGGAAAATCAAAGCTAGGCCAACAAGTTTTGCAAGCAAGCGCCTTTAATCACTGACCATCTCCTCATCCTCAGTATTAACTTTTCTGTGGAACTTCTTGTCTCAAATATTAACAACAACATTTCTTATATATTGAACTGTATTCTAGTTATTTCTAAAATTAAAAAAAATCATGTATGATAAACTGGTATCTGCCAAAAAGGGAAAAATAAAGTTAGAAGTTTCTCACTTTTTTCTAACACTTATTTAAAATCTTTGTGAGATAGCACTCTTTTAAAAGAAAAGTCATATCCATTTTTTAATGTTTAAAAATAATTAATTTTATTTATTAATTTATGAGAGAGAGAGGCAGATAGTGAAAGAGAGAACGGACAGGCCAAGGCCTCCAGTCACTGCAAACGAACTTGAGATGTATGTGCCACCCTGAGCATCTGGCTTATGTGGGTCCTGGGGAATCAAACCTAGGTCCTTTGGCTTTACAGGCAAGTGACTTATCCACTGAGCCATCTCTCCAGCCCAAAAATCATATTCTTAAAAGCATGCCTAGGGAAACACTATTATCAGGGGAAACCAACAGAATAGGAGAAGCTGGATGTATTTTTCTAATCTCAGTTAATGTCACTGCCCCCAGGATTTTACTCCCCCCACTGTGCCAACAGTTTCCTTTTCTGCTAATTAAAAAGGAAAAGAGGGGACTTCCGGCCAAGATGGGGACCGCCTAGTTGTGCTGCAAATCCCGGGGAAAGAAAGATAGACGCAGATCCTAAGGAGAGAGCCACCCCAGCATACCTCAAAAGGGCTCCACCTGAAACTAAGGAAAATTGGCAAAACAAGCAAGTGTGCTGTTTTCCTGATGAACCAGATACCAGCACAAGGGTGAAGGAGACCAACACAGAAAAATCAACTCCTACCAAATCAGAGAGCCAGAGCCTCAGAGGCCCCCAACACCTCATCACTGAAGCAGACCAAAAATGAAACCAACACGGCTCAGGGAAATTTTGCGGGAGAGGGGGCGGAAAGAATGTCAGAGCCACATGTTGGGTCATGATATGCAGAGACATTTATCGTACCAATAACTGTGGGCTAACTCCACAATGCACGACCCATATACCTCAACAAGGAGGGGCCAATGGGGAGGGGGTAGGTCACGGATGAGCCTATTAATGGTACCAAACTGCCTGTATTTGCTGAATACAAAACTAATTTAAAAAAAATAAAAATTTTAAAAAAAAGGAAAAGAGGGGCTGAAGAAATGACTTAGCAGTTAAGGAGCCTGTCTTCAAAACCTAAGGACCCAGGTCCAGTTTCCCAATACCTACATAAAGCCAGTTGTACAAAGGGGCACATGTGTTGGAGGTCATTCACAGTGGCTAGAGGCCCTGGAGCACCCATTCTCTATCTGCCTCTTTCTCTCTCTAATAAATGAAATTGGACAAAACAAAAAGAAGGCTTATCCAAACAACTATTTTTTTCTAAGTCAGTTACAAAGACACAGGGAACATGTGGAAAATAACATCCTAAGAACAATGTCCCTTTAGCTGTCTTGGGGCGGGGGTATGTACATGAGAGTGCAGACACAGGGCACGGGGGGGGGGGGGGGGGGGGGACAAGCGTCCACCTCACTTTGGCGTAAGTGTTCCTGCTCACCTTGAGCATGCCACACAGCCCAGGAGGAGGACATGCTCTTGTCTCCTCTCCCATCTCACCAGAGAAGGGCTGGGGTTAGATGCTTGGCACACTTGGTCCTGTTTTTATGAGGGTTCCGGAGATTTGAACCCAAGTCATCATGCCTGTGCAGGATGACTTTACCCACTGAGCTATCTCTCTAACTGGAACATGAATTTCAACTACACCAAACTATCCTATGAAATTCATCAGGAAAAGGTTAAGATCATGATCAATAAAATATGTAAATACCAAATTAACACTAAGGGGTAATAGTAAAAAGGCCTATTGTGAAAACAGTACTTTGTAAATAAGTCACACTGAGTGTTTACTACTAAACTCAAGTGAGACCAAAATTACTGTCATTTAATGAGATATATATATATATGTGCGTGTATATATACATATACATAAAATCATTGCTGTGCATCATGTTCAATTATTCAAGTTCAAAGAAAATGTTTATAATTAGTATTCCAAGGTTTTGTGGGGGCAGGGTCTCATGCTAGCCCAGGCTAACCTCAAATTTGCCATGTAGGTGAGGATAGCCTCCCAAATGCTGGGATTACAGGTGTGCTAAAATTAGTATTTTTTAAATATAAATAAAAGGAGGGCTGGAGGTATGGCTTGGTGGTTAAGGCACTTGCCTGCAAAGCCAAAGAACCCAGGTTTGGTTCCCCAGGACCCACGTAAGCCAGATGTACAAGGTGGCACATGTGTCTGGAGTTTGTTTGCAGTGGCTGAAAGCCCTGGCATGCCCATTCTCTCTCTCTCTCTCTCTCTCTCTCTCTCTCTCTCTCTCTCTCTGCCTTTTTCTCTTTCTCTTAAATAAATATAATAAAATTAAAGAGAATCAGTGAAGAAACAAGGTTCAAGAGGTGCTGACAAAAGTTAACTTCAAGAGATAGATAAGGGGCAGAAGAGTAGAAGGGACCAGCTTTTCCTGGAAGAACCAACCAGGGGTCTTTGCTTCTCAAATAAAGAATATTAGGGGGCTGGAGGGATGGCTTAGTGGTTAAGGCGCTTGCCTGCAAAGCCAAAGGACCCAGATTTCATCCCCCAGGACCCATATAAGCCATATGCACAAGGTGGTGCATGTGTCTGGAGTTCACCTACAGGGCTGTAGGCCCTGGTGTGCCCACTCTCTCTATCTGCTTCTCTCTCTCAAATAAATAAATAAATAAATAAAAATTAGGGTTCAGTAATGTTCCTCTTCCCTTTCTCAGTGGAACATCTGGACAAAGCAAGAAAGCATAGGCCCAATGACACCAAGTCCCTTTCCTGCTGGAGATTATTCCAATCTGACTGTTAGCCTATTGCAAGGGATTATATCGAGCAAGAAGAAATTAAGGCACGATTTGTCGTTAAAAAGATGAGCTATGAACAAAGTGTCTGTTATACTCATGACCTCACAAAGGCTGTTGCTACCTACACCAGACCTGCACAAAATTGGTCCCATTAGCATGTCATCATGGATGATGGAGGAGAGCAAGGAAGACAGGACAGCAGAAGAGGGAAGACAACATAGGAAATGGCTTTCAATATGTGGTATCAAGTGTCCATGATACATCCAACAGCATCTTCTATGCATAGCCCTCCTAACTTTCAGTTAATACCAAAACACAGAATTACACTCTATGAAGCCATAAGAGACTAGCAGAGCACCCAAAGGACCCAAGTGACGCTGCCAGGCTATCTTTCCTACACACCCAGGAGAAGGTCTAGGTAGTCACAGAAAGCTTATGGCACTTCCTCAATCAAACCTGTTCATTCTAGGACAGTCTTATCAAAGGTGAGATTCACTTTTGGATTTACAGGGTTTTATGCACAGGTCCCAATTCAAATATGCTTGGTCACTCTCTACCTCCATTCCAGAGCAGAACTGATGGATCGTGTGAAATTCCAAGAATACCAGTTTCAAGATAAACACATGCTCCAAACTTCGGAGTGATATAAGTAATAGAATTTCAATACTGAAAACACAGCTGCATCATAATCACTATACTTACAGTGAAATAAAGCCATTATCTCCACAAGAATCTTGTCCAAGGTCAACAACAAAACTGCTGCGCTCACGCTGGGACTAGTGCTAAGAGCACCTTCCTAACATGTGCAAGGCCCTGGGGTCTGTTCTCCACCTGATCTCAGCCAAAAGCTGCAGTGACTTCTTTCAACACAGAAAAGCACCTTTTACAGAGAAACCTGAGAAATACTTCATCTACTATATTATAAAATTAGACCATTAAAAAAATACTTTAGAAATACTTCAGAAATTTATACTATACACACTTCTAGTTCAAAACGTCTAAAAGTGTGCCTTATTACCCTCAAATACTCCAAAATGAAAAAAAGTAAAGGAAGAAGACAAGCTTTCACTGTCAGACATGAATTACAAATATTAGGGGGAAGTAAAAAGCAACCCACAAAATCTAAAAGGAACAGGGCTTGGTATTATTAATCCCTCCTTACAATGTGCTTCTCCAGACACAAAATGGCGTGGATATCCATGACCTCACAGTGCCTGACACTACCTACACAAGACCATCATAATAGGAGGAAATGATGATGACCTCAAAATAAAAGAGACCGGTTGAGAGGGAGAAGGGATATGATGGAGAGTGGAGTTTCAAAGGGCAAAGTGGGGGGGAGGGAAGGAATTACCATGGGTTATTGTCTATGATTATGGAAATTGTCAATAAAATTTTAAAAAGCCAAAAACAAAACAAAAAATAAAAATATATAAATAAAAATAAATATAATAACAAAAACCTAAAATGAGCCCTCTGGTGCACTGTAAACCCATAGTTTTCTCAGACAGATGTGTATGTTCATAAATGTACTCCCTTGCTCTACACAGTGGGGCAGCGACATTCGAAGAGCAATGAATACAAGTCCCCAGACAGCGGTTCCTAAGGACTATTTTCACTTAAAAATAGAACCAAAGAAAGCAGCAGGTAAATTTAGAACATCTTAAAAGCATGGGCTCACTCAAAACCAAAGAACAATAACCCAGCCGGAAGGGGTTCTTTCTCACTGACCAAATCAAAAGTAGGTTGACGGCTGGAAATACAGCTCCATGGGAGAGAACCTGTCTAACCCTGGGTTCAATTACATTTTTCAAAAAGGAGGGGTGTTGCAGAGATGGCTCAGTGGACAAAACTTGTTGCGCAAGTCAGAGTACCCAGACTCCATGTAAAAAGCTAGAAGCTGTCCAGGCTTCTGAAATGCCCACAGGCTGACAATGAGATGCAAGATAGAGACAGGAGACGATCCTGGAAAGTTTGGAAGCTTGGGAAAGACCAGCAAGAAAAGCAAGAATGAGAGCTCCGACCTCAAACGGGGTGGAGGGCGAGGACTGACAGAAGTCCTCATGCAACAGTATGTGTGCGCACACACACAAATAAAAAATGAATTAATTAGTAGTTTAAAAATTGAACACCAGGGCTGGAGAGGTGGCTCAGCAGTTAAGGTGCTTGTCTGAAAAACCCAAGGATCCAAGTTTGATTCTCCAGGACCCATGTAAAGCCAGATGCACCAGGTGGTACATGTGTCTAGAGTTCATTTGCAGTACGCAGGCTGGAGGCCTGGGTGTGCCGTGTGTGTGTGTGTGTTGGTCTCTCAAATATTAAAAACATCATCATCATCATCAAAATAAATGAAAATGAATTGTGCCTGTGTTGCAGTCAGGTTCTCACTGCTGGGAGAAATCACTCAACCACGAGCTGCTTGTTAGAAAAAGAGATTTCGGCTTACAGACTTCAGAGGAAGCTCCACAATGGCATGGGAAAACGGTGGCATGAGCAGAGGGTGGACATCACCCCCTGGCCAACATAAGGTGGACAACAGAAAGAGCAGTGTGTGCCAAACACTGGCATGGGGAAACTGGCTATAACAACTATAAGCCCGCCCCCAGCAGTACACAGCCTCTAGCAGGTGTTAATTCCCAAATCTCCATCAGCTGGGAACCCAGAATTCAGAACAACTAAGTTTATGGGGGACAACTGAATCAAACCACCGTAGCCTGTGAATGTAACAGGAAACATGAGTCTATATACATGTAAATAAGTTAAGAATCTGAAGAGGAAATAATATTTGTATGTTTCACAATACCTCCAAAATGTTCACTAACTACACAATGGAAAAGAGTACTTAAAATAAGGGGAGTGGGCTGGAGAGATGGCTTAGTGGTTAAGTGCTTGCCTATGCAGCCTAAGGACCCCGGTTCAAGGCTCGATTCCCCAGGACCCACGTTAGCCAGATGCACAAGGGTGTGCACACATCTCGAGTTTGTTTGCAGTGGCTGGAGGCCCTGGTGTGCCCATTCTCTCTGCCTCTTTCTCTCTCTGTCACTCTCAAATAAATAAATAAAATAAACAAAAAAATTTTTAAAAAGGCTAGCGAGATGGCTTAGCAGTTAAGGCACTTGCCTGCAAAGACTAAGAATGCATGTTTGAATCTCCAGGTTCCACGTGAGCCAGATGCACAGTGACTCAAGTGCTCACTGTGTGCACATGCACACAAGGGGAGCACACATCTGGAGCTTGTCTGCACTGGCTGTAGCCCTGACACACCCACTCCCCCCACTCAAAAAAGAGGAAAAAAAAAGGATGAGGCTGAAAGACAATGCTATCAGCTTAGGTGAGCCTCAGGAGCAGGAGACACTGACCACCTCGTAGATACAATGAGAAGAAAGCATCGTCACATGAATCTCTGAAAACCTTGCCAAATATCTGATTATAACACTCTCAATTATGAAATCTCAATAAGTATTCTATAAAATAACAAGGCTTCCAATTGTCAGAAACATGTATGTTTTTTAAGTACAGGCAAGGCAGAAATTGTTCCAGATCAAAAGGGCAGAGAGACAAGGAAATATAATATTTAAGGACAACTGGTAAGGTTCAGAAGTATTTACTGGGTGTGGTGGCACACACCTTTATTCATCCAGTACTTTATTAATCCAGCAGAGGTAGGAGGATCACCACAAGTTCAAGGCCAGCCTGGGACTGCAGAATGACTACCAGGTCAGATTGGACTAGAGCAAGACCCTAATTTGGAAAAAAAAAAAAACAAAAACAAAACAGTGAGTATTCACGTTAACTAATTTTGATAGTTATGATGTCATTATGTAGGAGAGGAGAATGTCCTTATTCATAAGAAATAAACACATAAGCACTTTAGGATGACAGAGCCTCGGATGGGCAATGGATTGTCAAATAGTTCAGGGAACAAATCATTCAAACTTTTTACAAAAATATTTTTAGGGCTGGAGAGATGGCTTAGCAGTTCAGTGCTTGCCTGTGAAGCCTAAGGACCCCATTTCAAGGCTCCATTCCCCAGGACCCACGTTAGCCAGATGTACAAGGGGGCACACGCATCTGGAGTTCATTTGCAGTGGCTGGAGGCCCTGGCACATCCATTCTCTCCCTCCCTTTCTCTCTCTACCTCTTTCTCCCTCTGTATGTTGCTCTGAAATAAATGAAAATAAACAAAATCTAAAAATATTTTTTAATGTTTTATTTTTATTTATTCATTTGAGAGTGAGAAAGAGGCAGAGAGAGAGAGAGAGAGAGAGAGAGAGAGAGAGAATGAGAATGAATAGGAACTCCAGGGCCTCCAGCCACTGAAAACGAACTCCAGATGCGTGTGCCCCCTTGTGCTTCTGGCTTACGTGGGTCCTGGGAATCGAACCTGGGTCCTTTGCCTTTACAGGCAAGTACCTCAAACTACTAAACCATTTTTCCAGCCCTAAAATATTTTAAATATATTTTTATTTATTTCGGGGGCAGGCAAATAGTGGGGATGCCAAGACCTTCAGCTGCCATAAATGAACTCCAGATGCATGTGCCACCTTGTGTCTCTGGCTTACATAGGTCCTGGAGAACTGAACCTGGGTCCTTTGGTTTTGCAGGCAAATACCTTAACTCTTAAGCCATCTCTCCAGCCCTCGCTTCAGGCTTTAAAAAAAATTTTTTTAATATATTTATTTATGAGAGAGAGAGAGAGAGAGGAGAAGAGAATGGGTATTCCTGAGCCTCTAGCCACTGCAAACTCCAGTCGCATATGCCACCACATACATCTGGCTTACCTGGGTTCTGGGGAGCTGAACCTTGGTCCTTAGGCTTTTCAGGAAAGTGCCTTAATTGCTAAGCAATCTCTCCAGCCCAATTTCAAACTTTTATGTGTATCTGTCATTGTCTCAAGAACTAAAACTATGGATAAGAATATAGCTTAGTTGGGTAAAATTGTTTGCCTGGCATACACAATACCTTGGGTTCAATCCTCAATACCACCTACCCTAGGAGCATTGTATGACTGAAATCCCAGCATTTAGGCAGTGGAAGCAGGATCAACAGTAGCCTGGACTATATGAGACCCTGTCTCAAAACCCAGGAAGGATTTATCTACAAACAGCAAGTACACTAAGAATACCAAGTAGATATGAGGGGAGGGGAAGACAATAAAATACAATACAGCATTTCCTTTATTCAGTTTCAGTTACCTGACATCAAACAGGGCACAGGACCCAGTGTCCCTGGAGGGTCATGGAGGGAAGGAGGGAGCGGTGAAATGACTGCAGGGACAGTGACCATCTGTCACCAGGTCTGGCAGCTCTGGAGTCCTGGAACTAACCTGGGCTCTGTCCCTACCACTCCAGGGACTCTTTCCCTGGAGACACCTGCTGTTTCTCACAAAGGGCACCTGAGGAGTTCATAATTCTCCTAAATGGAACTGGAAAGGTCACCTAGAAATAGGGAGTGCCAGGTGCTGGAAAGATGGATCAGTGGGTCAAGGTGCTTGCTGGCAAAGCCTGACAGCCTGGCGTTTGATTCCCCAATACCCACCCCATAAAAATCCAGAAGCACAGAGTGGTGCAGCTTCTAGAGTTTGTTTGCAATGGCAGGAGGCCCTGGGAGGCCCAAATTCCTTCTCTCTCTCTCTCTGATTATCTCTTTCTGTCTCTTTTAAGTAAATAAAAATATTTTTAAAAATTAATTTTATAGACTAGGGAATGTGGGCTGGAAAGATGACTTAATGATTGAGGTGTTTGCCTGCAAATCCTAAGGACACAGGTTCTATTCCTCAGTGTCCACATAAAGCCAGAATGCACAAGGTGGCATGTGCGTCTGCAGTTTGTTCACAGTGGCTAGAGGCTCTGGCAAACCCAATTCTCTCTTTCTCATAAATAAAAAAAAAAAATTTTTTTTAAATAGGGAATGCCGTCCAGTATGGTGGCGCACGCCTTTAATCTCAGCACTCAGCACTTGGGAGGCAGAGGTAGGAGGATGGCCGTGAGTTTGCGGCCACCCTGAGACTACATAGTGAATTCCAGGTCAGTCTGAGCTAGAGTGAGACCCTACCTCAGAAACAAAAAAAGGGGGGGAGGAATGCCACTGTTTCCCTGCTGTGTTCCTAGAGCCACTTTTCAGAGGGAGGTGGAGTTGTAGTGAGGGCCTCTGGGTTGCCTTAGGCCCTCACCTGTGCCATGGGTGATGGGTGGGAGGTTCTCAGGCACCCAGTGGTGACTGTGCACTACGTGCTTGTTGCACTCCTCCTCCGCCCCAAGAGCTGGTGGTTTGGTATGAAGCAAGACACAGGCAGTCAGTGGCCATGCTGTGCCTCTGTGCCATACACTGTAGGTCAGCTAGGGCGAAGAGATGGCTTAGCAGTTAAGGCACTTGCCTGCAAAGCCAAAGGACCTTGGTTCAAATCCCCAGTACCCACATAAACTAGATGTACAAGATGCAGTACGCATCTGGAGTTCATTTGCAGCGGCTGGAGGCCCTGGTGTGCCCATTCTCTCTCTCTCTCTCTCTCTCTCTCTCTCTCTCTCTCTCTCTCTCTCTCTCTCCCCCCCCCCTTCTTTCTCTCTCTCTCAAATAAGTAATTAAAATAAAATATTTAAAAAAGAAAGGTCAGCTAGCCTCACTAAGGACATCTGATGGGTATAGCCAAATAATAAGCTTGACTAAATCTCCATTCTCTAGTATACAACTTTGCAGTATCCTAAAAGTGTGTCCCTATACCAGGTGTTTCTAAAGAATTTTCCTCAATGCCTAGCCTTTGGAGATGGAGCTTTGAGCTGCAATCCCACAAAACCTCAAGCACAGACAAGCCAGAGCTCTTCCATCCTGGGTGCTTCACATTCACTTGCAGGTCCATCATGCCTGCAAAGGCATGCCGGATGCAGCTGGTCACTTCACTTCCACAACCAAGAAGCATCCAGTGATGAATGCTCCCAAAAACATTTGACAGAAAATTCCAGAAACAGGGGTTGGAGAGATGGCTTAGTGGTTAAGGCAGTTGCCTGCAAAGCCTAAGGATTCAGGTTCAATTCCCCAGTACCCATGTAAGCCAGATGCACAAGGTGGCACATATATTTGGAGTTGGCTTACAGTGGCTAGATGCCCTGGTATACCCATTCACACACTCTGTCTCCCAAATAAATACAAATGTTTAAAAAAAAAAACCAAAGAAGAAAA
Organism: Jaculus jaculus; assembly: GCF_020740685.1. Lineage (NCBI taxonomy): Eukaryota > Metazoa > Chordata > Mammalia > Rodentia > Dipodidae > Jaculus > Jaculus jaculus. The sequence goes on from NC_059121.1 coordinate 11,954,370, forward strand.
TTCCAGAAACAGGCACTGGAGAGAGATGGCTTAGTGGTTAAAGGTGCTTGCTTGCAAAGCTTGATGGCCCGGAGTTCAATTCCCCAGTACCCATGTAAGCCAGATGCACAAAGTGGCACATCGAGATAAAAAAGAAGAGAAAGCCTGCTGCTTAGAAACAGACAGATCCTCAGCACAGCAGCCAGGGCTCAGGACGGGTTTCAGAGAGGCACGAAGAGCACTTCGTAGTGCCACACTCACTGCCGACCAGAGAGGAGTGTGAGCTCCGCTCTTACGAAAGTAAGTGGTTACTGAGAGCCCGGCACTAAAGGAGGCAGCTCAGTCACGCCCTTCAAGGCTTAGGGAGCACTGCAGCAGAGAGGGTGGGGAGAACTGAAGAGCCCCAGGGTGGGAAGGAGTACTGGGTCACTGTCCTTGGAGCTCACAGGGGCTATCATGACCCCCACAAGACCTACCCAATGTGGAGTCCATCAACATTTTGACACGGAGGATGGAGTAGGACAGAAAGAGTAAGACTAAAACAGAAGAAGGAACAGGGACAGGGGAAAGATAAGAAAAGAAAGTCAAAAGAAGGAAACCCAATCAAAGTATAGTACGTTCATGTATTAAAATTCTCAATAAAACATCTTAAAGAAAAGGTATTTAGGCCACCATCATGAAAACAAACGATCATAAATGTTGGCGGGGATGTGAAAAAAAAGGAACCCTTCTGCACTGCTGGTGGGAATGCAATCTGGTCCAGCCATTGTGGAAATCAGTGTGGAGGTTCCTAAAACAGCTAGAGATTGATCTACCATATGACCCAGCTATAGCACTCCTAGGCATATATCCAAAGGACTCATCTCATTTCCTTAGAAGTACGTGCTCAACCATGTTTATTGCTGCTCAATTTATAATAGCTGGGAAATGGAACCAGCCTAGATGTCCCTGAACAGATGAGTGGATAATGAAGATGTGGCACATTTATACAATGGAGTTTTACTCAGCGGTAAAGAAAAATGAAGTTATGAAATTTGCAGAAAAATGGATGGACCTGGAAAGTATTATACTAAGTGAGGTAACCCAGACCCAGAAAGCCAAGCGCCACATGTTCTCTCTCATATGTGGATCCTAGCTACAGATGACTGGGCTTCTGTGTGAGAATGAAAATACTTAGTAGCAGAGGCCAGTAAGTTAAAAAGGAGACATAAAGGGTAGAGAAAGGAAGGGAGGAGGATACTTAATAGGTTGATATTGTATATATGTAATTACAATGATTGTAATGGGGAGGTAATATGATGGAGAACGGAATTTCAAATGGGAAAGTGTGCGGGTGGGGAGGGAGGGAATTACCATGGGATATATTTTATAATCATGGAAAATGTTAATAAAAATTAAAAAAAGAGAGAGAGAGAGAGAGAGAGGGAGGGAGAGAAAGAGGCAAATAGAGAATGGGTGCACCAGGTCCTCTAGCCACTACAAATGAACTCCAGATGCATGTGCCACCTTATGCAACTGCTTTAACCAGTAAGCCATCTCTCCGGCCCCTACTTTTAAAAATATTTTTGTTTACTTATTTATTTGAGAGAGAGAGGGAGGGGGAGAGAAAGAGGTACTCAGATTATTGAATATTCTTCTAAACAACAATAAAAGGATGTTTAATCCAATTTGAAAATGAACATGGATTTAAGTAAACATGTCTCCAAGATACATATGTGGCCCAAAAGCACACTTGAAAAGATAGTCAACAAGAAAAATAATAATATAATATAATATAATATAATAATAATATAATAAAATACCTCTATGAGAAATAGCTTCACCCACTAGGGTAGCCATAATCAAGACCATAGAGACCATAGAGAATCAAGACCATAGAGAATAACGCAAGGAGGCAGAGAAATCAGAACCTGTGTACTTAGGTGTGCAACGTGTAGAATCGTGTCGTTGCCATGGACAGCACTTCAGCAGTTTCTCAAATAAAAGCTGAGCATGGAGTTATTGTGTGACTGAGCAGTGCTGCCCCACAAGAAATACTAAAACAAAAACAAATGCACAGATATTCAGAGCAGCAAATTCTTTTTTCTTTTTTCTTTTTTCTTTTTTTGGTTTTTCAAGGTAGGGTCTCGCTCTAGTCCAGGCTGACCTGGAATGGAATTCACTTGGTAGTCCCAGAGTGGCCTTGAACTCATGGCAATCCTCGTATCTCTGCCTCCGGAGTGCTGGGATTAAAGGCATGCGCTACCACACCCGGCCAGGGCAGCAGATTCTAATCATCATAAAACCTGGGGCTGGAGAGATGGTTCCATTGTTAAGACACTTGCCTAGAAAACCTAATGACCTAAATTCAATTCCCCAGGGCCCACGTAAAGCCAGATGCACAAAGTGGCACAAGCATCTGGAGTTTGATTGCAGCAGCTGGAGGCCCTGGAGCACCCGTTCATTCTCTCTCTCTCTCCCTCTGCTTATAAATAATTAAAATAAAATATTTTTTAAAGTCACATCATCAGGTGATGGACGAAGTGTGTTATGTCCACACAATGAAATATTACCAATCAAAAAAAAAAAAAAAAGGTATTTACCTTCTACCAGGTCTGGTGGCACATGATTGCAATGCACCTGGAGATGGAGGCAAGAAAATTAATGCGTTCAAGGACGGCCTCAGCTATATGGTAAGTTTGAGGCCAATCTATACTACCTGGAGACACTGACTTCTCTGAGAGAAAATTATATTTTAAAAAAAAGGAATCTACCTTATATCTGTGAAATTGTAAAGGGAAAAATTCATGCTCCTACTTCAAACTACAAAAGTTATAGGCACTGGGAGTTGGGAGTGCAGCTCAGTGATAGATCACTTGATTGTCATCCATTTCACTTAAAAAAATGTTACAACCACATAAGGTGTGAATACCTGTGGTCTCAGCATCCACTAGGAGTCTTAGAACCTTTATATTCATAAGAAGTATCACCATTACCATACATTTTGGGGATCATACACCAAAAACTAACAAAATGTGATCTCCAAAAACACTGAGTTGTGAAGCGAGGCGTGGTGGCGCAGGCCTTTGATCCCAGTCCTCAGGAGACAGGGGCAGGAGCTTAGCCCTGAGTTTGAGACCAGCCTGGAACTGCAGAGTGAGTTCCAAGTCAGCCTGGACTACAGTGAGAACCTACCTTGGGGGGAGGTGGGGAAAGGTGAGTTTTGTTAGCAAGAACGATTAAAAGAACTGTGTTCTGAGCAGTCATCTAGTTAATACCACAGCTAGCTCTCTGTACTGTGGGAGAGCTCACAGCATGACTGAAAATAGGAGGGTGTCTCCCGAAGTACAGGAAACACCTGTGGCAGAAAGTCAGGCTGCCACATAGCCTCACGGAGAAGCCCAATGGTTAGCTCTTCCTCCCTTTCTTCTTCTAAGCAATTACCAAAGCAAGAAGCAGTGTTCACTTGGCCTGGGAAGACAGGCTTAAATGCCCAATAAGGTGTAAGCATAAAACACTCTCCACTAAAAAAAAAAAAAAATCTAATACCTGAAGAGAAGCAAAAAGCATAGATATACCAAGCACAATAAAATCAAATTTCAAGTAGAAACAAAAGACAGTATTAAAATAATAACCAATATCTCAGACGCTCTAGGTCACATATAGACCAAAATACTGCTAAAAAAACAAATGATGGAAAAGAGGACTCAGAAAATTCATTCCAAAAACAAGTAACAAAAGAACTGAAAACCAAGAAAGTGAGCTCAAAGATTAAGCCTCAAGATTCTCCCACAATGCAATGCCAACTTTTGTCTTTTTTAAATTAAAGGAAGTAATGAAAGTTTCAAAAGTCTCAACTGGACCTAAATCCCCGAAGTGCACAGGCTCTCAAAGTCCATAGGCCTCTGGACCTGAAGTCTTCAAGTGTAACACCAACAAGTCACTTTTCCATTCGCCTTTTACATTTAAAGCTAGGGCTATCATACCACCTACAGCATTATGACACTGTTACTGTATTTGTTGTTATATACTCCAGATTCGTTCTGATTTGGCTTGAGACAGGGTTTCATTCTGTATCCAAGACTGGCCTCTAGTTCAAGATCCTCTTGCCTCAGCTTCCTATGTGCTGGGATTACAGATGTGTACCAGCATGTACAACTGAGATTGCTTTTTTTTGTTTGTTTGTTTTGTTTTAGAGGTAGGGTCTCTCTCTGGTCCAGGCTGACCTGGAATTCACTATGGAGTCTCAGGGTGCCTCGAACTCTCAGCAATCCTCCTACCTCTGCTTCCCGAGTACTGGGATTAAAAGTGTGTGCCACCACACCCGGCTTGAGATTGCTTTTTTTTTTTTTAAATTTTTTTTTTAATTTATTTGAGAGCGACAGACACAGAGAGAAAGACAGATAGAGGGAGAGACAGAGAATGGGCGCGCCAGGGCTTCCAGCCTCTGCAAACAAACTCCAGACGCGTGTTTTTACTAAAGCCATATTAACATGCAATGTTTAGTGTTACTGTTAGGTTTTTAATTTGTTTTAATTTCTTCTAGAAAAATAGGAATATATAACTCACATAAACCCAAACTCTCAGAGGTTCCCAATAATTTTTAAGTATTAAGGGAGTCTAAAACCAAAAAAGTCAAATGTATTTATGGTTACTATTATTTCTCTCGATTTTCCCATATTATAACAAAGTAACTCCTCCAACAGGCAAGTAAAACGTGTCCCAAAGGAAATCATCCCGACCACAAATGGTATCTGAATTGACAAGGGTTCAACATATGACTGTTGCACACACAATGGTGAGAAAGGATGTACACTCAATAGAATCTACACTTCCAAGTGTTGACCACTCCCTCCAGCATACCAAAAGGCCAAGATATAGCTCATGATGTGCAAAAATCAATGGGCTCTACGTAAGGATGCCCCTATGAATGAAGTCCACAGGGTTTACTACACCAAACATTTTCTAGTTCCTTTTCACTACATAATGTACCTAAATTCATAGATGGATAAACGACCTCCAAATAAGTAGAGCCTTATCTTATCAAGCTAATTTTTATATATTTTTACGTTAGTTTCACATGCCAGGGCCTTCATTCAGTGGCACCTGGAAAACAATGTGGAGTAGCAAGAATCAAATGTGTTTACAGGCCATCTCTGAGGCCCTTGGTTTCCTACCAGGAATAGATGGTAAGACCCTATCACTGAAGACTCCACATACTTGGGCTGCAAGGTCACTGAAGAATCCTGCTGGAACTGACCTGATAACCTTCTCCATGTAGACCAGCTGACAGAAAGCTGGAAGAAGCCATTCTGCATGCAGTTCAATGGGAGAAAGAGATACCACCAGTGAAGATACTCAACAGTGGACACTGCAAGCCTTATATTTGGCCAGCCAGGCCAAATGAGCCAATGGGTGCAATAGTGGCACATCTGTCATGGTGGAAACCAACTGCCCTCTAATTGGACTGGAGGCCCACTCCATGAGAGAGAATACATCCCTGATACTGAAAACCTACAACAGAGGTAGTTATGAGCCCTTGGGGTGTAACGTCTGCTGATGTCTGGCTGAATGTATATACTATACTCATCAAACTGCCCAGTAAGCACCTCTCTTAATATTCATACCCATATATTATTAGTAGAGAACCTTCTCTTCTCAGATGGCAGTAACCTTGGGATGACTCAGAAGACATCATGATGCTGGGAAGAAGTGACAGAGGAGTGCTCAGCACTGCAATATCTCTATCACACCTTCCAAGGCTCAGGATCTTTTGCAGAAGAGGTGGTGGAAAGAATGTAAGAGCCAAAGGTAGGGTAGAACTCCTTAAAATGTGCTCCTACAGACACAAAATGGCCTGGATATCCATGACCTCACAGTGTCTGACACTACCTACACAAGACACCATAATAGAAGGAAAAGATGATGGCATCAAAAAAGAGACTGATTGAGAGGGGGAGGGGATATGATGGAGAATGGAGTTTCAAAGGGGAAAGGGGCGTCATTACCATGGGATATTGTTTACAATCATGGAAGTTGTTAATAAAAAATTAATTAATTAAAAAGAAAAGAATCAAATGTGTGATAGGTTAAAGTGTGTGTGTAGTTACAGACCAAAACAGGAGCGTGTGCAGCAACCTGAACACTGATTCCAGGGGTATAAGGAGAAGAAAGAAAATGAGGAAACAAGGTATAAAAACAGAACAGTACACTACTGAATATTAAAATAAAATACTGGTATGTACACTCAATTGGAATGCAAAACATTCAGAATTAATGAGGTTAATCAGATAAATTTTTCTACAGAATGTTTAGAGGAATTTTGGGGGTGATAAGCATGGACTAATGAAGCCTAGAAAAGAAAGGAAAGGTAAAATATAGTTAAATTATTGGTTAACATGGAAAAATAATTAAAACAAAACTAACTAAAAAATTGGAAACTAAAGCTCGATTTTTTTTTAAATTAGGATCCCAAGGATAAAGATAAAATATAGCTACGAAAAATGGGAATACTTTAAAGAGCTAGTGATGGTAAGTACTCAGAAAGAGAAAATAATAATGTGAGAGAAAACAGAAGGCAGAAATTATGAACTAAGTTTCTTGGTTAAATCAAAAGCAAGCATTATAGGGCATAATTCATATATACATTTTTGATGGCAAACTGAATCATCTATTATGAACAGTTAAGTACAATTAATACAGGTTGTCAGGAAAGGAAAATAAAAAGAAAGTTCTTAAAGGATTTTAACAAGACATTCCAAGAATGAACAAATAAGCATGTAACAGAGAGGTAGATGAACAAGCAAGGCAATGAAAATGCAAGCAACAAAATAAAGGGACAGAAAGAGCATCTGGGTAACAATTATAAAGAACAAAATTAGTCTGTTATCCAACATCACTATGATTCTGTATAATTCCAAATATTTTTAAGTACTGCCATAATATATTTTGGCAGCAAAAGCAGCTTAAATTTTAAGTCATATTACCTATAAGCCATTATTTCAAACAAATACCTAAATAAGTACCTAATTTTCTGAAATTTTAGTGTTTCCTACCAGATACTGTTTTTACTATCAATAGCTCAGTATCAATGATGTCTAAAGAGGCAAATTTCACAGATTTACCAATGATATATGTGAAATGTCTCTATTGGTACCACTTAGTTAAGAAACAGGGCACAATGCCATTTTCATATTTGAACCTTGTTAAACAAAAAAAAATTTTTTTTTTGGTTTTTCAAGGTAGGGTCTCACTCTAGCCAAGGCTGACCTGGAATTCACTGTGGAGTCTCGGGGTGGCCTCAAACTCATGGCAATCCTCCTACCTCTGACTCCTGCGTGCTGGGATTAAAGGCATGCACCACCACGCCCGGCTACTAACCTTGTTAAATTTTTATACGTGAAAATCACAACAGCTTGGTCTTAAATGGCCAGGAGACTTCTCAATATACAACTTAGGTGAAGTTCTGAAAACTCAAGCTTACTTTTACAACAAGCAACATACAACTCTTTGTAAGTACTCTGCCAATTAAATATTTAAAAAAATGACACAATGAGAATATATTTTAACTGATTGCTCTTTTTAACCTCTTTTGAAACTTTGTCATACTTTAAAAAAGACTTTTAGTAAACTACAAAGTAAATAATGCCTGCAGCAGAGGGGAAGGGACTCAAAGATGAACGAAACTCCTTTCAAACTGTTGATGTCGAAACATATTACTACTGCTCTGTCCTCAAGAAGAAAAAAAAAATCAAGAACTACTTCTTAAAATGGGGAGTTTACACAGTCGTTTTCAAGTGCTGTGATACCTTATACAAAATTTGCTAATGCAGAGCATTAATTCTCTTTAAAAGATTTACTGTATTAAGTCTTTGTTGCTCTGAGGCCAAGTATAAGCCATAAAAGGAAACTGAAGTTCAACGTCATTTATTTTGTTCCCCTCTTTCAGATGCCCAAGAATAGCCTCTTCTGCTGCCTAATGGTATGTTCCAAAATCATATCACTTTAAACTCCCTGATAAAGCTAGTTTCACTTAACAGGAATTACTTGAGGATTCACAAATGTGACTAATAAAAAAAGTAAATTAAAATGAAACAAAAACTCCAGAAGACTATGCTCAAATAAAACAATATGCATAATCGTTAAACATACTCTTTTTAAAATGTACTTAATAAAAATGAAGTTGCATCAAACAGGCTGTGAAGTAATTTGGTCCTGGTTGCTAAAACCTACCTTTTCTCTAAATAATTACTTTGGTAGCGTTTGATTAAACATCAGTTTAAACTTAAGGCATACCTAGGCAATCTGATACCATATTTATTTTAATATGCACTCAAAAGAACAGCATTCTTTCACCTCCCTTTACTGTAGAAGCACTGGGAGGAAAACGAACACTAGATTTACGAAGATACATACTAAAACACGGCGTGGGAGGGGGAGCGGACTATTTGGGTTCGCTGCAACCAAAACTATTCCTCCCCGTGGACGAACTCTGACTGCTGGAATGTTTGCCATGCTTCCCATTCCACACACACACACACACACACACACAGCACAGCCCGACCCTCTCAATATGGGGCAGAACCACACAGAAACAGCCAAAACAGCGAAGCCCGAGTTTTAAAAAGCACAGCTTTGGATCACAGGGCGATTCCCATGAAAAGGAGGCGTCCTGGGCATTTCACATCGCTTCCCATGGAACCTGTGCTCAGCTGCATAGAATTCCTAACGAATCAACAACTTCGCGGGTGCTTGATTTTTCTTTTTTCTTCTTCGCAGCCATACCTCTCCCTCCCTGTCTCTCTCTTTCCAATCTTCTCAACCTCTCTATTCTTTTCTTTTCCAATTTTTTTTTTTCTTTTGCTTCCCAGGTTCAAAGAGTCTAGCAGACCTCTTCCAACCAAGGAACCCCCAGAAAGAGCACATTTCGCTACAACTGGGTCCAGTACCCGCCTGAAGAGCAACCGAGAAATACGTTCAGCGGTGTCTCAACAAAAACGTCTCCACCTAGGGTCGAGGCGGATGGGCGGCACGCACCCACCCACCCGGCTCGCTCAGAAAGCACCGCGGCCGTCTTCTCCAACACCCCCTCCACCCCGAGGGGCAGCGACCTAAAAAACCGACTTTTCTCCACCACCCCCTCTCCAAAAAAAAAAAAAAAAATCAAGAAGTTGCCAGACTCAGCAACTTCATGTACATCGCACAGGTTCCGGAAGACGACAACTCCTGGACCCCCAAATCTCAACAAAGGCTACTCTTGTCTTTGGATCCCCACCTCCCCGCTCCCCTCCCGAAAAGAAAAAAAAAACGAAAAACTTCGTCCCAGTGCATTCCTCCGATCTCGGTCTTTTAAAACAGTCCAGATGGTGGGAGGTGGAGAGGGGGAAGGAAAACTAAGTAAGAAAATTTTAAAAGTCGGTTCTACTCCTTCGAGCTCCCGGTCCAGGGACCATTCTGGGATGAGAATTGAGGGCAATGTGTGTGTGGGGGGGAATTAATGAAAATACAAATAATAAACCCCACTCAGGCGCCGTGTTTTGCGGCCCACGAACTTTTGGGGGGTACGGGACACCCCGCTTTTCTAAAGTCAACTTACCTTTCGGTGGGCCCGGGGAGACGGAGGGGGTCAGGGCCGCTTCCTCCGCCCGGCTCGACTTGACATGATTTCCTTCCGTGGTCAGTCACTGTGCGGCGGGGTGGGTGGAAGGACCGGGCGCGGGGTATCCCGCGACCGCGGGTGGGCCGACTTCCCGGTGTCGAGGAGAAAAAGAACAACAACAAAAAAAAACCCACGAAACTTTTCACTCGTGACACACCGGCCCGCCCGCAATTGCCGTGCGAAAGTCACTTCCTGCCTCGGCGGAGGAGCAGGACCGGGCGGCGAGCGGCGGGCGGCGGGCGGCGGGCGGGGGAGAAACCCGGAAAAGCCGGCGGGAGGGCGGGCGTGGGTGCGCGCGCAGCGGGGGAGGGCGACGGGGGGAGGGGGCTGCGCGGGGGGGGGGGCCGAGGCCTGGGGGGCTCGTGAGGACGCGGCCCGCCCGCGGGGGGCGCCTCGAGGGGGGGAGCCGCGACCCGCGCGCTTAGGCCGCCGCCGCCACAGCCGGGTATTGTCTCGAGAGCGCGGACGGCTGGTTCTCTTCGCCCCGCGTCGTCGTCGCCGCTCTGGCCCCGAGCCGGAGCTGAAGGGTAGCTACGCTCGAAGTCGGCCCGCCCGTGTCCACTCGCGGTTTCCCGCCGCCGTCGGCCCTGCCGCGCGCGCCCGCCCGCTCTCTCGGTCTTCTTTTCTTCCCTTCTGCACGGCGGGGCCGAGCTCGGCTCCGGGCACTCGGAGGAGCAGCGGCGCGAATCCTCCTCCGGGAGCTCGCGGGGCCGCGGCAGGGGGGCCCCGAGGGTACGTCCCGCCGCCGCTGCCGCTGCTGCCGCCGCGCCACCTTCACTCGAGCGAGCGAGGAAGGGAGGAGGGAGAGCTGAGAAAAGGCGGAGGAAGCCCGGGCTGGAGGCGACTCCCTCCGCCCCTCCTCACAGGCCGCGGCGGCAATCGCCACCGCCCCGGCAGCCGGGAGGAATGAGACCGCGCGGCGGCGGCGGCGGCGGCGGATCGGCGGTGGGGGGGGCGGGGCGCGGAAACCTCCCGTCGGCGGCCCCCCACCCCACCAGCACCACTACCGCCAGCAGCGGGCGGCGCGAGCCAGTCGGCGCTCGCGGGGTTGAGGGGGCGGCGGAGGGGGGGAACGACGCGGGCCGACGTCTAGGGGCCGCGCGGCGGGGCGGGGCGAGTCGCTGCGGGGAGGCCGGGGGCTGCGGGCCCCCCGAACACACCCTCTGCAGAGCTACCCCCCCCCCCACCGCGCACTCCCCGAGCCCGGGCGGAGCTGCGGGGACGCAGTAGGGAACGCGTACGGAGCCCACGAAAGAACCCGCGAGGCCGCCGCCGCCCCCGGCCGATCGAGCTTCTTTGTACGACTGTAATCGGTGCAAAGAGGTTGTTGGACTGCAGCCCCGATTCACGGATCCCTTTTCAGCCCGCCGCACTCACTCAAGCTTCCTCGCGTGATGGACATGCTCAGGTTGCAGGAAGAGAGACTTGTCCTGGGTGGGGAAAGACAAAAGCTTGGCGTTAGCGAAAAGGGGGGAGGGGGGAAAAAATGGCCCGCGAAATTGCCTAGACCATAGTGCCTTTGTTAAGAGGCAACCTTGGGAGTCACTGCGAATGCCACTGTAGGCTTACCACCCCGGCCGGATGGGTGCTTCAGCCTGGCAACGCTTTGCATTTATTGCAGAGCGAGAGACAGCAGCATTCTGTCAACACATATGGCCTGCAAAGTCTCACCCATAAAATTGCACACTTTTTACAGCTCCTCAGTATGTTCACAGGCAAGGCGTCCTTGCTTTACCAGAGAAAGAATGGAAGACACACCGAGCAAGCTAATCTATTTAGTACTTACAGTGGTGATGGGACCCACTGAAGCCACTGGTTCAATTCTTCCGTCTGTCGGTCAGAGATAAATAATTGCTAAATTTGAATACGGCTATGTCTGACAGATGACTTTGGGCTTGCATGCAAGGGAAAGAGTTCCTGAAGTCCACCAAGAAATTCTTCACCGAAGTGAGTTCCATGCAACTGACCAAAGCTGCAATAATTCCAAAGATATCCAAGCCATTTTGAATAGAAGTGGGAGCTTTTAACTACATTCAGAACTGCCCGAGTTAGCCCAGGCATTATTAATTCCTAAACACAGAGCAGAGTTGGCTTACAACAGTTCAGTGTTTTCTTGGAGTAAGCATGTTAGCTGGGAGTTTGGAAATGGCTGGCTGGTGTAGGCATACCGGTCATACCAAATTGAGCGTCTAGTTTATGTCAGTACAACTCTTAAGCACCGCACAGAAAGCTAATGTGTTGTATAAGCTATTTTCATGATCATGAGAAAGACTTTTTACTTGAGTGGGAAAACTGGTTGGAGGCTGATCAGAGCTGAGTGGCATGGCTGAACTCAAAGCGTCCACTCTCCTGAAATATCTGATCATGTAGCTCCCATACCAGTGGGAAATCAGCTGGATCCTGAGATACTGGTGTTGCATGGTGTTAAGGTTGACTTAAGACCCCCATTAAAAGCCAGGCAGTGCCAGGGATGGTGGCGCACACCTTTAATCCCAGCACTTGGAAGGCAGAAGTAGGAGGATGGCTGTGAGTTCGAGGCCACCCTGAGATAATAGAGTGGATTCCAGGTCAGTTTGGCCTAGAGTGAGATCCTACTTCAAAAAAAAAAAAAAAAAAAAAAAAAAAAAACCCAAGGCATTGTGGCACACTCCTTTAATCCCAGTGGATCGCTATGAGTTCAAGGCCAGCCTAGGACTACAGAATGAATTCGAGGTCAGCCTGGGCTAGAGTGAAACTCTACCTCAAAAAAAATCCCCATTAAATATTCTGTACATAGGTACATAGATCAGTGGTAGTGCACTTACCTGGATAGCACACAGAGTGTCCTGGTCTTGATCCTCATCATTATAAGGGAAATGTATTAAAAATAGATTCAAATATACCTGCTCCCAACCTAAATAAGACCAGACCCCATCTCTAGGCTAAGATCTCCCCTGATCCTAACCCTGTTGGATGCAAACTCATATCCAGGACCCTCATGGCTGACTACAATCCAGGCTAAGAAAAGTGCTCATAACTCACCTGAAATTTTGACATTAGAGTTTATTCCCTCAGAGTTTCTTTCTTCAGAAAGTCACAAGGCTGGGAAAAGTAATATTTTAAAGCTCTAATAGTCATTTATACCTAATCATAAGTTGTTTCTCTAAAGCAGCTTTTGATGGAAGGGGAAAGTAGAGATAGCATAGCTGATGCTGAGTAGATAGGGAGGGAATGAGTCTCATTGCTTGGAGCAATGCAGGGAGAACAGAGGTGTGCAGGCAACAAATGATCCCCTTTGACTGTTAAATAAGTCCTGGCAATGAACATTGTTTATTCTATCCTTTTGTATATCCCAGACAAAACTATGATAACATTGTACCTATGCAAAAGTTTAAGAAAAATAAAACCCCTGTGTGTTTAAAGATGTGCCCCCTCCCAAAAAATGAATCTCAAAACACTACACAAATGGAAGCCAGGATACACTTGTCTGATTTGTGAAATGTTTCTTTACCTTTGTAAAGGATTACGCTTCATTAAGTATTTCCCAGAAATTCTGCATCAGAAATGACAGCTAAGAGATGGGGCATTCAGTAATTAGAAATGATTTGTCTTCGTTACTCATCACTATTTAGATCTAACTCCAATGAACAGCACAAGCAGAAACAGCCAAGTCCCCAGTGTGGGTTACTTGCAAGGCTTTCCTGTTCCATGCCTTATAGATTAATTTCCTTTGAAAATCCTCCCACAGGACCTTGAACTAAAGATGGACTGAACTTTTCATTCATTATTAAGCTGAGGACCAAAACACTACCTTAAGCAAGACTACTTTTTGTGATTCTGTAATGATGACATGGACTCCAGGACCACCTGAGAGAGGAAGCTAGTGCTTGTTGGTAGCAGAGCTCCATCTTCCCTAGTATGGGTCCCAAACATGGTTCTCTGTTCCTTTGGGATTCTGCTTCCCAAAGCCAGAGCTACAGGGAAGAATTCTGTCTGTTGGAGAAAAGCCACATTTTATCTAAAGGACAGTCTTAAGGCTGTATTCTAGAGAATATACATCAAATCCATCAGGGGAAAAGCCCCAAAGAGAGCTTTTATACTGCTTTCAAAAGAGATCTGGGCCTGGAGAGATGGCCCAGTGGTTAAGCCTGATGAACAGGGTTCAGTTCCCCAGTACCCACCTAAAGCCAGACATACAGAGTGGTGCATGCATCTGGAGTTCATTTGCAACAGCTAGAGGCCCTGGCATGCTCACTCATTCTCATTCTTTCTCCCACTCTCTCCTTTCTCCTTGCAGAGACCTGTCATTACCCTATGCCAGCCGAGCAACTCTTGCACAAGCTTTGGAGAGACCAAGATGGCGGAAGGCAAGGAAAAGGAAAAATCAAAGTTACCTGAAACCAAAACTTTTGTTTATTGAACGAATGTTTAGGAAAAATGAATCTTCAGGCAAGCATGGGGTTAGATGAGAAGCAAGTGTGGCTACATGAGGTGGACTAGGTCAAGTTGCCCCGTGTCGTGTTTGATTTTATAGAATTGACTAACCTCTCTTCAGTTCCTTCTTAGGCCCTGACAGACGGGGCAGGTCAGGATAGCACAGTTGTGGGAAAATGGATGCTTAAATTCAGAGGTAGTGCATTCAAGGACCAGTTTGGATTTTTATGATACTTAATGGAATAGATTCTTTCTCCCATAACATGTTTCCACCTTTCAAGCCAAGTTTTTTGTTTGAGGCAGGGTCTTGCTCTAGTCCGGACTGACCTAGAATTCACCCTATAGCTAAGACTGTTCTCGAACTCATGACATCTGCCTATCTCTGCTTCATGAATACTGGAATTACAGGCATGAGCCACCATGCCCGGCTTCCAGCATAGTTTTAGTAATATTTTCTGAATCACAGGCAAGTCTATTGGTGAAAAGCTTTCCAAAAAAGTTTTTTTTTTAATATTTTTATTTATTTGAGAGTGACAGGCAGAGAGGCAGGCAGAGAGAGAGAGAATGGATGCGCCAGGGCCTCCAGCCACTACAAACGAACTCCAGGTGCATGCGCCCCCTTGTGCATCTGGCTAACGTGGGTCCTGGGGAATCGAGCCTTGAACCGGGGTCCTTAGGCTTCACAGGCAAGTGCTTAACCGCTAAGCCATCTCTCCAGTCCCCAAAAAAGTTTTGATCTACTTCTGTAGTCCCTCTTATCAGGAACATATTCCAAGATCCCTGTGGATGCCTAAAACCGCAGATAGTACCAAACCCTGTATATTTTTCCTGTACATACAGACCTATTTAAAAGTTTGAGTTATAAGTTAAGAGACTAGTAACAATAATAGAATGATTATAATAATGTACAGTAATAAAAGTTACATGAATGTGGTCTGTCTCTCAAAATGTCCTGTTGTATTGTGGTTGCAGAGATTGCTCAGTGGATAGTGTTTGCCACACAATTGTGAAGACTGAAGTTTAGATCTCTAGTACCCAAGTAAATGCCAGACAGACACAGCCACCCACCTGTGGTCCTGGTGCTTGTGAAGCAGAGAAGGGGTGCCTGGGACAAGCTGCATTACTGAAACACGTCTAGGTTCAATGAGAAAAACTTGCCTCAATAAGTAAAATGAAAAGCAATCAAAGACTCCCTGATGTCAGCTCATATTCTCAACACATACGTGCAGCACACATGCGTACATACGCCACATACATGCAAAAACCAACCTTGTATTATACTTACCTTATATTGTCAGATGATTAAGTACATACATGGTAGCAGGACAGGCACATGCCTATAATGCCAGCACTCAAGAGGTAGAGAAGCAGGAAGATTGCCGCAAGTTTGAGGCCCACCTGGTCCACATGCAAGTTTCATAGCAAGACCCTGTCCTTTTTTAAAAAAAAAATTTATTTATTTATTTGAAAGTGATGGACAGAGAGAGAGAAAGAGGCAGATAGAGAGAGAGAATGGGTGCGTGTGTCAGGGTCTCCAGGCACTGCAAACGAATTCCAGATTCATGCGCCACCTTGTGCATCTGGCTAACCTGGGTCCTGGAGAATTGAGCCTCGTACCGGGGTCCTTACACTTCACAGGCAAGCGCTTAACTGCTAAGTCATCTCTCCAGCACCCCCCCTTCTTTTTAAAGATTTATTTTTATTTATTAGAGACACCCAGAGAGAGAGAGAGAGAGAATGGGTGCGCCAGGGCCTCTAGCCACTGCAAACAAACTCCAAATGCATGTACCACCATGTGTATCTGGCTTATGTGGGACCTGGAGAATCCAACCTGGGTCTTTAGGCTTTACAGGAATGTGCCTTAACCACTAAGCCATCCCTCCAGCCCAAGACTCTGTCTTTAAAGTGCCTGCACAACAAGATAAAGTGAGATAATTGTGATGCAGCGTCAGTCTATTATATAAGATTTCCTTGATCACAGACAGTCTGTTAACAAGTGAGTAATGCATGGATAATATATACAGTGTGAAGACACTGGACAAATGGATAATCTGTGTCCCAGTACGAGATCTCTTCACATTAGTTCAGACATTACAGCATGCTGTAAATGGTTCATTTGGAGAATTTTCCGTGCAATATTTTCAGGCCACACTTGACCGCAGGTAACTGGAATGACGGACAGCAGAACTGCAAATGAGGTGGGACTAGTGTACGTGTACGGCAGTATTTCTATTCTATCCATTTTGAGAACTTCTGGAAGCTAAATTTCTTTCCGTTATCTTGTTTTAAATGTGTGGCCAATACAAACAATGCGCAATGATTATTTGTGTGGCTTCTGAAACAAGACTAAATTAGAAACACTGCTGAGTGACTTGAGGCAAGTTCCTGAAAAGCAGCAAACAAGAATTTGAGCTTTTTGTCTGTGGAACAAGG
Source organism: Jaculus jaculus (assembly GCF_020740685.1). Taxonomy (NCBI): domain Eukaryota; kingdom Metazoa; phylum Chordata; class Mammalia; order Rodentia; family Dipodidae; genus Jaculus; species Jaculus jaculus. Next base: position 11,970,832 of record NC_059121.1, read on the forward strand.
ACCATCCTGCTAAGCATTGCATGAGTTATGAGGAGAACTAAAAGAAATCATGCTGGTAAAGTTACTGCACTCAATCATGTTAGCACTTTTATTTATTTATTGGGTTTTTTTGTTTTTTATTTATTTATTTATTTGAGAGTGACAGAGAGAGAGAGAGAGAATGGGCGCACCAGGGTCTCCAGACACTGCAAACGAAATCCAGACATGTGTGCCCCCTTGTGCATCTGGCTAATGTGGGTCCTGGGGAACCGAGCCTCGAACCTGGGTCCTTAGGCTCACAGGCAAGCACTTAACCACTAAGCCATCTCTCCAGCCCATGTTAGCACTTTTAAATGAAATGTTACTGTGTACCCTCTCCCATTATTTTTTATTTAATTATTTTTTATTTTAGAGAGAGAGAGACAATTGGTGCAATAGGGTCTCAGCCTCTTAAATCAAACTCCAGGTGCTTCCACCACGTAGTGGGCATGTGTGACCTTGTGCTTGCCTCACTTTTATGTGTCTGGCTTACGTGGGATCTGGAGAGTCAAACATGGGTCCTTAGACATTGCAGGCAAGAGCCTTAACTGCTAACCCATCTGTCCAGCCCCTCTCCCATTATTTCTAAGGCCACCATAGTTTATTATCCAAACCAGGATACCTTGAGAATGAAAGCAGACAATAATTACATAGGGGCAACAGATGTGACCCTGATTTATCCTGGGAGAAGTGAGGCAACTAGTCATCATAAGAATTTCCAACTTCATTCCCTTCTTACTTCCCCTCTCTAGTATGAATCATAATCTGTCTCTATCATATTACCATGCACATATCACTTTACAAATTGTAGCAATATTAAATCAACAAAAATTTAAGTACTAATACTAATACCCTTTCATGCAAGCTTGGCTTCTATGCAAGGCAGAAAAAGTCTTTCCTTAGGTAACAAAATTACACATTTCCTATTCACTAAAGCCCACACTTCAAGAATTTTTTTCCCAAAGCATTTTATTCTAAACAACCATTTAGCTATGAACATAACCAGTACATAGCTATTAAACCTAACTTGAGGTATAATAAGTGGTTGCATGCCCTGATCTAAAATGCTAGCTTTTATTACCCCAAAAGACAGTTATTTGGGGGGGGTAAGCCTTATATTACTTATATTTCAGAAAGAGTAAAGCCTCTCTATATATCATCAAAGGCTACCATATCATAACTGCAATACTGGATAAATCTCACTTAAATCTAGCTTAATCAGTAATTGGAAAATGATATTTCTCAGGTCATATAAAGTAATTCTAAATATGCTTTAGAAATTTAACTTTCTTGCCTTAGAGATAAATTTATTTTCTGGGTAAGAGATATGTTTTCTTCAAAACTGCCAATCTAAACAGCAGCATTTTTTTTTTTTTTTTTGAGGTAAGGTCTCACTATAGTCCAGGCTAACCTGGAATTCACACTCTGTAGTTATAGGCTGGCTTTGAACTCACAATGATCCTCTTACCTCAGTCTCCTGAAGTGCTGGGATTAAAGGTGTACACCACAATACTCTGGTGCAGCAGCATAATTTTGAATGTTTCCTATCTCTCCTGGTTTCCCCTAGTCCAGTCCCTTGTTTTATGCCGTTAAGTTAACATCAACCATATATTTTAGCTTTCTGCATTTTAATCACTTTTACTTTTTTCTTCTAGTTTTACTCTACAATGGGTGCTTAATTTCTTTCTACCTCTTCAAACTTTGGAGGTTTTTTGATTTTGTACATAAAACTTTTATATGATCTGTCATTCATATTTTCTGATACACAGTATACCAGACTATCAATAGACATACCACTTTCCTTTCAAAGGACACTTCTATATGTAGAAAAGTAAACGTGTAGAGATAAGACAGTTCTTACAGTTGTCAAATATTTTATAATTTCCAAGAGTTTTTCTTTTCTTTTTTTCCCTCTCTATTCCAATAGGGGTCTTTTTAAATTGATGTTCAATTCTCTAAAGCAAAAAAGAACTGTGCTTGGTTATCATCAAAAGGTGCACCTCCTGGCTGGAGAGATGGCTTAGTGATTAAGCACTTGCCTGTGAAGCCTAAGCACCCCGGTTCGAGGCTCTATTCCCCAGGACCCACATCAGCCAGATGCACAGGTGGCGCACGCTTCTGGAGTTCGTGTTTACCTCTCAAACATGAAAACCTTATACCCATGTAAATGCCCAGCATTTTAGCACATGCCTATAATCCCAGTGCTGGGGAGGCAGAGATAGGAGGATCCTTGGAGTTCCAGGGCAGTGACAGACCCTATCTCAACAAATGCTTGTCATTCCTGAGGAAGACGCTCAAGGTTGCTGTGGCAGATAGCCTCATGTCGCTGGAATGAACCTCCAAATCAAGCACAGTTTATGGGAGAAATGGCATTTATCTGAAGCTTACACGTAATGGCAGGAGAAGCCGACCCACTTTCACAGGTCCAAGCTGAGAGAGAGAAGCCACACGCCAGCACCACTCTAAGGAAGCATGAATTCCAGGCAAAGCTCAGGCACTCTGCGTGTCTTCAGACTGGAATTCCAAATCCACCCCACACCTTAGGGCTGGGTCCTAGCATCTGCCCATGGACACCTCCTTCAGCCAGGGGGCTGCAGCCCTATATTACAAACTTTGACAAAATCGTGGATATAACGGGGCCATCCATTCAAAGAGGTCTACTGGCCTCCACACATACTTGCACACTTGAACCCTGGAGCCAAAAATCAGGTTTTCCTACTTGTGTATCTGAGTGAATAAGGACAGCCAATGTCAACCTTTGCCTCCCTCCCCAGAGGTACGTGGGCACACCCATACCCACACACACACACGTGCCTCTACACATGTGAACCACATACACATATGCATACACACAATCACACACACAATGGATGGCATAGCGTTAAGAGAAGTATGGATAATTTCTAATTATAACAATTTCAATTTCTAAGCCAGGTGTTGGTGGCCCACGCCTTTAATCCTAGCACTCAGGATGCAGAGATAGGGGTTATCACAGTGAGTTTGAGGCTAGCCTGGAATTACAGAGTGAGTTCCAGGTCAGCCTGGACTATAGAGTGAGACTCTACCTCAAAGAACTTCAAATTTTTTTTTTTTGTTATTTTTATTTACTTATTTGAGAGCGACAGACAGAGAGAAAGGGGCAGAGAGAGAGAGAGAGAATGGGCGCGCCAGGGCGTCAGCCACCGCAAACGAACTCCAGACATGTGCGCCCCCTTGTGTATCTGGCTAATGTGGGTACTGGAGAATTGAGCCTCGAACCGGGGTCCTTAGGCTTCACAGGCAAGTGCTTAACAGCCAAGCCAACTCTCCAGCCCAGAGCTTCAATTTTTATAACAAAAATAGTAATAAAACAGGACTACTGATGTAGCTCAAGAACATTTGTGACATGCACTACTCCCTGAGTTGCATCCCTCCCAAACAAACAAACAAACAAGCAGACAAGCAGACAAGCAGACATCTCTGGGAACTAGGGAGATTGCCCAGTGGTTAAAGGCACTTGCTTCCAAAGCCTGCCAGACAGGGTTCAGTTCCCCAATTTCCATGAAAAGCTGGATACAAAGTGGCTCACACATATCAGTGACCTTGAAAGCTCCTATGAGGAGGGGGGGTGGGCGGAGCCATCAGTGTCCCAAGTTTGGGGCCAGCCTAGTCTGACACATTCCTTGTCCTCGGGCAGTTTGTTTACAGCAGTAAGAGACCCTGTCTCACAGAAGGTGCTGCCAAGAGACCTCAAAGCTGTCCCCTGACCTCTACACACAAGCCATGGTGCACACATGTATGCATGCATGCCACACACTGATGGAAAAAAAAAAAAAAAAAAACAGCTCCAAATTAGTTAAAAAGAAAGAAAACTCTATAGAGGCCATTAGGTTCCTAAATTGTCTGATTTTTCCCCAGGAAACTGTACCAGGAGCCTTCTGTGTAGGGAAGCAGTGAAACAGGTCACTTTGAAAATGTCCTTGGACTCTTAATTTTATGGCTCCCAAGTGTCCTTCTCAGTAAGTCTGGTTTCTGAGACCGTCAACAGCTACAGCTGGTACAAACAGCACAGCCTGACCCTTTATTCCCATCTCTTCTTCAGTGTATCTATCCTTATTAGGATAATAAGTTATAATGCTGGTCAATAGATAACGTGCCTGCACCAGATCACGTAGCGAGGCAGCGACAGAGCTGGAATGGGAACCCAGATGCAGCATAAACGCCAGCTATTCAACTCGGTGTCTTCCTTGAACAACTTTAAAGATTTCTACTAGCAGGTTTTCTACACTGAATGTAAGCCAACATGTTCATTTCGGAATCACTGCATAATCTACATACTTATGGTAAAAACAAAGGGAGTTTTAATATCATCTTGAAATACTTCTATGTTCCTCTTTGTGCTCTGCTCCTTCCAAACAAGAGCTAGCCCCTTTCCTTCCCCTCTCTCTCCCTTTCCTCCCCTCTTCTCCTCTCCCCTCCCCTCTCACCCTCCCTCCCTTCCTTCTGTCTATTATACAGGCAATACATGTGCATTGTAGAAAATATAGGATTTACAAAGTACACAGCTGAGAACAAAAACACCCCACCAAGAGCAAATAGGTAAAAGCAGGACCCTCCATCTAACCTAACCATGTACACTAGGTGATTGCAAGGTCTTACTGCTCATTTCCTCATTTCTGGATTCAGTCAGTGGTAAGTGACTATGCTAGAGTCAGATGTCCCTGCCCCAGGGCGGAGAGAGAGAGATACTGAGTGAAAAACAGCCATTACAAATTGATATTTACAGTTGTTGACCTTTCTTTTAAAATTTATTTTTATTTTATTTATTTATAAGATATAGAGAGAGAGAAAGAGAGAGAGAGAGAGAGAGAGAAAGGAATGGGTGCAACCAGAGCCTCCAGCCACTGCAAACAAACCCCAGGTGCATGCACCATTTTGTGCATCTGGCTTATATGGGTCCTGGAGAATCAAACGTGGGTCCTTTGGCTTTGCTGGCCAGTGCCTTAACTGTTAAGCCATCTCTCCAACCCCACTTACCTTTTTTGTTTATTTGTTTTTGTTCTTGTTCTTTTTGAGACAGGACCTTACTGTGCAGCTCAGGTTGGCTTCAAACTCATGGCAATCCTCCCGCCTCAGCCTCCTGAGTGCTGAGATAATAGCCTGTGCCACTAGGCATAGCTCAGTTTCTCACCTTGAAATGAAGATAATTCATTTTCTTTCAACTGTATTTATTACTAATGCTACCTTATTGAACCAAAAGTCGTTGCCCTGGGATCTTGCGGGTAATGCTTCTGTATACAAGTAATGGAAGTGTGCCTCACTCAGCGCTGCTCTCCAGGACTGGGCTCGTTCACGGCTGGTGTCCCCCTTTGCTTCACTGTACACAGGACTAATTGAGGCTAGCCGAGGAGTGAGTTTAAAAATCGCTACCAAGGGCCGGGCGGGGTGGCGCACGCCTTTAATCCCAGCACTCGGGAGGCAGGGGTAGGAGGATCGCCGTGAGTTTGAGGCCACCCTGAGACTACATAGTGAATTCCAGGTCAGCCTGAGCTAGAGTGAGGCCCTACCTCAAAAAAAAAAAAAAAAAAAAAAAAAAAATCGCTACCAACATGAATGTCCATTCACATCTACCTTTCACTTTCTCACACCACCTCATGTAAAGTCTTGGTGCTTAAGCATACCCAACAACCCTAAAAGAAGGCATTCTGGGTCTCATCTGTTGCTCCAAAGGAAGTGAAAAACTAGACTGTTAGCCCGCTGTGTAATCCTTGCACATACTACAGCTTCTTTCAGTGGGAAGCTAGGCTCTGCCAAGAGTGGGGAGGATTGCAGTTTAAACATTACAGGGTCAAGTTCAACATTTGTCCCATTCACAGAACTCCTACTGACATCAATGGGAGTTTTGTGCAGAGTAGAATTTCTCCCCTCGGTTAGATGGTTTCTGCAAGGTTTTCTATTTGCCAGAGCATATTCCACAAAGAATGTAATAAAGAAAATATATATGCAGTTCTCCTCTTTTGCTTTTTAATAGGCCTATTCTTGATGTCAAAAAAATGCCATCTACAGAGAAGCATTTTTCTTACAGGGCACAATTTGTAAGATAAATAAGCCACTTTGCAGAGAATGTGAAGAGGCCTCTGAGTCACTCCAGATTATCTGTTTGTGATTTTTTTAGTTTGGCTTTTCAAGGTAGGGTCTCACTTCAGCCCAGGCTGACCTAGAATTCTCTCTGTCATCCCAAGCTGGTCTCTAATGCACCACAATTCTCCTACTTCTGTCTCTCAAATTCTGGGATTAAAAGCATGCAACACCATGTCCAGCTCTCTGTAGTTTTTGCAAATGTATTTTTTTTTAACCTGTGATATAATAGGCAGAACTTGAGCTGAACAGATGGCTCAGTGTTTAAGGCACTTGTCTGCAAAGCCCAATGATCCAGGTTTGATTCCCCAGTACGCACGTAAAGCCAGATGCACAAAGTGCTGCGTGCATCTGGAATTCATTTGTAGCAGCTAGAAGCCCTGGTGTACCCAGTCTCAATCTCTCTCTCTGCTTTCAAGTAAATAAGTAATGTTTTTTTCAAAAAGGCAGAATTTGTGCTGGGTGTGGTGGCATACTCCTTTAATCCCAGCAGATGTAGGAGGATTGCTGTGAGTTCAAGGCCACCCTGAGAGTACATAGGGAATTCCAGGTCAGAGAACCCTACCTCGAAAAACCAATAATAATAATAATAATGCTAAAAAGGAAGAACTTAATTTATTCAACAGTCTTTGAACTTTTGAAATGTTGACTGATTGGAAACATGGATCTTTTAAGCTTACAAAATCAAAATATGTGGATCTTCATATAATCTTCACAAATATCCGTAGGTAAATAAAGGTTGCTAACTAGAAAAAATGAAGGCCCTGAAAGTAGTTGTTGGAGAGATACACACCCCAGACCAGTGTCCTTCACAGTGTAGCTTTGTTGTTGTTACATCCTGTCATAGCACCAGGGAAAATTAGTAAAATAGTTTAATAAGGAAGTCATTTTATAGTTAGACCACTGTTTGTGTGACATAATTTGACAACTCATAGTTTGATACATTAGGTTTTCTTTCTTTGAACAACTACAGGTATTATCTGATTAAATCATTTTGGGAAATTAAATTTCATTTTTTTGTTAATTTTTATTTATTTGAGAGAGAGAGAAAAGCAGAGATGAAGAGAGAGAATGGGCGCACCAGGACCTCCAGCCACAGCAAACAAACTCCAGATGTGTTTGCCTCCTTGTGCATCTGGCTTACGTGGTTTCTGGGGAATTGAACCTAGGTCCTTTGGCTTTGCAGGCAAGTGCCTTAATTGCTAAGCCATTTCCCCAGCCCAGGAAATTACATTTCAATGTATACCACAAATGAATTCCAGTGTCTAGAAACATATGTAAGGTTATCTTTGATTTTTAAGAATTTTTAAAGAAAATCTTCCATTTCTCATAGGCCAAGAATATCCTCTAGATTCAAAAATCTGGTTATGTTTTGCTTCGTTTTCAGAAATATTTTTAAACCAATTGGGTTCCAAACTCCATTAGTTTTCTCTAAAAAGCTTTGGCATGATTCATTCATATTCCACACAAGGGAGACTATCTCATTCCTGTTTTGAAAGCAGCAATCTGTAGTTTGAGCACTTGAGAGGCTAGGCAGAAGGATCACGAGTTTGAGGCCCCCCTAGGTCACCCTAAGACTCTATTCTTGCTGCAGGGAGGGGGTGGGAGTGAGGGCAAGGGTTGGGAAAGACAAAGAAAAGGCAGCCCGGGGAAGAATTAAAACGAATAGGAACGAGGCCAAACAAGCAGGCACCCATGCTGGCAAACCCAGCACCTCCCTCCCTGTCCTCCCCAGAAGTTTCCTGATTGCGGTAGTTTATGGTGACTGCCAGTCTCCTGGACAGGTGCCATTCTTCTTTACAAACCATAACCATGTCAGGGCTCTCAGAGAATCATGAAACCACACCAACTACTGTTTATTGATGGTGCTCTCAATTAGTAACAGCTTGTGAGGAATTCAACTAAGCACATCATAACTAGGTATAGTATCTAATAGATCTAGTACCAAGCTGAGCTCAAAGTCATTTAAGATGGGCTGAGATGGGTCAGCAGGTAAAATCACTTGCTTTACAAGTATGAGGGCCTGAGTCTGATCCCAAAAGTCCTTTCTAATTTATGACCCAGCTAATATATAAGATATGATGAAATGAGCACACTGCAGCTTAATCCAGTAAGTTTTGAGGTAACTTGTTCCATGGCAATAGTAACCAGAACAGATATATATATATTTTTTTTTGGTGTGAAACTGCATTTTTTTGAAAGGACTGGAGCTGTAGCTCAGTTCGTAAAGCGCCTGTCTAGCATGCATGAAGTCCTGGTTCCCACCCCCAGTACTGCATAAACCAGACATGGTAGCACATGCCTGTCACCCCAGAACACAAAAAGTTGAGGCAGGAGGATCAGAAGTTCATGGTCATCTTCAGACCAGCCTCATAAAATGAGACCCTGTCTGAGAAAACAAAAACAAGGGCTGGAGAGATGGCTTAGCAGTCAAGGCACTTGCCTGCAAAGCCTAAGGACCCAGGTTTGATTCTCCAGGTCCCAGGTAAGCCAGATACACAAGGTGGTGCATGTGTCTGCAGTTTGTTTGTAGGGGCTGGTGGCTCTGGCATGCCCATTCTCTCTCTCTCTCTCTTTCTCTCTCTCTCCCTCCCTCCCTCCCTCCCTCTCTGTCTCTAATAAATAAACAGCAAAAAAAAATTTTTTAAAGCTGGAAGCTGCTGGACATGGTGCACACCTTTAAAAAAAGGACATTTTATATTGAAGACTTTTAAAACACTCTATAGTAGAGAGATACCCAGATCATAATATGATTTCCTAATTGATGCAGAAGTATGTTTCTCTGGTTGTCAGACTCCAGATCTTAATAGTGTACATACACAGCATTTGGTTATTGTGCATGTTAACTTCTTTTAGGCTGGACATAGTAACTCTCCCTGACGCCCAAGTCATCCCTGCCATAAACTCTTTGCAAAAACCAAGTAAGTTTCCTAGGGAATGTTTGCTTTCCTTTGAAGAGGTGCTTAGACTCAGGGTCAACATTTCCCCTAAGAATTCTTGCTAGACACTGTGTGCTTCATTTGCATCACGGAGGCATGCAATGTCTGGTTTCCCATTTCTGAAGATTGTTTGGTCATGTGCTAACAGCCTTATTCTTCGCGGGAAGTTCTCATCATCCATCCAACTATTTCATCCAGTGATAACAGCTGCCAGAGTCAAGTGTTTATTTCATCATTGCTTCTTCAGTTGACAGCGCTGCAATCTGCGTGCAGATGCCTCCTTGACTTACAGTGGCTTGTGTTCCCAGAAGCTCAGCGTAACTTGAAAACATCAAGTCCAGCTGCATTTCATACCCAAACTTGCTGAGTATCATCGCAGCCTGTGTGAGCCACTTTAACATGCTCAGAACACTTTATTAGCTCACAGTTGGTGGAAATCATTTAACACAAAAGTTATTCCATAATAAAGTGTCGATTATTGCATGTAATTTACTAAATACCTGTATCCAATAAATCTAGCAACAAAATCCACTGTAGAGAATCAGTTTTCACCCTGGTGACCTTGTGACTCACTGCTGCTGCCCATCCTTTGAGGACAGTACAATACAGCACACCCTGCTCCAGAAAATACTAACATTCAGAATCAAGGTTTCTGCAACATACATACATATATATATGTATATATATACATATATATATATATATCTCGCTTTCACATCATTGTAAAGTTGAAAAATACTGAGTCAAATCATCAAAAGCCCAAGATCATCTATATTCAAATAGGTGATTACTATAATGATATTTCTAAATTAAATATTTTTATTTTTATTTTTTGAGGTAGGGTCTCACTCTAGCCCAGGCTGACCTGGAATTCACTATGTAGTCTCAGGGTGGCCCTGAACTCACGGTGATCCTCCTACCTCTGCCTCCCAAGTGCTGGGATTAAAGGCGTGTGCCACCATGCCCGGCCATAAATTAAATATTATAACAGGTCTGCCTATAGAATTTTTCTACTTATACTTTGACTTTTTATTTGTATCTTTTTTTTTTTTTTTTTTTTTTAGGTAAGGTCTTGCTCTAGCCCAGGCTGACCTGGAATTCACTCAGTAGTCCTTGAGTGGCCTTGAACTCACAGCAATCCTCCTACCTCTGCCTACCAAATGCTGGGATTAAAAATGTGCACCACCACACCAGGCCTTTTTTCTTTTTGAGAAATATTTTATTAAAATTTATTTATTTATTCATTTATTTCCAAGCAGAAAGAGATAGAAGAGAAACAGACAGAGAGAATGGGTATGCCAGAGCCTTCAGCCATTGCAAATGGACTCCAGATCCACGTGCCACTTTGTGCATTCAGCTTCTCATGGGTTCTGGGAAACTGAGCTCAGGTCTTTAGGGCTCTGAAGGCAAGCACCTTAACCACTGATAAATCTTGCCAGCCCAATTTGTATCTTTTACAATGAAATTGTTTTCCCTAATGTCAATATAATTACCTATGCTACATTAGAGTATAAAATCATTTTGAAATAATGGCAATCTTACCTGTGACAATTAAGCTACAGGATACATTTTATGATTTCCTTATATTTTAATTTGTTCCCATACCATATTTCATGAAGGCGTTTCCTTAAACTAATTCTTTCCTTTGCATCTTTTTGGATTGCCGGTTGCATAATAAAGCTCATATGTCTTAATTCTTTCACTTCAGCTCCAGTTAGGTCCATTTGTTTCAGTTGGCCAAATTCTTATAGATTGCTTTTTGCAAATTGTATTTGCTTAGGAAACATTTATTTGGTTTACATGACCAAACTGTTTAAGAAGATGTATTCAGAGATGTCTTGTTTCGTTTCTTTCCTACCCTTCTCTTCCCTCCTTTTAGATAATCTTTTCTTCTTTCTTATCTTTTTTTGAAGCAAGCCCAACAGATTGGCCTATTTTTTTAGTGAGAGAGAGAGAGCAAGAGAGTGAGAGAGAGAGAGAGAGAATTGGTGCACCAGGGCCTCAAACCGCTGTAATGGAACTCCAGACGCGTATGCTACCTTGTGCACATGTGTGACCTTTTGCATGCTTCACCTTGTGCGTCTGGCTTACATGGGATCTGGGGAGTCAAACATGGGTCCTTAGGCTTCATGGACAAGCACCTTAGCCACTAAGCCATCTCTCCAACCTTAGAGACTCTTTTTTTTTTTTAATATTTTTTTGTTCGTTTTTTATTTATTTATTTGAGAGTGACAGATAGAGAGAGAAAGACAGATAGAGGGAGAGAGAGGGAATGGGCGCGCCAGGGCTTCCAGCCACTGCAAACGAACTCCAGACGCGTGCGCCCCCTTGTGCATCTGGCTAACGTGGGACCTGGGGAACCAAGCCTCGAACCGGGGTCCTTAGGCTTCACAGGCAAGCGCTTGACCGCTAAGCCATCTCTCCAGCCCCTCTTTTTTTTTTTTTTTTTAAGTATTGCTTTGAATGGTATCTCTTTAAAGGATTCTTTCTTTATTCCTATTCACTTTGAGACATATTAGGGAATAATAACTAGGCTTTGGGAGGAAGTGGCACAGTAAATCTTGAGCTCATTACTGTTACAGACTGAGGAAGAGCTAGTCTTCAGATGAAATGCTCTTTATAAAAGTAAGTCAGGGGCTGGAGAGATGGATCAACATTTAAGGTCCTTGCCTGCAAAGCCTAAAGACCCTGGTTCACTTCCCCAATACCCACGTGAAGCCAGATGCAAAAAGTGGCATATACAGTGGCTGGAGGCCCAGGAACACCCACATTCATTCATTCTCTCTGCTTACAAATAAAATATATTTTTTAAAGTAAGTCATTTTGGTTTTTATGCTTTGATTGTCTCCCCGTCAAAGTCTCTTTAAAATGGAGATGTTGAAGCTAGAAATGAGGCTCTGTGTATAAAATTCTGGCTGAATAAGTGTGAGGACCTGAGTTCTGATCCCTGTCACCTACATAAATGCTGGCTGGGTGGGTGGGTGGTCTGCCAGTGATGCCAGAGAGGCAATGGCAGGAGGATAGCTGGGGTTTTCAGGCTGGCTAGACTAGCTGAATTGATGAGCTCTGGGGCCAAGTGAGAAATCCTGTCTCAGTAAACAGAGTGATTGAGGAAGACACTTGAGGTCACCCTCTGGCTTCCACATGCCCACACCTATGTGAACATACTTACACATACACACAGCACATATGTACATAAAAAAATGAGGGTTTTTTCCTGTTTCTTTTATACATGGTCATTTATCATCATTTCTACTGATCTGTGCTTACCTAATAAAAACATTTGAATTGATAATATGTGTACGTTGACATGTGTAACTTATATTTATAATTACACATACTGTAGGTGAGCTGGAGATGAACTCTAGATGCCACTGGAGTACACACTGAAAATGGCCAAAATCATAATGACTGAGGGGCTGGGGAGGTGGTTCAGTGGATAAAACACTTGCTGCAGAAGCTCACAGGTCAGCTAGACTGGAGAACAGAGAGATGAATGAGAGACTGGGCCTCAGACAAGGTGGAGAGTGAGACCAACACCCTAAAATTGTCCTCTGACCTCCACACGTGCATCATGGTGTACATGCACCTGCACTCACACATATGAAACAAGCAGACATACACACACCACACTGAAAAAATAGTTATGACTGGGCTGGAGACATGGCTTAACAGTTAAGGCATTTGTCTGCAAAGCCAAAGGACCCAGGTTCGATTCCCCAGGACCCACGTAAGCCAGCTATACAAGGTAGCACATGCATCTGCAATTCGTTTGCAGTGGCTGGAAGTTCTGTCGCATCCATTCTCTATCTGCCTCTCTCTCTCTCTCAAATAAATAAATAATAGTTACAACTAACATGTGCATTTTACTACAATAAAAAATAGATACGAGAGTACTGTACTTTAATTTTTTTGTTTTTTTTAATTTTTATTTATTTGAGAGTGACAGACAGAGAAAGAGGCAGAGAGAGAGAGAGAGAGAGAGAGAGAGAGAGAGAGAATGGGCGCGCCAGGGCCTCCAGCCACCGCAAGCAAACTCCAGATGCGTGTGCCCCCTTGTGCATCTGACTAACATGGGTCCTGGGGAACTGAGCCTCGAACTGGGATCTTTAGGCTTCACAGGCAAGTGCTTAACCGCTAAGCCATCTCTCCAGCTCTGGAGAGTACTGTACTTTAAGTGTTCCCCAAAAACCTAAGTGTAATGGCCCCAGAAGAAGATGGTGGAGTCATAGGAAGTGAGGGGCCTAGAAGAGAAACATTAGGTCATTGAAGATGTGCCCTTGAATGGAGTGAACTGGGGTTCCAGCCCCACCACTTTGCCTGTTTTGCTTCCTTATGCTCTCATCATGATGGATTGCTTTGCTACACATCCCAAACCACCCATGGACTGAACCCTCCAAACCTGTGAGCCCAAAGAAGCCATTCCTCCTCATGACTTGATTTACATCTGGTGGTTCATCACAGGAATGGAAAGCTAACACAAGGAGGTGAAGATTTCTATTATAGATGAGCCTAGTATTGAATGACATTTACCAAGTACCATGATCTTGCCATGCTTTAACATTTCCTGTCTGATATACAATCATGATAAATGTAAGCTGTAGAGTGCTGCCATGTACTGTGTGAGGCCCTGGCTTTGATTTGTAGAACCACAAAATGAGGCAAATAAAAATAATAAATACAGACTCTTATTTATTGAGAAGATGAATAAGCATTCTATACACAACATATCATGTAGTATATCCGAAAGGTAAGTTCCATTATACGTAAGTAATTGTGGGGTGGAGATGTGGCCTAGTTGGGATAGTGCTTGCTTGTTATGCACAAAGCCCTGAATTTGATGGCCAGCACTGCATAACCCAGGAGAGGTGGCACACACCTGTAATTCCAGTACTCAGGATGCAGTGGCAGGAGGATTGGGACGTTCTAGGTGATCCTTGGCTATGCAGAGAATTCACGACCAGCCTGGGCTACATGAGACCCTATTGTAAAAGAGAGAAAGAGGAAGAGGAGAAGAAGGAGAAGGAAAAGAAGAGGAGGAGGAAAACAAGAAGATGACAGAGAGAAGAAGGGAGGAGGGAAAGAGGGAGAGAAGAAGGAAATTTAAGTAGCTGGTCAAAGACCACCTAGCCAGCTGGTAAGTGGCAGAGCTGCTGCTTTACCCAAGGTCTGCTTGACACCAAGTCGCTGCTCTTTGCCACCTTGGTCACAGCAGTTCGACTGCACAAGTACTGTGTTGCCATTTAGGGACTTCTTACATACCATTGCTGTGGTTATAAAAAATTCCTTCATAACGTTTGAGCTGAGTTTACTTAAGAAATCTGCCATGTTTACTTTTAAACTTTTGAGTTTCTGTGCTATGTTTAAAAACTGATTAATAGAGCTTTCATAGAAATGATTCTCATCATTATTAATTTTATAGTCATGTTCAATAAATGATGGCCCTTTTACGCTATTTTGGTCAACAAGAAGATGCAGTTTAGTTTCTGGTGGATTTTGGTCACATTTTTCCAAGGTGGGGGCAGCAGATTTCTGGAAACACTAGAGAAAAAAAAAAAAAACACTCAGTCATCCTTCTAAACCACTTCAGGTAGGGCCCAGGGAGAGAGCCAGGGTTTGGGTCATGTCCAAGTTTAAAGAACATAGCTCTCACACCCTCCCTGCTGTCTGGAGGCTTAAAGTGACTATGTTAATTTGTAAAAGGAAACCCTCTTCTTCCTTATGTTCCATATTTCTTAAGCGATCATTCTGGATAAATGGTGGAAGAATTTTGGACACACAAGAATATTCCACTATGGTTTACTGCTCCTACAAGAATCCTGGAGCCACTCCCCCCCCTCAGGCACATTACAAGTTTAAATTTCGAGCCACATGTAGCCATATTGCTAGCACATTTCCTTGAGCCCCTTGACCAAACCCATCAGACATTGGCAGCTCCAGCTGGAGAAGCAGTAAGTTATCTAGGGACTGAAGTGTACAAAGGTGAGTAGTCATGAGCTGCAAAAGTATTGTGCAGGAAGTCTGCTCACAACAGTGCAAGGTATTTTCTCAAATCAAGTATAATGGATTCATCTGAAAGAAAGAATGTTGTTTGAAAAGCTGTCAAAACAGATGGAAATTTGGAAGCATTACAAGCTCACTACTGACAGAAATATGAGCAGAAGTTATAAGAAATCAGTATGAGCCACAGCGGCTGGACATAGTGATGCATGCCTGTACTCCCAGGACTTGGGATGTAGAGGCAGGAGGACTGGTTCAAGGCCAGCCTCAGCTATGTACTCAATTCAAGGCCAGCCTGTGTTACATAAGACCCCCATCTTAAAACATGCATGCGCGCACACACACACACACACACCTCACTATACTTTTAGTATGTGGAAGAGTAAAATTCATGCCAAGAAATTGTCTCATCATGCAGAAGAGAACACGCATGTAGCTCAGGTCATCCGAGAGAAATGAGAATAACTAAACAGGACTTTGAAAGACATTAGAAAATATAAGCTGGGCATAGTGGTGCACGCTTTTAATCTAGCACTTGGGAGGTTGAGGTAGGAGGATCATTGTGAGCTTGAGGCAAGGCTGAGACTACATAGTGAATTCCAGGTCAGCCTGGCCTAGAGTAAAACTCTACCTCGAAAAACAAGAGAAAATTGGGTAGTCATATAGAAATCAAAGATCCAGAGGCTCGACCCTCTTTGAGTCCAAAAGATTTGATATCAAGAATATTTTCCACACCCTAGTATGAGACTGCACTCTCCACATGAACTTTGACTGTCTATGAAATGTCCCAGCCTTTGTGCAGCATGAGACATTTCCATCTGCAGAGAAGGCACATCTATCATACTAAATTGAAGGCTACAAATCCTTAACTAACCACTAAAAGGCATGCACAGAGAATAATAAAAGTATATCCAGTGCCCATTCTCCTTGTTGATCCAGAGTAGCTATGGGATAGCAAATCCAAAACAGAGGATGGACCTCTCCCCCGTATCACTCATTTTAATTTAAAGTGTATTCACTAACTGTTAATTGCTATCCTAATTTATCTTTATTTAGTACTTCAATACTATACATTGGACTGGGTAACTCTTCACTGTACATTATAAAATATTGTTGGCATTTCTGGCTTCTGTCACTAAATGCCAAAAGCACCCCCAAGCTGTGACAACTAAACATGTCTATAGCATGGGCCAATAGTCCCTGTGAGGGCAAAATGGCCCCTCGTGGAAAACCACTGATTTAGTTTGGCTTTTCTGCTGGGCACCTACGAGCTGGACAGGAGAGAAAGTGTCCCAGTGGAGACTAGAAGAAGCTGGCCCAGGACAAAGAAATTTATTGTAGATAATCTGCAGTGTGGATAATCAATCAGTTAATTCATGGGAATTAAATATGGGGCCTGGAACATCTTACGAGCCAGTTGGTAGACAGCGAATGATTGAAGTTGATATAAATACCGGACATGGTATAATCACCTTCCAGGCAGCAGATCCTGGCCACTGAAGATCAAATCAAGTATTCCTTTTATAGAACAGCATGACTTGATACTCATTGCGCAATTGAGAGCATGTTTGTTTTGCAGCCACTGACAGCTGGTCTGACAGAACGCCTGCCACACACTTGGGCCTTGATACCAACCTCAGAAAGTATATTAGGCCTGAGAGACACACAGCCGATGACAAGGATTTCAGGAAGTTATGACTTCCTGTCTCAGCATAAATTTGGTGATGTTTTGGCCACTTTTAGGCAATGGGATTAGCCCCTTTTATATGTCCATATATGTTTTATGAACAAAATTCTCCTTCTTCTTCCTCCTCCTCCTCCTCTTCTTCTTCTTCCTCTTCTTCTTCTCCTCCTCCTCCTCCTTCTTCTTCTATTTTGGTTTTTCGAGGCAGGGTTTCACTCTAGCCCAGGCTGACCTGAAATTCCCTATGTAGTCTCAAACTCATGGCGATCCTCCTACCTCTGACCCCCGAGTGCTGGGATTAAAGGTGTGCACCACCATGCCTGGCTTCAAAATTCTTATTTTGATGAAAAACTTTTTTAGTGAGTGTATACATGTGGTGAGCATACATGTGTGCCTCTGTGTTTGGGCACATGTGTGCAAGTGGGTATGGAAGCCAGGAGATGACACTGTGTCTTTTTCAATTCCTCTACCTTATTTTTATTTTGTGTGTGTGTGGGGGGGGGTATGGTGTGGTGTGGGGGGATGTGTGTGTAGTGCATGCATGTGTGTGTAGGTGCACGGTCCCACATGCATGTGCATTTGGAGCCCAGAGAAGAATGTCTGATGTTCTCTTATTGCTCATCCTCAACTCAGAGCTGCTGTCCATCAGTGGGCCCTAGCAAATCGCTGGCCCCCTTCCGAGCTCACTACTGTAGCTAGACTAGCTGGCCGGCACGTTCGGGGGATCCTGCCTTTGCCCCCGCCCCTGCAGCACTGGTATCACAGGGGTACCGAACCATACCTAGGTTTTATATCGATGCTGGGGTCCAAACTCAGGTCCGCCCTGCTTGCAAGCAGCAAGCGCTTTACCCACGGAGCTGTCTTCCTAGCCTCCTAATTAGTGGGTTTGTTTGTTCGTTTTTGGTTTTTGGAGGTAGGGCTTTGCTCTAGCTCAGGCTGACCTGGAATTCACTATGTCGTCCCAGGGTGGCCTTGAATCCACCGCAATCCTCCTACCTCTGCCTCCCAAGGGCTGGGAGTAAAGGCGTGCACCACCACACCTGGCTTAGTGTCTTTTTAAGGCAAGATCTCATGTAGCCCAGGATAGCCTTGAACTCACTATGTAGTTGAGAATGATCTTGTCCTGCCTTTACTTCCCAAGTGCTGAGATTACAGGCTTGGGTCACCATACTGGGCTTGAAAAGAAAGCTTTAACAGAGCTAGAGAGATGGGTCAGTGGTTCGGGCATTTACCTGCAAACCTAAATACCTAGGTTCAATTTCCTAGTACCCACATACGAAGTGGCTTATGCATCTGGAGTTTCTCCCCCCCCCCCAGTGGCTAGAAGTCCTGGAGCACCCATTATCTGTCTCTCTCTCTCTCTCTCTCTCTCTCTGTGTGTGTGTGCAAATAAGTAAATAAATAAAATATTTTTTAAAAAAGAAAATCTTGAAAGATGACAGCCAGATGGCTAGAGACAGAGTTCCGTGCCTAACGTGTGACGTCCTAAATTCGAACTCCAGCATGGAAAAAAAATACAGGTTAAATTTCCTCATTCAGACTTCTTTCAGTCTCCATCTCCCCCAAGAATAATTACCAGGCTAGTTCTCACAGTATAGCTGGTGTTTGCCTGCTTTTGTACTTCATATAAATGGAACACACAAGTGTTATTTTGTGTGTGGTCTTGTTCACTTGACATTATTTTATGAAATTCATCCAAATGGTTGAGTGCAACTAATTTGTTCTTTCTCATTTCTATTTCTAGTCCAACAAGTTAATATACAACAATTAATTTCCCTAGTATTGGATTGTTCTCATTTTGATGTTGTTAAACATAGTAATTCAGGGCTGAGGAGATGGCTCAACAGTTAAAAGCACTTGTTTACAAAGCCTGCTGGCCAGGGTTCGATTCCCCAGTACCCACATAAAGCCGAATACAAAAGTGGTACATGCATCTGTATGCGTTTTCAGTGGCAACACTTCCTGGCATACCCCCCCCCACATAGACATGTGTGTGCATATGTGTGCATGCACGCACACACACACACACACATGCAAATAAATAAAAATTAAGAAAATTTAAAAATTAGTAATTTTAAAAGAACCTCATAGACATTCAATGTTCCTAAAGGTACATTCTTTTGAAGAATATGTTGACTGTTTCTTCTTCATCCTTTCTTCCTCCTGGTCCTCCTTCTCTTCCTCTTGGGACAGGTTCTCATGTAGCCCAGGCTGGCCTCAACTTTCTATGTAGCTGAGGATGACTTTGAACTTCTGGTTCTCCTGTCTCCACCTCACAAGTGCTATGAAAACATTAACACTTCCAGTTTATGTATTCTGAGAGTCAAATCTATGCCTTCATGCATTCTAGGTGTGGTAGCTTGAATCGCATGCCCCCCCCCCATAAACTCTGTGTGTTGAATGCTTGATACCCAGACTGGAAAATGGAGTCTTGCTGAAGGAGGTGTGTTATTAGGGGTGTTATAGCCAGCTCCCCTTTGCCAGAATTTGGTTAACTCTTCTGTTGCTGTTCTCCACCTGCTGTGGCAAGGTGGTGATGTTCAGCCTCTGCTCTACCATTTTTCCCCTGCTATCATGGTTTCCCCTTGGGATGTAAGCCAGAATAAACTTTCCTCCCATCAGCTGCTTTTTGTTTTTTATTTATTTATTTATTTATATTATTTGAGACAGACAGACAGAAAGAGAGAGAGAGAGAATGGGCGTGCCAGGGCCTCCAGCCACTGCAAATGAACTCCAGATGCATGCGCCCCCTTGTGCATCTGGCTAACGTGGGTCCTGGGGAATCAGGCCTCGAACCAGGGTCCTTAAGCTTCACAGGCAAGTGCTTAATCGCTAAGCCATCTCTCCAGCCCCCATCAGCTGCTTTTGTTTGGGTGTTTTATCCCAGCAAGGAGAAGGTAACTGCAATAATAGGCAAGCAACTTCCCAAATGAGTTACAGCCCAGCCCCATACATCTTCTTATACTACTCACAGTAACCAGGTCCTAGCTTTGTTGCCTGTCCAGTGAGAGGTGTTTTGTGTGCTTGCTTAATGTAGAAGGATTTTTAAAAAGTGGTACAGCTGTGGAGTGGGGGTATAGGTCAGTGGTCAAGCACTTACCTAGTATGTGCAAAGCTCGGGGTCTAACCCCAGCATCACAGAAAGAAAAATGGAAAGAAGGAAAGGAAGGAAGGAAAGAAAGAGCAAAGAGAGAGAGAGAGAGAACTAAAGAGAGCAGGGGAGGGAGGGAATTAAAGAAGGGAAAGGGGAAGAAGGGTGGGTGGGAGAGAGGGAGGAAAATGGTTGCCCAGCTATGCTCAGATACTAGGAAATAGTTCATTTAAGTATACTTATTTCAGGTGCAACAATCCTACTCTGATTTTCATTAATAGATTTCCATTTCTCATTCACAGTGAAAAGGTAGAGTTAAGAGATGTGTTCAAGGGTAGACCCTTAGTTTGTGCACTGACATTGTTATTAAAGACCCCAGAAAATACATGTACTGCAAACCCACCCTAGTGCCCTGGTACTTCGGAGGCACATATTTGTTGAGTGGATGGATGGAAAATGGTTGTTAGGGTCGATTCACTATAATTAGTTTTTAAGAAATCTTAAGGCTGAGAGATGGTTCAATGGTTAAAGGTACTTGCTTGCAGAGCCTGCCAGGCTGGGGTACAATTCCCCAACATCCATATAATGGTGGATGCAAAAAGTGGCAAGTGCATATGGCATTCATTTGCAGTGGCAAGAGACCCTGGTGTGCCAGTACACACATTGATACACACATACATGCATGCAAATGGATACATTTTATACAAATGTCATTCAAGAGAAGAGTAAAAGAGCCTGGAGATAGAGCTCAGAACTGGAGTGTTTGCCCAGTGTTCACAAGGCCCTGGGTTCAGGCCCAAACACCACAAGAAGAAAAAGAACAAACTAATTAAAAAGGCTTTCCCAAGTTCAGACAACCAGAAAATGATGAGCCAGTTTACCAGTCCAATGGGCTTTTAAGCACTTCTAAACTAGGTAGAATTCACAGAAAGGATATTTTAATGCTGATAAATATAAATCCCTAGCTGAGTGTAGTGGTACATGTCTTTAGCGCCAGCACTTGGGAGGCAGAGATAGGAGGATTGCAGTGAGTTCAGAGCCAGCCTGGGACTACATAGTGAATTCCAGGTCAGCTTGGGCTAGAACAAGACTCTGCCTTGAATCCCCCCCCAATATATATATATATATATATATATATATATATATATATATATATATATATAGTATGTTTATATATATATTACATTCCTACATTGAGGAGAGGAAAATGCATGGTACAAGTATGAAATGGTGTTATGGTAATAGGCACAATTCATATACAGGAGCCCCTGATGGTTCTGACTAACCACAAGCTCAGCTGAGCCCACAACTGTGGTATCCTAAAAATCTTCGTGCAGCCCAGGGACGTATGAATCAGCACACTAAGGCAGTAGTGGTGCTGTGAACCCAGCCCGGGGACCTTCACTTTGCTCTCTGTGAGCAACACTTCAGCACTTTGGACACAATGTTAAAGATTCGGTTTCCTGTGCCTGTGTGACTGTAAATTATCAAGGCTTCGTCTTATTGAAAAAAGTAACCAAGTAAGCACAAGACAGCTGATTGTAAGTACTCCTGGTTTTAACCCTTGGCTTCAGGTCCAATTCTTGCCCTTTGACTGATGTCCCTATTTAGTTAGCATTCTAGATTGCCCCTATTTCTGGTCTACCCTTTCTTAGGAAGGGGCCACCATCTGCAGCCACTTTCTATTTCAAAGACCCAAGGTCCTACACCCACCTTAAAATATCTGGCCTGCAGGGATGGGATACCTTCCATTGAGTTGTTGGCCAGGGAGGTCCCTGATGCCCCCAAAACATTATAGTCCATTGCTGAGGCCCTTAGTTTCCCATCAGGAATAGATGGTAAGACTCTATTGCTGAAGACTCCACATACTTGGACTACAAGGCCACTGAGAAATCCTACTGGAACTGAGCTGAAAACCTCCTCCATGTAGACCAGCTGACAGAAAGCTGGAAGAAGCCATTCTGCATGCCCTTCAATGGAAGGGAGAGAAATAACCAGAGAAGGTACTCAACAGTGAACACTGCAAGCCTTATATTTGGTTAGCCAGGCCAAATGAGCCAACAGGTGCAATAGTGGCATGTCTGTCATGGTGGAAACCAACTGCCCTCTAATTGGACTGGAGGCCTGCTCTATGGGAGAAAATACATCCCTGATAATGAAAACTTAAAACAGGGGTAGTCATGAGCCCTATGGGTGTAATATCTGTTGCTGTCTGGCTAAATGTATATACTATGCTTATCAAATGGCCCAGTAAGCACTTCTCTTAATGTACATACCCATATATTAATGCTACTCACTTTTGGTAGAGAACCTTCTCTTTTCAGATGGCAGTGACCTTGGGATGACTCAGAAGGCATCATGGTGCTGGGAAGAAGTGACAGGAGTGCTCAGCACTGCAATATCTCTATCACACCTTCCAAGGCTCAGGGTCCATTGTGGAAGAGGTGGTGGAAAGAATATAAGAACAAAGGAAGGGTAGGACTCCTTACTACGTGCTCCCTACAGACACAAAATGCCTGGATATCCATGACCTCACAGTGCCTGACGCTACCTACACAAGACCCTCATAATAGGAGAAAAAGATGATGACACCAAAATAAAAGAGAGACTGATTGAGAAGAGGAGGGGATGTGATGGAGAATGGAGTTTCAAAGGGGAAAGTGGGGGAGGGAGGGCATTACCATGGGATAGTGTTTATAATCATGGAAGTTGTTAATAAAAAAATTTTTTTGAAAAAAATATCTGGCCTGGATCAAGCCAGGACCATAGGTATTTCCAAGGGAGTTTGGTGAGTCTCCATTCATACTAACACTTCTATGGAAGTTTCATTAAGACAGATGTTGATAATGGAGGGTAACCAAGATGAAGAAATATCTACAGAACCCACCATTAGGGCCAGGGAGATGGCCCAGCAGTTAAAGTTGTTTGTTTGCAAAGCCTGCTTAGCCAGGTTCGATTCCCTAATGCCCATGGAAAGCCAGATACACAAAGTGGCACATGCATCTGGAGTTTTAAGCAGCAAAAGTCTCTGGCATGCACTCTTTCTCTCTCTCTCTCTCAAATAAATAAAGAAAATATTGTTAAAACTGTTTTAAGCTGGGCATGGTGGCACATGCCTTTAATCTCAGCACTCAGGAGGTAGGGGTAGGAGGATCACCTTGAGTTCAAGGTCACCCTGAGATTACAGAGTGAATTCCAGGTCAGCCTGAGCTAGAGTGAGACCCTACCTTGTAAAACCAAAAAATTTTTTAAAAACCTTTTTTAAAAAAGAAAACACACCATATGTATGTACACATCTGATCTTAGCCAAAGACAGAAATAATAGGTCACCCAAGGAAAAGCTAAAGAAATTAGAGGAGTTTAATTTAACCTGGAATAAAAAAGCATTGGTATCTTAAAAAAATTTTTTTTATTTATTTGCGAGCAAAGAGATACAGGCACAGAAAGAAAGCAAGTGTGTGTATGGGCATGCCAGGGCCTCTAGCTACTGTAAACAAACCCTAGATGTATGTGCCACACTGTGCATCTGACTTGACGTGGGTACTGGAGAATAGAACCCCAGGCTTTGCAGGCAAGCACCTTAGCCACTGAGCCATCTCTCCAGCTTTCATGGTGAGTCCCTGTATTCTAACTGAGCAGTCACTGTGCAGAAGGGGAAGTGGTAATCACCTCATTTTGTAAGTAGGAAAAATAAACAGAGGCTTTAAATAGGCCTTTGGGATCTGAAGGGAGGGAAACAACCTGAGTCTCACCCAACTCAAATCAGTTTATACACTGAAGAGAATGTACTGTGTTTTGAAACTAAAAAAATGTAAAAAGGCAGATTGGCTTCAGACTTCCAGGTCAAGACAAAATTGGGTAAAGATACAACAGAGATAAGCAATCCCTAACACCCCTGAGTCATTCTAAATTATCTCCTGATATTGGAGCACTGATCTCTTGGAAGAGATTGACTGTTTTTAAAAAGATGGATGAATGATTATGGCTGGGGAGCTGGCTCAGTGGTTAAGAGAGCTTGCTGCTTAAATGAAGGCCGAAGAGTTTGGCTTCCTCAGGACCCACTTGGGCATGGCCGTGGATGTCTGTAATCCCGTTTGCAGGAGGGCAGAGACCTGACAACCGATGGGGCTCTCTGAAGAGGGAATCTCATGGCAGCTCCAGGGTGAGGAAGAGACTCTATCTCAAGGCAATGTGGATGAGCAATAGAGAAGGGCACTCCTGACCGACTACTGCTTTTATTTCTTTTATTTTCTGTTAGTTATGTACTCAGTGTGTGTACAGCCATGTTGGAGCCATCGTTAGCCTTCTCCCTGTCTTCGCCCCTCCGCAGGGCTGTGCATTGTGGGGTTTTGACTACTACCTCTAAGTTCTCATGCTGCCCTCCAGTTGGACCTTGCTTGTCTGATCTAAAAGCACAGGTTGATTCACCATGTTTGAGAGCAAGCTCTCAAGCCAGACTTATTTTTATTCCTTTACTGGTGTGGGTCATAGTGACATTAGATAGAAAAAGATTTCTGAGTCACACATGGCTAGCAGAAACTCATTACTTCTTAGATGAGTTCAGTTTTTCCCATTCCCACTGCTGTGCCCTTCTCCTGGGATCTCATCCACCCTCTCCCGCTTACTTCCTCACCCTCCTAGATGGCCTCTCTGTGTCTCTGTCCTGTCCTCTTCCCCTCTGTTCCCTCTACATTGTGGCCAGCAATCTAATCCTGACATTGCTATCACGTCCTTTGCACGGCTGTCCTCTCTCCTCAGCAAGAAGCCAGGACTCGGGCTGGAGAGATGGCTTAGCGGTTAAGCGCTTGCCTGTGAAGCCTAAGGACCCCGGTTCGAGACTCGGTTCCCCAGGTCCCACGTTAGCCAGATGCACAAGGGGTCGCTCGTGTCTGGAGTTCGTTTGCAGAGGCTGGAAGCCCTGGCGCGCCCATTCTCTCTCTCTCCCTCTCTCTGTCCTTCTCTCTGTGTCTATCGCTCTCAAATAAATAAATAAAAACTTTTAAAAAAAAAAAAAGAAGCCAGGACTCATGATGGAGCTAATAGAGCCTTCTAGGGTGTGGCTCCTGTGTCTTCATCATTCCCCTAGCCACCTTCCCTTTCTCTGCTCCTGCTTCTCCATTCTTGGAACTCACTGTGACTTTGCTTACTCTTGGGACAAACTGATACCTATTGCTGCCTGGTTACCTCTCATTTGTCTAATTTTTTTTCAGGTATGACATCTTCTGGGGCCTCTCAGTGCTCCTCCCCAAACTAGGCCAGGTCAAGAAAACCATGCTGTGTCCTTTCTAAAACATCCTTTTCTCCTTCTTCTTCCTCCCCCTCCTCCTCCTTCTCCTCCTCCTCTTCTTCTTCTTGAGGTAGGGTCTCACTCTAGCTCAGGCTGACCTGGAATTCACTATGGAGTCTCAGGGTGGCCTCGAACTCATGGCGATCGATCCTCCTACCTCTGTCTCCTGAGTGCTGGGATTAAAGGCATACATCACCATGCCCGGCCCTTTGCTTCTTTTAATTATCCATTATTTCACTGCACTGTGTTTTGCTTCCTTCAATTTCCACACAAAACCCTTACCTCAGTGGAGGTGGTGACATAACTTTGTGCTCACAGTTACAACATCAGCAGTAAGAACAGGCTTTGGAATGAGCAAACACTTCAATCAGAGATAAACTTGGGCAAAAAGAACTATTTTATTTATTTATTTATGTGATAAACAGAGAGGCAGAGAGAGAGAGAGAGAGAGAACGGGTGTGCCAGGGCCTCCAGCTGCTGCAAACGAACTCCAGATGCATGTGCCACCTTGTGCATCTGGCCTATGTGGGTCCTGGTGAATTGAACCCTGAGTTCCTTGGCTTTGCAGACAAGCACCTTAAGTTCTAAGCCATCTCTACAACCCCCAAACCTATTTTTTTTTATGTGTTAACAATAAGACTGCTATGTTTTGTAATGGAGTTTTATCTGAGAGAAAAGAGGGATCATGGTATTGATATAATCTATTAGATCATGTTAACATAGCTTTGCTTATGAAAGCTATCTAGACTGAATTCCTGGAAGGAAAGCAGTAGGATGTTTCCTTTGGATTGAGGGTACATTTACACACAGGACACACTGGCAAGGCTGGCTTTGATGTCAGAGAATTCTGTTGTATGCCATCCCAACTGCGCTGAGGTGACAGCTATTGTGGTTTTGGTGTGAATTTTGCCAATGCTTTAGTGACATTGAGCACTTCTTCATATACTTGCTGGCCACTTGCCTGTCTTCTTTTGAGAAATGTCTAAGTCGGGGCTGAAGAGATGGCTTAGTGTTTAAGTCATTTGCCTGCGAAGTCAAAGGATCCTAGTTCAATTCTCCACGACCCATGTAAGCCAGATGCGCAAGGGGATGCATGCATCTGGAGTTCATTTGAGCTGGCTGGAGGCCCTGGCTCACCTATTCTCTCCCACTCTTTCTCTCTCTCAAATAAATAAATTAATTAAATATATTTTTGGGAAAACAAAGTCGAGGTCTTTTGCCCATGTTTAAATTTGACTATTTGCTTTTGCTGTTGTTATTGGAACTCTGTGCATATTCTGGCTATGACGCCCCTGTCAAGCATGGAGCTTGAAAATATTTGCTCCCATTCTGGAGGTTACTCCTGTGCTCTATTGGTCACTTCTTTTACTCTGCAGAAGCTTTTTAGTTTAGTAAAATCCCATTTCTCCTGTTTTTTGTTTGTTTGTTTGTTTTTTGTTTTTTGCTTCTGTCTGTGCTTTTGAGGTCTTATTCAAACCATCCTTCATAGTGGGAAATGCTGAATATTTTCCTCTATGTTTTTTTTTTTTTCTAGTAGCTTTATAGATCCAGGTCTTACATTTAAGTCTTTAATCCATCGTGAGTTGATTTTTAAAAACATTTTAATCAATTAATTTGAGAGAGAGAGAATGGGTGCGCCAGGGCCTCTGGTCACTGCAAACCAACTCCAGATGCACAAACCACCTTGTGCATCTGGTTTACGTGGGTCCTAGGGAATTGAACCTGAGTCCTTAGGCTTTGCTGACAAGCCCCTTAACTGCTACGCCATCTCTCCAGGCCTTGAGCTGATTTTGATGGGTGTGTGCTCTGCATACATACGCTGACTATGCCCTCTGCCACGGAGTGCACCCGATCCCGTGATTTTGTCTGTGGCGGCTGCAGGCGTCGTGGAGGAGCTGGCCAGAGCACACGACCAAGAGCCGCTGGTGGGAGAAAGGGTTTACTTCGGCTTACAGACTCTAGGAGAAGCTCCACAATGGAGGGGAAACGGCGGCATGAGCGGAGGCTGGGCTTCCCTCCTGGCCAAGGTCAGGTGAGCAAGAGCAGCAGCAGAGTGAGCCAGACGCTGGCAGGGGCGCTGGCTTCAACACTCATAAGCCCACTCCCAACAACACATCTCCTCCAGGAGGTGCCAACTCCCAAATTGCCACTGCATGGGTACCTAACATGCAGAACATGTGAGCTTGTGGGGGACATCTAATTCAAACTACCACAGTGGTATAGAGGCCAGTTTCTCTCTTCAGCATGTAAATTTTTCTAGCATCATGTATTAAAGAGACTAGCCTTTTCTCAATGTGTACTCTTAGCAACTCTGTTAGTAGTTGGCAACAGGTGAGCTGTCAAGGGTATAGAACAAAGAGCACTCTTACACACAGTTGAAGGGAATATCAACTAGAACAGCATTTATAGAAAATAGCATAGAGGTTCTTCAACAAATTTAAATTAGAACTACTCTATGATAACTACTACTGGGTATAGTATTTCATTTCCCAGAGGAAATGAAATAAGTGTCACAAAGATTTTATACACTCCGGTTTTATTAAAGCTATACTCACAGTAGCAAGGTTACAGAATCAAACAGTAGCAAATCAGTCGATACAGAAAACATGATCTATGTACACAAAACGACGACCATTCAGCCGTGAAGCATCAAAGTCCACTTACAGCAAACATGGCCGAGCCAAGGAAGTGTTATGTTAGACGAATGAGCTAGACACAGAAGGGTAAATGGCCACATGACCTCATTCACAGGTGGAACTCAAAAAGAAAAGCACTTTTATTCTAATGTGAACATACTGCTTTTTCCTCTAAATAAAAGGCATTAAATCAAAATTTTATAAAATCACATAGTTCTTTAATTATAAGAGTGCAAAGAATTTTTTTCTTTTTTAAGGGAAAAAAAACCCAGAATATTAAATATAACCAGTAGGCCAGATACAGTGGCCAGAACTTGGGAGGCTGGTGCAGGGGGGTTGCAAGTGTAACTAATAATATTAAGATTCAGGATGACTTAAAACTTTGGTGTGTATGAATGTGCATGTACTTGAGTGTGAACATACATGTGCCATGGTATGTACATGTGAAGTTCAGAGGACAACTTCTGGGGTCAGTCCTTGCTTTTTGCAGGGTGTTTTGTTGTTCACTATTGTATTTGCCAGGCTAGCTAACTGGCCAGTGAGCTTCCTTCTAGATGATTCTTCTGTCTCTGCCTCCCTTTTCTGCCTCCAGCACGCGGAGATCACAGACGCTCACAGCATCGAGCACGTGCTGTCAATACAATGAGCCATTTTCCCCGGTCAGACTCACAGGGCCTTGAGTCCCTCACAACGCACATGAATCTTGTCTTCAATATCCACAAACACTGATACATATATTTGGATAAAGAAAGAGGCACAGAATTAAAAAAAATAAATAGCAAATATAGTAAAAATTAGACTGCTCAGAGCATTAGTTACTTGTTTTGCTGTGACCAAATACCTTATGGGAAGCAACTGAAGGGAGGGAATGTTTGTTTTGGCTTAGAGTTTAAGGAGGGAGACAAGGCTAGGGGATGGCTGAGTGGTTAAGGGTGCTTACTTGCAAAGCTTTCTAGTCTGGGTTCAATTCCTTAGCACCCATGGAAAGCCAGATACAAAGTGGTGCATGGATCTGTGAGCCCACTCACCCATCCATCAGGAGGAGGTAGAGCCAGGAATTTCCAGGGCAGCTATTGTACAACTGTTTACTGTCTGGCTTGCAGTTCATTTCTAGCTACAACAGATTCTGTCTCAGAGTAGGTGGAGGGGATGGAGAGATGGCTTAGCAATTAAGGCACTTGCCTACAAAGCCAAAGAACCCAGGTTCAGTTCCCCAGGAGCCACGTAAGCCATATGCACAAGGTGGCCCATGCATCTGGAGTTCATTTGCAGCAGCTGGAGGCTCTGTCAAGCCCATTCTTTCTCTCTAATAAATAGGTAAAAATAATTTTTTTAAAAGTAGGTGGAATTATAGGCCATTGCCGAGGCCCTTGGTTTCCCACCAGGAATCGATGGTAAGACCCTATTGCTGAAGACTCCACATACTTGGGCTGCAAGGCCACTGAGAAATCCTGCTGGAACTGAGCTGATAACCTTCTCCATGTAGACCAGCTGACAGAAAGCTGGAAGAAGCCATTCTACATGCAGTTCAATGGAAGAAAGAGATACCACCAGTGAAGATACTCAACAGTGGACACTGCAAGCCTTATAATTGGCCAGCCAGGCCAAATGAGCCAATGGGTGCAATAGTGGCACATCTGTCATGGTGGAAACCAACTGCCCTCCAATTGGACTGGAGGCCCGCTCTATGCAGGGGGAATATATCCCTGATACTGAAAACTTAAAACAGGGCTAGTCATGAGCCCTAGGGGTGAAATATCTGCTGATGTCTGGATAAGTGTATATACTATGCTTATCAAACTGCCCAGTAAGCACTTCTCTTAATATTTATACCCTTATATTAATGCTACTCTCACTTTGGATAGAGAATCTTCTCTTTTCAGATGGCAGTGACCTTGGGATGACTCAGAAGGTATAGTGCTGGAAAGAAGTGACTGGAGTACTGAGTAACATCTCGATCACACCTTCCAAGGCTCAGGGTTTAATGCGGAAGAGGTGGTGGAAAGAATGTAAGAGCCAAAGGAAGGGTAGGACTCCTTACAACATGCTCCTCCAGACACAAAATGGCCTGGATATCCATGACCTCACCGTGCCTGACACTACCTACACAAGACTATCATAAGAGGAGGAAAAGATCATGACATCAAAATAAAAGAGAGACTGATTGAGGTGGGGAGGGGATATGATGGAGAATGGAATTTCAAAGGGGAAAGTGTGGGGGAGAGGGAGGATAAAAAACATGGATATTTTTTATAATCATGGAAAATGTTAATAAAAATTGAGAAAAAAAAAGTAGGTGGAGCAGAGACAGATACCTCAAGGTTGTCCTCTTACCTTCACATGCATGCTTATACACACACTTGCACACAAATAAATATTCTTTTCTAAAATAAAGAAGGTGGCTGGAGAGATAGTTCAGTGGTTAATGCACTCACCCGAAAGCCTAACAACCTAGGTTTGATTCCCAATGAGCCCACGTAAAGCCAGATACACAAAGTGTCACATGCATCTGGAAGTTCATTTGCAGTGACTAGCATCCCTGGTGGGCCCATTCTCCCTCTCCCTCTCTCCTCCTTCCTTCCATCTTTCCCTCCCGTCTCCCTCTCTCATCTCTGCTGGAATTTAAACCTATTTTGAAAAAGAAAGGATTCAGTCCATGGTAGTGGGAAAGTCGTGATAGTAAGAGTGTAACTCACTTGGTTACATTGCATCCACAGTCAGCAGGCTGAGAGAGAGAGAAAGAGAGAGAGGGAGAGAGGGAGAGAGAGGATGCTGAGGCTCCGCACATTTTCTACTTTGCACTCAGCCCAGGACCCAGTCCATGGAATGGTGCCACCTGCAGTTAAGGTATGGCTTTCCTCCTTCATTAACTTACTCTAGAAACTCCCTCACAGACATGCTCAGAGGTTTGTTTCTCAGGTGATTCTAGATCTTGTCAAGTTGACAATCAACATGGACTGTTACTGAGCTTGTTTTTTCATTAATATTTTTTCTATATTTGAACAAGAGGAGTAATTGTAACTTTGTTTTTGTAAAAAAAGAATTATTTATTTATTTATACTTCACACAGAGGGAGACAGAGAGAAGATAGACAGAAAGAGGGAAAGAAAATGGGTGCCATCGCAGACTGCATATGCATGTGCCACTTTGTGTATCAGGCTTTACAAGGGTACTGGAGAATCGAACCCAGGTTGTTAGGTTTTGAGGGAAGCACTTTAATTGCTGAGCCATCTCTCTAGCCCCAACTTTGTTTTTTCTAATTTTATTTATTTATTTATTTGAGAGTGAGAGAGAGAGACAGAGACAGAGAGAATTCTTGTCAGTGGCCTCCAGCCACTACAAACAAATCCAGATGCGTGCACCCCCTTGTGCATCTGGCTTATGTGGGTCCTGGGGAATTGAACCTGCATCCTTTGGCTTCGCAGGCAAGCGCCTTACTGCTAAGACATCTCTCCAGCCCCTGTCTGCCAGTTTTTATCTTTATCAGTACTTGTATGCTTTAGGCCATGCAAAAAATGAATTAGTGCCTTTAACATAACTACACATCCCAGTACAAGAGAGACGCTACCAAAATCATGTTTCAAGAGCTTGCAGATGGTACTAGAATTTTCTGACTACTTGATTCAAGTAGTGGTAGAGGAAGTGCTTAGGAAGCGTTCTGTAAGTGCTTTTTCCATCTGATGCTCACGATGCCCTGGAGAACAGTGAACTAACTCCAGAGTGGTTATTATTATTATTATTATTTTTGCTCCATTCTATTTCTTTTGTCTATAGCAGTTTTTACCAGAACAAAAAGTTTAATTCCTTTATGCCTCCCTGAATTGGTCAATGTCCATGACTATAACAAAAGATCTGAAAACCTGTTTTTTAAAAAGGGAGAAAAGATCTATTTTAGCTCACAATTTCACAGGTTTCAATCTGTGATTGTGATAGTTAATCTCAATTGACAACTTGATTGGATTTAGAATCACCATAGAAACAGATCTCTGGGCATGTCTGTGAGGGAGTTTCTAGACTAGGTTGAGATAGGAACACTTCCCTAACTGTAGGCAGTACCATCCCAAAGGCTGGTGTCCTGGACTGAATGAAGAGGAACCAGAGGGCTGGAGAGATTGCTCAGTGCGTAAGGTGCTTGCTTGCAATGCCCAACAACCCAGGTTCAGTTCCTCAGTACCCACATCAACCCAGATGCACAGGAATATCTTTACTGAAGAACATTGTTTTTCTTTCAACATGTCTCACTTAGGTCAGTTAATCTCACCCACTTTGGCAGATCTACCTACCACGTCACCTGTGCCAGTGGCTCTTGGTTCTACAAGGGTTTCCCAACCTCTTTCCTGAACCCTGGGGACCGATTGTCACATGCACACTTCTGGATGTACTAAAAGCACTCCATGTACCATGTGTTAATCTTCTTGCCCTTTCCTCTTACCTTTTAATTCCTACCTACATGAATAGCCTTACCCTTTATCTGGTATCTGGCTTCCTAAACCAGCAAGCTGCCTTTTTTTTTTTTTTTTGAGGTAGGGTCTCACTCTATCCTAGGCTGACCTGGAATTCACTCGGTACTGTCAGGGTGGCCTCGAACTTACGGTGATCCTCCTACCTCTGCCTCCCAAGTGCTGGGATTAAAGGCATGTGCCACCATGCCTGGCCAAGCTGTCATCTTTGACCCATCCTTGTCCACCATCCCTTCATTCAAATGCCAAGCTTTGTGCATTCTGCTAGAGAAATGACTTAGCAGTTAAGGTGCTTGTCTGTGAAGTCTAAGAACTCATGTTCAAATCTCCGGGTCCCACATAGCCACTCACACAGTAAAACAAGTGCACACTGTCGCATATGAGCACAAGAGGGCACACACGACTGGAGTTTGTTTACTGTGGCCAAGGCCCTGGCATGTACATTCTCTCTCTCTCTCTCTCTGCCTCTTTATTTCTCTCTCTCAAAATAAATTTTAAAAATAATTTTAAAAACATTATTCAAACCATTTCCCTCCATCACCACCCCCTCTGATATATCATCTCACTATCATTTCTTGTCACTTGCCTTTATTCTCTGTTCTCAGATATTCAATCCGCACTTTGTAGCTGGAATGTGGTTCTAAACCACAACCAAATCATGTCTGTCTTCTAATACTGCATGTATGTATGTATGTATCTATCTATATTTTGATATCTTGGATGTCCACTGCCTTTAAGATTAAAGCCAAGGGCTGGAGGGATAGCTTAGCAATTAAGGCATTTGCCTGTAAAGCCAAAGGACCCAGTTTTGATTCCCTAGGACCCACGTTAGCCAGATGCACAAGGGGGTTTAAGCATCTGGAATTCATTTGCAGTGGCTGAAGGCCCTGGCACACCCATTTTCTCTCTCCCCCCACCTCTCTCTTTTTCTCTGTCAAATATATAAACAAATAGCATATTTGAAAGATTAAAGCCAAGTCTCTCAACCTTGCTGTATACGACGTTCACAAGCTACTCCAGGCTGTTTCTGCAGGTTCACCGTGCCCCACCTCCCTGCCCCCAACCTTGCAGCAGACACAATGAGCCGCTCTCTGCGCGCTCCGATATCTCCTGGTCTTTGCATATACTGTGCTTTGCTCGCTGCCTGGAACACTCTGTCTTCTCTGCACCACCTGATACTGGTTATCAACTGGCCTCCGTTTCAGATCTCAGTGCAAATGCCACAGTCCCCGGGGAAGCCTTGCCAGCATCTGTCCCATTCTGGATGGAGTAAGGCTCCCCTTCTACAGCACCCCATCAGAGTGTATTATCACAGTATTATCGTTTTGTTTTTATTTTTTGTCTTCGTTACTAAATTGTCAGTTTCTTCCTGACAAATACAGCATCTTGTTTACTTTTTATATCTCTTGTAAAGTGATACTGCACAGGACCCAGTAAACTCCAAACCAGTAAGCTCTCAGTTCCCATTGGCTGAA
Source organism: Jaculus jaculus (assembly GCF_020740685.1). NCBI lineage: Eukaryota > Metazoa > Chordata > Mammalia > Rodentia > Dipodidae > Jaculus > Jaculus jaculus. The sequence continues at coordinate 12,004,539 of NC_059121.1, forward strand.
CTAGTGAATGAAATTAGGGAGGTGGCAGTCTCCTGGGCTGTTGGAGTTACTCTGATTGGATTAACCAGTGAACCTTCGAGGCCTATTCCAGACTGAGGAAAGTAGAGCTCTGATCTTGATGGAGGGCCTGGCCTAGACTGAGCTGACCGTACTACAGTCAGATGTTCTCTTTCCAAAGACCTGTGACTTGTAAGAAAAATAACCTTTAATCTCCAACTCTGATAGAATTAAGATGGGTTTTAAAATAGGCAAAGGAAACATCCTATTTGGGAAGAAAAAAAAAAGTAGCCAAGAACGAACTACCCTCTTTTTTTTTTCCATTCATAAGGACACAGGCCCCTCAAGACCTTCCATCTCCTTAGTTCTTCTCTTGTAGAACTTGGCCTTTGCAGTGACAGGCTGCTTAGGGGGGCTTCCCTTCCCCAGAACTTGGTTGTAGCCTAGAAAAAGAGAAAAGGACTTAAGATATACCACAGCAGGTACCAACTCTGGAATGGGCATGGGAAAGGGGCCTGTCAACCCAATCTTTCTAGAATCTAGGTCACCATGTTTCTGGCCCAGGCTTTAGCAGGGTCACTGATTGTCTGTGTTAAGGAATCACAACCAGTAGATTCTCTGGAAATTGCTGAACACCAGGACAAGGGCTGTGTTGGGATGTGTCTCAGCCCCTTTTCTTGGGCTATTCTAGTTTCCAGGATTAGACAGTCTCAAACTCCCGCTTCCAGAAAAGCACCAATTTGTGCTGGAGACCAAGGCATGGGCAGAGTGTTTGAATGAATGGATTGACTAGCTGGAATATATGCATAGGAATATGCTAGAAACAGATGTGAACAAGATTTTTTTTTTCTACTGTGTAGGAGATGGTCAGACAACAAGCAAACAAATAAATCAACAAGATAAAAATCAGAAAATGAAGCTGGGTGTGGTGGTGCACACCTTTAACCCCAGCACCTGGGAGGCAGAGGAAGGAAGATCATCATGAGTTCAAGGCCACCCTGAGACTACATAGTGAATTCCAGGTTGGCCTGGACCTGAAACCCTACTTCAAAATAAACACACACAAAAAAACAATAAAAAGCATCAGAAAGTGACAAAGGCTATGCTGTCAAATCAGGGCGATCTGACAGAAGGCGGGGATATGATATGGCTGAATTCAGTTAAGGGGTCTGGGAAGCCCTCTTTGAAGGGAGGAGATTTGAGCTGAGACCTGAACAGTAAAAAGAAGACAGGAGTGTCACGAAATGGAGGAAGGAGAATTGAGTTAGAAGAAATAGCAAGTGCAAAGAATAAATTAGCAAGTTCAAGGAGCTGAAGAAAGAGGGGTGTGGCGAGGTGGGGGAGAGGGGAGGCTGTGCTGCTGCAGATGGTGGAGCCTCACAGGCCCCAGGACTCGGGCTTGAGCACTGGGGAGCCAGGGAGGGTTCCACACAGCCGGCGACTTGGCCTTAGAATCCCTGAATGTAGGTTGAAGTAGGAGCTAAAAGTGAAAAAAGATGTATTTTTAAATCTCTCCCGCTATAAGTAAAACCATATGTCTATGCTTTACCGTGTTCAGTCCTCAGAATGAATTGTTGACATGGAAAATGCAATAGTGATGCATTTTATGTCCTTAATTGAGGGAAAATTTAGAAATACCGCTATTGTGAGTGACTCTAAGTAAAGAATGATCACTGACTGCATTTTCTTTTTTTTTACTGCTCCTGTCCATTGGGAGATTAGAAAGTAATTTTTCTTAGGAACTAAAATTAAAGCAATTACTAATTTTAACATATTCTCCTCCCAGGTGGTTACTGCAATTAAAATCAGGACCTAACACAGTTATGACCAGTGAGAATTCAGGGTTTTTAAACCTTCATTCTAGACTTTAGACAGAGAGCTGAAATTTGCAAACCTTCATTTCATTGCAACTTACACAGCCTTTCTAGCGAAACTGGGAAGTTTAAAGGTGAATTGACTCTGAGTATAATTAAAAAGATATGTGGGCAGCATTCCTTGCTAGGAAATGCTATCTACATTGTGTTTGTTAATGATTATAAAGCTAGGTTTGCTAGGCATAACTCCGAAACTTTATGAGGTTTTCTGTCAAAATAAAGAACTTTCTATCCTGTAGAACTGAAAAAATATTTTTTTCCTGAGGACCTCAAAACATTTCAGTGATGTTTTCTCATTTGTCCTCACCATTTCCCCAAGGTAAGGAGCTGGAAAGTATTATGCACAGGCAACAGGCACAGGCACAAGGCCAAGAGAAACGAGCGAGCACGCCCAAGGTCACGGACTGCGTCAGGCGCAGGGGAGGGATGAATCCCAGGGCTTTTAATTCCCAGGGATCTAGCATGCTGTAATGTCAGCCAGGTACCAAAGCAGTTCTTATTTGGTTTGGTTTATTTGAGTCTCCATGTATATAGTTACAGTGAACTAATAAGACATCTATTTTAGGATATATCTTTATGTTTGATGTTTACATTGGCAGTGATTCTCATCTGTTATTTTTAGCTTCTTTTTAAAGCTGTTGTTTATAAATGATGATACCTGAAGGGCTTAAAAATACGAGAAGATAAATATTGTTCTCATCTACAGCATGTTGGTTACGTTGGTAAACGTCTAGGAATCCATACTATACTGGCTACAGGAGCTTTATTATTTTGTTAAAGACTAGATTTACTGCCTGTTGTTTAAGAAGCTGGAAATGCACACGTTAACACACACACACACACACACACACACACACACACACACACTTCCTTCATTGTTCTTATGGTTTTCCTCCACAAAGGAGATTTATAGCATATGAACTACCGTAAAAATTAAATCTTGGACTGGAGAGAGTGCTCAGCAGTTAAGGTGCTTGCTTGAAAAGCCTAACAACATGGGTACGATTCCCCAGTACCCAAGTGAAGCCAGATGCACAAAGTGGCGCACGCATCTGGAGTTCATTTGCATTGGCTGGAGGCCCTGGCACACCCATTCTTTCTCTTTCTCTGTCTCACTCTGCTTGCTAATGAATAAATAAAATGCTTTAAATAAAAATATTTTTAAAAATTAAATCTGAGGGCTAGAGAGATGGCTTAGCAGTTAAGGCACTTGCCTGGGAAGCTTAAAGACCCAGGTCTGTTTCCCTAGGACCCATGTTAGCCAGATGCACAAGGTGGCACATATATATGGAGTTCATTTGCAGTGGCTGAAGGCCCTGGTGTGCCCATTCTCTTTCTGTCTGCCTCGCCTTCTCTACAGTAAACAAATAAATAAATATTAAAAAAAAATTAAGCCGGGTGTAGTGGCACATACCTTTAATCCCAGCACTTGCAAGGCAGAGGTAGGAGGATCACTGTGAGTTCGAGGCCACCCTGAGAATACATAGTGAATTCCAGGTCAGCCTGGGCTAGCAAGACACTACTTTAAAAAACAAAACAAAACAAAATTAAAGAAAAAAATTAAAATCTGAGCTCTTAGTTTCATTTATTTTTAAAATTTTTTTGTTCATTTTTATTTATTTATTTGAGAGTAACAGAGAGAGAAAGAGGCAGATAGAGAGAGAGAGAATGGGCGTGCCAGGGCTTCCAGCCACTGCAAACAAACTCCAGATGTGTGTGCCCCCTTGTGCATCTGGCTAACGTGGGTTCTGGAGAAGCGAGCCTCGAACTGGGGTCCTTAAGCTTCACAGACAAGCACTTAACTGCTAAGCCATCTCTCCAGCCTCAGTTTTATATTTTTTATTTTTATTTATTTATTAGAGAGGAAGAGAAAGAGAATGGGCACACCAGGGCCTCCAGCCATGGCAAACAAACACCACCATGTCCATCTCGTTTACATAGGTCCTGGGAAATTGAACCTGGGTCCTTTGGCTTTGCAGGTGAGCGCCTTCACTACTAAGCCATCTCTTGAGCCCTATAATTGGAGTTTTTTGTTTTGTTTTGTTTTGGTTTTTCAAGGTAGGGTCTTGCTGTATCCTAGGCTAACCTAGAAATCATTATGTAGTCTCAGGCTGGCCTTGAACTCACAGTGATCTTCCTACCTCTGCCTCCCAAGTGCTGGCATGAAAGGCATGCGCCGCCACTCCCAGCTAGATTTGTTTTGTTCTGTTTTCTGAGGTAGGGTCTCACTCTAGCCCATGCTGACCTGGAATTCACTACAGAGTCTAGGGTGGCCTCGAACTCAGATCCTCCTACCTCTGCCTCCCAGTACTGGGATTAAAGGCGTGCATCACCACACCCGGCACCCGACTAGGTTTTATTTTTTTTTTAACATATCCTCTTGTACTAGTATACAATTTTGCTACAAATCTTGCCCTTTTTTGTTTTTGGCAGTGTCTCAATAATGAGGCTGATTTTAAATCATATATTATCCTGCGTAAGTGCTGAAAGTACGACAACATCCATTTCCCTTTTTTCTGCCTTCTCTCTCTTTCTCATGCTTACATATTTACTGCAAGAAAAAAAAAATTCCAAGCACACACAGAGGGAGCAAGAATAATTCAATATCAATAAGGGCTGGAGAGATGGCTCAGCTGTTACAGTGCTTGCCGGCAAAGCAAAGGACCATGGTTCAATTCCCCAGTTTCCAGGTAAAGCCAGAGGCACAAGGTGGCGCATGTGTCTGGAGTTCATTTGCAGTGGCTGGAGGTCCTGGTGTGCCCCATTCTCTTTCACTCTCAAATAGATAAATAAAAAATTTAAAAAAGAATAGTTTAATAAGTTTCCTTATAGGCATCACCTTGATGATATGCACATCCAGGTATAATTATATAGTGACAAAGATTTTGCCACATTTACAAGCTTTTGCAAAATAAATCCCAGATGTCATTATTTCACTCTTGTAACACTTGATCTATGAATCTCTAAAACTAAGAATTTAAACTCATAGGCATAATGCCATTGTCACATAACATATGAATAATAATGTCTTTGTAGCGTATGAATCCATTCTTTTTTTTTTTTTTTGGCTTTTCAAGGGAGGGTCTCACTCTGGCTCAGGCTGACCTGGAATTCACTATGTAGTCTCAGGGTGGCCTCAAACTCATGATGATCCTCTTACCCCTGCCTCCCAAGTGCTGGGATTAAAAGTGTGTGCCACCATGCACAGCTTCCATTCTTTTTGAAAAATATTTTATTTTTCTTTATTTATTTGAGAGAGAGAAATAGGCAGACAGAGAGAGATTGACGGAGAGAGAATGGGCACGCTAGAGCCTCCAGCCACTGTAAATGAACTCCAGATGCATGTGCCCCTTATGCATATGGCTTACGTGGATCCTGGGGAATTGAACCTGGGTTCTTCAGCTTTGCAGGCAAGTGCTTTAACTGCTAAGCCGTGTCTTCAGCCTATGAAATCCATTCTTTAATAAACTTCTCAGACATTTAAAGAAGCTGACTTGCCTGGTGGTATGGCCTTTGGTTGTTGAATCGTTCTACTCTAGGGCAGCTCTCTCCCTCTTTTTCCCCACATCCTACCACTGACTAATTGCAATAACCAAGTAAGTTGTCTGGAGAATGTTCCACACTTAAAAATTATCTCTGGGCTGGAGAGATAGTTTAGCAGGTAAGGCATTTGCTGGCAAAGCCAAAGGACCTTGGTTCAATTCCCTAGGACCCACGTGAGCCAGATGCACAAGGTGGTGCATGTGTCTGGAGTTCATTTGCAGTGGCTAGAGACCCTGGCACGCCTAATCTCTCTCTGCCTCTCTCTCTCTCATAAATAAAATAAATAATTTAAATATTTTTAAAATTAATCTAAAAATTATCTCTGCCTCTCTGTGGTATTGCTTATTTGTTTTCTGTGAATGGAAGTAGCTAGCATCTTGATTAAATTCAAGGTTTTTTTTTTTAATTTTTTTTTTGGTCATTTTTTATTTATTTATTTGAGAGCGACAGACACAGAGAGAAAGACAGATAGAGGGAGAGAGAGAGAATGGGCGCGCCAGGGCTTCCAGCCTCTGCAAACGAACTCCAGACGCGTGCACCCCCTTGTGCATCTGGCTAACGTGGGACCTGGGGAATTGAGCCTCGAACCGGGGTCCTTAGGCTTCACAGGCAAGCGCTTAACCGCTAAGCCATCTCTCCAGCCCAAATTCAAGGTCTTTAAATTGTCACTGCAAGAACATTTCATATGAGGTGCTATCAGCCTTCCATTACATCACGTGACGAAGCCTATAGTGTCTGGCTCTCGTATGCTGGGTGACTGGTCAGAAAGTCCATCTGGTGACATCCTGGCCTGTTGTAAGTTTCCCCATCAGCCTCTCATTTACAGGGACCAGCCATTAATGTTGTTTGTTCGTATCAGTTATTCCAAAGCTTTCAAAGCATTCTTTTCTCATCCAGTCATTATTTTACATTTCTTGGCTGAAATTCTGCCCAGAGGAGCTTTCCTCATTAGCCAAGCTTATCAGTTAGAAGATAAAGTAGCTGCTTAATTCTTTGTTTTCATTTGAGAACAAGTTGCTATTCTGCTTATGTTCAGCGGCACCCAGTAAATTCCAACCAAATACATTCAAAAGCCATTTTGAGTATCAAGTTCTTACTTCTTACAGTATATTCTTACTTCTTTTAAAAAATATTTTATTTATTTATTTTCAAGGAGGGAGGGAGAGGGAAGGTGGGAAAGAGAGGGGAAACAAATGCGCACACCAGGCTCCTCCTATTGCAATGAACTCCAGATACATGTGGCACTGTGTGTATCTGGCTTTATGTGGGTACTGGGGAATTGAACCCGGGTCGTTAAGCTTTGCAGGCAAGCGTCTTAACTGCTGAGCCATCTCTCCAACCCCTGAATTGTTACTTCTAATGGCAGTACCTAGTGAAGGAATAGAAAATATGGAGTATTTGCTATGCGTTGAATTTTGAAGAAAGCACACGTGCTCTGGCTCTTGTATCAGATGCGTGTCCATCCCAACCGAACTTTCTCTTCTGATTCCTTTGGCTGCACCACGCTCCCTCCTGTGCATGGATGTGAAAAGGGAACAAAGGGCCCAGTAGAAAAGAGGGTATGGGAAGTGAGGGACAGGACTGTGACTCACTGTCTGAAGACAAGCATCCTGGAAAAAAATTAATGAAACTTTCCTTTGAAAGAAATAAAAAAAAAAAAAGGGGGGCTGGAGAGATGACTTAGTGGTTAAGGTGCTTGCCTGCAAAGCCCAAGAACCAGGGTTAGATTTCCCAGAATCCACATAAGCACGAGGCACAAGGTGGCACATGCATCTGGAGTTCATTTGCAGTGGCTAGAGGTTCTGATATACCTATTGTCTCTCTCTCTCTCTCTCTCTCTCTCTCTCTCTCTCTCTCTGTCTTTCTCTCTCTCACAAACAAATGAAAATAAAATAAAAGAAATAGAACAATACTTCTGGAGAGATGGTTTAGGGGGTAAGACTAGGCTTGCTTACTAAGCATGCTGGGTTTGAGCCCTAGGGCTGCAAACAAGCAAACCAATATGGTATGTCATTTCTAGCCCTGAAGGAAAAGATTCAGTGGAGACAATTCCTCATCTCTCCATTCAAGGCAAAGAACACTGGGCCCTTTCAATCTGTTACATGGTGATTGTGTAGTTGATTGGCGAGATGTTGATGACACGGGCTTCTCATGATGCTACTATCTTTCATGTTGTCCATTGAAATAATATCACCTGGCAGAAATACCCCTCACATAGCATGAAGTGAGAGCACATCAACTTTGAGTGTCCTTACCAACTCACAGTTTGTGGGATATTAATACTAATGTAAGATTTGGTGACTGTTTATGCTACTGCCTTAGACCCAAATGCTTGCATGACTTGTTTCTAACAGTACCCTTTGTTCAGTAATATTTTTATTACACATGTCAGAAAAAAATTCACCCACTATTAATGTTCAAAGTGAGGATGGGAACCAGCTTTCAGCAAAGGAATTTATAACAATATTTTAATATCTTTTAATATCAGAGAGAGCACAAGAATCATTACTACAAATTGAAAGTGGTTTGCCAAAGTCCTGCCTCCTCTATAAAAAAAAAAATGGGCAAAGTTAATATATAATATTTTTGAAATGGTCCAAAAATTCATATGGAAAATATGTAGCAGATACTAATTCCTTAAAGTGTAGATTTTTCTCTACCCTTCCAAGTTCCACATCCTTAACATCAAATTTTATGATACAGCCTAAAATTATTTAAACAGTATGTGAAATAGGAGTTTGTGTATTGAAAACAAATGACAGTTAATTTTCATCCTTAGAGGAGACAAGCCTAAATTGTATCTTTTTTTCCCAGAAACAATTGAAAGGAATCTAGTCTCTTGTGAGGAAAAGATAGTTGAAGTTTAAATTAGGAACATTTGAATGACTGTCTAGAAGTTAAAATCATTGATTTTGAGTAACTTAACAGTAGTTTTCATTAATATACATGAGCATATGAGAATGGTATGAAGTAATGTCACTTTAATACCCACCAGAGGTGATCTACCAATGATTAAAAAACCAAATGGAAGGAATGGAGAGATGGCTCAGCAATTAAGACACTTGCTTGCAAAGACTAACAACCAGAGTTTGATTCCCCAGTACCCATGTAAAGCCATTACACAAAGTGGCACATGTATCTGGAGTTTGTTTGCAGTGAATAGAAGCCCTGGTGTGCCCATTCTTTCAGTCTCTCTCTTCTCTTTCTCTCTCTCTATTTCTCTCCCCCCCCCCCCGTATCTCTCTGCTTGCAAATAAATAAAAATAAATAAGTAAATAAAAAACTGGTAAAAATAAAATAAAGCACCAGATGGGAGCTGGGTATGGTGGCACACACTTTTAATCACAGCACACAGGAGACAGAGGCAAGAGGATTGCTGCAAGTTCAAGGCCAGCCTTGGACTACAGAATGAGTTTCAGGTCAGCTTGGGGTAGAATAAGACTGTACCTCACAAAACAACAACAAAAACCAAATGGCTCAGCTGGTTGAAAACAGTCAGCTAGTGTCAACCACCCACTGCTGACATGTTGGGCCCATGAACAGAGCCACAGGGAGGACACAGACTGTACCTTGGCTATGTAACCCCGCCTGCCTGGACCCCTCACCACGTCTGATTTAGCTGAGCCACTGCTAAATATCTGATGGATCAACAACAAAAACCAACATTGAGCCACCATTGCCATATCACCCCACCCCAAAGAATCCAGATAGCAACTTGCTGAGCTGTAGAATACAATGGACCCTTCTACTCAAAATTTTTCTGACAATAATAGACAGATATTGAGGCTATGTGCTAGCTTTTCTTACCTACATATCCTCAGCTCCTACTACTATCCAAGAGCTTATGGGATATTTAATCCACTAATATGGGACCCCACACAATAGCCATTAGATTGGGGAACCTACTTTACTTACTTGTGGCCATGAAGTTCTCCTGGTTTTATCACACACCACACTGCCCAGAAGTTGCTGGTCAGATAGAGTTGGAATTCCTTGCTAATGCACCAGTGCAGAGTCAATCCCTTATGAGGATTGGATATCATCCTCCAGGAATGAGATTCCCAATAGGAAGAACTTACAAGAACTATAGGATCAAAGCAGGAATGACTCTATTTGCCATCACACTCCATAGCCCAGTACTTTAGGCAATGAAGGGTTAAAGATTCTGATCTACAGAGGGGGAACACATCTCTTGAGGAGTGCAATACGAATCCCACCGAGAGCTAGGGAGATGGCTTAGTGGTTAAAGACTCTTGTTTGCAAAGCCTGAAGGCCCAGTTGATTCCCCAGTGCCCATGTAAAGCCTTATACACAAAATGGTGCACGCATCTGGAGTTCATTTGTAGCAGTAAGAAGCCCTACGGCACCTATTCCCTCTTTCTCTCTCTTAATGCAAATAAATAAATAATTTTTAAAAGAATATCTCTTGAAAAAAATTCCCACTGAGCCATAAGCAGACTGCCCTTGAGCACTTGGAGCTCCTTGTGTGAAAGAGGCGTCATGCCGAGGTCAGGGAGAACCCACCGGAGCACTGCGGAGAGACAGGCTGCCCGTATGCCACCGGGGCACGAGGAATCATCTATGGGACTCAGGGGATGTTCTTGGGCATTGCTTGCTATACTTCTGTCAAATTTGGCATAGAAATAGATGAGAGAAGTTTCCCAAGCCTGAAAAGGCCATGGAGAGCAAGGGCTCATTCCCCATAAGGATAAGTCTATGTCATAACATCTGGGAAGCCACCCAAAACCGGCAGAGGTGTTACGGGTGGACAGTTTTCCTAGAATGGGTAGTAGAGAAGAGACTATCAGTGGAAGCCCCCCAAGACCGATCTCAGCAGAAGGGGTACAGATTTTCCACTATTTCCTTCTAAGAGAGGCCTCTGGGAGCCGGTGAGTCCCGGAAGCACAGGCTAGAAGCTCAGTATATAAACCTCTGCTGAACGTGGAGATGAGCTGCCCAGATTCCCTGAAGAGGAAGGATTTGTTATTTTAGCTCCTGAGAGCGCAAATGACAGACGACCTTCGACTGCAGATCTTAAATGAATTAACTGCCTTGGCTTCAGAGACTCGGCCGACCCTAGGTCCGTTGTTCTGGAGACAGTCACAGGAAGGGAGTGAATCGGTAAGAACAGAGTAGGTCTGTCCACTGTGGTCTGAGGTGGGACAGCTGAGGGGCATTTCAGTTCCAGAGCTCCCCACGGAATTGACTGAAGCTTCCATCACAGCTTGGCTTTGTCCTTGGCCTGATCCTCCAGTCTAATAAATGTCCCAGTGAGCTCTGTCTAGGGACCTACTTCACAGGTCACCCAAACTTGAGAGTACTGGTACCGCTTTGCTGGCCTTCCCCACGGCTGCCCACCTGTTAGTGGTCTTTACAGGGGTCCGCAGACTGCGTGGGCAGAGCTGGCTTCTTGCTACCCACACCCGGAAGCCCTGAGTTTTTTAAGTACAGTAGTCACCACGTCACGCGGAGTCATGGTCAGTGTTAGTGCGTTCCACTGCTTACTTTTCCAAGCCTGGTAACCTTTGTGTTCCCAGCTGTTAGGACATAATCAGGGTTCAAGCTATGTTGTTGAGTAGTGATGAATAATGGGAGAAGACAGCATTAAACAAGGTTTTTCGTTAGCCTCACTTTGGAAGTTCTAATCCCTTCCTGGAAAAAGATTATTAGAGTACTTGCTATATTTGGCTCTGTGGCAAAGAAACTCATATGGACTACATAATGAATTTATTTTCCCTTGGTATTTGGGTATGAATTAAAGTAGCAATCTACTGAAAGCAGAGTGATAAGGGGATTTTTGAAGCAAGGGGAAAGGAAGGGTGTGTCTTATTAATTTAATTCTCTGGCTGAGATCCCAGAAGCCAGGGCATCCTGCTGACATCGCAGGTATCCTTCAGTGCCAGGCTGCTGTGCACCAGGCCCAGGGGGAGTGAGAGCGGAAACACGGCGCTGCCCCAGCGAGACCTGAACTCACGAGCAGGATGGATAGTAATGGACACTTGGAGCGGGTGAGCTCTGCTCTGCCTAAACCACCTGCGGCCACAGCCGTGCCAGATGAGAGGGAAGCGTGAAGCAGCGGGAAGGAGTCTTTGAAATGAAATAACCAAATTCAGCAGTAGCTAGAGTTTCACAGGAGGTGCACAGAATACCTCTTCTCTCTAGCCAGGCAGCCAAGGAACCATCGACTATTGCAGCACAAGACAGCCAAGTAAACAGCAGGTTGTTTTTTAGTAGGAAATGAAATCAGGCAATCCAGAGACGACGATGAAGGCGATTAGGAGAGAATTTCTGTTCTTTCAACAGCAAGTCTAGGATGATCTTGTTAACGATGACTTCAGAGGGCTGGGATGCTGTTCAGTGGCCTGTCTAACGCATGCAGCGTGAGTTTCACCTACAGCATTACAAAACAAAACAAAACCCTTAAAACTCAACAACAACGAGTACCACAAGATGCATAAGTTCGAGGCTGGAGAGATGGCTTAGCGGTTAAGTGCTTGCCTGTGAAGCCTAAGGACCCCGGTTCGAGGCTCAATTCCCCAGGACCCACGTAAGCCAGATGCACAAGGGGGTGCATGCATCTGGAGTTCGTTTGCAGTGGCTGGAGGCCCTGGTGTGCCCATTCTCTCTCTCTCAAATAAATAAAAATATATATTTTTAAAAAGATGCATAAGTTCTTTCATTATTTGAGGCAAGTGTGCATTCAACTGTCAGGAAGAGTAACGAGTGGGCTCATATATCTAAAAAATAAGAATCTACTAAAACAACTATTAGATAGCCATGTTCACACACACAAAGTGGAAGGGGTTAAATGCTTTGGGCCAGAATACCAGCGAATGACCTGCACACGGAAAGAGGGCTGCAAACTAGTGTGCTCCGCAGGACTGGCACCAGAGCTGATATCCAGGAGGAAATAAAGGGGTTGGCAAGGTTGCTCAGTGGTTAAAGAGCTTGCTTGTAAAGTCTGCTGGCCAGGGTTCAATTCCCAAGCCATCCATGTAAAGCTGAATGCAAAAAGTGGCGCATCTGGCATTTGTTTGCGGTTATCAAGAGGCCCTTGCCTACACACACACAAATAAATCAATAGATAATAAATAGTAAATTCAACAAGAAGTTAAGGCACTATCCTCATTCCAAAGTAAGGATCCTCTGGGCTGGGAGGTGACTCAGTGGCTAAAAGTGCTTACTTTCAAAATAAGGGTCCCCCTGCAGAGCAGGAGAACTTGCTTTTGAAGAATAACAGTGGCTGTGTCCTGTCAGCAATACTCTTACTCCTCAGTCAGGACTGAGAGCAGCAAATAGATCAGGAATTAGCAGGATCTATAGTTAGACTTTCACAGAAGATCATATGATCAGCAGGACTTGTCTAGGCAGGTACCATGTGGAGAGGCATGTAGCAGGGAAGATGTGAGAAGATATTCACAACAGGCAATTAGTAGAAGTAAAGTAGAAAGCCCAACACTCCAGGGAAGTTGTTATTTGTTTGCTTGGTTTTTGGATTTTATTTTATTTTGAGATAGGATCTTGCTAAGCCCAGGCTGACCTGGAATTCACTATGTAGTCTCAGGCTGGCCTTGAACTCAGAGATCCTCCTACCTCTGCCTCTAGAGTTCTGGGATTAAAGGCATGCACCACCACACCCAGCCAGGGAAGTCATTATTCATCTTTGGTCCTAAAATGGACTTGGACCCTTTTGTCATGGGCTAGACTATATGGGAGCTACAGAGACCTCATCTCCCCTGACTTAAGACCCAGCCTAAAATCATGTGCTTTCCCATTGACTAGAGATGTAAGATTGCTTCCTTCATTCCAATGAAGAGAGGGGCCAAGAAGAAACCGAAGATAATTAGCCAATTAAAAGAACCACTGGCCATGGTGGCACATGCTGGGAGGCAGATGCTGAAGAGGATCGTAAGTACCAGGCCAGGCTGGGCAACATCTTTACCAGGTGTGATAGCTCAGGCACTTGTGAGGCTGAGGCAGGAAAATGACAGGTTCAATCATGCGGCCCGGCTAGATTCTATAGCAAAAACCAAACAAGCCTGGAGTGGTGGTGCACGCCTTTAATCCCTGCACTCAGGAAGCAGAGGTAGGAGCATCGCTGTGAGTTCGAGGCCAGCCTGAGACTACATAGTGAATTCCAAGTCAGCCTGGGCTAGAGTAAGACCCTACCTTGAAAAAATAAAAAAAAGAAAGAAAGAAAAAAGAAAACAGTACAATATGGGTGAATTTCATGATGATGAGCAAAAGAAGACAGAGGAAGAACAAATACATGTTTCCATTGACGGGGCTCAAGAACAGCAGAAGTAGGGTTGGAGAGATGGCTTAATGGTTAAAGTGCTTATCTGCAAAGCCCAAGGACCAAGGTTCCATTCCCCAGTACCCACGTAAGCCAAATGCACAAGATCTGGAGTTCATTTGCAGTGGCTGGAGGCCCTGGCACCATGCCCATTCTATCTCTCTATCTGCCTCTTTCTCTCTCTCTTTCAAAATTAAATAAATAAAATTAAAAAAGAAAAGAAGGGCTGGAGAGATGGTTTAGCGGTTAAGCGCTTGCCTGTGAAGCCTAAGGACCCCGGTTCGAGGCTCGGCTCCCCAGGTCCCACATTAGCCAGATGCACAAGGGGGCGCACACATCTGGAGTTTGTTTGCAGAGGCTGGAAGCCCTGGCGTGCTCATTCTCTCTCTCCCCCTCTATCTGTCTTTCTCTCTGTGTCTGTCGCTCTCAAATAAAAAAAAAAGAAAGAAAAGAAAAGAGCAGAACTAGAGTGGTGATGAAGGTCAGAACAGTAGTCATCTATGGCGCATGTGGGTGGGGATGTTAGATACTGCCTGGGAAGCAATCTAATAGGCCTTTTAGGGTTATGGAAAGTGTCTTGATCACTCTTATATGTAAAACTTCATTAAACCATTCATTTAAAATCTATATACTTGGGCTGGAGAGATGGCTCAGCAGTTAAAGGCACCTGCTTGCAAAGCCAAATGGCCTGAGTTCAATTCCCCAGTACCTACATAATGCCCCATGCACAAAGTGATACATATATCTAGAATTTGTCTGTAGTTGCCAGAGGCCTTGGTACACCCATTCTCTTTGTCTCTCCTTGCTAATAAATAAAATGATTTAAAAATATATACTTTATACATACTATACCTCAAAAAGTAACAGAAAGGGAGAAAACAACTTTTTGAAATATTTTATTTGACAGAGAGAGAAAGAGAAAGGCAGTAAGAGGAGACAGAGAAAGAGAAAGAGAGAGAGGCAGTAAGAGGAGACAGAGAGAGAGAGAGAGAGAGAATGGGTGTGCCAGGGCCTCTAGCCACTGCAAACTAACTCCAGACACATGTGTCTCCTAGTGCATCTGGCTTTACATGAATACTGGGAAATTGAACCCAGGCCATCAGGCTTTGCAAGCAAGTGCCTTTAACCACTGAGTCATCCCTCCAGCCCAACGACTTTTTTTTTTTTTTTTTTTTTTTTGAGACAGAACCTAAGTTGCCTGGACTAGGTTGGAACTCACAGTGTTGGTCTCAAAGTTGCCATACTCCCGCCTCAACTTGCCAAAAGCTGGATTGCAGATCGGCACCATCACACCCAGCAAAACCACTTAGCTGTAAAATCCATTATCCCTCCTCCAGCTCCCCTGCCCTGCATTATATAGACCTCAGGAAATGGAGTGCAGGGACAGCTTGCATTTTCCCTAGTGACAGAGGTGCCGCAAAGGCGGCGGCAGCTCACTGGCTGTAAGGGTCACTTCATTTCCAAAGTGCGCAAGTGTGAACGTAAGACGAAAAGGGAATCCCGGGCTGGAGAGGTGGCTTAGCGGTTAAGCGCTTGCCAATGAAGCCTAAGGACCCGGTTCGAGGCTTGGTTCCCCAGGTCCCACGTTAGCCAGATGCACAAGGGGGCGCACGCGTCTGGAGTTCGTTTGCAGAGGCTGGAAGCCCTGGGGCGCCCATTCTCTCTCTCCCTCTATCTGTCTTTCTCTCTGTGTCTGTCGCTATCAAATAAATAAATAAATAAAATTTAAAAAAAAAAAGAAAGAAAAGGGAATCCCCATAGACGAGACAAGGGTGTATACAGGAGGCTGATGCGACTTGAGCACAAAAAGCAAGGTCTAGAAGGGGAGAGCGGCGAAGGGGGCTGAGACAACAGTGACCTTGCTGGACCACAGGGGCCTGTGACTCCCCTGGCCTAGGGACAGGATTCACGCGGAGAGTGTGAAGTGGGATTCATTATAGGTAAGGGTTGGGGTGTGGCCCCTGTATTGTGAAAGAAACCAGAGCAATGATGAGAAATACCAGCTGAGGCCACAGGAATCCAGAGAAAGCAGCTCTTATCGCGGGAGTAACCCGAAACCGTCGACTCGCACATCGTGTTTTCATCCAGCGTCCCACAGGAGGTAATAGACACGCAAAACAAAAGCAATATTGAACATTTGCAGGATACGAGACCTTGTCTGTTACCTGCATGGCTTTCGGCTTGAGATAAATACAAAGTGTTGCTAACACGGAGCAGAGCGGCAGGAGGGATCTCTAGCTGCAATCTTTAGATCACGAACACAAGCGTGGCTTGTCTGAGAGCAGACATAGGTGCTATTGTCCCGGAGGACACAGTGGCGCGGGGGGCAGTCATGTGAGGATAACATTAGCCACTTTCACATGCAAAACACAACAATGCTGTCAGAAACAACAGCTGCATTGGAGAATACAATGTGGTGATCATAAACCAGCACCAAACGGAGCCATCAGATAAAAGTCCACTAATTAAGTTTAGACTGTGCCAAGCTAGCTGATCCGATTTCCCAATGCCATTTATTAGAAGCAAATTTTTCATTTTGGCTGGTATGAGAGCATGATTATAAAGGTGAAAAATGTCATCCCGGGGACAGGAGCTGCGGCTGAAACATTTTCTCTAGACTGCTCCTCCTTGCCTTAAAAACCATCCATGGTTCATCATCCCAATATATCCAATATACATCATTTAAAAATCATTTTTAGGACGGGAGAGATGGCTTAGCAGTTAAGGCGCATGCCTGCAAAACCTAAGGACCCGTTTGATTCTCCAGGTCCCATCCCACATTAGCCAGATGCACAAGGGCGCGCATGTGTCTGGGGTTCGTTTGCAGTGGCTGGAAGCCTTGGCGCACCCGTTCGCTCCCCCCAATCTCTACTAAATAAACAAAAATAAAATATTAAAAATATTTAAAATTTTATTGTTATATTTGGAGGGATTTTTGAAAGTCTTGCTTTGTAGTCCAGGCTAGAGTTAACATGCTTCGTAATTCAGGCTGGTCTCACTCTTGATCTTTGCGCATGCGCCTCCTGTGTGCTGAGCTTGTAGGTGTGGGCCACCAGGCCTGGCAGAGGTGCGTTTATTTTGGGGGTGGGGGTTGAGGTAGGATTTCACTCTAGCCCAGACTGACCTGGAATTCACTATGTAGTCTCAAGGTGGCCTCAAACTCACAGCGATGCTCTTACCTCTGCCTCCGAGTGCTGGGATTAAAGGCATGCACCACCACACCTGGCAGAGGTGCGTCATTTTAAGTGGCTTGCTTGATCTTCTGTTATCTGGCCTTGTGGTTGGTAGCAAAAGTCTTCTTGCTCTACAGCCATCCTTCAGAGTCTTTGCTGGGACTGGGGCACTTACCTCCATTTCAGGACCTCGACCTATACAAACACCAGCAGGAATTGCAGAGCCTACTTCTAGATTCCTTTGTATAGACGTATAGCTGTTCTGGACCCAAGCAAACCAGTGAAGTCTCACACACACACCCTTAGCCTTAGCTCCCCTGACATGCCAGCCTCTCACTTCACAGATGTAAGCTTTGTTCTTTGTGCTTATTGGAGTCAGTTTTACCAGTACTTTCGAAGATCTGATGTCCCTATATTCTAATGCCACCACAGAAGCATCTCTGTTGTGAATTTAGTGTGAAAATATCTCTAGAATATATACTCAGGCATGGATCATTAGTTACAATGTAGGTACATCTTCAACTTAAAAAAAAATTTATTTATAAGGAGAGAGAGAGAGAGAGAGTGGACACAACCAGGGCCTTTTGCCACTGCAAATGAACTCCAGATACATGGACGACTTTGTGCATGTGGCTCCATGTGGGTACTGGGGAATAGAACTCAGATTGTCAGCCTTTGCAAGCGCTAACGCAGAACCATCTCTCCAGCCCCCACAACTTCACCTTGTATAAACTTCTCCTTGCCATGTTTAGTCCCAGTATCTGTGTTCTTCCAGGGGTACAGACTCGGAGCAGAGCTTACTGGGCTGAAAGCTGATCTTGGAATAGTCTGAATGAAGCAGGATTGGACAGAAACAGTGGGCTGTGATGTGATCGCAAATCTTAGCTCTTTCTATAGGAGCTTTGGTGCTAGAGTGGCCCTTCAGAGTGTCTTTGTTTGGGGTGTTATTATAACGCTATGGCCAGTCATTGAATGCAGGCTGCTTCAGGTTGGGTGCATAACCTTGGGCAAAGTAATTCTTTTTGGCTGACTTTCATTCATTCCCCACTCCAAGCTGTGTGTCTCACTGTAGTCCAGGCTGACCTGGAATTCACTATGGAGTCTCAGGGTGGCCTTGAACTCACAGCAATCCTCCTACCTCTGCCTCCCGAGTGCTGGGATTAAAGATGTGCACCACCACACCCGCTTGGCTGACTTTCTTAGTGAGTCCTCTTATCTAAGAAGATGGTTTATCATTCCAGATAGCAAAGTCTCCTTTAGTTACATTCAATAAAATTTTTAACCATCTCCATACACATTTTACGTATTTTGTTAAACTGAATTACAGGTATTTTGTCATTTTAGTTACTCTTGTAAGTGGTATTTTCAATAGTTTGTTGCTGATGTTTGGATATACAATGAGTTTTTTTTAATCCAGAAATCCTATTCTTATGTTAATTCTTATAATTTTTTCTGTAGATTTATTTGCCAGTAATCATAATATCATGTTTGGGTGGACAGCATGTTTTTATAGTAAGTCATTATAATGAAAGATACCTAAAAACAAAGCCACCCATGGCCTGCATGCCTGGCTGTGTTCCACATTGTTTTTATCTCCCCAGTTTTACTTATGGCAACAGTCTTCCACGATTTCTCCTTGTTCATGCCAGTGTCCAGGGGCGTTGGCCTGTCTGCTTTTCCTGGAACAAAACTACACACCAAACACATTGTTCTGCAACCTGCTTTTTTGATTTGTGTATTAGCATGAAGCTTCTTGCTTCCGTTTTTCTCTGTATTTTATACATTTATTGTATGCATCTATACTGATGGGTTTTTGTAGCTGATCATGGTGAATGCCTCTTCACTCTTTAAAGAGTGCCCACTCTTTAAAAACAATAAACAAAGCAAATCCCCTAGAGAATGCCTTGATTCTCCATCAAAAGATTGCTGGAAAAAACAAAGGGCTGGAGAGATGGCTCAGTGGTTTAAATGCTCCCCTGCATGCAAAGCCTAATGACCCAGGTTCAATTCAAGTAAAGCCAGATGCACAAAGTGGCAAATGTGTCTGGAGTTCATCTGCAGTGGCTAAAGGCCCTGGCGTGCCCATTCTCCTCTCTCTCTCTCTCTGCCTCCCCCCTCTCTCTCCTTGCAAATATGTATTTGCAACACAATACACACACACACACACACACACACACACACACACACACACACACATATATATCTGAATTAGAGGTGAGGGTATGGCTCAGTGTTAGAGCATTCACAAGACCCTAACTTCAAGCTTCAGCACTAAAATGAGAGAGAGAGAATTAAATTAGTCCTATTTATACTCTCTAAACTTATTTTTTTAACTTACTATGTGGCAGAGGATGACCTTGAACTTCGGACCCTCCTGCCTCCCGGGATTACAGGCATGCACCGTCACACCCGTGCAGTGCTGGGGCTTGGAGCCGGGGCTTCTTGCATGCTAGGTAAATACTTTCCCTGCCCGACCACATCCCAAGCCTAATTCTTTGTCAATTACAGTCAAGCTTTTAAGGTATCTATGCATCATTTTTTTAAAAAAATGTCTCACACTTTGGCCATTTATTTGTTTTTTTGTTTTTTTTTTTTAAGAAGTATTGAATCTGAAACAGACACAATAAGGGTTGGCACGCAGTACTGAGGGGCTGAGTCAAACTGCAAAGTAGTTTTCGGGCGCACGGACAAAAGGAGAAATTAGCTGTTGGTCCTCCAAGAATAAAACAATACTTTGACCTTCTTCAGGGTAATGTTCTGTATTAGGTGACTCCAGTTGTCTCAGTGGCATTGGGCCATGACACACAGATCGTGTCTGTCTGATGAGATTAAGTGAGAACAAAAACTATTCCAACCAGGCTGCCAGTCACCACACTGAGATTTTAAACCTGTGGTCTAGTGGTGATTTTAAACAAACAAGGCGAGGACCTAAACAGATCAAGGCTTGAGGGGTCTTGCTATGTTCTTTGGCAGCATATAAAGTCCCATATGTCAAAACTCTAGAACACATGCAGCCTTCTGTAACAGCATGGTATGTTATCTGCCAAGAAGATATTAAACTGCATTCATCTGGTGTTTTCTGTAAATAACTCACTGTTCTTGTCTAGCATCTTGCAAGTATCAACTACATCTGTGAAAATAGAACTCTTAGGATGACTTAGCCTATTTTCTGTGATTTCACTAAAGAAAGAACATACTGTTTTACTTGTACATTTTCTGTCAGTAATATTTTTTCTAATATAATTCCATGTTATCTGAAAGGCAGAAGGGGCTTGGAGAGATGGCTCCATGGTTAAGGCACTTGCCTATAAACCCTAATGACCTGGGTTTGGTTCCCCAGTATTCCCCAGTACCTACGTAAAGATGCACAAAGCGGCACATGTGTCCGGAATTTGTTTGCTGTGGCTGGAGGCCTTGATGTGCCTATCTTCTCCTTCTCTCTCTCTCTTTCTCTCCATTTGTCTCTCTCTGCTTGCAAATTAATAAATAAAAATATTTAAAATAGGCCACTCCAGCTATGGCAGGCAGGTTCACGGGGGTGCTACACGGACACATACACATGCACATACCACACCGCATCATATTACACACACACACGTCCCGTTTTGTACACTCACACATGCATAAGCAAAAATCTACTTTATTCTTAGTCATATGAAGTCATAATGTTATCAAAACTAAGTTGTTATTCCTCTGAAAGTTACTAGTGTGCATATTTTATAATGCCATCATCAACAACAAATATTAACATGGAGCACTTAGAAGACATTTCTATAGTGGAGCTTGGGGCAGGATGCTAGAATATATGACCTACAGTTTCTGCTATCCAGAAGTTGACCGTAACTAATTTTTTATATTTATTTACTTATTTATTTTTAAAATATTTTATTTATTTGTAAGCAGAGAGCGAGAAAGAGAGAAAAAGAGAATAAATGGATGCACTAGGGCTTCCAGCCACTTTACACGAACTCCAGACACATGTGCCACTTTGTGTATCTGGCTTTCTTTGGGTACTGGGGAATTGAACTTGGGTCATTTGGCTTTGCAGGCAAGTGCCTTAACTGCTGAGCAATCTCTTCCAGCCCTACATTTATTTATTTTTAAAAATATTTTTATATATTTGGGAGGGAAGAGAAACAGTGAGTGAGGGTGCACATCAGGGCCTCTTGCCACAAACTTCAGATGCAAGTGACACTTTGTGCATCTGGCTTTATGCAGGTACTGGAGAATTGAGTCCAGGCTGTGCAAGCAAGCACCTTTAACTGCTGAACCATCTCCTAGGCCTCTGTACATAAATTTTAAAAGATAATTGTAGTACTGACTCTGTGAACATTGCTGTGATATAGTGCTAAGTACTCATCACAATTATCTCTTTCAGTCCTCACAATGGGCCAACACAATATGTTTGTAGTATTTCCCATTATAAACAAGAACGCTAACCTGAACCGAACCCTGGACTTTACAGTGTGAAGTCATTCCCTCATTTGATGATCATTTCTTTTTAAAAAATATTTTATTTATGTATTTATTTATTTATTTACTTATTTATTTACTTATTTATTTGAAAGAAAGAGGCAGAAAGAATGAGAATGGGCAAGCCAGGGCCTCTAGCCACTGCAAACGAAGTTCAGGCACATGTGCCACCTTGTGCATCTGGCTTACGTAGGTCCTGGGGAATTGAGCCTGGGTCCTTAGGCTTCACAGGCAAGTGCCTTAACCACTAAGCCATCTCTCCAGTCCAATCATTTCTTTCTTTTTTTCTAATTTATTTATTAGAGATAGAGGAACAGAGAGAAAGAGAGAGTGAGAATGGGCATGCCAGGACTTCTAGCCACTGCAAATGAACTCCAGATGTATGTGCCACCAGGTGCATCTGGCTTACATGGGACCTGGAGAATCAAACCTGGGTCCTTAGGTTTTTCAGACAAGTGCCTTAACCATTAAGCAATCTCCCAGCTCTCATTTCTTTTTTAAAAAAATATTTTAAAGCCAGCCATGGTGACACACGCCTGTAATCCTAGCACTCAGGTGGCAGAGGTAGAAGGAGCATTGTGAGTTTGAGACCTGCCTGGGGCTACAGAGTGAGTTCTAGGTCAGCTTGGGTTACAGTGAGAGCTTACCTTAAATGGATATTGCAAGATGTAGGGCTTCAAGGAGAGAACAGCGTGTTTTAGAGGCTGTAGCTGAGCTGGGTTTAGTGAGCAGAAAGAGGAGGTAAAGTGAGGTGCACCCCCAAGGTCAAATTCATGAAAGTAAATGAGATGAGTAGAAGGGTTCCAGTGAGTCTATGTAGGCAAGATAAAGACTAAATGACTGACCAAATGTCTTTTGGGGCAGATTGTTGAGTATGTTAAGTATAATTCTAAGTAACATGGTCTTCATTCTATAGAAGTAATAAGAACAATTTAACCTGGAAGAATATGTGCATTAAAAAATTCAGCAAGGCCAGGTGTGGTGGCTCTCACCTTAAATCCCAGCATTCGGGAGGTAGAGATAGGAGGATTGCCAAGAGTTCGAGGCCATCCTGAGAATACACAGTGAATTCCAGGTCAGCCTGGGCTAGACTGAGACCCTACCTTGAAAAACAACAACAACAACAGAAGTTCAAGCAGGGATGGGGGGTGGATTCATGGTTAAGGTGCTGCCAGCAAACCCTAATGACTCCATTTGACTGCCCAGTACCCACATAAAGCCAGATTCACACGGTGGTGTGTGCATCTGGAGTTTGCAGCAGCTGAAGGCCTTGGAGTGCCCATCCTCTCTCTCTCTCTCTCTCTCTCTCTCTCTGCTTGCAAATAAACAAATACATGAAAAAAAGTCAAGTATCACAGTAAAGAAAGAACAGGCAAAGTTTCACTTACATTATTTTACTCCTTAGACACAGTCACTGTTGGTCTTGCTTCAACTTTCCAATCGTTTTTTATATTAATTAATTTTTTATTGACAACTTCCATATTTATAGACAATAACCCATGGTAATTCCCTTCTCCCCCCAGTTTCCCCTTTGCCTCTCCACTCTCCATCATATCCCCAGCCCCTCTCAATCAGTCTCTCTTTTATTTTGATGTCATCATCATTTCCTCCTATTATGAGGGTCTTGTTTAGGTAGTGTCAGACACTGTGAGGTCATGGATATCCAGGCCATTTTGTGTCTGGAGAAGCATGTTATAAGGAGTTCTACCCTTCCTTTGACTCTTACATTCTTTCCACCACCTCTTCCACAATGGACCCTGAGCCTTGGAAGGTGTGATAGAGATGTTTTAGTGCTGAGCACTCCTCTGTCGTTTCTTCTCAGCACCATGGTGCCTTCTGAGTCATTCCAAGGTTACTGCCATCTGAAAAGAGAAGCTTCTGTAGCCAAAAGTAAAAGTAGCATTAATGTATGGGTATAAACATGAAGAGAAGTGCTTACTAGGCATTTTGGCGAACATAGTATATGCATTTAGCCAGACAGCAGCAGACGTTACACCCCTAGGGCTTATGGCTACCCTTGTTGTAGGTTTTCAGTATCAGGGATATATTTCCTCCCATGGAGAGGGCCTCCAGTCAAATTAGAGGGCCGTTGGTTTCCCCCATAACAGACATGCCACTATTGCACCCATTGGCTCATTTGGCCTGTCTGGCCAAGTACAAGGCTTGCGGTGTCCACTGTTGAGTCTCTCCACTGGTGATTTCTCTCTCTTGCACTGAACTGCATACAGTGTAGCTTTTCCCAGCTTTCTGTCAGCTGGTCTACATGGAGGAGGTTTGCAGCTCAGCTCCAGCAAGATTCCTCAGCGACCTTGCAGCCCAAGTATGTGGAGTCTTCAGCAATAGGTCTTACCATCTATTCCTGGTGGGAAACCAAGGGCCTTGGCAATGGCCTGTAATGTTTTGGGAATATCAGGGACCTCCCTGGCCAACAACTCACTGGAGATATCCCATCCCTGGCACTAAAAATTTTCTAGTAACAATCTATAGCTTCTGGATGTGCCATTGTCCAAAAACGTAGGTTTCCATATGACTTATTAATACCCTCTTAGATTTTGATTAGCCCCCCCACCTTTCCTTACTCATTTTCTTCCCCAACCTCACTTAGGCCTTTCCATCCCCATTAATCTGTTCTTCTTCAACTTTCCAATCTTTAATAATGCATTAAAAAGGGTTGGAAGGGGGCTGGAGAGATGGTTTAGTGGTTAAGTGCTTGCCTGTGAAGCCTAAGGACCCCGGTTCGAGGCTCGGTTCCCCAGGACCCACGTTAGCCAGATGCACAAGGGGGTGCATGAGTCTGGAGTTCCTTTGCAGTGTTTGGAGGCCTTGGCGTGCCCATTCTCTCTCTCTCTATATATATATATATCTGCCTCTTTATTTCTATGTCTGTCGCTCTCAAATATAAATAAATAAACAAAAAAATTATTTAAAAAAAAAAGGGTTGGAAGGATGGCTGTACCGTTAAAGGCTCTTGCCTACAAGGCCTGATGGCCTAGGTTTGATTCCCAGGACCCATGTAAAGCCAGAGGCACAAAGTGGTGCATGTCTCTGAAGTTCATTTGTGGTGGCAGGAGGCCCTGATGCAACCAGTCTTTCTGTCTCTTAAATAAATAAAACTATTTTTAAATGCATAAAATATATACTTTCCTTTTAATATAAATGGGATTATACTAGACTTATTTTTTGAAATATTTATTTATTTATTTTTTGAGGTAGGGTTTCCCTCAGGCTGGTCTTAAACTCACAGTGATCCTCCTGCCTCAGTCTCCTGAATACTGGGATCAAAAGCATATGCCAGGCTGGAGAGGTGGCTTAGTGGTTAAGGCACTTGCCTGCAAAGCCTTAAGACCCAGGTCCAATTCTCCAGGTCCCACGTAAGCCAGATGCACAAGGTGACGAATGCACCTGGAGTTCATTTGCAGTGGCTGGAGGCCCTCGTACACCCATTTTTCCCCCAACACCCCTCTCTCTTTCTTTCTGCCTCTTTCCCTTCCTCTCTGTCAAATAAATAAATAAAAATATTTTTTTAAAGGCACGTGCCAACATGCCCAGCAAAATCTTTATGTTATAGTTTATTTTATTTTATTTTATATTTGAGAGAGAGAGAGAGGATGGGTGAGAGAATGGGCACGCCAGGGTCTTCAGCCACTGTAAACAAACTACAGATGCATGGGCAACCTTGTGCATCTGGCTTACATGGGTACTGAGGAATTGAACCTGGGTCCTTTGGCTTCACAGGCTAACACCTTAACTGCTAAGCCATCTCTCAACCCAAATCTTTTTTTTTTTTTTAAACCCAGGAATATACTGTGAATACTCCTACATGTCAATGCATAGTATGGAATTTTGGACAGTTCTAAGCATTTCAAAGCTGGCTGTACTGAAATACTTTAACATCTGGAAAATGTATATTAACATAACAGATGAGTATTTTACATACTTATCCAGTTATTTCTTTAAATTATTGAAAGTGGAATTGCTAGGTATATACATGTTAAAATTTTTGATACATATTTTCAAATTTTCTGGGAATTTTTTAAATCAATTTTTGCTTTCCAGTGTATGCTCAAGGTGCTGAGATGACTCACCAGTTAAAGGTGCTTGCTTGCAAAGCCTGCCAGCCTGAGTTAAATTCCCCAGCACCCACATAAACCTTGTTTGCACTGGCAAAGACCCTGTATACACACACACACACAAACACACACACACACACACACACACACACACACACACACACACACACGTGCATGCGTACATATACATTAAGAAAGAACTTTGTACAAAAGAATATGTTCAAGTACTTTTTTCTCTGTGCATTTACCAATATCATGTCTTATCCACAGAGACTCTCTTTTTTTTTTGTTTTGTTTTTGTTTTTTTGAAGAAGGGTCTTGCTGTAGCTCAGGCTGACCTGAAATTCACTCTGTAGTCTCAGGGTGGCCTCAAACTTACTGCAATCCTCCTGCCTCGGCCTCCCAAGTGTTGAGATTAAAGGCGTGCACCTGGCTCCACAAAGACTTTTTTTTTTTTTTTTGTGGTTTTTCGAGGTAGGGTCTCACTCTAGCCCAGGCTGATCTGGAATTCACTATGGAGTCTCAGGGTGGCCTTGAACTCACAGCAGTCCTCCTACCTCTGCCTCCCGAGTGCTGGGATTAAAGGCGTGCACCACCACACCTGGCCACAAAGACTTTTTTTTTTTTTTAAATATTTATTTATTTGCAAGCACAGAGAGATAAAGATGAAGAGAGACAATGGGCATGCCAGGGCCTCTTGCCACTGCAAATGAACTCCAGATGCATACGCCCCTTTGTGCATCTGGCTTTACGTGGGTCCTGGGGAATTGAACTCAGGCTGTCAAGCATTGCAGGCAAGCACCTTAACTGCTGAGCCACCTCTCCAGCCTGGATTTCCATTTTATACGTTAATTCTGAAAGCTTCTGAGTTCCATGTCTGCCTCCCTCACTGAGATCCCTCTCGTCACTTCCATTTTCTCTGAGATTTTCATGAAAGAATGGGGGTAGAAAGTATGATGTGGATTCCAGGCCTGGCTGACACCTCACTGGAGCCAAGCTAGACACTACATACTAGTATTCTGAAGAAATGCATCTCTCTTTTGTTGGCAGAGACTCTGGATCATTTTCCAGGGTTTAACTTCATTTCTGTTCTTTTGCCTACAAAAAGTTGAGTCAGAGATCCTGTTAAACCTCAGGTGAATTAAACAGGCCTAGTGAGTGTTCGGGAAAACAAATGAGATAAACAAGGTTCTTAGAACATTCTCTGCAAGATGAAATCTACCAGTTATAACAAGTCTGGCCTGGCTGACATGCAGAGAAGGCAGGTTTTACACAAGGCAACCTTAGTAGAATAACGAATAGCCTGACTCACTGCACAACATTCTTCAGGTATTTCAATTGCCTGAGATCTAATTTCTCTCCTCCTCCTCCCGCTCCTCCATTTCTCCCATCCTGGAAACATAGACAGCCACTGTGATTGGGGCTGCAAAGGAAAATCCCATCGTGCATGAGGGATGAATGTGCTCTCACTTTAAGGACGGGGAGAATGAGTCATTCTTTTCCCTCAGACCTTAGGATATCTGGCGTCCCGCACCAACCTATCTTGGCCAAGTAGCGGCTGACAGTCTGAAGACAACTTCTGACCTTCAGAAGTGAAAATGCGAGCTGCGGGCACTGGTGTTCTGCAGTTCACATTAGCCTGAGCTGGCGGCAGAGCCTGCAAGGCTGCTGCTTCCTGGGCTCGGTGAGAAGCTGGCTTCTGATCTTTGTCACACAGCAGCAACCTAGGACTCATTTTCCGGTAGCTCATTGGAAACAGCATGGCTCTGCCCAGTGGTACAGGTATCGGAGGGGAGGGATAGGTAAAGCAGGAAGAACCTGATTTTCTGTGGTTGTAAATTCTGCCCTCATGTGGGAATTTCAAGCTACCAAAGTTACAGGTCAGCTCAGAAAATTCCTGAACATTTACAACCAGCCTGTAGGAACCATCCCTAGGAAGCACTTGGCAGGCAGAACACATGTTCAAGGCTAGCTTGGATTGCATACTGAGTCCCAGGCCAAACTGGGCTACATAGCAAGCCTCTCCAAAAAAAAAAAAAAACAAGTCTTGGTACAATAGTGTAATTATTAAAGCAAACAGAATTTTGTGGCTTAAAATTCAGCCTAGTTGAGCAGCAAATGCTAGCTTACACTTGGACTGCAAGTCTCTCAACACTTATTTGCAAAGACTCTAAGAGTCTAATACCAGCTAGTCACACTTCAAAGAGGTTTATTTATAAGAATCTAAAATTAAAGTGGAATAATTGTTTTGGACCAAAACCATAGAATAGGTTGAAATTGAAAAGTTGTTTACTCTAATAACTCAATCAACATTATCAACAACAGTTACATGCATTCTTATAAAATTCAAAGGCTTGTTTTGGAGTGAGCAGCCATTACAAATCCAATTTATCTGACCTAAATATGAATTATAATTTCTGTATAAGAAAGTATTTCTCTATTTTTCTTTAGAAAGATGTCCCTCAAATGAATGGTTCTAGAATAAAGGGGACCCTGGTTGACCTGGCCCCTCCTGTTTCAAAAAAAGAACCTATCAGGGCTGGAGAGATGGCTTAGCAGTTAAGTGCTTTCCTGTGAAGCCTAAGGACTCTGGTTCGAGGCTCGATTCTCCAGAACCCACGTTAGCCACATGCACAAGGGAGCGCACGTGTCTGGAGTTTGTTTGCAGTGGCTGGAGGCCCTGATGCACCCATTCTTTCTCTTTCTCTGCCTCTTTCTCTCTCTGTCTGTCACTCTCAAATAAATAAATAAATAACAAGGAAAAAAAATTAAAAAAAGAACCTGTCATTGGCCAGGCAGGACTATGTTACTTCCAAAACATTACAGGCTATTGCCAAGGCCCTTGGTTCCCCATGAGAAAGAGATGGTAAGACCCTATTGCTGAAGACATCACATGCCTGAGAGGCAAAGTCACTGAGAAAGCAAGGTGGTGCTGAGCAGAAAACTTTCTTCCTGTAGCCCAGCCAACTGAAAGCTGGAAAAACCTGCACTGTATGCAGTCATATGGGAGACAGAAATCATCAGCAGTGAAAACAGTGGACACTGGAAGCCTCAAATTTGGCCAGACAGGCCAAATGTCTGAACGAGTGCAATAGTGGCATGTCTGCTCTGGGGAAACCAACTGCTTTCTAATTGGACTGAAGGCTCACTCTATGGGAGGGAATTCATGCCTGGTACTGAAAACCTAATCAAAAGCAGGAGAGGGGCTGGAGAGATGGCTTAGCGGTTAAGCGCTTGCCTGTGAAGCCTATGGACCCCGGTTCGAGGCTCGGTTCCCCAGGTCCCACGTTAGCCAGATGCACAGGGGGGTGCACGCGTCTGGAGTTCGTTTGCAGAGGCTGAAGGCCCTGGCGTGCCCATTCTCTCTCTCTCCCTCTATCTGTCTTTCTCTCTGTGTCTGTCGCTCTCAAATAAATAAATTAAAAAAAAAAAAAAAAAGCAGGAGAGGTCATGAGCCTTGGGGTATAAAGCCTGCTCTTGTCTGGATAAATGCATTCATTACTCTCACCAAATTGAAATCACTACACTTAATGTTCATACCCACATATTAATGTTACTCTCACTTCTGGTTAGAGAGGCTTCTCTTGTCAGATGGCGATGACCACAGGGATGGCCCAAAAGGCAACATAGTGCTGAGAAGAAGGGATGGAGGAGTGTCTAGAACTGAAACATCTCACACTGTCCAAGAGTTAGGGTCCATTGCAGAAGAGGTGGCAGAAAGAATGTAAGAGCCAAAGGAAGGGTACCACTCCCTATATACAACTGTCCAGACAGAATATGCCCTTGATATCCAAGACCTCACAGTGCCTATCAATACCCACAAAGACCCACATAACAGGAGAAAAAGATGATGACATCAAATTAAAAGAGAGACTGATGGAGAGAGGGAGGGAATATGACGGAGAGCAAAGCTACGAAGGAGAAAGTGCAGGAGGCAAGGGAAGGGGAGGGGAGGGAAATACCATGGTTTGTTGTCTGTAAGTATAGAAGTTGTCAATAAGGGCTGGAGAGATGGCTTAGCGGGTAAGCGCTTGCCTGTGAAGCCTAAGGACGCTGGTGCAAGGCTCGACTCCCCAGGACCCACGTTAGCCAGATGCACAAGGGGGCCCACGCATCTGGAGTTTGTTTGCAGTGGCTGGAAGCCCTGGCACGCCCATTCTCTCTCTCTCCCTCTATCTGCCTCTTTCTCTGTCTGTCTGTCGCTCTCAAATAAATAAATAAATGAAAAGAAGTTGTCAATAAAATATATATATAGTTGAAAAAAGAACCTGTTTTCCCTCTCCCTAGAAAGTGATTATTTTCTATATACATATTTATAAGAGATAATTCTTTCATTTAGCACTGTCCTCCCCCAAAAATATTAAAAATGCGAGTAAAACATGTTATTGAAATGGCTACTTAGGATAATCACCTATATGTGCATCCATACCAGCATATCAAAAAACTCATCATATTATCATACAAAAATAGAACCCCCTGCATTTACAAAATGAAGAGTTAGTTATGACTAATCTGGGGAATGAACAGATGTTACTCTGAATAAAATGTGCAACGTGACTTTAGATAAATGATGTACCATCTGTAGCCCTTAGGATTCTCATTTAGAAAGGAACATAAGGCCTGGAGAGGTGGCTTAGTGGTTAAGATACATGCCTGTGAACCTAAGGACCCAGTTTGATTCTCTAGGTCCCATGTAAGCCAGATGCACAAGGTGGTGCATGTGTCTGGAGTTTGTTTGCAGTGGCTAGAGACCCTGGCATGCCTATTCTCGCTCTCTGTGTGTCTCAAATAAATAAGTAAAAATGATTTTAAAAATGAACATAAATGCTGGGCATGGTGCCACATGCATTTAATTCCAGCACTCAGGAGGCAGAGATAGGAGGATCATCTTGAGTTCAAGACCACCCTAAGACTACAGAGTGAATTCCAGGTCAGCCTGGGCTACAGTGAGATCCTATCTTGAAAAACCACACACACACACACACAAAAAAAATTGAACATAGAAATGTTATCTACAGATTCAGATGGTTGTGATGCATGTCTGTCATCCAATACTACTAAAGAGGCTGAGGCGGGAGGGTCATGAGTTTGAGGCCATCTTGGCCTGTCTCAAAAATAAAAAATAAGCCAAAAAAAAAAAAAAACCCACAAAGGACCATAAACCAACAACAAAGATAACTACATTGTGAGGGGTTTTTGATGATTTAATAGAGTAAAATAAAGCAAGAGTTGGAGAGATGGCTCAGTGGTTATAGGCACTTGCTTGCAAAGCCTGATGGCCTGGATTTGATTCCCAAGTACCCACTTAAAGCCAGATGCACAAAGTGGTGCATGTGTCTGAAGTTTATTTGCAGTGGTAGAGGCCCTGACATGCCTATACTTTCTCTGTGTGTGTTAAATAAATAAAATATTTTAAAAAATAAAATAAATATAGCAATTGCCATGGGCCTAGCATTTAGTAGATGTATATTGAATCATGAAATTGCTATTACACTGATATTCTTTTGTAGATATTAGAAAGAAAACAGGCTGGAGAGAGAACTTAGTAATTGAGACACTTGCCTGCAAAACCTAATGTTGCTAGGTTGATTTCCCAGTACCCATGTGAAGCCAAATGCACAGGGTGGCACATGCATCTGGAGTTCATTTACAGTGGCTTGAGGTCCTGTAAATGCCCATTCAAAATCTCTTTCTCCCCTTGCAAATAAATAAATAAAATATTTTTAGAATTTTTAAAAAGAAAGAAAATAATAGTTGACAAAATTATGCTTAGAGTATGCTTGTATATTGTTTGGATAACCACCAGAGCTATGGAATAAGTAGACATGCTGTGAAAAACTTGAATTTTGGGGGCAGGGGATATTGTATTAACTAGGTCCTATGCAGTGTGAGTAAAAATAAATTTAATTTGACAACTGTGTTCAAAGGGTAGACTATTCCTAACACCCAGGAACACATCGTAGTCTTTCCAAGGATAAAAATGGTGATTAGGTCAAAGAAGCATGTTGCTTCAGGACTCGTATTGCTATTTATAACACAGTCCCTCCACAGGAAGTGTATGCAGGCCACTCACAAAAACAGGAAAGTCTGTTAGGAACACATGGAATTGTCCTACAGTCATAGAGGTGGATGCCACAGAGCAGAAGTCAACGGAAGAACACCATTTTTCTCCTACTTTAATTCATTATACTTTCAACCCTGTGAAGCCTGACCCATGTTGATGAGGATTGAAATTTTCTATACCAACCCTTTATTTTACCATAAAAATAAAAAATGTTGAAGTTGGATACGCTAGCTATCAGAATCCATGTGACCTTCTGATAACAGCTCATCCCGTGGAATTTTCTTTGAGGACCCTTTCCTTTCCTGACTCATGGTTTTTTTCAGTCTGAACAGGGTCCATCTCATTCCAGTTTCAGGGTTGGCAGCTGTGGTGTGCTGGCATGGACAAGGGAGGTCACACTAAAACATTTGCTGACAAGCAGGCAAGAGGCAGGAACTGAATCCATTTATATAGAGGCAAAAGTTAAGTTTAAAGTCACACAGTACCAAGCTGGGACTGTAATCCCTCTCGACCCAGTGCCTTTTCATATTCCCATGCCACAAAACATACAGAAGTTTAAGAACTTGTTTCCACTAATTTACAAGATAGTTATAGACTCCATTTTAGTGCTATGAAGCCAGCCTGTCTCAGGGTATGGATTTTTCTGTTTGTATATTTCTTTCTTTATTTAAATATTTTTATTTATTTATTAGAGGGAGAGAAAAAGAGAGAGCAAGAGGAAGCAAGAGCTAGGGCCTCTGGCCACTGAAATGAACTCGAAATAGATGCACCCCTGTGCATCTGGCTCTACTGCTATTGGGGAATCAAACCTGGGTCTTTAGGCTTTGCAGGCAAATGCCTTAACCACTCAGCCATCTGTCCAGCCTGAGATAGTTATTTTAAAATGTTTATTTATTTACTTGAGAAAGATAGATAAATAGACAGAGAGAATGGGAAGGCCAGGTCCTCCTGCTGCTGCAAATTCAAACACGTGTGCCACTTTGTGCATCTAGCTTTATGTAAGTATTGGGAAATTAAACCCCAGCTGTGAAGCTTTGCAAACAAGCACTTGTAACCCCTGAACAGTCTCTCTCTAGCCCCAGAATAGTTACTGAATCGACCTTTTTTCACATTAAAAAAAAATTTTTAGAGAGAGAGAATTGGCACACCAGGGCCTCAGCCACTGTAATTGAACTCCAGATGCTTGCGCCCTCTAATGGACATGCACTTGCCTCACCTCTGTGCATCTGGCTAACGTGGGATCTGGAGAGTCAAACATGGTGTGCCCACTCTCTCTCTCTTTCTGCCTCTTTCTCTGTCTCAAATCAATAAATAAAAATAAACAACAAAAAAAGTTTTTTTAAAAAAAGACCAAAAGAACCAAATGAAAAAAAAAAGGCTGAAAGGAGTGAACCCAGGACCTTGCACACACTAGGTATGTGACTTACCATCAGCCTCATGACATTTCTTATTAGAGCAATCTCATCATCAAATAACATATCTATTGCATTTTGCAATATGTCAGATGTAAACACAAGGTTCATAATTTGTGTTGAATTCCATCATAATTTTTCCATAGTCTTCATACACAGCTCTGATTACTTAAAGAAACAATTCCATTCATTCTTTTTATAAAATATTTTTTTAATTTAGCATTTATTAGTAAGCGGAGAGGGTGGGGGAGGGGGACAGACGCCAGGGCTTCTTTGCCACTGCAAACAGATTCCAGACACCTACTCCAGTTTGTGCATGTGGCTTTATGTGGGTACTGGAGGTTTGAACCTGGGCTGTCAGGTTTGCAAGCAAGTGCCTTTAACCCCTGGGCAACCACTCCAGCCCTTCCTGCCATTCTTTACATTCATTGATTGCCCATATAACCTATCACAAAAGAACTGAAATCAACTGAAAATTCATTTGGCACACAGGTTCTTTTTAAATTTATGTTTAAGTCCTAGTTGGTTGGTTCCCCCCCGCCCCAAAGTGAGAACCTGTCTTTGAACAGTGAAAATGGCTAGGGAAGACTCTGTGCCGCTTAGACGTGCAGAGGAACCAAGCTAAGCATGGAATGTTCCTGCAATAACACGTTCAAGGAGGGCGGATGGAATTACTCAAAGCTGAAATTCATCCAGAATCCTGAAGTGAACATCTCACCCTTGGAATGAAAACATGCTTGGAATCATTTGTACGCAGAAGTGGCCAGGGCCCTGAGCACACACTGAGCCAGGGAGGCTCTAGGGACCTTGACAGTTATTTGAGGTAGACAAAACAAAACAGTAACAGAGTTAAGAAAAGGAGAATTTTCTTAATTCACATACCTGAGAACTGTAGAAGTGAGACTAAGCCAGGAACAGCTGGCTGTAGGACTTGAAAATGTCTGTTTTCTCTCCCAGTAGCCATGTGATTATGCACAAGGTGGCACATGCTTCTGGAGTTCATTTGCAGTGGCTGGAGGCCCTGGTATGCCCATTCTTTCTATATTTATATGCCTCTTTTTCTCTGTCTCAAGTAAATAAATAAAAAGTAAATATTTAAAAAATGATTAGCTGGATTGTTTATGTTTGTCCTATTGACCAATCTGGACAAAATTCTTGAAAACCTGACCAAACCTGTCAGGGTCCCCTCCCTCTTCCAGTTTGCACATGACAGCCCACCACCCTTTATTAAGTATTGGAAGTAGAAAGAAACCCTCCCTAATGGCCCTCCTGGGTCTCAGAGGACCTCAGGGGCAAACATTCCCCCACACACGTGCCCCTTCCCTACTTCCCACATGCCTTACTCTCTCTCCCTATAAAAGACAGGTCCCTTTCTGCTTGGCCTTTGAGACACCTCAGAGTTTATGGCCTATTATCTGAGCAGTCTCCCTAGTACATGTAATAGCCACCACCCTTTATTGCCATAATCCTTTTGAATAAAGACAATCCTTATCTCAGTTGATTCGTTTTTTCATTTGACCCTGGCTAGATAAGAGAATAGATGTCTACCACAGCATGCTATGACCCAGTGTGGTGGGGTTTGCGGGCATGGAAATTAATGATATCCTCTCCCCATTCTCAAGTTTGAATCAGCAGAGGAATAGAAACAGGAATCAAGCAGATGGAGCTCAAATATCAGCTTCATTGGTCTTACAAAGGAAGTTCAGACTCATCACACAAACCTCGAGGACATTAGGCTGCGTGAAATCAGCCAGATACAAAAGGACATCTACCACATGATCCCACTTTAAGATGCATGCGCAATGTCACATTCACAGACATAGAGATTGGAATGATGGTTCCCAGAAGCCAAAGGGAGGAGAAAATAGGGAACTGTTGATTGATGGGTACGAAGTTTCAGTTTTGCAAGACATAAAGTTCCGAAGGTGGTTGCAAAACAATGTGAATGTAATTAGCACTATCAAAACTGTACACTTAGAAATTGTAAGGTGGTAAATTGTATGTTTACATGTCTTTAACACAGTAAGAGTAACTTAGGAAAGTTAGCTTCATCGATAATAAAGCTTGTTGGATAATGGTATTGTCTGTGGACAGTTCTTCAAGCTTCAGCCTCTTGTAGGGCAGGGCTTATTCTAGTTAGCTTATCATAAAGCAAATCCTTAAGGACAGGCCACTGACAACAAGAAGGGTTGAGTCACATTGTCGTCACTGCCCTCAGTCTTAGCAAAGGTGAAGGAGGAAAGAAGTCTGGTTTCCAAGTGATCCCTTCTGAGAGTAGATGGCAGGCATCTGTCCCTAGCACACTGTTAGCTGCAAAGGGATGGGAAGAGAAAGAAAGGGAGAGGAAAAATGAAAGAAAAGAGGAGTAGACGGGAAAAATGGAGAGGAAGGAAAAATAATTAGTAGATAGGGAAGGAATTCTGTTCATATGGTTATCACAGGATTTGGGGTGACCTTTACTTTTGCTAATTTAAAGCAAATGTTGGGCTGGAGAGATGGCTTAGTGGTTAAGAACTTGCCTGTGAAGCCTAAGGACCCCAGTTTGAGGCTCCATTCCCCAAGACCCACGTTAGCCAGATGCACAAGGGGACGCATGCGTCTGGAGTTCGTTTACAGCAGCTGGAGGCCCTGGCGCGCCCATTCTCCCTCTCTATCTGCTTCTTTCTCTGTCTGTCACTCTCAAATAAATCAATTAAAATAAAGCAAATGTTTTGTCCTTTTATGAGTATAATTTTGCCAACTCTGAAGGTAGTACATTTATCATAATTTGATATATTCAATTTATTATGCAGCTAAAAGGGAAAAATAAATATTATTAATGAGTATGCACTTAATGTTTTGTAATTACCCTATTTATGGCTTTTTTTTTCTGGTCTTGTAAGGCTCATTAACATTATCAGTGAGCTAACAGCTTCAAAATGTTTTTCATTTATACTAATGTTTAACAAGAGGGAAATTTTCTACCACATGACATAACTGACCCATTTGAAGAAGACATGCACCTTTCCTGCACAAAAAGGTCAGACATAAGTTAGAATAGTTATATTTGACTGGAGACACATATTTAAAAATTATTTATTTATGAGTGAAAGAGGGAGAGAAAGAGAGAATGGGAATGAGCATAGACGCATGAGGGCTTCTAGCCTCTGCAAAGGAACTCCAGACACACGTACCACCTTGTGGATCTGGCTTTACATGGATCCTGGAGAATTGAACCTGGGTTCTCAGGCTTTGTAGGAAAATGCCTTAAACACTGAGAAATCTCTCCAGCCCTGTTTACACATATTTTAAAAAGTATATGGGGCTGGAGAGATAGTGTAGTGGTTAAGGTGTTTGCCTGCAAAGCCAAAGGATGCCAGTTTGATTCTCCAGGACCCACATAAACCAGATGCACAAGAGGGTGCATGCATCTGGAATTTGTTTGCAGTGGCTGGAGGCCCTGGCATGCCCATTCCCTCTCCCTCTCTCTCTCTCTCTCTCTCTCTCTCTCTCTCTCTCTCTCTCTCTCTCTCTCTCTCTCTGTCTCTCTCGTTCTCTGCCTCTTTCTCTCTCTCAAATAAATAAAAATATTTAAAAAATTAAAAAATAGTATAGCTCAATTCACTGTAGTAGTTGGGACCTCTTGTCTTTCCAATATTATATGGAAAAGGTGGGATGGATTTCATTTTTCTAGGGTATCAAATGAGAAAAAAACAACATGTCATGCTAAATAATGTGCTTCATATCATATAGTTAAGAATAAAATAATTGAATTTGAAACTTCAGTCAGGTGTAGTGATGTACGCCTTTAATCTCAGTGCTCTGTAGGCGGAGGTAGGAGGATCCCTATGAGTTCAAGGCTAGCCTGAGACTACACACTGAATTTAAGGTCATCCTGGGCTGCAGCAAGACCGTACCTCAAAAAACCAAAAGGAAAAAAGAAAAAGAAAAAGTAATTCTGGGGACTGGAGAGATGTCTCAGTAGGTAAGAGGGTTTGATGCACAAGCCTGAAGATTCAGGCCCCAATACCAATGCAAAGTCATGTGCAGCCATACATGCCTGTCACTCCAGAGATGACATAGGCAGAGTCATTATGATCACCAAGGCTTGCAGGTCAACCAGTCTAACTGAAAAAAATGGTACAAGGTTAAAGTTCAGTAAGCTCTTCTCAGGAAAAGAAGGCAGGAGACTAACAAAGGAGGGTATGAATGCGGTCCAAGCCTCTGCGCATAGGAACACCAGGCACTCACGTCTACACATGCATGTGTACACACACAGACACACACACACACACACTCCATACATACCACCCCCACACATACTACACACACCAAAAAAGAATGAAATTTTCATTCCAGGGCTGGAGAGATGGTTCAGAGCTTAAGGCACTTGTCTGCAAAGCCTCACAAACTGGGTTTGATTCCCTAGTACCCATGGAGAGCCAGATCCACAAAATGGCTCATGCATCTGGAGTTTGTTTGCAGTAGCTAGAGACCCTGGCATGCCCATTCTCCCTCTCCCCCTGCCTTTCTCTCTCTGCTTGCAAATAAATAAATAAAAATATTTTTTAAAAACTTCATTCTGTTTTCTTTGTTTTCCAAAAAAAAAATGTGTTTAATTGAACACCTTTCTTCTCTTTCAACTAACTTTAGCAAAATGTTGTATTAAAATAGTGTATTTATTTACAAACATATTTTAAGAAAAACATTATATTGAATGTAAATTATACTTCAGAAAGTTTTGTTTTGTTTATAAGATATTTCTGTGTTGAATAAATTGGCCCTGAAATCTGGGCTAGAGTGATCCTTTTACTTGGTTCCCAAAATATCTGGGATGACATGCACGTCACACTCACTAGCTATTCCTAAATTTAAGAGAAAAAAAAAAAAAACCATAAAGTTGGAGAAAAGCTTCCATTACTCCAGTCGAATAAATAAGTCCATTCTGCTAAGCTGTGGAATGACCCTGTGGATAGTTCACAGTAAAACATTTTGCCTCTTGAAAAAAGAAGTTCTACAGATATTGTTGCATTAAAAAAAAAAAAAAACCTCTATCAGCCCAAAGCACATTTGGTTTGAATAATTTCTGTATCCTCAGAGACATTCTCTCTCTAAGGAATCAATCCACTTAGGAAATTACTTCCTAGAACGCGGACTGGAAAATAAAAAAACCCTTATCTAGACATTTGCTTGGAGGGGAAAATGGTGCGTGTCAGATAAAACATTACAGTGACCAAAATACCTCCCATCTGTCGACTTTCCATTCTCCTCATTTACTTCCCAATCATACACTTTGGAAGGACTCATAGTAGAGAAGTAGACAAGAATCGACTTCCACCGTCCTTGAAAGCCTGCGGATTTGGCAGTAGGCCCTCTCAGACGTGGAAGGAGGGTAAATTGGTGCAGCCTTTTATTTATTTATTTATTTATTTATTTTCAAGGAGAGAGAGAAAAGAGAGAATGGGTGTTCCAGGGCCTCCAGCCACTGCAAATGAACTCCAGTGCATGCACCGCTGTGTGCATGTGGCTTTATGTGGGTACTGTGGAATAGAACCTGGGTCATTAGGCTTGGCAGACAAGCGCCTTAACTGCTGAACCATCTCTCCAGACCTTGGTTCAACCTTTCTTGATGGCAATTTGGCAATATACAGGCTAGCAAAATTTTAAGTGTGCATATTCTTTGACCCAGAAGTTCAATATCTGGCAATGTATCCCTACGAATGAACTGGATAAACACCAGAGATATACATGAAAAGGAAATATAGCATTACCCATTCGTTCTCTTGCTCTACCTGCCTCTCCCTCTCCCTCTCTTCTGCAAATAAATAAATAAATAAAAATTAGAAATATTTGGGCTGCAGAGATGGCTTAGTGGTTTTTAAAGCCCTTGCCTGAAAAGCCAAAGGATTCCCCAGGACCCACTTAAGCCAGATGCACAAGGTGGCTCATGCATTGGAGTTTGTTTGCAGTGGTAAGAAGCCCTGGCATGCCCATTCTCTCAATCTGCCTCTTCTTCTTCTCTCTCTCTCTCTCTCTCTCTCTCTCTCAAATAAATAAACAATTTAATAAAAGTAAATAAATAAAATATTAATTTTGCTAAAAAAGGGCTGGAGAGATGGCTTAGTGGTTCAGGCACTTGCCTGTAAAGCCAAGGGACATAGGTATGATTCCCCAGGACCCATGTAAACCAGATACAGAAGGTGGTGCCTGCATCTGGAGTTTGCCTACACTGGCTGGATGTCCTGGCACACCCATTCTCTCTATATCTGCCCCCCCCCTTTCTAAAGACTTATTTTTACTTTATATTTATTTGAGAGCAACAGACAGAAAGAGGCATAGAGAGAGAGAGAGAACGGGAGCACCAGGGCCTCCAGCCACTGCAAATGAACTCCAGATGCATATGCCACCTTGTGCAACTGGCTTATGTGGATACTGGGGAATGGAGTCTCGAACCAGGGTCCTTAAGCTTAATAGGCAAGTACTTAACCACTAAGCCATCTTTCCAGCCCTCTTCCTTTCTCTTTCAAATAAGTTTAAAAAAAAAAAAAAGGACACAGAGAATGGGTATGCCAAAGGCCTACAGCTGCTATAAACAAACTCCAGGTGTGTGCACCACTTTGTACATCTGGATTTTATGTGGGAACTGGGGAATTGAACTCTGGTTGTTAGGCTTTGTAGGCAAGTGTCTTAACCTCTAAACCATCTCTCCAGCCACCAAATATGTTTTAATTAATTTATTTAATTATTGTCAATCAGAGAAAGAGAGAGAGAGAATGGCTGTGCAATAGCCACTGCAAATGAGCTCCAGACGCGTGTGCCACTTTTTGCATCTGCCTTTACATGAGAACTGGGAGATCTAACCCAGGACATTAGGTTTCGCAGGCCTTGACTGCTGAGCAACCTCTCCAGCCCCCAGCTATTACTTTACAAGAGCATCGTCCTGTTGGATCAGGGACCTACTCTTACCTCATTAAGCACTGTCACTTCCTCATGGGTTCTCTTTCTAAATACAGTCATCTTCACCTTGGGAGTTAGGGCTTCAGCATGAAATTTGGGAGGATGAGAAACATGTAGTGGGGGCTGGAGAGGCGGCTAAGCAGTTGAAGGTACTTGCTGACAAAACGTGCTGGCCTGAGCATGATTCTTCATCACCCACATAAAAGCCAGTCACACAAAGTGGCACAAGCATCTAGCATTCATTTTCAGTGACAAGAGACCCTATACGCACGCACACACAAAAACATTCAGGAGGCTGGGAAGATGACTCGGAAGTTAAAGGCTCTTGCTTGTAAAGCCTGTTGGCCTGAGTTCAATTCCCAAGTCACCCATGTAAGCTGGATGTGACAAGTGGCACAAGCATCTGGGTTTTATTTGCAGCAGGGAGAAGTCCTGCTACACCTGTACACACACACAGACACACACATGTGCAAATAAAATTAAAAATTTGGGAACTTGGGAATGACTTAGCGGTTAAGGCATTTGCCTGTGAAACCTAAGGACTCTGGTTTGATTCCCCAGGACCCATGTAAGCCAGATGCACAAGGGGACACATGTGTCTGGAGTTGGTTTGCAGTTGCTAGAGGCCCTGACATGCCCATTCTCTCTTTTACTCTATCTGCCTCTCTCTCATAAATAAATAAATAAAATATTTCTTAAAATAAAAAATAAAAAACTTTCAGCCTATATGATACATGTTCTGGCATAAATAAAAATTAAAGAGTCTCCAGAGCTAGGCATAGTGGTGCACGCCTTTAATCCCAGCACTTGGGAGGCAGAGGTAAGAGGATCTCTGTGAGTTCGAGGCCACCCTAAGAGACTACATAGTCAAATCCAGGTCAGCCTGGGCCAGAGTGAGACCCTACCTCAACCCCTCCCCCACCCAAATTAAGACACTCCAATTTAAACAATTTTTTTTTTCAGGAGAAAACTTTTACAAATTGTGTATAATCATGCATCACTTAGCAATGGGAATATATCGTAAGAAATGTGGTGTTAGGAAATTTCACTATTGGCTGACCTTCATAGAGAAGCCTTCACAAACCAGGATACTGTGACATCACTAGGCAATGGAAACGCTGTTGTATATACGGCTCGTGTTACAGGGCCTGTGTCTGAGGAGGTATTGATATCTGAAACATATCAAGAACTCCTACAACTCAATAAAAGTCAACCCAATTCAAAGTGGACAAGGGGATTAAATATACATTTCTTCAGTGAAGATACACATATGGCCAATCAGCACATAAAAATTGCTGAACATCAGTAATTATTAAGGAAAGTCTGACAACTGGGCCTTGCTGTATGATTGGACTTAATATCTATTAGAATGGCTATTGTCAAAGGCCTGTGGGCTGAGGGGATAGTACATAGAGTTCTTTGCCTAGTTTATACAAAGCCCAGAGTTTGATCATCAGCAATGCAAAAATAAAAATAATTACAAGTGGATTGGAGAGATAGTTCAGTGGATAAAGATGCTTGCTTGCCAACACAGTTGATGCTAGTCTGGCTTCAAATTCCCAGCAACCCATGAACGCCAGACAGGCATTGGTTTGGAACAGCAAGAGACTCTGACACACCCCTACCCACACAAACAAATAAATTTTTGAAACATTTTAGCCAGGCATGGTGGTGCACGCCTTTAATCCTAGCATTCAGGAGACTGAGATAGAAGAATCACCATAAGTTTGAGGTCAACCTGGGCTACAGAGTGAGTTCCAGGTTAGCCTGGGCTAGAATAAGACCCTACTTCAAAAACAAAACAAAGAAAAAGAAGGGTAGGGGAGATGGCTCACAGTTAAAGGCACTTGTTTGCAAAGCCTGCTGGCCTGGGTTCAATTTCCCAGTATCCGCATACAGCCAGACTTCATTTGCAGTAGCAATAGGCCCTGGGACACCCATACTTACTCTCCCTCCCTCAAACAAATAAATAAAAATATATTTTAAAGAAAGGAAAACAGAAAAAGTGTAAGTATTGGCATAGATACAGAGAAACCCTTGTGGATCACTGAAGAGGATGTAAAATGGTATGGCATAATTGCTGTAGAAAACTATGGCAAGCCAGGCATGGTAGTACCTGCCTTTAATCCCAGCACTTGGGAGGCAGAGGTAGGAGGATTGCTATGAGTTCCAGGCCAGCCTGGGGCTACAGATGAGTGCCAGATTAGCCTGGGCTACAGTGAAGCCCTATCTCAAACAACAAAAGAGCAAAATTAAGCATATAATTGTTATATGTGATGGTTAATTTATATGTCACCTTCTGTAGGCTACCGGGTGCCAGCATATTTGGTTAAATATGAGTTTTTGTTATGTCTGCAAGGGTGTTTCCGGGAACATTGCCCTAGGAAATGAGCATGGGCCCCTCCAGTCCACTGGAGGAGATGAGCAAAAGGCGAAGTAGCAGGAGAGCCATGGCTGGCTGAGCAATGCCGGAGAGGAGGCATCGCGCTTCTGCCTTTGGACATGGACGAGAAGGGTCACCATGGCCTCTCACGGTTCTCGGGCTCTCTAGCTCACCCTAGAACTGCCTCTAGCAGCGAGAAACCGAGTTTAGCAAAGTTCAGTCCCCAGCCTGAGGCGCTCCCTGCAGGAATCCCTCTTCAGCTATAGTTGGGATCTTGACTTACACTGCTAAAATACCTCTTAGGAAAAGGAATTTCTTCTCCAGGAAGCCTGTTTGGTCAGCTGTGTTGAAATATTTGCCTCTGGGCTGGTGAGAAGCTTAAACCAGATTACTATAGTAATGGGCTCTTTTCCTTAGTCATATTATTCTAAGTAATCTTTCCCCCATTTCCTCTGTGACCTCAGAACCGCTTGCATCACCCACTCTCTTTGTG
This sequence comes from Jaculus jaculus, assembly GCF_020740685.1. NCBI lineage: Eukaryota > Metazoa > Chordata > Mammalia > Rodentia > Dipodidae > Jaculus > Jaculus jaculus. Next base: position 12,047,253 of record NC_059121.1, read on the forward strand.
TTCCGCCTTGCCAGTTGTGGATGTTGGTACTTTCATTTCTATCCATGTGCCCAAAGGAATTGTAAGTAGGGACCTAAACAGATGCATTCACATCAATGTCCATAGCAGTATTATTTCCAACAGCCAAAAGTTGAAAACAATCCCCTCGTCCTTTGACTGGTGAATAAATAAAGAAAATGTAATACCTTGGCTGGGGTGTAGCTCAGTGACAGAGGACTTGTCTAGCTTGTATCAGGCCCTGGTTCCATCCTAAGCATTAAAAGAGAAGAAGAAACCAGAGACTTGGTTCAGTGGTACAGTGTTTGCTTAGCATGTGCAAAGCCCTGGGTTTAATTTAATCCCTGGCCCCAAAAACACACTCGGGGGGGGGGAGGGAGGGGGATGGGGAAAGAAGACGAGAAAAAGAGACACAAATTTTACTTATGGGAGTAGGTAGCCAAATTCATAGAGGGAGAGAACAGAATGCGGTTCCCAGAGGCCAAGGAAAGGGAGAATGGGGGGTTGTGTACTGGGTGCAAAGGTTTAACCTTACAAAAGGAAGAGTTCAGACAGGGGGCTGGAGAGATGGCTCAGCGGTTAAGGCGCTTGCCTGCAAAACCTAATGACCCAAGTTTGATTCCCCAAGTCCCACGTTAGCCAGATGCACAACGGGGTTCATGCATCTGGAGTTCATTTGCAGTGGCTGGAGGTCCTTCTGTTATCTGTATATCTCTCTCTAGTTGCAAACAACTTTTAAAAATCTATTAAAAAGAAAGCATTCAGACGTGGACAGCTGTCCATCCTAGGTGGACAGTAACGGCTCTGCAGTAGGAACGTGCTTCATGCCACTGAACTATGCATTTGAAAGAGGGTAAAATGGCAAATTTTGTGTTATACATTCTCTTACCTCAATTAAAAATGTTTTCTACATAGAAGTATCCATTACTGGGCTAGAGGGATGGCTTAGAGGTTAAGGCGCTTGCCTGCAAAGCCAAAGAATCCAGGTTCGATTCCCCAGGACCCACATTAGCCAAATGCACAAGGGGGTGCACGCATCTGCAGTTCATGCCAGTGACTGGAGGGCCTGGCGCACACATTCTCTCTCTCTCCCTTTGTCAAATAAATAAAAATAAAATATTTTTTTAAAGTATCTATTTCTATCATATGAAAAATCTAACTTTTTGTCATAAAACTGTAGGCATGAGAAAGCAGAAGACATATTTATCTCAGTTTATAATCTTTTGCTCAATGTTTGACCCACATTGGGAAATATTAGGAACATTAATTCAAGTCCATGGGAATAAATCTTGTCCTCTTAATTCCTCTTAACCCGAATTAGGTTTTTATTTTATTTGTGAGCCGTGTTTTTTCAGCCCAGGCAGCTCTTTCAGCCAATGGGAAGTAGTCTCCCTTAACAGAGATGATAGTTTTAAAAGTTCTCAGAAATCATCTGATTCTTTTTTTTTTGTTTGTTTGTTTGTTTTTGTTTTCTCAAGGTAGGGTCTCACTCTGGCTCAGGCTGACCTGGAATTCACTATGTAGTCTCAGGGTAGCCTCAAACTCACGGCAATCCTCCTACCTCTGCCTCCCGAGTGCTGGGATTAAAGGCGTGCGCCACCACGCCCGGCTTTCATCTGATTCTTAACAGTTTTTAATCTTTATTAAGATCGATACTAGTCTTTTTATTACAGAAGCTTTTCAGGTGACGGTGACCACTGGGGTGACTCACAGCTCACCATAGTGCTAAGAAGAAGTGACAGTGGAGTGTTCGGCACTAAATGACACATCTCTCAGTCACACCCGCTAGGGCTCAGGGACCATTGTGGAAGAGGCGGCGGAAAGAACCTAAGAGCCAAAGGGAGGGGGGACCACCTACAGTGCCATCTCCCAGACACAAGCGGCCTTGGTAGTCACGACCTACAGTGGCTGCTGCCTACACCGACCTGCAAAGCTGGAGGAAAACAGGATGACATCATGGGGGGAGAGAGACTGGTTGGAAAGAAGGGGCTCAGTGAAAGGGAGATTTGGGGGGACATGGAGGTGTGGGAGGAGATTAGAATTAGTACATTGTCTATACTTAAGGAAGATTTCAATCAGAGGTTTTTAAGAAAGGGAGCTGGAGAGATTACTCAATGGTCAACGGCACTTGCTTGCAAAGTCTAACGGCCTGGGTTTCATTCCCCAGTACCCACGCAAAGCCAGATGAACAAAGTGGTGCGTGCGTATGAAATTAGTTTGCAGTGGCAGGAGACCCTGGTATGTCTGTCCATTCTCTCTCTCTCTCTCTTTCTCTCTGCCTTTTTCTTTGTGTCTGTCAACTAGATAAAAAAATACTTTTTAAATGTTGAAAATAAAAAAGATCTAGGCTAGTAGACCCTAGTCTGCTACTTTATACTTCTCTCCCAGCATGCTCAAGACAACCTCGGATAATGGCCTCAGACGAAAAGAGCAATATGTACCCCTTTCTTTAATGTGATGGTAAGTTTCTGACATTTTCAGGAGACCTTTTCCCCAGGAGTGGGACCAGTTTTCACTTCTTACAGGAAGACTTCATTCTCAGTCCTAGAGTCTCCTCTGTGTTTTCAGCAGCCATGACTGGTGGGCCATTGGTGCTGGGAGTGGGCTGCCTAGAGGTGGAGTGGCTCTGGCACCAGAGAGGCCCAGGTGCCATACCTGGCCTGGTGTTCAGGGGCAGGGTGTATTTGATCTCTCCTAGGTCAGATCCAGGCAGATCGTCAGCTGTCTGACTCTTCATGGAAGAGTCTGCCAGCACCAAGCACGTGGAAACTACTACCTTCACTCGGCAGCAAGACAAAATTAGGGCTCCACTTCTTTTTCACCATCCAAAGCCTCACTCTTGCTTCATTAAAAGTCATATTTTAGGCAGGGTATGGTAGCCCATGCATTGAATCCCAGCACTCAAAAGGCTGAGGTAGGAGGATCTCTGTGAGTTCGAGGCCAGCCTGAGACTACATAGTGAATTCCAGGTCAGCCTGGGTTAGAATGAGACCCTACCTCAAAAAGCACAAATAGGCCGGGCGTGGTGGTGCACACCTTTAATCCCAGCACTCAGGAGGCAGAAGGAAGAGGATTGCCATGACTGTGAGGGCATCCTGAGACTATAGAGTGATTTCCAGGTCAGCCTGAGCTAAGGAGTGAGACACTACCTTGAAAAAGCAAAAAAAAAAAAAAAAAAAGCGAAAATAGGGCTGAAGATATGGCTTAGATGTTAAGTGCTTGCCTGTGAAGCCTAAGGACTCTGGTTCAAGGCTCAATTCCCTAGGACCGATGTTAGCCAGATGCACAAGGTGGCCCACGCATCTGGAGTTCATTTGCAGTGGCTGGAGGCCCTGGCGCACCCATTCTCTCTCTCACTCTCTGCCTCTTTCTCTTTCTCTGGTTGTTTGTTGCTCTCAAATAAACAAAAAAAAATTTTAGGCAAAAATAAATAAATAAAAATAAAGTCATGTTTTAATTGGGTGTGGAGGTACATGCTATAATTCCAGCACTAGGTAGTCTGAGGCAGGAGGATTGAGAGTTTAAGGTTTGCCTGGGCTACATATTGTGACCCTGTCTTAACAAAGAAATAAGCAAACAAAAAACTCTATAACTGTTAAACATACTCCCATTATCATGGATATATAAGAGTTTCCAGACCTTAGCGTGTACCACGGCTAGTAGGCTGGACAGAATGCTTAACAACCAGTGATCACACTACGGACAATCACATAGTTGTAAGTTTACTTTGATTTCTGAAAATATTCAAGTCACTAATGAAAATGTGATGCATGTACACAATGGAATTTTATTCATCTGTGAAGAAAAATGCAACTTTCAGGAAAGTGGACAGAACTGGAAAATATTATTCTAAGTGAGGTACTTGGGCCATCAAGGACTAAAAAGATTGTATGTTCTGTCTCATATGTGAGTCTTAACTTTGAATGTTTACGTATATGTAAATATAGGATATAGGCTGTGAACTAGAGAGGAGAGCACGCGAGAGGAGCAGAGGTGCTGAGCGAGGCGGGTGGGGCAAAAGGACACCTGCGCCCTAAGAGCGGAACGGCGACCGTGTGTGAGGCACAAGGAGGGGAGCAGAAGATAAGCGCTGGGAAGGGGAAACAAAAATAGTTTGTCTTGAAAATGACATGATGAAACCCAATTCTTTGCATGGTAATGAATAATAAATATTCCAGGCTACAAAGTCAGGCATGTGTCCACCCACACTAACCCACACACATGCTGAAAACGTGTGTGAGCTCAGTTTCGGAAAGGCCTGTTCTTCATGGCTGAGTCCCTCATGGTAACTGGAATGGCTATTTTTTTTCAAATGTTTATTAATAACTTCCATGATTATAAAAAATACCCCATGGTAATACCCTCCCTCCACCCACTTTCCCCTTTGAAACTCCATTCTCCATCATATCCCCTCCCCATATCAATTAGTCTCTCTTTTATTTTGATGTCACGATCTTTTCCTCCTTTTATGATGGTCTTATGTAGGAGTGTTAAGCACTGTGAGGTCACGGATATCCAGGCCATTGTCCCATTTGGAATGGCTATTTTTATTTGAGAGAGAGAGAATGGGCACGCCAGGGCCTCCAGCCACTGCAAATGAACTCCAGATGCGTGTGCCATCTTGTGCATCTGGCTTTACATGGGTACTAGGGAATTGAACCTAGGTTTTTCGGTTTTGCCAGCAAGTGCCTTAAGCATTAAACTATCTCTCCAGCTCTGGAATAGGTTATTTTTAACCACCTGATACAGTTCATGACACAGTAAGGAAAGTACAATTCTGGGCTGTGTTAAGTTGGGGAGCAGGGTAGGTTTAAGATTTGATCAGGGTTGAGCAAAAAATGTGGACTTGCTAATAAGATAGAATTGCCAAGGCTGGTAGATTCCAAAAGCCCAGCCAGCTATACATATTTGCAAGCAGAAAGAGATCAACATAGAAGAGAGACACAGAGAATGGGCACACCAGGGCCTCTAGCCACTGTAAATGAACTCCAGACACATGTATCACTTTGTACATCCGGCTTCATGTGGATACTGGGGTCTCAAACTTGTTCCATTAGGCTTTGTAGCTAAGTGCCTTGACCTCTGAGCCATTTCTCCAGCCCAAAAGCCACATATACTTTAGTTACTCTGGGTTTCAGGTGCAGCGGGCTGGGAGAATACTAGGAAATGCAGACGGTACTCATCCCTCAAGACTTAAGGGTTTGGCATGAGCATCAAGGAAGAACTTACCTGTAGCTGGGAAAAGTCGGGCTTGGAGATCAGCACAAAGCCCACCCCACTGTAGACAGCGAGGAGACCGTAACATACCTATCATTACTCAGGGTTCAGCCCTGCAGGCACTCCAAGTGCAGTTCTAATGCGAGGACTTGCGGATTATCATCAGGACGCAGTGGGGAGAGGGACTCACGTTCAGTCGGTGCCTCTGGGTGCTGTCTAGAATGCGCGTGCATGCACAAGCGCACACACGCTGAAGACACGTTTGCTGCGGGAAATGGTTAGGCAAGCAAGTCTAAAATCTGTAGGCCTGGGAGTCAGGAGAGACAGGCAAAATTTCTTCTGCTGGGTGGGGGAATCTCAGCTCTGCTTTCGGGACTGACTGCAACTGCCTCCCTCAGGTGACGGGACAAGCTCCAAACATCAGCTGGGTGCTCTATCACATCTGCAGCCACACCTTGGTTACTGTTTGAGGGAATGACTAGGGAATGATGAGGTCACCTAGCCGAGGTGACAAATAAACCTGAGCATCCACCAGTCAGGTGTCACTGAGTATCAGCTACTATCTGCTTTTAGATTTGGAATCCAAGCCCCTGAGAGGCAATGACTCTCATCTCAGAGAACAGACTGCTTGCTCGCGTTGCACCATGCCCTCCCTGAGGGAAACAGATGCATTCTGCTCATCTACACGTTTTCAGGTTCCCAAGATTCTGAAACTGGGAGAGACATAGGCAGAACTCTATTGCCCGTCCCAGAGAGATAGAAATTTGAAAACAGATTTAGAGGTGGAGGCAGTAGAACCCTATAGAAAGACAACAGGCTTTGGATTCAGACACATCTGAGTTTGAATGACAGTTGTATTACCTCATGAATGCTGGGACTTTTAAAATATTTTATTTATTCATTTGTAAACAGAGATAAAGAGAAAAGAAGGAAGGAAGCAGGCAAGCAAGAAAGAAAGGAAACAAGGGAGGAAGAGTGGGTTTGCCAGGGTCTCTTGCCACTGCAAAAAAACTCCAGATATATGTACCACTTTGTGCATCTGTCTTTATATGGGTACTGGAGAATTGAACCCCAGGCTGTCAGGCTTTGCAAGCAAGTGGCACCTTTAACCTCTAAGCCATCTTTCTAGCCCCCTGTTGCTAATCTTTTTGAAAAACATTTTATTTATTTATTTTAATTATTTGAGAGAGAGAAAGAAAGAGGCAGGTAGAGGGAGAGAGAGAATAGGCACGCCAGGGCCTCTACCCACTGCACATGAACTCCAGATGCATGGGCCATCTTGTGCATCTGGCCTTATGTGGGTCATGGGGGAACTGAACCTGGGTCCTTCGGCTTTGCCAGCAAGTGCTTTAACTGCTAAGCCATCTCTCCAGCCCTCTTTTTCATTTTTTTGAGGTAGGGTCTTGCTCTAGCTCAGCTGACCTGGAATTCACTATGTAGTCTCAGGGTGGCCTCAAACTCATGGCGATCCTCCTACCTCTGCCTCCTAAGTGCTGGGATTAAAGGACAGATGTTGAGGACACTCAACGCCTACCAAAGCAGAAATCCAGAGGCTCCCAAGAGCTCATCACTGAAGTAGACTTAAAACACACCCACCAAGGCTCAGGGGATTTTGCAGAAGAGGGGGAGCCCCAGGTTGGGACGTCATGCCCAGAGGCCTTGCCCTCCCCCCTCAATAACCGACTGCTGCTCCCACAACACATAACCCACAACCCCAAGGGGCATGCCAGCAACCCCACTGAGTGGAGCCCCCAGAGGAATGGGGGCAGGGAGGAGGGAAAAGATGGCACCAACACATGATGTGTCCATGCTACGTATGTCCGTAATTAAAAAATAATTTAAAAAACGTTCCTTTCATTCAGTTATAATTTGTACATAATGAAATGTGCTCATTTAAATATGTCAGTGAGTTTTAATTAATTTATATATTTGATCTTCCAAATAAGTTATAAAATGTGTACCTAAGTATGCATGCATGCACAGTATACACACATGCACACATATATGCAAAGAAGAGCATTTGGGAAACAGAAAGTTTATCTGGGATTTATTGTCAATGGAGCAGGTGGTTGAAACAGGAGAGGGGAAGAAACATGGATCCCATCACAGTAAGATTAGGGGCGCAGGAACTATTGTGAGGTCAGAGAAAGAGAACGAAATAAAACCAAACCAAACGACAGCAGCAACAACAAAATACTCCTTATATGCCTGTTGCTGGAATTTTTCAGAGGAGTTTATTTCTATTTTTCTATTCATCCCAGACAGAGAGGGCAACGACAAACAAAAAAAAAAAAAAAAAAAAAAAAACCAGAAAAACTTCACACAAGTTCAGTGCGGTGAACCAGTGAGGTTATTTTACTTGTAGGTACATGGGCAACGTAGGCGCAGCCACATCTCCAGCTGCTATTTACCTCAGGGAGGCCAGCTGGGCTCTCTGTAAGCCTCAGGGGTCTTTCCACTGAGAACAACCGTGTGATACAGGGGTGAGAAAGGGGGTTCAGGGTTGCCATGCGCCTGGAAGCCAGGATGGTGGACTCGGGCTCCTGACTTCTATACCATGTCCTCAACTGCCTCAGGTTTCAGTACATGAGAATGCTAGTTTTGGCTTTTTATGGGGGCATTCAAGAGGCATTCTTTGACAAAATGTTTTGAAATATTTATCTATTCATGCTTTCTTTTTCATGATTGAAGTTAGAGGTGTTTCTGATTTAAAAAATAATTGCTCTGAGTCACAAATCACTCCAGAGCATTTTTGAAATTACAAAATGCATCAGAGAATAAAAAGTAAAGCTTTCAAAGTCTTTATCATTCCATATGTTTATCAGGTTTTTAAAGAAAAAAATGCTGCAGCTATAATTGTAGCTTTCTGTTCATTGCTCTTGGACTTTGCTTCCTCGTCTCCTTGGCCAGGGGAATCATGCTCTGGAATCCAATGCCTGTTTTCATATTGATAGTTTTATACTACTATGTACAGATCCATAAAAGATGTGTCTATACTTATGAAATCTGTTAATAAAAACGTTGTTTGAAAAAGATGCTATAGCATTGGTTATTTTGTGCATGTGTGTTTTGTTTTGAGACAAGGTAACACTCTCTTCCAAGGTGGCCTGGAACTCACTCTGTAGCCCAGGTTGGCCTCCAACTCTTGGTCCTTCTGCCTCCACATCTTCAGCAATTCCTTACCGGTGTGCCCCATCACAAGGACATATTGTTTTGAACACACACATACTTAACTTCAGATAAGTGACAATCTGACCATGTCCTTTGGCAATGGCATTATTTTGCTCAGCACTGCTGTTTGCTGTTTCTGGATCAATGTGTGCAGCTCATCCTATTTGCAATATTGTACAAATCCATCCCAACCTAGCGATGCTTTTTCTCAGCATTACTAATGTGGACATAGCTACTGTGAGCATCCTAGTAGGCATATCACTGTGCAAATGCAGTTTCATTGGGTGGTCAGTGCTTTAGAATGAACTCATCTTTAACATAAATAGACTGATTGCCACCAACTATTAAGAGTGAAATGTATTTACCTTATTAATTTCAGAAGTATAACTTTTTTTTCTATTTCCATTTCCTTATATGTCTGAAACTCTTCAGTCTATTGAACATATTTGATTATAGTGTACTAGGAAAAAAATGTACCTTTTACCCTGGACATCATGAACTTCTTCATCTTGATGTATCTTTTAAAATATTTTACTTAGCCGGGCGTGGTGGCGCACACCTTTAATCCCAGCACTCGGGAGGCAGAGATAGGAGGATCGTCGTGAGTTCGAGGCCACCCTGAGACTCCATAGTGAATTCCAGGTCAGCCTGGGCTAGAGTGAGACCTTACCTCGAAAACAAACAAACAAACAAACAAACAAACAAACAAAAAATTTTACTTATTATTGGTATTGGCCTGTAACTCCCAGTACCAACATGTAGTTAACATCCACAATGAAATGTTGATCAGAGGGACCTACAAGGTTTCCCAAAGGTAGACAGATTTCTGTCAGAGAACTTGATGAGCCCCCAAAGACCCTACTGCTGAAGAGAGTCCGTCCCCAGAGAGTTAGCTCGTCTAGTGCCAGAAGGTGCTATGTGAGTGACTGGGGGAATTGATCAACATCTGTCCAAGAAACTCGTGGTCTAATCTATCCATCAGCAAACAACCTGATGTGATGCTCACACAAGTACAGTAGTGGCGCATAGCCATGGTGGGTAACTAACTGCTCTTGATTTGGCTAACTGATCTGCTCAGTGGAATGGAATGGAACCCATAGCTGAAGTTGGGAAACAAGTCAGAACCATATACGAAAAATGAGCCTGCTCTCCACTATTAAGATCCCACCAATCATGGGCTACAAGAAGAACTACACCTATTAAATTCTCTCTAAAAGAATAATGGTTAATCCATCTATCTGCTGCTGACTTCACTCTCCATTAGAGAAGTTGCTTCTCTTTTTCAGATGGACACAGGACCTAAGGAGAGAATCAGCCCATCACACCTCACCAGGGCCCCAGCTGAAAGCAAGAGTAATTGGGGAAATGAGCAAGAGTGCTGCTTTCTTGATGAACCTGGTCCCAGCACAAGGGTGAAGAAGATAGACACAGAGAACATTCAACTCCTACCGAACCTGATATCCAGAGACACAGAGGCTCCAAAGACCTCATCACTGAAGTAGACCTAAGATGAACCCAACATGACTCAGGGAAATTTGCAGAAGAGGGGGTGGAAGGATTGTTAGAGCCACAAGTTGGGACATTATGCACAGAGACAGTGCCTCTTACCCATAACTGATGGCTAACCGCACAATGCATGACCCATATTCCCCAACGAGGAGGGTCCCTGTGGAGGGAGGAAGGTAGGGAGGAGGCTAATGATGGTACCAACATGACTGTGAACATACTGTGTACTAATAAAACTAATAAAAAAAATAAGAATTAAAATTTATTTATTTATTTTAGAGAGAGAGAGAGAGAGAGAGAGAATGGTTACACCAGGGCCTCCAGCTGCTGCAAACAAACACCAGATGCATGTGTCACCTTGTGCATCTGGCTTATGTGAGTCCTGGGGAACTGAACCTGGGTCCTTAGGCTTTGCAGGCAAGCACCTTAAGTGCTAAGCCAGCTCTCCAGCCCTCATCTTGATATATCTTAAGTTAGCCTATTTTGTCCTTTGAAATATACTTGGTTACATGGAAAAATGGCAAAAGAAATAAATCCAAATATATAAATACTTGTCTTCCTTTCAAATTGTTGAAAAACAACATAATGTTTTCTTACGATTTCTTGTTCACTTGGTAAACATATAATGTGATCAGAATTTTTGAAGTTTTGTATGAGGAATGGAATATAGCTTTTCTTCTCCCTGGAGAAATCCTAAGATCAGAAGGCTTAAAAGAATAGTGCAGATAACCAGTTATGACTAATTCGTATTTGTCAGGTTGTCCAACAGAACCCTTGAGCTTGCACCTGCAATGCAGAGATGCCAGTCCCAAATGAGGCCATGCCACATCTCAGCCACCACGCTATTTTTATGCCATCTGCATCTGAGTCCCAGCCGTTCAAGGGTATACTTACAGTAATCTCCCCAAAGAGTTCCCTGTGTTTGGGGAGACAGGATGTGTCACTAAGTAAAAATTTACACCCTATTGACCTAGGAAATGGAAAGGTGACATAATAAGTAAACATGAGATCATATTTCCATTTTGGTTGAGGACCAGGGGAACATTTAATCCTGGGCACAGTGAGAGAGGGGGGAGGAGGATGGCAAATGCATGCTGACATCGTACTGGCTCTTGCAATCTGCTCTGCAACTGCAGATGGGAAAGGGGTGAGCATGCATGTCTTTCACTTTGCACACTTACGGCGTGAGTGTCTGGGCATCGTAGGAAGCACTAGCCTGAATAGCTATTTTCTCCGCTCTAAGAACGTGGTATAAGCGAGGGAGTACCTGAAAGAGGAGAGGTTAACTGTGAGCTTTGTGGTCACAAGAAAATATTCTAGACAAAAAATCATGACCAAAATGATCATTCCCAAGATTTAAGACAGAAACCTCAGATTCTGGTGGTGGTTTTGTTGGTTGTAACTTCTTAGAGGATTGAGACACATAATTTGTCCTTTTGCTGATCGATTCATTAAGCAGTTCAGGAATATCACAAACTGCGGTCAAGTCTGCTAAATAATTTCTTCTACTTGTTTCTCTAGAGTTGCAAGAAGGCAGTCGTATTTTTCTGGCAGTACAGGGAAGGTCGGCTTTACTACTGTCCCTTGAAAAATGATGACTACACAAGTTTTGTTGATGCAGAAATAATTTCTTTTCCCTTTGTTTTCTTTTCTCCTTTTCCTTTCTTTCCTTTTCTATCCCCTTTTCTCCCCTCCTCTTCCTTCACCTTCCCTCCTCTCCTCTCCTCTCCTCTCCTCTCTTTTTTCTTCTCTTTTCGTTTTCTTAATATATATACATATATATTTGGTTTTTTGAGGTAGGGTTTCACTCTAGTCCAGGCTGACCTTTAATTCACTATGTAGTCTCAGGGTGGCTTCGAACTCATGGCTATCTTCCTACCTCTGCCTTCTGAGTGCTGGGATTAAAGGTATGTGCCACCACACCCAGCTTTTCTTAAAATAAATACTTTTTAATTTTTTATTTATTTGTAAGCAGAGAGAGAAAGAGAGAATAGGGTGCCATGGCCTGTCACCAGTGCAAACAAGCTCCAAATGCACATGCCTCTTTGTGCATCTGGCTTTAGGTAGTACTGGGGAATTGAACCCAGGCCGTTGGGGTATGCAAGCAAATGCCTTAACTGTTGAGCCAATTGTGCAGTCCTTTTTTTATTCTTTTGGAGACAAAGCTTAGGCCAGTCTGGAAGTTGCAACTCACCTGCCTCTGCCTGCCAAGTACTAGGGTTAATAGTACTAGGATTAATCAGCCATCATGCTTAGCCCAGGAGTTTTATTTTAACTCATATTTTTTTATTATACGTGGTTCAGAAGTTCTGAAAACTCTCTGGAAGAAGCGGTATTTTGAAAAGTAAATCTTCCTTTACTCACCTTGAATGAATAATTGTTCATTGACCAGATTCTTTTCTTAAAAATATTTTATTTATTTGAGAGAGGCAGAAAGAGAAGGAGAGAGAGGGGGAGACAGACAGACAGAATGAGTGAGAATGGGCATGCCAGGGCCTTTAGCCATTGCAAACAAATTCTAAATACAGGCACCACTTTGTGCATCTGGCTTTACGTGGGTACTGGGCAGTAAAACCTGGGTCTTTAGTTATTGCAAGCAAGCACCTTTACTGCTGAGCCATCTCTCCAGCCCTAGAACTAGTTCTTTGTTTTTATTATATATATATATAGGTTTTTTTCAAGGCAGGGTCTCACTCTGGTCCAGGCTGACCTGGAATTAACTATGTAGTCTCAGGGTGGCCTTGAACTCTCAGCAATCCTCCTACCTCTGCCTCCCAAGTGCTGGGATTAAAGGCGTGTACCACCACGCCCAGCTTAGAACTAGTTCTTGATTGTAGTTAAAACTGGTTCATGAGAGCTGAGCATGTTGGCACATGCCCATAGCCATGCACGTGGGAGGCTGAAGGAGAAGCATCAAGAGGTCTGGGCCAGTCTGGATTTTATAGCAACCCCCTCTCAAAAGAGCTTAGTGGTAGAGGGCTTGCTTAGTATACACAAGGTCTGGACTGAGGTTTTATCCCCAATGACACATGCAAACAAACGATAACCAAAATAAAACTAGTTGATTAACTATGAAAGGAGCCAAGTCTTAGAGTTTCCTTATTGTGCCCAAGCTTTTCTCATCCCTAGGACCTAGGCAAGCACTGCACCACCGAGCCATGCCCACCGCCCCTGAACAAACACGGTGTTTGAGTTTCACTTAGGAAGTACTAGTGTAGAACTTACTCTAACCTTGATTCTGTTGTTTCTCTTTAGCTTGCAATTAGAGAACTGACTGTCATTTAGAAATGGGGTGTTGTATAGAAAAACCCCCTCCCCTAAAGTGCCCAGTCCCAAAATAAAAGCTCCTAGATATTCCATTCAAGATCTCAGTGACCACAGTCTTCTACATGAGGTTATGTGGGGCTTGGAAGAAAGAGGCAAGAAGGACAGACAGGAGACAAAGAGATGTTTCCTGTGGCTGGCTGGACCACATGATGTATCTTATCTACCAAAGAAGGAGAAGAGGAGTCGGGGGTGGATAGATGGCTCAGTGATTAAGGTGCTTGGCTGCAAAGCCTAATGTCCTGAGTTCAATTCCCCAGTACCCACATAAAGCCAGATGTACCAAGTGGCTCATGCATCTGGAGTTCATTTACAGGGGCTAGAGGCCGGGGCATGCCCATTCTGTCCACCTTCTATCTCTCTCTGCTTGCAAATAAATAAAGTGTATATATATATATATATATATATATATATATATATATATATATATTTTTTTTTTTTTTTTTTTTTTTTTAAAGGCAACTAGGGCCATGACCACAAGGAAGCAGGAGAGCGACGTAAATGTCGGCCTTTCACTCTGTTTGGAGAAAGACACCTCCAGGCTGCTTCCACTGTTCCCCCTGGACTACAGTGGGGTTAGGAAGGGCCAAGCCAAGTTGTTTACCTTTTCAAATGGACTTTAGAAAAAATGTCTTGGACCAGGGATCCTCCAAAGGAGGGAATATACTGGGTATGACTGTAAGAAACTTCTCTCATGCCATCTGATCCTGGTTGGAAATTCACTGGATAACTGTGCTGCTGACTGAACAAAACAGGATAATAGCTTCTGGCTGAAGATTTTTTTATAATTAAAGCTGAGACTGCGGGGGCCATGTGCATGTTTAGAACAGTGATCACATTGTGCGTCACAACAGAAGTCCCATTTGTCAGTCACGCAGTGTTTAAGACCATAGATTTGGGACAGGGAAGACAAAAATGGATCTTTTGGTTTTCTCCACTTTGCCTGGAGTACAAAGGCGCTGCTGCCTGCTTTGTTCCAGGCTAAGGGACCTAGCCAACCCTTACAGGACAGAGAACATTCCTGTCTGGAACCACTCCTACCACGGTCAGAAAGAAGTAACCTTTTCTTGTCACCCAAAGAAAACAACACAGGGAATATCATGGCAGATTGGGGCTTTTTTGGTAACAGTCACCTTTTCTCACATATTTTTTACTTTCTTAGTGTTAAACAATTGTGATACACAGTATTAAGATATATAGCTTTTATTTGCCAATATTCAAAATGCATCTATTCTTTGAGCCAGAAATTAAAATTTGAAGAGTTTATCTGGCAGTTGCAGAAAACAACATATTTCTGAGCACAATCTTGGCAGGATGTCAATGACCCAAGAGTGAAAACCATATGAGAAGCCCCGAGTTTGATTGCTAACACTGCAAGAAAAGATAACAACCCCAAAATAAAAAAGGAAGATAATGTTAGCTATTCATCAGTAGAGGATTGGCTAAATTACTGTGGATTTCCACATGGACTATCAAATCATCATCATTTAGAGAGCTGATCTCCACATATGGACTTGGATAGTGACTGAACAGAACACAGTGGCCAAGATGCTGCTGTAGAGTGAGGGAAGGGACATTCTTGCACATGTGTTCAGTGTCTCTAGAGGATACATACATAAACGTGTGGGGCTGGAGAGATAGCTAAGTGGTTAAGGTGCTTGCTGGCGAAGCCAAAGGACCCAGTTTGATTCCCCAGTAGCCACGTAAAGCTGGATGCACAAAGTGGCGCATGCATCTGGAATTTGTTTGCAGTGGCTAGAGGCCCTGGCATGCCCATTCCCTCTTTCTCTTCTTGCAAATCAATCAATCAATAAAATTTTTAAAAAGAGAGAAATGACTAGAGGGGTTGGAGAGACAGCCTAGTGGTTAAGGTGTTTGCCAGCAAAGCCAAAGGACCCAGTTTGATTCCCCAGTACCCATGTAACACTGAATGCACATAGTGGCACATGAATCTGGAGTTCATTTGTAGTGTCTAGGGGCCCTGGAATGCCCGTCCCCTCTCTCTTTCAAATAAATAAATTAATTAATTAACTAAAAAGAAGTAATTAGGTTTAGTAGCTACGAGAGCTATGAGGGTAGCTCAGGGATAGAGCACTTGCTTGCCAATCATGTGCAAAGCCCTGGTTCAATCTCTGAAGCTAGAAAAAGAAAATTCAAGATTTAGAGCACATAATCATAGAGAGGAGTAACCTTTAGAAACTCTTCTATTCCTTTTTGTTGTTTTTTACAAAAGCCATTTAAAAAATATATATTTTATTTATTTATCTGAGAGAGAGAGAAAGAGGCACAGAGACAGAGAGGGAGAGAATGGATGTGCTAGGGTCTCCAGCCATTGCAAACGAACTCCAGAAGCATGTACCATCTTGCGTATCTGGCTTATGTGGATCCTGGAGAATCAAACTGGGATCCTTTGGCTTTGCAGGCAAATGCCTTAACTACTACATCATCTCTCCAGCCCATAAAGCCATATTTAATCTACCTCATGCTGAAACTTTCAGTTCATAAAGAAAAGGGCCTTTTCTTGCTGAAACCTGCCCCTGCTATAGTTGTAAGATAAACTATAGTTTTATCTGTTTATTTATTTGTCCTGGGGATCAAGCTCAGGGCCCCTTGCATACTAGGCAAGCACTCTACCATTCTCATAGCAAAAGGTAATTTAAAGAACATAAGTATATCAACACACACTATGAACTCTTCATTCTTAGTGGAGGACGCCTGCCAGGAGCAAGGTAAGAGGTACGGAGGGCCGGCGCCACAAACCTGGGGCCACGTGTGATGAAGACAGCAGCGAGTGAACTCGGTCAAGAACAACTGTGAAGTCTGTAAAAGAAAGAAACTGAACCTTAATTCAGGTTACAAGTGCTTCTAACTTCACTATGGTCATATAGAAGTGTGAATCTCTCACCCTCAGTTGGCAGATGTTAGCCAGACTTTCTTATTTTTTAAATTAATTTTTATGTATTTGTTTAAGAGAAAAAGATGCATGAGCCACCTTGTGTATCTGGCTTATGTGGGTCCTGGGGAATCGAACTGAGATCCTTTGGCTTTGCAGCCAAGTGCTTTAACTGCTAAAGCCATCTCTCCAGCCCTTAAATTTATTTTTATTTATATATTTATTTATTTGAGAGAGACACACACAGAGAGAGAGAGAGAGAGAGAGAGCCAGAAAGCCTCCAGCCACTGTCTAAGGAACTCCAGATGCCAAAGCGACACCTTGTGCATCTGGCTTATGTGGATCCTGGGGCATCAAACCTGGGTTCTTTAGCTTTGTAGGTGAGCACCTTGACCGCTACTCCATCCCTCCAGGCCCAGACTTTCTTATTACTGGGAGTGAATACAGGAGAGACATAATAACTTAAAGGGAGGGTTTTTTTTGGGGGGGGGTGGAATGGGGAGAGTCAATTCAATGGTTTCAGAAGTTCCAGTCTGTGACACAGCAGGGCAGCTCACACTACGGATGCCAGGAAAACAGGGGATTCCTGCTCTGGTGGCCTCGTCTTTCCCAAGTCTATGAGCGGGTGTGTGCACAGGGAGGCGAAGAGCAGCCTTGGGTGTCATTCCTCAGTGCTACCCACCTTTTCTGAGACAGGGTCTCACGGGTCTGGAGCTCATGAAGCAGGGTGGACTAGCTGTGCTAAGCATGTGCCACACGTCCAGCTTTCTTAAAACATGCTCTGGGGGTAGAACTCAGGTTCTCATCTTCGCAAGGCAAGCAATGATCACCTGAGATATGTCCCCAGCGCTGCTTTCTCTTTTATTCCATCTGGCTCGCGAGGATATGACGTGGTGCCACCCACATCCAGGGCAGGTTTCTCCCCTCAATTTTCTTTAGCAATGCCCTCACAGACACGTCCAAAGGTGTGCGTCAATAAAATTGCCAACTTTTCTTTTTCCCTGAGTACCCATACCCCAGTCGGGCTTTATCTCCTTTTCCTTCACCTCTATTCACTAATGGGTCTAATTTCATTAGAAGTTTGTCTGAGCACTGGACTATCTTAAATCTTAACATCACCATCATGTGTGCTCATTCTAGCTGCTACTAATAACAGTTAGATACTACCTTTTAGTACAATCTCTTTTCCGATTTTATTTGTGGTGAGGAAAGGAAGGAGATGAAGAAGGAGAGGGAGGGAGAGAGAGAAAATGAGAGTATGGTCACACTACGGCTTCTTGCTGTTGCAAAGAAAACTCCAGACACATATGCTACTTTGTGTATCTGGCTTTATACCTATATTGGGGAATCAAGTCTAGGCCACCAAGCTTTGTAAGCAAGTACCTTTAACCACTGAGCCATTTACCTAGCCTTAGAATTTCTTGTTTCCAGTCAAAGAACACAAAATTCCCCCACTTTAATGTGAATTCAATTATCTTTATTCAATAGCTAGGAACCCATCTAGCCAAGTATTACACAATCATGTCCTCTTATCTTTGGTACAAAGATGTCATGTCAAGTGTTTTCTTGGAGTCAGTGACCACTTCCTTTAAAACATTTTTAGTCACATAGCTCCTCTTACGATAAATGCTACAGACATGTTCTCATGAGACTGCGATTTTAGGGAAGCCTCTGGGCTGTAGAAAAGGTGTTTGGCTCTTGAGCAAAGAGCAAGAGAGCCTAACTCAGCTGCTCCCTCCCGCCGTGCACCAGTTGAATGGGCATTTTATGAAGAACGGTAACTACCACAAGGCAAATCCGGCCAAATGAAAACCGAAGCAGTGTGCCAGCACATGTAATCCCAGCACGAGCGAGACTGAGGAGTGCTGAGTTCAAGGCCAGGTGGGCCACATGAACACCCTCCAGAATCCCTTCCCGATCTGTGTGCTCTTCCAGCACTCCAACTTCATACATTTATACCAATGTGCATGTTAGAAAAAGTTTCTTTTGGTCTAAAATTCTGAATTGATCACTTGTGTCCTTTGCCTTGACAGCTGGTACTACATAGTGATGAAAATGTTTCCAGGGGAAATTTCTCCACTGAAGAAAACTGAAGCAATGCATTTTGACATTGACTACTTTTCAAAAACAATGACATCTTATGGCCTTTAATATTTATAAGTGAAAAACATATTCAATGCTAAGAAACTATTCAATTTCATTTAAAAAAAAAAAGATTTTATTTACTTATTTGAAAGACACAGAGGAAGAGGCAAAGAGAGAGAATGGGTGCGCCAGGGTCTCTAAGCCACTGCAAATGAACTCCAGACACATGCTCCACCTGTGCATCTGGCTTATGTGGCTTCTGGGGAATTGAAACTGGGTCCTTAGGCTTTGCAGGCAAGTGCCTTAACAGTTAAGACATCTCTCCTGCCCTATTCAATTTCTTAACTGTAAATAATAGTAGGTGTTGAGGGGAAAAAGCAGTCTTAATCACTAAATATGCTATGATGACATTGTCTTTTTTGGGGGAGTTCAATTAAATATGTTCATATCCACTGAGGGATGAATACTTGTAATGGTCTAAAAGTGTTCTCTACAAATTTGAAATGTTGAAGCCTTAACCCCATGAAGACATGATGCAGGAACTTGAGAGGTGACTATGTTTAGAGGTCTTGAGGGTGGAACCCTCATGATTAGACAGGTGTCCTTTCAGTCACCAAAGGGCTTATTCCCCATGGAAAGATCAAGTCTACCATCACCTGGAAACTTAGACTGTGGAAAGCCACAGCTTTCAGAACTGAGAATATGCTTGCTTTTTTAAAAAGCCATTCTAAAAAATATTTTATTTATTTGCAAGCAGAGAGATGCAGGCAGACAGCACCCCCACACACACACACAAAGAGAGAGAGAGAGAGAGAGAGAGAGAGAGAGAGAGAGAGAGAGAGAGAGAGAGAGAGCGAGCGAGCGCAAGCGAGAATGGGCATGCCAGAGCTTCCAGCAACTGTAAACAACTGCAGATGCAGGCGCTGCCCTGCGCATCTGGCTGACATGAGTACTGGGGAATTGAATTAGGGTCATTAGGTTTGGCATCTCTCCAGGCCTGTTGTTTGTTTTTGAGGCAGGATTTTACCATGTACTAAGCCAGCCCTAAACTCACAAGTGCTTAAATTACAGGTGTGTGCCACCACACCTGGCTATATGTCTAACTTTGACCTAGTCTATGTATGGTATTTGGACATAACTGACATGAGTGGGAAATTCTATTTGTGTATGGCAGGAAAAAAAAAGTCATACGCTAACCAGCCAATCCAATGGGGAGGCAAGATCTCCACATTACTTTAATTCCTACCCGAAGGCTAAAGGGAAACTAATGAAGTAGAGCATTAAGTCATTCTCCGAGTGAAGGCATTGGCAAGTATAGAAATCTGGTCAACACCTTTTCATTGGAGAGTTATCATTTTTTGTTTTAAATTTATTTATTCGAGAGAGAGAGAGAGAGAGAGAGAGAGAGAGAGAGAGAGAGAAAGGCAGATAGAAAGAATGGGTGCGCCAGGGCCTCCAGTTGCTGCAAACAAACTCCAGATGCATGTGCTACCATGTGCATCTGACTTATGTGAGTTCTGGGGATTTGAACCTGGGTCCTTAGGCTTTGCAGACAAGCATCTTAATCACTAAGGCATCTCTCTGGCCATGAATTTGAGGTTTTAAAAAACATATTTACTTAGTTGCAAGTGGGGATGGCGAGAGAAGAGAGGAGAGAATGGGCACGCCAGGGCCTCTGGTCACTGTAAATGAACTCAGTTCCATGAGCCATCTTGTGTATCTGGCTTACATGGATTCTGGGGAATTGACCCTGTATCTTTTGGCTTTGTAGGCAAGCACCTTAACCATTCAGGGATCTCTCTAACCCTGGATGAATTTTCACATTAAAGTATGGAAGAAAAGGGAGCTCATTTTTGTGGACAATGTAAGTTTATTGTGTGCGGCCTTTGACACACCACTCATTAGCTCTTCCATGTGAAATGAGATTAAAGCTAAGGTTAGTTACATGGAGACACACTGGACCATAGAAAATGCTGAAGTCTTTATTTTTATTTTTCCTGAAATTGGAAACAAAAGTTGAGGGGCAAAGATGGAAGAAAATTTCTGAGAGGTTGCAAAGACCATCACCCACAATAGCTCTGGGACCAGAGCACTTGCCTAGCCTGTGTGAGGGAGCCCCAGGTCGGATCCCAGCACTGCAAAACCAATACTGAACCATAAAGAAAGGAATTTCCTTCTGTGTTGCTACAGCTCTTGGTTTTCCCTGCTGTGTGTAACTTTATTATACAAGACAGTTTTTAAAAAAAATTGAAACAAAGTCCACTTAGATTTAGAACAGAAGGGTCTAATCTTGTCCCTGGCCGTCAGCAGTCATTCCTCAGGTATGTCTTGGGAAATAACCCAATGTCCTATGCAAGGTGCATTCAGAGTTCCTTGACATTTTGTTTTTGCTACCTTGTGCTTTTCCTTTTGAGTGGACCCCTACAGGAAGAGTAAGTACTTTGACTTTACTAGTCTGCCGTGGATCTGGAATTAGGTCCCAGGTAAGAGAGCTGGAGAGAGCTCCTGAGGGCTCTTAGACTGAAAACCACCCAAGTGGCTATTACTGATGAGCTTTCCCGGAGGCCGAGGCTGGGTCTGCACACGTGCCACTACCGAGCAGCTGTCCCCACGTGCTCTGCTCCAGCCCCCCACCCTTCCAGACTTCTACACCAGAAAGCTCGAGCCAGCTCTCTCCCATGGAGTTCATCACCACTGTGTCGCATCTACCTGCCACTTTGAGGGAGGTGGTCAGCAAGACAGGTGAAATCTAGCCCTGGTTAGAAACATGCAAATCAAGCCGGATGTGGTGGCTCATACCTGTGACCCCAGACGGGTCTACAGAGTGAAATCTTGTCTCAAAAAAACAAAACAAAAAAGGGAACATGAGAATCAAGACAATGCCTGGAGTTACTTTTTTTTTTTTTTTTTCCAGGTAGGGTCTCACTCTAGCCCAAGCTGACCTGGAATTCACTATGTAGTCTCAGGGTGGCCTTGAACTCACGGTGACCCTCCTACCTCTGCCTCCCAAGTACAGGGATTAAAGGTGTGTGCCTCCACACCCGGCTTGGAATTACTTTTCTCACTGGTAACTATGTCCAAAGGTTAACATTTTTTTTTTTGTTTGCTTTTTTTTTTTTTTTTTGAGGTAGCGTCTCACTTTAGCCCAGGCTGACCTGGAACTCACTTGAACCCCAGGATAGCCTCAAACTCACAGTGGTCCTTCTACCTCTGCCTCCTGGGTGCTTGGATTAAAGGTACAATCCATCATGTCCAGTTTAAGATTAACAATTTTATATGCTAAAATGGGCTTCTAATTTTGTTTTGATATCCTATAATTGAACTTCTGCAAGAAAAACAAACCTAAAAAAGGAACATAATTTAAATGTGATAGAAAGCTGGGAATCAGGAGGCCTGATGTACAGAGATAAGTGCATTACTGAGGCACAGTCCCTGGCCGTGAGGTATGCAGGTGAAGTCACACTTAACTGTGAGGCAGACGGTCAAAGGTGACACAGGGCTTCAAGAAAATATTCACCTGAGGAACGTGATGATTCATTTATCAGTCCAGAAATCCCAAGTACAAAACTTCAAGATAGAAGAAGGATCAAATTGTACCATGTATATGATTCAACTGAAAAATTCTTAGGCCCTTTTATATTATATTATCTAGATTATAATAGTAAAAAAATCAAATTACATCCATATGAAACTTTTATCAAAAGAAATCAAATCCATTTTTATGAAATTTTATAGTACAGTTATTTTTTTTAGTGGGTCTTTTCTTAGGTCACAGTATTTATAATTTCATTTACATCTGTATAATTTTTTAAATTAAAAAAAAAAAGCAAGTCAATAGAAATTGAAGTTTTCATCTGCAAAACCTCTCTTCAGTTTCCAGGCCAGTACCACATGGTGACGTTGATTTGTCCTCCAGACATGGACGGAGACCAACGATCCCCAGCTTACGGAGCAGACAGGCCTCGACTCATCAGGAATGCGTTTTGGTTTGGCTCACGTTGCAGGAAACTCTGGAGCATGTCCATGCCGTCCAGCGATCCCCCGGGTTTCAGGATTAGGTTTCTGTATTTCATTCCAACCTAATAAAATAAAGCATCATGCCTAATAACTCATGGTCACAGTACTTCTCCACATCTCTAGACACAAAACAGAAAAGGGTGGCGGGAAGGAAAAAGGGACTTCAGCTTTACTCGACCTAGATGTTCTCTGGGGCCAACACTAAACTTGTGCAGCATTCACCACATGACTTCAGAGGCTAAGAGATTTGGAGCGTGGGCCTCAGATTTACGCCATCCCTTTTTTTTAAAAAAATATTTATTTATTTATTTGAGAGAGAGAGAGAATGGTCATGCACCAGGGCCTCTAGACATTGCCAAGGAACTCCAGATGCATGTGTCACCATGTGCATCTGGCTTACGTGGGTAATGGGGATTGAACCTGGGTCCTTAGGCTTCACGGGCAAGCACCTTAATTTCTAAGCCAATTGCTACACTGTCCTTTATTGTTGTCTTGTCTCAGATTCTCTGCGATGGGTAGACAATGTGGGCAAGCAGACAGAACAGCTTGCTGTTCTGTTTCCCCATCTCAAAGCTATGCTAAGAGGGTGATTATCTGAACAAGTGTTCCAGAGGCCATGGCAGGGTTTCACGTACCTGGAAACGGCAGGGCTGTTACCGCCAAATGGCTTTAGCTGTTTTTATAAGGGGTTCATGGTAACAACAACCAATACACAAAGCCAGCCCTCTTATGGATGGACAAAGACAAGAATAAGGCCCACAGCTCAGCAAGCGTAAGGCATGCTGGGGAGTCAACATTGGGAATGACGAACTTTGGGCAGGATGAAAGTAAAATTTTAAAACATCTCATAATTCCTCTGCCTTTCCAACCATCAACACACGAGCAATAAATTGAAGGGAAACATGGCTACTCAGCATTGGCATTAGTCAGAATTTGCAGGTCCCCTTCATTGTCCTGGTTGGGCAGCCAGGCAAGACAATTCAGTGAATCTTAATTCCAAATACACACAGCAAAGAGAACCACTTAAGTTCATGTCTCTGATATGACTTGATCAATAGGGCCAGGCACCTTTCTGGGTAAGAGAGAACTGCCAAGTACTAAGGAAATCTTCCTTTCACATACAACAAGAGTCTATTAGTTGTAACCACCAGAGCTTAAACTATCTGGAAAATAAATGCCACTGAAATCCACATGGATAAATGCAATGCTAATGGCCAAAAAATTTTTTAAAAAATGGGGGTTGCCTTTTAGTTATGAACAGGACTCATTTTCAACTGACTGATCACCTGTCAGCTCACATGTAACTTCAGTTGACTTCTGATGAATTAAAATAGCAAGGCCTATGGAAATATGAGGCACATGTATAAGTTTAAATCTTCTGTCCATGACTGTTTTCATTGTGTGTGTGTGTGTGTACGTGCGTACACGCCCATGTGCACATGGTGGACGTGGTCTCACTCTAGACTGTCTTGAACTCACTGTGTGGACCAGGCCAACCATGAACTTATGGTGATCCATCTCCCAAGTGCTGGGATTACTAGTGTGAGCCGACACACCTGGCTTTATCCATGTGTTTTAAAAGGGAAGTTAACTTTAGTTAACTGTTAAACAACAATATTTTGTTGTTTTAAAAATATTTCATTTATTTATTTATGTGTGTGTGAGAGAGAATGGACACACCAGGGCCTACAGTCACTGTAAATATACTCTAGACACATGTGCCACCATGTCCATTTGGCTTACATGGGTTTTGGGGAGTCAAACCTAGGTCCTTTGGCTTCACAGGCAAGTGCCTTAACTGCTAAGCCATCTCTCCAGCCCCAATATTTTGTGGTAACTATTGTAAGCTGGACTATTGTAGTCCTGGCTACTTGGAGGCTGAGATAGGAGGATCACTTGGTTCCACTGTAACTATGATGTTACCATTCAACATGCAAAATGTACAAATAATTGAGTTTTGTGATTATTATAAATTCTCTTTTTTTAAAAATTTTTTAAAATTTATTTGAGAGAGACAGACACAGAGAGAAAGATAGATAGAGGGAGAGAGAGAGAATGGGCGCGCCAGGGCTTCCAGCCTCTGCAAACGAACTCCAGACGTGTGCGCCCCCTTGTGCATCTGGGCTAACGTGGGACCTGGGGAACCGAGCCTCGAACCGGGGTCCTTAGGCTTCACAGGCAAGCGCTTAACCACTAAGCCATCTCTCCAGCCCGATATTATAAATTCTCAAACTCCAGTTTTTTTGTTTTTTTTTCTCTGAGGTAGGGTCTCACTCTAGCCCAGGCTGACCTGGAATTCACTATTTAGTCTCAGGGTGGCCTCCAACTCATGGCGATCCTCTTACCTCTGCCTCCTGAGAGCTGGGATTAAAGGCGTGTGCCACCACACCTGGCTCAGTGTTTTTATTTTTGTTTAAATCATAGTATATCTCTGCTCTGTTCACAATGACTAGGACATGCAGTCAACATTAATGCTTGTGAACTACACAATGGAGTTTTACTCAGCTGTAAAGAAAAACGGAGTTACGAATCTGCACAGAAATGGATGGAACTGGATAATTTATACTCAGGTAACCTAGGCCCAGAAAAACAAAGATTGCGTGCTCCCTCTCATAGGTGGATCGTAACTTTTCACATTTGTATGTGTGTTAAAGAGACATGAGAATGAGTCTGGGCTGTGACTCCAGACAGGAGACCGTGAGAGGTGAGCAGGTGATGAGGAGAGAGAAACAAAAACACCAAAAAAGTTACATGAAAATACCATAATGAAACTCAATTCTTTGTAAGCTCATATATATATTTTTAATTATAGTCTATCTCAAATCAGTTCTCTAGCTGTCCCAGCCTCCTGTAAACTTCTCCAAAGCTCCAGGAAATGATTAGCTCATAAGATCTTGAGCAGGGTTTGGAAGTGTCTGCGCGACAGTAAACATGCACATGGTCATCCTGCTGCCTTGTCTGAGGTTTCTTTAAAAAAAAAAATTGGGGCTGGAGAGATGACTTACTGGTTAAGGTGCTGGCCTGTGAAGCCTAAGGACCAGGTTTTACTCTCCAGATCCCATGCAACCCCGACACACAAGGTTGCATATGCGTACAAGGTGGCACATTCATTTGGAGTTCAATTATAGTGGCTGGAGGCCCTGGTGCACCAATTCTCTCTTTCTCTCTCTCATAAAAAAAATTACAAAAAAAAATTTTATTAGCTAGGCATGGTGGTGCATGCCTTTAATCCCAGCATTCAGGAGGCAGAGGTGGGAGGAAAGCCATAAGTTCAAGGCCACCATGAGACTACATAGTGAATTCCAGGTCAGCCTGGGCTCAAGTGAAACCCTACCACAAAATAACAAAAAAATTTTTTGTGAGATACACACACATCGAGAGGGAGAGAATGGGTATGCTAGGGCCTCTTGCCACTGCAAATAAACTCCAGACATATGCACCACTTTATGCATCTGCCTTTATGTAGGTACTGGGGAACTGAATGCAGGCCATAAGGTTTAACAAGCAAGTATCTTTTGCCACTGAGCCATTTCTCTAGCCCTTTATAAATATATTTATTTGAGAAGGGCAAGGGAGAGATATATACCACCTTGCGCCTATAGCTTTGCATGGGTACTAGGGAACTGACCCCAGGCCAGCAGGCTTTGGAAGCATGTACATTTAACCTCTGAGCCATCTCCCCAGCCCCCTAAAAGTTTCTTTTTTTGTGTGTGTGGCTTTCGAGGTAGGGTCTTACTCTGGTCCAGGATGACCTGGAATTCACCATGTAGTCTCAGGGTGGCCTCGAACTCTCGGCGATCCTCCCACCTCTGCCTCCTGAGTGCTTGGATTAAAAGCATGTGCCACCATGCCCAGATAAAAGTTTCTTTTTATTTTAAGTTGTTTATTTATTTGGGAGAGGAGAAAGAATGTGCGCACCAGGGCCTCCAGCCATTGCAAATGAACTTCAGATGCATGTGCATCTGGCTTATGTGGGTTCTGGTGAACCCAACTGAGGTCCTTTGGTTTTGCAGGCAAATGCCTTAACCACTAAGCCATTTCTCTTACCCCCCATCAAAGTTTCTTAAGAAGAGGGTGTCTGAAGTCACTGATATTGGACTTCTCAACAACTGTGGTGCTGAGGGGTTAGAGCTGGATTTACTTTGAGTTAGGTAAAAAAAAAAAATGGTGTGCCTGTTCTCTCTCATATGTGGATACTAGCAACAAATGATTGGATTTCTATGTGAGTAGAAACAAAAGTCAGTAACAGAAGCCAGTAAACTAGAAAGATGATATAAAGGGAATTGGGGGGGGGGCATTAATAGTATGATATTTATATATGTAAGTAGAAGATCAGATTAATGGGGGTGAAAAGTCCCAAGTGAAGAGACTGAATAAAGGAAAGGTGGAAGGAAGGCTAATCAAAATCTAAGAGGATATAAATAAGCCATATGGGAACCTAGTGTTTTGGACAATGGAACACTCAGGAGCCATAGATTGCTACTAGAAAATTTTCAGTGCCAGGGATGGGATACCTCCAGTGAGTTGTTGGCCAGGGAGGTCCCTGAGGCCCCCAAAACATAGGCCATTTCCAAGGCCCTTGGTTTCCCACCAGGAATAGATGGTTAAGACCCTATTGCTGAAGACTCCACATACTTGGGCTGCAAGGTCACTGAGGAATCTTGCTGGAGCTGAGCTGAAAACCTCCTCCGTGTAGACCAGCTGACAGAAAGCTGGGAAAAGCTACACTGCATGCAGTTCAGTGCAAGAGAGAGAAATCACCAGTGGAGAGACTCAACAGTGGACACCGCAAGCCTTGTACTTGGCCAGACAGGCCAAAGGAGTCAATGGGTACAATAGTGGAACATCTGTTATGGGGGAAACCAATAGCCCTCTAATTTGACTGGAGGCCTGCCCCATGGGAGGAAATATATCCCTGATACTGAAAACCTGCAACAGGAGTATTCATGAGCCCTAGGGGTATAACGTCTGCTGCTGTCTGCTAAATACATACACTATGCTCACCAAACTGCCTAGCAAGCACTTCTCTTCATGTTCATACCCATATATTAATGCTACTCTTACTTTTTGGTTAGAGAAACTTCTCTTTTCAGATGGCAGTGACCTTGGAATGACTCAGAAGGCACCATGGTGCTGAGAAGAAGCGACAGAGGCGTGCTCAGCACTAAAACATCTCTATTACACCTTCCAAGGCTCAGAGTCCATTGTGGAAGAGGTGGCGGAAAGAATGTAAGAGCCAAAGGAAGGGTAGGACTCCTTACAACATGCTTCTCCAGACACAAAAGGGCCTGGATATCCATGACCTCACAATGCCTGACACTACCTACACAAGATCCTCATAATAGGAGGAAAAGATCATTACATCAAAATAATAGAGAGAGTGATTGGGAAGAGGAGGGGTTATGATGGAGAGTGGAGTTTCAAAGGGGAAAGTTGGGGGAGGGAGGGAATTACCATGGAATATTGTTTACAATTATGGAAGTTGTCAATAAAAAAAAGTCAAGAAAAAAAAGATGTGCCATTTGTTTCATGGTCTGTGGTAATATTACAGTTCCAACTGCAGGGTCTAGAATATGACTTTGGCTGCTTTTGTTATAGACTCTAGGAAGCATATCTGAGCTCGAGTCCAACCACACTCTACCTCCCTTGGCTTTCATTCACTGCTCAGTCTGTCTAAATTTGACTAGTGTTTCAGATGAGTGTGTGGAGCAAGGAGAGACAAGGATCTCTGAGGACAGAAGTTTGGGAAGAACAGACAATGTTAGTTAAATTTATGTGCATATTTACAGAAGTATTTTAAACTTCTTATTATGGAAAACAAAGTGTGTACAAACAGTAGAGAAAACTCAAGAGGCCTCGTGTATCTATCACTAGACCTCAACAATAATAATTATTATTTGGTTTCTTGAGGCAGGGTCTCATTATACAGTCCAAACTGGCCTCTAATTCTGACCCTCCTGCATCAGCTTGCCAAGCACTGAGACTGCACCACGACTCCTAGCAATAATTAATATTTTTGTACAGAAATTCGTGTTCAAGCTCTGTGCATTATGCACTGTTTAGTGGAAAGATATGTTTCATGTCACAAATATTACAGGGCCAGTAATGAAAAGCTAAACAAAAGATTAAAACATGAACCAAAATGTAACTGTCAGACACAGCATGTTGTGTGTTTAGAACTGTCAATGCAGTGGGAAAGCTAGGTTTAAGTATCTGTGGACTGCCTGGTGCCGCGGAGACAGCTAAGGCTCCTCTGCCTGCAGAGCCACGTCAAAGCAGGGCTGTTTGGTCTCATCTGTGGCTCCGAGCAGCTCAAGTTTTCCTCTGCTTGTGCCTTCAAACAAGTTGATTCAATTTCCTGAATTACAGGGCAATGGTCTTTTAATAGTTCCATTTCCTCTGCAACGAAGCTTTGGGAAGAATTTAAGAGTCGTTTTGGTAACAGGATCTTGCTTTTGTTAAGAAAAAAAAAAAGAACTGGGTGAGTCTCTGGGTTCGGAAGGGACCAGTGGTGAAAGAACATGGTCGGGGAGCGTTCTGTTGCAGGTGGAAGGAATGTTGGCCTGAAGTTGTTCAATGGTGTTTACACAATAAAGAGGCTTCAGCTGCCAGGAAGGCGGGAGAAGCAGCTCTAAGGCACTGGTGTTTCTCATGCCACCAGCACCCTGCGGGAGGCTCTGCACACCTCACCTCTCCTATGAAGGACAATCTGTCAGTCACTTGGAGAGTAGCATGCATCTGTGGGCAACTGGGCAAGGCATCTCTAACAGAGGAATTCTAAAGCAAGATTAGGGGCTCTGCAGTGAGGCCCGGGTTTGAACTGTGGCTTGATACATCAGCTATGTGATAGTTGGCCTTTGTTTCCTTATCTGTAATATGGGAATATGCCCATTTTTTCCAGGTGATTAGATGATTTCAACACAACGATCATTCACTAGAAAAATACCTGACAAATAGCAGGATTTAATAAACCGTATCCTTCCTCCCTTCTTTCCTTTCACACTCCCCTCAAGGGTACTTATTCATGTACGCTCAGGGAAATAACTGCATTCCTGGTTTGACATTTCTTTAAAATTAGTTCTTGCTCTTAATAAGGCTAGAGGAGAGCACAGGAGAATTCTGCTCTACCGTTAGTGAGGAGGAATACACAATTGAGTAGGAATGTTAAAATAAAGGAGAAAAGCCAGGCGTGATGGTGCATGCCTTTAACCCCAGCACTTGGAAGGCAGAGGTAGGAGGATCGCTGTGAATTTGAGGCCACCCTGAGACTACAGAGTGAATCCCAGGTCAGCCTGTGCTAGAGCAAGACCGTACCTCAAAAAACTAAACAAAAAATTGGAGAAAGGCACTCATTGTATCCAAGAGTATAACTTTTCTTCTTCCTTCTCCTCTTCCTCTTCTCCTTTTTAAATGTTTTTTCTTTTGTTGTTTTTTTGAGGTAGGGTCTCACTCTAATACAGGCTAACTTAAAATTCACTATGTAGTCTCGGTGGTCTTGAATTCATAGTGATCCTACCTCTGCCTCTGGAGTGCTGGGATTAAATGCGTGTGCCACCATGCTCAGTGAGTGTAAACCTTAAAAAAATTTTTAAAATTTATTTGCAGGGAGAGAGTGACAGAGAGTGAAAGAATGGGCATATCAGGTCCTCCTGCTACTGCAAACGACTCCAGATACATGCACCATTCTGTGCATCTGGCTTTATGTGGGTACTGGAGAATTGAAAGCCTTTAGGCCTTGCAAGCAAGTACCTAAACCACTGAGCCATCTCTCTAGCCCAAGAGTATGAACGCTGTGAGGTCATATTTTGGTGGCAATCACACGTGTCTACATGCACAATGCTCATCGTGTGTCAGGAATGACAACATAGCAGGGTGGGGCAGGCTCTCTGCTCAGCTCTGTCAGCCCCGTGGCCGCACGCACACAGCTCCACAGCCCCTGTAGCCTTTAACTCAGCCACTTGGGGAGCAGCACTTTGTGGCAGGTGTCAGGGCAGCGTGCCCACCCGGGACAGGTGAGGACATCTGGGCATCTAGCCCGCCCGCCAGCCTGTCTCTACCCTGGACGGTGAGCTCTGTCCTGCCCCCGCCTGTAACTCGCTCTCTACGGCGCGGGCTCTTCGTCTGCTACGAGGGTGGAGAGATCCGATGGGAAAACAAGAAACCAAGAATGCCTTAGATAGAAAGCAAGGAAGGAGCGAAAGATTGGTGCTGGTAGTCAAGGAACAAACGGCAAAATGAAATTTCTGATCTGAAGAGACCTCCTGAAAATCTTCAACATAGTCACAATTAACAAACTTAGAAGGATACGCCTTTATTTATGGGGAGGGAATAGATCAGAAAAACATACCCTGGGGTAGTAGTATGTTTTAGGGGAGCAAAGCAGTGGGAGGAACAGGAAGGAGGTAACAGTGAATTTCTAAGATATACACATATTTAAAATAATAATCAGATCAGCTGCGTGTCATGGTGTACACCTTTAATCC
Organism: Jaculus jaculus; assembly: GCF_020740685.1. Lineage (NCBI taxonomy): Eukaryota > Metazoa > Chordata > Mammalia > Rodentia > Dipodidae > Jaculus > Jaculus jaculus. Next base: position 12,077,946 of record NC_059121.1, read on the forward strand.
CGACACTTAAGAGGCAGAGGTAAGAGGATCGCTGTGAGTTCAAGGCCAGCCTAGAACTTCAGAGTTCCAGGTCAGCCTGCTAGAGTGAAACTGTACCTCAAAAAAAAAAAAAGGGGGGGGCTGAAGAGATGGCTTAGTGGTTAAGTGGTTGGCTGTGAAGCCCAAGGACCCCATTCAAGGCTCGATTCTCCAGGACCCATGTAAGCACAAGTTGGCACATGCATCTGGAGTTCGTTTGCAGTGGCTGGAGGCTGGTGCGCACATTCTCTCTCTCTCTCTCTCATTCTGCCTCTTTCTCATTCTGCCTGTTGCTCTCAAATAAATAAAAATAAACAAACAAAAAAGTAAGTAAGCAAATAAATAATCAAATCAGTTTTGAAGTAGAGAAAGGCTCAAAGGTAAATAAAGTAGTTCCTTTTACAAGGATAATGAAATACATAATTAGAAGCCAGGTGTGGTGGCACACACCTTTAATCCCAGCACTAAGGAGGCAGAGATAGGAGAATAGCCGTGACTTCAATGCCACCTGAGATGACATAGTGAATTCCAGGCAGCCTGAGCTAGAGTGAGACCTTATCTGGGGGGGGGGGGGGGGGGAAGCAATGCATACTTGGGTTGTAGGCCTTGGTGTTATACACCTGTAATCCGAGCACTTGGGAGGCCGAGCAGGATGATCAAGAGTTCCACTCTAGGGCTGGAGAGATGGCTTAGCGGTTAAGTGCTTGCCTGTGAAGCCTAAGGACCCCGGTTCGAGGCTTGGTTCCCCAGGTCCCACGTTAGCCAGATGCACAAGGGGGCGCACGCATCTGGAGTTCGTTTGCAGAGGCTGGAAGCCCTGGCGCGCCCATCCTCTCTCTCTCTCCCTCTATCTGTCTTTCTCTCTGCGTCTGTCGCTCTCAAATAAATAAATAAATAAAAATTAAAAAAAATTAAAAAAAAAGAGTTCCACTCTAGCATGATCTACATTGTCAAGACTTGCTTCAAAATAAAACAAAAAATAATACAAGAAATATGTAACTTATAAGGCATGGTAACAGGGCTCTAACAGAAGCACAGAGGACTATAACAAGACAAAGGAAGCCGGGTTTGGTGAGTTAGGCATGTAATCCCAAGCACTAGAATGGCTGAGCCTCAGGAGGATCACAAGTTCGAGGACTGGGCAACTCAGTGTGGCCCTGTCTCAAAGTAGAATGTGGGGGGAGAAAGGGCTTGAGGGCATAGTTATTGTAAAGCACTGGTTTAGCATGTACAAGTTCAATTCCCACTTCTAAAGGAACAATAAGAACTGCAAGCAGTTGGTTGCAATTCAAGACTGAGAAAGTCTGGACCTACAAATACTTAAGAAGAAATCAGCTGAATATGGGGCACCGATTATAAACCTAGCACTCAGGAGCTCAAGGTAGGAGGAGGGTCATGAGTTTGAGAGCCTGTCTCAAAATAGCAGCAGTAGCAGCAATAACAACAATAACAATAATAACAAAAACCCAAACTGGGCTGGAGAGATGGCTCAGTGGTTAAAGGCACTTGCTTGCAAAGCCTGATGGCATGGTTTCAATTCCTCAGTACTCATATAAAACCAGATGCACAAAGTGTTACGTGCATTTGGAGTTTGTTTGCAGTAGCAGGAGGTCCTGACATTCACTTTCCTTGCTAATAAAAAAATAAAAAATATTAAAAAGTTAATCCAAAGCTGGGCGTGGTGGCACATGCCTTTAATCCCAGCACTTGGGAGACAGAAGTAGGTGGACCACCATGAGTTCAAGACCACCCTGAGACTACATAGTGAATTCTAGGTCAGCCTGTGCTAGAGTGAGACCTTACCTTGACAAACCAAAACCAAAACCAAAACAAGCCCACCCTCAAAACCCCAAACAAAACAAAACAAAACAAAAGCAAAAATAACAAACCCTCAAATCATTCCCATCCTTTCCTGTATCTCTTGAATCAGGCAGGACCACAAGCTCTTTCAGGCACAAGAAAAGCCAGCAGCTGTGTAAGGGAGCAGGTAAGAGAAAGGACAGGACAAGAGGATTCCTCTAAGACTTTCTAGGAGAAAAAGAATTCTGCATTCTCCTTGGTGACATACTGTACTATGAATCAGGCCTAGGATTCTGTTTAAACAGCACTGGCATGCCTAACTTTATATTAAAAGTCTGTCAGGCAATTTTTTTTTCTGTGTTTCAATAAATACTTCATGTTTCTATGTGTTTTGTGGTACGGAAGGGTCAAGCTTCTTTTGCTGGCACTACAGACTAAGATGCAATAATTAGATTTAGCTGTCTGGATTTCCCTGGTATTTCTTTCTGCACTAACACTGGATGGGTGTCCTCAGTGGTGGGAGAAACAAAGCTTAGCAATGCCTCTAGATACAGAAGATGGGAAGACCATTCTGGCCCAACAACAGAAATTGCCTTTGTATCCACAGTGTCGATTACTTCTCAGGAAATTTTCCCACAATGAAGTTGCCTTATTAAAAAAAAAAATGGCCCTAGTTAAAATGCTCCCATCTTTTCAACCCTATGATTAGCGGCTGGATTTTGAAATTGCATTTGGTGAACTTAAAGATGTCCTCAAAGAGCTCTGGAGCTTACGGGAGGAGTGCTGATCCTATTTATGACGTTATGAAGAGAACTACTGACCACGAGACACTTTTTCTATGACCTGTGACAAGCCAAGATATTAAGTACTATTTGATAAACTATTAAGACAGCTAAAATGTGGGGCCTACGTACAATGAAGAAAACTTAAAAAAACAACTAGGCAAAATAATACAAATGGCAAACTTAGGCTAAGACACAGGAACATGGGAAATTCTAATGCTGGCTAGAGGTTGTCACAGCAGAAGGAAAACACGTACCACAACGTGCTCCACTCCTGCTGTTGGCTACAGTGGGCTGCAAATCTCCACTGGGCCCACTTCTAAGTGAATGGTACACGTTCTACAGTCCCACGTGCTGAGGTCTGGGATGGTTCTTAGAACAGAACCTGGGCTCCACGGGACGGCCAGAGGTTACGAGAGGCCTGGACACGCATTCTGTGTGCTACAGAGTGACCAGCAACGTCCACAGCCTGTGATCTTCTGAACCTACCTCTCTGGTGCTTGACACTAATGACAGCAGCCATCGGGTGCTGGAAGGTCATCTTGCGACCTTCTCAGAGTGATAGAGATAGCCAAAGTCGGCAGGACAGGCAGGCGGCTGGTTCCCATGACTTCAGACCAAGCTGAGCATTACTTTACGCCATAAAAATTCCCATTGTTCTTCCTCTTACATAACCAGCCACTGACATGGGAAGCTAGAGTCAGCGCACAGGGCTGGAAGCCAACGTGGCCTCGCCTCCTCCTGCAGGGCTGGCTGGTGGCAAGGCTGCAACCGTGGCATGGAACGGCAGCACGTGTGTGACTGGGCGATTTCTTTTTCTTTTTCTCTCTCAGCACGGTCGTAGTAACAATCTGAGGTTCGCTGTAGAACGGGGCTTTATCCCAAGCGTTCTTCACTTCTAGTAAGTCTGACTTCTGTAAGTCAGGTCTTAAAGAGTCAAGGGGTTAGGGCAAATACAGAAACCAAGTTGAACACACTATAGGAAGGAATAAAAATCACTATTTTCTTCTTTTCTTTTCCTTTGGTTTTTTGAGGTAGGGTTTCACCCTAGCCTAGGACCTGGAATTCACCATGTAGTCTCAGGGTGGCCTTGAACTCACTGCGATCCTCCTACCTCTGCCTCCCCAGTGCTGGGATTAAAGGCGTGTGCCACCATGCCCAGCTCACTAATTTTGTTGTTGTTGCTTTTTTGTTTACGTGCATGCTCTCTCTGTGTGAGTGTGTTCATGTATGTACACACACACATAAAGGCCAGAGTTTGATGTTGCATATCTTCCTCTGTTGCTCTCCTACTTATTTTCTTGAGACAGGGTCTCTTGATAAGCCCTGATTCAACTAGACTAGTATTTCAGCAAGTCTTGCAGATTTTCATGCCTCTTGACAGGTGACAGGTGCACACTACCATGCCCAGCTTTTTTGCATGGGAGCTGGGGATCTAAACTCTGGTCACAATTGTATAGCAAGTATTTTACCCACCAAGCTATCTCGCCAGCCCTTAACTTTTTTTTCAGAGGTAGGGTCTTGCTCTAGCCCAGGCTGACCTGGAATGTAGTCTCAGGGTGTCCTCGAACTCACAGTGATCCTCCTACCTCTGCCTCCTGAGTGCTGGGAGCATTGGAGATCAAACCCAGAGCTTCGTGTAAGCTAGAGAAGTACTCTACCAACAGCCTCAAATGTGGCCATTTCTTTCTGGTGTAGCATGTGTTGTGTTTATGTGGTCTGTCTCTCTCTCTCTCTCTCTCTGTGTGTGTGTGTGTGGAGAGGCACACACCCCATGGCCACACAGGCAGAAACCAGAGGAACACAGAGGGTGACCTCTGTCCCTCCTCTGCCTTACTTCCCTGGGACAGTCTTTTACTGTACCTGGAGCTGGCTGATTCTTGACTAGATAGAGTGGCTAACTTGGGAGCCCTAAGGACCCTCCTCTCTCTGCCTGAGTCAATGTTAGGGTTACAGGCAGGCTTGGCCATGCCCAGCTGTTTTACATGGATTGAGCTCAGGTCTTCAGTCTTGCACAGTGAGCACTCTTGCTCACTGAGCCGTGTCGCTAGCCTGAAAATGACTATTTCAGAAGCCGGCCGTATCTGTTCCTGCTGTGAAGAGTGCGAACAGTCGGGTGCAGAGGGCTCTTCCTTAGGTTTTAGAGTCGCATTCTCCATTGCTGCAACAACAGAGGAGCCAGACATGACGCGATACTTCATTGCATTTGAAAGGAAAGGAAAAAGGAGCATCAAGGATGGATTCAAAACAGCCTCTTGGTACAAGATGTATAATATAAGGCAACGATGAATCCAGAGATTCAGCGAGACTGGAAACGGTCTTGAACACCGCAAGGAAACAGCTCCACTTGTTGGAAGCTTGCTTTCTTCACGTGCACTCAAGCCTTTGCCTAAACGAAGAGTGGCCTGGCTTCCTGCCAAGGTCAAATGTGAGTCTAGGACGGAGAAGCATGATTGCATTGCTCTGCTGGAGGTACAGTAGTTTAGGAACTGCAGGAATCACAAATCTGGCTGCTACCTTGACAGCTGAAGAGTAGAGAGACCGAGGATGTGCTCACGGGAGTGGACATCTGGAGGAGGTGAACAGAGGAGGCTCGACCCAGCGAGGGAGTGCGTGCTCACCCTGGGAAGCCTCCCAAGTCACAGGAGCCAGGGAGATGTCGTAATTGGACCAACACCAACCTAGAACTATTGTCTGTTTAAAACATTTGTTTTTGCCAGGTGTGGTGGTATGTGACTATGATCCCAGCACTCAGGAAGCTGAGGCAGGAGGACTGCTGTAAGTTCAAGGTTAGAGTGGGCTACATGGCAAAACACAGAGGGCTAGGGATATGGCTAAGTGGTTAAAGATACTTGATTGCAAAGCCTGGTGGTCGGGGTTCGATTCCCCAGTGCTCACGTAAAGCCAGATGCACAAAGTGGCTCATGCTCTGTCTAGAGTTCATCTACAGTGACAGGAGGCCCTTGTGTGCCTATACTCTGTGTTTCTCGTACTCTCTGTCTTATATAAATAACTAAAACATTTAAAAGGCACACACACGTAAGAGTGTTGTGGGGCTTTATCCCCTCCTGCTTTCTCATGTGCAAGAGCTCTTAATAATCTTGCCTTTTTCATTCTCTTAATTAATAAAGTCTTTCTAAGCTTTAAAAAAATACTGGAGAATTTTTGGATTAAAAGAAGTATGCTCAAGCCAGTAGCAGTGGATGATCACTGTGAGTTCTAGGCCACTCTGGGACTACAGAGTGAGTTCCAGGTCAGGTTGGGCTAGAGTGAGACTCTACCTCGAGAAAACAAAACAAAACAAAAAGTCCTCTCTTAATTTGAAAAAAAAAAAGGTCATTTTTTTTTTGTTTGTTTGTTTGTTTTTCGAGGTAGGGTCTCACTCTAGTCTAGGCTGACCTGGAATTCACTATGGAGTCTCAGGGTGGCCTCGAACTCATGGTGATCCTCCTACCTCTGCCTCCTGAGTGCTGGGATTAAAGGCGTGCACCACCACACTTGGCTAAAAGTGTCAATTTTTAATAATAACCCATGTACTGTGTTATGTTCACAGGAATATAAGGAAGTAGTCTGTGAGAAAGCAGAGAAGAAAACTAAACCTCAGAGTGCCTCTCTTGAAGCACATTTTAAAATCAAAATCTGAACATGCTGTATCAAGAACTTTGTATTCTTTCATCTTATACAATAGTTACATTAAACATTCCAGAGATAAGCAAAAGCACACTGAAGCCCTTCCTCAATGTCTACATGCACTGTTTTGGTCAGAGGACAGAAAGATCCTTCTGGCTTGGGTGATCTGTAAGACTTCATAAGTGAGTAGTTTTGTGAGTGAGATCTTTGGGAAAGGTGGGCTTTTTGAGGTGTACAGTCAGGAAGCTATAATATTATTTATTTATGTATTTATTTGGTTTTTCGAGGCAGGTCTCACTCTAGCTCAGGCTGACGTGGAACTCACTATGTAGTTTCAAGGTGGCCGTAAGGATCCTCCTTAAAGGTGGCCTTGATGATCCTCCTACCTCTGCCTCCCAAGTGCTGGGATTAAAGGTATGTGCCACCATGCTGGGCAATATAATTTATTTTGAGGTAGGGTCTCATGTAGCCCAGGCTGGTCTCAAATTTGCTATGTAGCCAAGGATGACCCTGAACCCCAGAGTGTCTCCTGTCCCCACCTCCTAAGTGCTGGGATTATAGGCCTATAACACCACACCTGGCTCAAGGAAGGCATACATAAGGATTCAGGAGCTCAGGAGTTAGGGCACTAGTCTGCGAAGCCTGAGGACCCAAGTATGATTCCCCAGTGCCCACTGAAGCCAGGGGCACAAAATGACGCATGCATCTGGAGTTAGTTTGCAGTAGCTGGGGGCTCTGGCATACTCATTCTCTCTCTCTCTCTTTCTCTCTCTCTCATATATATTTATGGGAGGGGGAGAGGGAGAGAAGGGGCACTTCAGAGCCTCCAGACACTGCAAATGAATTACAGATGTATATGCTACCTTGTGCATCTGGCTTGCATGACTCCTGGGGAATTGAACCTCCTGGCCCTAGGCTTTGCAGGCAAGCTTCTTAACCACTAAGCCATCTCTCTAGCCCAGCCCTCATTTCTTTTTTTAATAATTTTTCTTTTTTTAATCTTTATTTATTTAAGAGCAACAGGCAGAGAAAGAGGCAGAGAGAGATAGAGGGAGAGAGAGAATGGGTGCGCCAGGGCTTCCAGCCACTGCAAACGAACTCCAGACGCGTGCGCCCCCTTGTGCATCTGGCTAATGTAGGTCCTGGGGAACCGAGCCTTGAACCAGGGTCCTCAGGCTTCATAGACAAGTGCATAACCGCTAAGCCATCTCTCCAGTCCCTTCATTTCTTTTTTTAAATAACAAAAGACTGAGACTGGGCATGGTGGCACAGCCTATAATCCTAACAGCTTGGAGGCTGAGGCAGGAGGATCACAAGTTTGATGACAGCCTGGGCAACACAGCGAACTCTGGAGGGTGTGTGGTGGGGAAGTCGACATAGTAGAGAAGCAGAGGGGAGTTGGGAGGAAGACAGTAACGGGATGAGGCGGGTACGGGGGAGCAGGCAGATGGGGTCACAGTGTCCCCAGAGCACTCGGGCAGGAGCCATCTCTACAAGCAGACGGTGGAGGAGTCAGGGCCAGGTACTTGCTGAAGGTCACGCACAAGTCAGAGCACATGTGCGAGCAAGAGCAGGTAGCCAATCTTAAGGTCAGGTCAGGTCACTAGTGGGTGGGGCGGGGTGGGAGATGGATCCCTCGGAATGAATAGTGAGCATAGGACATGGGTAGCCTGGAGGGATTTTTTTTTTAAGGGGGAAAGGAGTGAGAAGATGGAAGGTCTACATTGCACCAGTATATTTCAATTTGTACCCATGACAGACACTATTTAGTCTAGAAACAAGCAAAAAAAAAAAAAAAAAAAAAAAAAAAAAAAAAATCCAGAGAGAAACTTGTCTGACTGAAATAAGCAACGAGAGCCTGGTTTTGATAATTTGTTCTACTAATTTCTGAATTAAACAGAACTTGAAAACACCCTGGAAATACATCAGTCTTACAAGTACTGGGACGGCTGAGTCTTCAATGAGAATGGAAACTGGGGGTGGCCACAGAAAGGAAAGGCCGACAGCCGCCACCTGGCAGTCACCTCCCTGCGTGTGGCAGAGGTGGCTCAGGTTAAGGAAGCAGCAGAAGTCCCAAAGGCACTTAGTTACAAACGAGCTAGTGGGTGGAGTACACCTGTCACAGGAAAACGGGACCTCCCACAGAAAACATGCAGAGAAAGGGCCTAGAGAAAACCAGCATGTGGGAGACCATTTACACCAGAAGAAGCTTTCCTCCCAGCCTCTTATAAAACTAAACAACACTGCACAGCACATGTCAAAACTAGCAGCTATAAATTCTCCAATGTCTAAACAAGGCTTTGAATTTTTAATTATGCAATGTACTGGAATGTTAATAAGCAAGAAAATGCAGTAGGTTTTTTTTAAGCCTATAGAATCAAGAGTTAATCACTTGCACACTGAAACTTAATGATGTATGATGATTTGAGAAGATGCAGAGCCTTGAAGTTAAAAGCTGTTACCAAACCTTTTACTTTAAGATCTAGATGTCATAAATATTTTATACTAGGAGTTGAAGGAGAGAAGACAACTGCAAAATTAACAAAAGAAAACACACACACACACACACACACACACACACACACACACCATACCTCTGGATTCATTATCCCTTCTTTTTTAAAACAGCTGTAAAACATATCCATGGAAAATACTTCACTCCAAAGATATCCATAGTACTGGCCATCATAGCCCCCTGTCAAGTGCCCGAAAGTGGCCGGCATGTGTGTGCCTTTAAAAAAAAAGGTAACATTTTAATCAACAAGGTGGCAAACGTTCATTATTAGGTTATTAGTTAAAGTTTCCCTTTGGAAAGCCCTATTGTGGGAGAAGAGAGTGAATGATAGGCTCTGACCTCCAGTACGCCCTGGTTGAGTATGCCCTTGGCCAAGATGCTGGCAAGCTTCGCTCCTATCAGTGGCTCGGCTGCTGAGCTGGTTTCAGCCTGCACTGTGGAATGCGTGACAACAGTTTGAGAGGCACTGTCCACACCCACCAGGTAGCTCAGTTGTGAGCCAGCCCTTTCTTCTCCCTTCGATACCAATTTGTCTTTAAAAAGAAATATCCTAATAGCAGCCCTATTCTTGCTCATAATTTTTTTCTGGAGTGACGATCAAATCCACAGCCTTGTATATGCTGGGTAAACGCTGTCATGCTGAGGTAGAAGCCTAGCTTCCTGCTACACTTCTTAATTTCTAGGATTCCTGAGAATATGCACTTGCTTTAACTTGATCATTTCAGAAAAGAACACCTTACTTGAAAAGCAGAAAAAAGTACACTCAATGTACACTCCAGGTTGCCTTAAGTAGGGTACGATGAAAGTGGCTTGAGGCACAAAGTTCCTCCCAGCCTTACTATAAACAGATCACTGGCGGAAGTAAGGAGGCTAGAATGACTCAAACAACCATTCTTATCTTAATATCCTCTATAAGTATGGCTGATTCACTTCAGCAACAACTTCCTTGGTTAAAAAAAAAAAAAAACTAACCTTACAAACTTCATACAAATTTACATCTAAACTTTAAAAGTACATATAAATTTCAACTCACACACTCTAACAAATGCCATGGGTCAGGCAGTGCCAAAATGGTTTAAACTGGCCTTGGAATCAGTACCAAAGAAGTTCCTGCTTCTCCCTAAAAATAAATAAACAAATAAGATGCCCCTCTGCCAACGTCTGACTGAAGATCACAGGGAAGTCACGGTGCTTTCGGGGAGAGAGGAACAGCGAGAGGGCTGCCAAGCGTGGACGGCGCTCTCTGCTCTGGGGCGGAGGCCAATGGCTCATGCCTGATTACACTAAAATGCTGTGAATCTGGAGCCACCTGCCCTTTAAGAACACAGGGTGCCTCATAAGGGCATCACAGGCTTATCTAAAAGCCACGGTCTAATGAGACCTGAGTAACTCCACTCCCGCGCCCCGTGGTGTGGCGACATGCCCTAGGCTTCATAGGACACGTGAACTCAAGTGATGGCGTTTACGCACCTGGAGTGGCCGCGACACCTAGGATTTCTGTGCAGTGTTTAGCATATTCACTCGCGGCATCCAGTGATGTGTTGGTATGGAGTGACTGATCCACCTTGCTCAAAACGATTTGGCGCAGGGTCAGGAGACCTAATAAGGTAAGAATGTTTGAGCATGTTTTGGAGAAGCAAGAACTCCATGTTCTAATGCCACAAGATCACAGATTTCAAAATTGACTCCAGTAATACTCGTTACAAAAGAGGAAACAAGATGAAAAGATACCTCAGTCCATATAAGATTTAAAAGGTCCTTTTTTTTATTAGACATAATCCTAGCATTCTCCATTCCAATATATTTAGTGCTTTCCTCACACTCATACTCTTTGGGCATATTATTATTAAAGTGAAGAAAAGCCCTACAGAAGAAACAGCTGCCCAGGAATTCTACATCAAGCAACTCCCACTCATTTTCCTTTTCTAAAATGACAAGTCATACCTGTGTTGACGAGTCTAGAAGCAACAAGCTTTTCTAGCAGATCATCTGTAATAGGGCTTCCATTTTTATAATGTTTTGACAGTTTTCGCAGGGAATCAACATCCCACACCCAATTTTCAAGCATCTGTGATGGCACCTCCACGAAGTCAGTTTCTACATTCGTTCCGCTAAATCGAGCAAAATCGGTCTAGAAAGCAAAGGCAGGGGTACTTTTAAGGCTCCAAGTAAAAGCCACATGGACAGTTATGATTAAGACCCGTCAGGACTTAAGGGAGACTCAGAGCCAACCTTGCATCTGATGAGGAGCTACCATAACCTCATGTTTAACTGAAAACAACACACCTCAGTCAAATAACAAGACTCCAGGGCTGGGGGACTGGCTCAGTGGTTAAAGGCCCTTGCTTATAAAGCCTACCAGTCTGGGTTTAATTTCCTAGTATCCACATAGTGCCCGATACACAAAGTAGCACAGATGTCTTCAACTCCTTTGCAGTGGCGGTAGGCCTTGGTGTGCCCATATTCTCCGGAAAATAAAAATTGAAAAAAGAAAAAAACTTCAAATACTCAATGTTGTTATTATTTTTTTTCTTAGTTCTTTTGAGGTAGGGTTGCATTCTAGTCCAGGCTGACCTGCATTTCACTCTGTAGTCTCAGGGTGGCCTCGAACCCATGGCGATCCTCCTACCTCTGCCTCCCAAGTGCTGGGATTAAAGGTGTGTGCCACCACACCCGGCTCAATGTTAAAGCATTATTTCATTCTTTTACATTATATACTAAGGTGCAGGGAGCATGGCTCAGTGGTGGGGAGCTTGCCTAGCGTGTGCAAGGCCCTGGGTTCAATCCCCAGCCTATGAAAAAAAAAAAAAGGCAACTTGAACAACCACTATGAAAAACTTACTGAAAATAGGAAAATCAGTAAAAATAAGCTTTAAATTTTAAAAGTAATGATATTTTTTTTTTAAAGAATTTTCCATTAGGACTGGGATGTAGCTCGCTGGTAAAATGCTAGTCTGGCATATGGAAGGACGTGGGTTTGACGCCAAACACTGCCTGCCCCACCTGCCCCCTAAAAAAAGGAGAAGGGCTGGAGAGATAGCTTACCAGTTAATACATTTGCATGCAAAGCCAAAGGACCTCTGTTCGACTCCCCAGGACTCCCGTAAGCTGTACAAGGTGGCATGTATGTTTGGAGTTCGTATGCTGTGGCTGGAGGCCCTGGCACGCCCACCCTCTTTCTCTCTCTCTCAAATAAATAAATTTAAAAAATAATTTTAAAAAAGGAAAAGAAAAAAGTTTTCTATTAAAAATTTTTCTATTAAAAAGACAATTTCTGGGCTGGAGAGATGGCTTAGCTGTTAAACGCTTGCCTGGAAAGCCTAAGGACCCTGGTTCAAGGCTCGATTCTCCAGGACCCATGTTAGCCAGATGCACAAAGGGGCACATGCATCTGGAGTTTGTTTGCAGTGGCTGGAGGCCCTGGCATGTTCATTCTCTCTTTCCCTCTGCCTGTTTCTCTGTCTGTCACTCTCAAATAAATAAAAATAAACAGGGCTGGAGAGATGGCTTAGCGGTTAAGCACTTGCCTGTGAAGCCTAAGGACCCCGGTTCGAGGCTCGGTTCCCCAGGTCCCACGTTAGCCAGATGCACAAGGGGGCGCACGCGTCTGGAGTTCGTTTGCAGAGGCTGGAAGCCCTGGCGCGCCCATTCTCTCTCTCTCCCTCTATCTGTCTTTCTCTCTGTGTCTGTCGCTCTCAAATAAATAAATTAAAAAAATTTAAAAAAATAAACAAAAAAATATTTTAAAATATAAAAGACAATTTCCCTAAGATAAGCGGCTTCTCCCCCTCGTCGTGCTGTTTACTGCCCACTCTACATGCCTTTCTGGGCATCATCATTACTGCCTAAGTACAAGCTTACATCAGCCAATGGGGTGTTACAACATTACAATTGGTTTCTGTGTGTGTGTGATGTTTTGTATCCTAACTCTACACCAGTGATTCTAAGATAATTGTACAGTGGAAAGCCTGAGTTTCACTCAGATTGAGTAGAGAAAAGCCACTTGCAAGTTAAGTCTGCAAATAAATTAGAAAACGTTAAAGCACCTGTGTTGGAAATGAAGGGCTTAACTCCAAGGGCCTAAGAGAAGAGAGCTTTAACAACAAAGACCAAAACCAAAAAATATGCACATTTTAAGAAGCCACTGTTTTGAAAGTTTTTGTATGAGATGTCAGGAAAGTTCTCAAGCAGAAAGATACCAAGAAGGTAGACCAGGTAGTAAGTTTTTCTATTTTTTTCTTTTTAAAATATTTATTTATTTATTTATTTATTTAGAGAAAGAGAAAGAGAGAATGGGCATACCAGGCCCTCCAGCCACTGCAAATGAACTCCAGATGCATGTGCCCCCTTGTGTATTTGGCTTATGTGGTATTGGGGAATCGAACCTGGGTCCTTTGTCTTTGCAGGCAGGCACCTTAATCGTTAAGCCCCCTCTCCAGCCCTCTGTTGTTTTTATTCATGTTTTTCAGACCAGTGATTTTTTTTTTAAATTTTTATTTATTTATTTATTTGAGAGCGACAGACACAGAGAGAAAGACAGATAGGGGGAGAGAGAGAGAATGGGCACGCCAGGGCTTCCAGCCTCTGCAAACGAACTCCAGACGCGTGCGCCCCCTTGTGCATCTGGCTAACATGGGTCCTGGGGAATTGAGCCTCGAACCGGGGTCCTTAGGCTTCACAGGCGAGCGCTTAACCGCTAAGCCATCTCTCCAGCCCCAGACCAGCAGTGATTTTTAACCTTCGTGCCATCTACAGAACACTTGCAAACGGTCACAAAGACGACGGGCACGGGGCCCCACGGGGTCGCGGGCAGGATGGGGCCGCCCTCCTGTGGTTGCTCCCTGTGCCGGGGCCTGCTTTGCAGGCCAGGTGCCTCCCGTTCCTGCGCCCTCCAGGCTCACGCGGGGGGCAGGAAGAGGACCGAGCCACGCGGAAGGCAGCAGATGGAGTGCCGAGTCAGCAGCTCGGAACCATTCCGCTTTTGGCCCAGGGCAGAGGCAGATGTCAATGCGCCATCGCACATCCTGTCCTCCTCTCTTTATGCAGAAACACGTTTTGCTTGACTTCCCAGCGTAATTATGCTGATTCTAGATAGGCAGAACTGCAGCACTGGAGGGCCAAGAGAAACGCCAATCACCGGGCACTGGATGTCCTCTGTTCAGGACACCCCAATAAAAATTCTCACAGGAGCCGGGCGTGGTGGCGCACACCTTTAATCCCAGCACTTGGGAGGCAGAGGTAGGAGGATCCCCATGAGTTCGAGGCCACCCTGAGACTACAGAGTTAATTCCAGGTCAGCCTGGACCAGAGTGAGACCCTACCTCAAAAAACAAAAAACAAAACAAAACAAAAATTCTCTCAGGGAGAGAGGATTAGGCTCCCAGAAATAGAAGATTTTGCTGGTGTATAGTAGTTTTAAGATTACATCCCACAAAAAACAATCCAATGCAGTTATTATAGCAACTATATCTACAGAGACTCTATAAGGCACACATCATGTCAAACTCTACATCAATGGTTTGGTGTAAATCCCCACACAGTTGTGTGGTGTAAGTACTATTATCTCCACTTGAGAAAAAGGAGAACTGAGGCACACAGAGATTAATGATTGAACTAGGATTTAAAACCAAGTGGCCTGACTCCCTAACTTATGATCTTCACTATGAATGTGAGGGTATCTCTCAATGGAAAATAAAGGGGTAAAATTATATTTCAAAAGCAAAAAATCCTTTTAAAAGAGATCCAGAATACAAATATCTTTTATCAAGCTTTTCTTTTATGTGAAAAACTAAAGTGTGTTTCCTGAGAAATAGGACTTCCTTCAAAGCCTGGAGATCGTTCAAAGATCAAACACGAGCCTGCGATGTGAAAGGTCAGCCTTTGCACCTGTCTCTCCTGAACCCGGATTCTGTAACGCTGCCTGATCGCTTCGTAAACTACTGCTCTTGACAGGTACTAACAGCGGACGTGAGAGCAAACATGGTGTCGTCAGCGACTGCCATACGGAACCACAGAAATGTAAGCTTTGTATATCCTTGCTTGTGTCACGATTTCCCACTCGGTCTTTAGAAAATGGGGACAATAAACTTCCAATAACAAGAAGCCGGGCTCTTTTTCCCTCTCCACCCTCTTGCTCTGTGTGTGCTGGAGTGAGTTTGGGGGAGGGGTGCCAACTCAGTATCCAGGCAAAAATATGAACAAATGAATAACTCATGAGTTAGGGTTAAAACGGGACAAGTAAGAGACCACACAGCCATGTCGGCAGAACAGAGAGGGCTCTTTCCACCCCAAAGCACAGCCCGTGAATGAACGGATCAGCGACGTTCCTACAGAACAAAGGGCAGTGTGTGTCAGGAATGAGGAAAACGCTAACAACAGCCCTCCTGCTTACTAATTTCCCAGAAGTCAGCCAGGCTGTTTCTCTGGGAGCAACATCATCTTACATATTTTTCAAATGAGGAGGACAAAAATGAAAATAACCAATTTCAGCAAACAACTAAATTCCCAAGCCCGAGCGTTCTTCAGTCAGCCACTGGGGAAGTCCACACGGAGGCCTAGGTAGGACTCGTGTCCTGGCAGCTGATGGGGACTTGCATGCAGCGCGCATCGCTGCTCAGTCTTCCCTCACCGTTGACCACACATTCCTAGTTCTTGAGTCACACAGAATCACAAAAGGTAATACTTCACATAGTTCCCAGTGAGATCAATTTGACACTGTTGGAAGTTGATAGCTGGTGAGCCCTCATAGTCAATAAAAGTACTGTATCATCACATAAAATAATCCAATTAAGCTGGGCAAGGTGGCACACACCTTAAATCCTAGCACTGGGAGGCAGAGGTAGGAGGACTGCCACCACGAGTTGGAGGCCACCCTGAAACTACACAGTAAATTCCAGGTCAGCCTGGGCTACAGTGAGACACTACCTTGAAAAAAAAAGAAAAGCAACAACAACAACAAAAACCCCAACACATCAAAACAAAACAAAACTTATCCAATTAAATTGTTTTGCAAATAATTTTTCAAAAGTTTTAGAGCATGTTTGCTGTGGAAAACATTTCCACACTAAAAGTCTGGGAAACAATGTAACTTAGATTTCCTTCGGAGAGAGGTTCTTAAGAGGAATAAAATGCCTAAATGTGAGATTTAAAAAAAACTCTTTCAAATGAACATTAGGTATACTATATTACAGACTTAAAACAGATGATACCATAGAGATTAGCTTCTGAATTCCTACACTGCATTGAGAAAGGAGTAAAATGATACAAAAATGTCACTTGAGCTTTTGCTATAAAGGTTGAGGTATTATGGGTTATTGTCCTAATTAAGTTCCTTTGACTGGTTACGACTGCATATCGTTTTCATGACAACAGATTCCAAGTCAAAGAAGAGACAGCAGCTGAAATCAGTGCATGCCCTGTGTTGAGGAAAAAGGACAGGCCACAGGAGAACTGAGCCTGGCTGTCCAAGGTGATCCACTATCAATTTAATAGCAGTCATTCCACATCCTCAGCTATCTGATCTACTCCCAAGTCCAGGGATAATGGACAAGTTTATATAACAAGGCAAGACATTTAAGAATAAAGTGCACTATCTATTAGACTTTGCCATAGACAGATAGTTAAAAGTGGCCAGGCATGGTGGCACACCTTTAGTCCTAGCACTCGGGAGGCCAAGGTAGGAGGATCGCCATGAGTTCAAGGCCAGCCTGAGACTACATAGTGGATTTCAGGGCTAGAGTGAAAAGCTTTAAAAAAAAATTTTTTTTAAAGTCACAGTTTTATCTTCCCACATATCTAGTTACCACTGAAAATAACAACAGTAATAAATGATATGAAAATGCGAAGGTTAGTACATCTCATTCTTCATTCTATGGCCCCAATACAGCACATGCCCACAAAGTAAGCAGTGCTCGGTGGATATCTGAAAAACGAATGAAGTGAGAGATGACTGCTTCTGTGTGAACGGAAGGCGAAGATATCTTCTTGCCTTATGCTGCACTGGCCGCTTATCCCCACTCTAGTATCACCTCTGCACACTATCTTTGAATACTTATTTCCTCCATTTAACTTAAGAATATTATGCTTTTGTTTTTTAAAAGATTTATTAAAAAAATATTTTTGTAATTTTTGTTTATTTATTTGAGAGAGACAGAGAGGGACAGAAAGAGGCAGATAGGGAGAGGGAGAGAGAATGGGCGCGCCAGGGCCTCCAGCCACTGCAAACGAACTCCAGACGCGTGCGCCCCCTTGTACATCTGGCTAACGTGGGTCCTGGGGAGTTGAGCCTCGAATCGGGGTCCTTAGGCTTCACAGGCAAGTGCTTAACCGCTAAGCCACCTCTCCAGCCCAAAAGATTTATTTTTTAATTTAATTTATTTATTTGGGAGCGACAGACAGAGTAAAAGGTAGAGAGAGAGAAAGAATGGGCATGTCAGGGCCTCCAGACACTGCAAACAAACTCCAGACGCGTGTGCCCCCTTGTGCATCTGGCTAACGTGGGTCCTGGGGAATCGAGCCTTGAACCGGGGTCCTTAGGCTTCACAGGCAAGTGCTTAACCACAAAGCCATCTCTCCAGCCCTACTTTTATTTTTTTTATTACACCAAAACCAGTTTTGGTGAACCAGTGAGTTTACTGAGGTTACTTGCAGAGCAGGGTGAGGGGCTGCTTACGGGAGCAAACACAGCTGTACCATGAGAAGTCTTATCTCACCCTGGCCAACAACTTCCTCATAGCTTAATATGATGCTTCGAACTTCTTTTCATTTTTGCCTTTCATAGCCCCAAGCTGACCCCTAAACACTCAAGATACAATTAATATTTCTTGTTTTGAATCCTGTCCTATCATTAGCAATATGTCAAGCACAGGAGATAATAAATCATCTCAACTGTGTTCTCCTTAAAGAAATTATCTTCTTGCGCAGTGGATAAAGGGCTTGCTGTGCAAGCATGATGATCCACAGAACGCTCATGGAAGCTGGACACAGCAGTACGCATCTGTAATCCTAGAGCTCCTATGGCAAGATGGGAGGTGGAGAATGAAGCTCAGGAGACAGCCATGGCACAAGTGCGTACATACATGTATCTCTCTCTCTCTCTCTCACACACACACACACACACACACACACAGATTAAAAACATCATTTTCCAGCTGAAGAGATGGCTTAGCGGTTAAGCGCTTGCCTGTGAAGCCTAAGGACCCCAGTTCAAGGCTCAACTCCCCAGGACCCACGTTAGCCAGATGTACAAGGGGGCACACGTGTCTGGAATTCATTTGCAGTGGCTGGAAGCCCTGGAGTGCCCATTCTCTCTCTCTCTCTCTGCCTCTTTCCCTCTCTCTGTCGCTCTCAAATAAATAAAAGTAAAAAAAAAATTAAAAACATCATTTTCTGGGCTGGAAAGATGGCTCCGTGATTAAGGCACTTGCCTTCAAAACCTCAGGATCTGGCTCGATTCCCCAGGACCCATGTAAAGCTGATGCACAAGGTGGCACATGCATTTGGAGTTCCTTTGCAGTAGCTGGAGGCCCTGGGGTGTTCATCCTCTCTCTCTCTCTCAAAATAAATAAATTAAATTTTAAAAATCACTTTCAAATCATTTAAAAAAATAACACATATGGGCTGGGAAGTGGTTAAAGATACTTGATTGCAAAGCCTACAGACTTAGGTTCAAATCCCCAGGACCCATGTAAAGCCAGAGGCACAAAGTGGTGCATATTTCTGAAGTTTGTTTGCAGTGGCAGGAGGTCCTGGTCCATGCCCAGAGAGGGCTCTTTCTCTTGTAAATAAATAAATAAATAATTAAAAAAATATACATATGGAAAACATACTAGATAAAAAACAGATAACCTTATTTTTGAAACCAATGAATGTTACACAGGTTCACATTTTGGCTTATGAGGTTAGTTAGCATTTATTCTATATGTACATATGTCTGTGTCTATATATGCACAAGTGAACCCCAAACAAGAAGCAGTGATCCTGAAAGAAATCAAGTCTGGTGCAAAGGTCTCTGAAGTGTTCACAGAGGAATGTGGCATGAGATAAACTCACACCTTCACATTATAATTATTAGGAAGGCATGTAATCACTTAGGAGGAAGTCTATGCATCTGGAGTGCATGTGGGGGACCAAACTGAAACACATGAACCAGCCACCCCTCGCGCGCAAAATGAGGGCCAAGGAGCAGCAGCGGGGGCAGGGCGGAAGACCCGGGGCAGGTGCTCCGAAGGCTCAGGGTGCTTTGACTTGGAAAATGGGAGGGGGTAATGTATCCCTCTACAGCAGCGAGAGTACTGTGGAGAGAAAAGTGAACAAATGGGCACACACAGTAGACTATGTGCTTGGCTAGCACGTGCTCAGTGGACTCTGGCAGCTTCTGCTGCTGTCTCCTTTTTTTCTTCGTATCTACTTGCTCATTCTTTTAAAAATATTTTATTTATTGACTTATCTATTTATTCATTTATTTGGGATACAGATTGGGGGGATGGGTACATAGAGCCTCCTAGCCACTGCAAACAAACTCCAGACACATGCGCCACCTTGTGTGCATGTACGACCTTGTGCGCTTGCATCACCTTTGTGTGCCTGGCTTATGTGGGATCTGGAGAGTTGAACATGGATTAACCCCCAGATGCCTTTTTTGTTCTTTTGTTTTTGGAGGTAGGGTCTCGGTCTAGCCCAGGCTGACCTGGAATTCACTCTGTAATCTCAGGGTGGCCTTCAACTCTCGGCGATCCTCCTACCTCTGCCTCCCAAGAGCTGGGATTAAAGGCATGTGCCACCATGCCCGGCCCAGATGCCTTTTAATCCAGTGTTTTTGTCAGAACACGAGGGTGCTCCCTGAGAGAGTTGTTTGTTTACAGTGGTATTTAATTCACATATTTAGAGCAGACAAGATGGTCTGATAGTTCATAGATTATTACAAGTCATATTGTTTGGGGTTTCACTTTTTTTTTAATAAGGCTTTGTAGTGATACTGGGTTTCCCTAAAATAATTATCTCTTTATAGTTCCAAAGTGATTACTGCCCTTAATGTACAACCCAACACCAACAAAGGCATCACCATGGAGGCCGGGGAGAGGCATCGCTCTTCCACTGTGTAGTTCAAAAGGCCAGAGATTCCTAAGAACTTGAACCACGACAAAGCCACAAAACAGGAACAGATACGGCCTCTTGATTGCTATCTTCAAAGTTACCTGCTGCCTGGCAGTGTAAACACCAGACAGTACCAGTGAAACTCATGACTGATGACGTAAGAAAGAAACACAGTGAGCTAGTGTAGCCACATGCTTGGAAACTGGAAGGCCCAGCAGATGCAGTTAAGTAAATACCACTGTGACAAGCTTCGGTGAGTTTCTCTGGTCATTGGCACATTCTGACTGCCACCAGTGGAGAAGCCAAACATTGAGATGTCATGTCTTAAAAATCAACCCACTGTAGTGGACACTAAATTCATAAGAGTTTATGAACTTCCTTATTTACTACCATCTGTTTTAGGTCAGTATCAAAGGGCTCCCCTCTCCCCCACCAAGGTAAGGTCTTACTCTAGCCCAGACTGGCCTCGAACTCACAGTGATCTTCCTACCTCTGTCTCCTGAGTGTTGGATTAAAGGTGTGCGCCACCATGCCCGGCAGTACCCTAGGTTTTTGAACTTACTACAAAGTTGCGAATATATGGATCTGTATCTATAATAGAAAAAAGAAGTAACCACTGTTTCTAAGCATGAATATCTTAAATACTCTACTATTCTAAAAATACCACATGACATCTGAAAGAGTAGACAAAGAAGATATTTTTCAAAGATAACCACAGGAAGAGATGAGCAAGCCGTATCAGAATTCTATTTATCAGAATGACACACTTTCTCTTCATGGATGATGTGAGGCAAAACTTTAAGAATTGAATAGGGCCTATTGTTTTGAGAGAGAGACATCAAACTGGTAAGTGTAATAAACACACACACACACACACACACACACACACATACATATAACTCACTCATGAGTCAATTTTAAAATGTCATAGAACATCAAGAAAATATTTCCCAAAGCTGGGTGTGGTAACTGACAACCTTAACCCCAGCATTGAGAAACAAGGATTACTGCTGAGTTTGAGGACAGCCTGGGCTTCTAGAATGAGACCCTGCCTAAAAAAAAAAAAAAAAAAAAAAAAAAGAGAAAATGAGTAAGGAGGAGGAGGAGGAGGAGGAGGGGGAGGGGGAGGAGGAGGAGGAGGAGAAGAAAGTAGTATTTTCTAAGGAAGTGGATGGCGTTCCGAACCCACGGCTGTCTCATGGTCTCCACACGGGAGCACGAGCAGCCCCCATGCGTGCACAAACATACATGCGTACAAACCACAGTTCCGGAAAGCGGACCCCAGAGTTATTATGCTTAAACTTCAGAGTATTATTGAAGATTTCTTTTCTGTGGGTTATGAAGAGAACAGAAGTGGCTGTGTGTAGACGTCTTTACTGGACAGTCTTAGTGTACCCCTGTGTGTTTATTTGTTAAGGTAATTTTTTTTGTGCCAGTGACTGAACTCAAGCTCATGGGCACATTAAGCACACATGTAGCCCAGGACGGCTTTGGAACTCACGGCAATCCTACTGCCTCAGCCTCCTAGGTGCTGAGATTGCAGATGTGGACTACTATACTCAGCCTGCCTCTTTTATTTTTTAAATAAAACCTGAAAACACCAAAAATTTATAAAGTGCCTAGAACTAGCTTTTAAACAAAGGTGATAGTGGATTTTTGGAAACAAATATGTACACTTTATATTATTATATAATTAGGGGCTAGGGATGCTGATGCTCAGGACTGATCTCACCTAGACCAGGAAAACAAAAAATAACCAAAACATTATTTTGTCTCTGGCTTGTTATTCAAGTGTCCCACTGGCTATTCATAAAATTGAAAAAAATATAGCTAAGTGAAACTACTCCACTGTATCTATTTTTGAAAAGTATATTTTAATATGACTTTAATTTCCCAGACTGTAACTACTACAGTGAGATTTCCCAGGAGATGTTTGTTATTTTAGATGATCAAGTCACCACTGGCAATAACATCCTTGGACCTGAGGTGAAGTCACTCCTGTCAGTCTGCAGTTGTGACTGCTCCTTTCAGAGTTATTTACACACAGTGTAACTTGCAGAACATTTCACTATGTCATCCTGCCTCACCCTACTTAAGCATTGCCCATTTGGAAAAAGCAAAAATATGTGTTTCTGCTATGCTCAGTGCAAGAGAAAGAAGATTCTATGCATGGAGACATTAGAGAAAAGCTAGTAAAATCCCAGAAACATGTGGTGTATCCTGAACCAGTGCTATTTTCCTAGTGTGAAAGGCACTAGAGTAAAATCAGATGTTGCGGGGGGGGGGGGGGTGTCACGCTGGAGAGAAGGTTCAGCAGTTAAGGTACTGGCCTACAAAGCCTAACAACTTGGGTCCGATTACCCAGGACCTACATAAAGACAAGATGAGCAAAAAGCGCATGCATCGGGAGTTCCTTTGAAGTGGCAGAGGGCCTGGCATGCCTGTTCTGTCTCTCTTCTCTCTCTCTTTGCTTAAAACAAACAAACAAACAAACAAACAAATAAATAAATACTTCAAAAGAGAAAAGATGTTAGAGGTAGGGGGAACAGTGAGAAGCACATGGGCAAAATATGCAGCATTAAAAAAAAAACCCAAAGTGACCCGAGGCTGGAGAGAGCTGGCTTAGCGGCCAAAGCACTTGCCTGCGAAGCCTAAGGACTCATGTTAGGGTCTTCAGGTCCCACGTAAGCCAGACACACAAAATGACACACGTGCACAAGGTCGCACATGCAAACAAGGGGGCACATGCATCTGGGGTTCGACTGCAGTGGCTGGAGGCCCTGGCATGCCAGTTCTCAATTCTTTTTCTCTTGCTTGCTCGCTCTCACATTAAAGAATAAAAATCCAGTATCTTGGGCTGGAGAGATGGCGTAGCGGTTAAGCGCTTGCCTGTGAAGCCTAAGGACCCCGGTTCGAGGCTCGGTTCCCCAGGTCCCACGTTAGCCAGATGCACAAGGGGGCGCACGCGTCTGGAGTTCGTTTGCAGTGGCTGGAAGCCCTGGCGCGCCCATTCTCTCTCTCTCTCTCTCTATCTGCCTCTTTCTCTCTCTGTCACTCTCAAGTAAATAAAAATGAATAAAAAAATTAAAAAAAAAATCCAGTATCTTGGGCTGGAGAGATGGCTTAGCGGTTAAGCGCTTGCCTGTGAAGCCTAAGGACCCCGGTTCGAGGCTCGGTTCCCCAGGTCCCACGTTAGCCAGATGCACAAGGGGGCACACGCATCTGGAGTTCGTTTGCAGAGGCTGGAAGCCCTGGCGCGCCCATTCTGTCTCTCTCCCTCTATCTGTCTTTCTCTCTGTGTCTGTCGCTCTCAAATAAATAAATTAATTAATTTAAAAAAATTATTATAAAAAAAATCCAGTATCTTTTCACATATGCAGAGATATCAAATTTAGAACAGTGATCTTCCATTTCTGCTACATTAGTGTATTTAAAAATAATGCCAGATTAAATTATTAAACTAGCTAGAGGTTTTCATATGTTAATAATGGTTAAACAGTTAACAAGTTCACAACATTTAAGCTTGTTAAATATATGCAATGCAAAGCTGTGGATAAATGTACTTTTGTTTTTTGGTATACACAATGAAACCCAGAGCTTGGAGATTTATAAATATATTTTTTCAGGTTGTGAGTATAATGTTTGTCTAGCATGTTCATGAAGCCCTGTAAGAAAAAAAAAGAAAGAAAGAAAAGAAAAGAAAAAAACATGCTTTAGCAAGTAGGAGCCTAAGGCAGGAGGACTGCAGTTCAAGGCCAGGTGGGCTAATGAACTTGACTCTGTCCCCAAAGACAAATGAACAAAAAGCAACTTTTCATGTTCAGTAATCAAGAAAGCACTTTTTTCTTTTGTGTACCTAATGTGTGTGTGTGCAAGTGTGTGTTCAAGGGTGTAAGTGAGGGTGTGAAGGTGTGGAGGTCACAGGTACTGATCTTTGTATATCTAATGTGTGTGTGCAAAATGTGTGTTCAAGGGTGTAAGTGAGGGTGTGAAGGTGTGGAGGTCACAGGTACTGATCTTTGTATATCTAATGTGTGTGTGCAAGTGTGTGTCCAAGGGTATAAGTGAGGGTGTGAAGGTGTGGAGGTCACAGGTACTGATCTTTGTATATCTAATGTGTGTGTGCAAGTGTGTGTTCAAGGGTGTAAGTGAGGGTGTGAAGGTGTGGAGGTCACAGGTACTGATCTCTCCTCCCACCTTGCCTCTCGTTCTTGCTGTGGTCACTGCTATGATAATCAGGCATGCTGGCCTATGAGCAGTCCGGGAAATTCCCCTGACTCCACCTCCCTTCTCACCAGTGGCGGATTGGGATGACAGCCACCCCCCACAGTCCCTGGCTGTTAAATGGGCTCTGAGGAATCTAAACTCAGGTACTTACACTTCCAGGGCAAGTGAGTTATCCCTTAAGCCCTCTCCTCAGCTTAATCACTGTAATCCACTGCACACATACAGCACTGGAAAGTGCGCTGCTTTTTTTTTTATTTTTTCTTTATTTATTTAAGGCTCACATATAGCCCAGGCTGGCCTCAAGCTCAATATACAGCCAAAAGTGGCTTTGAATTCCTGTTCTCCAACCTCTACCATCCAAGTTCTGGGATTGTACCTGACTTTGCATTGATATAATATCTAGGATTTTATTTGAGGTTAATAAGTGGAGATGTTACAAAACATTCAATATTAGAGAAGGAATAAACTGGAGAGATGGCTCAGTGGTTTAAGGTACATGCTTGCAAAGCCTGATGGCCTGGGTTCAATTCCCCAGTACTGCCAGATGTACAAAGTGACACACATGCCTGGCGTTCATTTACAGTGGCAGGAGACCCTGGTGTGTCCATACTCGCTTTGTCTGCCTCTTTCTCATTGCTCTGAAATAAATAAAAGCACTTTGAATTTTATTATTATTTACTTATTTGCAGCAGAGACAGACAGAGAGAGAGACAGGGAGAGAGAGAACGGGCACACCAGATCCTCTACCACTGTAAGTGAACTCCAGATACATGTGCCACTTTGTGTGTCTGGCTTTACATGGGTACTGGGGAACTGAACTTGAGTCATTAGGCATTGCAAGCAAGCTCCTTAACCACTGAGCCACCTCTCCAGCTCTAAATAAACATCTTTTAAAAAAGAATCTTGAGCGTTGGAAATCACTGAACTAAACCAAGTATTAAGCAGAAGACAGCTGTTTACTTGTGAGGCTTATACTAAATTCTTACAGGTGTGTGTATGTATATATGAAAGAGTACAGTACTTGTAATTCTTATGAGTTTTATTTCTTTTTCCACAAGCAAACATTTTTCTAACCTTCAAGTAAACGTAGGCTGTGCAAGGCTGCAATAGGAAAGTCTTTGCAGGCCTAAGCAACTCTTCAACATGTTCAGCTTCTGACAAAACATGGTCAGGGGAAGAATCCCAACAGCTGCAAAAAGCTATGAGAAGGCACTGGACAAGCAGCTAGTCCCATGCAGACCTACTCACCTGTGCACAAATCTGATGCATGACGTGGCCAAACTCGTGGAAGTAAGTCCTCACCTCATCGTGCCTCAGGAGACAGGGCCGGCCTGCTGCTGGCTGCGAGAAGTTGACCACGAGGGCGGCCACAGACATCATGCGGCTGCCACCAGGCAGAAGGCAGCCAGGCTGGAGACCGAAGCAGGCTGCATGGTTGTATTTCCCTTCCCTGGGAGATAGAAACACAGCACAGTGAAGCTCAAACTCTTCTTCTTTTTTAGAAAGAGAGCACAGAGAGAGAACTGGTGCGCAAGGGCCTCAGCCACTGCAACTGAATTCCAGACTTTTGCGCCACCCAGTGGGCATGTGTGCCCTTGTGCTTGCCTCACCTTTGTGCGTCTGGCTTACATGGGATCTGGGGAGTCAAACATGGGTCCTTGGGCTTCACAGGCAAGGGCCTTAGCAAAGCCATCTCTCCAGCCCAAATTACAAACTCTTCTAAAGCAGCAATGCGGCATGGCCTCGTCTAGTCAGAAAGCTATGTTTGACCCTAGAAGACACTGGAGCATTTTAGTTTACCTTATAGAAACAGGCCATTTTGTTCAAAGGGAGAAAGTAAACTCAAGCTAGCAATGACCCCCATTATCACTTCAAGCCAGTTATATCTCTCTGAGGGTTCTTCTGTTGAAAATACTGATGTAAGAAATACAACCTGCTGGGCATGGTGGGGCACGCCTCTAATTCCAGCACTTGGGAGGCAGAAGTAGGGTGACTGCTGTGAGTTTGAGTGCACCCTGAGACTAGCCTGGGCTAGAGCAAGACCCTACCTTGAAAAAAACCAACCAACCAAAGAAACAAACAAAAGAGAACTAAAATATACGCCATGCCTAATGGACAGTGAATGCCCAGCCTTTTGCTTGTGTGTCTGTGTGCTCTGCTGGGGATGTAGCCCAGGGCTTGGGCACAGTAGGCAAAGACCCTGCCACCAAATTATATCCCTGGCCTTGTCAGATTTTATTGAGCTCATTTTTTTCCCTGAACATTATGTAGTGTTGAAGCAAGCTTAAAGGAAATGATACACTTGGACTGACTAGGTAGTTTTCTTCCTTCAAATAAGAGCTGAGAAAACCAAATTCCAGACAAGAAGGATTTTCCTTTTTAAAAAAATTTTTTTTTGTTTTTTAGTTTTATTTATTTATTTGAGAGCAACAGTCAGAGTTAGAGGCGGGGGGAGGGATGGGCACGCCAGGGCCTCCAGCCACTGCAAACGAACTCCAGATGCGTGCACCCCCTTGTGCATCTGGCTAACGTGGGTCCTGGGGAATCGAGCCTCGAACCGGGGTACTTAGGCTTCAAAGGCAAGCGCACTTAACCGCTAAGCCATCTCTCCAGCCCGGGTTTTCCTTTCATTCAAGGAGGTGAGAGGCAGTGCTTAATTCAATGAGCTTCTTTTATAAACTAGATGGGCTTTTCCTTAGCCCGAGGAAAGGCATCTCTTCTTGTAATTACTGGCCAACACATCCACAGCCTAAGCCAGGTGCTTCCAAGGAGAGAGGGGAGGAAAGAAGCCCTCCTTCCTCCATGAAGGGCAAGTACTGTGCAAATTTGAAACTTCTTTAAAACCAGGAAGCATCTTTAAAGAACTAAGAGAAAATACCCGTTTCATAAAATGGATTAGCAACTGCAACAGGCTGGCTTTGTTAAGAAGGTAGCCCAGGAAATTAAGACTTCCGGTCAAGATGGCGCCCGCCTGACCATGCCTCACCTCCCAGGGAAGGAAGGATGGACACAGAGCCTGAGGAGAGAATCAGCCCAGGGCACCTCACCAGAGCCCCAGCTGAAACCGTCCAGTAATTGGGGAAATGAGCAAGAGTGCTGCTTTCTTGGTGAACCTGGTCCCAGCACAAGAGTGAAGGAGATAGACACAGAGAACATTCAACTCCTACCAAACCAGATATCCAGAGACACAGAGGCTCCCAAGACCTCATCACTGAAGTAGACCTAAAATGAACCCAACATGGCTCAGGAAAATTTGCGGAAGAGGGGGCGGAAAGATTGTTAGAACCACAAGTTGGATCATTATGCAAAGAGACATTACCTCTTACCCATAACAGATGGCTAGCTCCACCATGGGGGGGAGGACAGGGAAGAGGCTAACGATGGTACCAACATGGACGTATATACACTGTGTACATAACTAATAATAATCAAAAAATTTTAAAAAGAAGGTAGCCCAGGGAAGGAAGAGCCAAACCTACTATCCTTTGAAGCATTGTGGTATCTTCATCTGCACATTTCAAACAATAGCATTTGAAATTCTTATGTCTTATTAATGTCTAGATGAACAGTCCTGCAAAGGGATTTCCAGTCTTGAACTACGGAAGAATGACCAAACCCTGTCCTCCGGGAGGTTTGTCATTCAAGCACTGAATCTTGCCCAGGCAAACTAAAAGGGTTTTGCTATTCCTACTATGTTGTGCTGGATCTCAGAGACTGAGGAGAGTGGCCGTAGGTTGAAGAGTATTGACAGACAGATTAGCTAAGTAATAAACAATCTGAGCATCATTTAACATGATGGGGGTAGTGTCAATTTTAAATTACGTAACTGTAGTATATGATGATACTAGCAGCTAGGATTTATTAAGAACCTACTGTGTATTGGGCAATCTTTTAAATGTCTTATATGCAATTACCCAATTCAATTTTTACAATAATCTACAAAATAGGAGCTATATGTATTCCCATTTTACAGGACCTATATGGTAGGTAAGGAACCTGCACATAAACATTAATTGCCTACTGAGTGGTGAAGCCAGACTTCTGAGCTTCAGAGTACATTTTTTTTTTTTTTATTTGAGAGCGACAGACACAGAGAGAAAGACAGATAGAGGGAGAGAGAGAGAATGGGCGCGCCAGGGCTTCCAGCCTCTGCAAACAAACTCCAGACGCATGCGCCCCCTTGTGCATCTGGCTAACGTGGGACCTGGGGAACCGAGCCTCGAACCGGGGTCCTTAGGCTTCACAGGCAAGCACTTAACCGCTAAGCCATCTCTCCAGCCCTTCAGAGTACATTTTAACCCTTCTAGTGAGAACCACGTAGAGGAAACATGAAAAGGAACTGGGGCGGGCCAGCGTACCTCCTGTCCCTGCTAACACATGCAGCCTCAGTACCTGGGATGGAGGTCCAGGTAGAACCGCCCAGGACTGCTAACACGTGCAGCCTCAGTACCTGGGATGGAGGTCCAGGTGGAACCGCCCAGGACTGTTAACATGTGCAGCCTCAGTACCTGGGATGGAGGTCCAGGTAGAACCACCCAGGACTGCTAACACGTGCAGCCTCAGTACCTGGGATGGAGGTCCAGGTGGAACCGCCCAGGACTGCTAACACGTGGAGCCTCAGTACCTGGGATAGAGGTCCAGGTAGAACTGCCCCAGGACCTCTGCTGTGGCTTTATCCTTCACTGTATATAGTGTGACATTTTCATTCCAGACATGAGCATCTGTCACTTGCTCAAATGAAAGTCCCAACAACTCCTGGTAGATGTTCAGCAAGCCTTCGGTGACCACCTCGATGGGAAAGTACTCCTTGAGGATTTCTTGGTCTATGGAGTACTTGAGTGCCTCTGTCTTCGTCATGTAGTAATGTAAGTCCCACGCATTGATTTTCCCATCAAACTCAAAACCTTGCTCTTCACATTCCTTTTTCTTCAAGTTCAGAATAAACTCCCGTTCTGCCTCACCCAGGGGCTTTAATTTCTGGCTTAAGTCATCTGTGAGGGAAAGGGGAAGAGTTAGAGATGTGTTCACATGGACTGCTCGTCTTGACACTGCTAACGTGCCAAATCAGAGGACAGCAACTCTTCTGTCCAGGGTCATTCGCTCTACGGCTCTTTCCTCTTTTTCTCTTGGCACCTCCAAAACCTCTCCACGATAACTTTACACATCAACAATGGTGAAGATTACTTAAAAGACTTACTTCAAGAATACCAGAATTCAGAGCTGAGCATGATGCTGTGCACCTTTAGTCCCAGCATGCTAGAGGCTGAAGCAGGAGGACCGCCATGAGCTCAAGGCCAGCCTGGTGCTATAGAGTGAGTTCCAGGTCAGCCTGGGCTAGAGTGAGACCCAGCCTCAAAAACAATGACAAAAGGAATATTACAATTTAGGAAACAGAGTACTAGTGAAACTAAACTTTCACGCATGGTTTCATTCTTCAAGGAGGTCAAGTTCCTAAGCAAGCCAGGGGAAACAAACCAGATGTGACTATGTGGGCAATATCTTCTAGAACTTGTTCAACATATTTGATCACAGGTTTAGGTTTTTACTACCCTAATCTGAAAGAGAAGATCTGGACATAGCAATTCTAGAATTTAGCTGGAGAAACTTCTTGGCACCATAAATGAGATTTTGTGGTCAACTTCTTGGCTTGGTTCTTATTTGGTTTAAATGAATAAGCTCATGCATTTATCTTCATCATTGCAACGTGCATGGGTCCGTAGGGGACACATGTCAGAGGCAGCCCAAAGGTGTGAGATGGTGGCAGAGGCCCAAGGAATGCTAAGAAAACAAAAACAGGGAACTCACCGATGATCAAAGACAGAGTTTTCATGAGAGTAGGGGAGGATATGTGGAAGCAGAGAGCAAGAGTGCGTGACAACACACGGACGGCATGCCAGAGGGGCACTAGGTTAAAAGCATCAAGTTCTTCAGGTAGTTGCTACGGAGAAATTTCAGCCTATGTGGTCACCATTAAAGGAGACACTGAGCAAACCTGCTAAGTCCCTGAGCTGGGCTGTCCTCTGGGATGAGGTGGACTGACCAGCATTTACCTGTTTGCATGCTGCTGGTTCTACTAAGTGGAAGTGCTGAGGGGAGGACCTGGTCTTTGCACCCTTCACATTTCCTGTCATTTAACACACTACAGAGAACTCCTAAA
Organism: Jaculus jaculus; assembly: GCF_020740685.1. NCBI lineage: Eukaryota > Metazoa > Chordata > Mammalia > Rodentia > Dipodidae > Jaculus > Jaculus jaculus. The sequence continues at coordinate 12,108,169 of NC_059121.1, forward strand.
ACGAGGCAGTAATTTCATATATGTCTCACAAATGCCCATGAGTTATAATATCATTTATGGAACACCTGTTTACAAGTCATATATGAATAAATCACGATATAACTACTGAGGAAAATAGTGGAGTAAATTTTGGGACGAAGCTTGATTTCAACTATTATTATTTTAATTTATTTTACATTTATTGAGACAGGGTCTCACACTGTAGACTCGAACTCATGGGCTCTTCCTGCCTCAACCTCCCAGTCCCGATGGGATTCCAGATCTTTACCTCCATGCCCAGTGTTAACCCATTATTAATCAGCTCCAACTTAATTATACTAGTAAGAGTATCCAAGCAAATTCCTTGACAAGTTGTTGAGGGTAACTAAATATTAGAGGGGTTATGGAATATATCTTTAAAATACTGGGCTTTAGCCAAAATTATCATCTTTCCCATGCTACAATATTCGGTCATGCTCACTAAAATGAAAGCAACCAAAGGGACCACTGGGATGGTATCTAGATTGAGGTGGGGGGGGGAGGGGCAGATGGGGAAGAGCACCAGAGTGCCAAGATGCGATACCATGGACACGAAAACACTGGCTTTTAAAGATGCATGAACAGAGCGCAGGGGAGATGGCTCAGCGCTTGCCTGCCAGATGCAAAAAGTGGCATGTGTGTCTGGGGTTTGTTTGCAGCAGCTGGAGGCCCTGGGGCACCCATTCTCTCTGTCTCTCTTCTCTCTCTCTGCTTGCAAATACATACATACATACATACATATACACACACACACACACACACATACAGAGAAAGTGGGGGGAGGAAGCTATATGAGGGCTGGAGAGATGGCTTAGTGGTTAAGGTATTTGCCTACAAAGCCAAAGGATCCCAGTTTGATTCTCCAGGACCCACGTAAGCCAGATGCACAGGGTGGCACATGCATGTGGAGTTCGTTTGCACTGGCTGGAGGCCCTGGCACACCCATTCTCTCCCTCTCTGCCTCTTTCTTTCTCTCAAATAAATACATGAAATATATTTTTAAAAAGGAGCTATATGAAAAATAGCTGACAATGAATGTGGACATAGTTCTCAAAGATCAGTTTCGATTCTGTTATACTTTATATTACCTTTAGGTAGTAACCAATGGAGGATGAGGTGTTGATATATCTTTTTGGTTTATAAACATTCTGTTCTCATTTTATATCATATATTTTGGTGTATAAGTAGCCACACTATATATCAAACACCTAGTAGTAGTGAATGACAGCAATGAGCTAACACTCTGTTAGTTCCTACACAGCATGTTTAACGCGCGGAGAAACAGTCCCAGAAACGACAAGGCAGAACGAAGCCAGGCCTCCCCGAGGACCGCAGCGCTGCCCCGGCACCAAGCGCTTCCCTGACACGAGAGGTGAACAGCGAACTTCCGAATGAATGAGGTAGTGTTGAAAGGCAACGCAGGCTCCATGACCTGTGTGTTAAGGTCACGTGACACACAAAAATAATTACAGAAAAAAAGAAACCGCACAACTGATGTTATATATATATAAAAAGGGACTAACCTAAGAAGGCGGCCACACGGCTTGTGCTCTTAGCAGTGTTTAGTTCAAGGACAAAGTCAGCATGGGTTTTATAGCCAAGTAGTTTGGCCACTTGAGCACGCAGTGGGAGGAGCTGCTGTAGAATTATGGAGTTTTCCTGGAAACCACCACAAGAAAAACAAGAGAAAACAATTACTTGGATCCAACACACCCAAAGAACAGCTACTTAGTTTTATTTATTTTTTATTTTCGAGAGAGAGAGGAAGAGAGAGAGAGAGAGAGAGGGAGGGAGAATTGGGGCGCCAGGGTCTCAGTCACTGAAATCATACGCCAGACACTTGTGGGCATGTGCAACCTGCCTCACCTCTGTGCATCTGACTTACGTGGGATCTAGAGAGTTGTACATGGGTCCTTAGGCTTCACAGGCAAAAGCCTGGACTGCTGAGCCATCTCTCCAGCCCTAATTTTTTTTTTGGCCCAGGCTGACCTGGAATTCACTATGTAGTCTTAGGGTGGTCTTGAACCCACAGCATTCCTCCTACCTCTGCCTCCCAAGTGCTGAGATTAAAGGTATGTGTCAACATGCCTGGCTATTGCATTTTTAATACTTTAAACTTTTTTCAACAGGAAGGGTCTCATGTAGCCAAGGCTGGCTCAAACTTCTATGAAAACAAGGGTGATCTTGAACTTCTGATCCTCTTTCCTCCATTTTCCAAGTGCTGGAATTCTAGGTATGTGCAACCCTGCCCAGTCTATGCAGTGTTGAGGATCGAACCCAGGCTTCGTGCATGCTAGAGAAGTACTCTGCCAACTGAGGTACCTCTCCAGCTCTCAGTTTGTTTAAAACATTTATTTATTTATTTTATTTTTCATTTATTTGAGAGCAACAGACAGAGGGAAAGAGAGAGAATGAGCATGCTAGGGCCTCCAGCCACTGCAAACAAACTCCAGACGTGTGCGCCCCCTTGTGCATCTGGCTAACATGGGTTCTAGGGAATCGAACCTGAGTCCTTTTGCCTTCTGGAGTTCGTTTGCAGTGGCTGGAGGCCCTGACATGCTCATTCTCTCCCTCTTTCTCTGTCAAATAAAGTAAATAAAAATAAAAATATTAAGCTGGGCATGGTGGTGCATAATCCCAGCACTCAGGAGGCAGAGGTAGGAGGACTGCTGTGAGTTTGAGGTCACCCTGGGAATACAGAGTGAATTCCAGGTCAGCCTGGGCTAGAGTGAAACCCTACCTCGAAAAACCAAAAAAAAATAAATAAATAAAAATAAAAATAAAAAAAATACAGAGAGAAAGAGGCAGGTATAGACAAAGACAGAGAGACAGAGAGAAAGGGCACACCAGGGCCTCCAGTCACTGCAAATGAACTCCAGATGCTTACGCCTCCTTGTGCATCTGGCTTATGTGGGTCCTGGGGAAGTGAACCTGGGTCTTTGGCTTTGCAGGCAAGTGCCTTAACTGCTAAGCCATCTCTCCAGCCCTTCAATGTATTTTATTTATTTATTTGAGACAGAGAGAGAGAAAAAAGATGCAGATAGAGAGAGAATGAGCACACCAAGGCCTCTAACCACTGCAAACTCCAGATTCATGCATCATCTTGTGCATGTGGCTTATGTGGGTCCTGGGGAATTGAACCTAGGCCCTTAGGTTTCACAGACAAGTGCTTTAACCACTGAGACATCTCTCTAGCCCCAGATCTTGCTTTATGAGCCCAAGATAACACCTGGCTGGAAACTGACAAATGACTCTATCAAAAAAGGGCACTTTTTTTCCTCTTTTAAGAAAAGGATGACTTGGCTATTCAGAGAGACATAGTGTGGTTGAGCATGCTAGTTCAGTTGAAGACACCATTTCTAATTTTCCCTTTAATAATAAAACTTTCTATGCCAAGCAAATACCGCCGAGTGAAAACCACTGCTCCTAGCTTTCCTTGTAGTGAGGTATGGCTGCATTTGGAATTTGGGTCAATAGGATATGAATAGAATTGATGTATTGCCATTCCTTGGTCTTATTTATTTATTTTTAAAATTTTATTTATTTATTTGAGAGCAACAGACAGAGAAAGAGGCAGATAGAGAGAGGGAGAATGGGTGTGCCAGGGCCTCCAGCCACTGCAGATGAACTTCAGATGCGTGCGCCCCTTTGTGCATCTGGCTAACGTGGGTCCTGGAGAATGGAGACTTGAACCTGGATCCTTAGGCTTCAGAGGCAAGTGCTTAACCACTAAGCCATCCCTCCAGCCCTTATTTTTTTTTTTTTATGTGTAGTCTGGTTTTTCCACATCTTCACCAGGCTGAGTCATGGTCGTTTCCAGAAATGACCTTGGAAGTCATGTGTTGATAAAGATATCAGCTCTGGACTGCTAATGTGGGAGAGGAACAACTAGTTGATTTCATCCCTTCTATTTTTACTAGAACAGCTCAGCGGGCAGCCGTGGTCCACGGGCAGCTGGCAATAAGTGACAGGAGAGCTGAAAGTTGGGGCGTGAGGGTCAGTGAGCGCAGCGCCCTCAGACAGGAGTGCCAGCCTTCGCGCTTAGCTCAACGCCATAGGAAAGCAAGGACAATCTCTTCAGTAATGTATTCCGCCAAAACCAAAAGGAAAACAAGCATTCATGGTACCTGTTTGCACCTTGTATGAAAAGCCATTTCCATCTTCCTTCTAGTTTCAGGGATGCAACATTTCTTCATGACAGGAAAATAGTGTGGATATTTTAAGGTAACTTTATACCTGTCATCCCCTGTCTTTTCTAAACTAGCAATGAAGTCATCAGGAAGAGCACCTGTTTAAGAAAAAAAATAGCAGGGCTTGAGAGATTGCTCAGTGGTTAAAGCACTTACCTGCAATGCCTAACAACCTGGGTTCAAGTCCCCAGAACCCACGGAAAGCCAGATGCACAAAGTAGCACATGTATCTGGATATCATCTGCAGGGTCTAGAGGCCCCAGCATGTCCATCCTCTCTGTCTGTCTCTCTTCTCTCTCTCTGCTTACAAATAAATAAATAATTTTTTTTTAAACATAAGTGTTTAAAAAACAGCATTTTCTCAATATTGATCTTTCTACTCATTATTCACTTATTTAGGATTGGTACACTGTCTTTCAGTTGCATTAGAAATTTGGTGTAGTAACTGATATTCAAGAAATAAGGAAAATTTTCCAGGTGTGGTGGTGCATGCCTTTAATCCCAGACTCTGGAGGCAGTCAGTGGTAGCAGGAGCTCTGTGAGTTCGAGGCCAGTCTGGGACTACACAGTGAGTTCCAGGATAGCCTGGGCTAGAGTGAGACCCTATCTCAAAAGAATTAAATGGCAACTGAAACAGAACAAGCAAAATTAAGCCGAAAAATCATCCAAAACACAAAAATAAGACAGTTTATGTTTAAAAGTGCAGGGGGTATTTTGGGATAGGAAAACTGAATCTCAAAAGTTATTAAGTACCAGCATAAGCTGTGAAGAAAAATTAAGGAGAAAAGCCTGTGAAATCCTCTCTGGACCCTCCATGAAAATTAAGTGTGCACTCTTATTAACTCAAATCGAATTTTGGCTGCTTTTCTGTAGCAGGGGTGATGGGGTTAGGTACTAGGTCATTTTTAAAAGAATTTTTTGACTCTGATTTGTTGGTGCTGAGTTAGGTTGCAATCTGTGAGGTGTCACCATTATCTGCCAAAGGACATAATTTAATGTAGAAAAATAGCGAAATTTTACCTAGTTCAGCCTTGGAAAACACAAGGAAGGTATCATCCTCGTTGAGGTTTTTGTTGAAGTCAATACACAGCTCACTCATTTTTTTCTTGATTGTCTTGATTTCCTGAAATGCAGAAAAAATATACAGTGCATTATTAATGAAAAGGTACTTTCATTTTTGTTGGCCCCAGTCAAAATAAGTTTCATGGTGTATGGAGTTGGGTTCTATCCCCTCAGAAGTCCTTTCTTAGTGACACGCCAGTTAAAGCTGTCAGCAGCAGTCCATGTATCGCATTTTAGGAATCAGTACCTAGTTCTGAATATATGAACTGGATAATTCTAAGGTAGCTCTGGAAAAAATGTAATGTCTTAGCTTATACAGCTTTGGTAAAAAAGCTGATTCATGGACCCTAACATTTGCATAAAACACATCAGGTCAAAGGAAGCAACAAGATTTTCATTCTTTTAAAAAATATTTGTACTTATTTATTTGTGACGAGAGAGACAGAGAGAGAGAAAAAGAATGGGCACATCAGGGCCTCTTGCCACTGCAAACAGACAACAAATGCACATGCCACTTTGTGAATCTGGCTTTACTTGGGTACTAGGGCATGAGATCCAGGCTGCAAGCAGCCACCTTTAACCACGGAGCCATCTTCCCAAGCCTCTTTGGGTTTTTTTTTTTTTTTTTGAAGGCACGGACTCACGCTAGCCCAGATTCATCAATAACTCACTCTAGCCCAGGCTGACCTCAGACGCACATTGATTTTCCTGCCTCAGCCTCCTGAGGGGTGGGATTACAGACGTGAACCATGTACTCTTCCGTTCTTCCAATGCTACACAATGCCCTTTCCTTACACCACATTGGTCAAGGAGTGGGGCTCTGCCCAGAGCATCACCTGGGAACTTGGAAGAAATGCATTTCTTGAGCTGACACTAAACCTACCGAAATGCCAACCTTTGGGAGCATGATGTAGTAGTCAGAGTTTCAACAAGCTTTCCAGGTAATTTTGATGAACCACCGCCTAAAAACGTTTTGTTAAGTGCTATTTTAGGGCGCTTCAGTTGCCTGTCTGATTCATCTCCCATCTCTGCCCTCACTCGATACCAACCTTGTAGTTCAGGTAGGACCTGATCTCACTGGGGGTTCCAGGACAGTGTCCTCTGTACCAGTTAGGTTACCACTCCAGCCCTCTGCAGAGAACCCAAGCCCAGCCCTCCCCTGACTATGAGGTGTTGAAAAGCAATCTTCTTGTTCTCCTGACGATGCTAAGTAATGAAATTTGCTTGGAGTAAAGTGGGGCTTGGTGTAGAACATGCTCTGGGCCTGCTCCCCGTCTTTATGGTTGTGGGGTTTTGGGTATCCCAGGGCACTTTTGTATTCATAAGAAGTCATTCTTTAGCCAATGTTGCAGTCTGGTTCGCATTGCTGGTAGAAATCACCCAACCAAGAGTAGCTTCTGGGAAAAAGAGGTTTATTTTGGCTTACAGGCTTGAGGGGAAGCTCCTGATGGCAGGGAGAACAATGGCATGAGCAGAGGGTGGACATCACCCCCTGGCCAACGTAAGGTGGAACACAGCAACAGGAGGGTGTGCCAAACACTGGCATGGGGAAACTGGCTATAAAGCCCATAAGCCTGCCCCCAACAATACACTCCCTCCAGGAGACATTAATTCCCAAATATCCATCAGCTGGGAACCTAGCATTCAGAACACCTAAGTTTATGGGGGACACCTGAATCAAACCACCACAGCCAACAATAACACAGAAAGAAGACAGAGTTAGAGAAATCAAACAATTAGGTGGCCAGTGACCTCCCTTGGGCTTCCAGATTTAAAACTCATGAGGCCCATTGTTGTAGTGACCTTCTCGTTGCTGGCAGAAAGCACCCTACCAAAAGCAGCAGAGAGGAGGAAATGGTTTCTTTGGCTTACAGACACCAGGCGAAGCTCCATGACAGCGGGGGGAAAATGTGGCATGAGCAAAGGGTGGGCATCACCTCCTGGCCAGCATCAGGAGGAGAGTGTGCCCTGGCATGGGGAAGCTGGCAACAGCACCCATAAGCCTGCCCTCAACAGCACACCTCCTCCAACAGGGCTCCAGTTCCTACACTGCCATCACCCGAGGATCAAGCATCCAAAACCCACGAGCTCATGGGAACGCCTAATTCAAACCACTACACCTATTTACCTTTGAACCTTTCACTTACACAAGCAATTGACTTTCTTCTATAGGTTAAACAGAATCTTACTGGCTGCAACCAAACTATTACAGTTTTCCTGAGGACTGACAGGAAGTCAAAGGGCCCAAAGAAGTGACCTCCTCTTACTCTTCTATTTTTTTTTTTTTAAATTTATTTGAGCGCGACAGACACAGAGAGAAAGACAGATAGAGGGAGAGAGAGAGAATGGGCACGCCAGGGCTTCCAGCCACTGCAAACGAACTCCAGACGCGTGCGCCCCCTTGTGCATCTGGCTAACGTGGGTCCTGGGGAACCGAGCCTCGAACCGGGGTCCTTAGGCTTCACAGGCAAGCGCTTAACCGCTAAGCCATCTCTCCAGCCCCTCTTTCTCTTCTAATTTGGAAGAGGATACAACGTGAACAAACGGCCTTTGTGTGGGAGAATGGTGCTGCCTTCCCAGATGCTGTCACAACGATGACAACGAATAGCTAAGTAAAAGTTGGTCTGGATGCCTGTCAAGCTCATTTCCAGTTCTGCTGCCTGTAAGAATGACCTGGAAATAAATCACAAATTTTATTTCCTGTCTATGATGTTAATTCGCAGCTGAGTTTACTGTAGAACCTGGAAAGACTTGCTTTGGCTTAAACTAAAGACGATGTTTGAGAAGCACTTTTCACAGCTCATCTCTCTTGATTCAAAGGGCAAGTAAGGGTGTTCCATGCTGAAGTGCTGCTTCTAAAACTCTCTCCACCAATAAAGATTTCATTACCAGTGCCTTGTCTCTGTGGGACCAACAGAGGGAGAATACTGACCACTAGTAACCATTTCAAACCAATTCAAAGAATACAAAATAGCTGAGAAATAAGCCCAATGCAAGCGAAATAACTAAGACTTGGACAAGATTAAAGAAAAACTAAGGTATAAGTTGTTCAGTCACCATGACGTTAGCAGGAGTTATAAGAGTTAAAGCACTGAGGGTCTGGGGAGACAGATGGCTCAGTCAATAAAGCACTTTTGGAACAAACATGAAGACTTGAGTTTGGACCCCTAGTGCCCTCACACAAGAAGGGTGCTTGGGCTGGAGAGATGGCATAGCGGTTAAGCGCTTGCCTATGAAGCCTAAGAACCTTGGTTCGAGGCTTGTTTCTCCAGGACCCATATACACAATGTGGCGCATGCATCTGGAGTTCGTTTGCAGAGGCTGGAGGCCCTGGAGTGCCCATTGTCTCTCTCTCCGTCTTTCCCTCCCTGCCTGTCTGTCCCTCTCAAATAAATAAATAAAAATAAACAAAAAATTTTAAAACAAGAAGAAGGGTGCTGCCAGGTGTGGAGGTGCATGCTATTAATCCCAGCACTTGAGAGACTGAGGTATGAGGAGCACTGTAAATTCAAGGTCACCCTGACAATACAGAGTGAATTCCAGGTAAGCCTGGGCTACAGCGAGATCCTACCTTGAAAAACAAAACAAGGGGTACAGTAGTAGGTGCTTAGAATTCTACTCACTCCTGACATCAACACACCAGTGCATATGCCCCACATAAACATGCCTCCACACATGCATTCTCATATACACACTCATTGACATGCAAAGAAAAGTAGATAAAGAACTGAATGTTAAATGCATTGCAAGTGAATTTATATTATGGGTTATGCTATTATAACTCCTCTGTTGGCCTATTAATTTGTTTTTCTTCTACTTATTTAACCTCCTGTCCCCAATAAGAAAAGGGAACATAAACTTACATTTTGTACTTGCTCTGGAAGATGGAGTCCGTTCCGTTTTCCCATCTTAACTGACTTTTCCAAGTATCGCCGGGCTTCAGGCTTTATCTTCTCCAGATCACAGGTTTCCTGAATTGAATAAGCATGACAACCATTTCTGTTGCAATATTGCACAGGAAATAACTAATGATGTGTCGTCTCTGCTGGGCCCGAGGCACACAGGTGACTATGTGGCAGGCCTGTGTGCAAACCTAATTTCTTTTATGCTGTGGTGAGCTCTAACTCATTTAAAGCAGACAAATGAATGCAAAGCTAACTAGGGTTTCTTGCCTGGCCCTAGAATCAAGTGTGCCTTTGCCCCTGAAGGTGTGTTAATAGACACAGCTGCATAATCCCATTCGAGCATTACTAGGACTGTGTGCTCTTTTTTCACAGAAACACATTTCTTATCACGAATCATCTGGATTTAATTTTCCATCATCTCTGAATAGGGTTCCACTTGAGAGGCAGGAATAGAAATAATGGGGTAGATTCTGCACAAATGCCAAGCAGGACTCTTTGCCAAGATCCCAATAAGGACAGCTGGACAAAACCCCGGCAAAAGCTCCCAATACTTCAAAAACGCCTTCCTGTCATTTGGCAAGGGAGTTCAAGGCAAGGTTCAGGCAAGCTGTGCAGGAACACGTATCTGGGGAAAAGGAGTCCGAACCAGAGGAGGCAAGCTGCCTGTGGCGAACTGAATCTGCATGCAGCAGCCCAACATTTTCGCTCCAAAGAACAGAGGGCTCTGGAGGAGGCTGGAAAATTCCCTGGGCCACAGCAGGTGAATAAAAACGTCGTGTTTCTCTAAAGCAGGTGCAGAAGAATACTTGGAGCCTATCTGGCTGGCTGGTCAGCTATGTGGACGGCTGGTCAGCTCCTGAGCACTGGGAGGACGTGGACTCTAGACAGACCCAGCAGGTATAATGGGTTCACTTTGGCTGACAGACAACAAGAGCCTTCTGTCACTGGAGCCTTACAGACCCCCTGTGGCAGGACATTTCCTCCATGAAAGACACGGGCTGTACACCCCTGAGCCTTCCTAATTTCCCAACTAATTAGATCATTAAATGGACTGTGTTTAGCTTAAGAGATGGTATTTCACATTGCTGGTGCTAGGTTTGTGCTACAGTAATTTTTCTTTTAATTTTATTTATTTATCTGCAAGGAGAGAGAGAGAGAGAGAGAGAGGGAGGGAGGGAGGGAGGGAGGAGAGAGACAGACAGAGAGACACTGGAGGCACCAGGGCCTCCAGCCACAGCACATAAATTCCAGATGCACGTGCCCCTCGTACATCTGCTTGATGTGGATCCTGAGGAATCAAACCTAGGTCCTTTGGCTTTGCAAATGCCTTAACCACTAAGCCATCTCTCGAGCCCTATAGTAATTTTTTAAGCAGGTAGAGAATTGCATTTTATCTGGGGTACCACTTCAAAAAGCAAACTATATTTTACCTTACATACTAATAAATAATTCATGTCATAACCAAAGCACTTGGACACATGTTACTCAAAGTTTCCTGTGAGTTAATCCTCAGTGGAGGGAAAGAACAGTTAAGACTCCTTTTTTCCCCTATCATAACCTCCCTCTGTGTCCCTGTGGAATTTGGGAATGTGTGGGCATGACTGGAGTTGGAACTCTCCCAAACAGGACTTGGCACCTACCAGGATCCTACAGCAGGTGCCTCTGATGGGAAGAAACCCAGAATATCCAGGGAGCTAACTGGGCTATGGGCTGGCTCCCGCAGGGAAGGTGAACAGTTCGAATCGCAGCGTTCCCTTGGCTGTGATTAACGTAGATTCGTCCAAGCTGGCTTTAATAGCGCCGCGAAGTCTGTCCTGACGTGTGAGGCACAGCGACAGGAGTCTCTAGACAGCACAATTCTGCAAACTGTAAGGATGCGAGGGTCCAGGCAGGAGCCATGCCCAGTAGGGAGGGGTCCCTGGACAGCAGGGCCTGGCAAGGGCTGGGTGAGTTTAGTGACCCAGGAGGGCAGCCTGTGGTCCACAGCAGGGGACAGCCATGTAGACGGACAGCTGCATGGGCACTTGGGTTCCTGGGCCACATCTGGTCCTGGGCTGGGGACGGACATTCGTGACAAGGCCCAACAGTGTATATGAGCAGAATTCACGGCTACTTCCAGGGCACTTGCCATCCTGACCAGCTCGCCACACACACTGGTGACGGAGCTGTGCTGAAAGCCTAGGAGGGTCCTCAGGAGAAGAAACTCAAAATTCTAAGTCTACGTTAAAATTAAACCCACTTGGACTCAACCCGGGTAATAAAAGGGCCCTAAATAAAGGCATGAAACAGGTAGAAGGATATTCTAAGGAAAGCCAGCCTTGTATTAGGCCTAATTAAAATACCACTGGTTGACATACTGAAATATTTAACCTAACCACGAACAGAAACCTGACTCACTTATAAGCAGATGTCCCTGGCTCATCAGACTTAAAGGTCTCAGGAAATCATCACAGGTCTGTGACAGGAACAAGACACGTCGAAACTGCGCTTGTTCCAGAGCATCACATTCATCTCCTCACACAGAATCCCCAGGCAGAGGACTTCCAAAGAGGGGAGAAGAGCAGCACCTTCCTTCCTGACCAAGGAATCCAACCACACCCCAGGACTCATGGGGGGGGGGGTCTCTCTTCAAAAGGACAGGTTTTAGTGATTTTATTTTAATTGCTACACTCTAATAGTAGGTGCCTCTGTTTTAACCTTTGTGATGACTAGACTTATTTTCCCCTTAACTTCCTCCTGTAACAAAGAACTTTTATACAAATGTGTTTGTAGTGCTGGAGGGATGGCTAAGCAGTTCAGGAGTTTGCCTGCAAAACCAAAGGACCCATGTTTGATTTCCCCAGGACCCACATAAGCCCGACGCACAAAGTGGCGCATGCATCTGGAGTTCGTTTGTAGTGGCTGGAGGCCCTGGTGAACCCATTCTCTCTGTCTATCTGGCTGTCTCTCTGATTCTCTCAAATAAACAAATAAATAAATAAAACTTAAAAAAATAAAAAATATGTGTTTGTATATTGCCCCTCCAACTAGGTATGTTCATAAGACTCATTTATTTATTTGAGAGAGAGACAGAGAAAGAAAGAGGCAGAGAAACAGAGAATGGGCATGCCAGGGCCTCTAGCCACTGCAGACCAACTCTAGATGCATGTGCCACCTTGTGCATTTGGCTGACATGTGTACTGGAGAATGGAACCTGGGTCTTTGGGCTTCACTGGCAAGTGCCTTAACCACTAAGCCATCTCTTCAGCCCCCAAAACTCATTTAATAGAGGAAAAAAACTGAAGATAAATGATCTTCCCAAGACCACACAGATATCTGATGCTAAAAGATAAATACTCTTCAAACTCTTGGTTTGCTGCATTTCCCTTATTACTACATGTTACCATTCTTAGTTCTCTATCATGCTACATGTATGTTATCATCCTTAATTCACTATCATACTTTGAAAAATATTTATATTTGTTTGCAAGCAGAGAGAGAGAGAGAGAGAGAGAGAGAGAGAGAGAGAGAATGGGTATATGTCAGGGCCTCTTGCCAATACAAAAGAACTCCAGATGCATACACTACTTTATGCATCTGGCTTTACACAGATACTGAGGGATTAAACTACAGCTGGCAAGCTTTGCAAGCAAGTGCCTTTAGCCACTGAGCCATCTCCCAGCCCTCATTATCATGCTTTAAAAGTGTCATAAAATGAGATTTTCTTTATTTTTCTCAAACCTTCCTACCATCTGACCCATGACTTTGCTCTTTGCTTTACAAAATCTTCATGTGTTTAGTTTCTAACATATGTAATAAAGAATGTTATGGTGGGATTTTCTACTTCATATACTGTGTACACAGAGTAGAAATTATGCTGAAAGAATTCTGAGCTGGGCATGGTGGTGCACGTCTTTAATCCCAGCTCTTGGGAGGCAGAGGTAGGAAGATTGCCGTGAGTTCGAGGCCACCTGGGCTAGAGTGAGACTACTTCCCCAAAAAACAAACAAACAAAAAAAAGAATTTCGTCCGGGCATGGTGGCGCACGCTTTTAATCCCAGCACTTGGGAGGCAGAGGTAGGAGGATCACCATGAGTTCGAGGCCACCCTGAGACTCTATAGTGAATTCCAGGTCAGCCTGAGCTAGAGTGAGACCCTATCTCGAAGAAACAAAAACAAAAACAAAAAACAAAACAACAAAAAAGAATTCTGAAGATTGAGATTGTATCCTCCTCTGAATATCATTAAAAAGTAAGATTCAGGACTGGAGAAATGGCTCAGTGTAAGGTATTTGCAATGCAGAGCCTGAAGGCCTGGGTTCAATTCCCTAGTACCCACATCAAGCCAGATGCCCAAGGTGGTGCATGTGTCTGGAGTTCATGAGCAGCAGCAGGAGGTCCTAAGATGGCCACATTCACTCACTCACTGCTTCTTTCCCTCTTACTCTCAAATAAACAAATTTAAAAAAAAATTTAAGAGTAAGGATAAAGGAATTTAAAGAAAATGCTCATATAAGACATCAGAATGTGTACCTGTAGTATATTCCACAAACTAAAATGGAAATACAACTTGTTTGTGCTATTTGCAGCTCGGTATTCTTTTCATTTCTGTCTTTTACTCATCCAGTGCATGTCATGTGCTGTATTAGATGAGACAGACAAAGACGTTCTTCCGCGGTGGCTTGCCCGCCTGCTGAGACCTAACAGAGCCACCACAGGGTCCGTGGCTTTGAGAGCCAGCGTGAGGACAGTGAAGTGGGGCACCCCACTGCATGAAAACACTTTTTATTTGGGACTAGGGTTCAGTTCGAATCCATCCCACACACACTTCAGAAGCCACGGTTTAGATCTAGCTCTAGAAAAATAAACATGAATTTTCTTGAAGAGCTTAAGTCACATATGAAGGGAAAATATATCTTTTATAAAGCTCATGGATAATGGCAATATTGTGTATTGTGAGAAAAAAAAGAATTTAGGTGCTTAAAGAAAAGAGAAGCACACACACGCACACACAAAAAGCTACCAAAAACTAAACCAAATGGGGAACTGAGCCACAGTAGATATTTTGTATCTAAGTTTCTAGACTTTTGTTCGTTTAAATACATTTATATATACTCTTGAGAGAGAGAGAGACAGGAAAAATACATTATATGAATGTGGGTGTGCCGGGACCTCTTGCTGCCGCAAAGAAACTCCCGATGCATGGACCATGTTGTGGATCTGGCTTTACATGGGCACTAGGGAATTGAGCCTGGACTGATTGGCAAGCTTTGCAAGTCAGCACCTTTAACTTTTAAAGGCTTTTAAAGGCTGATGGGATTATAAGTTTCAGTAGTATTGATAAACTAGATTCATGTATCTCAAAATCAAGAAAGCATGGCAAATAAAGGAGACAAACTGTGAAGAATTTTGGGTGTAGCTTTTTGTTTATGGTTTGTTTTGAGGTAGGGTCTCACTTTAGCTCAGGCTGACCTAGAATTCTTTCTGCAGTCTCAGGGTGGCCTCAAACTCACAGTGATCCTCCTACCTCTGCCTCCCGAATGCTGGGATTGAAGGCGTGTGCCACCACGCCCGGCTGTTTATGGGCTTAAAAAATATTTTTATTTATTTATTTGCATGCAGAGAGATACAAAGAGAGAGAGAATGGAGTCACCAGGGCCTCTAGCCACTGCAAATGAACTCCAGATGCAAGTACCACTTTGTGCATCTGGCTTTAATGTAGGTACTGGGGAATCGAACCCAGGTCGTTAGACTTTGCAGGCAAGCTCCTTAATTGCTGAGCCATCTCTCCACTGACCACTTATGATTGTATGGTAACAGTTATTATATTTAATTTGGTGTTGGGTCTCCATGGCTGGTGTAGCATGTAATTTCTCATAACTAGGGGAAAAACATCTGACCAAAAGCACCTGATGGAAGGAAGGAATGTGTGTGTTTCAAAAAGGAGTTTCACTATGTTGGAGCAATCACGGCGAATGGTTCACATCTTCATTCACAAGGAGCAGGGAGGAAGCAGTGAGTAAGCTAGCTCTGAACACACAGGGAGCTGGACTCCTCGCCCCCAAGCCCACCCCCACAGTGCAGGTCCTGCACTAAGGACACGCTTCACCAAAGGCCCCACGAGCTAGGGACCAAGCTGGAAGCTTAATCACAAACACAGGGGACATTTTACACTCAAACGACCACAGCTGGCTAAGCAGGGGAGCTCCTGTAACACCTACAAGCATCTATAGTAGGCTGGAGGTGCACGTCAGGTGGTAGAGCCATGTGCTTAGCATCCTTGAGGTCCTGGGCTCAGTGAAATTCGGAGCCCAGGGGCTGAAGGGAGCATCTATACTTAATCTTGTCCCCCACTCATCAGCACAGTTTTCCCCTTCACACTAATTAGCTAAGGTGAATTGGCAAGATCAAGCTTGCAGCTCCAAAAAAACAGAAATAGTATTACAATAGGTCATTCTATTTTTTAAATCTAGCTTGCATAAGGTCACTGAGAAATCCTGCTGGAGCTGAGCTGAAAACCTCCTCCATGTAGACCAGCTGATAGAAATCTAGAAAAAGCTATGCTGCATGCAGTTCAACAGGAGACAGAGAAATCACCAGAGAATATACTCAACAGTGGACACTGCAAACCTTAAATTTGGCCAGCCAGGCCAAATGAGCCAATGGGTGCAATAGTGGCACGTCTGTCATGGTGAAAACTAACCGCCCTCTAATTTGACTGGAGGCCCGCTCCATGGGAGGGAATACATCCCTGATACTGAAAACTTAAAACAGGGGTAGTCATGAGCCCTAGGGGTATAATGTCTGCAGGTGTCTGGCTAAATGTATATACTATGCTCACCAAACTGCCCAGTAAGCATTTCTCTTAATGTTCATACTCATATATTAATGCTACTCTCACTTTAGGTTAGAGAAGCTTCTCTTTTCAGATGGCAGTGACCTTGGGACGACTCAGAAGGCACCATAGTGCTGAGAAGTGACAGAGGAGTGCTCAGCACTGAAATATCTTTATTACATCTTCCAAGGCTCAGGGTCCACTGTGGAAGAGGTGGTGGAAAGAATGTACGAGTCAAAGGAAGGGTAGGACTCCTTACAACATGCTCCTCCAGACACAAAATGGCCTGGATATCCATGACCTCACAGTGCCTGCCACTACCTACACAAGACCATCATAATAGGAGGAAAAGATCATGACATCAAAATAAAAGAGAGACTGATTTGAGAGGAGGAGGGGATGTGATGGAGAGTGGATATGCAAAGGGGAGAGTGGGGGGAGGAGGGATTACCATGGGTTAGGGTCTATAGTTACAGAAGTTGTCAGTCAAACAAAGTAAATTAATTAAAAACACCACCACCACCACCACCAACACAACAACAAAATCTAGCTTGCAGAATCTAACCTCTATTTCCTTTTGTGAACTTATTTACTTAGCAGGCCAATGGGATAAAATGTGATTTTATCATGACAAACTGTACTTTTCTCCCCTATATAGCTAGAAAGAGCTACGTATAAAATCTCTGATTTCTGCTGGTTTAAGTGAATGAGTGAAGAGCCTTTGTCAGAAGTGACAAATGCTAAGATCTCTGGACATAAGTGTTGGCTTTTGACATTCGGCCATTTTGGTGGTTTATCTCTGGGTGTCAGCTTGACAGGATTTAGGATTGCCACAGAAATAAATTTCTGGTCCTATATGTGAGGGATTTTCTAGATGGGCTTAGGTGAGGTGGGATGGCCCAACCATGGGCTGGATTCCTGAACTGTACAAAGAGGAGAAGGTTAGCTGAGCAGTCACCATTCATGGCTCGGCTCTTTGCCTTCCTCACTGCGGGCTGAACGGGACTGGCTCTGCCATCAGTTTGCCCACCATGAGGAATTTACCCCCTGGAACTGGAAATAAGCCTTTTTTTTCTTAAGTTGCCCTGACTGGGTATTTTGTTCCAGCAACGAGAAAATGACTGATGCTGCCATAGTTTAGCTAACAGGATGAGGAAATTCTCGCTATCCCTTACTTTTTTTTCTCTCTTTTGGTGGGATTAAGCATACACATAGTAACTAAAACTTTGAATAATATCATTTCACATCCACAACTGAATATAATTAGATACCTGTACATTATAACACAAATAAAACCTACCTTTCATTTATGAGATAGAACATTAGCAATGCTGTTTATTATTATTATTATTTTATGTTTGAGAGAGAGAGAGATAGAAAGAGGCATGCCGGGGGCCTCTTGCAAATGAGCTCCAGATAGATGTATGCATCACGTTTACGCATCTGGCTTTATGTGAGGACTGGGGAATCGAACCCTGGCTATCAGGGTTTGTTGAACCATCTCTCTAGCCCCTGGGTTGTGTGTTTTAATCCACAGTGGCAGCAAGCACCTTTAACCACTGAGCCATTTCTGCAGCCCACTGTTATACTGACTGGACACAGAGGGTAGCCTACACAAAAGGACTGTCCTGGGTTTTGTGATAAACATGTTTCCAGTCTTACCATTTGTCTAACAGTTGGTTTCTCTGTGAGCTTTGTAACATGAAATGTGAATACAGTGCCCGCCCATTTCTTTCATTATTTCCTTGCTGCTGAGATTGAGCCCCATTGTCCCATGGGTGCTGTGGCTTACCACAGTGTCACAAAACATGCCACTGCATAAATGTACCCTACTTGCCTCATTTTCTTAGTGAAGAAAACCTAAATTCTTGTAGTGTTTTCTGTTATTATATCACTACGAACATCTGTCCAACTTTGTCTGCACACAAATGCAAAAATATCTTTAGGTAGGGATGGGGAATCTGTGCTAAGATCATAGAGAATTCGAGATCAAACTGATAATGTCTAAAGTGTTCTTCAGTTATTTCTATTTTCAGTTAATCACATCCTTATTAGCAGTGTGTAAACATTCCCACTGACCCGCATCCACGGAGATACTTGGCATTGTCAGACTTTGTAATTTTTGCCAACCTTGTGAGTGAAAAATAGTAACTATATTGTGGCTCTCTTCTGAATTTCCATGATTACTAATGAGGATGATGAGCTTTTCATATGTTGAATTACTAATTGTGCCTCTTCTGAATTATCTCTTTGTGTCATTTGCCCATCTTTCCAAGGGGATGTTTCTTTGTTACTGACTGTAGTAGTTCTTTGTGTGAACTAGAATGTTTTGCTAGTATAATGCTTTTTACTTTATGGGTGCAAGCTCTTCATTTTAATGTGGTCATATTTATTGGCCTTACTTCATAGCTAGTACTTCTGTGTCTTGTTTAAGAAATATATCCTTGCCCAGATGTCTTAATGATATCATCCTGTATGAACTTCTAGAAGCTTGAAAGTGGAGTCTTTTATTTAAAGACCATAATACACTAGGAATTTTTTTTCAGTTTGCTGTGAGGAGGCCCAGTTTTATTGTCCCCCCCCCCCACATAGACAGATAGCTCATGTTCCAATACCAATTGCTAAAGGCCTAGTTCCTGAATCTGCCAGTAACTGGTTTCTGTCATTTGATGACCATTTACTAAACGTTGGTTTGGGGCCAGACCTGACGGAGATACAACATAGAATCCAACTTTCTGACACTCCCTTCCTGGCAAGCGCCTATGAAGCATGTTGTAGGTCGTGGAAGGTTACTCTTTCTTTCTTCCTTCCTTCCTTCCTTCCCTCCCTCCCTCCCTCCCTCCCTCCCTCCCTCCCTCCTTCCTTCCTTCCTTTCTTTCTTTTTTGAGGTAGAGTTTCACTCTAGTCCAGGCTGACCTTGAATTCAGTATGTAGTCTCAGGGTGGCCTAGAACTCATGATGATCCTTCTACCTCTGCTTCCCAAGTGCTGGGATTAAAGGCGTGCGCCACCACGCCTGACTGAAGGTTACTATTTCTGATCTTTGGTTTCCCCTCTTAGAAGAAAGGCTACTCCCTAGCTGAGTGTGGTAGTGTACAACTTTAACCCCAGCACCCTGGAGGACCACTGAGAGTTCAAGGTCAGTCTACGCTACAGACTGAGTTCCAAGTCAGCCTGGCTAGACTGAGATCCTGCCTCAGAAAGAAAAAACAACAAAACCAAAAAAGAAAGAAAGAAGGAAGGAAGGAAGGAAGGAAGGAAGGAAGGAAGGAAGGAAGGAAGGAAGGAAGGAGAAAAGAAATAGAAAAGGGGGCTGGACAGATGGGTTAGCAGTTAACGCGCTTGTCTGCAAAGCCAAAGGACCCAAGTTCAACTCCCCAGGACCCATGTAAAGCCAGATGCACAAAGTGGTGCATGCTTCTGGAGTTCCTTTGCAGCAGCTGAAGGTCCTGGTGTGGCCATTCTCTCCCCCTCCTCTCTTCCTCTTTCTCTCTCAAATAAATAAAATACAATTAAAGAAAAAGGGCTACATCATAGATGAGTCTAAAAGGTTCAGTTAGACAGCACTAAAGGTGTACAAGAGAAAAGCAGCATTCCTAGCCACGTACCGGGAAGGAGGAAGGACGAGCGCTGCCCGGTATTTTCCCGTACGCGGTCCTGTGATTTTCTTCCATCCATCCAGTCAGCAGATTGCCTATCTCCGCAGACTGACATGTGATCGCTCTTAAACCTGAGCGCGTCGCTGTGCTGCTCATGTGTGTTCGCTTTCTCTTGGTGCGACAAAACATGAAGTAATCAACTTATAGGAGGAGAGGATCTTGTCTCATGGTTTCTAGCTCTGGTCATCTGACAATGTTGTTCTTTGGGCTTATAACAAAGAAGCTGTCATGGAGGGCACAGTGAGGCAAAGCTGCCTATCTCATGGTGACTGGAAGGCCAAGAGAGAAGCAGGAAGTGGCTGCAATTAAAAGTCCCCTCAAAGCTGGGCATGATGGCGCACACCTTTAATCCCAGCACTGGGGTGGGAAGCTGAGGTAGAAGGATTGCAGTGAGTTCGAGGCCACCCTGAGACTACATAGTGAGACTACACAGGCCAGATCAGCTTGGGCTAGAGGGAGGCCCTACCTCGAAAAAAAAGAAAGAAAGAGTTCCTTCAAGGGCCTACCTTCAATAAGTTAACTTTGTTATGTAGGCCCTGCCCCTTAACCATGTCAAAGACTGAGGAACCAAGCCTTTTAACACATGGGACTTTGGAAGCTACGAATGGTCCAAATTATACATCATCCAATATAGTGTGGCAGATATGATGTCGTGTGACCTCTAAGATAGGTCAGAAAAGGTAAAGCAGTTCTGGGGTGGTTTGATGGAACATTTGCGTTGCCCCTCCCAGACTCCGCCAAGAAGTCCCATCCCCTGACCTGCCCTGCTGCAAGGAAGCCCCAGGTGAGCCACAGGAGACCGTGTGGATGTTGTGCGCAGAGGCAACTGTGTCTTCTGAAAACATGGTTGTTGAAGCCCTAATCTCCATGTGACTGTATTCAGAAAGTTGTTTTCTAAATTATTTATTTATTTACTTATTTACTTATCTGAGAGACAGCGAGAGAGAACAGGCACTTCAGGGCCTCCAGCCACTGCAAACAAACTCCAGAGGCAATTGCCACCCTGTGCATGTGGTGTGCATGGGTACTGGGCAATCGGAACTCCGTAGGCTTCTCAGGCAAGCACCTAAACACTAAGCCATCTCTCCCACCATCAGCAATGAGGTTTTTTATTTTTATTTTTATTTATTTATTTGAGAGCAACAGACAGAGAAGAGGGAGGGAGGGAGGGAGAGAGAGAGACAGAGAGAGAGAGAGAATGGGCACGCCAGGGCCTCCAGCCACTGCAAACGAACTATAGATGCATGCGCCCCCTTGTGCATCTGGCTAACGTGGGACCTGGGGAACCGAGCCTCGAACCGGGGTCCTTAGGCTTCACAGGCAAGCACTTAACCGCTAAGCCATCACTCTAGCTCAACAATACGTTTTTTATATGAAGTTTAGGTTGAGTGAGATCACAGGGTGCAATCTTAATCTGATGGGATTAATGACTTTTCAGTAAGAAGAGCAGATATTCACCTCGCCCCTCTGGCGTGTATGGAGGAAAGGACATGTGTGTGCAGTGAAAAGATCCAGACTGCAAGCCAGGAGAGCTCTTACACACCCGGTCACACTCTCACCTCAGACTTTCACAGCCCAAGCTGACCAAGATGCCTGAGTGCACACAGAGAAGGAATGACGCGTGGGCCGCTCACACCCTCTTCAGCCTCAGCCGGTTATGCTGACGTTGACACAGAGCCTAACTCAGCACTGCTCAACCGAGAGATGCGCAAATGCTTGTGGCTACTTCTGGCCACCAAGTTTTGGGGTAATATATTATATGCCAATGGATAACTAGAACCTTTACCAGGCAAAGATATGTAAACAAAGAACTGTGAAACATCATTTCACTATTCATTAATCCTAAGTGAATAATAACATGAGAACTAAAGCAACATTTTCTATCCAATGTAGATGTTATTTTTGATTACTTTCTACTTTGGTGGTGCTGTGGGAACTCAGCATTTATGAGACTACTCTCATTTCAGTAAAGTATGCCTGAAATGGCTGGAGGAGATGGCTTAATACAGGCACTTGCCTGTGAAGTCTACGGACCTAGGTTCGATTCCCCAGTACCTATGTAAGCTGATGTACAAGATAGCTCATGCATCTGGAGTTGGTGTGCAGTGGCTGGAGGCCCTGGGGTGCCCATTCTCTCTTTTTTCCTCCCCCCCTACAAATAAATAAGTAAATTTTAAAACAAAAAAATCTGATTTATTCAGCTTATTGAAGGTTTTACATGTTACATGATGACTGTCCTATGTCACAGTACAAGTAGGGAAAAGCAAGTGAAATTTTGGAGTATATCTAATTTTGTCCTTTAAGTATGAATGGAATGAGGTTTTATCATTTATGAAAGTATCTAACCCTAGTATAAAACTGATGTTAATAATTCTAGCTTCTAAAAAGTACTGCCTAAAGTTGAAGAGATGGTTTACCGGTTAAGGCACTTGCCTGTAGAGCCTAAGGACCTAGGTTTGATTCCCAGTCCCCATGTAAGCCAGATGCACGAGGTGGTACAAGCATCTGGAGTTCATCTGCAGTGGCTAGAAACCCTGGTGCACCCATTCTGTCTCTCTCCCTCACTCCTTCCTTCCCACCCTCAAATACATAAATAAATTTTTTTTTTTTTTTTTTTTTGGTTTTTTGAGGTAGGGTCTCACTCTCCTCCAGGCTGACCTGGAATTAACTCTGTCATGTCAGGGTAGCCTTGAACTCAGGGCAATCCTCCTACCTCTGCCTCCCGAGTGCTGGGATTAAAGGCGTGTGCCACCACGCCCGGCTCATTTTTTAAAATACTGCCTAAATAAAAGTGACTATCATAGATCTTTAAAGGTAACTAAACTCATCTAGTGAGTATTAACACAAAAACAAAACACAATAAGTTTTATTACTTGGATCTATCCTTAACAGACATAATAGAATACCCCAAAATGTTTACAAGCACAGTCTGTGTACGAGAGTAATTTCTCCATTAGAAAGAGAAAGATCTAGGGAACTATGGTAGCTAGATTGTGTGTCCCCCATAAACTCAGGTCTTTCCGCCCGGCTGGAGAAGGTATCACTGGGGGCAGATCTTGAGGTCAAAAAGCCTTTTAATAGAACAATTAAGTTCATGATGGCAAAAAAGTCTTGGATTTACAGACGTAATCTATAATTTTTTTTTTTAACGAAGGGTCTTGCTGTAGCCCAGGCTGACCTGGAATTTATGTAATTCTGGCTGGGCTCAAACTCACAGTGATCCTACTACCTCAGCATCCTGAGTGCTGGGATTAAAGGCGTGCGCCACCACACCCAGCATTATCTGTAATTTTAAGTGAATGCCATTGTGACCCAAGAAAAGCCTAAGTAATGCAAATTTTATACATTGTAAATATTAATTATTAACAAACACTAGAAACAAAATCTAGGAACATTCAAATACTTTTTATCAGGTCAAAAGGAATTAACTTTCACTTCTTCAGGTTTAAAGGATTAAATCTAAGTTCCTACACATACAAATAACATTTTACAAATTACAATTACAGGTGAGTTGTACCCTCAGCCCCCAGGTTCTTACTTTTTTTTTTTTTGTTTGTTTGTTTGTTTTTTGTTAAAGGGAGTTTTCTTCTTCTTTTTCAGGGCATTCAGAACAATACTCACCTGCAAATGAACAATTCTCTGGAATATATCTTCTCTCATGCTCATCTCGATATCGAAGCGAGAAAGCTTTTTGTCTGCTTCTGTACTTGCTGCCCGGACTTCTTTGTCAGAAGATACGTGCTGAGGGAAATCCAACATGGTTCTTTCCACTGTTGAGAGAGAGAGAAAAAAAAAACAAAAAACAAAACAAAACTATAAATGTAATAGGATGTGTCAAATTGGCACCAAGCCAAATAACTCCTTTTGAGATGAATGGTCGGGGTGATGCAAGGTTTTTATTATGTTTTTTTCTGCAAAAGCTCTTGGGATATCAAGACAGGCCTGAATGCAGGACTTGGCTGGTCCACTTGGCATCATTCAAACAACCCAAGATGTGCCCCTAGCACTTACCCAAGTCCGTTTCGGGTTTAACTGGTTAGCTGGGGATGTATAAGGACACAGGGCCCACACTCTTGCACCTCAGGATCTAAGAAGGAATGAGCTAGGTGTATAAAAGTAGGTAGTGGAGGCTGCTGGATGTCAATGAGTGGGACAGTCAGCAAGAGACAGCGGTTCCCAAGGGCTAGTGCCTTATCCAATGTGCTGTGGATAAGGTTAGACTGGAGGAGGGCCCAGCATGCATTGAGAATTAACTGCATGGAACCTGGCAGAGACAGGATGTTTTTGAAACAAGCAGACCAATGGTAGCAGAGTGGGACTTGCTTAGAAGATCATTCTTTAAAAAAAAAATTATTTATTTGAGAGAAAAAGAAAGAGGCAGACAGAGAGAGTATGGGTGCACCAGGGCTTCTTGCCACTGCAAACAAACTGCAGAGGCATGCAACACTTAGTGTATCCAGCTTTACATGGGTACTAGGGAACTGAACCCTGGTCCTCAGGCCTTGCAAGCAGGTGCCTTTAACTGCTGAACCATCTCTCCAGCCCTGGAAGAGAATTCCTTTTTTTTTTTTTTTTTTAAATGAAAAACAGAGAGAGAGAGAGAGAAAGAGAGAGAGAGAGAGAGAGACAGAATTGGCACACCAGGGCCTCCAGCTGCTGAAATCAAATGCCAGGTACATGTGCCACCTTGTGTACTTGTGCGACTTTGTGCACTTGGCATCACCTTGTGAGGCTTACGTGGGATCTGAAGAATCGAACATGGGTTCTTAGGCTTCACAGGCAAGCATGTTAACAGCTAAGCCATCTCTCCAGCCCCAGAAGAGAATTCTTAACCCTTTTCCCCCACCACACTACATACCCCTTACAGAATCAAATCAAAGTTTTAGACCCTGCCCCAAGTGTGCACAACATATAAAAGTAAAAGTTCCCACAAAAGTTTGGAGGGTTGTCATAGATGTCGGTGGATACATCTGGTAAACAGCTGGATATTGGGGATGTTCCTGCTCAGTGATGACAGTAATGTCTGCTGTAGGCATCACACATTAAGGTTATTAGTGAAATGACTACAACTATAGATAAAAAGTAAGGGTGGCTCTTGGTAATAACTGTGGTTATGCCATAATAGGAATGCATTTCTGTTTTATTATCTGTAATGTCTTGGTTGTTCTGAGTCAAGGTCGCACTGTTTAGCCCAAATGGGCCTGGAACTTGCAATCTCGTGTCTCATCAGCCTCCTGAGGATTTAGATTTAGGTATCTGCCATCATGCCTGGCCTTATCAGTACAGGGTGTTTTTATTCTTATTTTTATATTTCAAAATAGGGTCTCACTATTAGCCCAGACTGACCTGGAACTCACTCTGTAGTTGCAGGCTGACCTTGAACTCACAGCAATCCTCCTACCTCTGCCTCCTGAGTGCTGAGATTAAAGGCATGCACCACTATGCCTGGCTCCTTAAGAGTTTTTATTTTTATTATTTACTTATTTATTTGAGAGCGACAGAAAGACAGAGAAAGAAAGAGGCAGATAGAGAGAGAATGGGCACGCCAGGGCCTCCAACCACTGCAAAAGAACTTCAGATGCGTGCGCCCCCTTGTGCATCTGGCTTATGTGGGTCCTGGGGAATTGAGCCTTGAACTGGGGTCTTTAGGCTTCACAGGCAAGTGCTTAACCGCTAAGCCATCTCTCCAGCCCTCCCGAAGAGTTTTGAAGATATTATAAATAGGTAAAACTTACACAAGTGACAGGGTAGCACAGAACTACCCTTTGCACGTAGGAAATACTGTAGTTACTCGAGCTGCCTCACTCACATCAGTCCTCTCAAAACACTGCTACAAATAAAGGTGCTAACAGTATCTGCCGGAAATATCAGAGTAAGTCCATCGTGTATCTATCTTCTTATCTTTTTTCTCCCAATTTTTGGTGGTGCTGGGGACCACACTCAAGGCCTTGCACATCTCAGGTAAATGCTCTATCTTGAGTCACATAGATATGAATACATTTATAGTTTAGGACTTGACTTAAAACACAATTTCATGCCCGATGGATGGTTAAGGAAAAAGTGACACAGTTGAAGTTTCATACCCAGAATATTTAAGTGCCAGAGGTGACTACACAGTTATACTTTCTGTTTACTTTTTAAAATTAGCTCCAAAATATACTAAAAAGGAATGAAATTACTCAGGTCCTTATGCTTGCACAGCAAGCATGTTTTTATTGTTGTTGTTTAATTTTTTTTATTTGATTTAATTTTATTTGTTGGAGAAAGAGAGAGAGGAGAGAATGGGTGTGCTAAGGCTCTAGCCACGGCAAACAAATTTCAGACACATATGCCACCTTGTTCATATGGCTTATGTGGGTCTTGGGGACTTGAACCTGGGTCCTTTGGCTTTGCAAGCAAGTGCCTTCCTTAACTGCTAGGCCATCTCTCCAGCCCTGTTGCTGTTGTTTTGAGGCAGGGTCTCATTGTGGCCCACGTTGACCTGAAACTCATTCTATAACCCAGGCTGGCCTCAAACTCATACCTCACTCGGCCTTTCCACCACAGCTGGCAGCAGCAGGCTATCTCCCTAGCCATGGAGTATACATTTTATAGCACCATTGCCAATATAGTAAATCATAAATCTTAGGTAATTTAATCCTAAGCAACGAATCAATCATTATTAAAAATCAATCACTTGTACAAGTGGACAGTTGATTGCTGAGACACAAAGCATAACATGGTTTTAGATGTCACAAAACGCAACATGGATGGGGTCACGCCTCCAGCTACCTGCATACTTCACTTCTACGTCGGCCAGCACCTGCAGACAGTTCTCATAGGTGACTTCTTTCAGGTCGATTGCTCCAACAGCATCGTACACCTGTTTAGTCTGGGCAATGAGCTCGTCTGTTCTCATTTTAATTTGCTGTGGGGAAAGATCCCATCTCAGAATGTTCCTGCCAGCAGCAGTGTAGGAAGACATTGTCTGGAGGGGCCATGCCACTTCTCTTCCCAAAGTCATTCTGAGCAAAATCCTGGAACCACCAACTCTAAAAAGAACCAGAAAAACAAACAGAAATTAGAGATTTCTCTAATTTGGCCAAAATATAAAGATATAAACACACTGTAAGATAAGATTTCAATTAAAAACAACTCAACAAAACAAACAAACAAAAAACCCAACACATTTTCTCAGGCAAACATATCCATAATGACATGCCTGTGCATCTAGCTTACACACAGCCCCGGGGCTGAGTCCCAGCATCACAGAAGATGGGGTGGTAGCACGCACCTGTAACCACAACACTCAGGAAGAGAAGGCAGGAGTATCAGAAGTTCAGGGTCATCCTCGGTTATATAGTAAGTTTGAGGACAGCCTAGGACCCTGTCTCAAAAGCAAACATATAAACCCTAGAGGTCCTGTACTTTTTATTTTTCTTGCCTAATTATAGCTTTAATGGAACATGTACTATCCAAACACACACTTGTATAAAGAAAATGTATGAAAAAAAGTTAGCTGCTAGAGACATAAGAATTGCTCTTTATACCTTTATATTAAATTGGTCCTTTTTTCTGTGCCAACTACCAGCAACCTTTTCCTGTATATGTAATTGTAAAAAAAAATGCAGGTTTTTCAAGGGAACCTTTTTTTTTTTTTTGGTTTTTCAAGGCAGGGTCTCACTTTTAGCTCAGGCTGTAGAATTCTCTATGTAGTTTCAGGGTGGCCTCAAACTCACAGTGATCCTCCTACCTCTGCCTCCCGAGTGTCGGGATTAAAGGCGTGCGCCACCGTGCCTGGCACAGGGGACATTTAAAAAATTATCTTTTAAAATTGAATAACAAATTATCCCACAAAATTTTATAAGTTAAAAATAGTGCTTGCATTTATTTCTGGAAAATAATTTCTAGTATAGCTATTATATTATCAGGAAAGGATTGTCAAGAATGAAGATGCCAATTTTTAACTCCCTTAATACATTTAAACAAGGCACACTGCACCTTGTTTGTATGTGCATCTGCTTACATGTGTCTTTCTCTTCTCCCCAACTGCAGCCCTCAGAACAATTTTAGAGATTAGCAATAAAAAGTGCTTTATTAAGCTGGGCGTGGTGGCGCACACCTTTAATCCCAGCACTCGGGAGGCAGAGGTAGGAGGATCACCGAGAGTTGGGGGCCACCCTGAGACCACAGAGTGAATTCCAGGTCAGCCTGGGCTAGAGGGAAACCCTACCTTGAAAAACCAAAAAAAAAAAAAAAAAAAAGTTTTTTATTTACTAGTTAATATTTGCAGAGTGGATCTGTAGGCACTGTTTAAGAACAAGTCATGGGCTGGAGAGAGATGGCTTAGTGGTTAAGGTGCCTGCCTGCAAAGCCTAAGGACCCATGTCCAACACTCCAGGTCCCACGTAAGCCAGACCCACAAGATGATGCAAGTACACAAGGCCGCACATGTGCACAAGGTGGTGCACTTGTCTGGAGTTCAATTGCAGTGGTTGGAGGCTCTGGCGTGCCAATTCTCTCTCTCTCTCATTAAAACAAGAAGACGAAGAAGGAGTTCCACTCAGTTCTTCAAAAATCCTATCAGTTATAGACTTTGGTCATTCTCATTTCTTTTTTTTTTTTAATTTTTTATTTATTGATTTGAGAGTGACAGACACAGAGAGAAAGACAGATAGAGGGAGAGAGAGAGAATGGGCGCGCCAGGGCCTCCAGCCACTGCAAACGAACTCCAGACGCGTGCGCCCCCTTGCGCATCTGGCTAACGTGGGACCTGGGGAACCGAGCCTCGAACCGGGGTCCTTAGGCTTCACAGGCAAGCGCTTAACCACTAAGCCATCTCTCCAGCCCATGGTCATTCTCATTTCATTGAAGAAAAAACTAAAACTAATTTGCCCAAGACCACACAGTGAGAACTAGGGTCCCAAACTCACACTTTTTTTTTTCCTACGAGGTAGGGACTCACCCTGGCCCAGGCTGACCTGGAATTCACTGTGTATTCTCAGGGTGGCCTCGAACTCACGGCAATCCTCCTACCTCTGCCTCCCAAGGGCTGGGGTCAAAGGTGTGCGCCACCTCATCTGGCTCCCAAACTCTTAACCACTATGTCCAATTTTGTTTCACTTATCTCACATGACCTATAAACAATATCATAAAGAAGACATGACATTTTCCCCCTTTTTTGATCTTGTTTTGTTTTCTTCCCTTTGTGGCAAGATCTCTCTAGCTCAGGCTGGCCTGGAACTCACAGTGATCCTTCTATCTGAGCTTCCTTAGTACTAGGAATCATTATTCCCTTTTAACAGATGAGGCATTTGAAGCTCAGAGGCTAAGTCACGTGTTTACAGTCATTAGCTCAATGGAGCATTATAGTACGAAGTCTCTGTGAAAGGCACTGAGGAAAATGTGGCAAGAAGATTGGGAACTGCTCTTTTCAGATGGCAGAAAAGACATGGATGGGCTGGAGAGGTGTTTCAGTGGCTAAAGACACTTGCTCACAAAACCTAATGGCCCAGTACCCATGTGAAGCCAGATGTACAAAGTGGTGCATGCATCTGGAATTCGTTTGCAGTGAGTGTTAGGAGGTCCTGATGTTTCCATACTCATTAATATTATATCTGCCTCTGTCTCAAATGAATACATAAAGTTTTTTTCTTCTTTTTTTTTTTTTTGTGTGTGTGTTTTCAAGGTAGGGTCTCACTCTAGCCCAGGCTGACCTGGAATTCACTATGTAATCTTAGGATGGCCTCAAACTCACAGCAATCCTCCTACCTCTACCTCCCGAGTGCTGGGATTAAAGGTGTGCACCACCACACCTGGCTCATAAAAAGGTTTTTTAAAAAGAGAAAGAGACATAGATAGATGACAAGTGATGGGCATAGGATGGTAAAACCAGCTCAGAAGCCTTAAAGGTGCTATGTTTTTTATGGTGCTGGGAATCTCCTCAAGGCCATGGGCTCCGCCCCAGCCCACAAAGGGGTTATCTTCAATGGTGGAGGCTTTGATGAGAAGTGAGGCGGCCGGGGAGCAAACGTGTTCGTGCCTTCTCACTTTGTGGTATGGGGTGATAAGGAAGAGAGATGTAGGGAATGTATTTTCTTCAGGGCCAAGGGGATTTTAATACAGGTGAGAAGAAACAGGAAGACCTGTAGCAGAATATTAAAAAATAGGGTTTTAGGGCTGGAGAGATGGCTTAGCGGTTAAGCGCTTGCCTATGAAGCCTAAGTACCCCGGTTCGAGGCTTGTTTCTCCAGAACCCACATTAGCCAGATGCACAAGGGGGCACATGTGTCTGGAGTTCGTTTGCAGAGGCTGGAAGCCCTGGCGCACCCATTCTCTCTCTCTCTGTTTCTGTCACTCTCAAATAAATAAAGTTTTTTTTTTAAAAAATAGGGTTTCATTTTTTGTGGGAAGGGGCTCCAGAGATGACAAATGGCCAAGTTTAGAGTGTAGCAGTTGGTTAGATGCGCAGTGGCTGCCTGGCCATTCACCTTTCCCCTCAATTACCTGTTCTTGCCCCTTACCTAGCGTTGCCTACAGCATTCCCACAGAGCTGCGTGCTTTGTGCACTTCCTGAAAATGGACTCGTTCCTCTGCAATCCTTGGTGACTATTTCCTCCCAGTACACAGCCCCTGCCCCCTCCCCATGCACCAGCACATCCACCATGTGGATGAAGGTGCCGTCTCTAACGCAAGAACGCAAGCTTGGAGCACTGCGAGAAGACTCATTCCACCTCCTGCGCTTGGGGAAGCTTGCGCCCCTGACTGCAGCTGGCAGCCACCCTGTGAGAAAGAGTGGGATCTGATCTCCACTGAAGTAAACACTGTGGTAGAAGAAAGGGAGGAAACGAAATATTTAACGACATCACTGAGCCCCTGGATCAACTAACTCTCCAGCCTGGCTTAGAGCCAGACTTTCCGGTTGTGTCAGTCAATAAATCCCCTTGACTATTTTAAGTCAGGTTAAGTGTAGTTTTAAGTTTCTTTGGCTTCATATAGGATCCTAACTGGTAAAGGAGTAAAAACTGACAAAGGAGGCCAGAGTATAAGAAATAATGAATAGGGTCTTACATGCTTCTGCGTGTGTGTGTATTTGTATGTGTGTGGGTGCTTGTGTGTGCATGTGTGTGGAGGCTAGAGGTTGATGTCAGATGTCTCCCTCAATTGTTTTCCACATTACTTTTTTTTTTTTTTTTTTTGAGGTAGGGTCTCACTCTAGCTGAGGTTGGCCTGGAATTCACTATGTAGTCTCAGGGTGGCCTTGAACTCATGGCAAACCTCCTACCTCTGCCTCCTCAGTGCTGGGATTAAAGGTGTGCGCCACCACACCTGGCTTCTTCTTTGTTTTTTTTTTTAATATTTATTTATTTGAGGGAAAGATGCACATGGAGAGAACAGGCGTGCTCAGGCCTTGCTAGGGCCTCTAGCCACTGCAAACAAACTCCAGATGCATGTGTCAGCTTGTGCATCTGGTTTACATGGGTCTTGGGGAATTAAACCTGGGTCCTTTGAATTTGCAAGCAAGTGCCTTAACCACTAAGCCATCTCTCCAGCCCACCATCTTGCTTTTGGAAACGCAGTTTCTGAATGAACCTAAAGCTCACCAATTCAGCTAGACTAGCTGGCCAGCAAACCGGTGCTTGGTTTACAGGAGTGACTGCCGAGCCCAGCTTTCATGCGTGTTCTAGGGATGTGAACTCACGTCCTTGTGCTTACAGAGCAAGTACTTTACCAACTGAGCTCCCAGCCCCGAGGGTCTTACATTGTCGATGTTGCCCCACCTACGAAGTTCACTGTGTACAGTTAGCTGAAAATGTCTAAAAGAATTATCTCTGCAACCCCTCATGGCTATGGAGAGCCAAGGTCTCTAGGAATTATCTCTGCAACACCTCATGGCTATGGAGAGCCAAGGTCTCTAAGAATTATCTCTACGACCCCTTACAGCTGTGGTGAGCCAAGGTCTCTAGGAATTATCTCTGTGACCCCACACAGTTATGGAGAGCCAAGGTCTCTAAGAATTATCTCTGCGACCCCTCACGGTTATGGAGAGCCAAGGTCTCTAAGAGTCAGCCATGGCCATGACTCTGCTTCCAAGCAAGTTCAAGTGCTCACAGAAAGGCTGACATTGACATCACTGAGTTCTGCAGGCAGTAAGTAGGATAACGAGGTCTGAAAATACAGGCCTTCTTCTCTTTCGCTCCTCTGTGAACAAATCAATGACTGTGGGTAAATTTTTATTCCTGACAGACAGCTTTAAAGTAAAATGACATTAACCTGGTGTCGGGGTGCATGCTTTAATTCTAGCACTCAGGGGCAGAGGACTGCTGTTAGTTCGAGGCCAGCCTGGGACTACAGAGTGAGTTAGTTCTAGGCCAGCCTGGACTAGTGTGAGACCCTACCTTGAAAAGAACAAAAATAAAATAAAATTACATCAATCATTTCACTAAGATGACTTCTACTGATTTTCATTACCTAATGTTTATCAAGTTTTTTTTTTTTTTTTTTTTTAAGCAGGGCATCCCATAACTCAGACTAGCTTTGACTTGCTAATCCTCCCGCTTCCACCTCCCAAATGCTGGGGTTGCAGATAGGTGCCACCAAGCTTGGCAAAAGGTTGCCATTTGATCACACCATGAAGTCAGATAATCACTTGAGCTCAGTTGAGAAAGATGTCAATACTTCCACTTGGCCAATGGACATGCCACAACAGGGTTTCCATTGTAACTAATAAAAAGCTACTCTTCCTTAATGTGGTATCAGTCTCCCCCAATAAATGTCAGAGGGCTAAAGAGAAATCAGTTTGAAATCACGACATCATGGGTCAACAGAACACAGTCAACATTCTATCTTAACATCCTTTTCTCACCTGAGATTTTATCTGAATATCTCTAAGGGTTTATAGGTTTTTTTTCTCTTCTTCATTTTTGGAGGTAGCATCTTGCTCTAGCCCAGGCTGACCTGGAATTCAATATGTAGTCTCAGGGTGGCCTTGAACTCACGGCGATCCTCCTACCTCTGCTTCCCAAGTGCTGGGTTAAAGGCGTGCGCCACAGCTCCCGGCTGGATTTATATTTCTTATTGCCAGAGGAAGGGAATGGAGCCAGGGGCCTTCCTTATCATTCTAACATCTGACCTATGCGAATGTTCGCTCTGCAACTTGTCTGCATTTTCATTGTCATCTTAGTGTCCCTCTTCTTTCTTTGTGTTAGTTATCAGATTGATTCAATGTTTTGGATGTTGGCACACAGATGCCTCACCCTTGTGCCCCTGCAGCTGTGGAGAGCTGGTTGAAGCACAGTACACCTGCGGCGACCCTCAGCCATGTTTGTTCTGAGAATCTAGCGTGACCTGCAGCCGGTGAAGCAGGCAGCACAGCATGAGCCTGCGTCTCGCTACACGAGCTACTATGTACGTCTATGTGAAAGTGAATGTCTACACAATCAGAAACCCTTAGTCTAATTGATTTTTGTTCTTAAATAAATTATTAGGGGTTGGGGAGATGGCTTAGTGGTTAAGGTGCTTGCCTGCAAAGCCAAAGGACCCAGGTTCAATTCCCCAGTACCCACGTGAGCCAGATGCACAAGTTGGTGCATGTGTCTGGAGTTTGTTTGCAGTGGCTAGAAGCCCTAGCATGTCCATTTTCAATCTCTCTCTCTCTCACTCATAAATAAATAAAAATCAAATGTTTCAAAAAGGCACTGGGCTGGAGGGATGGCTTAGCGGTTAAGGCACTTGCCTGCAAAGCCAAAGGACCTTGGTTCAACTCTCCAGTACCCATGAAAGTCAGATGCACAAGGTGGCGCAGGCATCTGGAGTTCGTTTGCAGTGGCTGGAAGCCCTGGGGTGCACATTCGCTCTCTCTCTCTCTTTCTCTCTCTCTCTTACCCTCTCTCCAATAAATAAATAAAAATAAAATATTTTTTCAAAAAGTTGGGTATTGATGAAGGTTGTTGCGATCTCTTGTGTCCAAACAAACAAGCAATGAAATGCTCAGTGAAGAAAGCAAGCTGTAAAGGCCTGGACGGAGATCACTGGCTGGCATCATTTCATTAGGACAAATGGACATGGTGCAGTCGTCTGAGTTAATAATTGCTTTGAAACTTCTGCAAACCATTTTGTGGGATGTACTTTGAGAAGTGTTCTGCCTCACTGACTCACGTTCCCCAAAGCACGGCTTAAAGGCTCCCTCTGGCTACTCTAGTTCATGGCACTTGAGCTTTGATCACCTTTCATGCGAGCCACTCATTTCAAGCACTTACTTTTATTTGAAAGTAGAGAATGGAAAAAACAGAGAGATGGGCTGGGAATGGCTTCCTGGTTAAGGCATTTGCCTGAAAAGCCTAAGGATCCAGGTTTGATTCCCCAGAACCCTCATATGCTATGTGTCTGGAGTTCGTTTGCAGTGGCTGGAGGCCCTTGTGCACCCATTCTCTCTCTCTCTCTCTTTGATTTTTCAAGGCAAGGTCTCACTCTAGTCCAGGCTGACCTGGAATTAACTATGTAGTCTCAGGATTTCTCTCTTTCTCTAATAAATAAATAAAAAATAAAAATAAAATTTCAAAAAACAAGGAACACAATGTGAAAGAGAAAGGAAACGGACACACCAGGGCATCTTGCCACTGCAAGCAAACTCCAGATGCCTAAACCACTTTGTGCATTTATGCTTTGTGTGGTTACTGAGGAATCAAACCCAGGTTTTCCGGCTTTGCTAGCATGTCTTTAGCCACTGAACCATCTGCCCAGCTCCATTTCAGACATTTAAGTTACCATTATGTATGTGTTCAATTACTCTGTCTTGTACGGTAAACACACTGGGGATTTTCTCAGGCACAATTGTTACCTTACGTTTCTTCATCACGCACCCTCACACTGACAGTGTGGAGCACAAAGCAGAGAGATGCGCATTATACATGAGACATGAGATGGCGCGGATAAAACGAAGACATGACGGACACCACCCTCCTTTGTGATCACAGGTAATTGTGCATACGAGAAACCGTGTTTGATCAGAGCCAAGACCACGCTGAAATCAGATAATGCACTGTAACACCCACGTCCCAGCACCACACGTTTGCTACGTCCTTTCCCATGGCATTGCTGGGTTTCATTACGTGGCTTGTGTACTTCCTGGAAATGATCCCAATTCTTTGAAACACTTGGCAAATATTCCCAGTATTTGCTTACTTCTCAACAGGCAGCCACTGAGATCTGGATTTGGTCATTCCTGCCCCAGTCTGGAACAGCTATAAATGTTTATCTTAATTATTTCTCACCTGGCTATTTTCTCAGAAATGTTCCCTGCTAGCCATTTTTCTATTGTTCACAAAGTTATCTTTTCCATCCATTGCTTTGACTAAATCATCTCTTTTCTTTCAACTCAACAGGCCATCACTCAGGTTTAGGATCTTTTCATAGAGCACATAAGACTCCTTTATTTAAAAAAAAAAAAAAGTCTTTTAAAGACAGGGTCTTAGTGTAGCCCGGGTTGGCCTTGAATTTGTGATTCAGCCTCCTGTGTTGTTGGGATTACAGGCGAGTGCTAACAGGCCTGGCCCTGGAGCCCCGCTCACTTCCCCAGCACCACGGCCCAGGCTTGCACCACCCTGAGGCTCACCTTCTCCCCAGACTCTTAGCCACTTTCCTCCTTGAAGCCTTCAGCCAGGCAGCGCCTTGTTGACTAGGCCTCTGCTGTCCACCATAGAAGTCACATGCTGTTATTTAAATTAAGACTAAGTAATTAAATTTGTACTAAATTAGTACCTCAGTTGTACTAGGCATATTTCAAATATTCAACAGCCACTTGTGCTAGGTGGCTACCATACTGGGCAGTGTTGACAGACGACATTTCCACCCTGTAGGTATGCCTAACGGACAGCTCTGTCTAGATGACCTCGGTCCTGAAATGCCAGCTGGCAGTGTGTGGGTGCCAAGTAGCCCTGGCTGTGCCCTCCCCCAGGTATGCTCACCCTTCCAGCTGTAAACCAGGTCACTGTGACCCTCCTCTGGAAGGAAGACTGGCAAACAATGACAGAAATGGAGAACTCGGGCAGTGCTAAACCCTCACCTGGGCTGGAGAGATGGCACAGTGGTTAAGGCACTTGCTTGCAAACCCTAATGACCCAGATTTGATTCCCCAAAACCCATGTAAAGCCAGATGCACAAAGTGGCATGTGCGTTTGGCATTTGTTTGTAGCAGCTAGAGGCCCTAGCATGCTCATTCTGTCTGTTACTTCTCTCTATCCCTGTCTGCTTACAAGTGGATAAATTAAA
Organism: Jaculus jaculus; assembly: GCF_020740685.1. Classification (NCBI taxonomy): domain Eukaryota; kingdom Metazoa; phylum Chordata; class Mammalia; order Rodentia; family Dipodidae; genus Jaculus; species Jaculus jaculus. Next base: position 12,144,063 of record NC_059121.1, read on the forward strand.
AAACAAAAACAAAAAACTTAGCTGGGCATGGTGGTGCACACTTTTAATCCCAGCACTGGGGAGGCAGAGGTAGGAGGATCACTGTGAGTTCAAGGCCACCTTGAGACTACATAGTGAATTCCAGGTCAGTGAGACCCTACCTTGACAAACCAAAAATAAATAAAAACCCCCTCACCTAACCCTTGAAATGCTGAGGAATAAATATGAATAAGCACTGTTCAAGAGAATGGTATTTCAGAAAAGATTTCATTAATTTATTTATTGTCCTTATATGTGCATATGTATGATGTGTGTATGCGTGTGTGCATTTCAGCACGTGTACTACGGTGCATGTGTGGAGGTCAAGAGGTCAACCCTGAGTGTCAGGACTGGCCTTCCTCTTTGCTTGCAGCAGGGTCTTTCATTGTTCACTGTTGTAAACATCAGGCTGGCTGGGCTAGGGGCTTCCGGGCTTTTCCTGACTCCTCTTCCCATCTTGCCATAGGAGGCTGGGATTACAGACTCCTGCTGCTCTGTCTGCCTCATGAGGGTTCTGGAGGTGCGAACTCAGACTGGCATGCTTGCTCAGCAAGCACCTTACCACTGAGCCATTTCTTCAGACACCCTGCCCTTAATTTTAGGTTTCCCTTCCAAGTACTAACCAGGCCCAACATTGCTTAGCTTCTGATATCAGATGGGATTGTAAGCCTTTCAGGGTGATATGGCTGTAGACGCCTTAATTTAAAAATAAACAAAAACCACAGAGTCTTATTTATTAACTGTGTTTACCAGGACAGAAGATCAAGTTAGAAAATTTTACCTAAGAGTTTTTGGTATAGGACTGTGGCCTAACAAACACATGTCAGCTCACTACTTTCTCTGCCCCGAGTGCCCTTCATATCACACAACCTGCCTCTAATCCCAGATGTTTAGCATTGCCAGATGGTGACCCCCTCCCCCACAATTTCAGTCTCTTTCTGATAATCAAACTTCCCGACACCCCCTTGCATGCAGCTCGGCATTTTCCACTTTGTCCTTACTGAAGCCTGATGCTACAGCTTGGGTTGTTGTTGTCTGGTTTTTGAGATAGGGTCTCACTATGTAGCCCAGGCTAGCCTAGAATTTACTATGCTCCAGGGGCATTGAATTCTTTTTTTTAAATTTTTTTTGTTTATTTTTATTTATTTATTTGAGTGACAGAGAGAGAAAGAAGGAGAGAGAGAAAAAGAGAGGGAGGGAGAGAGAGAAAGGGCACGCCAGGGCCTCCAGCCACTGCAAATGAACTCCAGATGGTGCGCCCCCTGTGCATCTGGCTAACATGGTTCCTGGGGAATTGAGCCTCGAACCGGGGTCCTTAGGCTTCACAGGCAAGCACTTAACTGCTAAGCCATCTCTCCAGCCCCAACATTGAATTCTTTTTTTTTTTTTAATTTTTATTTATTTATTTGAGAGCGACAGACACAGAGAGAAAGACAGATAGAGAAAGAGAGAGAGAATGGGCGCGCCAGGGCTTCCAGCCTCTGCAAACGAACTCCAGATGCGTGCGCCCCCTTGTGCATCTGGCTAACGTGGGACCTGGGGAACCGAGCCTCGAACCGGGGTCCTTAGGCTTCACAGGCAAGCGCTTAACCGCTAAGCCATCTCTCCAGCCCTGGCATTGAATTCTTGATCCTCCTACTCAGACCCCCCAAGTGCTGGGATTAGAGACATGTGTCTGCCTACACTTTAGATCTTAGGTATTTCCCAAAGGTCCACAAATTAGGCTTAAATTCTAGTCTGCAGCCTGACTGGAAGTAGCAGAATCTTTAGGAGGTGTGGCGCAGAGAAGGGAAATTAGAACACTGGGGGCGAGTCCTCAGAGAAGAGACCCAGATCCTGACTGCGTCCTGGTTGACATGAGGTGTATAGGCTGCTCTGCATGCAGTCCCACCATGATGAACCATGATGAACCGTGTTGCCAAAGGCCCACAGTCACAGGAGCAAGGAACTGTGCACTGTAACCTGTGAAATCATAAACCAAAGTCAACCCTTCCTCCTGGGAAGCTGTGCATCTGAGGTGTTTAGTCACAGGGCAGGCAGCTGACGGTTACGACAGGGTTCCTGGGGACTGGAGGACCCTCGCTCTCTCAAGCTTCTCATGCAACCCGGCCTGGCGTAGGCAAGCCTGGCCCCAGAGCCTAGAGGGCTTCCCATTTCATTACTGTACGACAGTTCTAATCCTCCGAAGGCTGCTGCCTGCCTGCCAGGCCACTCACAGGCTCTCTCTACTGCTGCCATAACCTCACTACCTGCCCCTTCCCCACATTTACCAAAGGCTGGGCCACCCACTGTAAGCTCCGCAGTCAGCCTGGGGTAGCAGGCGAGCCACACCGCTTCCTTAACTCCAGGTCCGCGAGCTCCTTCCCTCTGAGATCGCTTGTGCTGACACTTCCGCCGAGGCTCCCCACTTAGGAACTGACCACACAGACGACGGGGGTGCGTCATCTATCTTACTATCTGTTAAGAGGCTGGCTACTCGAGCCAAGCAGTATGGCAAGATTCCACATGCATTGCCTATTTCATCCACCTGACAAAGTCAAAGACAGGCATCATTAACCTGATTTTGCTGGGCACACAGAAATGAAGTTGCTCAAGATCACACTGCAGACAGGGAGCCGTACTCTGCTCCACTGACGGTGCAACTGTATCCCACAAAAGGAAAACATCGGATTTCCCACCAGGTGCACCTGTCTCCTCCACTGTTTTCAGCTAGGGCGAGTGTCAGGTTAAACTGCAGCTGAAGCTCAGACCTGACAGCACCGGTGATGTGTATCTCCACGACGCCCGAGGGATCACTGCAAGGGCCGGCAGCGCTGTCCTGCTTTAGCTCCCTGCAGGCCGGGCAGCTTCTCATCATCCACTGCCAAAGACTGAAACAACTCAGACTGGGACTAGCTGGGCAGCTGCCCTTTGCACCAGGTTTTCATTCTTTTCCAGTCTTCAGTCAGTGTTCTTAGGTAATCCATAAGCCACTTGAAACAAATACATACCCAGGATGCAATAACACGTTCTTCCTCCAAGTCCTCAAACGTACAAATCACGGTCCTTATCAAAGGACTCAGCAGAGGCATTCTAAGAAAACTTTCACTGCAGCAAACACTGGGACTTGATTCTCTGTTGTTTCCTCTCATAAGAGATGCTAATGGGTAGCACAGTGGTAGAATACTTGCCTAGCATGTGCAAGGCCCTAGGTTCAATTCCTAGCAACACACACACACACACACACACACACACACACACACACACACACACACGAAGGGGGGAATGGAGAGAGATGGGGAGACTGAGATTGATAACTCCTGAAAGTATACCTACAATGCAAATAGATTATATTACTTTTTAAAGGCTCACTGGGTATGAAGGGGCATCTGAAGATGAGCCCACAGAGACCACGGGCAACCCTGCTGCGGAGGCCCCGGGGTGGGGTGGGGGAACATGACAGGCCAGCCCATGAGGAGGATGACCAATATGCCCGTAACGTTCACAATCAACTTTTAAAAGAGAACATTTAAAAAAGGGGACTTCCCAGAGAATAAACTAGGAATCTGTTTTTCTTTCAGTAAATACACTGAGGTTAGTTACAAACATGAAAAAAGACAGGGCAGGAGCGATGGCTTAGCGGTTAAGGCACCTGCCTGTGAAGTCTAAGGACCCATGTTCAACTCTCCAAGAGCCCATGTGAGTCAGATGCACAGTGACGCAAGCATACAAGGTGGCACATCAGTGGCTGGAGGTCCTGGAGGGCCAATTCCCTCTCTTCCTTGCTCTTGCCCATGTACGTACATATGTGTGTGTGTGTGTATGCGCCAGTCTGTTGGGCTTGCCTCAAAAAAATGAAAGAGCTTAAACGTTTAAAAATATTTTATTTATTTGACAGAGAATGAGAGTAAGAAAGAGACAGAGTAAACGTGCATGTGCACGAGAGAGGAGGGGGGAGGGGAGAGAATGGGCATTCCAGGGCCTCTAGCCAATGCAAACCAACTCCCAGACACACACGGTACCTTGCGCATCTGCCTTGTGTACACACGGTACCTTGTGTGTACTGGGGAATCAAACCTGGGTCCTTTGGCTTTGCACGCAAGTCCTTAACCACTAAGCCATGCCTCTAGCCTGTCAGCTTAGACTTTTTAAAAAGAAACACAGGAGAAAGATTAGATATCTGATGGTAAGTTCTTTGTGAATAGCAGGATAGAAATATACAGAGAACAGAGCAGGAAACTGCTTTGGGGAATCTGAGATGTCAATGAAGATGTGAGTTCCTAGCTGTCTGAGTCTTTCCGGTGGCTGTAGGTTTGGTGGGGGCAGGGATTTAATGGGGCCTGAGGGATGGGAAGTAAGGCTTGACTTTGACTGTGTATGTTCTTGTGATTTTCATAATGACAGAAACTAAAATCTTTTCACTGGGTCTCTAAGAGTACTAAAATTTGGTGGTTGCTAAATCTTGCTAGAAATTGAGGCAGTTTGTTTTTAATAACTGTGAGGTTCTTCTCCCATTCTATGCCTAGAAACTGAACTTGGTTCTCTTCTTTTATATCATTTGTAAAACAGAATTGTTTTATTATTTGCTGTTGATGAAAGCTAACACCTGAACTAGAGTATCACAGTTTTTAAAAATTATTTTTAAAATTTTATTTATTAGAGATTGACAGAGACACAGAGAGAGACAGAGAGAATGGGCATGCCAGGGTCTCCAGCCACTGCAAATGAACTCCAGACACATGCGCCACCTTGTGCACCTGGCTTATGTGGGTCCTGGGGAATCAATCCTGGATCTTTTGGCTTTCCAGGCAAGTGCCTTAACCGCTAAGCCATCCCTTCAGCCCGAGCATCTCTTTTATCTCAAACGGCACTTGTGTATTCTAGGAAATATTACTTACATTAGCTACTTCTAAATGAAAACCCCTTTAGATTGATGTTATAGGATCTATTTGTTGATTTGCTGGTTACTTGTTCTATATAATCTACTAATTTTTTTTTTTTTTCAAAAAGGAACCTTTCTTAAAGATCATTTCAACTCCCCCCCCCCCACCCCGGAGGGTCTCTAGCCCAGGCTGACCTGGAATTCACTATGTAGTCTCAGGCTGGCCTTGACCTCACTGCACTTCTTCTATTTCAGCCTCCCATGTGCTGGGATTAAAGGCATGAGCCACTATGTCAGGCACCTTTTGTTAATATATAGGCTGGAAAATTATAAATTATAAAACATTATAAATGAAGCCCTAATCCTGTGTTTAGTACTCAGCAAAGATTTGCTGAAAAGATTAAAATCTGTGTGAATACTGACCGTTATCACTGCCCACGTCACCCATTGTTCAGCTGGAGACATCCAGCAAGGCTGACTATCTGTTATCCCACATCCGTCACCAGAGTAACGTAAACATTTGATTTCCAAGTCTATTATAATGTAAGCTCCATGGGAACAGGGTCTAGTCTACATCTTAGAAATGTTTGCATTCTTTTTTTAAATTAATTGCTGATTATATTTTTAAGCATTTTATTTATTTGTTTGTTTATTTACTTGTTTGCAAACAGAGAGAGAGAGAAGACAGACAGAGAGAATGGGCATGCCACGGCCTCCAGCTGCTGCAAACAAACTCCAGACGCATGTGCTACTTCGCACGTCTGGCTCTACGTAGTTACTGGGGAATTGAACCTGGGTCCTTTGGCTTTGCTGTCAAGTGCCTTAACTGTTAAGCCACCTCTCCAGACCCATGTTTGCATTCTTGGTGAAAGCAGAAGGAATTGCTCAGCACACCACATGTGTTGCAATTACTGTATCAGTGAGCGTACTAGAGATTCAAAACAAAACAAAACTAAATTCTTCTGTCCTCGAATGACTCCCAAGTTCAGTCCAAGGCACCAAATAAGTTGGGCAAGCAACGGAGCAAACAAACGGTGGGGCTAAACCAGCGGAGCTGCTGGAGAGCAGCAGAGACCGGAGGAGAGGGTCGGGACTCCTTCCGGAGGCTGAGTCGTCTTCAGAACAGAGCGGAGGCCAGCCAGGTGCATTTCCCCGCTCTTGCTTCCACCTGCTGGTATAGGAAGGGATTTTTTAGAACTGGACATAAGTTCTGGCAGCGTTAGAAAACACTACGGAAGCAGCGTGCTTTCAAAGTCCTCTTGTCAAGGACTTTCAGTAGCTGTCACTCAAAATAAGTACACCATGAATTTAGTTAGCTACGAGTACTTTTGAGTTACGGTGAATTATCTTAGACATGGAAGCACTTTGGTATTTATTCAGAGCAGCCTCTAGTGTCTGATAAAGCCAAAAACACCCGTGTGTTTCATTTGAGACGGAGCCTGGCTATGTTGCCTCCTGCGTTCGCCTCTGGAGTGCTGGCATTTCAGGTCTGTGCCACTGTACCCATCCTCATGATCCAATTCTGCCTCTGTACAGTCCGTTTTTTGTATTAAAAGCAGCATCACAACTGTTGACTAGAAAATGACCATTTTAACTTTTATAGCCAAGTTTGTGTCTTTCTTTTTCTTGTACATTCTTTCCTTCCCTCTCTCCCCTTTCCTTTCTTCTTTTAGAAGTACTGGAGATTGAACAGAGGTCCTTGTGAATGCTAGACAGGCTTTGCCATTGGGCTACACCTTAGCCCTTTAGTTTTCTTGGCATGTAGTGAAAATACAATGAAGAAACAATGCCACACACTAGCTTACTGGGTACAAGTCAAGGCTTACAAGAATTCACTGCCCAACTACTCCCCTGGGAATTACTGATATAGTTTCAATAACTTCAAAGAAACAAAAAAGGAGTTGATTTTGTTTTCAAAAATAGTTGACACTATTTTAGATTTTGGAAATTAATGGAAAAGTGCTTATTTCCAAACTTCATTGTGAATGAATGAAAAGGAACTCTTTAAAATTATTCTTTCTAAAAAATAGGAGAATAAGCCAGGCGTGGTGTGGCACGCCTTTAATTCCAGCACTCGGAGGCAGAGGTAGGAGGATCGCCGTGAGTTCGAGGCCACCCTGAGACTCCATAGTGAATTCCAGGTCAGCCTGGGCTAAAGTGAAACCTTACCTCGAAAAACCAAAAAAAAAAAAAAAAAAAAAAAAGAAAGAAAGAAAAAAAGAAAAAAAAATAGGAGAATAAAAAGATGTTAGAAAATGTTTAAGGTTGTATGAGAGACTTGGGATATGAGAAAGGATATGACAAATATTTGTTGTTTGACAAGGAGAATATTGAGTAAAGGTTCATATCACAAAATTATAGAAATTCAGGTGCTAAAACAAGTAACAGGTGACAATAGCCTAATTTTCTCTTCATCTTGGGCATGACACACAATAATCTACATGTTTTTGTCATCAATGAACTTGAAATGTTTGCTAACTTCTGCAAATGCCCTATGCAAGTCAGATCAGACCATGAGAGGTCTTCAATGATTCATCAGTCAAGGGCCTGGCTGCATATACGCAAAACCACAGCTCAGAAAAGACATCCGCTTTTACGAGTCTCTAAAAGCATGAATAAGAATTGCTTCTAGAACATCTGATTAGTACTAGAGCACACTTTTCAGAAATGAAATCCTTAGTAAAATGCTCTGGAGACACGATTCCTCTCTTTCAGCGCAGAACTTCATGCTCCAGCTTCTCGTTTATCTGTCGTGTAGGCATGGGCATTTTGTGGGCTGACCGATAATTAAGACTGGTTCAACTGCTAATAATGAGTTACAAATGGCATTGTGCTTGTATGTTTTTGAAAAATCCTTCCTTAGAGCTATACACTGAAGTATGGTGAACATAACAGAGTGAGAGCATATATGTTTCAAAACATCGGGGGTGGGAAAGCATAATATGAAAACAGCCAATGAGGTGACAGTTTTGAAGTATGGTGATGGAGAAGTTTGTTGCATAATTTATGATTAGAAATCTATACAATAGAAGTTTTAATATATTTAATCCCAGCACCTGGGTGGTAGAGGAAGGAGGATTGTCATGATTTCAAGGCCACCTTCGGACTACATAGTGAATTCCATATCAGACTGGGCTAGAGTGACACCCTACCTCAAAAAAAAATGTATTTAATAATTATTCTTGTTCCTAATTAGTTGCTAGTCTAAATTTAGATTTATTTAAAACCTGTGGTGTCTATGTGAATACACTCATGCTGACAAATGCGTTCAACAACACTGACAGAAAGCTTATTTTCCTCATTTTCAGACATAAAACTGGGGAACAGAGGAGCTAAATACCTTATTTAAGGTCACAAAGCTCGACATGCTAGTAACCCAGGCAGCCTTACTCCCAAGTCAATGCTATTAAACTATACTGTCTGGCTGATCACACCGCCACTTTTGCAATCCTGCCATTCTTCTTAAGTTGCCCCAATCATTAATCTAATGCATCATTAGTCTGCCTGCCCTCCCCTGCCCTCTTCTCTCTCTCTCTCCCCCACTCCTTTCCTTCTTTCTTGTCCTGGTTGACAGACAGGTAGGGACTTAACCAGAGTTTGGCCTTTGTGGCACTGGGATTGACCCATTACTGTTCAGTTGATCTCACAGTGAAGCCCGGAGACACCATCGTGGGTCACATGTGAATATTCTATGAACAGTCAGTGTGAGAAGTGAGACTAGCAACACCAGCTTTCATTTCTACAGTACATGTACACTTGACAAATTTGACCTCAAGATGATAAAAATGTCAGAGTTTTGACAGTCTGTGTTTCAGAAGCCAACACTTTAAAGCAGGGAAAAGAGTTTGTTCACCCATAAAAGATAAAGAGTAGCCTTTAAAAATCCTTCCTAACCAAGATGAAAGATGACTAATTACCCAATTTAGCTCTTGTAGATTTGGAAGATGTGCTGAGACCAAAGGAAGCAGCTACTTAAATGAGCCCAAAGCCATTTACTTACATATGAAAGGCTCATCATGGTCTGGGCTGTGGGTAAGGCCACCTCATCCCAGAGCCTGAAATTTTAACTACTGACTAAACTGCTTCTTCCAGCCTAAAAGTAACACGTTAGCTAGTACAAAGCAAGCTACAAGAACTGTAGGACTTGGGTGTCTAATGGAGTGTGCCTTCTACAGCAGCCCCAGAGCGACAGGGCGGAGTGGGGGAAAGGAAGAAGTATAAGGTGACCAGGTTTCCACTCTGCAAAGCTATGAGACTGATTTTGCCAACTACCACACTGGAATACAGGAGAAACAGGTTAGAATGATTCCTTCTTTCCTTTTTTTTTCTGGGGGTGGGTGGGGAGGGCTAATGTGCATTTTATTTTATTTATTTGAGATACAGAGAGAGAATAGGTGCACCAGGGCCTTTAGCCACTGCAAATGAACTCCAAATACATGCTTCACCTTGTGCACCTGGCCTATGTGGGTACTGAGGAATCAAACCTGTGTCCTTAGGCTTTGCAAGTAAGTGCCTTAAGTGCTAAGCCATCTCACCAGCCTGTGCATGAACTTTTGATGTATTTAGCTTGTGATGCCAACAATGTCCTCTGGAGCTCAGGGGCGGGTAATGAGCATAGACCAGGTTGCTAAAGATAGAAAGGGGTTAACGTCTCAAGGAACTTGCTCATTACCATGGTAGAGAAACACACCGAATTCTTTTAAGAAACTGATGGATCACTAATGCATGCCAGACACAGATGACAATGCACTGCTATAAAGGCAGTTATGGAATGGCAGGCAAGACATTATAGCTGGATCAGAAAACAAAACTCAAGGAAACACTCGAGACTCCTCAGAAGAGGACACCAGTAGGAATTATCCAGGAGAAGATGATGGAGAAGTAGGAAAGCAAATTTGGAAATGTGAATATAATTGGCAAAGACCCATTTTTTCATCACAGACATATTATGTTCCAGGATTTATAACCAATTTGAAATTTTGATGAAATTTGAGATGAGTCTACAGATGTTGACAGGTGAGATTCTGTGGGATTTAAATTTTTTTAAAAATATGTTATTGCTTTATTTATTTGAGAGAAAGAGAGAGAATGAGAATGGGCACACAAGGGCCTCTAGCTACTGCAAACTCCATGTGTGTGTGCTATCCATGTGAATCTGGTTTATGTGGGCATTGGGGAATCGAACCAGGGTCCTTAAGCTTTGCAGGCAAGTGCCTTAACTACTAAGCAATCTCTCCAGCCCATCTGTAGGATCTTTTAATGTCATATGAGAAATCTTAAATTTCATACTGTAGGCAACAGAAAACTTCTGGTGAAGGTGGGCATGGTGGCTCAGCCTATAACAATACTGTAACCAATACTGGGGAGGCTGAGGCAAGAGGATCACTGTGAATTTGAGGCTAACCTAAGCTACATCCAGGCTAACCTGGGCTTCAGAGTGAGACCTTATCTCAAAATAACAACAAATGCTTTGGTGAGAGGCTAAAATTATACACTAAATTTTAGCTAGTCACTCTAGGAAATGTGGAGTAAAAGGCTGATTTTGAAGAGCAAAGGAGACCAGGTTACTATCATCCAGATAACAAGAATTAAAAATGGAGCTGGAGGGCTGGAGAGATGGCTTAGCACTTAAGTGCTTGCCTGTGAAGCCTAAAGACCCCAGTTCGAGGCTCAATTCCCCAGGACCCACGTTAGCCAGATGCACAAGGGGATGCATGTGTCTGGAGTTCATTTGCAGTGGCTGGAAGCGCTGGTGCACCTATTCTCTCTCTCTCTGCCTCTTTCTCTGTCTGTTGCTCTCAAATAAATAAATAAAAATTAAAAAAATTAAAAAATGGAGCTGGAGAGGTGGCTTAGTGGTGGAGGCACTTGCCTATGAAGCCTAAGGACCCAGGTTCGATTCCCCAGGACCCAAGTAAGTCAGATGCACAAGGGAGCACAAGTGTCTGGAGTTCTTCTACAGTGGCTAGAGGCCCTGGCGTGCCCATTTCCTCTTTCTTTATCTGCCTCTTTCTCTCTCTCTCTCTCTCTGTCAAATAAATGAAATAAATTTTAAAGAAGAATTAAAAATGACAGTAGGGGAACTGGAGAGATGGCTTAGGGTTAAGGCATTACCCTACAAAGATAAAAGACTGTGGTTCCATTCCCTAGAACCCACGCAAGCCAGATGCAGAAGGTGGCTCATGCGTCTGGAGTTCATTTGCAGTGGCTGGAGGCCTTGCTGTGCCCATTCTCTCTCTCTCTTTCTCTCTCAAATAAATAAAAAAAAATAAAATATTTAAAAATGACAATGGGAGAGAAAAGAATAGATCTAACAAATATTTAAGAGGCAAAACTGGTAGGACCTTGTGGAAGTCAGGATGCTATAATGTCTACTTTGGGTAAGTAGGTGGTCGGTCCACGACTGGAGGGCAGAAAAACGTCAGAAATGCTGCAACGCATGCGATCGGGTCTAGGAGCTACGACGAGGAGAGCTTCAGATGGGCGGCTTGCTTGCGAGGGCTCTCCGTGAGGTACGCTGGAGTGCACGACGCCATGCCTTGTCAAGTGGAAACACGAAGCTCAACAGCAGAACAGAGATGAGGTCGTGAAGATGTAAACCTCTGAGAAAGGACCGAGTCACTCAAGGAATTTACGTACACGTGTAGACAAGAAGCAACTTGAGGGAGGGTTCGATGTGCTCACAATTCCAGGTCATTATAGCGGGGGGGGGGGGGGGCATGGTGGCAGTGGAGGGAGGTGGCTGGTCACACTGCCTCCACAGTCAGGAAGACGAGAGAGGAAAGACGTAGAGCCAGGCTATAAAATCTCAAGGTCTACTTCCTCCAGCAAGGCCCCACCTCATAAACGTTCCACAACTATCTTTGTTTTGTTTTTTCCAGGTAGGGTCTCACTCTGTTGTCCCAGGCTGGCTTCAAACTCACAATCTTCCTGTATCTGCCTTTGTAGAGCTGGTATTAAAGGCTGGCACCAACTAAATCCCACAACTATTATTATTTGTTTATTGATTTTGGTTTTTCAATGTAGTGTCTTACTCTAGCCCAGGCTGACCTGGAATTCATTCTGTAGTCTCAGGGTGGCCTTGAACTCACAGCGATCCTCCTACCTCTGTTTCCCAAGAGCTGGGATTAAAAGTGTGTGCCACCATGCTTGGCCTTTTCAAGTCTTTTTTAAAAGACATGCACCACTATGCCTGGCTTATTGTGTTTATTGATTTGATCTTTGATAGTTCCACAACTACTTTAAAAAATATTTTTGTTTATTTATTTGCAAGCAGAAGAGATAGAGAGAAGACAGCCAGCCAGCCATAATGGACACACCAGGTCCTCTAGCTGCTGCAAACTTCAGATGCATGCACCACTTTATGCATCTGGCTTTACATTGGTACTGGGGAACTGAACCTGGGTTATTAGGCTTTGCAGGCAAATACTTTAACCACTGAGCCATTTCTCCAGCCCTCCGCAACTGTTTTTTTTAGCAACATGGTTTCCTAACTAAAATAATAGGCTGATTTTAATGTTTTTCAATTTTTTTGTTTAACACTTTTCTTGTTCATTATTATAATTATTAACTGTTTTATTTATTTGTTTGTTTACTTGAGAGTGACAGAGAGAAGGAGGCAGAGAGAGAGAGACAGAGACAGAGAGAATGGGTGCACCAGGGCCTCCAGCCACTGCAAATGAACTCCAGATGCATGTGCCCCCTTGTGCATCTGGCTAACATGGGTCCTGGGGAATCGAGCCTCGAACCAGGGTCCTTAGGCTTCAGAGGCAAGCACTTAACCACGAAGCCATTCTCCAGCCCAACTGTGTCTTTTTTTTTTTTTTTTTAAGATAGGGTGTTGCTATGTAATCCTGACTGATCTGATACTATGTAGCCCCAAACTGTCCTCCAACCTGTAACAATTCTCCTGTTTCAGCCTCCTGAGTGCAGAGATTAAAAGTGTGCACCAACACTCATAGCTATGATTTCATTAATCTCAATGTGCACTTTTAGGTAAGCTACCAGAAATACATTCTGAGATCACTGACATGCTTGAGAAGGGGGATTAAATTTCAATAAGCAAATAATACCAACTAAGTGGCTTATAAACAAGACCTGTTTTCATTGCCACCTGTCCTTGTGATACTTGGCAGTCATTGCACATAGTAACTACACTAAGTAAATGCTTATGGCAGAAGGAAGTTTTAGAGTTTATACACAGGATTTAATCAGTGATGTTCTACTACGCATTGTTTATGAAACTTCTCTCTCTCTCTCTCTCTCTCTAAAAAAAGCAAAACATATACGTATATTTGCGAGAGGGGGGCAGGGAGAGAGAAAGAATGGATGTGCCAGGGCCTCTAGCCACTCCAAATGAGCTCCAGACACATGTGCTGCCTTGTATATCTGGTATTGAGAAAATCAAACCTGGATCCTTTGGCTTCACAGGCAAGTGCCTTGATTGCTAAGCTATCTCTCCAGGCCAAAAGTATTTTGGGGGGAGGCAGAGGGTGTTTAAGGTAGGGTCTCACTCTAGCTCAGGCTGACCTGGAATTCCCTTTCTCAGGGTGGCCTTGAACTCACGGTGATCATCCTACCTCTGCCTCCGGAGTTCTGCGATTAAAGGTGTGCACCACCATGACTGGCTTCCAAAAATAAGGTGTTTTTCGAGGTAGGGTCTCACTCTAGCCAAGGCTGACCTGGAATTCACTATGTAGTCTCAGGGCGGCCTCGAACTCACAGTGACCCTTCTACCTCTACCTCCCGAGTGCTAGGGTTAAAAGTGTGCACCACCATGCCTGGCTCAAAAATAATTTCTCATGAGCAGTTACATACACCTTACCAAACAGCACTGAGTCCTTTTGCCTGTAAGAAAGTTTTTCATAGCTACGCATGGTGGCACACGATTTTAATCCCAGCATTTGGGAGGCTGAGGTAGGAGGACTGCTGAGAGTTCGAAGCCACCTTGAGACCACATAGTAAATTCCAGGTCAGCCTGCCTCCTACCTCGAAAAACAAAGAAAAAGGAAGGAAGGAAGGAAGTTTTTCATGTTTTCATTCCTTTTAGCTATTTCTGTGCCATTAAGAGGACAAAATCATTTGGCTCAAGGGGATGGAGAGAGTTAATGCAGCAGGCATGGGATGCATTCATGCATTCTGGGGTATGACATCATTTTGACTTCTTTGCGCTGAGGATTTTCCCACCCAGAAGGGCGACTACTACATGTCATTACTTTTTTAGTAAAAACATTTTTTTAATTTTTTTAAAAATTTATTTATTTATTTATTTGAGAGCGACAGACACAGAGAGAAAGACAGATAGAGGGAGAGAGAGAGAATGGGCGTGCCAGGGCTTCCAGCCTCTGCAAACAAACTCCAGACGCGTGCACCCCCTTGTGCATCTGGCTAACGTGGGACCTGGGGAACTGAGCCTCGAACCGGGGTCCTTAGGCTTCACAGGCAAGCGCTTAACCGCTAAGCCATCTCTCCAGCCCAATAAAAACATTTTTAAGTTTCATTTATTTATGAGAGAGAGAATTGGCACACCAGGGCATCTAGTCACTGCAAATGAACGCCAGATGCATGTGCCACTAGGTGCATCTGGGTTACGTGGGTACTGGGGAATTGAACCTGGGTTTCATAGGCAAGTGCCTTAACTGCTAAGCCATCTCTTTGGCCTATGTCATTACTTTCTTAATAGGACCAACAAGGATGTCTACTTCTCTCAGGATCATGACCTGTCATGTGTGTTCTTGATCCCAAGTGGCTCCCAAGTGGTGAATGTCTGGAGAGTCAGGTGTCACTGCCACGGCTGGTTGACCCCAGGCCCATCCCTGAGGAGCTGCCTTCTGGTCTGCCCCTGCCAGACTCTAATGCCTCAAGGCTCTGTGCCCCCCCCCCAAAGTGACACACTTCCTCCAGCAAGGCTCTCTTCCTCATAAAGGTTCCACAACTTTCCCAAACAGTACCACCAACTGGAGACTAGGTATTCAAACACATGAGTCTATGAGGGATATTTTACACCAAACTATCACATGTTCTTTAGCTATTAGAGGTGAATACTAAATCTTCAGTTATTAACAAGGACATATTTTCATCTATCCATTTAATGTTTTTATTCACATCTATTATGTAATAACACCATCCCAAATGCTAGAAATATAGAAATGAACAATAGTAACAAATGCTAGAAATATAGAAATGAACAATAGTAACAAACAACAAAGTTGGTCCCTGATCTTAAAAAGTCATTAACTAGGGCTGGAGAGATGGCTTAGCGGTTAAGCGCTTGCCTGGGAAGCCTAAGGACCCCGGTTTGAGGCTCGGTTCCCAGGTCCCACGTTAACCAGATGCACAAGGGGGCGCACGCATCTGGAGTTCGTTTGCAGAGGCTAGAAGCCTCTCCCTCTATCTGTTTTTCTCTCTGTGTCTGTTGCTCTCAAATAAATAAATAAATAATTTAAAAAAAGTCATTAACTAGTGAGGAAAATTAGTGTTTGTGCTAAGGAAGTTCTTACAGGATTCAAAGGGACTTAATTTAGCAGGGGGCAACTATATTCATAGGAGGAGGAGAAGATAAGCTGACAGGAACAGCACATCTCAAATCTGTCTTAAAGATTCATTTGCTCTTTGACTTGCAGACCAGACAGAGGGCATAGTTCATGGGGGCAGGGGTAGTTTGTTTCATCTTAAGCTGTTTCCCTGGAGTTTGGCTCAGTGGCACCTACAGGTTAAGTGCTTTATAAATACATTTATTTTGAATATTGGAAAACAAGTGAGTAGCATCTAGAAGCATAAAGATAGTGTTTTAAATTCAATGTGAAAATAGCCCCAAGGCTGGGCATCATGTCATATGCCTATAACATATTGAGACCTTATCACAAAAGAATTTAAAAAGGAAGGAGGGAAGGAAGCCAGCCGACAAGCAAGCTAAACAGTGGCTCAAGTAAATGGGTAAAAGATAAGAACAGGCATAAAATACAAGTGACAGACAGTAGCAAGGAAATGGATTCAATCTGGATGTCCATGTCGTACATAAATACAATGGAATTTTATTCAGCTCTAAAGAAAAATGAAATTATGACTCTGCAAGAAAATGCATGGAACTGGAAAAGATAATATTAACTATGGCAATGTAGGCACTGAAAGGCAAAAATCACATGTTCTCTCTTAACATATATCTTGACTTTTAATATTTCTGTGAATGTAACTAGGGATGTGAGAATGGGTGGGTACAGGCTGTGGAACTAGATAAGACAACATGAAAGGGGAGTAAGATGTATTGAAAGAGTATGAGGCAGGAAGAAGGACTGCTGAAACATGAAAGTGGAGGTGAGGGACAGGGGATGGAGATGAGGGAAGAAGGACTGCTGAAACATGAAAGTGGAGGTGAGGGACAGGGGATGGAGATGAGGGAAGAAGGACTGCTGAAACATGAAAGTGGAGGTGAGGGACAGGGGATGGAGATGAGGGAAGAAGGACTGCTGAAACATGAAAGTGGAGGTGAGGGACAGGGGATGGAGATGAGGGAAGAAGGACTGCTGAAACATGAAAGTGGAGGTGAGGGACAGGGGATGGAGATGAGGGAAGAAGGACTGCTGAAACATGAAAGTGGAGGTGAGGGACAGGGGATGGAGATGAGGGAAGAAGGACTGCTGAAGCATGAAAGTGGAGGTGAGGGACAGGGGATGGAGATGAGGGAAGAAGGACTGCTGAAACATGAAAGTGGAGGTGAGGGACAGGGGATGGAGATGAGGGATGAAGGACTGCTGAAACATGAAAGTGGAGGTGAGGGACAGGGGATGGAGATGAGGGAAGGACTGCTGAAACGTGAAAGTGGAGGTGAGGGACAGGGGATGGAGATGAGGGAAGAAGGACTGCTGAAACATGAAAGTGGAGGTGAGGGACAGGGGATGGAGATGAGGGAAAAGAGAGGGAAATGAAAACAAAATAATGTTTGAAAAACACCAGAAAGATACCTAAACTTGGGGCTGCGGGATGGCTTAGTGGTTAAAGGCACATGTCTGCAAGCCTGATGACCCAAGTTTGATCCATTTCAGTGCCAAACTAAGTGACAACCAACTGGATTGGCACAGAGCCTGACAATGCCAAGAGCTGTTGAGGGTGGCAGGTTAACAGCTACTCGTGAACCACCAAATGGGGGAGAGGAATGAATCAGTATCGCCGTTTTAGAGAAGACTTGGGAGTTACTTGGTAAGATGGAGACTATCTTACAGCCATGTGGAACTTCTCTTATGCTTACAGCTCTGCATGTAAACGTAGAGGTACAGCAAGGACAACTGCAGTAATATTGCTGGTAACTGTAAAAAATGGAAGCCATCTAGACACTTCATGGACTTTGGTTTAAGATGGTGGTTCAAGGAGTAGAGAAAAGAGAGGACGAAGACTGGGACCAAGTGGCTGGTGGGAAAGATTAAAGAGATGGCGAAAGCAAGAGATGCCTTCTAGACTTTGGACTGGGTAAATGGTTGGCACTGGGATCAAGAACAATGGGGAAAAACATGGCAGTGTTGTAAACTTGGTTCAGGACAAAGTGATTGATGTTGAGGCTAATCAGCCTAACAGGTTTTAATAAACACCTATAATGTGAAAAGTGACAGATCTCCAACTAATTGTTGCAAGTATCTTTCATCTATTTCTTTTTTAAAAAAATTAATTAATTGAGAGAAAGCAGCAGATACAGAGAGAGAGAGGGAGAGAAGAAGAAAGAGAGGAAGTGAATGGGTACACCAGGGCCTCTAGCCAATGCAAACGAACTACAGATGCATGTGCCACCTTGTGCATCTGGCTTACGTGGGTCCTGGGGAATCAAACTTGGATTGCTAGGCTTTATAGGCAACAGCCTTAACTGCTGAACCATTCTCCAGCACCCTTGATTTCTTTTTAAAATACTGTTTCTCTATTTTGTACCTTGACAAAGTAGACCACAAGGCATTACAAAGAATTCCCATAAAAAGTTAAAAGAGGGCTGGATGATTTGTAAATGATTTGAACAATTCATAATCTTGGGATGGGGAGGGAATTTCTCGGTATGGGACCAAAGCTATCAGTCATATACTTAAGGACTAATTGTGTATCTCTCATCTCTCTCCCTCTCCCTCCCTCTCTCTCCCTCTCTTTCTCTTTGAGGTAGGGTCTTGCTTTACTCCAGGCTGACCTGGAATTAATTCACTATTTAGTCTCAGAGTGGCCTCGAACTCACGAACTCATTGGGATCCTCCTACCTCTACCTCCCGAGTGCTGGGATTAAATGCTCAGCTTGATTAAAAAAAAAAAAATGACCTCAATTCTTCAGCCCTGTAGGCGTCTATGCCTTTTACATTGAAGTTTGCTGTCTGTCCCATTTCTTGAATCCGGGCTGACACTGGGATTTGCTCCTGTTCCAAGTTAGGCCTCTAGAAGCCTTCTATACCTGCTCCCCGCCCCATGGAACCTGCTGTGTCCCTGAGAATAATGTGGAGGAAGTCCAGAGGTTGAGAAATCACGTGAACCAGAGCCAAATGGCAGCAGCAGAGGCCGCCCCGCCCCCAGGGCCTGCACGGGAAAAGCACAGCTGTACACAGCCCATGGCTGACTGCAGGTGTGTGAAAAAGTGAAGGCCGGGAAATCTGCGCAGCCGCACACAGTAATAAACACTTATAACTGTGTCACACTGAAATTTAGTGTACTGCAACGCAACAGGAATGGAGTCAGGTAATTAAAACAAAAAAAAAAACAACACCTGTGGTGGTTAGATTCAGGTGTCCCTCATAAACTTAGGTGTTCTGGATGTTAGGTTCCCAGCTGATGGCCATTGGGGAATTAACACCTCCAGGAGGCGGTGTATTGTTGGAGGCAGGCTTATGGGTGTTATAGCTAGTTTCCCCATGCCAGTGTTTGGTACACTCTTCTGTTCCTATTGTCTCAATAATAATAAAGAACCCTTTCCTGTCTTTTATTCACTAGCCTGACATTTACTTCATGCTCATCGTAACGTGCTCCTTGTTTTCTCAGGCACACCAGGAATATAGCTGCCTGTGTTCACTGCTTCTACTGCCTAGAATGGCCTCAGGCATTTTTTTTGTACTTTATTATTTATTTATTTATTTTGGGGTGGGGGAGAGAGAGAGAATGGGCACACCAGGGCTTCCAGGCACTGCAAATGAACTCCAGATGTATGCACTATGTTGTGCATCTGGCTTATGTGGGTACCGGGGAATCAAACCGAAGTCCTTTGGCTTTGCAGGCAAGCGCCTTAACCGCTAAGCTGTCTCTCCAACCCAGCCTCAGGCATTTTCATGACACGCTCTCTCATGCCTCTTGGATCACTACGTATCACTTTCTGAGCACTTCCTATCAACTATCTACAGTTGATTTCCCTTAAATTCGGAGTATCCTACTTCCCTGCTTCAATGACAACAAAATGCACTTATCTGACATGCTACAGAATTTCTTTCCTTGTCTTCCTCACTATAGGGTAAATTCTTCCAACAAGAGTGTTATCTCTACTCACTGCAGTATCCCAAATACAGAATTCTGCTTAGGATATAATACACACTCAATTATTTGGTGACTGAAGATGTCAGCCAATCAGCTGTCAATTTACTGATAAGGGGACAGACACAGATGAATATCTCAGCCTATGATCACAGTGCTAGTCAGGGACAGAGCCAGCATTCTAACTCAGGCAGGCAGGATCTAGATTCCATAGTCTAGACATGTCTTTTGGAATGCACAAATATGTTAACAGACACTAGTTTTTCCCTGACTCTTCTCATTTTTTTTTTTTTTTTTTTTTGGTTTTTCGAGGTAGGGTCTCACTGTAGCCCTGGCTGACCTGGAATTCACTATGGAGTCTCAGGGTGGCCTCGAACTCACAGCAATCCTCCTACCTCTGCCTCCCGAGTGCTGGGATTAAAGGCGTGCGCCACCACGCCCGGCTCTTCTCATTTTTAATATAGGTGTTTCTTCCTGCTCCCAGGGCTATGAGCAGCCCAGCTGGAAGGGGGGAATTGAAACCCGAGATCCTTTCCACTGGTTACAGATGTCAAACTTGGAGTGATAGGATTTCATACTCTGTTTGTTTTACATCTTGCATTGGTTCAACCTTTCCTGGCAATGCCATCTTTTTATAGTGTGAATGTTTATTTTGTGCCATCATGTGTTTTTTACTTTACAGGTTCACAGTTAAGAGATCTTGGACTATGGGGATGTTTGAGCAGTGTTGGGATTGATAAAAATAACTATAGGGACTTGTAAAGTTCAACTGAATACATTTTACATTAAGAAGATAATCAGTTTATGGGGGCCAGGGGCAGAATGTGGTGGTTTGAATTAGATGTCCCCCATTTAGTGATGTTCTGAATGCTTCGTCCCCAGCTGCTGGCAATTTGGGAGGTGGCATCTTGCTGGAGGAGGTGTGTTGTTGGGAGCAGCCTTTAGGGTGTTATAGCCCTTGCCAGTTGGGCTCAGCTCACTCTCCTGCTGCTGCTGGCCATGTGTGGCAAGGAGGTGATGCCCAGCCTCTGCTCTGCCATTTTCCCTGCCACTATGAAGCTTCCTCTTGAGGCTGTAAGCCAGAATAAAAAACTTTCCTCCTGGGCTGGAGAGATGGCTTAGCGGTTAACTGCTTGCCTGTGAAGCCTAAGGACCCCGGTTCGAGGCTCGATTCCCCAGGACGCACGTTAGCCAGATGCACAAGGGGGTGCACGCATCTGGAGTTCATTTGCAGTGGCTGGAAGCCCTGGCGCGCCCATTCTCTCTCTTCTTCTCTCTGTATCTGTCTTTCTGTGTCTGTCGCTCTCAAATAAATAAATAAATGAACAAAAAACTTTCCTCCTATCAGCTCTTTTTGGTCTGGTCTGCATCACTTCCCAAGGAAGTTGTGATGTCTACATTAAAGAGATTATACTTAGGGCTGGAGGGATGGCTTAGCAGTTAAGGCATTTGCCTGCAAAACCAAAGGACCCAGGTTTGATTCCCCAGGACCCACGTTAGCCAGATGCACTAGGGTGCACGTGAATGGAGTTCGTTTGCAGTGGCTGGAGGCCCTGGTGTGCCCATTCTCTCTTTCTCCCTCTTTCTCTGTCAAACAAATAAATAAAAAGAAAATGACTATTATCTTAAAAAGAGAGAGAGAGATTATATTTAAGGTTAAGAAAGTATCAAGATGTAGGTTGGAGTGATGGCTTAGCAGTTAAGCGCTTGCCTGCAAAGCCTGAGAATCCAGGTTCAATTCCCCAATACTCACCACATAGGCCAGATGCACAAAGTAACACATGCATCTGGCGTTCATGTGCCGTTGCTGGAGGCCCTGGCCTGCCCATTCTCTGTCTCTCTTTCTGAAATAAATATTTTTAGAACGTATCAAGATGCTTCTAACCAAAACCAGGGATGAGAAACCAAAATGGGGGCTGGAGAGATGGCTCAGCAGTTAAAGGCTCTTGGTTGCAAAGCCTGACGGTCAGTTCAGCTCCCCAGTGTCCACATAAAGCCAGATGTATAAAGTGGTGCTTGTGTCTGGAATTCACTTGCAGTGGCAAGAAGCCCTAGTATGCCTTTCCTCTCTCTCTCAAGTAAATAGAAAAAGTATTTTAAAAAGAAAACAACAAAAATCCTCATTTGTACATTTGTAATCCATTTTTACAAATAACAGGGGCAGGTTTTTTTTTTTTTTTTTTTTTTTTTGAGGTAGGGTCTCAATCTGGCCCAGGTTGACCTGGAATTAACTATGTAGTCTCAGGGTGGCCTTGAACTCACGGTGATCCTTCTACCTCTGCCTCCTGAGTGCTGGGATTAAAGGGGTGTGCCACCATGCCTAGCTTAGTAAATTTTTGATAATAATATTTAAAATCCTTTTGCTATTGGAATTTTTGTCTATGGCACTCCTGTCCTTAATGTTTGAAAGTGATATACATCAGTCTTAAGGAGATAATCTCAATTTTATTTCATTACATTCAGACATATAAATATTACAAAATTTAGGGGGTAGAAGGGATGGTCTAGTGGTTAAGGCGTTTGCCTGCAAAGCCAAAGGACCCAGGTTTATTAGCCAGATACACAAGGGGGCACATGCATCTGGAGTTTGTTTACAGTGGCTAGGGGCCCTGATGCACCCATTCTCTCTCTCTCTCCCCCTCTTTCTCTGTCAAATAAAAATAAAATGATTAATATTACAAAATTTAGAGCTGGAGAAATGGCTCAGCAGTTAAAAGTACTTGCTTGCCAGCAGCTTGATTCCCCAGTACCCATGTAAAGGCAGATGCATAAAGCGGGGCATAGATCTGGAGTTCATTTGTAGTGGCTGGAGGCCCTGGCATACCCATACACACGCACACACTCTCTCTCTCTCTCTTTCTCAAATAAAATAAATACAAGCATTTAAAAACACAAATTTTATGAATAACTTCACTTTAGGTTGTCTCATTTTCTAGATTTCCCATATTAAATCAGTTTAGGGATAATAGGAACTCCTCCTCCGAACTCTGAAGGCAAAAGAGAGGAATGTCTTTGAGCCTATAGGGGAGAATCTGGGTCCACACTGCAAGGGGACGAAAATGTCAGAAGGATCTGGCCTTTTCTTATCTCTTCTCCCCTAGAGGAATTCTCCCAGGAGATATAATTGCCCCATTCCAAGAAGACCCTTCCTTGAAGATTAAAATTTTTGGGAAGGGCTGGAGATACGGCTTGGTGGTTAAGGCATTTGCCTGCAAATCCAAAGGACCCAAATAAGCCAGGTGCACAAAGGGGCGCACACATCTGGATTTTGTTTGCAGTGGCTGGAGGCCATGGTGTGTCCATTCTCTCTCTACCTGCCTATTTCTGTATGTTTCTCTCTCTCAAATAAATAAATAAAAATAAAATACTTTAAAAAGGGTTTTGGGAAGATTGTCCTTTCCCAGAAACAATGAACCCCAGACACTTGACATCAGGACTGGACTAGTTCAGTCCCCACCCCATAAAAGTCCCCTCAACCTGGGTCTTAGGGTGGGTTTTTCCCATTTTATGGGGAAGTTCATTTGATGTGGCGAGAGGTCCTGGTACACCCATACTCACACACTCACACTCTCTATTTGGAAATAAATTTTACAAAATTAAAACATTAAAAAAAAAAAAACAACTAGGTAGTTGGTGCACAGGCTCATGTCTGTAATCCCAAACACTAGGGAGGTTGTAACAGGAGAATCATGAGTTCAAGACCAGTGTGAGCTACACATAGCAAGACCCTGTCTCAAAACATAACACAATAGTAACAAAGTGAGCCTGTCAAGGAAAAAGACCGAGAGTATGTATTGTTAATATAATTTTTTATTTTAATTTAATTTATTTATCGGGGGGGCAGATAGCAAGAATGGGTGTGTCAGGGACTCTCATGCACCACCTTGTGCATCTGGCTTACATGGGTCCTGGGGAATTGAATCTGAGTCCTTCAGCTTTGCAGGCACATACCTTAACTGCTAAGCCATCTCCCAGCCCAAAAGTTTTAACTTTTAATGAAAGCTTTTAAATCAAAAGTAGAAATTTGGAAAATGCAATCTGCCCAGTGACTTTGGCAGCTTCTCAACATTTGAAGACTTTTCTAATGAATGTGATATTTCATGTTGCAAAATGTAATATGTCACATTAGGAAGAGCAAACGCAGTGAACTACAAATCTCCAGATGACTGACGCT
This sequence comes from Jaculus jaculus, assembly GCF_020740685.1. Lineage (NCBI taxonomy): Eukaryota > Metazoa > Chordata > Mammalia > Rodentia > Dipodidae > Jaculus > Jaculus jaculus. The sequence goes on from NC_059121.1 coordinate 12,167,594, forward strand.
ACAGTTAGGCATGAGTAGAAGATCCACTGAAAATGTAAGACTCACAACGGATTTACTATAGCAAAGCAGGAAAAGCATGGTGATTTAATCTCAGATTTCACTTTGCAATTCAATTTATAGGATTAATATCTTCTAACATTAGTATATCAAAGAATGCCCATTATTATCTTAAAAAACTATTAAAATACTCTCCTCTTTCCAACAATACATGAATGTGAAGTAATTTTTCAGTCTTCTTAGATGAAAACAGAATAGTGAAACATACTAAATGCAATGGTAGATTTAAGAATCTAGCTACCTTATTTTGTATTCAAATTGCATGTTAGTTTTGTAAAAGCAAAATAATAACACTGTAAAATGACTAGCGCTAAAAAGAAAGAAAGAAATGTTGTTGGAAACGTGGGGAAAATAGAATCTTTGCACTGCTGGTGGGAATGTAAAATGCCACAGCAAATGAATAAAATGACACACTTGCTGTAAAAAAACTGCATGGTGGTTCCTCAAAATATCAAGCATAGCATTACCACACAAACCAGCGATGTGCCCTCCTCAGTATACAGTCCAAAGAACTTAAACAGATATTGCACACCAGTAATCACAGCAAGATTAGGTTAAAAAGAAATTAGCAACACAGGTGCCCAGTGACAGATCAATGGATATTTATGCATGAAACTTTGCGTTTATTATGCGCTTATTACTGTTTTATAAACACACCAACCCTTTTTAAAAGTCCTAGTTTAAATTTTCTATACGGCTTAGTATGGGCAGTTATAATTTCCAAAAATGGAAGTTACTAGGTTTACAGCAATTTTTGAGTGGTAAATGGGGTCCTGAGATTAAAAAAAAAAAAAAAAAGGTCTGAGAACAGCTAGGTGTCTTTCACAGAAATTTACTGTCTCTTCCACATCTTCATTACATGAAGGCCTTCATTTGTTGGCACTGCTTCTTTTGACAGCTAGGAGCCTAGCACAAAAGGACAGCCCAAATTATGGTCACAATAACCACGTGAACCTCCTGTACTCACTATTGTACAATAACACAAAGACTAGTGGCAGAGCACAACAGAAACCCCGTTTAAAAAAGGCAGCAATGCTGGTGTTTCAAAACCAGTTTTGTGCACAGCTAGCAGAAGAACATGTGTTTGTTTTTTTTTTTTAAATTCCTGCTTAATGTTCATTCGTAATTAGGGCAGATATAGCAATGGGGGTGGTGGTCGTATTGTTTCTGAAAACCAGCGTGCGGGTGCAGTGAATTCCATTCCCTCACCATTTTACTAACCGGTCGGTCGCAGAGGGGTGTGGTTAGATAGCCAAGAAGCAATCCAAAACAGCAGGACGGCTGCCCACCGTGTCCCAGCAATCAATCCCGTGCCAAGTCAACTTGCCCAGCAGGAGGACGTGTGTGGGAAGGAGGAATTTTTTTTAAGGTAGTTAGAAAGCAAGGGTATGAAAATAAGTAGCAAAACCAAAGCGGCTGCATAGGTGAACACCAGACGCCTGGAAGGCTACGAGGTGCACGGGGTGGGGGAGCAAAGGAGACTTCACTGCAGACTCCACGGCTGCGGCGGTCTGCAGGTCCCGGTGGGGACAAACACGAAAGGCTGGCTTTTCTTTTCGGTTCACCTTTTTGCATTCATTTTGGGTCGGGTCGGGTCGGTGATCCGCCTCTCAGACTGCGGCTGAGGCAATCCCGAGACAAAGGGACAGGATGGCCTCCCGAGGGAAGCCTGGGGAAAGAAAGGTGGCCCCAGGTGTCCCTCCCTCACGAGTCCACCTAGCAAGGCGGCGGGGAGGGACTGATCTCCGGGGTGCTGGAAAGGCTGCAGCGGAGACCTCAGGCCTGTCCCCGGCCCCCAGACCCCCGTCCTGCCCACGGTCAAGGTTATCTATGTGGCACACCCCGGGTACCTGCGGAGGCCTCGCACAGCCGAAAGGCACTGGACGATCATCAGTGCGCCTAGAGGCCCGCAGCGGCTCGCGAGGACGGCGGGGCGGGGGTTCCTCGGGCGTCGGGGTGCGAAGTCGCGTGCAGGGGAGACGAGAGCCGGCCTAGCCGAGGACCGGACTACGCCTGAAACCGAGCGACCGCCGGTCCTGCCAGCGCCCTCCCACGTGCCGAGGCCCACGCCGGCGCCACCAGTCCCGCCCCCGCCAGCCCTTAGCCCCGCCCCTCCGCTCCCTCTCCGCCCAGCCCTTAGCCCCGCCCCTCCGCCCAGCGCTAAGCCCCGCCCCTGACGCGCTCTTCAGAGCTCCGCCCATCCAGTCTTTAGCCCCGCCCTCCACAGCCCGCCCACGCTCCGACCTCTCCAGCCCCGCCCCTCCCCGGGCCCTAGCCCCGCCCCGCCCCCGCCCCTTCCGGCCCTCTCCGCCCACACTCCGCCTTTAGCACCGCCCCCTCCGCGCGCGCCCTGTCCAGCCTTTACCCCGCCCCACTTCCGGCCGCGCTCGGCACGCACGCTGCCCGCCTCCTCGTCCAGCTCCGCCCCGGGTGGGCGGGCCCAGCGAGACCCGGCCTCCCCGAGCGCTGCGCGGTGCGCTGAGGGGCGGCGGCGAGGGCTCGCGGGAGCCCGGGCAGAAGTTTGGGCGATCGGGGTCAGCGCTGACCTCCGGCGCTAGCCGCTGTCCGGCCCTGAGGACCGAGGGGGCGGGCGGACCCTCAGCCCCGGCGCCTTAGCGACGTGCGCAAGCCCCCGCAGCCGCCTCCCTGCCAGTCAGGTGAGGGGCTTCTGGCCGGGAAGGGTGCGTCTCTCCCGCAGCCCCGGAGCGGAGCGAGGCCTGCAAACCCTGCTGTGCAGACCCCGTCTGGACTGAGACCGGGCCCGGTTACCGCCGTGGCAGAGGGAGGAAGGAGGCTAGGGTGGGACGGTGATGTGCTGGGAGGAGAGGTAGCAGGAGGTTGGGCATGGGCATCTCCTTTCCTTCTGCAGCCCCTTCCCTCCACTCAGTCTGTTTCCACCTTCTCCCTCCCGGGCCCGAGTCTGTCGGTCTGTGCAATTGGAAGCTCGCCTTTAAAAGAAGTGCATGACTGATAAACACGCTGGCGGCGGGCACCACACCCTGGCTTTGAATTAGGGAATCTGGGGAGCCGATTGTCCGGTAGGATTTAGTGCACATAAGCCACTAATGCCGCTGGCCCTGCGCCCCTGTTAGGCTGCGATAGTGTCCATGTGAATGGACACGGCCACGGGAGAGCACAGCTACTGCAGAAGCCGAGGTTCCCCCCCCACCACCGTCTGTCGTATCCATTGGTTTAGGCAATGATGTCCTGAACTGTCCGTTAACTAGAAATGCCATTTGTCTACCGTGACGCTTAAGAAATGAAACCCCCTCGCTGAGCGCATTTCCTAAGCAAATAACTCAACCTTACAAAAGCAGGTGGAGTGTAAATTATTAAGCCTTTCTTTTTTGAACCCATTGAAATCAAGGAAGATGCTCATGGTGGCTCACCTGAGTCAGCAGTAAGAAATCTCTTTCAACTTAGGCCTTTTGGAGGATTTCTGTGTATATTCCCTACGCCTATCCTTTTCTGTCTATTATATACATTGTTTAGATACGGTGAGAGTCTAAGCTTACATGTTTTGAAAAAATAAATTTTTACTGATGCAAGATTTGGTATAGATTACTATTACCTGTAGTACATTGCCTTAGTCTCCTGAGCCTTTAAAAGGAGGAAAAGGTCAAGATTTTTGCCTTTCTTTTCTGATGTTATCTTTTTAATTTATAACTTTTTTTAATTTATAACTTTCCTGGCTGATTTAGTGTTTTCCTTTTCTTATCAAGGACCTGAGCTTCTAAAATGTCATCCGTCAAACACTTGGTTTATGCAGTCATTCGTTTCCTACGGGAACAAAGTCAGATGGATGCCTATACTTCGGATGAGCAAGAAAGTTTGGAAGGTAAGCACCTGTTCCTGGCGTTCATTTGCATTGCATTTATAAGAAAACACCCAAACAACTACAATCCGAAGTTTATGATATGTTATGACAAAAGTAGAACGTTTTGCTGAGAGAGACTTACATGGATGCTGTTTCTATTCCCTGAAGCTGGTTTTGTCTTAATGGATAACAAAATAAGAGAGCTGTTGTTCATTTGTTGAAAACCTAGTGTCAGGGTATTATATAATCGTCATTTCATATTATAGGAGAATTTTCCTTCACAACAACTAAGTTAGTATTATTATTCCTATCGAACAGATGAGAAAGTAAAACCAACTGTTTTGAATAACATAACAGTTAATATGGAACAAAGCTGAGATTTAAATCTTGGCTCATACTCTAAAGATTTTGTTAATAGTAAAGAAAATACCTTAGTCATTGTAATAGCACTGTGTGAAAAATCTAAAGAATTGTATTACTGGTGGGCTCTGACAAGTGCTGTCTTGAAACTTGAAGTGAGAGCACTTCATCCTTTAAATACTGAATTGGGATCACTGAATTTATGTAGAGCTGAGCAGGGCTTGCATGGTAAGCATCGTGTGCTTCCTCGACACCATCTTTGTGACTCATGTTTATGCATTATGAAATTTCAACTCAGTGTAGCCATAGAAGATAGAATTCTGCAGATGAGCATCTGCAAGTTCAGTGAGCCTAGCTTATTTGTGGTCTAAAGACTTAATTATTGCTCTGAGAGTACATTTGGGAGAACATAATAAATGACAACGTGGTTTGAATTTCCCCATCTTGCAGCTTCTCCCATGGAGGAGACACATCAATTAATTTCAAGAACTTTCTTAATAAATATGCTGTAAAGAGGTGGGGATGAAAATTGGGCACTTGCTTGGAGACTGCTTGCAGTCTGGTGAGGTGATGATATCTTTCTAGGAGGCAGTGAAAGGGGCAGGTGACATGCAATGGAGAACATTCTAGATCCGTTCCTTTAATACGAAAGTCTTTTTGTTTTTGATGGTCACACTGTGTGAAGATAAAGGTGATTGGTTCTCTAAGGAAAGCATTGGTTATGATTGCTCTGTAGCAAACAGAGGACTGCATTCCTTTAATATAGAGATTTCTTTTCTCATCAAAGGCAGTATGATGTTTTTATGAGCTAGAAAGAAAATCAAGAGTATTTTAAAAACCAAGATGTTATGTCCTATTTTTAGGATGGTATTCAGCCAAAAATATGTGCCTTCAGCTGTTTGTTATATATGGAGTCAGAAATGGTGCCAATTGTTTGTGACTGACCCCTATTTTTTGACTCTACGAGTCTAATTTAATTGAGTGTGGAATCACATGGAGGCGTCTGCCCACATTCTAGGCATTTAAAAAAGACTTAGAAAGGCTCTGTTGTTCTAGCACCAGATTTACCACTACTGTGAAGCTCGTGTGTGTCATCAGCTTTGAATCTGCTTATCAGCGATGTCATCCACTCCTCTTAATCGTTGCCATCTGTGTCACCTGCTTTGGACTGTTGTGGTTTCCCTTCGCCGTCTCTCCTGCAAGCACTGCTCCTGTCTTAGCTCTTCCCCCTGCCAGTGGACAGTGGTTCTTCCATTTCCTCTGCTCTCGGTCCGTGGTTTTTTTTTGTTTTGTCTCCTTCAGTGATCTAAAGTACCTGATTATATCCTATGAGTGAATATGAATTCAGGGTGATTTTGCAAAGTATGGAGATACGTTTTTGGTTGCCACAGCTTGGGGGCAGGTATTTTTGGCATCTTGTGGATAGAGGCCAGGATGGCACTAAACATTCTGCAATATACAGAACAGGCCTTGACAACAAGGTATGTTATTAGATCTGAAATGTCAGTATGATGAGATTACGAAATCCTTCCCTAAACCTTACCATTACCAAAATTGCATTTCTCCTTCCATCTCTTTTTTTTAAAAATTTTTTGTTCATTTTTTATTTATTTGAGAGAGATAGAGAGACAGTCAGATAGAGATAGAGAGAGAGAGAATGGGCACGCCAGGGCCTCCAGCCACTGCAAATGAAATCCAGATATGTGCGCCCCTTGTGCATCTGGCTAACGTGGGACCTGGAGAATCAAGCCTCGAACTGGGGTCTTTAGGCTTCACAGGCAAGCGCTTAACCGCTAAGCCATCTCTGCAGCCCTCTCCTTCCATCTCTTATCTTAAATTTTTTACTTCCTGAACACTATTGACTAACTTTTTAGCACACACTCTCTCTAGAGTCCCTAACCCAACAATACTGTGAACCCACCTGTAGATCTGAACAGTTGATTCCTCTCTCCTTCCCTTCCTCCCTCTCTTCCTTCCTTCCTTCTTTCTATTTTATTTTTGTTTTGTTTTGTTTTGTTTTTTTCGAGGTAAGGTTTCACTCTAGCCCAGGCTGACCTGGAATTCAATATGTAGTCTCAGGATGGCCTTGAACTCGTGGTGATCCTCCTGCCTCTGTCTCCTGAGTGTTGGGATTAAAGGCATGTGCCACCATACCTGGCTTTTTAATTTTTTTTTTTTTGAGGTAAGGTTCCACTTTAGCCCAGCCTGACCTAGAACTCACTTTGTAGTCCCAGGATTGGTAGGCTTTGCAAGCAATCACCTTTAGTCACTGAGCCATCTTCCCAGCTTCCCCTCCACACACTTATTTTTTTAAGTGGCATTACTTAGCTTACTGGCCTCTAATACTCTGAATATATATATGGACAGTCATCAGCTTTGTACCCTCAGTACAGTTCTTCTGTATGCCAGACATATATCCAGCTGCCTACCACATCTCTTCGCTTGCTTGTCTAGTAGGCATTTCAAAAGTTAACATTGCCAAAACTAAGCTCTTGATCCTCCTACCTAAAATCTGTTCTACCCACAATTTCCCTATCTCAGGCATAGCAACTCTGGCTTTTCTTTTGCTTATGCCAAAAATCAGGGCGTTGTTCCGTGCTCCTTTTTTTCTCATAATCTGTACCTAACTGTTTGATAAGTCTAGTGGCCTGTGTCTTCAAAAATCTGTACTTTCAAAATTGATCTTGAGTCTGGGGCCGGAGATGTGGCTCAGTATAGAGCATTTGTCTGGCATTCACAAGGCCCTGAATTCAATCCCCAGTACCACAAAAAAAAGAAACAAAAATACATACTGTACATGGAGTCCCTATCACCTCCATTGGTACCATCTCTGATTAGAATGAAGTGTTTCTTGCTTGTTTACTATGGCAGCCCCTAACTGATCTGTTGTTTGTATTCTTGGTCCTTGAAATTGAAAACCTCACCACCAGTCTTTTAAGTATGTCTGGTCTGTCATTTCTTTACTCACACTCTTGCCACATTCCTCATATTACTTAGTCATTCATTGCATGGAGGGTCTGTATGATTTGAACCTCTGTGATTTGTGTACCATCTTTGCTAACTTTCCTTCCTCAAGGACACCTATTGTGAAAACTCGGTTAAACCTAGAGTGTATGTTCCTGCTCAGCTCCCTACCCAACATTCTCCTTCTTCTCATTATGGTCTGTAGTTCACCTCTTTGAGAACATAAGCTCAAGAGGTAAAGGCTCCTTTCAGTTTGATTCACTGACACATCATAAGTATATAGCAAATGTCTGACACATGATAGGTGTTTTATATGTACTTGTTGAATTGACTTCATCCTGGGTGTATCACTTAGCTGGTCTGTATTTTACTTTCTAAGTCTGCTAGGCAACTTGCATCAGTCTCTTCCCATATAATTCATTTCTTAGGACAGTCAGGGTCTCTGTTTAACTCTTGGGTTCTGTATTTTGATTTTCAGTTCATACCTTGCTTGAGTTCTCTTGATTTTTTTTTTTTTTGAACCTGTAAACTAATACTTGGATTGGGGCTGAAGTGGAACTAGCGGTAGGGTGGAGAAATACTTTTTCCCATTGTTTTTTCTTTTATTTCCTTAGAAATTAACTTATAACTTCATCTAGGAGCAAAGGTGATAGTAGATTTAGTTTATTGGTCATCTACTATTTGCCAGACTCTTCAGTTCAAAGAAGATTAATATTGTAGGCCCTGTCTTCAAGGAGATAGTCTAATACAAGAGACATACACTTATAAGTTGTGTACTATAGAGTGTCAAGTACAGTAATAGAAACATACAAAGTCTGTGCCACAATAAAGAAGTTATCAGTCTGATCCAGGAAGGAGGCTACTCTAGGATAAATAAATGCACATGCCTTTCTTATTACTGTTACTACATTATTAACAACAGTTGCCATTGTGGCAGCGAGACAGTACAAGCACAAGTTGTCTGTTGGTAGAAAGAGAAAAAGGAAAAAGCCCTATTCTTGTGCTTTCAGCCATGGGGAGGCTGAAGGATCACTTGGGCCCTGTAGTTTTAGATAAGCCTATGCAACATAACACATAGTAGATCCATCCATAAAAATAAAAATAAAAATAAAAGGAAAAAATATAAAGAGAAGGTATAGGTGGATATGTTACTTAAATATCTTAAAAGATATTTTGACTTTTAATCACTGGGAACTTAGTGGACTTTTCAGCCCCTTTTCTAAGAAGAATTTTTCTGTGACAAGTGAAAGTAACAGGACTTCTCTTAGGAGAAATAATTGTGTCAAGATCACAATTAATATATAATGTTTTTTGGTTTTTTTTTTCAAGGGAGGGTCTCACTCAAGCACAGACTGACCTGGAATTTGCTCTGTCATTCCAGGTTGGTCTCAAACTCACAGCGATCCTCCTACCTCTCTCTCCCAAGTGCTGGGGTTAAAGGTGTGTGCCATCATGCCGGCTTATAATATGTCCTTTACAAGTCGACAGCATGCCCATGGTCTTCCTACATTGTTTGGAAGGACACTGGGTATTTCGACTACATCTTAGTTCTTCTTCAACCCAGAACTATCAGATTAGGAACCACTGTCATTCCTCCCAAAGGGACAGAACATGTGGTAAATGGCTCCTGCTGTATTGCTTGATTAGGAATCCACTTGGCTTTCTGCTTCCTTCAAACGCATTCTCAACACTGGTACCAGATTTTTAGTTCTAAACACAAGATACAGTTATGCTTTTCTCCATCATGACCTTTTGCAGGCTCTCTGCCAGTTGCACAAAGTCTTAACTTTTACAAAGAAAATGTCATTAAAGTAGCCTTGTCCTATGCAGACAGACTTTGATTCTTACGTAATCTCTCACCATGTCTCATCTGGTCTGTATCCATGTACCCTTTGTGTACCAACCAGTTATCTTGTCCTACACCAAAAATAGACGTCACCCATTCAGCATGCTGTGTATTTTACTTGACATATTATCTTCCACCTCGTAAATGTAAATGTTGTTATATGGACAGCGGTTTGTTTTCTGTTAGGTTTATTGTTGTTTCTTTACCAGAGTAGATCAGCATGTTAAACATAGTCAGCACTTAGTAAATATGTAATTTAGTAACTATGTAAATATGTATGTGTGTATGTATGATGAATATTTAAAAACAGACCTACTTTCGTGTAAGTATCCCAACATTCGTATTTAGTATTTCCTTTGTGCTCAGTACTATGCTTCTCTTACTGTTTTTTAAATCAGATTGAAAATTCTATGTGCCACATTTGTAAGATATATAATATTTTAAGCTTGTCAAGACACTATACTATAACATTAGTTTGCTTAATTAGAAATTGTTACAGAGGAGTAAACTGTTATTGCTCCTCTTTTTGGTAGCCATCAATAAGAATATGATGTAAGCCAGGCGTGGTGGCGCATGCCTTTAATCCCAGCACTTGGGAGGCAGAGGTCGAAGGATTGCCATGAGTTCAAGGCCACCCTGAGACTCCATGGTGAATTCCAGGTCAGCCTGGGCTAGAGTGAAACCCTACCTTGAAAAACAAAACAAAACAAAAACAACAAAAAAGAATATGATATAATGTGTCTATTCAAAGCTGTATTCTAGCTAATATTTATCTTTTAGTAAGTGACCACTGTCTTCATAGCTGGTCCATAAACAGAAATCTCTAGGCAGCTGAACCAAGAGCTTTCCTTTTGTTCTGGGATTGTCAATACTGATTTACCACAGATTACATTTCTCTCAGGAAAAAAAAGAAAGTTCCTTTTTGTGTTGCTAATTTTTTTTTTACTATTAAAATTTATTTCAAGTTGCAATTCAGTGCTTGGAGACAGTTTTTAAGATCAGCCCAGAAGATACACATCTAGCAGTTTCACAGCCTCTGACAGAAATGTTCACAAATTCCTTCTGTAAGGTATGTTGACACTGTTTCCTCATTAGTGTCTGATATGACTATGATTTTTTTCTTGGGTTCTTAATAATTGAGGGGATAAGTGTACAGGTAGTTAATTTCTTCATGGGTAAAAAGGATCTTGTAGATACAATTGGGGGTCTAAAAATGTCATTAATGTATTTTAGTTTGCATATTAGTAGCCGTTCTCATCCTCTCAATTTTTGTATTTTTGTGTGTATAGTATGTGGTGTGTGTGTGTATGTGTGTGTGTGTATGTACACACCCACAGATGAATGTGCCCTGTGAGCATACATGTGGAGCCCATAAAAGAATATTAGGAATCCTCCTTGAATGCTCTTTCATGTTATTTCCTTGAGACAGAGTTTCTCACTGCACTTGGAATTTGCAGTTTCCAGTTTAGACTGGCTGACAGGGTTTCTCAGCAGCCCTCCTATTTCTGCCCCCCCCCCCCCGGGCTGTATGGTTACAGGCATGCATGGCCATTCCTGGCTTTTTAAAAAATATTTTATTTATTTATTTGAAAGGGGGGAGGGAGGGAGGGAGAAGGGGAGGGAATGAATGGGTACACCAAGGCCTCTAGCCACTGCAAACAAACTCCAGATACATGCACCACCTTGTGCATCTGGCTTACATGGGTCTTGGAGAATTGAGCCTGGGTCCTTTGGCTTTGTAGGCAAGCACCTTAACCATTCAGCCACCTCTCCAGCCCCCATTTCTTGCTTTTTTTTAAAGAGAAGGTTTTTTTAAATATTTTATTTTTCATTGTTTATTTGAGAGAGAGAGAGAATTTTGAGAATGGGCACACCAGGTCCTCCAGCCACTGCAAATGAACTCCAGATGCATGTGCCCCCTTGTGCATCTGATTACCATGGGTCCTGGGGAATTGAACCTGGGTCCTTTGGCTTTGCAGCAAGTGCCTTAACCACTAAGCCCCTTTTCCGGCCCCGTTTCTTGCTTTTTATGTGGGTTTATGGTTTGAACTCAGGTCCTCATGCTATATAACAAACATTCTTATAAACTGAGCCATCTCCTTACCCCTCACCTTTTGCATTTAATGATATTATCTTTGTCAACTTTCAAGTCCTTTACAGTTTTTAGATTTCACACATATACTTAATGTTCCCTTCCAACATAGATCACAAGTTAAAAATGCAAGTTTAATGTCTAGAAGGTAATCATATTGGAATAAATCCATTTGGGATTGAATTATTACCAAAGCAGATTTCTTCAAATTTTGTTATTAAAACTGTGCTTAACAAGAAGGTTCAGGATCACTGTGAAAAACTAAGACTTGGGGGCTGGAGAGATGGCCCAAAGGTTAAAGGTACTTGCTTGTAAACCCTGATGGCCCAGGTTTGATTCTCCAGTACCCACATAAAGCCAGACACACAAAATGGTGCATGTGTCTAGAGTTTGTTTGCAGTGGCAGGAAGCCCTAGTGTGACTATTCTCTCCCTTCCACAAATACATAATAATAATAAAATATTTAAAAGATTTTTAAGAGTAAGACTTGACCCAAATTCATTGATCTCTAATACCTAGAACTGTTTGTTTAGTGTCTGATTCTTGCCTTTTCAGATAATGTAGATTATGAGACTGTCCATGCAGGGCCCTGATTCTGATCCCTAACATTGTATAAAAAATAAAAGAGAGGAAGGGGTTGGGAGGAAGGAAAAGGAGGAAAGAAAGAAAGTCTGCCACGTTTTGAGGGTTTTTTTGCTCTAGAGTCACCTCCCATGTGCTTTCTCACTGTATCTCAGTACCTCAAGAACTTTTGCTTCTCAGCTCCACCCTTGAACATGAAGCTGACACAGGAGGTGTAAACTTCAGCTTTGATGGGACCTCTCTAAGGGTAGCACATTTACCGAGGTCTTCCAGGCTCTGTTCCTAGAGCCTGCTGGGAATTGGTTCTTGAGTACTTGAAGTGCAGATGGTAATTTGGCAGCAAACGCCTCCTCCTCTTCAATTGCAAGAGAATAATGCAGGTTACCTTACCAAACTAGGGAGCTCTACTTATATGACAAGCTGTACAAAGATAGTGACCTGTCTCTCTCTTCCTCTTGTTCTGTTCCTTTTTTTTTTTAAAGAATATGTCAGCCACTTTATTTATTTATTTATTTATTTGAGAGCGACAGACACAGAGAGAAAGACAGATAAAGGGAGAGAGAGAGAATGGGCGCGCCAGCACTTTCAGCCTCTGCAAATGAGCTCCAGACGCATGCACCCCCTTGTGCATCTGGCTAACATGGGACCTGGGGAACCGAGCTTCGAACCGGGGTCCTTAGGCTTCACAGGCAAGCGCTTAACCGCTAAGCCATCTCTCCAGCCCTTGTTCTGTTCCTTTTGATTACCATGGGCTGTGGGTCTTTTCATGGTGGAAGCTAGCGAAACCTTGCTTCATGGGACTAGTAGATTGTGACTGAAGCAGATCTTTATGCTCCGGTTCCCAAGAACCTACACTTCAGACAGCATTTGGATTTGTTTGCTCTTTTTAATTTTTTTTTTGTATGTGTATGATGTGTATTTATGTTTGTGTGTAAGTCTACATGTATATGTACCATGGAATATGTGTGGAGGCAGAGGACTACCTCAGGTGTCAGTGTTTGCCTTCCCCCTTGTTTGAGACAGGGTCTCTTGTTCATCACTGTGGGTGCCAGGTTGGTTAGCTTCTGAGCTTCTGGAGATTCTCCTGTCTCACCATAGGGGTCTGGCATGACAGAGGAGTTCACTACTGCTTCTGGCTTTGTGTGGGTTCGGGGAATTTGAGCTCAGGTCATGGTGCTCGTATGGCAATTACTTTATCCTCTGAGCCATCTCCCTAGCCTCCCCTCTCACAACACCTCCTTCATTATTATTATTTTTATTTTTGAGAGAGAGAGAATGGGCACGCCAGGACCTTCAGCCTGCTGGGAACGAACTCCAGACACGTGTTTCCCCTGTGGCACATGAGCAACATTGTGTGCTGGCATCTCTGTGTGTCTGGCTACGTGGGACCTGGAGATTTGAACATGAGTTCTTAGGCTTCACAGGCAAGCACCTTAACCACTAAGCATCTCTCCAGCCCCCAACACTCCCTTTTTGAGACAGGATCTCATGTAGCCCAAGCTGGTTTTGAACTTGCTATGTAGGATGACCTTGTACTTCTGACCCCCAGGCTTCTGTTGGAGATTCCTGGTGTGTCTGTGCATGGTCGGCAAGCACTGGAAAACTGAGCTACGCCCTCAACTCTCCCTTGCTCTCTTTAGCTACTGTCACCGCCAACACAGTTCTGAAGCCGTCAGAGCTGCTTTATTTCAACTATTAATATTATTATTAACCCTTCAGGAAGCTCCAGTTGAGTTTTATCTTCTATTTGAACAAAGCTCTTTTTCTCCTTTGCTGTAGCTCCCTGATTGCATTTAACTGTAAGAAAAGTATTGCATACTATTTTTTTAAATGGAGTTGATTGTAACTGGCTCCCTGTTGAATTTGCAGGTGTATTGTTAAGGTAGTTCTGTCACACAGCTGTGGCTTTGCTCTGTATGTGTTAACAAAATGGCAGAGATAGTCTAAAACAAGTCTGAAACAGCATCAGGATTGTTAGAATTAAAGAGGTTATTTGTTGCACCAAATGTACTTGAATATTCTTTTTGTCATTTTAATTTTAAAATACTGCTTTTGGGCTGGAGAGATGGCTTAGCGGTTAAGCGCTTGCCTATGAAGCCTAAGGACCCCGGTTCGAGGCTCGGTTCCCCAGGTCCCACGTTAGCCAGATGCACAAGGGGGCGCACGTGTCTGGAGTTCGTTTGCAGAGGCTGGAAGCCCTGGCGCGCCCATCTTCTCTCTCTCCCTCTATCTGTCTTTCTCCCTGTGTCTGTCACTCTCAAATAAATAAATAAAAAATGAACAAAAAATATATTTTTAAAATACTGCTCTTATGTTCCACCCAAATTAATTTTATACAGATTCTCTTTATTTATTTATCCCATGACATTTTCTACCACATTCTAAGTTGGTCAGACGTAATGAATATGGGCATTTATTCTTAGTGTATAAGACTGGCAATTAAAAAGTTAAGGATTTGGAAAAGAGAATAAATTATAATCCATTTTATTTTATTTTTTTTTTACTTTATTTATTTATTTGAGAGCAACAGACACAGAGAGAAAGACAGAATGTGTGCGCCCCCTTGTGCATCTGGCTAACGTGGGAACTGGAGAACTGAGCCTCGAACCGGGGTCCTTAGGCTTCACAGGCAAGCGCTTAACCACTAAGCCATCTCTCCAGCCCTATAATCCATTTTAATGTCATGTTTTCTGACCTAAAATATTCAGTTTTTTTCCCTATCTATGAGCTACCTAGGTTTGTTGGAAGGTTTAAAATAGAAGAAATCCTGAAAGCAAATATTAAGAACAATAGGAAGGGTGTCGTGGAACTGAAGTTCTAAGTTGTGACCTCTATTTTTCTATCTGTTTTCAAGGAAACACACAGTGGGGGAGAGGGATGGTGCACTAGGGCATTTTGCCACTACAGACCAACTCTAGATGTATGTGTCACTTTGTGCATCTGGCTTTACGTGGGTTTTAGGGAATTGAGTTTGGGCTGTCAGGCTGTGCAAGCAAGTTCCTTTAATCATTGACCCATCCCTCCAGCCTGACATTTTTTGTTCTAATATTTTTTTTTGCCTAGAGAAAGATTTTTTTAAAGGACAAAACTCATATTCTTTGTCAGTGATTTTGCACTTGTGAACATTTCATTTCTCAAAGGCATATTTGCCATTTTGCATGTATTAATTTCATTGGTACTTTAGTTAAGACAAAGGTAGTAGAAAACATATTTTAAATGTAGCACATAGGTATAAGTAGCTCTAAATTATACATATTTCAAAATTATAGATATTTTAAACTTTGGAATCTAGATTAAAAGCAATATAATCTTAAGAAGGTCTTCCAGAAATGGAGACATACGTTATGTTCTCATTGCCACTCAAAGTATTTCTGAATTAAAAACATTTATGTACATATTTGAGAGAGAGTAGCCACTGCAAATGAACTCCAGACTTATGCACCACTTTGTGCATCTGGCTTTATGTGGGTATTGGGGAATTGAACTTGGTTCCTTAAGCTTTGCAGACAAGCACCTGAACTACTGAGCCACCTCTCTAGCCCATTTCTGAATTTTTAAATGTAGTTTTTATAAGTGCCTTTGCTTTGAATCTAAGTACAAAAGACATTTGAGGATTATCTTTGGTGCAGAATTTCATGTTGGTTTTCATTCTTTAATAAGATAAATATATGCTCATTGTTTAAAATACTTGCACAATATAGAAAGATATAATGAAGAGACTGAAAGTTTTTCTTTCAGATATCAGTACTGTTAACTGTTAACCTTTTGATATGTACCTTTCCAATCTTTGGGTTTAAAGCTGTGTGTGTATGTGCACGCACGTGTGCATGCACATTTATGTATGTCTTTAGTGATCATGGTATAAATGCCTTTTTATTGGTATACCATGATTTTTGATTTAGTATATGTCTTAGACAAGTTAGTAAATATTTTCCCTCAGAAGATTTCTGTTCATATATTCACATTCTACTTTTGTCTTATGAAGTGAAATTGCTGGGTATGAAAGAGCAGATTGAAAATTTTTGAAAAAAAAATTTGAAGCTGGGTCCTATGGCAGGTCTGTGATCTCAATTACTTGGGAGTTGTGGCAGGAGAATCACAAGTGTGGAGCCTACTTAGGCTACAGAGTGATTTCTAGACTTGGCTGGGTAACTGAGAGAAACCTTGTCTTAAAATAGTTACCAAAAAAAAAAAAAAACCAAAAAACAAAAAACAAAACTGAGGATATAGATAAGTGGCAGAGCTCCTACCTAGCATTATGGAACCCTAGATTCAGTCCTCAGCATGAAAAAAAAATTAATTCTCAGTTGCCCAGTATTATCTAGAAAAGCTTAACAACTCATATTTCTAACAAAAGTATGTGCAAGGGGCCGGAGAGGTGGCTTAGCGATTAAGTGCTTGCCTGTGAAACCTAAGGATCCCAGTTCAAGGCTTGATTCCCCAGGACCCGCATTAGCACATGGGGATGCATGCGCATCTGGAGTTTGTTTGCAGTGGCTGGAGGCCCTGGCATGCCCATTCTCTTGCTCTCTCTCTCTGCCTCTTTCTCTCTCTGTTGCTCTCAAATAAATAAAAAACAACAACAAAAATAACCTTTAAAAAAGGTTACATGCAAGGATGTTTCCTCAGATCTTATTAATACTTATTTAGGTTGTTACGTTTAGTGACATCAGGTACCAATGAGTTACTGAAATGTGGGTATTTTATTATTATCTGTAGTTCTGGGATGACTGTATAAGCAAATAGAAGCACATTAACTTTCATTCAATTTTAGGGTGACATCCCGCCCCTCTCAAAGTCTTTGCCTGAAGATGTGGGGAAAGCCGACCAGTTGAAAGATGAAGGTAAATATTGCATACAGAAATTACTTCCTGAAACTCTGGAGATAGTAACGGATTTGGTTTGATCCTGGTTTATGCTGCTAAGGCTGGATTGTCACATACCCTCAGGGCACTGGTGAAGCAGAGGCAAATGTGATAGGTAAGAAGCCTGGTGTTACAGCATGGCTGTGGGCAGAAGAGGCCTGGCCAGTCAGTCTTTCATAACCCTTGCTTGTCAGATAACTTTGAAGGATGGTTAATTGGGTGGAGATGGCTCAGTGGCTATAGGCAATTGTGTGCATAGCCTGCTAGCCTGGGTTCAAATCCCCAGCCCCCACATAAAGCCAGAAGCAAAAAGTGGTACAGGTGTCTGGAGTTCATTTAAAATGGCAAGAAGCCTTATGCCCATATATAGACTAATTAATTAAAAATTCAATATAAAGCTGGCACACCTTTAATCCCAGTACTTAGCAGGCAGAGGTAGGAGGATTGCCATGAGTTTGAGGCTACTTCATAGTAAATTACTTCGTAGTAAATTCCAGGTCAGCCTGAGCTAGAGTTAGACCCTACCTTGGAAAACCAAAAAAAAAAAAAAATTCAATAAAACTGTTTGCTGGTAACTGGATACTATTTAATCCAAATTCTTTATGCTTAATCCAAAAGAAAAAAATTAATTTTAAGTGTTATTTTAACTTTTATTTCCCCAGGATGCTTCTTAGTTCTTTGAAATTTATTGCTGTATGCAAATGCCATTTGTCTTGTTAGCTAATACATTCAGTAATCACATACAATTTTTTTAATAACTGAGTACCAAAGCATCTTCAGTGTGTTTCTTTCTTTCTGTTACATCATTACATGATGATCATCTTCTTACTCTTTTGTTTTGTTTTGTTTTGTTTTGTTTGAGGTAGGGTCTCACTATAGCCCAGGCTGATCTGGAATTCTTCTGCATTGGGCACTGTGGTCTCCCTCATTTACTGGAATGGGAATTTTCACTTCTGCACACTGGGTCTTACTAGTGCATTGGGCACTGTGGTCTCCCTCATTTACTGGATGGGAATTTTCACTTCTGCACACTGGGTCTTACTAGTGCATTGGGCACTGGTGCGCTCCCTCATTTACTGGAATGAGAATTTTCACTTCTGCACACTGGTTCTGACTAGTGCATTGGGCAGTGGTGCGCTCCCTCATTTACTGGAATGGGAATTTTCACTTCTGCACACTGGGTCTTACTAGTGCATTGGGCACTGTGGTCTCCCTCATTTACTGGATGGGAATTTTCACTTCTGCACACTGGTTCTGACTAGTGCATTGGGCACTGTGGTCTCCCTCATTTACTGGAATGGGAATTTTCACTTCTGCACACTGGGTCTTACTAGTGCATTGGGCACTGGTGCGCTCCCTCATTTACTGGAATGGGAATTTTCACTTCTGCACACTGGGTCTTACTAGTGCATTGGGCACTGGTGCGCTCCCTCATTTACTGGAATGAGAATTTTCCATTCTACATATTGGTTCTTGGTAGTGCCTTGGGCGCTGGTGCTCTCCCTCATATACTGGAATGGCAGAGTTAGAGTCATAGCGAATATTTTATTTTGCTGACCTGTTATAACCTACTTAAGTCATTGCCAGATGTATATACAGATGCCCTTCCTGAAAATCAGTTCATAAGCTAGCCATGGCATCTAAAATCTTCTTTCTAGAAACTAATCTTCTAAAATCCCCTTTAAAAAGATTATATCCCCTTTAAAAAGGGATAGCACATAAAAGTATTATCTGCCAAGACCATATGAGCAGATTTGTTTCACCAGCTTTTAGCAGCCTGCCTCATGTGGCTGCTCAGTATGTGATTGGACAGTGGAGAGTGGAAGTTCAGGCCTGGCTTGAGAAAGTGGCTGAGGACGGGCATAGAGCAGCTCTAGGTAGGAGCAAAGTGAGCAAGCTGAACGGTAGAAGAGATTGTTTGCCACAGATAGTCATGAAGGTTGCATTTCCTCACACAAGGCTGGATTCTACAATGTTGACAAACATTAATTTCTAAGACTTCACATTATTAAAATGATCCTGAAATAAGGAATATCAACTCTATAGTACAAGGTAAAATTGACCTTCAGTGTGACTGAATAGTATTGTCTGACCTTTATAGTATTGTTATTTCTAAAAGATTTTTCTTTTTTCTTTTTTTTTTCACTCAAGAATTTATTTATTTATCCATTTGAAGTAGGGTCTCACTCTAGCCCGGGTAGACATGGAATTCAGTCTGTAGCCCAGGCTGGCCTTGAACTCATGGTCATACTCTTTTCTGAAGCCTCCCACATGCTAGTGTGATAGGTGTGAGACATCACATCCAACTAGAGGCTGTTGTTCATGGTATTAAAATGTATAGGTCATACTTTCCACCGTTTTCACACATTCTGCTTACTGTTTCCTTATTTCTCTGACTTTAGGTAACAACCACATGAAAGAAGAAAATTATGCTGCAGCCGTGGAATGTTATACACAGGCAATTGAATTGGATCCCAATAATGCGGTTTATTATTGTAACAGGTAATATAGTACTGTGTGTCAGGTCTCCATCCTTAGCTGTTTGGATTCATAACTCTTAAGGAAAACTGTCAAGAAGGAGCGAAAAGAAACTGAACATTCAGAGGCCATCCATCTTAGTAACCTTTTAGCATTCTTTTGTTTTACGTAAGTGCATTCTGTTTTAGATTCACTTTGATCACTGAACATGCCATAAGCATTCCCTAATTTATTTAAATTCTTCATAAACATTATTCAAATGGTTATAAATAGGTTTATTACTTCCTTTTTGTATATCTGGCACCTGTCATTGTGTTTAGCAGTCAAGTATTCAGTATTATTTTTGAGTAAGTGGTTGGGTGTGCCTTGATTTATTTAACTATTGGCCTACTGTGAACATTAAAGGTTGCTTCTGTTGTTCTCAGTATTATCAAGGTGCTGGTGAACATCCATATTTCTAACGTCTTTTCCTGGATTTTGGATTTATTCCTAGAAATGCATTTGGTTGGTTTACCAGTTTATAAACTTTGAAAATTGAGGCTAATGCAAAATTGGTCCAACTTCTTTTTTTCTCAAAATTTTTTTAAACAACTTCCATGATTATAAACAATATCCCATGGTAATACCCCCCCCCACTTTGTCCTTTGAAACTCCATTCTCCATCATATCCCCTCCCCATCTCAATCAGTCTCTGTTTTATTTTGATGCCATGATCTTTTTGTCCTATTATGATGGTCTTGTGTAGGTAGTGTCAGGAACTATGAGGTCATGGATATCCAGGCCATTTGTGTCTGGGGGGAGCACATTGTAAGGAGTCCTACCCTTCCTTTGGCTCTTACATTCTTTCCACCACCTCTTTTGCATTAGACCCTGAGCCTTGGAAGGTATGATAGAGATATTACAGTATTGAGCCCTCCGGTCACTTCTTTCCAGCACCATGATACCTTCTGATTCATCCCAAGATCACTGCCATCTGAAAAGAGAAGACTCTCTACCAAAAGTGAGAGTAGTGTTAATATAAGGGTATGAACATTAAGAGAAGTGCTTACTGAGCAATTTGATATGGTCCTACTTCTTTAGTAATTCCCTCCTCTAGAAATATATATTTTTGACATACTCTTTAAAGCACTAGTGACTCAAATGATTATCATTGTTTTAATGTCTTTTTCCACATGTTACCTAATTTACATTTAATTATTCTTGAGGCTGGACATGTATGTTTCAAATGTTGGCTGTGTATAGTTTATTTCTCCTAAAAGGTTTTGGTTTTTTGAGGTAGGGTCTGGAACATACTCTGTAGTGTCAAGATGGTTTCGAACTCAACAGTGATTCTCTTGTCGCAGACTCCCAAGTGCTGGAATTAAAGGCATGTGCCACCATGCCCAGCTTCTAAAAGTTTTATTCTTATTGTTTATAAACTGATGCATATGTCTTTTCCAACTCATATGTTAAAAACCAAACTCTGGTGTTATGGATTTGGAGTTGAGGAATGGGACTAATTCTCTTATAGAATAGACTCTGCCCCTCCTGGCTTGTGAGGACAGTAGGAAGCGTAGCTATTTCAGGCCTTATCCTGTTTAACCTCAGCCTTTATTCTCTTCTAGATTCTGCCCATTTAAAAAAAAAAAAGATTGTGGCGTGTGTGTGTGTGTGTGTGTGTGTGTGTGTGTGTAAACACAACAGGGTCTCTTGCTTCTGAAAATAAACACCAGACACTTGTGCCTACTTTTTGATTCAGCTTTATGTGTGTGCTGGGGAATTAAACCATGGCCAACAGGATTTGCCTGCATGTGCCCTTACCCACTGAACCTGTTCACTCCAGCCCTGATTCTGCCCATTTTAATTGGGATCTGACCCCTGAAGACTTCATTTGAGAGGATTTTGTTGTTGTTGTTGTTGTTGTTTTTAACCTGGCTTTTGTCTGGGTTTAGTCACATGAGGTGCTGGCAGAGACTGAAGGTAGAAGGACAGTGTTTTCATGTGATGGTATGTATTGAGCCAGGACTACTTCTCATTCTTGGCTCCCATTTTCACACAAGACTCCTGTTGTGGGCCTAACAGAGTTGGGATTTTGAACTCTGCACTCGGACTGTCCTTCTAGCTTAGGAATGGTCTTGCTTCCTGTTGTTTGCTGCTGTTAGTCTGTGGGCTGCTATATACTTTGGCCTCTCAGCTTGTCTGTCACCTTATGAATTCCTTGCATGAAATTGTTTAATGTAAACAGAATTTCCAATACAACTTTCTACAGTGCTGAAAATGTTCTGTATCTGCATAGTCTAATGCAGTAACTTCTAGCCATAGTGAGTATTCTGAATACTCTGCAGTGTTCTGTGTGTGATATATCAGCCTTGCACAGCCATTTTCCTGTTCCCCGACTCTGCAGTGTTCTGTGTGTGATCTATCAGCCTTGCACAGCCATATTCCTGTTCCCACACTCTGCAGTGTTCTGTGTGTGATCTATCAGCCTTGCACAGCCATTTTCCTGTTCCCTGATTCTGCAGTGTTCTGTGTGTGATCAATCAGCCTTACACAGCCTTTTTCCTGTTCCCCGACTCTGCAGTGTTCTGTGTGTGATCTATCAGCCTTGCACAGCCATATTCCTGTTCCCACACTCTGCAGTGTTCTGTGTGTGATCTGTCAGCCTTGCACAGCCACTTTCCTGTTCCCTGATTCTGCAGTGTTCTGTGTGTGATCAATCAGCCTTACACAGCCATTTTCCTGTTCCCCGACTCTGCAGTGATCTGTTTGTGATCTGTCAGCCTTGCACAGCCATTTTCCTGTTCCCACACTCTGCAGTGTTCTGTGTGTGATCTGTCAGCCTTGCACAGCCATTTTCCTGTTCCCACACTCTGCAGTGTTCTGTGTATGATCTGTCAGCCTTGCACAGCCATTTTCCTGTTCCCACACTCTGCAGTGTTCTGTGTGTGATCTGTCAGCCTTGCACAGCCATTTTCCTGTTCCCACACTCTGCAGTGTTCTGTGTGTGATCTGTCAGCCTTGCACAGCCATTTTCCTGTTCCCACACTCTGCAGTGTTCTGTGTGTGATCTGTGAGCCTTGCACAGCCATTTTCCTGTTCCCCGAATCTGCAGTGTTCTGTGTGTGATCTATCAGCCTTGCACAGCCATTTTCCTGTTCCCACACTCTGCAGTGTTCTGTGTGTGATCTATCAGCCTTGCACAGCCATTTTCCTGTTCCCACACTCTGCAGTGTTCTGTGTGTGATCTGTCAGCCTTGCACAGCCATTTTCCTGTTCCCACACTCTGCAGTGTTCTGTGTGTGATCTATCAGCCTTGCACAGCCATTTTCCTGTTCCCACACTCTGCAGTGTTCTGTGTATGATCTGTGAGCCTTGCACAGCCATTTTCCTGTTCCCCGAATCTGCAGTGTTCTGTGTGTGATCTGTGAGCCTTGCACAGCCATTTTCCTGTTCCCCGACTCTGCAGTGTTCTGTGTGTGATCGATCAGCCTTGCACAGCCATTTTCCTGTTCCTGACTCTGCAGTGTTCTGTTTGAGATCTGTCAGCCTTGCACAGCCATTTTCCTGTTCCCACACTCTGCAGTGTTCTGTGTGTGATCTGTCAGCCTTGCACAGCCATTTTCCTGTTCCCACACTCTGCAGTGTTCTGTGTGTGATCTGTGAGCCTTGCACAGCCATTTTCCTGTTCCCACACTCTGCAGTGTTCTGTGTGTGATCTGTCAGCCTTGCACAGCCATTTTCCTGTTCCCACACTCTGCAGTGTTCTGTGTGTGATCTATCAGCCTTGCACAGCCATTTTCCTGTTCCCACACTCTGCAGTGTTCTGTGTGTGATCTGTCAGCCTTGCACAGCCATTTTCCTGTTCCCACACTCTGCAGTGTTCTGTGTGTGATCTATCAGCCTTGCACAGCCATTTTCCTGTTCCCACACTCTGCAGTGTTCTGTGTATGATCTGTGAGCCTTGCACAGCCATTTTCCTGTTCCCCGAATCTGCAGTGTTCTGTGTGTGATCTGTGAGCCTTGCACAGCCATTTTCCTGTTCCCCGACTCTGCAGTGTTCTGTGTGTGATCGATCAGCCTTGCACAGCCATTTTCCTGTTCCTGACTCTGCAGTGTTCTGTTTGAGATCTGTCAGCCTTGCACAGCCATTTTCCTGTTCCCACACTCTGCAGTGTTCTGTGTGTGATCTGTCAGCCTTGCACAGCCATTTTCCTGTTCCCACACTCTGCAGTGTTCTGTGTGTGATCTGTCAGCCTTGCACAGCCATTTTCCTGTTCCCCGAATCTGCAGTGTTCTGTGTGTGATCTATCAGCCTTGCACAGCCATTTTCCTGTTCCCACACTCTGCAGTGTTCTGTGTGTGATCTATCAGCCTTGCACAGCCATTTTCCTATTCCTACACTCTGCAGTGTTCTGTTTGTGATCTGTCAGCCTTGCACAGCCATTTTCCTGTTCCCACACTCTGCAGTGTTCTTGTGTGATCTGTCAACATTGCACAGCCATTTTCCTGTTCCCCGAATCTGCAGTGTTCTGTGTGTGATCTATCAGCCTTGCACAGCCATTTTCTTGTTCCCCGATTCTGCAGTGTTCTGTGTGTGATCTGTGAGCCTTGCACAGCCATTTTCCTGTTCCCCGACTCTGCAGTGTTCTGTGTGTGATCTATCAGCCTTGCACAGCCATTTTTCTGTTCGTGGTCACCAGGCCTGCTACCTCTGGTTTTCTCTCTCTCTCTCTCTCTCTTTCAACTTATTTGAGAGCATAAGAGAGTGGGTGCCTCTTGCCTATGTGAACATATTCTAGATGTGTGTGCCACTTTGTGCCCCTGGCTTTACGTGTGCACTGGGGAATTGAACCCAGGCTATTAGGCTTTTCAAGCAAGTGCTTTTAACCACTGAGCAATCTGTCTAGCCCTTTGCTTTTACCTTTAATATGTTATTTATGGGAGGATTATATCCATAAAGAATTTACTTAGCCATACTGGAATGCTCCACTTTCTTTCTTTGCATGCACATAAAATATTTCTTACTAATTGATTCTAACAATCTAGTCTATAAAACAGAAAATCCAAAAACAAGTTAGGGGAAAGGAAATTCCCCAAGCTGTGGTTTAATATTTGTATTACATTCTTTATAACCAGATGAGTTAATGTTACATGTTTTAATGTAGTAGACATGACCTTGAAAATAAATGCATTTCAGGGAATTGAGATGTTATGACCAGATATAAATGTCATAAAATTGCCCATTTAGGGCTTGGAAGATGATTTAGTGAGAAAAGCACTTGGCATGAAGATGAGTTCTGTCCTCAGCATCCACATCAAAAGCCCCAGTGCTGAAGGGGGCAGAAACAGGAAGATTTCTCAGGCTCACTGGTCAGTCAGGTCTAACTGAGAACTGGTGAGCTTCACGTTCAGTGAGAGACTCTGTCTCAAAGAGCCAAAGCCAGAGAGTCCTAGAGGAGGACACCCGACATCCTC
Source organism: Jaculus jaculus (assembly GCF_020740685.1). NCBI lineage: Eukaryota > Metazoa > Chordata > Mammalia > Rodentia > Dipodidae > Jaculus > Jaculus jaculus. Next base: position 12,192,109 of record NC_059121.1, read on the forward strand.
TTCAGACCTCCTCACGTGCATGTGCATCTGTGCATCAAGGTGCATATACCACACAGCACCACATGTTCTACACACATATGCCCAAAAGGTACCAAACACAATGAACTATGCTATATTCTTATTAGTTATATAGAAAATGTGAGCCATTTTTCATGAAATTAGAATTTATTAATCTCATGTCTGCTTTACTGTATGGGGTGAGGTCCTTTTAATTATTGTCATGCTTCCCTTTGCATTTAAATATTGTCTCCCCAAGAGTTCAGTAATGGGTCATGCTAACCAATATTAAACAAAATAGTTTATATACTTAACACAAATGTTGAATAAAACTAGTATAATTTGGGGGATTTTGTTTTGAGACTCTTGCCACTGTATTTCAACAGCCTGTAGCCTTGTCAACTACTCCTGGTTATTTTTCTCAGCCAATTGGCTGCTAAGAATTAGAAGCTTAGAATCACAGATTATTTTACTACTTCTTTCTGTGGTCTAAGAGTAGTCAAGATATCTGTCATATTCTAAGCTCACAGTTTACTTCTTATGAAAGTACTTTTTATTTGTTAGAAAGGGATGATTTGGTGCAGCTCTTTTACATGAGTCTTTTCTGGTATACCTGTTATTTTGTACTTATGGATTCTACTGGACTTACTTTAGGCACAAGAAAGACGAATACTTTTCTTTCATCTTTAACATCTAGCACTTGCCCCAGTCTTAACAGTTCTATGGGCTTAGCATATGTCCTTCCTTTTCGTATATACATTTGCTGTCTTTCTGTAGGTGAATGGCATAGATTAGAGTTGATATCTATTTGTGTCCTCTATAGCAGGTGGCATTGTGTCCAGAGAATTGTGTTGGGTGGATGGAGCATTTATCAACAATACAAGAAATCCCCTGTGATGTTGAAGCAACTACATACATTAACACTTCTGTCCTTAGAACAACAAATGATGAGTGTGGGGCTGAAGCAGCTGTAGGTGCTCTGTAGTACAGTGTGAAACGAGTAGCTGTTTTCTGTGACTTTTGTCCCTTTACAGATTTGGTGCTCTTGTTTCTTTCTATGACCTCATGCTGGGTGTGTTACTTTACCTCTAGTAGGCTACTGCGTCTGGGCTGGAGGTCTGGATAGTTGATGGCTTAAGGCAAGCATTAGGATACACAGGAGATGGTAGAAGACATTTGGGGTTGGAGAGCAGTTCACAGTCCAAAATCAAGAACCCTACGGCCACGGAAAGAAAGATTGCTAGTAGTAGAAAGATGGGAATGGAACTCCATGATTTTTTTTTTGAGGGGGTGTCTCATTGTAGCCCGGGCTGGCCTTGAACTCACAGTGACCCTCTAAACTCAGTCTCCTGAGTGTGTTGGGATTATGGGTATGAGCTACTAAACCTGCCTAATTTTCCTCTTTTTTTCCTTCATTTGTTTCTTTTTTTTTCTCTCTCTTTAAGGATGTTTTATTTACTTGCAAGGAGAAAAGACACACACACACACACACACACACACACACACACACACACACACAGAATGAGAATATGGATGGATGCACATGCCAAGGCCTGTAGCCACTGCAAACAAACTCCAGATACAAGCATACAAAAAGAACCACTTTGTGCATCTGGCTTTACATGGGTACTCGGGAATCAAACCGCAGGCATTGGGCTTTGTAGGCAAGCACCCTAACCACTGAGCCATCTCTCCAGCACCCCTTTTATTGCATAGGGTCTCACTCTAGGGCAGGCTGATCTGGGACTCACCCTATAGTCCCAGGCTGGTCTCAAACTCAGAGACATCCTCCTACTTCTGCCTCCCAAGTGCTGGGATTAAAGGTGTGTGCCACCACACCTGGTTGAAACACTTTTGTTTCTGTAGTTCTGGGAATTGAACTCAGGGCCTTGGGTAGTCACTTAACAATTTTTTTTCCAAGGTAGGGTTTCGCTGTAGCCCAGGCTGACCTGGAATTCACTATGTAGTCTCAGGGTGGCCTCGAACTCACAGTGATCCTCCTACCTCTGCTTCCCAAGTGCTGGGATTAAAGGCGTGCGACCCCACTCGGCTCACTTAGCAATTTTTAAGCATCATTTTCTTCACTTACTCAATAAGTCTAACGCAAACTGCTTTGAAAGGTGTTAAGAGGAGTGGTAATCCACAAAGAGCCTTGGTCGTCACAGACTGTGTCTTTCAAAACATACTGTAGCAAAGGTGGTGTGTGTCTAGAATCTCCGCTGTGGAGATCAAGCTCGGCAGGCTGATCTTCACTTTGAGGCCAACCTGGGCTGCAAAGTAATACCTTGTTTTGTTTTGTTTTTTTCCAAAGCAAAACAATCCAGCAAAAAAAAAAAAAAAATGCCTGAACAATTCCTTCCAAAAGTAAAGCCAAAATAAAAACTTCAAGTTTTGTTTTAGTTGTAGGCATAAATTTTTGCTATAGTTATTTATGGATGCTACTGGAAATGTGAGGTAGCTATGGATTTGCTTTATTAATATAGTAGGGCACAAATTACAAATTATGTTCATGCTTTTGTTTTAATGAGAACAAAGCCCTAGTCTCTTCTCTTCTCTTATCTGCCCCAGATCTTGTATTCCCATCAGTGTGTATACTCACCTTCCTGCAAGCAAGCATGAAGGGCAGAGTTCTTGGCTTCAGTGTTAAAAAATTAAATTTAGGAAGCCAAACAAGGCACTGAGAATCAAACCCAGGTCCTTGGACATGCTAGGCAAGCACTCTACCACTAAGCTACATGCCTAGCTCTGTTATGCAACTGTGCTCTCCTTTGATCTAGAAAGCATATTTAAAGAGAAGCATAAAGGATGATACTCTAATCTCTGCCTTGACACTGACAAGGAGATAAGGAATAAAGGCAGGAGGATTCGACTCAGAAAGAGAGTGGGTAGAAGAAAAGAGGGTGACTATGTTTTAGTCTTGACAGCTTTAGATCACAAATGGTAAGCTAGGGCAAACGTGGATTTATGCAGCTGACAAAAGGAAGAATTGAAACAATAGCTGGGCCCTGGGGGACAGGAAAACAAAACAAAGCCCGGCTTTGTCTGAATCTTCAAGCCTGTCCATGTCTGTGCTGAATAATTATGTATGTGTGCTCTGCCTTTGCTGTCTGGAGATGAGGGCCGAGCTAATGGGATTTCAGTGTAACACAGGCATACTCACCATGTCTGCAGACACCTTCACTTCCTTTGTCTTCAAGATCCCTGTTCGCAGATTTATAGAATGCCAGAGTCACAGGTACATTGGATGTGGCCTGTGAATGAGGAGACAGAATTGTCTTGCCTACTGAGATGCACTTAGCATAGATCTCATGCTTACTTTCTGGACAAGTTCCTCCATCCCACAGAGTATATCTAAATGTGAAAATGAGGTTTGGGCTTAGGAGATGGCTCAGTGGGTAAATATGCCATGCAAGCCTGAGGACCTGAGTTTGGATCTCCAGCAACCACATAAAAGCTGGACATGCTGGTATGTGGCTCACTAGCTAGCTAATCTAGCTAGATTGGTGAGGTCCAGGTTGAGTTGAGAGACCTTTTCTCAAAGAATAAGGTAAAAGACCACAGAGGAAGACCTCTGATGTTGACCTCTGGTCTCCACATGCATGTGTATACACACCATACTTACGAACATCAGAAGAGGTTTTTGGGTTTTCTTTTTTTTTTGCTTGTTTTTGTTGTTTGAGATCTGCTTTCTGGACATATCTATGTGTCACCAATTGAATTGACATATATATTATAAACTTGTGTAGGCTGGTCTTCACATTTTTCTAGTTAGATGCTGTGCTGCAGATGTGGTTGACTTAAAGAAGTTTTGGTAGATCTATATTCTCAATTTCAACTTCTGGGATTGACAGGATTACTTTTGGCTTCTTCTGTTCATGATTGAATTTTTGGTCATGGATACATAGCAAACATCTGGCTTACTATTTATGAATACTCAGTAATTATGGAGTACAATAATAAAATTGATGTGGAATAATCCTAATTTAGAGTTTGATGGGCAAAAGAGATTAGAAGGTATTTAAGAAGCAGTGAGCCAGGCGTGGTGGCACACACCTTTAATCTCAACACTTGGGAGGCAGAGGTAGGAGGATTGCTCTGAGTTTGAGGCCACCCTGAGACTCCATAGTGAATTGCAGGTCAGCCTGGGTTAGAGTGAGACCCTACCTCAAAAAAAAAAAAAAAAAAAGAGGAAGCAGTGAGGACTGTGGGGAGCAAAAGTCTTAAGTGGTGTTTTGTTTTAGTGTATGCTGATTGAGTTCAGTTGAGTCCCTGAAAAGACAATTAATTTCAATGAAGCAGATGATAATAAAACAAATTTAGGTCAATGAGAAAGCAAACGTGGGTATAAGAGAAGAATAAAGGTAACAAAGATGAGAGCAGTGAGCTGGGCGTGGTGGCGCACATCCTTAACCCCAGCATCAGAGGCAGAGGTAGGAGGATCACCATGAGTTCGAGGACACCCTGAGACTACATAGTGAATTCCAGGTCAGCCTGAGCTAGAGTAAGACCCTACCTCAAAAAAAAAAAAAAAAATGAGAGCAGTGCTTCTCAGAAGATCCTGGGAGAGGACTGAGTTCAAAAAGCTGGGGGTTATTGTTGAGAACTTTTTAAAAATTATTTTATATTTATTTATTTATTTGATGGAGAAAGAGAGAGACAATGGGCGTGCCAGGGCTTCCAACCACTGCAAATGATCTTCAGATGCTTGTGCCCCCTTGTGTATCTGGCTAATATGGGTCCTGTGGAATCAAACCTGGTTTGGCTTTGCAGGCAAATACCTTAACCACTAAGCCATCCTTCCAGCCCTTGTTGAGAACTTTTATCAGTAGACTCAAGAATGCTGAGGAACCTAAGTCAGTTTCATGGTTTGCAAGCCAAGCTTTCTGAATGTGCTTCCTTCCTTTATTAGTAGAAGGGACCCTCATTTGGGGAGTTAGTGTTTGAAATAGCAGGGTCTTCAGCACAGCATCGCTCTTGGGGATGGTGCGAATCCATGAAAGCATCACTGTGCCCTGGTCCTCATGCTTGATCCCAAGCAATGGACCACTGCTGCTCATCAGCTGTGCACACTGGCTACTCACACTGCTGTCTTCTGAGTTTGCATCTTGTTAAGAACTGTCCATTGACAACTGTTGTAAATACAGACAATGTACTGAGATCATAATCCTTTCTCACCAACCTCCCTTTCCCCCTTCCCAACTCCCCTCCACTGAACTCCTTCTTCTTTCCAAATAGGCTCCTATTTTGATACCATTATTTTTTTCTCCAAGGTGTACAGGTCGTGTGTAGTTAGTATTAGCCACTGTGAGGTCATGAATATCAAGGCCACTTTGTGTCTGGAAGATTGCATTGTAAGCAGTCTTTCCCTATTTTTGGCTCTTAAATTCTTTCCGCCAGCTCTTCCACAGTGGTCCCTGAGTCTTGGAGGGTGTGGCAGAGATGTCTCAGTGCTAAACACGCCACTGTCACTTCTCCTCAGCACTGTGGTGAGTTTTGAGCACCGCCATCTGAAAAGAGAAGCTTCTTTAACCAAAAGTGAGAGTAACATTAAGATCTGTGCATCAGCATAACTGTTTAGTTTGGTGAGTATAATATATGAATTTAGCTAGACAACAGTAGTCATTTGAGAATGCATCTTATACCGTCTATTATTTCCTTCCATTTCTTGAGGGAATGGCTCCTGTGGAAGAGAGGTCACACGGAGATTTTTATATAGGCAAATGATGTTTTCTTCAGCTGTTTTGGTCTTTTTAAATTTTTGCTGAGGTAGGTTATAAGAACTTCTGTAAGAGTGAAAGATCTTTCTGCATCAGAAGTGAATCATGTCGGTTTGTTGGAATATTTTATTACACTATTAAAGCAACCACTTCATAGTGACTGTTTACTCTGTGTGCTTCCTTGGTAGTCCATGTACTGTAGTGCTCTCAGGGTTCTTTCTAGGCAGATTAGAATGGCAGTGAGCAGGTGGGTAAGTTGTATGACTTGCATTAAATACATACGAGTGGAAAGGAAGTTACATATTTTCTGACATTTTGAAGTATTTAAATTTTTTCATTGTGCAGTTGTCTTTGACAAGTTAACCTAGAAATTTGGGCTAGAGAGATGGCTCAATGGTTAAGACACTGCTTGCGAAACCTAAGGACCCCAGTTCAATTCCCCAGTACCTACATAAAGCCAGATGCATAAGGTGGCACATGTGTCTGGAGTTCACCTGCAGTGGCTAGAGGCCCTGGCACACCCATTTTCTCTCTCTCTTTTTCTCTTTCTTTTTCTCTGTACTGCTCTGCTTGCAGATATACATACATACATATATACATACATACATACATATATATATATATATATATATTTGTTTGTTTGTTTTGTTTTGTTTTGTTTTGTTTTGTGGTAGGGTTTTGCTCTAGCCCCGGCTGACCTGGAATTCACTATGTAGCCTCAGGGTGGCCTCGAACTCATGGCGATCCTCCTACCTCTGTCTTCCGAGTGCTGGGATTAAAGGCATGGGCCACCACGCCCAGCACCATTAAATATTTTTTTTTAAAAAGAGATTTATTAGGAGTGATTTAAAAATTGGGAAAAGAAGCATGTAGTTTCATTAGTACCTGATAAATCTAGATTAGTGCCTTGTAGTAATTATAATGAAATTAATAATAAATTTCTTTCTCTTAGGGCTGCTGCTCAAAGCAAATTGAGTCACTACACAGATGCGATAAAGGACTGTGAAAAAGCCATAGCAATTGATTCGCAGTACAGTAAGGCCTATGGGCGGATGGGGTAAGTTCTTGGGGAACGTTCAGTGCTATGTAGTAGCACCAGATAAACTTTTGATGGTTTGATTTTGAATTTCCTGCTTGGTTTTGTACCCTTTGAGCTACTAAGAAGATCAATATAACAAAAGGAAGGAAATGAATATACTTTCTCTGACCAGAAAATAAGATCAGCAGTTATTTTTTCCTTGACTGATTGTTGAAGAAAATCACATGACCATAGAGGCAGACTCATTTCTTAGCCATGGCCACAAGTGTCATACAAGGGCTGAATGCTGCCTGACAGCCTTACTATGTTTCCTTCTGGATTTACTTTTCCATTCTCTGGGATGAGTGTTTTCTTAGCTTCTCCCTTCAGATTTCTATTTCTGCCTTCATGGGACCCCTCAGCTGGTGAGATTGCTTACACGTGAGGACATAGTCATCGCTTACAGAATAGACACTTGTCTCCCTACTTCTGAGTCCACCCGTCTCCTTGCATTTGTACCAGTACCATTTGTCTTGTGTCCCTGTTAAAACCAGAGAGTCCTCACTTTGACCATCACCTCCATTCATGGTTTGAGATCTCAGCCCTTTGTGTGACCTCACATGTCACTGCCCTCTTTGTCTTCTGCAGCACTCTGATAGTAACACTTGCCACTGTTGGGCTCATTTTTTTACCCAGCGCTACTCTGCACTACGGGCTCATATCTCAGTTCCTCTTTTTTTTCCCCTACAAATTTGTCTTTGTCTCCTCCCTCCCTCCCTCCCACTCTCTCCCACTCTCTCCCGTTCTTTCTTTAGCCCATGCCAGTAGGGCTCTTGTCTGTATGACTGTGATGGTTTGTTTCCTATGACAACTCGACTGGGCTGAGAGATGATCAGATAGTAGGCAGAGCACTATTTCTAGGCATGTTTGTGAGGGTCTTTGTGGAAGGAATGAGCATTCGAAGCTGTGCATTTGGGTAAAGGTCATCCTTCCCAAGGTGGGTGGGCATCTCTCGTGCCATCTGTTGATGGTCCAAATGGAACAAAAAGGCAAAGGGAAGGTGAATTCACTGTTCTTGAGTTGGGACATCTACCTTCTACCCTCGGACCTTGTCATTCCTGGATCTCAAGCCTTTGGATTCTGACATGGAATTACACTGTCAGCTCCCCTGGTTCTCTCGTCTTCATGTTTGGAGTGGAGTACAGCACGAATTTTCTTGGGCATCTGGCATATACATGGCAAGTACTGGGACTTGTCAGCTTCCATAACTAGATGAGCCGACATCTAATCTCTTTGTCTATATCTGTCTCTCCACACTATCAGTTCTCTTTCTCTGCAGAGCTCTTAATACGCTCTCTGTATGAAGACAGGGCAATCCAAGACCATCAGTTTGGACATTATTTTTGTCAAAGCTAATTAGTGTAATCTTCTGTATTCTTGCTTTACCACATCTTTCAGGATTTGACACAGTTACTTCTGTCTCGAAGACTTCCTCCTCTAAGACTCATCATGCTTGCTTTTCGCCTTCCTTTCCCAGTTCTGCTCCTGCTCCTTCCTCTGCCTCCTCTGCGCAGGCTCTCCTTCACTGTTCCCGTGTGCTCTGTTCTCTCCCGACTTCATCCTGCCCTGCTTTGACATTCCACCGGTAGCTGTTCCTTGCTGTTTACAGATTCTGTATTTATGAATTGGTCTACCTGCTACTTAGTTTAAAACTAGTTCAGTACTGAGGTAAGATCCTTTTCTGGTCTTCCAAGGCAAAAAATTCATCTGATGTGTACTTTCTCATTGGAGGCTGAGTAATGTGACACATTTTGTTTGTTTGTTTGTTTGTTTTAGCTTATGCTGAAAAAGACTATTTGGTGGTACATTTCAAATTTTTTAAATTGATTTTTACTTATTTATGTGTGTGTGTGTCTGTGAGAGAGAGAGAGAGAGAGAGAGAGAGAAGGAAACAGAGAGAAGAGAAAACAGAGAATAGAGACACCAGGGCATTCAGCCACTGCAAACAAACTCCAGACGCATGCGCCACCTTGTGCATCTGCCTTATGTGGGCACTGGGGAATCAAACCTGGGTCCTTAAGCTTTGCAGGCAAGTGCCTTAACTGCCAAGCCATATCTCTAGCCCTTGGTGGTATATATATTTTTCTTTTTTCTGAGGTAGGGTTTCACTCTAGCTCAGGCTGACCTGGAATGCACTATGTAGTCTCAGGGCGGCCTCGAATTCATGGCGATCCTCCTACCTCTGCCTCCCGAGTGCTGAGATTAAAGGCGTGCGCTGCCACGCCTGGCCCCCTTACTGGTATATTTTAAAATATGTTGATGCTTTTCCTGTGACTTTGCTCTTTACAGTGGCCTTCAAGTCAGGCTGAGGTGATAAAAGTGCAAGAAGGATGTATCTTCCAGGCAAAATGGACCTGTGAAACAAAGTTTACTCTGACCTGAGCTAGTGGTATTGGCAATAGTTCAGTGCTAATGAATCAATACTACAGGTGAAGTATGTTCTTTTAGGTAAAGTACACATAAAGCAAGGTTATATAAGTTGATGACCAGAGGCTCATAGGAACCTAACCTTGTATTGTCCTTATGAACCACTGATCAGTATTTGCTAGTGCAGTGTTCACAGAAACTTGTGCTACCTTTTGCATCTGACTTACGTGGGTCCTGGGGAGTTGAACCAAGGTCCTTTGGCTTTGCAGGCAAATGCCTTAACTGCTAAGCCAGCCATCTCTTCATGGCAGGCCTTTTTTTTAGTGCAACAGAGTGGCAGAGAGAGAGAACGGGCGTGCTAGTGCCCCAGTCACTGCCGCCGAGCTCCCGACGTGTGCAGCCTGTGTGCGTGTGCCACCGTGCATCCGGCTTACGTGGGAGCTGGGGAGCAGAACACGAGTCCTCGGGCTTTTCAGGCACGTGCCTTAATCTCTAAGCCATCTCTGTGGCCCTGGTTTGCTTTTACGTCACTCAGGTGGTCTAGGTACGGCTACTGCTGCTGCTGTCTTGTTCATCCTAATTTTGCCCTTTAGCGTTTTTTATTTTTGCTTTGGGCGGGGAGAGAGATTTGGCGTGCCTGGGCCTCAGTCACTGCAGTCACACTCCAAACTGCTTTGCATCACCTCGTGCATCTGGCTTACGTGGGATCTGGAGAGTTGAACATGGGTCCTTAGCTTTGCAGGCAAGTGCCTTAATACTAAGCCATTTCTCCAGCCCTAATATTGCCCTTAAAAATTTTTGAGAGAGAGAGAGAGGGAGAGAGAAAGAGGCAGATAGAGAATAGATGTGCCAGGGCCTGTAGCCACTGCAAACGAACTCCAGATGCATGTGCCAACTTATGCATCTGGCCCATGTGGGCACTGAGGAATTAGAACCTGGGTCCTTAGATTTCTCAGGCAGGTGCTTTAACCACTAAGCCATCTCACTAGCCCCTAATGTTGTCTGTCCGTCCATGGTTGGAATTGGATTTTCTTAAATTTAGGAACTATTTCATCGTGGAATTCTTAGTATTTAAAATGGTACCTGGTACATAGTAGGATTTCAATATTTATTAATTGGCAACAATACTAAGGTATCTTCCAAAATTAACTAACAGAAACTAGTTAAGTTGTAAAAATTAACCTGTGGTTCATCCTGTATTTTATCTGCATAAGAAGTCTGTGAGGTAAATCAGAAGAGAAAGGCTCACATTAATTGGTTAAAACAGAACTCAGGTGGGTGGAGAGATGGTTTATTTGTTTTGTTTTTCGAGGTAGGCTCTTACTATAGACCAGGCTGACCTGGCATTCACTATGTAGTCTCAGGCTGGCCTTAAATTCGCAGTATTCCTCCTACCTCAGCCTCTGAGTGCTGGGGTTAAAGGCGTGTGTCACCACACCAGGCTGAGATGGCTCATTTAGTAAGATACTTATAATTCAGCATGAGGACCTGAGTTGGATCCCCAATACCCACATAAAAGCAAGGCCGGGGGCTGGAGAGATGGCTTAGCGGTTAAGCGCTTGCCTGTGAAGCCTAAGAACCCTGGTTTGAGGCTCGGTTCCCCAGGACCCACGTTAGCCAGATGCACAAGAGGGCGCACACATCTGGAGTTGATTTGCAGTGGCTGGAGGCCCTGGTGCACCCATTCTCTCTCTCTCTCTCTATCTGCCTCTTTCTCTCTCTGTCTGTTGCTCTCAAATAAATAAATAAAAATAGACAAGAAAAATTAAAAAAAAAAGCAAGGCCGACATTGCTGGGGAAGCAGAGACAGGAGGATTCCTGGGACTTATTGAATACCAGTCTAGCTGAATTGATGAGCTCCAGATTCATTGAGAGGCTGTGTCAAAAAATGAGGTAGATAAAGGGAAGAGAAAGGAAGGGAGGAGGATACTTAATAGGTTGATATTGTATATATGTAAGTACAATGGTTGTAATGGGGAGGTAATATGATGGAGAATGGAATTTCAAAGGGGAAAGTGTGGGGGTGGGGAGGGAGGGAATTACCATGGGATATTTTTTTATAATCATGGAAAATGTTAATAAAAATTTAAAAATTAAAAAAAAAATGAGGTAGAGGGGCTGGGGGGATGGCTTAGCAGTAAAGGCACTTGCCTGCAAAGCCTGAGGACCCATGTTCAACTCTCCAGGTCTCATGTAAGCCAGACGCACAAGGTGATGCAAGGTTGCACATGCATGCCAGGTTGCTGGAGGCCCTGGCATGCCCATCCTCTCCCACTACCTCCCATTTTCCCTTTCCCCCTCCCTCCCCCCACCTCCCACTTTCCTTTCCCCATCCCTCCTCCCCTCCCTCTCTCCTTTCTTCCGTCTCTCATGCAAACTCTTGCTCTTACTCCCTCTCATAAAAATAAAAGGGACAGTCTGTTGGGCTTGCCTCAAAAAAAAAAAAAAAATGAGAGTGATTGAGAAAGACACCTGATGTTCACCTCTGCCCTCTACACATACATACACAGTACAGATTTGCATGCACAGATGTGCACACCACGCTCACATAGACATGCCAAAAAGACCAACAGCCTGAGAACCAATGTAAACTCCCAACAGTATGCCTCCATAAATCATGTTGTTTAATTCTCAACTGGATGAAGGTAAACATTAAAATGTGTTGACAGACTCTTAGACTTGTCCTTAGGGTGGCACTTTTTTTTTTCTTTTTTCTTTTTATTAATTAGCTTTGTACTCAGACAATACTGTCAATTTGGTACCATTATTGGGCTCATCCATTACTTACCCCCTCCCCTTGGCCCCTCCTTGTTGAGGTATATGGATCATGGATTCTGGAGTTGGCCCACACTTATGGGTATGATAAATGTCTGTATATCATGACCCAACATGTGGCTCTGACATTCTTTCCGCCCCCTCTTCTGCAAAATTTCCCTGAGCCATGTTGGGTTCATTTTTGGTTTGCTTCAGAGATAAGGTGTTGGGGGCCTCTGGGGCTCTGGCTCTCTGATTTGGTAGGAGTTGATTTTTCTCTGTGTTGATCTCCTTCACCCTTGTGTTGGTACCCAGTTCACCAAGAAAACAGCACCCTTGCTTGTTTTCCAATTGTTCTTAGTTTCAGCTGGGGCTCTTTTGAGGTATGATGGGGTGGCTCTCTCCTTAGGATCTACATCTGTCTGAAAAAGAGAAGCAGATTCTCCAATGGAGAGTAAGTTAGCACCAGACAAATGAGATAATCCTTACTTTCCTTTTTCTTTCTTTCTTTTTTTTTTTTTTTTTTTTGAGGTAGGGTTTCACTCTAGCTCAGGCTGACCTGGAGTTCACTATGGAGTCTCAGGGTGGCCTTGAACTCACAGCAGTCCTCCTACCTCTGCCTCCCGAGTGCTGGGATTAAAGGCATGCACCACCACGCCCAGCTCAACCCTTACTTTTTAATAGAGAATTTAATAGGTGTAGGCCCTCTTGTAGCCCACAATTGGTGGTAGATTGATAGTGGATAGTGGGCTTATGTTTGGATATGGTTCTGACTTGTTTCCCAGCTCCAGCTATGGGTCCCGTACCACTGAGGGGATCAGTTAGCTGAATCAAGAGCAGTTGGTTTCCCACCATGGCTGTGTGCCACTATTGCACTTGTGTGAGCATCACAACAAGTTATTTGCTGCTAAGTAGGTGAGACCATGAGTTGCTTGGACAGATATTGGTCATTTTCCTCCAGTCGCCCATGTAGCCCCTTCTGATGCTAGACGCGCTGACTGTCGGGGGATTGACTCTCTTCCAGCTTCCAGCCATGCCATTCCATTTTACGTGTCAACCACATAAGGTGTCTTCAGCAGTAGGGTCTTACCACTAACCTTTTGTGGGTCATCAAATACTTGGACAGAAATCTGTCTTTCTTTTAGGAAGCCTTGTAGGTCTCTCTGATCAAAAGCTCATTGTGGATGATAGCCACATGCTGGTACTGGGAGTTACAGGTCAGGGGGTGGCACGCTTTTATTGGAATTTTACAGCATGTTCTTTTTCTTTTGTTGAACTAACAAACATTTTGTTTAGGACTAATCATCTGGTACCCCACAATCTACTTTTTAAAAGATGGGAAAGTAATATTGTTGTTTGATGTCTATGTTAGTAAAGATGGAAAAATGTAAGAAGTGTTAAGGCACAAATAAAGTGTTTACAGTCTTCAAATTTTGTATTAGTGTCCATAGATTTATGTGGTCACAGGATTGTTAGCACAGAGCTTTGCTGGTCTCTCTCTAGGGATTCCTACAGCAAATTACTTCACATGTTAGTCTCAAAAATAGAAGAGTAAGAAAGACTTGTCTCTTCAGCATCCAGTTTATGATCTGTGTGGGGTAACTAAGATTGTCAGCAAGCAAAAAGGAGAAAAGTCAGACTTAGAGAATCTTCAAAATATAGGAATTTTAGTGATATTCCTGTAAACCATAAATAAGGTGGTGGGCAAATTCAGTTTAATCTGGGTCTGAATGCAGTACTAAGACATTTGACATTGTGATATTCTGATGGTCTTTAGCATAACTCTCTTGCTCTGTTTCCTTCAGGCTGGCCCTCACTGCCATGAATAAATTTGAAGAAGCAGTTACAAGTTATCAGAAGGCCTTAGATCTTGACCCTGAAAATGATTCCTATAAATCAAATCTGAAAATAGCAGAACAGAAGTTAAGAGAGGTATCTAGTCCCGTAAGTTGTTAATGTGAAATGAGTGGAATGTATTCTCTCATTCACAATTTGTTGGCATTAAGTTATAATGGTTGGGATGAATCTCAGATATAAATCTCTTCTTTCACAGACAGGAACTGGGTTGAGCTTTGACATGGCTAGCTTGATAAATAATCCAGCTTTCATTAGTATGGTGAGTATACTTCTTTTTCTGATTTACTGTTTCATACTGTGTGTGTGTGTGTGTGTGTGTGTGTGTGTGTGTGTACTTATGCATGGGCATGCCAGGGTCTCTTTGCTGCTACAAATTAATGCTAGACACACATGTGCCAGTCTGTATCCTGCTTTACATGTATGCTGGGGAATCAAGCCGAGCAGTGGGCTTTGCAAGCAAATACCTTTAACCACTGAGTCATCACCCCAGCCCTTCTCATACATTCTTTTTCATCCTTTTTTTTTTTTTTTTTTGGTTTTGCAAGGTAGGGTTTCACTGTAGCCCAGGCTGACCTGGAATTCAATATGTAGTCTCAGGGTGGCCTCGAACTCATGGTGATTCTCCTACCTCTGCCTCCCAAGTGTTGGGATTAAAGGCGTGCGCCACCACGCCCGGCTCTTTTTCATACTTTTAAAAGAGATGGGATCTTACAGTGGTTACCTGAGCTAATTCAAAGCTTTTGGGCTCAAGTGATTCTCCTAGAGCTTCTTACTGGTAGTGGTAAAGTGCTGATTGTAGGGGCTAAGGCAAAGGTTCTATACCTGTTCTCTATCCTCTCAAGGAATCCAGGGCTAGACTCCCAAAAGCTCTTTAAAATGAAATACAAGAATCACTATACGGGTGGATTTGTGTACTCCTATGGGCCCAAAACCCTAGTTTTCATCAGATTGGCACAAAAGTCTTCAAATCTGTGGAAGGTTGAAAACAACTATCTTATATGAAATTGGTTCCAGGAAGACAACACCTACCAGTGAGCTCTGAGCACTGCCTAACAGGTCCCTCATCTTGCCCTCAGCCTGGTCCTCAGAGTTCATTTGGCACTGGGGGTTGAGCTCAGGGGCAGAATGCTAGTATGCCCAAGATTGACTCTCTACATGGCGAAATGAAAACAAAATGTTTCACAGTAACATGCATTCCATTCTTTTTCATTTATGAGACAGTCTCATGTATTACAGGCTAGGGTTGAACTTGCCGTGTAGCTGAACTGACTTGGGTGCAGGGGTTACAGGTGTATGCCATCATACCTGGCTTACACCATGCTAGGAATCAAATCCAGGACCTCAGCTTGCTTTAAAGCACTGTTGTAACTGAGCTATATTCCCAGTCTTGCACTGAATTCTTCAGCAAAATAATTTATGGATCTTTGGAACACAACAATAAATGTATCTTGTACTCATTAAATCTTTAGCTAACTTGGGCTGGAGAGATGGCTTAGCAGTTAAGCGCTTGCCTATGAAGCCTAAGGACCCTGGTTTGAGGCTCGATTCCCCAGGACCCACGTTAGTCAGATGCACAAGGGGGCACACGCGTCTGGAGTTCGTTTGCAGTGGCTCGAGGCCCTGGTGTGCCCATTCTCTCTCTCTCTCTCTCTCTCTGCCTCTTTCTCTCTGTCTGTCGCTCTTAAATAAATAAATTTAAACAAGTTAAAAAAAATCTTTCTTTAATTGAAGCATACAGTTCTCCCATCAAGTTTAGTTTGTCTTCCTATTTGGTGGCAAGCATATTATCTCTTTCAAAGTCCTGTTCTTTACCCTGGTACACCCATTTCCAGTGCTCAAGATAAGCTGTTGCAATTGGATATGGAAATGGAATTCAGCTCCAGATTTAACTTAGTCTTTAAGCTGCTGCACAGCACAGTAAGGATGACAGCACCATAGGAGCTAGGGTTAAAAGTCTGTCTTAACTCTTAGAGCGGCTCTGCATGGAACATTGGTGTACTCAGTGGTGAATCATTTAGCGAGCATTCAGGGCCTGGGTTAACCTGCAGAACCACCTAATAATAACAACAAGGTGGTGATGATGTCAGGACTGGGAATGTAGGTCAGTGACAGGGCATATACTTAGTGAGCATGAGGCTATGGACTCAATCCCCAACTACCAAAATCAATAAAAAAGACACTAATAATTAAAAGTAAAGTAAGTAATAAAAGTTAAAAGGATCAGGTTAATAGAGATTATACCTGGTGTTTTAGAGAGGTACTAGAATTCCAGTTGACGGATAGGTGAAGGAAGAAGAGATGCCTGACCTTGTCATGCCTGCTGAAAAGACTTTTCTGGCCCCTGCACCAAAGTCCCTTCTCTCTTGGTATTGCCCCTCTCAAGGATAGGATATACTGGATACTTTCAAAGTTTCTGTTTTTCCTGTGAATTGACTATTGTGTCCTCAGCTCACAGTGCTGTGTTTATACTGATACCTGCCATCTCATTACCCTTGTGCTGTCTTTTTAATGCCAACTTTCCCAGTTCCTCTTTTTTTTTAATCCTCATATTTTGTGCAGTACGCTAAAACTCTACAGAAGGGTAGGACATACATCTTTTTGCTTTCATCCTTACTTTTACACAATCTTTGAATATTACTGCATAACTTCTATTTATTTATTTTCTGTGTTTGAAGGAGAGTTTCACTCTTTTTTTAAAAAAATTTTGGGGGTTATTTTTATTTATTTATTTGAGAACGACAGACAGAGAAAGAGGCAGAGAGAGAATGTGCGTGCCAGGGCTTCCAGCCACTGCAGACGAATTCCAGATGAGTGCGCCCCCTTGTGCATCTGGC
Organism: Jaculus jaculus; assembly: GCF_020740685.1. Taxonomy (NCBI): domain Eukaryota; kingdom Metazoa; phylum Chordata; class Mammalia; order Rodentia; family Dipodidae; genus Jaculus; species Jaculus jaculus. Next base: position 12,208,713 of record NC_059121.1, read on the forward strand.
TAACGTGGGTACTGGGGAATCAAGCCTCGAACTGGGGTCCTTAGGCTTCACAAGCAAGCGCTTAACCGCTAAGCCATCTCTCCAGCCCGAGAGTCTCACTCTTGCTCAGGCTGACCTGGAACTTACTTTAGTCTCAAGCTGGTGTCGCACTAGTAACGATCCTACTACCTCTGTTTCCAAGTGCTGAGATGAAAGGTATGCGCCACCACATCTGGATACTGCCTAATTTTTAATGGGCAATCTATTTTTCAATTACAGGCAGCAAGTTTAATGCAAAACCCTCAAGTTCAACAGCTGTAAGTATACAAAAGGGCTTATTAAGTTTCCCCATTCTACTTGCCAGGCTTTTTTTTAAAAAATAACTTTGACACACAGAAGTCAGCTCTCACTCACATTGACTGCCAGACTTTTAATTTGAGCTGATCAGCTCAAACATGATAAATTGCACTGAATACCAGTCACTTAGAACTTAAAGCCATACACATTTGGTCCAGCTTCTTCTCCAATGGAGTTATATATATATATTTTTTTCAAGGTAGGGTCTCACTCAAGCCAGCCCTGGCTGGCCTGGAATTCACTATGTCATCTCAGGGTGCCCGCAAACTCACAGTGATCCTCTGCCTCCCAAGTGCCAGGATTAAAGGTGTGTGCCACCACACCAAGCTAAATGGGGTTATTGTATGTAACACTTTTCCTGGGCCAGTGATCCCATTTGTGAAGAGTATCTGTTCATCTCAGTGACATTTCTTTTATATATCCTAGAATGTCAGGAATGATGACCAATGCCATTGGGGGACCCGCTGCTGGAGTTGGGGGCCTCACTGACCTGTCTAGTCTCATCCAAGCGTAAGTGGAGCTTAATAGGAAAGATGAAAATGTATCTTATGTTTACAGTTTATCTCTAAGGGGCCAGGTCTGTCATCTTTATAATATCTTATCTTAAATGAATAGGACTAGCCTCTTTAAACCAACTTTGCCTGAAAGAAGTTCCTAACTAGGAGTCACATTTCAACCTTAAGGTTAGAGATCTAGCTCTGTCTGGAGTACAAGCACATGTGTTCATACATGTTTTTCTCTCCCAGGGACCCTCAAGTACCAGTAGATCTGGAAGGACAGACCTTAGGCGGAAAGAAGCAGTTGGCACCCCTATTCAATAGCTGGAGGGACTGAGGAACAAGTTAGCAACTTATTAAGGGTCCAGATCATCCATGCATAGATGTCTTTTGATTTGCAGCCTGAATTTTTGTTACTAGTTTTCGGTATGAATTGGGGTTCCTATTTCTTACATGGAGATAGCAATATTATCTTCATTTACAGAGGGGCTACTGTTGAGGCATGTGTATTGTGATCTCATATGTAAAGCAGTGAGTTCTGAATTCTCCACTAATATAGTGAAAAGATACCGGGAAACCACTTTTCCCCACTTGAATTTATTTGGGATATAAATGGAAGTCAGATATCTATTGAAAAATATGTATTGGCCAGGAGTGGTGGTGCACACCTTTAATCCCAGCACTTGGAAGGCAGAGGTCGGAGGATCGCCATGAATGCAAGGCCACCCAGAGACTACATAGTGATTTCCAGGTCAGCCTGGGCTACAGCAAAACTCTACCTTAAAAAACAATATATATATATATATATATATATATATATATATATATATATATATGTATATATATATATATAGAGAGAGAGAGAGAGAGAGAGAGAGAGGGCGGGGGGGGGGAGGGAGGGAGGGAGGGAGAGAGAATGGGCATGCCAGGGTTTCCAGTCACTGCAAATGAACTTCAGATGCATGCGCCACCTTGTGCATCTAGCTTACGTGGTACTGGGGAACTGAACTGAGGTCCTTTGGCTTGGCAGGCAAGCGCCTAACTGCTAAGCCATCTCTCCAGCCCCAATATATATTTTAATGTCACTTCTTTTTTGTCCTTTGAGACAGGGTCTTGACAGTTTATGCTGGTCCTCCAACTCATGGTAATTCTCATGCTTCAAACTTCTGAGTTTTAGGATTATAGGCACCACCACACCCAGGTTAAAACTACCTGTTCGTTCAGTGGCAAAGCACTTACATCCTTGAGCCATGGGTTCAATCCCTGGCACCACAAAACTAAGTAAATAATTTTAAAAATCACGGTACATGTATTAATGTTCATATCACTGAAGGAGTCTTCTCATGCTAACATTAAATTACCTTCTGTAGAACTTGCTTAAGATATTCCTCCTGAAGTCTACTGACATTACTGGCAGTTACTAGGGAGCCACAGCACCATTTGCTGTTTATGATCACACCATTTAGAATGATGTATAAGTGGCATAATTATCATGTGCAACATATGCAATTGAGGACATAAACTTGACTTTGTTTTCAACATTTTGTTGTTGTTGTTTGGGTGTTTGTTTTTGAGATAGGGTCTTGTGTAGAGGAAGCTGGCCTTGAACTCCCTATTCTCCTGCCTCCCAAGTCATGGGATTATAAACATGGCATCACCATAATCAACTTTCTTTTTCTTTCTTTCTTTTCTTCTCTCTCTCTCTTTTTAGAGAGAGCAAGAGAGAAAATTGGCATGCCAGGGCCTCCAGCCACTGAAGTTGAACTCCAGACATGTGTGCCACCTTGTATGCATGTATGACCTTGAGCACTTGCATTATCTTGTGTGTCTGGCTTATGTGGGATCTGGCTAGTCAAACCATGGGTCCTTAGGCTTCACAGGCAAGTGCCTTAACCACTAAGCCATCTCTCCAGCCCAATTTTGTTTCTTAATGCAGTGGTGGGAGTTGAACTTAGGACCTCAAACATGGTCAGTGAGTGTTCTACCTTTGAGCTACATCCTCAGACCTATTTAAGCCTTGGCTTTAACACATTAGCTGTATAGTGACTTCTATAAGGATCCAAACTGGGAGTTATACTGTCATGAGAAACTAGGAAAACCTTTCTCTAAGAGCATTTTTGAGCACATAAAAAGCTTGTGCTTCCTAGCCCATTGTGTGTCATTAAACAGTGGAGTTCAGATTCTACACAACTCAGACACTTGTGTTTTTAGCTTGGGTGTTTTGCTTCTTGATCTTAGGAAAAAGGCTGACACACACAGTATGGTTTGTTTCTTGTAAAGCACTGTCTTGTCATAATGCTGTGTAGAAGCAGTGGTGAAGTTAGGGTTCTAACACTTGTTTGCTATGGGAAGTTCCTGTTGGCTCTTTTTGGATGAGCACTTTGTATCTGGCAGTTCCTTAATTCTCTTGCCTTTGTGTTCCAGGGGCCAGCAGTTTGCTCAGCAGATACAGCAACAGAACCCTGAGTTTATAGAGCAACTGAGAAATCATATCCGGAGCAGATCATTCAGCAGCAGCACCGAGGAACGTTCCTGACTGGGCCAGAATACCCAGCCCACAACGCAAACGGTTTCCGGCGCTGCTGAGTCCACTGTAGATAGTAGCCAAACACCACCACAACAAAGTACCATATCCAGTGTCTGAAGAGAAGGGAGGAGAACCTTGGGTATGTTCTGGAGGGATACATCTGTTCAGACAATAGGCTTATCACAAACAGACTTGAACTCCTTTGGAAACAGATCAGTAGTAGCATTGCAAAGTGCTAATGTAGCAGTGGGTCCGGGATCATTCATTCTCAAACTTTCATCATTGTATTTCTATATTAGATTTAATAGCAGAGATATTTATTAAGCAGTAGGGCTATTTACTGGTCAGTTCTTTAGCTCCAGGTTCCCTGAGGCAGAAGCTTTTGGAGAGGAGGGTAACTTCACATGCTAGTTTGGAAGAAATCTATTTCTCTCAGCAGCATGTGGAGGGAGGAGACTTGAACAGAGCTGGCTTTGCTAAGTGCTATGATCATAACGAACAGGCACCACTGGTGCCAGGACTACATTTAAGGCAGCTTGTTCGGTAAGCCATGGGAACCTGAAGCGCTGGGAATAAGCAACATGCAGTGCAAGGGGAAGTTGTGAAGAGAAAAACCAGATAATGTGAATGTACACAAAGTCAAAGTAGTGCTCAGGTTTTATGATAGTTAAGAACTTATCTTGTCTGCAGTTTAGTGTTGATAACATTAGCATGGCCGGTTAAGTACATAATGAAGTACATTTAGAAATCCTTAATGGTATTGTTTAGGTCAGTGATAACAACTACTCAACTTAATTATCACAATTTTCCTGGTGGTGAACTTATTCTTGGATACTATCAAGTACACTTACTTTTAAATAATCCAGTGGTGACCTTGAGTTAAGGATTTTCTAAGTGAAATTTAATTATGTGCCCATTAACACTTTTTTTTTTAAAAAACAAGACAACCTAAGATTACTTGGTAAACAGCAAAAAGGCATCTTTCACTAATATTGTTTGTTCATATACTAAGTTTTGCCTAGCATGCCAGTCTTATGCTTAACTTTAATTTACTGCAATTTCAACATAACAGGAGACTTAAAATATCTATTATGAGATATGCATATGGTTAATAGAAAGAAATGACATTAAATTCTAATGACATGTCTCTGGTGGATGAGACAGTTCGAATTTCAATTGGAATTTCTTGTTTATCATGAAGTTGGTTACATGAGACTGACATGTAATGATTTTAAAAGGTCTGTGAGGGAAAATTTAAAAGTTAGGTACTTAATAAGTACCTAAGTATAACTGTTCACAAGACCAGCATCTTGAAGTTTATCTTTTCTTTTTCTCCTTTACCTTTTGTGAGCTAGTGGTTCCATAATTTTACTGTAAGCATCAGGTGGGGAAAAAATTCATCAAAAATAAAAATTCAGGGCTGGAGAGATGGCTTAGTGGTTAAGGCACATGCCTGCACAGCCTACGGACCCAGGTTTGATTCTCCAGGTCCCACATAAGCCAGATGCACATGGTGGTACATGTGTATAGAGTTTGTTTGCAGTAGCTAGAGGCCCTGACATGCCCATTCTCTCTCTCTCCCTCTTTTTCTGTCTCTAATAAATAAATCAATTAATTTTTTTAAAAAAATGAAAATTCAGGGTCACACCTTCAGTTTTGTTTTAACAGGTGATGTATTAAGCCCCAGGAATCACCATTTTAAACAGCACACTTTCTAGTTAGGACTCAACTTTAAAATACTTATTTATTATAGTGAGTGTGTATGTATATGTATTTATTTAAGACTGTGTGTGTGTGTACATGCACCAGAGCCTCCTGCAACTACAAACTCATTCCAGACACACACTGCTTTGGCTTTATGTGGGAATTGGGCATATGAACCAAGGCAGTTGCAAGCAAGTGCCTTTAACCACTAAGCTATCAATCCAGCCCAGGATTCAACTGACATTAACATAATGTTTCTCCCAATAGCTAGCAGATACCTGAGCACCTGGGTTTGGTCTCACACAAGACCCCTGAGCCCACAGTCCTGGCTAAAGAACTTATATCTGAGGACCTCTACAATGAAAATCGATAGTCTATCTAGTGCAGACCATCTCAACTTACAGGAAGACACTCAACTGTTTTTATTACAAAGAATGAAATACTAAAGGCCAGGCTTAAGCCGGGCATGGTGGCGCATGCCTTTAATCCCAACACTCAGGAGGCAAAGATAGGAGGATCACCATGAGTTCGAGGCCACCCTGAGACTCCATAGTGAATTCCAGGTCAGTCTGAGGCTAGAGTGAGGCCCTACCTGGAAAAGCAAAAAAAAAAAGGAACTAAAGGCCAGGTGTGGTGATGCATGCCTTTAATCCCAGCCCTCTTAGGAGAATCTCTGTGAATTCACAGCCACCCTGAGATTACATAGTGAATTCCATGTTAGCCTGAGCTAGAGCAAGACCCTACCTTGAAAAACAAAAAAAAGAGTGAAATATTAATTGGCCATTTTTATCTAGTGTTGAGTACAGATAGTATTTGCAGCATTACTATTGTAGATACATTTAAAGATGCTTTCAGATTAACAAATTGACAGATCTTTAGATAGACTAGGGAAATAGAAAAATGCCAATTAACCCTATCAGAAATGAAGATGGAAGAGCACTTGCTTAGCATGTGAGATCGTGGATTCAATCCCCAGCATTGCAAGGGAAGCAAACAAAGCAAAGCAGATACACCACAAACCTTGTACACGTTCTAAGGATAATCAGAGGAGCGGGGGCTATAGCTCAGTTGGTGGAGTGCATGCCTGCAGAGAGCATGCAGAGCCTCGGGTCTGGTCTTCAGCTCTGCGTGCACTGGGCCAGGCAGCACACACATATAATCTCAGCATGTTTATTTGGCCAGGAATGTCTTGATAACAAAATCAGACAGCTGTCATGAGAAAAACACTTAAAATGTTGTCTTTGGTGCATTTATTCTTTCTACATGAAATGGTGTAAACTGCTCTATTTCTCTCATTTCACTTTTTTGGTGTGTTTCTTTGGGAATGAATACACTACCTGAAATAAACTCAATCTAGATGATATTTGTTCACTTACACGGTCACTCTAATCTGGCCATTTTGCTCTTCAGGGCTCTTCATGTCTTTGGAATCATTACATTGGAGATTCAAGAAACTTTTATGTGGCTTGACTGTGTTAGCTATTCATAAAATCCTAAAGAATTTCTCCTGTTTTCTCTTCCTTATTGGAAAAACATAGTTACCAAAAAGAAACAAGAAGGTATTAAATATTTATATACATTTTAACTAGGAATGCTTGATTGTCATTAACCCCTTTCATTGTGATAGTTGAAGCTGCTATGCAAACAGAACATGACTTTTTATGGAAATGATGTTTTCTTTTAATGTACCAAATTGTTAATCTAGTTTTGATAACATAGTTTACACAGATCCTTTATAAGATGGCATTATCTAACTTTTATTTAAAGAGTATGAACAATCTATGTCAATGATACTGTTGGTTTATAAGCAGAAGAGAATTTGTAATTAAAGTATATAGCAGATTACAAGTGACAGTTATGGTTTACAGTCTGAAAGTGAAACAGGTTCAATTGCAAGACAAAGCTTGAAGAACAACGTATCCCATACAGTGGCTCTGGTCTTACTTCATCATCAGGCAATCTTCTAATTATCTGCAAAGACAGACTTCAGCTTTTACATTTTGTTTTGCACAGATATTTCATTAATTTTGATTCTAATTTGAGGGCAACTCTTACAAATATTACCTTTCATGTTGGACCAATTTGTCATGGCAATAAATAATTATGCATTTAAGAAAAATCAAATTTTAATGACTCAATATATTCTTCAAAGGAAGAAATTACATATTGTGGAATTTCAGCCTGCCAAAGTAGAATAAGTTTTATTTAAAAGCATAAAGGTTTCTTGACAAATAGTGAAACATCTGTTACATTCCAGTTATGAACTGTTTAAAACTAACTTTCTCACTGTTTTGTTCAAGTATATATGATTACATGGAAAGACAGAAAGTTTTATAATAATAATAATATTAATACATGATTAAAGGGTCAAAATCAAATAAAAAGCTTGGAATCCTTTAAATATGTATTAGGAAAGTAAGTGGTTTATTTTTCAGTGGGAACATCTCCAGGAATTTTAGGTTAGAATGAGAAGATTAAACAATTAGAACAACTAGACAATTAAAAAGTAAACAAAGAAATAAAACCAGTTCTGATCTGTTCAGTATCTGCTTGGTGTGTTTGTATGTGCACACAAACACAGACCTACACAATAATTTTTGAAACAACTACAAAAATTCATTCTATGTTAAGGCTATAATTATGTTACAGGAAGACAACCTGATTGTCTTAAACTTTTTAGCACCTATGGGAAAATGCTGGAGTTAACTAAATATTTCTAAATGAAGTAATATGATTTTTTTTTTTCTTTCAAGGTAGGGTCTCACTCTAGCTCGAGCTGATCTGGAATTCACTATGTAATCTTAGGGTGGCCTCGAACTCGCAGTGATCCTCCTACCTCTGCCTACCGAGTGCTGGGATTAAAGGTGTGTGCCGCCACAAATGGCAGAATACGAACATTTTAAAGTCCTAAAAACAGCTGCATATTCTGACTGAGGTCAGCAAACGAATCACCTACCGGCTATATCCAGCCAGCTGCTTTTTCTGGAGCTTCTGGACCAAGACAGCATAATTAATTGTCTGTCTGTGAAGCCTACGGTGCTTGATGTGTCTCCCCTTACACAAAAAGTGTGGTGGCTGCTGTTTCATGTATTTGCTATGAACAAAGTTCTCAAATACAGGTCTTTTGGAAAACAAAATTAAACACTTAACTAAAATAACATGAAATAAATGTAGACTTCACTTAAACAAGGCAAAGTCAGTTCTTTTCAAAACAAATATTTAATGTTTGAATTGTTTTATAGGAAAGAAATTTAAATAATATGCACTTATTTTTGCTACTCATTTTACAAAGGTGACAGAAATAAAGTTCTATGAAATTTAACATCGGAAATTTTCTTTAGGCTTCCACTTCAGTGGCCGCAGATACCACACAGACTTGTGCGATGTCATCGTATTCATATGTCCTCTTTAAGAATGTGTCAGTTAGTCTTAGGCCAGAGACACTCTACAGAGAAAAATAAAAACCTCAGATTTCATTCATTGATATTTATCAGAGAAAATATGGCTATAATAAATATTTCTAAGTTAGTTTCCATAGTATTGAAATTATGGAAAGAGTAGGTATTGAAGTTAACTGGAAAAAAATACCTACTTGTAGTCCCTGTACTGAAGACAGCAGAGTGAGGGCAAGGCAAAGGGAGGAACTTGGATGCAGCTTTCCCAGCTGTCTTCCTGAAATCCCACACCAGTGGATAGAACTGGTATTGTACATTTCCAAAACCAGATCCATAGTCCTTTCACTGTTGATACAGTCAGAAAAACAGGAATAAACTTTGTTCATTTCATATGGACATGCTGTCATAGTTCTACTTCTATTAGTAAGTTGTTTTCTGAATATTCAGGATTAAAAAAACAATAAAGAGAACCAGGACTAGTATGTTGTAATTTTACTTATGGTAGAATGGGAGAGCAAGGTATGGTGATATATGCCTGTGATTGGGAGGTTGAAGCAGGAGTATCAAAAGTTCAAGGCCAGCCTTAGGTAATACAGAGTCTATCTCAAAAAAAAAAAACAAAATGACAAAAGAAAGGACAATGAACAGAAATGGCATCTTTAATACAGCATAAATGGCCTTAGACAAATCTCCCTCCTAAAGATGCAATGCATCTTTTAGTTTTAAAAAATATTTTATTTGGGGGCTGGAGAGATAGCTTTGCAGTTAAGGTGCTTGTCTGTGAAGCCTAAGGACCCATGTTTGACTCCCCAGATCCCATGTAAGCCAGATGCACAAGGTGATGATTGTGCAAGGTCTTGCATGCACAGAAGGTGGCACACATGCCTGGAGTTTGATTGCAGTGGCTTAAGCCCTGGTGTGCCAGTTCTCTCTCTTACTCTGTCATAAAACATTAAATTCTCTCTCTTGCTCTGTCATAAAAATTAAATATTTTATTACTTTATTTATATTTTAGAGAGAGAGAGAGAATTGGCACCCCAGGACCTCAGCCACTGCAATCAAACTCCAGACACTTGCTCCACCTACTGTGCAGTATAAACAATGAAAGGAACATGACCTTTGAAATCAAACATAGCTGGTGTCAAATTCTGACCCATCTTTTCTAGCTCTCTGGGCTTAAAAAAGTCATTTAAGCCTCTCTGAGCTCGCTTCTGTTCCACAGAATATGAATGACTAATACCCACCACACGGAATGATGAATGAGTGAGGAAAAAATACAGAAACTGCCTGGAAGACCTTGAAACTAAGAACTTCACAGTACTTGCCACCATCATCAGAGAAGGCTGTATGCCAAAAGGAAACTTAAAAAAAAAGAGAAGACTAAAAAGATTTACAAATTCTCTTAGATGGGTGGAGAGGAAGGAACACCAGTTCAGAAACACTGGCACTACCTGCAGTTCGTTATTTTGCAGGTAATATGAAAAGGTTCTTCAAGGTTGACAGTGTCTGGAATTGCCTCTAAAGATAGCCTAACATCTCCGTAACCTGGAGCCTAGGAGAAAAAGCAAACAATTAAAATCTTCTATTACAAAACGTCATGGTTTTAATGCAGTACCACATCAGCCATTGTCTCAATGTCTTGGATCTGCAGCAGACTGCTGTCCCCTCACTCTGACTCTTACTGTCATTTCTGCTGGTACAGCTTTGCAGGCTAGACTGTTCTTGTTATAAATACTGTAAGCTCAGTAGAGTTAAGTCTTTCCTCTAGGTGTGTAGTGAGTAAGGACCCCAGGGGATCTGTTCTCAGAGGAATGTCTTCCAGAAATACAGCATTTTCCACATCCGTAACTTGTAACTCGGCAGATAAGAAGCCACCCCTTTGAAATCAGTCAGGAAGAAAACTGTCTTTTATGAGACGTGGGCAAGGACGGACTTTGGAAAAATGAAGGTCTGACCATACCATGGCAGGATGTTAGCTAGCTGAGATATTTTAAAGTATGCTCAGTGATCATCTTTTTTTTGAAAAAAAAATATTGCCTCAAATTGAAAGAAAAGTATATTTTAGGATATGTCAGTAACAGTATTTAGCACAAATGAAAAACTTTACAGTAAATTCTCAGTAGTACGAGGAGGGGGCAAGAAAAAAGGACTGGCAGCTCTTCCTACTTTCAGAGCAGAAATTAGACAAAATACTTAATATCGCCAGGGTAATGTTATGAAGACTCATCTTAGATGATTTAATTTAATTATTTTGTTTTTGTTTTTTCGAGGTAGGGTCTCACTATAGCCCAGGCTGACTTGGAGTTTACTTATGTAGTCTCAGGGTGGCCTCGAACTCACAGTGATTCTCCTACCGCTGCCTCCTGAATGCTGGGATTAAAGGTGTGCACCACCATGCTCAGCTTACTTGAGGTTTTTGACATCTTAAAACCAGATATAAACTGAGTGGGTAAGTGCCACAAATCTAAGTTTCAGGATGTTGCAAAAACAAAAACAGAAAACAGTAATATAACTGAGGTAAAATGAATAGCACAATCTACCAAGAAAAGACCAACTGATAAGCAGATTTTTTTACTTCTATTTGGTAAAGTAAAAATTTATATATATATAGTACCCACTGACAAAATTTGAACAATACAGAGAAGATTAGCGTGATCCCTGAGCAAGGATGACGTGTAAATTCATGAAGCATCCAAGCAGGCAGAGTTGCACAGCACAAGTGTGCTGGCCCACATGAAGCATCCATATCTTTTTTTCTTTTTTGGTTTTTCGAGGTAGGGTCTCACTCTAGCCCAGGCTGACCTGGAATTCACTCTGTAGTCTCAGGGTGGCCTCGAACTCACGGCGATCCTCCTACCTCTGCCACTGGAGTGCTGGGATTAAAGGCGTGCGCCACCACACCTGGCTAAGCATCCATATCTTTAAACACACTCATGTACTAAGGACAAAATTCATACTTGAAGCTATGCATGGTAGCATGTGCCTTTAATTCCAGCACTTGGGAGACAGGAGGACTGCTGTGAGTTCAAGGTCAGCCTGAGATGACATAGTGAATTCCAGGTCAGCAGGAGCTAGAGTGAGACCCTACCTCAAAAAAAAAAAAAAAATGCTTGAACATTCTTCATTAATCCCAACACAAGTTTTCTGCCTAAAGAGTAGATAATATCAGTGCCTTTTATTGGAAGAGCTAGGAAAATTTTAGTTGTAGTCACTAACTACCTGTAACTTCCTGTCTTCCCACACCAAAACCTCTACTGAAGTGGTTTTCCTAGACTCACCATTCTTTGAAGCTGGCTTGTCTGTAACCTTCCTCTTTCTCCTAGATTTGTTTTCCACACTATATCCAGTTTTCCTATTACTGTCACTCCCTTAATGATGCCCGCTTTTTCTGCGAACTCCTTCTTCGGTTTTAGGCAGTATAAGTACTGGCGCGTGTCCATTGGCTGCAAATACGCTCTTGGCCCAAACGTAGACACACTGAGAGGGGTAGACAGAAAGAGAAAAAAACCCTTCAGCATCTGTGAGATGAGAGGCTACTGCTGTGATTACCTCTTTTGGGTAAGAACTGGACAATTTACTGCCCAAGTATATAGGAGAGGCCAGAGGTTTCAATCCAGATGAAAAGGACTAGTTCTGAGAACATTTATTTTCTGTTATTTTCAAATGGCAAGACAAATCTGGAGGTTCTTTGTAATGTAATATTACCTAAACTATTGGACATGTGTCATCAACTAATTGAAAAGTGTAACAAAAATCAGAATTTTTCTTTTTTTTTGAGCTAGGGTCTCACTATAGTCCAGGCTGACCTGGAACTCACTCTGTAGACCCTGGCTGGCCTTGATCTCACCATAGTCCTCCTACCACTGCCTCTCAAGTGCTGGGAGTAAAAGCGCCCAGCTCCGGAAATCAGAATTTTAATACATTGTTACTTTCCTCTAAGGCTACCAAACCTTCTTTGGCTGGCACTGTTGGAAGCTTGTAGTCTCAGCTGTTTGGGAGGCTGAGGCAGGAGAACTGCAAGGTCAAAGTCTTCCTAGACTAGAGACCGAGTTCAAGGCCAGCTTTGGCACCTTGGTGTGACCTTATCTCTAAATAAAAAGCAAAATGAGGAGCTGGAGAGATGGCTCAGTGGCTAAGGTGCTTGCCTGCAAAGCCTAAATACCTGGGTTCAGTTCCCCAGTACCCACATAAAGCTGGATGCACAAACTGAGGCATGCATCTGGAGTTTGTTTGCAGATGCTGAAGGCTCTGGTATGCCCATTCTCCCCCTCCCTCTCTCCCTCCTTCCTTCCTTCTCTCTCTCTCCTTGAAAAATAAAATAAATAAATAAAATATATTTTTAAAAAAAAAGCAAAATGAGGGCTTGCAATAATTTAGTGGTAGGACACTTGCCTAGCAGGCATTTGACCCTGGCTTCAGTCTCCACTGCTATGAAAAAAAAGAGGAGAGGTAAGAGAAGGAAGTACAGGAGAAGAGAGGACAGGAAATGGTAGGAGGGACAGAAGAGAAAGTAGAAGAATAATAGTGTCAGATTTACCTGCTGAATTTCGAAAATTAAGAGTTAAGTGCTTTAAATGGCACAACAAAACACAAAGGACTAGACTCTTTTCATGTGTAGGGAGGTATAAAGGGTAGGACAGGGTAGTTTTAGAAAAGTGCAACCCTCTCTCTGCTTACAAATAAATACATATCTTCTTTTAAATTTAAAAGGGCCGGCCAGGTGTGGTGGCGCACACCTTTAATCCCAGCACTCAGGAGGCAGAGGTAGGAGGATGGCCATGAGTTCAAGGCCACCCTGAGACAACATAATGGATTCCAAGTCAGCCTGGGCTAGAGTGAGACCCTACCTCGAAACCTCCCCACCTAAATTAAATTAAATTAAATTAAATTAAATTAAATTAAATTAAAAGGGCTGGAGGGATGGCTTAGCAGTTAAGGCCTATGAAGCCTAAGACTCAGGTTCGATTCCCCAGTACCCAAGTAAGCCAGATGCACAAAGTGGCACATGCTTCTGGAGTTTGTTTGCAGTGGCTAGAAGCCCTGGCATGCCCATTCTCTCTGACTGTTTCTCTTCTCTCTCTGCTTGCAAATAAATAAATAAATATTAAAAAAGAAAAGTAAAACCATGTTCTATACTACAGTATTGATATATGTCTATTAATTCATTAAAGTAATGGACATGAGAAAAACCTGCATCATTTGAACAGTAGCATTTATGCCGGGCATGGTGGCACACACCTTTAATTTCCTCACTGAGGTAAGAGGTTAGCTGTGATTTTGAGGCTAGCTTGAGGGTACGTAGTATAGTGAAATCCAGGTCAGTCTGGGCTAGAGTAAGACCTAATCTCAAAAAACAAAACAAAAAACAAAACAAAATAAGCAAAAACAAAACAAAAAAAAAACCCAAAAACACACACACACACACACACACACACACAAAATAATAGAAAAAGGTAACATTTTATATTTACCATTCTCCACCTTCACTGACAGAATTTAATTCTGTTACATTGTACATTATGGATGGCTCCAGTGAAACTTTCTCCATGAACATGGGTGAGGTTGTAATATTTTGAATCTGGGCTTCGAGAAATACTTCATCAGTCTGAGAATAAAAGAAAAAAATTGAGCAAAATGTCATGTTATTAAAAATACTAACCCCAACAAAAATATCTTATTTATATGAAGCAAAATAGTAACCACAAATGTGATTAGTTCATGCCTGCAAATCAAAGTTATCATAATTAATGTGAAACAAAAAGATCTTCATCCTAACACAATTAACAGGGGAAAGTGAAGTGTTAGTCAATGGACACCTTGTTAAACAATGGATATGGGATAACTAGACTTTACTTTGTAATAACATCCAAAAATATTTAACTGAAATTTCAATAACTAAGGTTTTAAACCTATTAAAATATTAAAAGAAACTTTAATATGAGTATACCTACACATTTTTACTATCAACATTATAGTGAGATCATTAGACTATTCTAGAATAATATAATTTCAATTGTTATAGTATGACTTCAATTTAGGCAGTGCCCACTAGTACAATGAATAATCTACTTTATACCCTAATAGGATATAATTTTTTTAAATTAACACAATTTATTAGTCATTTCTTAGCTCATTTAAAATATATATTAAGAGCTAAAAATAATATGCGAAATATGCCTGATAATCTTTGAGCTTCTTTTTGAAGCAGTGTATCACTCTAGCCCAGGCTAGCCTTGAACTCCTACTCATGGTGATCCTTCTATCTCAGCCTCCCAAGTTCTGGGATAGAGGGTGTGAACCAGCACACCCAAATGAGCTTTTAAGTCAGACAGAAGTTTGTGACAGAGTTCAAAACTGATGTCATTCATTAATATTTCAGTCACTGGGTAACTTAATTTTATATAAAAATGTAGTTCCATGATTATTTATAGTAAACACTCTTAATTTTATGCTATTTTGTAATTATTTTCCTTTGTTATGGAAAGAATAAAAATATACCAAAGATATTAAAAAACTTACTTTTTTTTCAAAAATTTCTGTTGTAGAACATAGTGATAATGTTAAGATTATCTAAAACTTGAAGAATCATGAGCTTTTTTATTTTTTATTTTTTTGTTTTTTCGAGGTATGGTCTCACTCTAGCCCCGGCTGACCTGGAATTCACTATGGAGTCTCAGGGTGGCCTTGAACTCACAGTGATCCTCCTACCTCTGCCTCCCCAGTGCTGGGATTAAAGGCGTGCGCCACCACGCCTGGCTCATGAGCTTTTTTAAACACTGAAGTCAGGAACATGGAAAGTCATTTGATCAAATATGATGAAGTTATCTCACGTAGTGTCTAAACACACTCATTAGCCTTTGGGACATGTGCTCAAACGAAAATAGAAATACAAAGATTTATCAAAACAATGTGCCTTTTAATGCATTATTCTATTAATTTTTATAGAAAATAATATATCCCATAAATCCATTGCTCTTAAAATATAACCACAGACCCACATTTCAATTTACACATGTCAATTTTCTGCATAAATTCATGAAAAGCTTAGATAGGTGAGAGGAAAGCAGCATAATGGAAAATCAAGCTAGCTGGAATAGTTAGTGCAAAGTCATTTGACATCAAAGGAATGAGGACAAGAACTGAGCACTGAGGCTGCTCACGCTATTAAATGTGTAGTGCGAGCTAAGCAAATGCTACTTATTATAAAGTAGGAAACTGAAAATGTGATTCAGCCAACTTGGGAAAACTCGCTTTTCTTTTGCCTACTACTTTTGTCAAAAGGCTATCTTTAACTGATTAATGCTTCAAACCAAAATCACTGTGCATCTGAAAATAAATAAATTTCAACTACTGATGCTAACAAGAAATGAGGTAACAGGATTTTACTGCAAGATGCTGGAAATCCCTAGGTTAAAACAAATAAGGCTTTTTAGACACTAAAAATGAAAACTGTTTCAATGTTACAATTTTGTCCACAGTATTCTTTTCTCACAGAATAAGACATATGAAAGTATATTCAAATTATATGTCTTTCTGAAAGTCACATAAATAGTTTTCACAACTAACTGTTTTTCCACTATGTTTTGTTAAGAGAGATTAATTAGGCAGAGTCAAAAAGTAGTGAGTACGAAAGGCATATAATAAATTTATAATAAAAATCAAATTACCACAGAACTGAGGTCACTCTAATGGAAAAATGAAAAAAGAAAAATTAGAAAAATCAGAATTATATGTTAAAGAAAAAGACTAATTTTAAAATAAAATGCATCTCTGCATTTTTTTTACTTACTACATAAGACAGCATTAGTAAAAAAAAAAAAAAGCAAACAGGAAGCAACATACAGAAATATGACAAACTATGTTTCTAAGGTGAAACTACTAAGGTTAAATGACAATGGAACAGAGAAGAACATTATGGCTGAGTACTTAAAACAGGAGCAGATAGTTAATGGCACACTTGGGGCAGAGAGATGTACGTCTGATGATTTCCTAGATCTGTCATCTCTTTATCCTGTCGTTAATATGTATTTTAGGATGGATATATACTATGACCCACATAAAGAGGAGATATGTATTGTAAAACTTTCGTAAGTTTGCCTAATGCTGGAATCATTTCTATTTGATTTTACTGTTTGTGGTCTTGGGATTAAACCCAGGGTCTTTTTTAAAGGAGTATCTCAAGTGATTAGAGTACCACTGTAGTGGTTAATCTCTGGTGGTCAACCTAACAGGATTTAGAATCACCATGAAACAAACCTCTTGGCATGTCTTGTTAGGGTTTTCTCGATGAGCTGACTGAGGTGGGAAGACCCACCCTGACTGTGGGCTGCACTGTTCCATGGGCTGGGGGGTCCCAGACTGTGTAAGCAGGAGGGGGGCCACTGAGCATTCGGCATTCATTGATCCACTCTGCTTCCTTCCCACTGGTGTGATGATGTGGCATGCTTTCCTCTCCAAAGTGGGACTTTTCCTTAAATTTGTAAGTGGAAATAAAACCCTTCTCTTGCTTAAGCTGCTTCTGGTTGGGTATTTTGTCCCATAAACAAGAAAGTAACTGATATAACCATGGATCACATTATTACATTCCGGGAAATTCTAGGGCAGATTGTTTCATATGGGTTTCTTGGTCTCTTATTCAGTCACACACACACATTTATTTATTAAGGGAAATGCCAAATATCACCTCCTTCATCAAATTTACACTTGGAACTTATTTTTCACTACTGTCTTCCCAAAGCACAAGTATACTTCATGGTTTAGTGGGTGCTTATATTGTAGCTCTGTTATGTCAGTCTCCACTGAGCTAAGTTTCCTGAGAATTAGGAAAATATCAGCTTATGTTTCTGTTGTTTCCATCTCTGGCATGGGACTTTCATTCCATTTGGTGACTAATCGTATGAGTCCTGGCTACTAATCTTTCTACTCTTCCTATCTTAGAACACTGCAACAAGAAACCTGTTCACATGAAACCTGGTTACCATGAGGTGACTCACCTATTAGCATGACTAGACAGCACTTTCATGAGATTAGTAATAAACGGTGTGTAAACTCTTCACCACGTACTTAATACTCCATGCATACTCTACTTGTGGTGCCTTCACTGCACTGACACTTGTCTGTTTCCAAACCTATTCCTTCCTGATTCAACTCAGTGATCCTTCTGTTCTCTAAAGTCTTTTTCTTGTTTGTTTGCTTGTTTGTTTTTGAGGTAGGGTCTTCTGCTAGCCCAGGCTAACCTGGAATTCACTATGTAGTCTCAGGGTGGCCTTAAATTCTGATCCTCCTACCTCTGCCTCCCGAGTGCTGGGATTAAAAGGCACACCTGGCCGGAAGTTTCTTTAAACTGTCATAAGTTCTTAAGATGTAGTGCGTTTTCCTATCTTAAAAAATTATTTATTTACACTTGTGTGCACACATGCGTGCCAGAGCGTACTGCCTTTAACTGAGCTATCTCTTCACCCTATCATGTTTGTTTTTTTAATTTAATTTTTAGACTCATTGGATACTGTTCTAAGCAGTTTTATAATTATATGCATTAAAATTTTTTTCTTCTAAGAGGTGTATGTTCAGCTTCTCTTTAACTATGATAACTAAGTAATTCTATTGCAATATAAACGTTATACCAAATAATAACTTGAGTGTTGGGCTGGAGAGATGACTTGGTGGTTAAAGGTACTTGCTTGCAAAGCTTGATCATCTGGGTTCAATTCCCCAGTATCCATATAAAGCCAGATGCACAAAGTGGCTCATGCATTTGGAGTGTTTCCAGAGGCGAGGCCCTGGTGCATTCATTCTGTCTCTCTTCATCTCTCCCTCTCTCTCAATTAAATAAACAATAATAGAACAATAACCAGGTATTGATGGAAAAATTATGTAAGTATGATACAACCACCAATTTCTGATCATCTGGTCTTAGAGTAACAGAGGTATAATCGTCATAATGAAACAGTCCTGTTCAGTATCTCTGAATTCATCATGGTTGTATGAAACACATGATTTTGAGGGGTAAAAGAACTGAAGATCTCTTTTATTTTTTTTCAAGGCAAGGTCTCACTTTGCAGCCCAGGATGACCTCAAACTTATGTAGTGCAGATTGGCCTTGAACTCATAATTCTCTTGCCTCAGCAACCCAAGTACTAGAATTATAGATGGGTGCCACCAGACCTAGCTGAGTTCTCATTTTTCTGCAATTCTATAGGCTAAGATGCAATAGAATTTTGGAGAAAAACACAAAGTAAATTCTTTCTCCTATGGTCAATTCTATTTATCTTAGACTAGAAGATAGTTTGCCTACTATTCTTTTTTTTTTTAATTAAAAATTTTTATTAACATTTTCCATGATTATAAAATATATCCCATGGTAATTCCCTCCCTCCCCACCCCCACACTTTCCCATTTGAAATTCCATTCTCCATCATATTACCTCCCCATTACAATCATTGTAATTACATATATACAATATCAACCTATTAAGCATTCTCCTCCCTTCCTTTCTCTAGCCTTCTATTCTTAAAGTCATTCCCCCCCCCCTCTATTTTTTACCAAACTTGTTTTCCCAAAGAGCTTTTCCAGTCATTCAGTAACCTAACTCTGGCTGGCTCACCAGCTTTGCAGGCAGGGAGAAGGCTAATGTGCGGGACTCTCTGTTCTTCATGCAAATAGTAAGGCCACATTTACTACTGCTATTTTGTAATATCAAGAACTGCATTGTATGTAGTCAACAGATGGCTAATGGTTTTAAGCAATAATGGCACCATTAAATGGGATTATATGGGAGCCATTTAATGAAAGTGATGAAGACTTTCAATCTAACAATGAGAATAGAAATCAAGACACTGATTATACATAGGTTGGATTTGGCAGATTAAAAGAGACTTACAGTGAAATCACTTTTAATTGAAATTTATGCTCATTTTCACAAAAAGTTCAATCATACCAGCAAATTACTTCAGTATGACAGGAAATGCACCCTTAGATTTTCAGTCAAATAATATTTTAAATGTTTAAAATATTAGGTATGTAACACTTACCTCTGCATTATAAAATTTGGTTTTCACATCCAGTGGTTTGAGAACCTGGTTAAAGAAAATATGAATCAGGAAATTCTTGCCATTTGACTATTTTTGTTTACTTATTGAAATCATAGGGCTTTAATTTGTAAAAGCCAACTTCTAATTTTAATTGTTAATGCCTTTCTAATGGACATGCAATACTCTTGTAAAAATATTTTCATTTAAGTAACTCTTTAGACATTTAATGCTATGGATCTTATTTGGACTTTACACTCATTTTAGCCCTTTTATAACCTTTCTGTTTTGTCTCATCACAAAAATAAATTTTGTTTTGTTTTGTTTTTCAAGGTAGGGTCTTATTCTAGCCCAGGCTGACCTGGAATTCACTATGAGTCTCAGGCTGGCCTCAAACTCACAGAAATCTTCCTACCTCTGCCTCACAAGTGCTGGGATTAAAAGTGCGCGCCACCTTTCTGGCTTAACAGAAATAATTTTTAAAAAACATTTTATTAATTAATTTATTTATTTGAGAGAGAGAGAGAGAGAGAGAGAGAGAGGGAGGGGGAGAGAAAGAGGAAGAAAGAAAGAGAATGGGCATGCCAGGGCCTCTAGCCACTGCAAGTGAACTCCAGATGCATGTGCCCCCTTCTGCATCTGACTTATGTGGGCCCTGGGGAATCGAACAGAGGTCCTTAGGCTTTGCAGGCAAACACCTAACCTGCTAAGCCATTTTCCCAGCCTACAAAAATAATTTTTAAATGAATTTTTCATTTTACTATAAAACCATTACATTTTTGTTTGAACTTCACTTAGTCTGACTTTTCACAGTAACACAATAGCCCAAGTAGTGAGCTATTTGCTTTATATGGAGTTTGTTTTCCCCACCCATCAATAGGAATAATTATACTTCCAGGAAAACTAAAAGCATCTATTGACTATTTTATGATTATCATATTCATTACCTGAAATTTGAAGAATTTTCTAAAGTACATTTTTTCTCCACCCTGAGTTGTATAACTCACAGCACACACCAAACTGAAACAGAAAGATGTCTTACTAATTTGGAATACGTTTTAATTTGAATCCTTAATAAATCCTTCTTATAGATGTAAATAAAAATATCAATAATGTGAAATGATAGCAAAGTAGGATAGCAGCAGGAAAAAAAGTTCAGTAGATATGGATATAAATTCATGAGCAAGAAGTCTCTGATTAGTAAAATGAGACTTAGTGTTTTTTGTTTTTTTGTTTTTGTCTTTCGAAGTAGGGTCTCACTCTAGCCCAGGCTAACCTGGAATTCACAATGTAGTCTCAGCATAGCCTTGAATTCATGGCGATCCTCCTACCTCTGCCTCCCAAGTGTTGGGAATAAAGGCATGAACCACCATGCCCAGTGAGACTTAGTTTTTTGGAGTGAAAACTCAGAGAATCTTCCTTTGGAAGGAAGGGTATGCTCCAAAATACCAGTGTAGATATAGACTTGAAGGACAAAGAAGTGCATATACACTAGGAAAAAATAACTGTGTGTTTTAATGAAATTCCAATACAGACTTTGTAACAAATGCAATAGAAAATTATGTAAACATTCTAATTAAAAACAATAAAGAAGCAGGCAACAAACAGGGATAAAATACTCAACAAAATGAGAAGATGATTAAATTGTTAATATAGAGAGTCCATCTACATTAACCAGCAAAACATCACTCGAAATATGAGGAAAGGAATATACACATTTATCACAGTCTCACATTGCTAATAAAAAGGTGAAAATGGGGCTGGAGACATGGCTTAGTGGTTAAGGCACTTGCCTGCAAAGCCAAAGGACCCAGGTTCAATTCCTATGTAATCAGGACCCATGTAAGCCAGATGCACAAGGTGGTGCATGCATCTGGAGTTTGTTTGCAATGGCTGGAGGCCCTGGCACACCCATTCTCTCTCCCCCAAATAAAAAAATAAAATTTTATTTTAAAAAGCCTCATGGGTAGCCAAAGAAACAAATTAAAATAATGAGATAACATTTTTCAGTCTATAAAGATTTGGCAAGCGTCCCATGTAAGTGATTTCAGGGTTGGTGAGAATTTAGAGAAACGGACTCCTAGTTGCTCGAGGCAGTAGGCCTCTAAGCAGACAGGCTGTGGTGGGGCTAATGAAGGGAGACTGGGAAACTGAATGGCTGAAACAGCCACACTGTTTTCAGATCGAAAGGAAAACAGAATGCTCACATTCAAATACATTCACAGGACAGGAATGTAAAATCTCAGGGTTTTTTTTTCCCCCACAGTTTTCTTTGGCTCTGTATTTCTGAGTGTCAGGAATATATCTCAGTAAATATAGAACCTAAATTTAATTTAAAATAAAATGTTATGAATATTAGTTAGCATTTAATAACTAATAAACGTCTCCTTTTATATGTGGCATGTGCATGTGTGTGTGTGTGGTGTATGTATGTATAAACAGATGTGTACAGGGGCCAGAGGAGGACATTGGCTGCCCTTCATCTGTTGCTCATCTGCATATTTCCTTGAGCTGGAGTCTCTGAAAGCAGAGCTATGGCTTCTTGTGAGCCCAGGACTCTCCTGTCTCCACTCCTCACAGGACCAGAATTGCAGTGTGTGTGGCTGTGCTCAGTGACTTAAATGGGTCCTGACCCTCTTGCTTGCAGTTAAGTGCTTTGACCTGCTAAGCAATCTCCCTACCCTAAAAAATGCATTTTATACAGGATGCTAAATAGGTTTTTAATATCTGCATGACTTCATTGTTAATTTATTTTTAACTTTTAAAATCGTTTTTTCTTCTTCGTCTTTTTTTTTTCTGAGTTAGGTCTCACTCTAGCTCAGGCTGACCTGGAATTCACTATGTAGTCTCAGCCAGGCCTTGAACTCACGGTGATCCTCCTACCTCTGCCTCCTAAGTGGTGGGATTAAAGGCGTGTGCCACCATGCCTGGGTCTAAAATCTTTTTTAAAGAATAGGCTCCATGTAATTGAGGCTAGCCTTGAACTACTTTTTGCCCCCTCATATTGAGTGTTGGGGTTACAGTCTTGCTCCACCAAGCCTGGATCTTTTCATTTTTTTTTAAGGTATGATTGTTTGGGAGTACAAAAAAGGACCTATAGATAAACAGAAATAATTTTTTCCTACAATAAACATTTTGGAAAAAAACAACGTTTTGGTGCTGGGGAGATGGCTCAGTAGGGAAGAGAGCTTACCACATAAGCATGAACATCTGAGTTCGGTCCCTAGCACCCACGTTAAAAAGCCAGTCATGGGCTGGAGAGATGGCTTAGCAGTTAAGCGCTTGCCTGTGAAGCCTAAGGACCCCGGTTCGAGGCTCGGTTCCCCAGGTCCCACGTTAGCCAGATGCACAAGGGGGCGCACGCGTCTGGAGTTCGTTTGCAGAGGCTGGAAGCCCTGGCGCGCCCATTCTCTCTCTCTCCCTCTATCTGTCTTTCTCTCTGTGTCTGTCACTCTCAAATAAATAAATAAAAAATAAAAATTAAAAAAAAAATTAAAAAAAAAAAGCCAGTCATAAGCTGGGTGTGGTGGTGCACGCCTTTAAGCCCAGTACTCATGAGATAGAGGCAGGAGGTTTGCCATGAGTTCAAGGCCACCCTGAGACTACACAGGGAATCCAGGTCAGCCGGGGCTACAGTGAGACCCTACCTTGAACCTCCCCCCACAACAAAGCTGGTTGGCCATGCATGCCTGTTACTGGTCTTGAGGCGGTCTGGAGACAGAGTTCCTGGGGCTTGTTAGTCTTTTAATCTGACTGAAAATGGCAGCTCCAGGTTCCATGCAAGACCCAGTTTCAAGGGCGCAACAGAGGATGCCCAAAGCTCTCCTCCAGCTTCTGCACACATGTACACAAGACATGCGTCTGTACACATACATGCACACACCATGCACTCCACAAATCCTACGAAGAGGAAAAAAAAACCCATTTTGTTTAAAGTTTGTGTCATTCTCCTGGTTAAGCATGCAGACGTGGAATGTAAGATTTCTTCTGAGGTGGATACTTGGGTATAATGATGAGTAGGAAGCAGAAAACTTCAAATAAAGCACGTGTAAAAGTCTGTGAGAAGGAGTAAAATTAATCCTTACATGTGTGTTCCAATTTCCTTCACCTCATGGTGTATGACATCATCAATACAACAATCAGGTTTAAGTTCAGCCACAGCAGCATTGGAGGCTGAAAGGTTTAAGCGCTGCGAACTTGTCTGAAGATCAGCCTTGAATGAAAGAGATAAAAAAAAAAAATCCACCTGAGATTGGTTATCTGCAGGTTAGTAAGAGCAGGAGGGATAGCTGCCTACTTGGGAAGAGGAAGATGACCAGAGGAAGAGGAGAGGAGAAGAGAGGATGACAAGAGGGATCAGGGATTGTCTTTCTTTCACATGCAAGCATGAAAATAGAATAGCACCCATTTTGTTGAACCATTAATGTATGGTTCAAGGGAGGGAAAAAACAAGGAAGAAGGACTAAAGGAACAGCAGTACTTCATGTAAAACTCTGTGTAGAGCTCTCAGAACCATGGCAATGCTCCACACACACACACACACACACACACACACACACACACACACACACACACAGTGTAATAGCAACAGTAAACAAAATCAAGCAGAAAGTAGGGAGAATCAAAAATGAATACAAATTGTAGCACATGAACCACACTGTATTACAAATGCAGGGCACAACAAACAGTAGGAGGAAGAGAAAGTATTAAAAAGCACCAACGTAAGCTTGAAAAACAGAATCTTGGGGGCTGGGGAGATGGCTCAATGGATCAAATACTTGCTACTCAGCTCTGAGTACCAGAGTTCGTGTCCTCAGACCCCATGTTAACAGCTGTAAGTTGTAGTAGGCTTGAATAATCCCAGTGCACTTCTCAAGGTGAGAAGGGAAGGAGAGAGAAGACAATTTCCCTGAAGCTCATGAATGGAGCGATGAACAATGACAGAACCTACCTCATAGTACCATGATTAAACAAAAAATATATATTATTGATAACATGTTATATCTTTGAAGAAAAATATAAAAGTAATAAAATAAGGAAGATGACAATGTAATTCTTTTCACATTAGACTGAATTTTGAAGCATCAGTATGAATATTTGTTTTGAGGTAGGGTCTCACTTTAGCCCAGGCTGACCACCTGAGTGCCAGGCTGGCCTTGAACTCACAGTGATTCACCTACCTCAGCCTCCTGAGTGCTGGGATTAAAGGCATATGCCACTATGCTTGGCCTGAACATTTTTGTTTTGTGAGACTGTCTCATGTAGTACAGACTAGACTCAAACTTCCTATGTATCTGTGTATGACTGAGAAGGATCTTGAACTCTTGACCTTCCTGTCTATATCTCCCAAGTGCTGGGATTACATGAATGAGCCACCATGCTCTGCTTGAACATATAGTTTTTAAACACATATCTGGGATTTCACAGAAACAAATAAAAATAGATGTGTATATATGTGTGAATATGTAACATTAAAAGATAGTCATTATAAATATTATTAGTTGTCAAAGGCTAATTTAAATATAAAGCTAGTCACCAGCTAAGAAGAAAGTATGCTTTCTCCAATAGAGCACTTCCCCTGCTCTGTATTTTCTTCCCCCTGTGTACTGCTTTTTGAGAACATTTGCCATTCTGATCATCTTAGACATCAGCTTCCCTTTATGTCCACTTTTGCCATCAACCTCCACTTCCTTTGTAACATCTTTCACAATATAAAATAACCTTGTTTATGATTTTGTTACTGTTTCTGTATCCTCAAGCAGAGATGTCTATGGAGGCAGGAATCTCATGGCTTCTTGCACTCAGTACAACACAAAAAGATGTTTTTTTGAGATACAAGTCTTATTCTGTAGTTGAGGCAGAGCTCAGATTCCCTATGTAGCTTAGATTGGCCTTGAACTCCTAGGAATTGTTTTGCTTCAAGCCTCCTGAGTGCTGGGAGTATAGCTGTGAGTCATCATGCTGGAAAGTTTTTTTAAAATTTTTTGTTTGTTTGTTTTTGTTTTTCAAGGTAGGGTCTCGCTCTAGCCCAGGCTGACCTGGAATTTGCTATGCATGTAGTCTCTGGCTGGCCTCAAACTCACAGCGATCCTCCTACCTCTGTCTCCCAAGTGCTGGGATTAAAGACATGCGCCACCACACCTGAGTTTTTTTCTTTTTAATATTTTGTAGTTAATTCTAACCTAACTTTTTTTTTTTTTTTTTTTCTGAGGTAGGGTCTCATTCTGGCCCAGGCTGACCTGGAATTCACTATGTAGTCTCAGGCTGGCCTCAAATTCACAGCGATGCTCCTACCTCTGCCTCCCGAGTGCTGGGATTAAAGGCATGCACCACCACGCCCGACAAAGTGGCTATTTATTAACACTATCTCTTGTTATATTCAGTTACACAATACTAGTAAGCCATATTCATCGGGCACTTAATCTATGCAAGTCTCTGCTGTAAGCACATCGCTGTCTTAATCCCGTCACCCCATAGTGGTGTATACTCTATCTCATAGATGATAAAAGAGGCACGGAAAAGTAACTTTTGGTTTTTCGAGGTAAGGTTTCACTCTAGCCCAGGTTGACCTGGAATTCACTATGGAGTTTCAGGGTGGCCTCGAACTCATGACAATCCTCCTACCTCTGCCTCCCAAGTGCTGGGATTAAAGGCGTGAGCCACCACGCCCAGCTCTTTACAAATTTTCATAGTGGGGATGGGGATTAACCAAACCAGCTGGCTTTCTCTCCACTCTGTTGCTTCCATGAGATGAACCAGTAAATTCTGTCATTTTTTTAAAACATTAATCATAACATTGTATTCAACTGAAAAGTTTTGTCTTTCTTCTTTACTGATATTACAAACAATGCTGGATTCAACATATATTTCTTATTACAAATTTCTTATTACCTATTACATGCTATAGCCTGTTCTCAGAGTTGGAGATACATCAGAAAACAAAACAGATCCAAATCCCTACCCCTGTGGAGTTACATTCTCTGGAGAGAAGGGAAGGAGGACAACAACACACAAATAAGGACATTATTATAGTCTGGTAGAACCTAGTAAATGTCTCAGGAGAAAAGCTGTGAAGAGCTAATGAAGGGCTGGTTTCGGATACTGTAAGGCAGGCTTCGTGCTGCAAATTGTTATGAGCAACATATTTAAGAAGTCTACTTCATCCAATCAAGATGCAGATCTTAACAAAGAGAAAATATGAGGGACAGAAGAGGAAAGCGGTGTAGCTACCCCCTAGCAAGCACCAGCCCACACGCTTTGGCAGAGGAATTCCATGAACCCTTTACAGAACAGTTGCTCCAAGTGCTCCTGTCACTATTCCCAAGAACTGCAAGGCGAGGGAAAGCTCTGTTGTTGCTCCAGTCACCACTGCCTCCACAGAAAACAGCTCTGAGCTGGGCATGGGGGAGCAAGCCTTTAGCCCCAGTGCTCAGGAGGCACAGGTAGGAGGATTGCTGTGAGTTTGAGACCACCCTGAGATGACATAGCGAATTCCAGGTCAGCCTGGGGTAGAGTGAGATTCTACATTAAGAAAAAAAAATTACAACTTCATAAAGCCAATAGAAACAAATCCATAGTATAGAACATGTATGCTACCGAATCATTTGATCTTTATAATAATGACTTAAGAAACATGCTTGCTGATTTATTAACCTATTTTATACAAATAAATTCAATATTCACTGAGTACCAACCACATGCCAAAGGAAAAAAAGACTGGCAAACTTTTTCTTTAACAGGTCATGTGACAGACAACTATTTTAGATTTTTCAGGCCGCAGCTATCTATCACTGCCACTATAGCTGGAAATCAGTTGCAGGCAATACAGTAACCAATGAGTATGGCTGTCAAGAAAACTTTATGGGCAAAGACTGAAGTCTGAAAGTCGTGCAGTTTCCTCATGTCATGAAGTACTGTTTCTTTTCAATTATTTGAAAAGAGGAAAAAACTATTTTTAGTTTAAAATCCTTAAAAAAAAAAGCAGGCTACGGACCATATCTGACATGCATTTGTTTGTATGTGGCTTCTGAAGTCTGGTGACAAGGAGACATGAAGTCCAAAATTTCAGGGGTCCTTTGCAACTCTTAAAATTTAAGCATCATATTAAAATTCACCTCAGTTACAACTCCTTCAGCAAAGCTTTGAAAACCTAAACTCCCTGCTGGCAAATAGCTATGACCTCAAGTACTCCTCATATAGACAACTGTTTAAAATTATTGAAGTGTATTAAATGATGAGTATAAGACACCTTTTCATACTCATTAAACTCTCTTCATATTTACCCATCCATCAAACTCCCTTCTCCCTCTTTCTTCTGCCCACTGGTACCCAAATAGTCTCCCCTTCTGTCTTCACATCGTGTGTGTGTGTGTGTGTGTGTGTGTGTGTGTATACACATACACACACACACACACACAGACTTTAAAAAGTTTTAAATTCTAGCGTCCCCATGAGGGAAAACATAACTAAATTTTTTACTTTCCTCTCATTATCCTCTCTTGCTCCCTCCTCCTGCTTCCTTCCCTCTCAAAATCCCCATTTCTAGTTTCATATGATACATATATTAAATCTTAATTCTTCATATAAGAGAAAACTAACATTTGATATTTGTCTTTCTGAGATTGGCTTATTTTGCTTAACATGATGATCTCCAGTCCATCCACTTTGCTGTGAATGACAGAATTTCATGTTTCTTTATGGCTGAAAAGAACTCCATTGTATATGAAAACCACATTTTCTTTACTCATTCATCCATATAGTGAATTGCTACTTCTTTTATGCCCTTTCTCTTTTAAATACATTTAAAATTATAGTATAGAAAGTATATTCTATATTTTACATTTTAAAATATATTTTTAAAGTATATTTTAAAGCCAGGTGTGGTGGCGCACACCTTTAATTGCAGCACTCAAGAGGCCCAGGAGGAGGATCACTGTGAGCTGAAGAGCCTGAGACTACATAATGAATTCTAGGTTAGCCTGGACTAGTGTGAGACCCTACCTCAAAACACAAACACAAACAAACAAACAAACCCAAAAGTATACATTTTATTCAAAAGCCCAGCTGAGTGCCAGTGCTTTAAACATTGTATTTTCTTTTTTTTTTTTTTTTTTTGAGACTGAAATCTCAGGCAGGCTTTGAAGATGCTCCCTAAACATCTCTATCACTTTCTTATCAAGTGAGTTTTGTCTACTACAAGAACACAGTGTGCATGTCTGGCTCCCTCCTCGGGACTTTTTCCTACCGTTCTGCCCAGATCCTCTTGCCTTCCCTCTTTTCTAATGTGCCTTCTTACAGTAAGTGAGTGGACCCCTGTCATCTTTTCTCCTAACTCTTTCAAACTCTAAGCCTACTGTTTAGTTGAACAGCCATTTTCTCATCACAAATCTTGAGTATTAGGAAAACTGTTTCTGTACCTATTGTAGTATTTTGTACCTTTAAAACATGCTTGCTAATGGCAATTAAAAATTCCAGTACTGCAAGCTGGGGCAATGGCTCAGTCAGGAAAGTGCTTGCTATGCAAGTATGAGGGCCTGAGATCAGACTTTGGGCGCCTATGTCAATGACAGGAGTGGTAGCATGTGCCTGTAATCCCAGCACTTAGGAGGTGCAAACAGGGGGTCGCTGGGCAGGCTGGCAAGCTTGGCTAGCCAAATCAGTGATCTCTGGGCTCAGTACAGCCCTTGTCTCAATAAATAAGGCAGTGAGTGACTGAGGAAGACACTCCATGTTGACCTCTGACCTCCAAACACATATGAAC
Source organism: Jaculus jaculus (assembly GCF_020740685.1). NCBI lineage: Eukaryota > Metazoa > Chordata > Mammalia > Rodentia > Dipodidae > Jaculus > Jaculus jaculus. The sequence goes on from NC_059121.1 coordinate 12,237,959, forward strand.
ATGCATACCTATGCATACATACCACACACGCTCCCACAAAACAACAAAGCAAAACCAAATAAAACAAATTCCAGTATTGAATATGCATCTTAGCAAAGTTTCCAAGGCATAACAGAAATGAAACACACTCCCCCAACAAGAACGTCACTTACTTTTACCAATATATCTTTTACAACTTGATTGCTATCATTATGAACGCTGATGTAACTGGAAAAGGTCTCTCCCAAAAATATATTCCTATGAAATATAATAAAATTGCATGAAAGCTGAAATTTATTGATATCCTATTACAAATATTTGTTTGAGTATCACTAAGAATTTCAAATGAAGGACAATTTACTGAAAGACCAGGGAAATATTTTCTCAGTATTTCTTTATTCTTGCTAGACTACAAGTAATTATCTACTGTACTTAAAATATAGAAGTTAAACAAATATAACTTAGCTGTCAACTGCTGCACCATTTTCTTTTCTCCTCTCTCTCTCTTTTTTTTTTTTTCCTTTTTTCGAGGCAGGGACTCTCTAGTTCAGTTTGACATGACAATTTGCTCTGTAGCTCCAGGCTGGCCTAGAACTCATGGTGCTCCTCCTACCTCAGCCTTCAGTGCTGGGATTCAATGTGTGCACCACTCTGCTGGGTCCACTGCACCATTCTCTAGCCTCACTGGAAATGGTTCCCTGAAATGAACGTTGGGCTTTCCTAAGACTGATATCTGAAGAGGCTAGAAAATTAGAAAATGTCAAGCCTTCATTTTGAAATAACATGTTCTAACTCTAAAAGATAAGTTACTTTGTCTTGGAGTATTTTTTGGTATTATTTTTGTAAATTATTCTAATAAAATTACCACTGGCTTTATATACTCTAATAAAATGACCACAGCCATGCTCCCCCCCCGTATATATATATAGTCTTTGCATGAATACATTTTTGAGATACTAGTTAGTCTATGATCACACTCTGTAAACTTAAAAAGAAACATATAGCCAGGTGTGGTGATGCACGCCTTTAATCCCAGCACTCGGGAGGCAGAGGTAGGAGGAGCGCTGTGAGTTTGAGGCCATCCTGAGATGCCATAGTGAATTCCAGGTCAGCCTGAGCTGGAGTGAGATCCTACCTCAAAAAACAACAAAAACAAAAAACAAAAAAAGGAAACATATATTTATATATATGGCCTTTTATATTACTTAATGCATTAACAGCATTTTCCCACTCTGCAGGTTGATTTTAAAGAACAAAAAACCAAGGGCTAGAAACATGACTCAGAGGTTAAAAGCACTTGCTCATAAAGCTGCCATGCTAGTCCATGTTTGATTTCCCAGTAACAACATTAAGCCAAATGCACAAAGACAAGCATGGATCTGGAATTGATTTGCAGTGGCAAGAGGTCTTGGTACACATGTGCTCCCTCTCTCTCTTTCTTTCTCTCCATATATCAAACAAATAAATAAAAATATTTTTTAAAAAGAGCTGGGGGGTGGCCCTGGAGGGATGGCTTAGTGGTTAAGGCGCTTGTCTGTAAAGCCAAAGGACCCAGGTTCAATTTTCCAGGTCCCACATTAGCCTGACGCACAAAGTGGCACATGCATCTGGAGTTTGTTTGCAGTGGCTGGAGGCCCTGGTGCTCCCATTCCCTCTCTCTCCTTCAAATAAATAAGGAAAATAAAATATTAAAAATTATCTTTTTAAAAAGGAGCTGGGGGTGCTGGAGAGATGGCTTAGTGGTTAAGGCATTAGCTTGCAAAGCCAAAGGACCCTGGTTTGATTTCCCAGGATCCACATAAACCAGATGCACAAGGTGGCACATGCATCTGGAGTTCATTTGCAGTGGCTGGAGGCCCTGGTGCACATATTCTGTCTCTCTCTCTCTGCCTCTTTCTCTCTCTTAAATAAATAAAAATAAAAATATTTAAAAGATCTGGGGAGATAGCTCAGTAATTAAAGGTGTTTACTTACAAAGCTTGCCAGCCTGGGTTCCAGTCCCCAGCCACTCACATAGAACTGGATGGGCATCTGTTTGCAGTAGCAACAGACCCCATGTGCTGGTACACACAAACGCAAATAAAAAAGGATAAGGGGGCTGGAGAGATGGCTCAGCAATTAAGGTACATGCCTGCAAAGCCTAATGACCTGGGTTCTACTCCCCAGTACTCACATAAAGCCAGATACACAAAGTGGTGCATGTGTCTGGAGTTTGGTTGCAGTGGCTAGAGGCCCTGGTGTGCTCATTCTCTCTGTATGTCTCTCTTCTGTTTGTCTCTCTGCTTGCAAATAAATAAATCTTTTTTTGTTTTGTGTTTTTGAGGTAAGGTCTCACTCTAGCCCAGGCTGACCTGGAATTCACTATGTAGTCTCAGGGTGGCCTCGAACTCATGGTGATCCTCCCACCTCTGCCTCCCTAGTGCTGGGATTAAAGGTGTGTGCCACTATGCCCGGCTTAATAAATATTTTTTTTAAAAAAACGAATAAAAATGGGCTAGAGTGATGGCAAAGTGGTTAAAGGTACTTGCTTGCAAAGCATGATGGGCAGGACTTGAGTCTTCAATACGCATGTCACATGCAATCTTGACTTCGTTTGTAGTGGCAAGAGGCCCTGGTGCACTCCTTCATTCTCTCTCCTCTTGCAAATAATATCTTTTTAAATAAATAAATAAATGCCATGCACGGTGGCACACACCTTTAATCCCAGCACTCAGGAACCAGAGGTAGGAGGATTGCTGTGAGCTCAAGGCCACCCTGAGACCCTACCTTGAAAAACCAAAAAATAAAAAAATTAAATAAATAAACGAAGCACAATTCATAATGGCTTTAAGGTATGGCTGTTATCTTATGCAAGTGTATCATCCTTACCCAAAATTTTGAGGTAAAGTCAACATTTCTCCCAGCATTAAAATTTCTGCACCATTTACAGTTGAAGGGTCATCTCTCATCAGCTGGTTGAAGAGATCACCTGTAGCAAGAGAAAAATAAAATTCCAACATCTACCTCTAAGTGAGTTTTAATTAGAAAAATAGCTAAGGGCTAGTGTGTAGCTAAGAGGTGGAACACTTCCATAGCATGCATGAAGCCCTGGATTGGATCTCTAACATCACAGGGTTAATTTTCATTAAAAAATATAAAAATTATATTAACAATGTAATTAAAAGTCTCTGCAAAACTGAGCCAGGTATGGCACAGCATGAAGCCCTAGTACTTGAGAGGTGGGGGCAAGAGAATTAAGAGCTCAAGACCAGTCTCAGCTACATAGTTCTAAGTCAGTCTGGGCTATATAGAGACCCTGCCTGAAAAATAAAATAAAAACAAAACAAAACAAAAATACCTGGTATAAAATATTTGTCCTGGGGCTGGAGAGATGGGTTAGCAGTTAAGGTGTCTGCCTACAAAGCCAAAGGATACTGGTTCAATTCTCCAGGATCCACGTAAGCCAAATACACAAGGGAGCGCATGCATCTGGAGTTCATTTGCAGTGGCTAGAAGCCCTGGCTCACCCATTCTCTCTCTCTCTCTCTCTCTCTTTCTTTCTCAAATAAATAAATAAAAATATTTTAAAAATTAAAAAAATTGTCATTTATGAAGTATGGTATTATGATTTAATACATATACACAATGTATAATGTCATTTCTAATCTTTACTATGATAAAATCATGTCAAAAAATGCTGTCCACCAGGTGGCACATGTCTGTAGGCTGAACTAAGAACTAAGCATTCAAGTGAGATTGGACTATGTGGTGACACCCTGTTCTTGATCTCACAGAGAATGCTTCAGAAACAAAGGGAAAGGCTGGATATAAAATATAAAATATACTATAACAATGGGAATTCTAAGTAAAAATCATGCCAATATATATAGCAGAGGAACATTTGAGGATACAGGTAGTACTGCAATAGCGTTAGGGATATGAGCATATCTTAACCTAGAAGTCTCTTGTATATCAGCATTATCTTTATCTATAGATTATAAAAGAGCCCTATCACTCAGTCACCCCTATTCTCATGGTACTAAAAAAAAGAACAAAGAATCCAGCAATGGGTTAGCTTAACAATGCCAAGGTTGAACTTATTCAAGAATAACACAAGGCAATCAAGTTTTAACTTTTATTGAGGTGCAAACACATACCGGGTAAGTCTTTCTCTTCACATGTGACTGGAATATTGGTAAATAAGGTAGGTTTAGTCAGCCGCATCACTATGAATTAGAAAAGGAAAATAAAATATTATTTATTTGGACTAATATTCTCAAGTGGACTGTATAGTATTCATTGATTTCATACTAACAGGATATAACCTAAATATAATATTAAATACTTCCTAAGATTAACTCTCCCAATAGTTATTTAAAATGTTGTATCAGGGTTGGAAAGATGGCTCCATGGTTAAAGGAACTCACATGCAAAGCCTGACAGCCCAAGTTCAATTCCTCAGTACCCACATAAAACCAGATGCACAAAAGTGGCACGTGTCTGGAGTTTCTTTGCAGTGGCAATGGGTCTTAGCATGCCCATTTTCTCTCTCAAATAAATATTTTTATGATGTTATATTATAAAAAATTACATACCATTAAAGAATAATTTTTGCCTTCATTTATATTTTTAAATTTATTTATTTATTTAAAAAGAGAGAGTGAGAAAGAGGCGGATAGAGAGGGAGAGAATGGGCACGCCAGGACCTTTAGCCACTGCAAACAAACTCCAGATGCATGTGCCACTTGTGCATCTGGCTTACATGGGTTCTGGGGAACTGAACCAGGGTCCTTGGGCTTCTCAGGCAAGTGCCTTAACTGGTAAGCCATCTCTCCAGACCCCTCATTTGCATTTTGTAGAGTATCAGACTAAATGCAATTATAATACCCATTATTATAGAAGACTGAAAACAAATTTCAAAGGTACATTAGGGACATAGGCTTTAAGATGTTAAAAGGGTTCTTTGTTGGGGGGGGTATTGTGTGTTCATGTGTGTGAATGCAGGTGCGAGCATGCCATGGTGCACAGGTGGAGGTGTCAGAAGACAGCTTCTGGCTGGTGGTTGCACCTTCCACCTTGGAGGCGGGTCTCACCTGGCTCACTGCTGCTTTTTGGCAGCCTGCCTGCGCCCCATCCCCACCCCAAGCTTCCTGTGGGTTCCCTACTCTCCACTTCCTTTCTCACATGTAGCATGGCTGAGATAACAAACGCCTGCCATGGCATCTCGGTGTTCATGTGGGTGCTGGCACTCTGAACCTGGGCACTCAAGCTTGCATAGAAAAAGTGCCTTAACTACTGAGCTATCTCTAATCCTAATCCTGTGAAAAGAATCTTGGTGAGCTTTCTCAGTTATAATCACTGCTCCCTGTATGCTCGATAAATATCCTTTTAAGTACTATTAATTCTGCATAGAAATTACAGGTTATCAATTAGCATATGGGCTTATATAGTCACAACAAAAACCAAGGGTTTTTAGAATATGAAAGAATGTGTCTAAATTTATCAGGAAAAGTAAATAAAGGAAAATAAACTAAGGAAATTTATCTAGAAAGAAAGAAATATTTACAAATTTATTTCAAATACCAAATAAATTACATGTGCCTATACAGCAGAATATATCACAGAAAAAGTAAAAACAAATTATTAGCTTGATCTATGTATAAAAAAATCCTTTTCAGTTATTTCTAAAGATTGTCACTTGACTAATCAAACTAGACAAACTATACCAAAAATTTCAGACAATCTCAAAGGGCTATTTCTTATTTGTAACTTTATTTATTTTCAAGCAGAGAAAAATAGAAAAGAAACAGAGAGATAGAATGTGTGCTCCAGAGCCTCCAGCTGCTGCAAATGAACTCCAGATTTATGCACCACTTTATGCAACTGGCTTTACATGGGTTCTGGGGAATCAAAGCTGAGTTGCTAGACTTTGAGGCAAGTGCCTTAACCACAAAGCCATTTCTCTGGCCCTCAAAAGGCTATTTCTTTATATTTCATTCTAAGCACTTATTTAAATCCAAATACAAATATTTCTAAAATTTATTTATTTCCTTTTTTTTAAACTTTAGACTATCTACATGGTGAATTCATAGTATGTGTTACTTGCATATGCAAAAATGTACCACCTTGCTAGTAATTACTTAGGCATTTATGTCAAATTTTACACATATCTCATCCTGGTCTCAGGTTAAAATCATATTTTTCAGAAAAGAACTAACAGGTTGCCCTGTGTCTCTTGTAGTTAGTAGCTTGTGTTTCTCATGAGCTATGTGTGTTTGCTTATAATACTTCTTTCCATGAGGCCTTCGCTCACTTTTTTTTTTGGTTTTTCGAGGTAGGGTTTCACTCTAGCCCAAGCTGACCTGGAATTCACTGTGTAGTCTCAGAGTGGCCTCGAACTCATGGCGATCCTCCTACCTCTGCCTCCCGAGTGTTGGGATTAAAGGCGTGCGCCACCATGCCCGGCCTTTGTTCACTTTTGTGACATCTGTATTTGACCTAAATTCTGACACACAGTAATTAACAGCTCATATAAGTCCTCCAAAAATTTGCAGGATTTTGGAGGTGTTAAGTTTCATGAACCCAGACCATTAAACAACCTGCAATATTAAGTAGCTGGCTCTTACAATAGTCAAAAATAATCTAGCCGGGCGTGGTGGCGCATGCCTTTAATCCCAGCACTCGGGAGGCAGAGGTAGGAGGATCGCCATGAGTTTGAGGCCACGCTGAGACTCCATAGTAAATTCCAGGTAAGCCTGGGCTAGAGTGAGACCCTACCTTGAAAAACCAAAATATATATATTTAGCATGTTTAAGGCAGTGAGTGTGATCTATAGCACCACAAAAACATAAAAAAGAAATTAAAAACACAAAAATAATGAAGTTTTCCTGGGCTGCCCTCAATTTTGACACCCACACACCTTAGCCTCTTCAATGTTTGGATTACAGATTAAATTCACTTTCAACATCAACTGGTGCTTTATCTTCCCTACTGAGTTTTCTTTTTAATCTCAGAATAAATCAGATCTTAATGGTGAAATACACTTAAGGGAATGGAAACACTTTTTTTCAAAGTGTTTTTGAGTCTACCTAAATGCACAACCCAACTTGTTGGCTTACCTACGCTTACTTAGATGTCTCTCTTTTTCTATGATTTAGTAGGGAAGGAGATGAGAGGAGGTAAGAATAATACTCCATATAAATGGGAAGACCTCAAATTGTTATTAAAAATACACTTTACTGGGGGGAGGGAGGGAATTAACACGGGATTTTTTAATAATCATGGAAAATGCTAATACAAATTTAAAAAAAATAAAAAAATACTTTACTTTCAAAACAGGTTTAAAAAAATCAACAAAAGCAGTTGATAACCTTCTGTACAAAAATAATATATTGTAGACACTTTATTTCTATGGTTATTTTCTTATGAGGCAGGGTCTACACAGTACAGGCTGGCTTCGAACTCATGGCAATCCTTTTGCCTCAGCATTCTGAGTCCTGGGATTATAGGTGTGCACCACCACACCTGGCTCATATTGCAGATTTTAAAAAATTATTTATTATTATTTATTGGGGAGTGTTTGGAGGTAAGGTTTCTCTGTGTAGTCTCAGGGTGGCCTTGAACTCACAGTGATCCTCTTACCTCCGCCTCCCAAGGGCCGGGATTAAAGGTGTGCACCACTATGCCTGGCTTAAAAATTCATTTATTTTATTTATATTAGAGAGAGAGGCAGATAGAGAGGTGTACCATGTCCTTTAGCCACAGCAAACTCCAGATGCATGCGCCACCTCGTGCATCTGGTTTACGTGGGTACTGGGGAATCGAACCTGGGTCATTCGGCTTTGCAGGCAAGCCCCTTAAGCACTAAGCCATCTCCCAGCCCCTATTGCAAAATTTTAAAACAAAAACTGGGAGGCAGCATTTTAACATGTCATTCCTTAAACGTTTACTTGTTGTTTACTTTTATTTATCTTTCTTTGAGAGGGTTTCACATTGTAGCCTAGGATGACCTTGAACTTGCAAGGACCCAGATTTGATTCCCCAGGACCCCCATGTAAGCCAGATGCACAAGGTGGCACATGCATCTGGAGTTTGTTTACAGTGGCTAGAGGCCCTGGTGTGCCCATTAACTCTCTCTCTCTCAATTGAATAAATAAAAATAATTGTTTTAAAAAAAGAAATGATGATGGAAAAACTAAAAGAAAACACTGGCTATTAAATAGTAATTTTGTATCCAATCTTGAGTGTTAAAGCAGGTTATTAGTTAAAAAAATATTCATTCTGGCTTCCTAAATTAAAGAATATGTGTCTTAGTTGAGAGTTAAGAATTCACAGCACAATCAGATAGTTCCAGGCCAAGAGATATCATCAGTGAGAACCATGAAACATACATGTTCACCTAAGTAATCTTAAAGTCTTAAAAAAATTATGACAAAGATGGGCCAGAGGTCATGGACTGGGCCAAGTACATATACATGCACATCATGACTGGCCAGACTACTAAAACATTAGGTAGACTTCTTTCAGGTTCCAAGCCTTTGCCATATTTTCTCTCTCTCTCTCTCTCTCTCTCTCTCTCTCTCTCTCTCTCTCTCTCTCTTTTAATGCCTCCCTTGCTTAATCCTTGGACACATTCAAGATTGTGAACCCTGGATTTATTATTAGCACTTTGTGAAGAGTAAATTAAAGTAAATCATTGCTCAGGAATGCATCTTAGCAATTAACAAAACAAACACTTTATGTTAGGTTTATCTAGGATCAGGAAAAAACTTTTTAAAATATTTATTTGATAGAGAGAAAGAGGCACAGAGGGAAAGGGAGAGAATGGGTGTGCCAGGACCTCCAGCCACTGCAAATAAACTCCAGATGCATGCGCCTCCTTGTGCATCTGGCTTATGTGGGTCAAACTGGGATCCTTTGGCTTTGCAGGCAAATACCTTAACTGCTAAGCCATCTCTCCAGACCCCAGGAATATTGTTTGTTTGTTTTTTTGAGGTAGGATTTCACTCCAGCCTATTCACTCTGAATTCTCAGGGTGGCCTTGAATTCATGGTGATCCTCCTACCTGTGTCTCCTGAGTGCTGGGATTAAAGGTGTGCGTCTGAAGTAATAATTTTTTTTGTTTTTATTTTTGTTTATAGAGGTAGGGTCTCGCTCTAGCCCATGCTGACCTGGAATTCACTATGTAGTTTCAGGAGCTCACAGTGATCCTCCTACTTCTGCCTCCTATGTGCTGTGCTGGGATTAAAGGCATGCGTCACCACACCCAGCCTTTGAGTAACTTCTTTTAGTTTCTCTAGTAATCATGATTGAAGAGATGAATGAAAGAGGAAGGAGTAACTAAAAATGTTGCCTTGAAAACCCCTGGTTCCTGTGGATTGTGTATTTGTGAACATCTTCAGTTGATGAGTTTTGGAAGCATTCATGCATACAATTTTCTAGATAAGACAATCTCAGCAAAAAAGTAATTAGGATATATCACAAAAAGGGTGGAGAGATTGCTCAGTGGTTAAGAGCACTTACTGCACAAGCATGAGAGTCTAAGTGGGGTGAAGCCCACTGAGTTTGATTGCTCAGAGCCACGTGAACAGTTGGACATGGCCACACACATCTGTAATCCCAGTCTTGTGGGGAGCATAGCTGGGACTCTCCAAAACTGGCAAGCTCCAGTCAGTAACAGACTCCATCTAAAGGCGAATGAGTGATGGAGGGGAAAGCCTGATGTTCCTCTTGGGCCTCCAGATGCCACATCTGAACACACACACACACACACCATACAATACACTGCCACTGCAGACATGCAAAAATTAAAAATGAATGTAAACCAATCAAAAAGGTATTTGATCAGAGTAAAGCTATCACAAACTCATTGTTAAAAATTAGCAGAATTGGGGCTGGAGAGATGGTTTAGTAGTTAAGGCATTTGCCTACAAAGCCAAAGGTTCCTGGTCTGATTCTCCAGGACCCACATAAGCCAGATTCACAAGGGAGCACATGCACCTGGAGTTTGTTCACAGTGGCTGGAGGCCCTGCTGTGCCCATTTTCTCCCTCTCAGCCTCTTTCTCTCTCTCTCAAATAAATAAAAAATATATATATATATATTTTAAAAATAGCAGAATTGGGCTGCAGAGATTGCTTAGTGGTTAAGGTACTTGTCTGCAACGCCAAAGGACCCAGGTTGAATTCCTCAGGACCCATGTAAGTCCCTGGTACGCCCATTCTCGCCCTCTTTCTGTTTCTTTCTCTCACTCAAGTAAATATAATATTTTTTAAAATTATCAGATTTGCTAGGTGTGATGGCACATGCCTTTAATCCCAGCACTCTGAGAGGAGGATTGTTGATTTCAAGGCCAGCCTGAGACTACATAGTGAGTTCCAGGTCAGCCTGGATTAAAGCAAGACCCTAACTGGACAGAAAGAAAGAAAAAGAAAGCCAAATCCTTGTGTTTTAAGTATTATCAGCCAACTCTGGCTATATTTTTTCACAGGGTGCATTTACTACATATTGTTGAGTTCCTTCTATACCACCTGCTATACTGTAAAACAAACATCTCTCCATTTCTAGTGAGCAGTCTTACTGTTTTTTCTCAATGTGCTGGCTTAATAGTAAGCTGTGAGGGATGGTTCATATTTTTCTTCTTTACTATATTCTAGCACCTAAACCAAGGTAGACATTTAAATGTGTTAAAGTGGGGGCTGAAGAGTGGTTAAGGCACTTGCCTGTGAAGCCTAAGTACCTAGGTTCAATTTCCTATACCCACATAAGCCAGCTGCATATGGTGGTACATGCATCTGGAGTTCATTTGCAGTAGCTAGAGGCCCTGGTATGCCCATTCTATGTTTGTCTGTCTTTTTCTCTCAAATAAATAAATAGGTTGGAGAGATTGCTCAGCAGTTAAAGGCACTTGCTTGCAAAGCTTATGGTCTGGGATCAAATCCCCAGTACCCACATAAAGCCAGATGCACAAAGTGGTGCATGCATCTGGAGTTTGTTTCCAGTGGCAAGAGGCCCTAGTGCACCCATTCTCTCTTTCTTTCGCTCTGCTTACAAATAAGTGAATATATTTTAAAATAAATATTTTTTAAAGTGGGTACTTATCGCTATGCTTTCACAAAACTTATTCTACTAATCATGTTTGGGTATTTTTATGTAATGTATAATATAATAACATTCTGCTCAAAGGAAATTACCATGATGTAACACCAAAGTAATAAAGGAGAATTAAGACTGAAATATGGAACTAGGGATGTAGCTCATTGGCACACTGCTGGCCCAGTATACATGAGCCCCTGGGTTCATCCTTAGTGCACACACACAAAATCTAATATGGATTAGAACAAAGAAGTAACATGGTACTCTATTCATATTTGATACTGTTCTCAAAACAGATTACAGTATTGAAGACACTTGTCTTTTGGTTCAAACAACACACTAACTGTTAATGAAACATCACTAAGAAGGTGGGCTGGTCTCCCATTCTGAACTATATACATGCCATCAGAGTTCCCAATAAAAACTTTTAGATTTATTTATTTTTTTTAAGTCACACTTAGGTGAGTAAAGAAAAAAAATGTAATACAATGAGATTCTAGGAATTCATCAATATTAAAACCATTTTAATCCACAACCATATCCAATTCAAACAGTGAACCAAAAAGAAAGGACAATTACTTTCAATTTCAGCACAATTTATCACAATTCATTTAAAAGACTGATGCTAGTAAGTAGAATCTAGAATGTAATTGACTTAAATGATAAGCAGAGAATTATCTGATACTTATAGAATGTTAATGACCATTAGAATTTATTCATTGTGCTAACTCAGTCCATTTAGAATAAGGTTGACAACCAGTAGAATTCATTACATACTAAAAATAACACCATACTTATGCACAAATAAATCAATTTTCCCAGTCAGAGCTAATCTTCCTTTAAGAAGATTTCCTACATATTCACAGTACATAATATCACAGAACACCCATATTTGGCCTAAAGATCTCTGAATTGTAGCATTACAAGAAGGAAGTTCACCATGCCTAATAATGTGATTGAGTTTAGCCCAAATGTCTTCCAGGGTCTGATTGTTGCAAACAGTGTGTTCTATTGTCCATCTTGCTCTATAAAGTGAGTGCAAATTTAGTGTCTTTAAACTGTCCTGTAGCTTTTTAGACAAAGGGGTAATCTTTCCTGTACAATTTTTTCTGACAAGTGAAATACTCCAAGACCTCTTGTGTTGTTTTCCTTTTTCTGAATTTTTGTCCAGATTTTCAGAATTAGTCTGTTCTTTCAGTGTCTGTGACTGAATTAAAGACCGTTTTTTCAAATTGGGTTGAAATTCCAAGAGATCTACTGTGCAATCATAACTCTTTGATTTAATATTATGGTCTGAAATAGTTAAGCACTGTTTGACATTCTCAGCTGCCTCTCCACAAATGACCGGTGGTAATCCTTTAGGTTTGAGTGGAACTTTGGACCCATCGTGTGGAAACCAAGGAATGAATCTTGATAACGGACGAGTAGGGAAGTCTTGAATTGCCTTTTCTGCAATTTTTAGCAGTTGTTTGGGATCACTCTCATGTGGTCGATAATGTAATATTACTTCCGTAGTCATTCTGCAGTAATCCATTAGTTCTTGGCTGAATTCTTCAGAGCTAGAATGTAATGTATTAATACAACACTGACTCTCTTGTCATACCACAGGGCACAGGACCTAAAGTGGAAGTATTGCAAACAATAAGATATGGTAGGGACAACCTGTATACAAATAAGTAGGGAAAAAGAGAAACCAAAAGCCAGTTCCCTTATGATATTTGAAAGACAGTGCTACAGGTGCGTGTGAATATAATCCACAAACTTGAAAATCATTTCTCACAAAATAAAGTGACCTGAATTTGGTTTCAATCAAGATCACATCTAGCTTAAAGCTGCTAAGAGTCATTTAACTCAATAGATGCATTGTCCTTAAGACTACAGCAGAAATAAATAGCTATAAATAAATAGTGGTTCTTATCACAAAATGTAACATTTAAAAATATCAGCAATATGAATTAAGGAAAACTAAACCATTGTATAATTTTAGCTATTTGGATTAACCAGTTTATATTTAAAAAGAGTCTGAAATGTGCCCCCCCCCCACCATTAGAAAACTAATTGATAAAGGTTTAAATACTGCCAGGATAAGTAGGATGGTGACTGCTGTCAAGAAATCACAAGAGAGGGCTGGAGAGATGGCTTAGTGGTTAAGCGCTTGCTTGTGAAGCCTAAGGACCCCGGTTCGAGGCTTGGTTCCCCAGGTCCCACATTAGCCAGATGCACAAGGGGGCACACACATCTGGAGTTTGTTTGCAGTGGCTGGAAGCCCTGGCGCGCCCATCCTCCCTCTCTCCCTCTATCTGTCTTTCTTCCTGTGTCTGTCACTCAAATAAATAAATAAATAATGAACAACAAAAAAAAATATTAAATAAGAAATCACAAGAGAATCATCACCTTATTCTGAAGAGTTAAGAAGTAAATAATTAGCCAGGCATGGTGGCACATGCTTTTAATCCCAGCCCTTGGGAGGCAGAGGTAGGAAGAATAGGAGGATAGCTGTGAGTTCAAGGCCAGCCTGAGACTACAGCATGAATTTCAGGTCAGCTTGGGCTAAAGTGAGATCCTCTTCAAATAGCAACAACAACAAAAAGTAAATAATTGCATAATAATTTTTTAAATGTCCAGACCAAGCAACTCTCAGATTTAAAAATAACCACAATTATTAACATCCATAATTTTTACTATAGGTTTAATGTGATAACATATTTTATATATATATGTGTGTGTGTGTGTGTATGTATGTATTTGAGAGAGAAAGGGGGAGAGAGAGAGAGAGAGAGAGAGAGAGAGAGAGAATGGGCACACCAGGGCATCCAGCCACTGCAAATGAACTCCAGATGCATGGGCCTCCTTGTGCATCTGGCTTACCTGGGCCCTGGATAATCAAACCAGGATCCTTTGGCTTTGCAGACAAAGGCCTTAATCGCTAAGGCATCTCTCCAGCCCTGATAACATATTTTATAGAATAATGTGTTTATTTTTTCCTTTCCCCTTCTTTTTTACATCTTCACATAAAAAGGTAGGACACTGAGTCAGAGGTGTACTCAAAGGGAAAGGAAATTGTTACGGCTTCTTCAATAAGTGTCTCTTTTCATGAGTAAAAAAAAAGTATACTTAACATTTTACATACTGATATGTAAAGAAAGCAAACTCAACTGTCCATTTAAGTGGACATACCTGAACATCCACCATCAGTAAAAGTAAAACTTGTGAAACTCTTTTTTTTTGAGGTAGGGTCTCTCTCTCTCTAGCCAGGTTGACCTGGAATTCACTAAGTAGTCTCAAGGTGGCCTGGCGCTCATGATGATCCTCCTACTTATGCCCCCAAGCGCTGGGATTAAAGGTGGGTGAAACTTTTGATTAGCAACACAACAGGGTAAGAATGCACCAAAGAGGTAGAAGCAGAAAGTATTAGTGAGATGGAAAGCACTCATCCCTTCAGTCTGCTTAAATATTCTTCACTAGGTGTCTTCTATTTTCAAAAATAAGGAATAACAACAAATAAAAAACAAAACCAATGGCAGTTGGGACTCCCTATCACTGGAATTTGTGTTTAATTGTGTCAAGAGTGTATGAAATCATATCTAACAACTAGTACCTAACTGTTTCAAATTCCAATCAGTAATGATCTCTGAAAACAATTTCATCCATTGGGAGGCAACTAGACATCTTTACAAAGGCAGAGGCACGCCTTGTGCTGAAATACTGCCTCAATCACTTGCTTGTTATGTGACTTTGGAGAAGTTGCTTAAACCTTAAAAGTAATTTCTACTCTACATACCTGCTGGAAGATTGAGATAATGATAAACAATACGTTCTTTTTTTTTTTGGTTTTTCGAGGTAGGGCCTCACAGTAGCCCAGGCTGACCTTGAATTCACTATGTAGTCTCAGGGTGGCCCTAAACTCAGGGTGATCCTCCCACCTCTGCCTCCCTAGTACTGGGATTAAAGACGTGCTCTACCACGTTTTTGGTTTTTCGAGGTAGGTCTCATTCTAACCCAGGCGGACCAGGAACTCACTCTGTAGTCTCAGGGTGGCCTTGAATTTACAGGAATCCTCCTACCTCTGCCTCCCGGGTGCAGGGATTAAAGGTATTCGCCACCATGCCCAGCTAATATGTTCTTTTTTACCCACAGTCAGTCTGTTTTGGTCTAGAACATTTGCTGAGGCATTACAAAGGTTCTTGGTTCTATTCCAGCCATCAGTGTTATAAATGAACTGGTATGGCCGGGCGTGGTGGCGCACGCCTTTAATCCCAGCACTTGGGAGGCAGAGGTAGGAGGATCACCGAGAGTTCGAGGCCACCCTGAGACAACATAGAATTACAGGTCAGCCTGGACCAGAGTGAGATCCTACCTCGAAAAACCAAACCAAACCAAACCAAAACAAAAACCTGTAAAGTCTCTAAAATGTAAGATCAAAGGAGATGGGTGGAGGAGGAATAAGGAGCAGATCAAAATGGATGCCTTAAGGAAGGCGTATAATTCAACCTAATTCAAATATCTAACGAGCATTTCCCCCAGATCAGTCCAAGAAGGAAGGCACTGCTAACCACGCCATCAGGGCATCAGAAAGAAAAAAAAAAGTGTATTTGTGTTAAGAGAAAACATGAAGTAAAGCTGAAAGCACTTTAAAGAAAAAACTTTCAGAGAACAATGGAAATTTCAGGGGAACACCCCCCACCCCGCATGCTATCTTTTCCTGATTTAATTATTAAAACTTACTCAAAACTACTGGGTACAGATGAAAATTGATACCTCTATCACATGAACAAGACAAGAGATGGCAAGGCCACCTGGAATTTATTTCAATTTTTAGGGTCTGGCCAGTGGAGTTGGGGCGTCAGCTTCTGCACCCGGGACGTGGCGACTGCGGCAGGAGACTGCCGGGCTTTGCAGAAGTTCGGGACGAGCCCTGAGTCCAAACGAGCCCTGCATCCCAAAGGCCAGTCTACGCCGACAGATTGCTTCCAGAAAGAAACTAAAGAGAAGGGGAGAAAACAGAGCAAGGGAGGCCCTGGCTCATAAAAAATTAAAATTAAAGAAAAAAAAGTTTACCTTTCAGCGCCAGCAGGTGCTCTTGTTTGGGGGGATTCACTTCCATTTTGGACCCGCACTTTCAGATCCACGGCCTACGGGTGCTGCAGAGGTTCACCCAAGCCGGGAGACGCCGGAAAAGCGCGAAAACACCCCGGCGACCAGCGCGGGTTGACTCTTGTCTTTGCTCGTAGTACCTCACAATGTCTTGTTACATTTGTCCTTCAGGGTCCCGAATGGCTTCTTTTCACTAAAGCCATTTCTCCTTAGGGAGCCAGCCACAAAATAACCTATTTAGAACCACACATCCCTTCCGGCTAACAATACATGGCGACCAAAACGCTTACACCAAAGGGAGAAGGGAGGGGGGAGGAGGAAGATCGCCGAATGGCATGTTGGGACTTGTCGTTTATACCACTCGCATCGAATGCCGGGAAATGTAGTCCCCCGCTGCGGAGGAGCAATTACAGAATTTTTTCCCCCGTAAGATTTTAATGCTCTGTCTTTTCCTTTTACTCCCGGTTTTCTTTCCTTCTACGCACGACCCGCACAGTCATTAATAAGAAAATAGTAAGATGGGCGTGGTGGCGCACGCCTTTAATCCCAGCACTCGGGAGGCAGAGGTAGGAGGATCCCCGTGAGTTCGAGGCCACCCTGAGACTACATAGTGAGTTTCAGGTCAGCCTGGGCTAGATTGAGACGCTAAGTCGAAAAACCAAAAAAAAATAATAATAAAATGATAATAATAATAAACAAGAGTTCATGCGCAGCGCTCGTGCAGCCCAACAGCCAATGACTGAAGGGAGAGGGAGGGGCTGCGGGGGTGGGCGGGGCGGAGTTGCACTGCGCAGGCGCGCCGGCGGCGTGCGCGGAGGCTTCTGGGTACGGCCCCGCCCCTTCGGCTGCTGCTGTCCAGGGCAGGCTCTGACGGGCCGCCTCGGTGGCGCCGCTCGGTCCAGGATGGCTGCGGTGGTTGTAAACAAGCCGGGAGCGGGGCTAGACGGTGGCCGGCAGGGCAGCCGGGGGACGGCGGTGGTGAAGGTGAGGGACCGTGCGTGCGCCGTTGTCCACCGTCGGCCTCCCCTTCGGTTCATTCCTCCCTCCCCCAACACCTGCCTGCAGAGCCGCGCGGAGCGAGCTTGGGCGGGCGGGAGACGCGACCCCTGCAGCCCCGCGCCGTGCCTCCCCCCCGCGGCCCCCTGAACCCTGCAGGCTGCTCGTCGCTGCTGTCCGCATCGTCCACCAGGGCGTTTGTGGTCAAGACCGCGCGGGCTTGTGGGAGTGACCCGGGCAGGTCCTTTCCCCAGGTCCTCTCTTGAGTTTAGCTCAACAGGCATCAATTAGCTGATTTATATATGTGTGTGTGCGTGTATATATATGTATTTTAGTATACTGAGCCATTGCAATACCATGTGATGTGTTAGGTATTTAAGCTTGTCAATATCTACTTATAAAGGTAGATATTAATTCTCCCCTCTTTTATTTTTTACATGCAAGGAATCCAGTTTAATTGGTTACTGAGCCTGGCTGTGCTTTTCACTATTGCATTGCACTTCTCTAACCGTATTGGCCCCTCTCCTGTTACTAGTGCACTCAGCTTGTGAGAAGTCTCCCAACTGGAGCAGAATTGGGTGTATGTACCAGGATATAAGAATGACCCTGCTCTTAAAGTTTGAGATTGTACTACCATTGGATATATGCTTCAGAATGCATTTACACGTTGAAAATGAGAAGCTTATTTATAAACCTCTTTCATTACAATATAGGAAAAGATCAGAAAGGGACCACTGATCTCTGGTTCATAGAGTAATCTTCACATTGGTCATTCTCATTCCTGGATAGATGTTAGGAAAACTGAGTATGCACTCCCCTAATTCTAAGTATGTTGACATTAGCATTTTAAAATTTTTTTATTTCTAGAAGTAATTTTAATGGGTAGAGGGATTGAGAACCCCTGAGGCAGATACTGTGTGAAATTCTTATATAACATGTTGAATGATAGACACCTATAATTTTTTGTTGTTGTTTTTCGAGGTACAGTCTCACTGTAGCCCAGGCTGACCTTGAATTCACTATGTAGTCTGAGGGTGGCCTTGAACTCAAGGCGATACTCCTAACTCTGCCTCCCAAGTGCTGGGTTTAAAATAATTTTTTAATGAACCTACATTTTTGAGGAGTTTATGTCCACATTTTGATATCAGTTGTTGATTTACTTAACCTTGTATATTATTGAAATTATTTTCCAGGTACACAGTATATTTTACTGCTGGAAATATATATTTTGAATTGTGCTTTTGCACAGTATTTTGTGAACTTGTTTTATTCTGTAATTTCAGTAGGTTCCATTTTCATTGCCCTGTTTGTCTTACAGTTTTTAAAGGTGTAGCAAAGCCTATGTAAATCAATTTGTTATACTACAGAATTTGATATTTGGAGTGCACTTTGTTCATTTCATCTTAACATGTAAAATGTTGCTCTTTAGCTGGAAGGTTAAGTTGATGTTAGAATGATAATACTGTGCTAATGACTTCTTTTTAAATGAACATGTTGATAATGACAGGCCTTTTATCACCAGGGAAAACAGAGACAAAAAGCTGATATGAGGGCTGGAGAGATGGCTTAGCTGTTAAGGCGCATGCCTGAGAAACCTAAGAACCCAGGTTTGATTCCCCGGTACCCACATAAGCCGATGTACAAGGTGGTGCATGCATCTGGAGGGCGTTTGCAGCAGCTAGAGGCCCTGGCATACCCAATCTCTTTCTTTCTGCCTCTCTTTCTAATAAATAAAAATAAAAATTTAAAAAAGCTGATGTGTATGAAATAACATTTTAAAATGACACTCAGCTGCAGGCGTGGTGGTGCGTCCCTTTAATCCCAGCAGTGGGGTGGCTGTTGTAGGAGAATCACCTTGAGTTTGAGGCTGCCTGGGCTATAGCGTGCAGAGTGAGTTCTAGGTCACCCTGGACTAGAGTGAGACCCTGCTTCAAAGCAACAAAAATAAATCACAGTTTTTAAATTTTGTTTTGTGAAACTTAGTTCTTTTAAGGTACAGCATGGCTTATTCAAATTCTAGCCAGGCTTGGTGGCTCATGCCTTTAATTCCAGCACTTGAGAGGCAGAGGTAAGTGGACCACTGTGAGTTCAAGGCCAGTCTGAGACTACATAGTAAATTCCAGGTTACCCTGGGCTAGAGTCAGACCCTACCTCATTGAGCCCAGGCTAACCTGAAATTCACTATGTAGTCTCATGGTGATCCTCCTACCTCTGCTTCTTGAGTGCTTGGATTAAAAGTGTGCAAAAAAATTTTTTTTTATTTACATAAAATAAACTTGAAGCTTTCCTTGGAACATTTGTTAGTTTTTTTTTTTCCCTATTGTGGGCTTAATTTGTTATAATTTTTTACTGCAATTCCCAATTATAGGTACTAAGGGAAGAAGTCTTGCTTTTAAATACCAAGTTGGTACTTGGGGCTATTTTAGGATGCAAGTTTGGTTTACTGATCAATAGAACTGTGCTAGTACTTTTTGAAAATTTATACTGCTGACAACATGAGTAAGTTATCACAAGTCAAAAATATAAATGAATAAACTGAGCAAGATTTTTTTTAGTTTATTTTCATAAGAAAGTGTAATATGTTCAAACATCACAGTAATGAGATTCCATTTTGAGCATTTTTTTTTTTTGTATTGTTTTGAGTAAAGTAAGACTTTTTTTTTTCTTTAAAAACACCTAGGCTGGGCTGGAGGTATACTTATCAGTTAAGGTGTTTCCCTGCAAAGCCAAAGTACCCAGGTTTGATTCCCCAGGACCCCATGTTAGCCAGATGCACAAGATGGCGCATGTGTCTGGAGTTCGTTTGCAGTGGCTAGAGGCCCTGTTGCACCCATTCTGTCTCTCTCCACCCTTCCCTCCCTTTTCCTTTCTCCTCTCCCTCCTCCTTTCTCTCTGTCAAATAAATTAAAAAAAACATCTAGGCGAAGTTGAAATGTGTGTATATGATAATTCAGTTTGGGGGTAGCTTTTCCCCAGCTGTTTCTCTTTCTCACAGGAAACTAGTGTTCCAATGTTAATTGGTTGACAACATGTTATGTAACAAGTAGATTATTTGTTTTTCCCCCATCTTTATACATAATTCAATATATTCTGTTTAACATTTTTCACTTTGCTATATTTATATGAAATAGTCTGTATATACCTAAAGATTTCTAAATCTTTCTTAACTAGTCTGTAGTCTATTGTTCATTTAAGAGAGAGAAAATACCTGTGCACCAGGGCCTTTAGTCACTATAGACCCACTCCAGACACATGTGCCACTTTGTGCATCTGGCTTTATGTGCATACTGGGGAATTGAACTTAGGTCCTTAGTCTTCACAGGAAAGTACCTTAACCACTAAGCTATCTTTCCAGCCCTCACCTGTAGTTTTATAGCATATGAATTTACTATTTATTTTATAATTTGGAATTGATATATACTTTGCTTATCCAAATGATGTAATAAAGAATAGCACATTGGTTTTGTCACATATGATCTGGTGATAAGACTCAGTGGTAGAGGCTTTTTCTAACAAATTCAAATGTGGTTGACCATGAGCAGTGCTAAAAGTAAACAAATGAACAAACAAATAAAAGAAAAAAAGAGCATTTTTATCTTCTCACATGTGTATAATACAGCTATAGGATGAATTTCCTGCAACTGAAGTTGTACTGAGTTAATTAAACATTTGGTAAGTACAGCCTGCCAGGTTGCTACTGTAGAATCTGTTATCACTTCACACCAATCAGTGAAATTGCTTCCCTATACTTTTTTAAAAATAAAAATATTTTTATTGAGAGAGAGAGAAAAAATATGAATGGAAACTAGTGGATGCATTTAGGCCTCTGGCCACTGCACAGGCCATGTTGTATGTCTGACTATACATGAGTACTAGGGAATTGAACCTGGGTTTCAGACTTTGCAAACAAGTGCCTTTATCTGCTGAGCTATCTTCTCAGCCTGGTTTTTGTACTCTATTCATATGAATTATCAGTGGCTTTTTGAGAAAAATACATTGATGTATTTTTACAATTGCTTTGAAGAGTTCAGGTTGAGTATTTCATATATATAAAGAGTTGTACACTGAATTATTTTTGATTTATATTTTGTTGAACTTTATTTACATAAGCACATAAATGCTTGGTATTTGTAATACCCTACTTTTGGCCCTTGGTCTAACAAGGAAAAGACAGGCCAGCCAATGAAAGTATTGAAGTGTTTAGGTGTGACAAGCAGACACACATTCAAATTATATGGAAGTTAAGGAACAAGAGATAAATGTTTCTTTGGAATTTGTTGATTTATTGCAGTAAAAATTAAGAAGGTCCCAGTGGTTGTTTAGCCATTTCCTCAGCACTGGTATAAAGAGTCAAGAAACTGTCATGTTCTAAAAGGTATTTGATACAGTTGAGGCATAGGGGTCTGAAGGGTATGGTGGCAAGGCCATAGATGTGGACTAGAGTCTAGTGGGTCTTGAATGACAGACATAGGATGTTGGGAATACAATAAATTGTTCATTGTGGGTAGTATTTTAAAAGTACTTAATGGGGCTGGAGAAATGGCTTAGCAGTTAAGGCTCTTGCCTGAAACGCCAAAGGACCCAGGTTCAATTCCCCAGGACCCAGGTTCGATTCCCCAAGACCCACGTAAGGCAGATGCACAAGGGGGTCATATGCATCTGGAGTTCGTTTGCAGTGGCTGGAGGCCCTGGCGTGCCCATTCTCTCTTTGTACCTCCTATTTCTTTCCCTCTGTCTCTCAAATAAGTAAATAAAATAAACAACAAAAGTACTTAAAATTGTAAACAATAGCTGGGCGTGGTGGCACACTCCTTTAATCCCAGCACTCAGAAGGCAGAGGTAGGAGGATCACTGAGAGTTCGAGATCACCCTGAGACTACATTGTGAATTCCTGATCAGCCTGAGCTAGAGCAAGACCCTACCTTGAAAAACAAAACAAAAAAAAGAAACAATAGAGACATAGATATAAAAGTGCCGGAAATGATAAACTGCTATAAGTATAGTTTGTTGACTATAAACTCATAGACCAGAGAATCAGTGTATGCTAATTGTTACAGTCTTTTTTACTCTGCATTTTGGTGGGTCATGTACCTATAATTACAACTAGATAGACAAATGTTTTGTAACTAAGTTGTAACTAAGTACTGTACTTATTTAAAACAAGATTACAATTTAGGTTTTAGCTAATTGCTTTTTTTCCTTTAAATTTCTTTTGTTGTTGTTGTTGTTGTTGTTTTTGAGGTAGGCTGTCACTCTAGCTCAGGCTGCCCTAGAACTGTCTGTAGTCCCAAGCTGGACTTGAACTCCAGGCATCCACCTACTTCTGCCTCCCAAGTGCTGGGATTAAAGGCGTGCACCACCATGCCTGGTTTACCTTTACAGTACTGGACTAAATGGATTTTAGAAGACACTTCAACATTATTTGTAGTCTTTCTTACAAGTTTTAAAAAATAATTTAGAAAACTGTTCTCTCAGTACACATTTTACTTATTTTTTATTTTTATTTATTTATTAATTAGAGACAGAGAGCGGGGTGGAGGAGGGAGAGAGAAAGAATGGGTGTGCCAGGGCCTCCAGCCACTGCAAACGAACTCCAGATGCATCTGCTACCATGTGCAGCTGGCTCATGTGGGACCTGGAGAATTGAGCCAGGGTCTGTAGGCTTCGCAGGCAAACATCTTAACCACTAAGCCATCTCTCCAACCCAATTTTTTAAAGCTTTTTAAAAGTTTTATTTATTTAATTATCAGAGAGAGAGAGATAGAGTGAGAGAGTCATACACATTTTAGGCCACTTTTTGTTGAAATCAGTTGATGGCTTAGGTGGGCTTTGGAGATACATGCCTTTAATCTCAGCCCTTGAGAGACAGGCTGCAGGAGCCCTGCAAATTTGAGACCAGATTGGTCTAAGTAGTGAGCTCAAGGTCATCCAGGGCTACATGACGAGAGCCTGTCATCAAACAAAAACAAAATAGTGCACTGGGATGAGGTAGTTGAAGAAGAATGGCTTTCAGTAGAATTACATATTATTACAGATTCCGTTTTCAGAAGACAAGATTATGCTAATTTGTAATACTTACCTTGCTCTCTAAAACAATATTTCAAGGAGATTTCCTGATGATATAATTTTGGCAAGGTCTTTCAGGGATAAGTGACTAAAAATGTAACATAGAGTTTTATAGCCTAGCAGGTTTGTATTTTTTTTTTTCATGGAGGAACAATAACAAGGTTGATTCACTGTACTTCATTGGTTATTTCACACTTAAAGATATGTATTCTTTAAAAATTGTTTACAGAATATGTTTCTATTTGAAATATTAGGTTCTTGAGTGTGGAGTCTGTGAAGATGTCTTCTCTCTGCAAGGAGACAAAGTCCCCCGTCTTCTTCTCTGCGGCCACACAGTCTGTCATGACTGTCTCACTCGCCTGCCTCTTCATGGAAGAGCAGTACGTTGCCCATTTGATCGTCAAGTGACAGACCTAGGTAGGAAAATTATTTGTATGGATTTAAGATTGAAAATTATTCACCTATAATTTATGTTTTTGTGTGTGCATGGAGGCTTTTACCACAGTGTACTTGGGCAGGTCAGAAGACAACCTTGAGATATTTGTCCTACCTTTTTTTTGAGACAAGGCCCCTCTTGGTTTGCTGAGCATGTGCACCAATCTAGCTGGCCCATGAACTTCCAGGTTTTTCTGGCTCCACCTCCCTTTGAGGTAGGTGTGTTACCACCACAGATGCCTGCATCACTTTAAATTTTGATTTATGTGAGTGCTGTGTAATTGAGCTCTGGCCAGTGTCTTTAACCACTGATCCCTCTTCCCAGCCCAGTAAATTATTAATATAACACAAAGTTTGGGTTGAAAGTAAGCGTATGTGTATTGTTAGATAATTCATATTATAGATAATCTAATATAAACCATAAAATAGAGGTGGAGATGTCTCTATTTTGAGGTTCATTTATTTCACTTTTTACTGTGTAAGGCATATAGTCATTTCTGTATATAAAACTATACTTATAGAAATGGTAATGTTTTGGACATGGAGGGTAGATCCTTTGTCCACTATTTTGAAGAATACTGTAATTTCTCTGTACTCACAGTGTGCAGAGTGGTACAATTTCATTGTTGAAGCTGGGCATTTATGGTAGGGAGTGGTTAGTCACATTTAAGTTGGAACAAAACAAGACTGCTACTGTATCAACAGTAGAAAAAGCAACCCTGCCCTTGGAAGAGATTATAATCACAATAACTTATAGGTTAGTTTTTACTGGGATGCCAATCTGTAGAATGTATGTTAGTGACCTTTGATATATTGGCTTGCCATTCTTTTTTGGTATTGTAGAAATGATATATACATGCATTGTAGAAGACTTGAAAAAAAGTGAAATTGGAAGAGAAAAGATCATTTGTAATTCAGCTTCTAGAATAAAAGCACCATTGATGTTAAAGGTCATGATCAGAATTCTTGTCTAAGAAGAGTATCACTAACTTTTACTTCTGATCAGCAATATTTCTGATTCTCCTCTTCGGTCTATGTGGTAAATTCTACTGCCCTACTCTTTTAAAGTTAGGTGTGGCTATGCTAACAGTATTTGAGCAGAAGTGAAATATTAACTTCCGGGTAGAAGTTTTCAAGAGGTTTATGATGGCTTGAGGTAACTGTTCCTCCCTGTTATAGTCAGTTGGTCCATGGGGCCCTCAACATGGACAATGGGAAATAGAGTCCCCCCCCCTTTTTTTTTTGGTTTGTTTTTCAAGGTAGGGTCTCACTCTAGCCTTGGCTGACCTGGAATTCACTCAGTAGTCCCAGGGTGGCCTTGAACTCATGGTGGGTGATCTTCCTACCTCTGCCTCCTAAGTGCTGGGATTAAAGGTATGTGCCACAATGCCCAGCTGAAATAGAGCTTTTCTTGACTGCCTTAAACCCTAAGCAAGACATTGCATCATCAACAAAAATTTTTGTTGTTTTAATCCTTCAAGATTATAAAGTTGGTTTGACAGTTACAGAATTATTAAGTGATATATTAGGCACTGTGCAGTCCTATTAGGAGTTTGTTTGTATTCCTTATATAATGCCTGGCACTTTAAAAATTGCCACAACCATAGTTATACATAGGAGTTTTGCGTTCTTTACAACTGTTTAGTATAAATTGAGTAGGCAGAACTCAGCTTGTAGAATACATGGGAATCATTAAAACAAGTAAAGAAAAGGCCTTGTATAGCAAGGCTACAGGAGGAATACTTCAGTAGGTATTTTTAATATTGTCATTTATTTCTTTGCCAGGAGAGAGAGAACAAGAATAGAATGAACTAGAGCTAGAGCATGGGCGTGCCAGGGCCTGTTGCTGCTGCGAATGAACTCCAGATACATGTGCCACTGTGTGTGTCTCGCTTTGCATGGGCAGTGAGGAATTGAACCAGGCTGTCAAGCACCTTTAACTCTGAGCCATCTCTAGCTCCTTGAGTATGATGTTAGTGGTACTTAGTAAAGGAGGTTGCAAAAGATAGAGAGGAAGATAAAAGTACTTTGTTTACATTTTTGTTTGTTTTTAAAGAAAAGATAAGACAAAAGGGAGAGAAGGCTGGTATGCAGTGGCCACATTTTCCTTTTCCACATTTATTCCATAGACAAACACTTACTAGGTAGCAGAAATGTCAGATGGTATTTGTTGTTATAGAAGCTCACTTAGGCACTCAGGAGGCAGAGGTAGGAATATCCCCGTGAGTTCAAGGCCACCCTGAGACTACATAGTGAATTCCAGGTCAGCCTGGACCAAAGTGAGACCCTACCTAGAAATACCAAGCAAAAAAGAAGCTCACTTAGGTAATCCTTTTAACTATTGAATGACGTGGCTGTTAATTAGAGGCTCAGAAGAGAAGTTGTGTGTCCAAACACATGTGTTTTTGTTCATCTGGGTGTGTGTGAACACGTATGTGCTTGTTTATCTGTACTTATGTGTTCACTGCTGGGTCAAAGAACCTTCAGTCCTTATTCAGAAGTTCCTGAAGTCTTACTAACAGAGGCTCATTGTCTTGCTATAGTGTGAGGTTCTGTGTGAGGAGTTTTATGTAGTCATTGACTGCCACAGGTTGGAGAAGGGATGGGGGAAATCTTATTTTTGCTCTTTTACGTCCAGTTTAATAGAGATGGATTATTTTAGGTAGGTACATTGTGTGTTTTACATGAATTTAGTGTGAACTAACTATGAATCTAAGCTTATTTATGGTCCTTAAATAAGTTTATTTATTAAATTACAGTTGTAAAGAGCATTTTCCCTTTTATGTGCATGTGACCTTGCACAGATTAATTTTACAATCTCCCATTGAGCTATATACCTGGTGTCTATAGCATCTTTAAAAGTTCTGTCTAAACAGGGCAGCATGTTACAAATTGCTGAAAAGGTAGTGGGCAAATGATAGCTTTTAGAACTTAATTTCAGTTGTGTTTATGTGCACAAGTATGTGTGTTATCCTGGATTATAATATAAGATGTATTTCTTATTGTAGCTAGCTATAAAAATATTTTTTAGGGCTGGAGAGATGGCTTGGCAGTTAAGCGCTTGTCTGTGAAGTCTAAGGACCCTAGGCCCTGGTTCGAGGCTCGTTTCCACATTAGCCAGATGCACAAGGGGGTGCACGCATCTGGGGTTCGTTTGCAGTAGCTGGAAGCCCTGGCTCGCCCATTCTCTGTCTCTCTCTATCTGCCTCGTTCTCTCCCTGTCTCTCTCAAATAAATAAATAAAAATTTTTTTAAAAATATTTTTTAAAGGTTGAAATATTTGTTTTAGTATATGTAGTAAAAGTCATTGATTAAATGGGATTTGTAACATTATATGGCAGAAAAAGAGAATTTTAAAATGTTTCTACTTGGAATGCTGAAGGTGTCTTCTACTTTTTTTTTTTTTATAAATTTATTTGAGAGCGACAGACACAGAGAGAAAGACAGATAGAGGGAGAGAGAGAGAATGGGCGCGCCAGGGCTTCCAGCCTCTGCAAACGAACTCCAGACGTGTGCGCCCCCTTGTGCATCTGGCTAACGTGGGACCTGGGGAACCGAGCCTTGAACCGGGGTCCTTAGGCTTCACAGGCAAGCGCTTAACTGCTAAGCTATCTCTCCAGCCCATCTTCTACTTTTTTTTATTTTAATTTATTATTTATTTATTTATTTGAAAGCGACAGACACAGAGAGAAAGACAGATAGAGGGAGAGAGAGAGAATGGGCGCGCCAGGGCTTCCAGCCTCTGCAAATGAACTCCAGACGCGTGTGCCCCCTTGTGCATCTGGCTAACGTGGGACCTGGGGAACCGAGCCTCGAACCGGGGTCCTTAGGCTTCACAGGCAAGCGCTTAACCACTAAGCCATCTCTCCAGCCCTGTCTTCTACTTTTTGAAGAGAACACTAATAAGCCATTGCTTTGTCATAAAAATAAGATTTTGAATTTTTAGCAATTATTAATAACTAAACTGTGTGCCTTAGAACACTCTCTTAACGTATGAGATAAATTGTTAGTACATTCAGGGTTTTTTTGTTTGTTTGTTTGTTTTTGTTTTTTTTAAGATAGAGTCAGCCCAGGCTGACCTGGAATTCACTATGTAGTCTCAGAGAGGCCTTGAACTCACAGCAATCTTACCTCTGCCTTTCAAGTCCTGGGATAAAAGGCATGTACCACCATGCCTGGCTTTTCTTTTCTTCTTTCTCTCCCTTCCTTCCTTTCTTCCCTTCTTTCTTTCACTCCTCCCTCCCCCGAGGTAGCATTTAAGTTTTATGCTTATATTTACTGTAGGAGATTCCGGTGTCTGGGGATTGAAAAAAAATTTTGCTTTGCTGGAGCTTTTGGAACGATTGCAAAATGGACACATTGGTCAGTATGGGAATGCAGAGGAAGCCTCTGGGACATCTGGAGAGGTATGCACTGGCCTTGGGGAAATACATACTCATTACAAGATGAATTTTTGTTTATTCTAAAATACTTGTCATTATTTGTACAATATTGCCTCATTGCTACTATCAAATATCTTCCAAATAAAAAAGGTTGTGTTCAGTGTACTCTCCCAGACAAGGAGACAGCTAGTAAATATGGGCAAAAAATCCACTAACGCTGTGCACTTAATTTTAGTACTTCAAGACTGCCCTGTGTACTTTAGTTACTATAAGACGTATTTCAAGAACATCTAGATATTTGCAGTAAATAACTATGAGTGATTTGGGTAGTGAACTTTAAAATCCACCTATTTTGTATCAAGGAAAAAACCCAACAGAATGATTCCCTCTTACGGTGTTTGGCTATGTCTATAAGTAAAGTATACCAGCAAAATTAATTTCAAACAAAAGCATTCTGTCTTCTAGTCCTATCACAGTTTGTATCTTCT
This sequence comes from Jaculus jaculus, assembly GCF_020740685.1. Lineage (NCBI taxonomy): Eukaryota > Metazoa > Chordata > Mammalia > Rodentia > Dipodidae > Jaculus > Jaculus jaculus. Next base: position 12,266,471 of record NC_059121.1, read on the forward strand.
ATATTTCAAAAACATTATTATGTGATATTGTCCTTGTAAATCATTTTTCAATTTAACAAACAAGAAATGTTTTTGTAGTATCTGTAAACATTATTCATATTGCAAAACAAAGTTGTTTCATTCTTTAGGTTCAGATTTGAAGTTTTCTTAAATTTAATGTGACAACAAATGACCCGATTGGTGTACTTTTTCTTTTTCTGTTTTTTGGTTTTTCAAGGTAGGGTTTCGCTCCAGCGAGCGTTTTCTCATTCTGAGGGCAGTCTGGTTTGAGAGTTATTTTGTTTAGCTTTCTCCACTTAATATTGTGTATTTTTGATACAGTAGACAGGGAATTAACCCTTTCATTACTATGTGTGAAGCCAGGTAACATAACAGGAAAGCACTGTGTTATATTTCAGACCTTGCCTTGAGAGTGAGTTCAGCTTTAAGATGTTGCTTTTGTTTACAGAGCCTCATTCGTTGTGATGAAGATGAAGCTCATGTCGCATCGGTATATTGCACTGTGTGTGCAACTCACTTGTGCTCAGAGTGTTCGCAAGTCACTCATTCCACAAAGACTCTAGCGAAGCACAGGCGAGTGCCCCTAGCTGATAAACCTCATGAGAAAACCATGTGTTCTCAGCACCAGGTGCATGCTATTGAGTTTGTGTGCTTGGAAGAAGGTTGTCAAACTAGCCCACTCATGTGCTGTGTCTGCAAAGAATATGGAAAACACCAAGGTCACAAGGTATGACTTTAAGTAAATTGGCCAGCTAGCCATTATCCCGGCTTGCCACTTGTTGGTCCCTGGCTAAGAGGAGGGTGAAGGAGAGCTCTGTGATGGATGAGCTGCTCTTAGTAGCATAGCATGGAAAGAATTAAGAACTTTTGTTTCTGAATGTCATAAAGCTGTCAGAGAGGCCTCAGGATTATTTCCAGCAGCAAACAAAAATCCCCTGCTGTGTGCATGCTTTCAAAATGTGCTGAATTGTTTTGAGAAAGTTTATATCTACTGATGAACAGTTACATACAATTTTGGACAAACTTTTGGTTTCTCGTCTAACAATAAATAGACTTCCAAAATGCAATTTTTTTTCTCTCATAAAGGAGTGACAATATTTTTACCTTATGTTGTACTTGTTTGAAATGTGTGTCATGTTATAAAAGCCACCTGTGGCTCATACTCATTTGTATTAAAATGGATTTCAGCCGGGCGTGGTGGTGCACGCCTTTAATACCCAGCACTGGGGAGGCAGAGGTAGGAGGATCTCTGTGAGTTCGAGGCCACCCTGAGACTACATAGTGCATTCAGGTCAGCCTGGGCTAGAGTAAGACCTTACCTCAAGAAACCAAAACAAAAAACAAAACCAAAAAGAAAAAAATAAAAGGATTTCTATCATTTGTCAGTACTATGAATTCTCTGTAATTATGTTGCATTGTAGCATTCAGTATTGGAACCAGAAGCTAACCAGATCCGAGCATCAATTTTAGATATGGCTCACTGTATACGGACATTCACTGAGGAAATCTCAGATTACTCCAGAAAATTAATTGGAATTGTTCAGCACATAGAAGGAGGAGAACAAATAGTGGAAGATGGAATTGGAATGGCTCACACAGAACATGTATGGATTTTTTTCTTCCCTCTTTATCTTCTTAACCTTTTCCATTCTCATCTTTTCACCCTCTAGTAAGTATTGCATGTAAAATGTACTAGAATTATCCTAGTCACTGGAAATAAGATCTTTAAAAATCTTCTGTCTCCATGAGACTTGTAATCTACCATGTAAGAGAGAATTTTAATGTGATGATTATTTTTTGTGGCTGCTGGGAGATACAGTGTACTTGGTTGTGGATAAGTGGCGTAACACTCATGTACTTCAGGGAAGGCCCCCTAGATGATGTTTAGAGATATGAAGGGATTCACTCAGAGAAAAGAGTAGCGTGTCTCAGAAGGAGAAGAGCAGGGCTGGAGAGGTGGCTCAGCAGTTAAAGTGTTTGCCTGAGAAGCCCGAAGACCTATGTTTGACTCTCCAGATCCCGCATTAGCCAGATGCACAAAGGTGAGGTACGTGCAAGGTTGCACATGCACAAGCGTCTGGAGTTTGATTTCAGTGGCTGAGACCCTGGCACACCAGTTCTCCCTGTCTGCCGGTCTTTCTCTGGTCTAAAGTTTTTTTTTAAAGATATATAGAGAGAAGAGTACACTTAAATGCATGAATATGAAGATTAGACATATTATAGAATCTTTAAAAAGTTTGGAGCTTTGAGTGGAACCTGGCAGGAAGGTTGCAGAGTTAAATTTATGACAAGTCAGGAGTTTAAGAGTTTGGAACTTCGCTTAAGAGCAACGGTGAACCACTGAAAACCTGACATAGGAATGACAGGTGTACCTTAGGAAATGTGGCTGTAAAGTGTAGAAAATGAAGTGGAGGAACAGTAGCGTTGGAAGCAAGAAGACTTTCTAGGACACTGTGGAAATTGTCACGTTTATAGGTGTTTGTGTCCTCTAGTACTAGAGTAGTAAGAATGGAAAAAAAAAAAAAGATTTGAGATTTTCAAGGAATTGTCAATAGCTATTAGATAGGTAACTTGAATGAGCAGACTGTCGGACTAGTTAGAAGACTAATCTTTCAGGTGAGAGGTTATAATGCTTGAATCAGTTTGTTGGAAGTGGAGGTGGTAAGGCACAACCAGATTCTGGTTATACTTTGAAGTCAGCAGGATTTGCTGAGGGACTAAGTTATAGGATGTAAGAGATATTAAAGATGACTCCTGTTTTTAATTTCTTTCCTTCTTATTTGTTTATTTATTTATTTTTGGCTTCAGTAACCTGGATGGAATTACCATTTACTGAGATGGAGGTAACTAGGTTTGAAGGCAGAGGAAATAGGAGATTAAATATTCCATGTTCCTTGAAATATCATTTATAAATAGTTGGACTCATGAGTTTATAGTTGAAGAGAAAGAGGTAATGTGGAAATTAATATTTTGGAATCTGTAAGGGTATAGATGATATTTAAACTTTTGCTATTTTACATAAGAGTATTTGTTAAGGTTGTAATTACTTAAAACACTTTTAATATTAGGTACCAGGTACTGCGGAAAATGCTCGATCCTGTGTGCGAGCTTATTTTTCTGACCTACATGAAACGCTTTGTCGTCAAGAAGAAATGGCTCTCAGTGTTGTTGATGCTCATGTCCGTGAAAAGCTGATTTGGCTCAAGCAACAGCAAGAAGACATGACTATTCTGTTGTCCCAGGTTTCAACAGCCTGTCTGCACTGTGAAAAGACTTTGCAGCAGGTGCGTAGTCTAAATGTGCTTAGGACCAATGTGTGTGATGTGAAGGAGGTCATTATCAAAGATAACCCTTTGACATAACCCTCTTCTGTCTTGTGGACTTGGGGACTATTTGGGTTGTGTTGCATGTGTTCACACTGCAGTTTTGACATGGTCTCTCAACTTCGAGTTACTTCACCAACCATATCTATGTTCTAACATGTTTCATCATTCTTCAATCATGCCGAGCCCATTTGCTCATCTTTTCCCAAGTGTTTACCATTCTTTCTGTTTGGAGAGCACTTTTCTCTTTTCTGCCAGTAGAAGTCTTCCTTTTTCAAGATCCAGCTCAAGTGGTTGCTCTCCTTTGAAGGTTTTCATTTGTTAGTTTGCAAATCATTCTGGCTCAGGCTGACCTGGAATTCACTCTGTAGTCTCAGGGTGGCCTTGAACTCTCAGTGATCCTCCTACCTCGGCCTCCCGAGTGCTGGGATTATATGCCCCACCCTGCCCAGCTGCAAATGATTGTTTTTTAAATAAATGAGAGTCAAGGTTTTTCTGGCAAAAATGGCAGTTTGACATGTTTGTATTTTGGATCTATTTTCAAAAGTTTGATGTACAGGGATCATCAAAGCTACAGTCTATCTTCACTGATGCACTGCTAATAATGGCATTCATTTCACATTATGAGAAACGAAAACTTACCCGTGTCGAACTTCTTCTCTTAAACATTTTATAATACTTTTGTGGCTGTGGGTATCTAAAACCTCATTAGTCTTGATTATTGGGTAGCATATCACTCTAAATTGTAAAGTCATTGTGCATGCCATTTATTAAGGTGTGTTTCAACTCTAGTCCTTCTTTTTTATCATCTGCTGTGTGATGTAGAGGCTACAACTGTATCTGCTTGTCTGTATTGCCAGCTAGCTTCATGTTGTCAGTAGGGCGCTATAGAAACTGGAAGGCGAAAACAACTCCCTGTGGGTTAGTCTTCTGGGGTTACTATGAATGGCGTTCTTATATGAGGAGACCAGAGTGAGCTTCAGCTCACCACGGGGTTCATCTTAAAGTTTTCTTAGGAGATAGCAAAGGGGCTGGAGAGATGGCTTAGTGGTTAAGCGCTTGCCTGTGAAGCCGAAGAACCCCGGTTTGAGGCTCGATTCCCCTGGACCCACATTAGCCAGATGCATAAGGGGGCGCACTTGTCTGAAGTTCGTTTGCAGTAACTGGAGGCCCTGGTGCGTCCACTCTCTCTCTATCTGCCTCTGTCTGCCGCTCTCATATAAATAAATAAAAATGAACAAAAAAATTTTTTTAAAGAGAGAGCAAAGTCTAATTTCTGCCCTATTCCTGAGGGTAGTAGCTGTTTCCTACAGTGAAATACTTCTCATTTCAATCATCTCATTAATAACCACCCCTAGTTAACAGTTATTTATGTTACTTCTGTTCAGATAGCTGGGTGATGAGTGTCTTATTTGACCTTGACTGGTAGTATCCGAAGATTTAGATGCTCTCTGAGTATAGCTACACAGAGCTTAATAGATGTGTTGAACTTAGGTGGGTGATGAGTATAATCTGCATAGCCCTGGCATGCTCATTCTCATTTTCTCCTGGGTGTGGTGTTGCATGCCTTGAATCCCAGCACTCAGGAGATCAAGGTGTAGGTGACTCTACAGCCTGAAGTATGAGGATTGCTGTGAGTTTGAGGCCAGCCTGAGACTACATACTGAATTCCAGGTCAGCCTGGGCTAGAACCCTACATCAAGAAAATAGAACCATGGGATATTTTTTATAATCATGGAAAATGCTAATAAAAATTTAAAAAAAATAAAAACAAAAAAAGAAAATAGAAAGCAAGCTGGTCATCGTGGCACACTTTAATCTCAGCATTCAGGAAGCAGAAGTAGAAGGATCTCTGTAAGTTCAAGATCAAATAACTGGGCTGGAGAGATGGCTTAGCAGTTAAGTGCTTGCCTGTGAAGCCTAAGGACCTCAGTTCAAGGCTCAATTCCCCAGGACCCATGTAGGCCAGATGTACAAGGTGATATATGCATATGGAGTTCGTTTGCAGTGGCTGGAGGCCCTCGTGTGCCCATTCTCTCTCTCCTTCATTCCCTGTCACTCAAAAATAAATAAAAATAAACAAATTTAAAAAACAAGATCAAATAACAGAACATTGTTAGTACCTCCAGAATTCCTGTATCCCCCTTTTTGATTTCTCCCACAGGGGTAAACAATTTTCCTGACTTGAGATATATATCTTATTTTTGCTGGTTATGGTAATTAATAGAAATATACTATATGAAACCTGTCTGTAATGTCTTCTTATACTCTATATTACATTTTATGGTATTCAGATTATCACATGTAGTTAGTTATGTTTTTACCCATTGTTTATTTCATTTAAGTTATTTTGTTGATAAGAGCCTACAGGATTTAAAGATGCTCAGTTATAATTAGTCTTACTCAAATTTACCTTTAAATTCACTTTTAATACTGTAATATTAAATGGATTTTAAAAATATTTTTATTTATTTGCAAGCATAGAGAGGGGAAAAGAGAAGGGAGAGGAAGAGGTGCACCAGGGCGTCTTGCTATGGTTAATCTACTCCAGACACTTTTACCACTTTGTGCACCTGGCTTTATGTGGGTACTGGGGATTTGGACGTGGGCCATCGGGCTTTGCAAACAAGCATCTTTAACTGCTGAGCCATCTTTCTGGCCCTTAAATGGTTTTTATTGCAATTTAATAATGGTCTCTATTACTATTTTTTTTTAAATTTTGGCAAGTGTGTGTAGTTAGTATGTATGGTATAGTGTGTGTATGTACATCATGTGCTTGTGTGTGTGTACAGAATTGCATGTGCCATGCTTATACTTGTGAAGCCTTGAGGAGAACATTGGGTGGTCTCCCCCATTGTTCCCTTGAGACAGACTCTCTTACTGACCCTGAGCTCCATGGTTTCCAGCCAGACTGCCTGGCCACTGAGCACCAGTGGTGCTCCTGTGTCTGCCCCACACCCTCCACACACGGGGTACACGTGTGCTGAGCTGCACAGTGTTTTAGGTGAGTGTGAGGGATCAAGCTCTGGTCCTCATGTTTGCACAGCAAGCACTCCTGAGCCATTGCCCCAGCCCGTCTAGGTTTCTGTAAGTAAAAGTTTTTGAGAAATATTCTTTTCTTTTCTAGGATGATTGCAGAGTTGTCTTGGCAAAACAGGAGATCACAAGGTTGTTAGAAACCTTGCAGAAGCAGCAGCAGCAGTTTACAGAGGTTGCGGATCATATTCAGTTGGATGCCAGCATTCCTGTCACTTTTACAAAGGTAATGTATCAGACTTTGTTTTTAGGCATGTTTTCTGACGAACCCTAATGATTGTCATGAAGTGTAAATTCGTGTGAAGACACCACTCGGAAATTCTTGAATTACAGAATTTTAAGAAAACTTTTACCAGTGCAAAATAAAAAATTATATAAAGCCGGGCGTGGTGGCACATGCCTTTAATCCCAGCACTCGGGAGGCAGAGGTAGGAGGTTTGCTTTGAGTTCGAGGCCACCCTCAGACTATATAGTGGATTCCAGGTCAGCCTGGGCTAGAATGAGCCCCTACCTCGAAACCCCCCCCCCAAAAAGTATATGTTCCTGTCACCCTGTTTAACAAGTATGAACTTGTTTCATGTATCATTTTTCCCTACTATTTCTTCAATCTGACACCCCGAGTATTTCTTTTCTAATTATTTTTTAAAGGCTTAAAGAGATTTTTATTAGATTAAGAAAAACCAGGAAGAACGGAGAGCTCCCACCATATGGAAGGTGGGAGTGGGCAAAGCCCCTCTCCTGAATATTCTAAAGTAAATCCCAACATTATATCACATTATGTGTGAAATATTTTGTGTTTTGAAAAACTAGGACTCTTAAAAAACTAATCAGTATCTTACTCCAAAATGTTTAGTAATAAATATCTAATACTTTCATTAATATTAACTATATAGTTAGTACTGAAATTTCTAAGATTCTTTCCAAATAAGTTTTTTCCTGAGGCAGTGTCTTATATAGCCTAACTTGGCTTTGAACTTTCTATGTGCCAAGGCTGTTCTTGATCTTCTGATCATTCTCCCTCTTTTTCCCAAGTGATAGACTTACAGGTTTGCACCACTGGGCTTGGCTTCCAAACAAATTTTCAGTAGTCTTTTTTTTTTTCTTTTTTCTGTTTGAAAGATCCCAACAAGACCCATACTTGGAATAAATAGTTAAGTCTCTTTTTGTGGGGATTCTTTTCATCTTAAAAAGGTTCATGAATTTTGTTTTCTATTTTTTTTAAGATTAATTTTGTTGTATACTTATGTGACATATTGATGTAGTTTTGAGTCAAATTTGCAAAATAAGATTCATTCAGAGAAGTCTTATGTCCCTGTCCCTTTAGTCCATTCACTATAGAAAGCCACTTAGAATTTTTCTTAGTTATATTCATCATTGTAAAACTAGAGAAAACTGGGCATGGTGGTATATGCCTTTAATCCCAGCATCCCAGCGTCCCAGCACCCAGGAGGCAGAGATAGGAGGATCACTGTGAGTTCAAGGCCAGCCTGGAGCTCCAGGGTAAGTTCCAGGTCTACCTCAAAAATAAGTAAATAAATACTAGAGGAAACGTTTACATATTTTTGTACCTGATTCATCATTAGATGGAGTACCTTGCTTTTCACTTAACTGTATATCCTGAGTCTTTTATTTTAAATTATTTATTTATTTATTTATTTGAGAGTGACAGACACAGAGAGAAAGACAGATAGAGGGCGAGAGAGAGAATGGGCGTGCCAGGGCTTCCAGCCTCTGCAAATGAACTCCAGACGCGTGCGCCCCCTTGTGCATCTGGCTAACGTGGGACCTGGGGAACCAAGCCTCGAACCGGGGTCCTTAGGCTTCACAGGCAAGCGCTTAACCGCTAAGCCATCTCTCCAGCCCGTGAGTCTTTTATTTTAAATTTTTTGTTTATTTTTATTTATTTATTTGAGAGTGACAGACAGAGAGAGAAAGAGGCAGAGAGTGAGAATGGGTGTGCCAGGACCTCCAGCCACTGCAAATGAACTCCAGATGCGTGCACCCCCTTGTGCATCTGGCTAACGTGGGTCCTGGGGAATTGAGCCTTGAACCGGGGTTCTTAGGCTTCATAGGCAAGCGCTTAACCGCTAAGGCATCTCTCCAGCCCCTGAGTCATTTTATAATAGTTTACAGTTGTTGTGTTTTTTTGGGGGGGAGAGGAATAGTTATACCTGCTAGGTACTTTTTTTTTTTTTTAAAAAAGGGTACACCATAATTTTATAATACACAAAACATGTAATATAAAATTTGCCAACTTATCCATTTTTTAAAGATTTTTTTTTTTTTAATTAGAGAGAGTGGCCATGCCAGGGCCTCTAGCCACTGCATACAAACTCCAGATGCATGCACTACTTTGTGTATCTGGCTTATGTGGGTACTGGGGAATCGAACCTGGGTCCTTAGGCTTCTCAGGCAAGTGCCTTAACTGCTAAGTGATCTCTCTAGCCCTGACTTAACATTATTTTAAAACATATTTTTATTTGAGAAAGGGAGAGAGAGGAGGGAGGATGAATGGGTACCCACCAAGGCCTCCCATCCCTGCAAATGAACTCCAAACTCATGCACCACTTTGTTCATCTGGGTTTATGTGGGTAATACAGAATGAAACACAGGTCATCGGGCTTTGCAAGCAAGTACCTTAACCACTGAGCCATCTCTTCAGCCCCAGTTTACCCATTTTTAAGAGGATACCTGACTGTTTTTTCAGTTTATTCAGTGTTAACAGATCTCCAGGTCCTTTGCATCATGTCAACTTGAAACTTTGTACACTGTAAACAGTAACTTCCCTTCATCATCCCTCTTTTAGCCTTGGTAACTTCCATTTTCCCTCCTGTGCTATGAATTTGATCAGTTTAGATCCCTCATGTAAGTGGAACACTACAGTACTTGTGTCTTTGTGGCAGGCTTTTTCATTTAGAAAACATCCTTAAGTTCATGTTGTAGCATGCAATGGGCTCATTCCTTACAAAGGCTGAGTTATATGCCACCTTTTATGTGTCTGTCAATGAGCATGTGTGGCTTCTTCCTGTTGGTTAGTAAGTACTGTTATGTGCACTGGGTGTGCAATATCTCTTAAAGACTGCTTTTAATTCTTCTGTGAATGTGTGCAAAAGTGAAATTAGTGGATCAAATAGTGGGTTTATTTTTACTTTTTGTTCATTTTTTATTTATTTGGGAGTGACAAAGAGAGAGAATGGGCGTGCCAGGGCCTCCAGCCACTGCAAACAAACTCCAGATGCATGCGCCACCGCGTGCATCTGGCTAACATGGGCCCTGGGGAATCGAGCCTCGAACTAGGGTCCTTCGGCTTCACAGGCAAGCGCTTAACTGCTAAGCCATCTCTCCAGCTGTTATTTTTACCTTTAAAAGGAATAATCATGCTGTTTTCCATAGTGTTTATATTATTATTCTACCTTTGGTGCACAAAGGTTTCAGTTTCTCTACTTTATTATTTTTATTATTACTTATTTATTTGTTTATTTTGGGGGCTTTTTGAGATAAGAGTCTCACTGTAGCTCAGGCTGACCTGGAATTCACTATGTAGTCGCAGGGTGGCCTCCAACTTACAGCGATCCTCCTACCTCTGCCCCCGGAGTGCTGGAACTAAAGGCGTGCACTTTGTACGTTATGGCCATTCTCATTGTGCAAGGTTTTATCTTATTTTGGTTTTGATTCACATTACTTTGATAATTAGAGTTGTGTTTCTTTTCACATACTTTTTGGTCATTTGTATATTGTCATGAGTATTTTTATTTAGATCTCTCTTACCTTTTTGAATGCATTGATTTCTGTTTTTTAACTGTAAGAGTTCTTTATATATTTTAGATATTGACCCCTGCCAGTCTTTTGATTGGCAGATTTTTTTTGCCATTTGGTAGAATTTGTTTTCATTGAGTCCCATTATGCCCAAAAGTTTTACATTTGTTGTATACTATTCATTCATGTATACTATTCATCTATTACTGAATACAGATCATTTAAAAATAAAAGTAATGTTGCAGTCAGCTCCATATTGTTTGGACAAACTTCCAAGCAAATTTTAGGAGAAGAATGGGTTTATTTCAGGCTTACAGTTCCAGGGAAAGTTTCACCAATGGCCAGGCAGCTGCTTGCTTATGTACAAACAAGCACAGAGAAAAACTGCATCAGCAAAGAGCTCAAAGCTGACAGAACGTGTGCCTGCTCGCCTCTCCTTCGCACTGGAGTCCAGATCCACCTCAGTGATGCACCCCTCTTGAGGCAGGAGGCTGCCTGCTAGGGGCTGAAACTACAAACTCAGTTAATAAAACACCTGAGTCTATGGGACTGTATATTCACACTACCACAGGAAGCCATGCCTATAATCCTACTTCTTAGGAGACCGAGGCAGGAGGATCACAAGTTTGAGGTCTGACTGGGCTGTGTAGCAAGTTCAATGCCAGTTTGGGTTACATAGTGAGATCCTGTCTTAAAACAGCACAATACAACCAGGCATGGTGGTACACACCTTTAATCCTAGCATTCGGGGGGCTGAGGTAGGAGGATTGCCTTGAGTTTGAGGTCACCCTGAAATTACATAGTGAATTCCAGGTCAGCCTGGGCTACTGGGAGACCATACCTCAGAAAAAGAAAAAAAGTAATAAAAAATAAAGCTAATAAATGCACAAAGGGCTCCAAAGTGCAAAATCTAAATTATCATTCAAGTTAATAAATGTTTGATCAAGCATTTAAAAAATATAAGTGTAGTTACATTCTAACTCTGTATCCTTGTTTTTTCAATCATAGGACAATAGAGTTCATATTGGACCCAAAATGGAAATCCGAGTTGTTACATTAGGATTAGATGGTGCTGGAAAAACTACTATTTTGTTTAAATTAAAACAAGATGAGTTCATGCAGCCTATTCCAACAATTGGTAAGTATATTAACTTTTAAAAAAGTACTAGTCATTTTATTGGCAGCTTGCATTTGAGTTCTCTGGGATTTATTTGATATTTTTATGCAGGTAGCTCTTTGGTGGCTCTAAGATACTATTGAACCAGAGGAAAAAAATGAAAGATGAACTGACTATTGAGTTGACATGTAGATGGTGGGTTGTAAGCAGGAATTGAAAGAGGGTGAATTTCACCCTGAGAGAGAGAAGGTGATTGAAGTGTTAATTGCCTGCTCTAAGGTCCTGAGGACCCTGTTAGAGCTGCAGAGGGCTAGCAATGGTTAAAGTTATACACTTTCCATATAGGATGAGGAATGGAATTGTGCTTGGGCTTCAGTAGGTATAAGTGGACAATATCCATGTCAGAATTATTAACCTGGTTTTGCCTGTGTTTAATGTGTCATTCATTGTAAACATATATACATTATTAAATTTTTTTTTTTTAAAAAAACAAAACAGGTTTTAATGTGGAGACCGTAGAATATAAGAATCTAAAGTTCACTATTTGGGATGTAGGTGGAAAGCATAAATTAAGACCATTATGGAAACATTATTACCTCAATACACAAGGTAAGAGTCAAGAAATGACATTTTAATTTAAAAAATCTTGAAGATGAGTGTTCAGTATACTAATTTTACTAGTAAAACTGATTTTTACACATAATGCATGAGCGGTTAGCTGCTTATGTTTTAAAAATGATAAGATTGCGATATGTAATCTTTCTTTATTCATGACAGGCCATTATTATAAGATGAAAACCATGCTTAGCTTAGATGTTTAGGCACTTAAGAGCCTATCTCTTGGCTGGTGTTAAAAGTTGAAGGAGGGGCTGAGGAGTTGGCTCAGTGGCTATACACTGTCTAAGCTTGAATTCCACACCCAAAGATGACAATGTGTTTTTAAGAGATTTCTTTATTATTTTGGTGAACTTCTGCTTGTATTTTATTTTTTAAGATAAATATAGAAAGTAATGACTTTCATTATGGCCTTTGCATACAGGTCATTCTACTTTGTTCTCATTCGTCCCTCAGTCCCCTTTTTGCTGGTCACCTTTTCCCCAACAAGTTGTCTTTCTTGCTCTTATAAAACTACCTTTTTGTAAAGAAGTTTTTAAAGAACAAACAGCATCAATAGGTAGAAAATCTTAAGCATATTTTCACTCATTTAGAGAAAAATATTAATGGTATACAGAATAGAGCTAGAATTGTAAATCCAGAGATGGGGAAGCTGAAGTTCCATTTACTATTCAAGATCATACCATTAATTATTGATCCCTTTACTCCTAAATAGGCAGCCTTTAAATGAAAAGAGATGGTAAGATCTAGCCCTAATATTATGAGAGCAGTAATTGTCTAACAAGTAACTGTTGTTTTTTATTTTTTTTTTGATAGCTGTTGTGTTTGTTGTTGATAGCAGTCATAGAGACAGAATTAGTGAAGCACACAGTGAACTTGCAAAGTTGTTAACGGAAAAAGAACTCCGCGATGCTTTGCTGCTGATTTTTGCTAATAAACAGGTAATATACTTTCCTGTCAGCATACTTTAAAAGCTTTTGTGTATTTCCTTTCATAAGTCAGCTGGAAAGATTTAAAGAGAAGCAATTTAGTAGATATAAAATTTTGCAGGTTTTCTTTTTTTTTTTTTTTGGTTTCTGAGGTAGGGTCTCACTCTAGCCCGGGCTGACCTGGAATTCCCTATGTAGTCTCAGAGTAGCCTTGAACTCATGCTGATCCCTCCTACCTCTGCCTCCGGAGTGCTGGCATTAAAGGTGAGCACCACCACGCCTGGCTTTTGATTTTTTGTTTTTGCTTTTTTGATCAAAATGTACATGGAAAGTATTGTGCTAGGGATCCTCGAGTGTACAAAATAGGAAGTAACTGATGCTCACACTATAGTCTTTCTTGTGTATGTATATGAACACATCAGATTCTAGTACAGAAAACTCCAATAATGCTAACAAAGTGTTAATAAGAGAATAGTTCTAAATTAAGTGATATCTGGAGGATCAAGACTTTGAGGTCAGACTGGGTTACATAGCAAGTTCAAAACCAGAGTGAGCTACATGGGAAGACCTTGTCTCAAAAAACAAGGGCTGGGCTGTATTTAGGTGGTGGACACCTGCTCACTACACACATGACTTGTGTTTAATCTCTAAAATGAGGAGACAGGAGTAAGATTTGAGTTGAAGTTATGAATAATTTTGAGTCTGTATTTGAAGTAAGTAATATTAACAGGCAGAAAAAAAATCGCATTGAGTGATTTTAGGAAACATCAAACCAACTGATACATGAGATGTAGGCATAAGATAAAAAAATGTGTATCAATAGATCAGGCCAAGTGAAGTTGTGAAGGACCAAGAGGGCTACATTGAGATAGTTGAGATAGTTTATTGAGATAGTTTATTCTATGAGCCAGAGAAAAATCTTCAAGTTTTGTAGTAGATCATACCCATGTTTTAAGATTAATTCTACGAGAAGAATGTAGAATGAATGAATGAATTAAAACCAGTAAGTAAGGACAGAGAAATGTAATACACTTCTGAGACAATTCAAATGAGAGTTAAGACTGTGAGTTAGAAGGAGATAAAAGAATTTTTGTAAAGGTGCAGTTAGAATTTAGTGATAAAATGGAGAGGCTGTAGATTGGTGGGAATGGCCTCATCCCTATACCTTGAGCCGAAGCCTCTAGGAGGATGACAGCACTTTTCACACGTAGAGTGGAAGTTGAATAGATGTCATAGGAGAGTTTGATGATAAGTAAAGAAAATTCCCCTTACCTAAAGGAAAGGAAAAACCCACAGAAAAACAAACTTAAGAACTCACCTATTTACCCTTAGTTGCAATACAAGATATGCAAAGAAACCTATCAGAGAGATAGCTTAGTTGGCATTGCTTGCTTTACAAGCAACTTGAGTTCTAGCCCTCTGTTCCCATGTTAAAAAACAAAACAATCCAAGAGTGGAGGTGGAGGCTGGTAATGCCAGTGCTAGGGAGATTGGAAACAGGCTGATCTCTGGTGCTCACTGTTCAGCCAGTCTGACCTATCATGAGTTCCAAGTGGACCTGCATCTGAGATAGTCTTTTAGCTTTCACACATATGCTAGTGTGCACACACGCATACACAGATGCAATTATTTATGATTCTCAGAGACTTATGCCCTGTTAATGCTATACTTACAGTTTTATTTTACAGGACAATTTGGTAGTATGTCAAGGGTTTACATTGTATATACACTTTTACATTGAAGTTCTACAGTCAGACATCCTGTCATTCTACAGATAATATAAAGGTATACAAGCTTGAATGTGTACGAGTATGCAGTTGATTCCTCATATCCATGACCTGTTGGTTCCAGGATGCCTTTCATATATGAGGCTTTGGATGCTTAAGTCCTTTTAATAAAATCTAGTGTTCATACATAACCTACACACATCTTCCTATATACTTGAAATCATCTGTAGATTGTTTATAACACCAGTGCAACACAGATGCTTTTCTAGTAGATACTAATTCAACCCTCAGACCAGTTAAGTCTCCACATGTTCAGTGAGAAGTTACTACTGGTTGTTGCTCCTGGGAAGTGGGACAAGGAGTGTTCAGAGTGGGAATGTAATACAATCTGAAAAATTTTAATCTACTACTAGTTGGTTTCCCTGGATGCAGAAACCATGGACATATAGGGCTAGCCAGCCATATATGTGGATTTGTAATAGCTCATAAGCACATGCCTTCCATAAGGAAACACTATCTGACTGCTTAAATAAACGGTGTTGCATCCACACAATGGAATGTGGTGTTGATTTTCAAAATAATACAGGAAATTTGCATGTCCTTGCCTGGGATAAAACCTGTAAGTTACAGAATTTATTAAGTTATTTTTTGTGCTTTGATTGTACATGGAAACTTCCTGGCAAAATATGTAAGAAGCTGTTACTAGTTGTTGATCTGGGGAAATAGGAGCAAAGGGTGTTGGGAGAGAATGTAGTGAAATCATTACATAAGCCCCTTTTATTGTATATATTTATTGGGGGAAGGGGAAGCCGATGCCTTGTAATGACTTAAGCAGTGTATCTCGATTAGGTTGCAGTCTTCAATGATTTCATCATAACGTTACCTACCCTACAAAATATACATACACTCAGAGCAGTTCTATTAACCAGAACTTTTTTCTTTTAATCCTAGGATAATTATTGAAGGATGGATTTAGGTTATAACATTTAATTAGGCTTTGATTACAATATTACCAGCCTATGTAAATATGAAAAATGATGCCTTGGAGGGAGGAATAACATTCCGTGTGTATGTCCTTCAGGATGTTGCTGGAGCATTGTCAGTAGAAGAAATCACAGAACTCCTGAGTCTCCATAAACTCTGCTGTGGCCGAAGTTGGTACATCCAGGGCTGTGATGCTCGAAGTGGTATGGGGCTCTATGAAGGACTGGACTGGCTCTCCCGGCAACTTGTAGCTGCTGGAGTATTGGATGTTGCTTAACTTTAATGCAGCATTTGTGTCAACCTGGTAGTTAAAAGTCACTTTGCACATAATACATTTTAAGAAATTCTATATCAAATATGATAGTTAATTTAGGATGTATATATAAGAATCTTGGGATGGAAACTTAAATATGTCATTGCTTTTAAAAATTATTCCCTGTTAAGATTTAATGAGCACATTAGGTTGGTCTAAATAAAGGTGTCTTTGATATGAATTTTCTCAAGAAATACATTAGGTATTAAAGGTTTTCAGATCACATAGGACCCTACATCGGGAAGACATTGTCACTGAAGAAAAGTGTACATGAAGGTTACTTCTTCTGGTGAAAAAGTAGCCAGTGGAGCCCCTGTGAAAGGAGGGAAGTAGAGCTTCTTTCACCTGCCTTCTCACTAAATTTTGGCATTGCTAGGCAGTCGACATG
This sequence comes from Jaculus jaculus, assembly GCF_020740685.1. Lineage (NCBI taxonomy): Eukaryota > Metazoa > Chordata > Mammalia > Rodentia > Dipodidae > Jaculus > Jaculus jaculus. The sequence continues at coordinate 12,282,659 of NC_059121.1, forward strand.
GCACTTGTATAATAGAATCTAAGATGCTTTGGGTAATAGGATTATTTTACTTTCATGTTCTATATAACAATACTTTTAATGCTGAGAACTATACTAGAGAAAATTAATATTTTATACAGTTTTATTAAAATTTTCTCCTCAAGCATTTTCCATAAAACACATGGAAAATGAAATATAACTAAGCCTGATCATCAGATTAATGTTAAACCGAAGAATAAAAAAGCTGTGAAAGCTATTTTAGCTTTACTTATGAAAGAACCACAGGACTGGACCATGGTTGATCTCCTTGGTCAGAGCCCTATGTTGGTCCTTCTGTTTTTCAACACACTTATATTTCTTTCTAATAATAGATCTTTTGTGAAGAAGACTGTTTGTGAAATGTACAGTCACATGAAGAATGAGGTCAGTTCTCCATAAACACTTAAGAGACCTGAATAGAAAATACCTTTACTTTAGGAAAAGTTACTCAAACAATGGGGGAATGCCAGTTTATTATTCAAAAACATTTCTCATGATTAGTGCTTGACCATAAAACATGATGATCAAGACACTTTATGGCAAGTCTTCAGTAAATAGGAAGAATATATCTAAAGAAAAAGAAATATTCAAAAAGTTTACATGTATTGTGCAGTATTATGAGTAAAGGTTATAAAATTTCTTTACTGTTTCTTGTTTATAAAGGATACTCTTAGTGTAGAAACACCATTTATTATATTTAAATAGCTAGGTTTTCTGTTTGCTTTCAATGCTCTACTTTAGAATGAAGCTGAGACTTAAATCTTATTAGTTCTATTGGTACACAGACAATGATGTCTGGTGACAAGATGTGATTAATTTGTAAATGGCACTGTCTGGTTCAAGCTTTTCAAATGTTCTTTTGTTTTTTTAAATAACAAAACTTTTAGAAAGTCCCATCTGTGTAATGGGCAATATGTAAATAAATAAATAAAATATTTCATCTTTTTCAAATTGAAGGTCATGCTGTTACAAGTAGTTTGAGTCCATAAGTAATACTTTGGAATTAAATTATTTAATATTTGATTTCAGTAACTGTGAAAAATAAAGGTATTGCATTTGCTTGTGAGTCCTTGAACTATCTTCTTGACTAGGTAACTGAAAAAAGTTTAGCACTAACATGTGAACTTGCTTTCCTTGTAAGCTGTTAACTTTATTATTTCACTAATTTTGCATCACTCTGTAGTTCATATTCTTAGCATATAACCAAACATAATTTTAAAGTTGTGCCTGGGTCTGATCATAATGTGCATACACTGTAGTGTTGGCATGTGCTTTTTCTTAAAGAACTGTTTTTCTTTAGACTCCTATCCCTGTTCATAGTTTTAATCTTTGACTAATCATTTGCTAGGAGTGTGCTAGCTTCCTTTGGGAAATGTCAAATTTAAGAATGAAAAATGCAAGCCGGGCATAGTGGCACACGCCTTTAATCCCAGCACTCGGGAGGCAGAGGCAGGAGGATCACCATGAGTTCGAGGCCACCCTGAGACTACATAGCAAATTCCAGGTCAGCCTGGAACACAGTGAAACCCTACCTTGAAAAACTGAAAAAATATTTTAAGTGCAGTATATTAGGACCTTTTGCTCTTAATTTCTATAGTATGTCTAGATACTACTGTGTGGATTATGTAAAGCAGGTTTGTTAATGTATAGCCCTGGTCTGTAATTCAGGAGTACTTTAGAACTACCGGAAGCCATTATTTGCACTTACATATATGATCAGTATAAAAAGCAATAAATGTTAAAATTATAAACAAGTCCTATTATTCTAGAAAGCCTGTTTCTTTCACCGTACATTTAGCATCATTGCTAATGATCAACATGTCTATTTCTATTACTAGAAATGCTTGCCTAGTACGCGTGAAATCATGGCTTTGAAACCAGCATTGAAAAACCCATGCTATGGGACTGACTTCTCTATAGAGCTGGAGATGTACTGTATTTGATAATAGAGATTTAGACATAACCTACCTACTCTGTACTTGAAATAAAAGTCACATTTAAACAAATAAAATGTTCTGAACAAAGGGCTACATTTTATTAGGAACAAACTGACACTTTGGTTTTTATTGCTTTTTAAGTTATTTTAACCTTGTTTCATGTAAGAATAAAGTATTTTATGGACTATTTTGAAAAATGATTTGATGGGCTGGGTGTATTATAGCTCAGTGCTAGAGGACATGCTTAGCAAGGCCCTGGGTTTGATCGCCAGGAAAAGAATGAAAGAAAAGGAAACTTGAAAAATTTGACCGTGCCTCTGAATAATGCTAATTGTTTAACACTGTGAGAGGTCTCAGCTTATAAGCTGGTAAGAGGAAATAATGCTGTACATTTACATAAAAGAATGCCGGAAGAAGACTTATCTTAATAATAATTCCAACATGCTTAAAGAACAACACAGCAGTATGCTTTCAGGTTTTAAGCTTACAAAGAAATAGAATTTTTGGCATGAAATCTAACTTCATTAGTCAAATAAGATTTTCAACTATGAAGAGTAAGTCACCATTACCACTTGATGGCAGTATGTCCAAAAATTTACACTAAGTCTTTAAAAATGAATAAAGCTAGGCTAGATAAGTCTAAAATCTGAAATCAGAAAGGAAAGGTAAATACTAGTTAAAACTCAATAAAGGACTAAATTTAAGCTTTTTTAAAAAGGAAGGCATAAATTCCTTTTAAAAAATTATTGATTTGATGGGCTGGAGAGATGGCTTAGTGGTAGGTGCTTGCCTGTAAAGCCTAAGAACTCCATTGGACCCATGTAAGCCAGATGCACAAGGGGCGCACTCGTCTGGAGTTGGTTTGCAGTGGCTGGAGGCCCTGGTGTTGTGCCAAGACCAGGAGCCAAGTCTCCAGGTCACCCAGGAGTCACCCAGAGAATCTCCACAGAAGCCGAGACACTTGAATGCAAAAGCAACAGGTTTCTTTATTGCAAGCCTAGGCTTGGGCTTCATCCCCACAGTCTGGCACAGCAGTAGTGAGGGAGAGAGCCCCTTTCTTTTGGGGAAAGGGGTTCATATAGGAATTCGAACAAAGAAGTAGGGGATAGATACATGATTGGTTGATTTAAACAGTTCTGATTGGCTTGGGGTTTCCGCGGGCAAAGTTGGGGGCAGGAGCTAGGGGCACTCCAGGCAGATGAAGTCATCTCCATTGTCCTTGAAGTGGAGATTCCTCAGTTTCTTATCCAAGCAGGTGGTTGGAGGCCAGAGGGCCCCCCACAGTGGAGTGTTTCTGCAATGTCCTTGAAGTGGAGATTCCTCAGAAACGTTAGGGGTTAAGGCAGCAATTAAGCAAAGTTTACAGAAGCAAAAGGTCAGCACATTGGCCAGCTAGTGCTCTGAGTCAAGCCTGGGCCTTTTTAAAAAATGGTTATATTTGGTCTCACACTGGTACACCCATTCTCTTTGTCACTCTCAAATAAATAAATAAATAAATTTATTAATTTGAAAGACAGGCAGAGAAAGAGTATAGACATGCCAGGGCCTCCTACCACTGCAAACAAACTTCAGACCCATGTGCCACTTTGGGCATCTGGATTTACATGGGTACCAGCAAATTGAACCCTGAGCCATCAGGCTTTGCAAGCAAGTACCTTTAACTGTTGAGCCACCTCTCCAGCCCACAAACTCCTTTTTAAAGCACAGTTTGGCATAATTTTTTTCATAGTGTAGGACATTGTACAAATTGAATATAACAAAACTACTACTGATGCATTACAAAATAGGAATTTCTCAAGCACCTCTGTTGAGCATGTGCTTCCTATAAGCTCTGAAAGTGTCTAGAAGCAGTTATTAATGAGCTATAGGAAAGTGAAGAATGATTTCAAGAAAAACTGTGAACTAGTGTTTTCACTTTACATTTCTTTGGATTTGTTTTGCCCAGACAGTCTTACGTAGTCAGGCTGGCCTTGAACCCCTGAATCCAAGTACTAGGATTATAGATATGCACCAATAAGCATAGCTTACTGCTCCAGTTTCTCCTAATTTTAGTTGTTGAATAGTAAATTTTTACTCTTTTATGTATACTTAATGCTATATTTATTGAAATAAGACAAAACTTAATGACAAAAACTTACTCAGCTACATTAGGGGGAAAAAGCACATAAAAATAAGTGAACCTACATTTAAAAACCAAGAATTTGGGCTGGAGAGATGGCTTAGTGATTAAAGCATGTACCTGCAAAGCCTAACGACCCAGGTTCAATTTCCCAATTCCCATATAAGCCAGATGCACAAAGTGGCACATGCATCTGGAGTTTGTTTTCTCTCTCTCCTTCTCTATCTGCCACTTCCTCTCTCTCTCCCTCTCTCAAATAAATGAATAAAATATTTAAAATAAATAAAATAACAAAAAAGTAAAACTGAATTTGAGTCACAGGAGAACTTACCTATAAGGAATATTTTTTTGCCTGAGTTAAATGCATTTCAATTTCTCACCTCTTAGGATTAAAAATATTCCAAGAAAAATCAAAGGCAGTTTAAAAAGATGGCCTTTAATTAGAAATATAAAAATACAGGTTTATACTTTTAAAACATGATTTCATATTCAGGAAGTCTTAATACAGCCTATGTTTAATGTAAGTATACTTCACTTATGAATACAATGGAAAGCATCCTTTACTTGACGGTGATATTTATGATGCTGACATCCTCATAAGGCTTATCTGTTTTGGGATTGACTTTGACGTTGGAGATCCTCTGTACTACCTCCATTCCTTTAGTCACTCTTCCAAACACAGTGTGCTTATTATCAAGCCAAGGCTACATTGGAAGGCAAATGAAAAATCACAGTGAACCCCAATTTATTAAATTATACCCTCTGATAAGCAAATTTAACTTAAATTACACTTCATTTTATACACTTAAAGTGAAATATAATATTTACACACCTTTAATCCCAGCACTTGGGAGGCTAAGGTAAGAGGATCACCAGGAATTTAGAGCCAGCCTGGGGTTGCAGTGAGCTCCAGGTCAGCCTGACCTAAAAAAAAAAACCTACCTCAAACAAACAACAAACAAACCTCACCAGACATACAATACTTAGCAGTACTTAGCTTCAAAAAGTTACTGCCACTTTGTAAGAGAAATAAGAGCACTGTTTCTCAGTATCCACTGGGGATTAGTTCCCTACCATACCATATCTCCAGATACTGAAATCCCTGTATTTATGGTAATATTCCTGGTATGGTAATATACTTTAAATCCCTCAGTTACTTATAATAACTAGTAAGATATAAATACTACATAGTTATTAAACTGCATTGTTTAGGAACTATGACAAAAATAGATGCACCTTGATTATTTTCGGTCTGTTGGTCAAGTCACTAGATGAGGAAATGATACAAAGTTTAATATATCATGTGAGCTAAGAGATATTTGCTGTCATAAGGTAAGTTAGTTTGTGTGGGTTTAAAACAAGGCTCTAGAAGTGCTTGCTAAGATTTGTAATGAACAATGAAGAGATGCTTCAGGATAATCTAGACATTTACTTCAGTACTAGGTGGGAGTTCAGATGGTGGCTGTGCTACTAACTTGATCAGGTTAATCATGTCCCACCAGGCTTCCTCACTTATTACTGAAAGCTGGAAGTAGTCACATTCAACATATTATCAACATTACAGGAGACTGTGAGCTTTTTAATTTTGTTTAAAATTAAAATGTGTACACTTTTTATAATTTTGTGGAACTGTATAGAAATATAGTTACATGACCTTATATCGTATTTTATTAAATATAAAATGCCACTGATGGGCTGGGGATATAGTTCAGTGGTACAGCACTTGTGTAAAATGCCATCAATTACAACTGATATTCTGATAGAGGTGTATAAAATTATGAAAATTTTGTCTTTGGCTGGAGAGATGGCTTAGTGGTGAAGGCACTTGCCTGCAAAACCAAAGGACCCAGGACCTATATAAGCCAGATGCACAAGGTGGCACATGTGTCTGGAGTTCATCTGCAGCGGCTGGAGGCACTGGTGCACTTATTCTCTCCCCCCCTTCACTCTCTCAAGTGAATAAAATATTCTTAAAAATTGTTTTAAAAGTGGTAATTCATAATTCTTAATTTTTTTAAAAAGAATGAAGCTGGGTGTGGAGCCACATTCTTATAATCAAACCACTTGGAAGGCTATGATAATTGGCAAGTTCAAGGCCAGTCTTGGATACATAGTAAGACACTTTTTTTTTTTTAGTTGTTTGGAAACTTGAAATTTAGCTATCCTGAACACAGTCAGCACTGTTTCCTATTACATAAAAATATTGCTTAATGAAGTCTAAAATTAGTTGTTATAGTGTTTAAATTTTCATCTCTGAATTTTCTTCTCTCTTGTATCCTGGCATATATAATATGGAGAAGAGAATAATGCAGCTCTTTTTTTTGCACTGAATTTATGCTTTTAGACCATTACTTGTTACTCTATTGATAGTATGAAACAGTACTCACCGTTGGTACTACTGTTACGAAAAACTGGGATCCATTAGTATTTGACCCAGCATTGGCCATGCTGAGTGTGTATGGTCTGTCATGTCGTAATGTTGAATGAAATTCATCTTCAAACTCTCCTCCCCAAATGCTTTCTCCTCCCATACCAGTACCTGTTGGATCGCCTGTCTGAATCATGAAGCCCTTAACAGAAAATTAACAAACTGTAATACAGTGTCCTTTTTAATATTATATATATGTACATACACACACACACACACACACACACACACACATATATGATTTACGCTCTTGTTTATCTGCCAAAAGTGCTTCCTATTCAGTGAATTCTTCCATCTTACTTATTAAGTTATACTTAAATTCAGATAATATATATTTTCCATAATGGAACTTCATCCTATATTAAATGATTGAAATAAAACTGCAAAGATTTCTCATTTACAGGTTTTCTAATAATTTATAGAAACCAGGTAATAAATACCACTGTCTTTAGGATCTGTATTGAATCATGTCTTATGTATGCCTTTATCTTCTTCTCCTTTCCTCAAATTCTCTGGATTTCCTGGAGCCACTGCTCTAGTTTCTTCAGAATTTTACCATCTGATTGTTCTTCCTGCCATTTCTGACCTGCCAGTAACCAATTACTAGCTCATCAAGTCTGTGGAATGCCACATAAGATTCTGAGACCAAGCTCACTATTTCTCAGGAGTTAATAGTGGCTCTCACAGGGTTACATGGCAATATGGCTCTTCTGTCATTTCAAATCTTATCGTTTAGATCTATACTGTCTAGGTCACTTTGGTTAATGGAGGTTTTTTGCCCCCCCCCCCCCATGGCCCTTGACTCATTATTGTAACCTTTCCTTAGCTGCTAATAAAACATGGGTGAATTTTTCCTGATGGGTATACATGCCAGTCTTGCTGTCCTGTATGTTAGATAATCATGACTATCCATTTTTCTGGCTCTCATAGTTCATTTCTCTGTTCCCTTCTAATAAAGTGAGAAGTGTGAAGGAAGGATATTAGGCTTAAAACTCATTATACAATAACATACTATTCCTCAAATCACATGACAGTTGTATAACTTACCTTAATTATACGGTGAAATGTATGCCCATTATAATAACCATTTCTGCTGTGAACACAGAAGTTTTCCACCGTCTTTGGGCACCTGGTAAGGTATGTATTAAAAAATATGAAATCTAAAACAGTATCTTAAAATAATTTTCTTTGTAATTCTACTTCATTATGTTGAACGTTTCAAAAAGCCATTTATAGCAAGTTAGTGGTAGAATGTTCTTTTTTCATGTCTTTACGTGACTACTTACTAATATTTGAATTGCACAATACTTGTATTTCAACATCATTTAGTAGTTGAAAAACAATCATAACATGTAACAGTCGATACAGTGGACTAAGTTTCTGGGAAAGGTAATTTTCTTACATAAACAATGCTAATGGGGCTGGCAAGATGGCTCAGTGGAAAAGTGTTTTCTGCACAAGAATAAGGGCCTGAATTCAGATCACTAGTACCCATGTAAAAATGCTGGGCATTGGGGTACATAACTATAATCCCAGGACTGAAAAGGTAGAGTCAGGCAATCCCTGGTGTTCACTAGATAGCTAGTCTAGCTAAGCTAGTAAGCATTTGGGTTCAGGAAGAGAGACTATCTCAAAGAGTAAGTCTTTCACAATCAAGTAAGGCAAATCAAATAAGACATCTGTTGTCCTCAGGTTTCATGTCACCCACGTCTGTGGAATATGCACATAGACACATGCTCCTGCAACCCCCCCATGTACACATGACAAAGGAGGGGGATGGACAACATTATGGTTCAGTGGACTTATTCAAAGAAAGGGTGTATTCTGGTATTGGGGATGTGGCTCAGCTGGCAGAGTGCTTGCCTAGCATGCACAAAGCCCTGGCTGGTTCAGTCCCCAGCAACTGGTGATATAGTTTAGTCAGTAGAGCACTCACTTTGCAGGTCTGGGTTTGATCCTCAGTACTCTATTACCTGAGAATGGTGCATGATAGGAATCCCAGCCCTTGAGAGATGGAGGTAAGAGGATCAGAACTTCATGATCAGTCTCGGGTTACATAGTGAGTTAAAGGCTACTCTGGGCTGACAAGATGGCTTAGTAGGTAAGGTGCCTGCCTACAAAGCCTAATGACCTAGGTTCAGTTCCCCACTACCCATGTAAAGCCAGATGTAAAGTGAGGCATGCAGCTGGAGTTTGTTTGTAGTGGCCAGAGGCCCTGACATACCCATTCTCTCTACTTGCAAATAAATAAGTAAATCAAATTATATTTAAGCTAGGTGTGGTGGTGCATGCCTTCAAACCTAGCACTTGGGAGGCAGAGATAGGATCACCGTGGGTTCGAGGCTACCCTGAAACTACATAGTGAAATTTCAGGTCAGCCTGGGCTAGAGAGTGAGACCCCATTTTAAAAAGCCAAAAGAAAACTCCCCCTCCCTCCCTCACACACGTGTGCGCTCTGTCTCGCGTGTGCTCTCTCTATATATATATACATATACATACACACATACATATATATATAATCTAGTGTTTGGAAATAATGATAAACTTTTATATACCTTATAGCCAGCACATCTTTTTTCTGCATGTGTGATGTTGGAGATCACACCTAAGGCCTTGGGTATGCTAGGAAACTTTTCTACCACTGAGCTACCTAACTCCCCAACCCCACATTCAACACTTTCAAAGCTTGTCTATTTGTGCTCATAATAAATCTGTAGGTATATGCTTAAAATTCATCCCACTGTCCAGCACAACATAGTTTTCAAGACACTAAACATTTAAACTGTTCAGATAATAAGTACAAGTTAGAGTTAAGGTAATAACTACAAGTTGGGAGTTTCAAATACACACATTCTTATTCACATGGGTGTTCAGGAAAACGACAAAAGTGTACACATACTCAACAGGAAAGAGTTTGATGTGAATATCCCCCATGCTCGTGTGAATGACGGCGCTATCTGAAACGCGTTTAGGTCCTTCCGCTTGGGTGGCGGCCATGACTTCTTCTTTAGAAGGTTTCTCATTGAAAACATCTCGGTCAGAGTCTGCACTCTTTGTATCTTCTGGTTCTCGCTTGGTGAACTTGAGAAGGAAAAGAAAATGTGCACGAATTAGCTGAAACTTTTATCTGGTAAAATTTATGACTAAATTTCATTAGTAATAGAGTATTTAAGGAAAGTAAGACTCAGAATAAATCCTTGATACAGGAATCACTTTCCATCTTAAGACAGGTAAGGCAGTTATTTTTATGTTTGTCTAACATATAAACAATTGAAGTAATATAATGAACATGTGTGATTCCAGGTTGGACTTACTTTTACATGTGGTGGTAGTTCTGCATTTACAGTCCTGGCCTGCTGCTCACTGCTTACTTTTCACTATTAGAGCCCTTGGGTCTGAAGTCCATTTCTACCTCTTACTAATTCTGTGACCTTGGAGAAGTGAATTAATGTTTTCTGTTTCCTTATGCAGTACCTATTGCCCAGTAAAGGTCGTTGTAAGGACTAAATGTATGGATGTAAACTCCTTAGAGAATATTGTCCAACACAATTGAACTCTGGTGGTTACACTTTATGGGCAAGTGCCCTTAACTGCTCTCTCCAGCCCCACAACATTTTTTTTTTTTTAATTCCCACAACATTTTTTTGTTTTGTTTTGTTTTTTCAAGGTAGGGCTTAACTCTAGTCCAGGCTGACCTGGAATTCACTATGTAGTCTCAGGGTGACCTTGAACTCATAATGATCCTACCTCTACCTCCCCAGTGCTGGGATTAAAGATGTGTGCCACCTTGTCCAGCCACAATAACATTTTTAATACGACTTTGCACAGAACTCAGCAGTAGTTATGAGGAATCAAAGATTTATTACTAATGGATCTTGACTCTCCACTCCCACCCCCGCTGTATCTATCTACATTTTGGAACTCATTAGAAACCCTCTACCCCAGGCCAGTTCTACCTCATACCAGCTAGGTTCTAGGAAGGTAAAGTCTGTGTATCACCTTTGTCTTTCTTAATGTCATTTTGAACTGCTTACATTCCAAATAACTCAGCTCAACTGTTTTCACCATAATATCTTATTCTTTAGTTTTCAAAGGAGGTGAGATAGGTGTGCAGTGAATTTATTTTAAAAATTTGTTTTGAGCCGGGCGTGGTGGTGCACGCCTTTAATCCCAGCACTCGGGAGGCAGAGGTAGGAGGATCGCCATGAGTTCAAGGCCACCCTGAGACTACAGAGTGAATTCCAGGTCAGCCTGGACCAGAGTGAGACCCTACCTCGGAAAAAAAAAAAAAAAAAAAATTTGTTTTGGAATGGAATTTCAAAGGGGAAATTGGGGGGGAGGAGGGAGTTACCATGGAATGTTATTTTATAATCATGGAAAATGTTAATAAAAATTTTTAAAAAATTTGTTTTGATCTTGAGTTGGCTCATACATGCATTTATAAATTGCTTTTAATGAATTATTTCATGATGTTAGACTTAAAATGAGCTACAAAATTCATATACCTATGTACAATATTAGTTTTACTTATATCTAATAAGACTGAAAGAAAATTCTTAATAACATTGTCTAGATAAGAAAGCAATGTTTTAAAATTTTTATTTCTTTATTTTCTCAAACCTTAAAAATACATATGCAGCTGGGGAAATGGCTTAGCAGTTAAAGGCACTTGCTTACAGTTTGCTGGTCTGGTTCAGTTAACCAAGTAAAAGCCAGATGTAAAAAGTAGCACATGAGTATGGACTTCAAATGCAGTGACTAGAGGCCCTGGTGCACCCAACTCCTCTCAATTTTTTAATAGTGAAGGTGGTGGAAGAAAAAAAAATTAATTTGATTGCTAAATTTTTTCAAGTAAGTGGGTAGAAAGTTATATTTAGTGTGTACCAAGAATTTTCTGATAATTTTTACTTCATAATAGATAAACTACTACAGATAAGATAAAGTTGTCCATTCTCTTTCTCTCCCCCTCTCTGTCTCTCTCAAATAAATAAATAAAAATTTTTAAAAATTTAAAAGAGGCTGGAGAAATGGCTTAGCAGTTTAGATGCTTGCCTATAAAGCCAAAGGACCCAGGTTCAATCCCCAGTACCCATTAAAGCCAGATGCACTAGGTGACACATGTGTCTGGAGTTTGTTAGCAGTGGCTTGAGGCCCTGGTGTATCCATTCTTTCTCCCTCCCTCTCTTTATGCCTCTCTCTCTAAAATGAATAAAGATTTTTTAAAAAATTGAAAAATAAACTACTTTTACTTAGCATATATTAATAACTTCCCATTTTAGAGCTAGAGAGATGGCTTAGAGGTTAAGGCATCTGCCTGTGAAACCTAAGGGCCCAGGTACCATTCCCTAGTACCCACATAAGCCAGAGACACATGGTGGCGCATGCATCTAGTTTGTTTGTAGTGGCTGGAGGCCCTGGTATGCCCTTTCTCTCTTTCTCTCTGTTTCTTTCTTTCTCTCTCAAGTAAAAAAAAAAAAAAAAAATTACCCATTTTAGGTTAAAGCTTGGCTGTGGTAAGGAAAGTGCTGTTCCACATATGTATTAGCAGGTGACCGGAAAGGCATCGCCACTGCTTATACTTAGAGTACTCATCAGAGGAATGAGTAGATCATTATCTTTAATTTCATAGATTTAACAGTGAAGACACAGCAGCTTATATTTATTGATTTTTAAATTATTTGCAGAAGATAGTGTCAAAGATACAACCACAAAAAAATTAACAAATTATTGATTTGTACTCAGAAAGAGTGACAAATAATGCGTTAGGGGAAGGACAGGAAGAACACAAGAGGCCACATGCAACTCAAGAGTCAATACTACAAGACTGTAAACCGAGACCTAAAGTAGCAGGAGTTGAGCCCTATGTGACTAGAAGAACAGCACATGCAAAGAACGGGGTGGAAAAAGAGCACTCTGATATCACAAATGGGTTGTTTGATCTGGTTGGTGTAGTGAATTAAAAATGAAGCGAGAAGAAGTTGCAGAAGTGAGGAGAGTCAGTTATACACAGCCAGGGAATCAGTAAAGGTCAGTTCTCTGATTGTAGGATGAAGTACAGAGTGCTAGAGTAGAGGTCCTGAAACCATTTCCTGCTTGGACGAACATCAGGACATTGCTATTCGCGGGTGGCTTGAGAGTTGGATTTTGCACTCAGTCTTAGTATTCCTCACATCTCCAGTGCTGAGAACTGAACTCAAGACTTCATGCATGGCAGGTAATTCCTCTACCACTAAGTAACAACCTGAACACTGGCTAATTAATTCCAAGGTAGCTCCATTACAATGAAGCCAAAAATTAAGGCAATGGTATTTAAACAGGGAAGGTGTATTAAGTTCAAGGGATATAAATTATATGAAACAAAATTTACAACCCCGTAGTAAAAACTGCTTGGGATACAAGTAACCACTAGCATCTTATTATCTTAGCACAAATAGTTGTAGATACTAGTTTGGGGCTGGGGCCAGTAGCTTGGGGACAGAACACTTGCCTAGCATGCATAAGGACCTGAGTTCCGGCCACGGAACTTCCAAAAACAAAATGAAAAGAACAAAGTTTAGGGGCTGGAGAGATGGCTCAGTGACTAAAGTTCTTGCTTGCAAAGCCTGATGGCCAAGGTTCAATTCTCCAGTACCCAGCTTAAAGCCAATTACACAAATTGGTGCATGCATCTGGAGTTTGTTTGCAGTAGCAAGAGGCCCTGGCACACCCATTCTGTCACTCTGCTTGTAAATAATTTTTTTTTTTAAAGAGAAAAGTCAGTTGTAAAGTTTCAAAACATGATGAAGAAAAACACTGCAGGAATACTCAAAATTAATGCCCAGTTTAAAATTCTACAATATTAATATTGTAGGATGGAATTACAGTTATTGAGAAAGTTTGCTATCATTGCCAGCATTCTCTCCAAGAAAATCAAACTACCAATCATGATGGAAGAAATATTGAACTCTGTCTCCTCATATGTGTACATGCCATGTGAAGTCTACTCTTTGTGAAAAATAACGTTTGTCTCCTAGTACGTGTACATACCAGGTAGAATCTATTCTTTTTGAATGATGTACAGATTATTGTGGGGTCAGCTTGAATGTTTTGAAGAACAGGGTTTTCAGAAGCTTTCATTTCTATAGTAGTTGCAGCACGGTGCTTTTTGGCTACTCCCTGAAACAAAGCCAGTTGCATCACTCTAATATTTTCTTGCTTGCCTAAGATTCGCACACACCTGGAAAATAAAACCACATTTAATACAGTAGAATTACCAGAATTAATTCTAACCATTACCAGAATTAATTCTAACCAAACTTTAAGGATGAGTAATAGTTAAAAACTATTGTCTATATCCAAATGAGATACTTTTAAAGCATCATTTCTAACTCCCAAAAGAGTATCATTTTAAATTGGTAGGCAACTATATTTTCAGGTTTAAAAAATTTCATTCATTAAGATAATGAAAGTTACAGGGAGTGAGAAAATATTTGCCAGATGCGTATGTAACATAGAAAGAACCCTTAAAACTGATTAATAAGAAAAATTAAACAGTCAAATGACTAGCACATAGCCAATGAAAGAAGTCATATGGAGAGCAAATGAGCATGTGCAAAGATGCTCTCCATCATATGTCATCAGGGAAAGGAAAACTACAACACAACAGAACACCAAAATCTAGACCACTGATAGATACCAAATGTTGGTGAGATGCAGAGCTACAAGAACTATCATTCACTGCTGGTATAAATGTAGAGGGTACAGCCAGTTTGGAAGATAGTTTGGTGGTTTCTTATAAAAACACACTGTTACCACATTGTCCAGCAATTCAGTTCCTTGGTATTTATCCAAAAGAAAATTTAAAAAAAAACTATAAAAATGTTTACAGCAGTTACATTTATAAATCCCAAGACTTAGCAGCAACCAAAATATACTTTAGTAAATACATGAACTAATAAATTATGCATCCAGAGAAAGGACTATTACTCAATGCTTGAAAAATAAAAGAGCCATCAAGGTTTAGAAAGATATGCTTAGTGAATAATACTAACCTCAAGAAGTCAATCTAGGGGCTAGGGAATGGGATCAGTGGTGAAAGCCCCTTGCTTGCAAGGACTCCTGGTCTGGTTTCAATTCCCCAGCTACCCATGTGAAGCCAGACCCAAAACATAGTGCAAGTGCCTGGCACTTGTTTGCAGCCACAAGAGATCCTTGAACTGCACCCCTCTCTTCCTACCAACACAGACAAACGTAGAAATAAATGAATGTATTTTTAAAGAAACATAAAAAAAGTTAATATAAAAGGTGTATGATACTCAATTACACTTTATGATACCTGGAGAAAAAGGAAAACTATGCCAACAATAAAAAGAATAGTAGTGAGATGGAGAGATGGCTTAGCGGTTAAGCGCTTGCCTGTGAAGCCTAAAGACCCTGGTTCGAGGTTCGATTCCCCAGGACCCACGTTAGCCAGATGCACAAGGGGGCGCACGCGTCTGGAGTTTGTTTGCAGTGGCTGGAGGCCCTGGCGCGCCCATTCTCTCTCTCTCTCTCTGACTCTTTCTCTCTCAACTAAATAAATAAAAATGAACAAAAACAAAAAGAATAGTAGTAAGTTAAGCATGGTGGCTCAGGCTTGTAATCCCAGTATACAGGAGCCTGAGGTAGGAGGATTCTCAACTTTAAAGCCAGCCTTGGCTACACAGTGAATTCCAGGCCATTCTGAGATACAGTGTGAAAAGAAAAGGACAAAAAAGGCTGGCAGTAGTTGACAAAAGTTACAGGTAAGGACAGACAGTTCCAGTAGATAACTTTTAGAGCAGTGAAATCATTCTGATTGATATAATGGTGGATACATGGCACTAAACATTTGTCTAAACCTACCAAATGTATTGAAGGAATCCTGAGGTATGCTATGCAAAGCTGTTGATGATGTGGCAATGGAGGCTTATCACTTGTGACAAATGCACCACACTGACGGGATGTATAAGGACACAGAGCATATAAAAAAAAAACTCTGAACCTTCCATTTAGTTTAGCTGTAAAGCTAAAACTGTTCTAGGGAATATATTAAGAGCAAAACAGGGCTGGAGAGATGGCTTAGTGGTTAAGCGCTTGCCTGTGAAGCCTAAGGACCCCTGTTCGAGGCTTGATTCCCCAGTACCCACGTTAGCCAGATGCACAATGGGGCACATGCGTCTGGAGTTTGTTAGTGGCTGGAGGCCCTGGCGTGCCCATTCTCTCTCTCTCTGCCTCTTTCTCTGTCTGTCGCTATCAAATAGATACATAAAAATAAACAAAAAAAAATTTTTTAAAAAGAGCAAAACAGACCTCAATCACACATTAATATAATCATTCCCCAGTACCTATAGGTTTTCATCCATACATTTTAACAGCCTCAGACTATGCTATATATATATATATATATATATATATATATATATATATATATATATATATAAATGAATGAATAATCTGGGCTGGGAAGATGGCTCAGTGGCTAATGGTTTGGGTTCAGTTCCCAAACTATTCGCATAAAAGGGATCCAAAAAGTGGCATAAATGTCTGGTGCTCATGTGAAATAGCAAGAGGCCATATGAGCACATGTGTACACACACACACACAAATTAATTTAAAAAAATCATCTGTACTGAACATGTACACTTTATGTCATTATTTACTAAACATACTAATAGCAAATACTTTCATAATATTTTATTAGTAATTATGAATAATCTACAAGTGATTTAAAAATTATAGGAGCATATGGATAGTTTATATAAAAATATTATAACCAGTGAGGGACTTGAGCATCCTTATAATGTAAAATCAATGAGGTGTCTTAGGATGTCCTTTACAGATAGATTATAAAGGATGAAGTGTACAATTTTAATCTATCCCTATTGGGTTAATTTTTTTACAAGCCTTCAAATATTTCCTATGGCCAAGAACTACAAGTAAGCTTATATGTGGGAATGTACAGTGTAAGATTTTCTTTTTTTCTTTTTTTTCTTTTCTTCAAGGCAATGTCTCACTCTAGCCCAGTCTGACCTGGAAGTCAATCTGCTTCTCTAGTCTGGCCTAGAACTCACAGTGATTGTCCTACCTCAGCCTCCTGAGTTCTGGGATTAAATACATGTAAACATCAGACCAAGATTTTTTTTTCCTTAAAATATTAAGTTATTTTCGTTTACGTTCAGTGATACTATCTAGATATTTGTGCTAATTCCAAATGGACTATTTGTACAAAAGGCTTATTGTGGTTTCATGCATTTTAGCTTCTGCTTTTATGTCTAGCAGGATGTAATGCTGGATTCTGTGGTTAAAATATTTGGCAGCATTGAACATGAACCAAGCTAATTTAAGTCAATAAGCAAAACACAGACTGAAACTTGTTAAAAAAAACCTTGAAACTATGCATATCTTCTTTCCATTTCTTTTACAAATACAAGTGGAAACTTTTTACATAACATTATAAACAACCAGAGACCACAGAAAAATCCAGTCAAAACATTTGGTTAAGTTTAGACATTTGGTACCATTCCACTTTTCTTAGAACAAACAAAACTCTCATTGTTTCCCTGATGGAGGAAATGGTCCCCCATAAATGCCTTTTTAAAAAATATATATAAATCATATTAAAGCTTACCGGTTTGTTTCTACATTTATAACTTTAATGCCCAGCATTGTTCCATATAGCACAAAGTGTCCAGTTTCATCAAAAACTATATTAATTAATCTTACAGCATCCACCTTCTCCAACTCACGTTCGACAGCCATTCGTCGGCCAAATTCCATGTCTGGTAGCTGCTGCCTCATCTGTTGCAGCTCAGTAAACATCTAGGAGATAAACTGTGCATTAACAAAAACACACACACATATAAATCAATAAAGATCATGAGAACTGAATAGAAACAGAACACATTGTGAGCAGGTAAGAGTTTATATACTCATATTTATTATTTTTGTTGTTCATTTTTATTTACTTGAGAGTGACATAGAGAAAGAGGCAAATTGAGAGACAGAGAATGGGTGTGCCGGGGCTTCCAGCCATTGCAAACGAACTCTAGACACATGTGCCCCCTTGTGCATCTGGCTAATGTGGGTCATGGTGAATCGAGCCTCGAACCGGGGTTGTTAGGCTTCACAGGCAAGCGCTTAACCACTAAGCCATCTCTCCAGCCCCTATACTCATATATTTTAAGAAGCATTCTAAACCCTTTAGCAGAAAGTATAAAGTATTTCAAAGGCAGATATAATAATCATGACAGTAACTGTAGCACTCAGAAGGCCAAGGCAGGACTGTGATCTCTAGGCCAGCATGGGCAACACAGTGAGTTTGAGATCAGCTTGGGCTACAAATACAATTTGAGACCCCGTTTCAACAGAAAAACAAAAACAAAAACAAACAACAAAAGAACAAAACAGTCTCACTCATTGGTAAATTAAGTGCTTAATTTCTGGGTTTGATTCCCATTAGCACCAAAGAAATAATGGTTTATACTGACGGAAACTGATTTTTTGAATTAAAAGCAAAAACAGCTGGCTTACATAACTAGTAGTTGCTTTATAAAAATAATATATCACCTTTTAAAAAGCTTCAGAGAAGCATTTCTTAAAGGAATGTCATGCAAGCCACATAAGTAATTTAACTTTTATAGTAGCTACACTATACAAAGTAAAAACAAGTGGAATTTATTTTCATGTCTTATTCAACCTTGTATTTCCAAAATATTATAACAATTTTTAAAACTGAAGAAGTATTTTATTTCCTTGAAATCTTACATGTACTACTATATGTTTAGCATATCCCTATGTGGTGTAAACACATCCAAGGCTTACCAATCATGGCACCTGTACAAGGCAGTTGATGCTATAACCTTGGCACTTGAGAGACTAAAACAGAACTGCCCAGGCTACACAGTGAGTTCCAGGCCAGCCTGAAGTACAGAGTGAAGCCCTGTCTCAAAGAAGGAGGGGTGAGAGAGAGGGAAGTAAGAAGAGTCCATGGCTCTTATCCATTTATGTGGAACAATATAGTTACAGCCTATTACATCTGTGTGCAAGGATCATGAATCTGCCATAGAGCAAATACCGTTTTTGTTGTTGTTGAATGTACTCTTACTATCTCCCTACAACAAATTCATATTTTAGTAACTAAAGTTATTTTGACATGGATAGTATGACTGGTAAAAAACAGGTGTTTATGAATGCTCTTTACAGCCTGGAAATTTGGTTTACTTTTTATATGTAAGATGTGGGTCACATCATAATTACTGTGTGAGTACTCCATTGGAGCCTTCCAAAAGACATAAGGATCTTTACATTCAGTTTTTCTCAGAGATGTAGAGCATCAGACAGTACAAATAAAAACCAACGTACAAATAAAAACAAACTCTTCATTGCAGACAACAAGCCACCTATATTCCATTTACTTCTATCATTGTTTTATGCTTATATTAAGTTCTCTCCAGTTTTTCTAGATAAGGGAAGGACAGTATATAAACTTCAAAATTCTAAAGTTGTATTAGGTTCAATGCTTGAATGCAAGATCTTACAGAACAGCTTTTTTTTTTCTTTTTGTCTCCAGTCTCAAGACAGCGAGCCTGATACATATTCAATTATATTGTTTATTTGTGTGTTTAAAATAACTTAGCCATCCTCCTACCTCAGCTTCCCAAGTGCTGTGATTAAAGGTATGAGCCACCATGCCTAGCCCTGAATAGTATCTTTAATGTTCTTAGAGAAAATAGCCATCAACCTAAATGTTTATGTAGAAAAACTCTTTCAGGAAATTGTGAAACCTAAAGGCAGTTTTAGTAAAGTAAAATCTGACTGAATTGCACTTACACTTAATGATTCATCAAATACTCTCATTAGTTTTCCAGTTAAAAACCTGAAAATTCTAACTTTTCTGTCAGATCCGATTGTAGCTATTTTCTTCCCATCAGGTGAAAAACATATGCTGGTTGGATAAGCCTTACATTTGGCAAATTCATATAAGTCTGTGTCAGTTTTATACTCCCAGTTCACATTTTTGGGGAATTTATATTCATGAGGCGGTCCAGTCCAATACTCAATCATTCCAGATTTGTCTGAGGATACCACTGCCTTGTAAACTGGGTTTAGTCGTATTTGAGTGAGAGGTGATACATGGAGCTTGTCAAAAATATGCAGTGGTTGGTTATCTCCTCGGCCATCATAAATGAAAATCTTTCCTGTACTCTTCTCAGAAGCAGCAACTGAAGAAATGGCATCGCCTGGGCAATAGATCCACTCACACTGTCCAGGAAAATAGCTAAAGCAGTGAAGAATTGAACAGGGAAAAATAAAAGTCAGTTCAAGAACTCCTCCATAGCGTAACAATAAAACAAACCTCCTGGGCAATTTAGGCTCAACGCTTACATTTTTCTTTCTGACCTCATCAATGTAATGATGACAACTTATGAGGCTTTACCAAACCATAGAAGAGAGTTGAATATAGCAGTCCATTTATTTCTACTGGGTAGATAAGGAACCCCTGGGTCTTAAGATATTCTGGGGCAATTGATGTCTGTAAACAGTCTATGTTTAACTTACTTTGCAAAAGAAAAGCACATAATAGTATACTTTATAAGCACTTTTCCTGAAAGATTTATAATAAAAATGATTAATACACGACTATGCTCAAAATTAGGAAATTACTGTTGCTTTAAGTCACGTAGCTTAAAGTGTTTGGTTATGCCATTCAGGCAGACTAATGCTAGTCCCAAAAATTTCAGATACACACACACACTCTCTCCCCCCACCTCTCTCTTAGCGTGTTAACTTTTTAAAAAGACAGGCTTCAGACAAAGTACAGTCCTTTACTGTACTAACCACCCACATAGTTTGAATATTAATATACTCCAAAGTTGAAAATCACCAGCAAATGCCCAAACTTTACAGGAACAAATTTTTGCATTATTAAAGTACAGTATAGGAAAGAATGTTTGTTGTGATACTGTTTGGCAATTTCCACAGCAGACACTTCCAAACAACAATGTAAAAAATTATCCCAATTATTTCAAGCAAAAACCAAGACGGTATGGCAGCATCTTTTGTTTATAAATGACCTATGACATGATAAAGTTTGGCTTAAAAATTATTTTACTGAGTTAAACAAGACTCACCCAAGCTTCAGCATGTTGATCATGTCAAAGTTCACTACATCAAACACCTTCATTGCTTTATCATCACCCACAGAACAGAACAAGGCTCCCTCAGAGCTAACTGCAATACTCTCAATAATTCCTATTTAAATAAATCAAATTAAAACATTCTAATAAATATCAAAGGCACACATTGTGCATGATTCAAAGAAAAAAAAATTTTAAGGAAACTTTATAATAGCTTAAAAGAAAACCACCAAAGAGAAAAGAAAACGAAATTCTTACCGAGGTGACTACGAAAATGTTTAACAAATTCAATTCCCTCTTCTATTTTTTTCCAAAACTTCACATGTCCATCATGACTGGCAGTAATAATAAAATCTGTCCTGCACATATAAAATTTTAGAAGTTATTTTTGAAACAAATCTAGACAAACATTCATTGGCAAACTTTGATTGTTTCAATCATAGGCTGCTTTGTTTTGATTCTGTTTTCAGACAGGGTCTTACTATATAGGCCAAGCTAGCTTAATATATGTAGCCAGACTAGTGTAGAACTTGAGATCTTCCTGCTTTTCTCAGCCTCCCTAGTGCTAGGTTTTTATAAGTATGGACTATCACACCCAGCTTGGGTTTTGTTTTGTTTTTTAAGTTGTCTTTTATACAGACTATACTATAGGTAATAACAAGTGATTTTAATTTGCAAGTTCAAGGCCAACCTGGACAATTCTGTAAGTAAAACCCTGTATCAAAGCAAAAAAAAAAAAAAAAAAAAAAAAAAAGATCAAACAAAACAATTTCTTTAAGAATAAATATATTTTAGAATTTCTTATTGCTAAAATTATCATATAGGCAGTCTTTTCAAGAGAAAATGTATTATGTTTCAGTTTATATACACCTAATCTACTTTCACATAGAAAAATCCAGCATAAAATTGTTTCATATTTTAAAAGTATTTTGGTTGAGAATCAAAATGATTTTGAACAAGTTTCCCATATTACCTACATAAAAATAGAAACCATTTATTGAAGGCAGGTATCTGTCAAGTAATTTATACACACTACCTTAATTAATCTTGATGACAACTCTGTGATGGTTATTTTTGTCATTATTTTACACACCAGGAAATAGTTTCAAAATGTTAAATTTACTTATCCCAGATTCAGTAAGTGAATGGCTTTTAGATCTACCCAACCACAAAACCTGTGACCTTTCTGTTAAGCTCTACAGATTTTGGATATATAATGTATGTTTACATGTATATACCCATTTATACATACATACACACACATACATTATGAAACATGTACGAATAATATCAGTATCTAAAGGTTGCTTTATACACTGACACGTTTGGACCATATGTTGTTAGAATGATCCAATCCATGAAATATTAAGAACATAACTGATCCAAAGTATTCATCTACTTTCAATACTCATTGCCAATATCATCCAAATTTTTATATCTCCTTCCTTTTCTCCTTCTCACTTTTGTCCTACTTGACTCCATTCCAGCACAGCCAAGGTGCCCCACTGAAAAAAAAATAAACCTCTTATTACTCTAGCTCACAGGTTTAAAAACCTGTAGAAGGGCCAGGTGTGGTGGCATGCACCTTTAATCCGAGCACTTGCGAGGTAGAGGTAGGAGAATCATGATAAATTCAAGGCCAGCCTAGAATTACATAGTGAGACCCTACCTTGGAAAAAAAAAATGTACAGAAGGAATAAAAACTGTCAGAAATTTAATTTTTTCAGCTTCTTCAGCCATTTACCTTTTCCATACCCTAGTTTTCTCATCTTTAAAATAAAAATTTTAGCTGGGCATGGTGGGCCTTTAATCCCAGCACTCAGGAGGCAGAGGTAGGAGGATTTCCATAAGTTCAAGGCAACCCTGAGACTCCATAGTGAATTTCAGGTCAGCCTCGGCTAGAATGAGACCCTACCTCAAAAACCAAAATAAAAAAATGAAAATTTTGGGCTGGAGAGATGGCTTAGCGGTTAAGCGCTTGCCTGTGAAGCCTAAGGACCCCGGTTCGAGGCTCGGTTCCCCAGGTACCACGTTAGCCAGATGCACAAGGGGGCGCACGCGTCTGGAGTTCGTTTGCAGAGGCTGGAAGCCCTGGCGCGCCCATTCTCTCTCTCTCCCTCTATCTGTCTTTCTCTCTATGCCTCTTGCTCTCAAATAAATAAATAAAAAATGAACAAAAAAAAAAAATGAAAATTTTAAGCATCTTAAGATAAATGAGAAGCCGGGCGTGGTGGCACATGCCTTTAATCCCAGCACTCGGGAGGCAGAGGTAGGAGGATCTCCAAGAGTTCGAGGCCACCCTGAGACTACATAGTGAATTCCAGGTCAGCCTGAGCCAGAGTAAGACCCTATCTCGAAAAAAACCAAACCCCCCCCCCCCAAAAAAAAAAAGATAAATGAGTTAACCTGTGAAAAAAAAAATGTCAGCATAGTATCTGGACATGAGTTCAAAAACAGAACATTACTGCCCCTATTATTTTTTTCAAATCATTCCATTAGGATTTTGAAGGTCCTCTGATAATTCCAGGTTGTCTGAGTTGGCATCATTTTCTCTTTAACTACCAAAGAGGCCAACTTCCAATTATTCCTATCTTAGTATATCTTCTATTACCTAGTACAACCCCTTCTTGGACTTTATCTCCAAAAGTACATACACAGAGGGCTGGAGAGATGGCTCAGTGGTTAAGGTGTTTGCCTGTAAAGCCTAAGGATCCATGTTTGAGTCCCCAGTACCCATATAAAGCTGCATGCATAAAATGGCGCATGCACCTGGAGTTCATATGCAACGTCTAGAGGTCTTAGAATACACATTCTCTCTCTGTATCTGCCTCTTTCTCTCAAATAAATAAATAACAAATAATAATCACAGGGACATACAATTTGTCTTAGAGAATGTAGTCCTTATATAAGAAAGAGCATGTAGGACTGTATTTAACTTAAACTACTATAGAGCTTACAAAATTGAATGCCAAGTCTATGAAATCCTAAAATTCTATAAATCCAGTCATAAATGAAGCTTTTAGAATTTTCTTCTGAGAAGAAAATAATGTGCGATAGGTACACTTACTTGGTACATACCACATGGGTTATCACATCTCTATGCATGTAACTACGTTCATACATGGATGCACTGGGGAGATTATCAAGATAAACTCTTTCAAACTCCAGAACTGGCAAAAAAAAAAAGGTAAAAATTAATTTTAGCAAATGAACTTTTAACATTTTATTTTCATTATTTAGGATTTTCTAAATTATGTTTTGCATTTTCTTCTAAACTTCAATTTCCATCAATTCACATATAAGAATAAAAATGAATCCAGTGTCTGTTAATGTCAGTTGTAACTTTTATTATTTCAGAAGTTTCTATACACATACTGGGGATTACACTGATGCTATTTCAAAGACTTATTTGTTGAGGGGCTCTGGCTTAATATGAAGTTGCCATTAAAAAAATTGCTTAAAAATTTTCATGAAAATTCACAGCTATCTTGCTAATTACATAGGTCCCAGTTATAAGTGCTAATTTAGCTGATAGTTTTTAAGTCACTGATACTGGGTTTGAAACAAGTAAACACAATAAATTGCTCAGACATTTAGAGCTGAGAAAATTCTAGAGTATTTTAGAGTTTTTCCTAGGAGCAAAACACCTGTAAAAATAATAAGCTAGGGAACATCAGAGAATCTTAATTTGACTATGAGCCATTATCAATTTTACTAGCAAAAAATTTTTAAAAACCAGACATTATACCTATTTCAAATAATCATAACCAAACATGCCTATATAAAAGTTGTTAAATGGGGCTGGAGAGATGGCTTAGCAGTTAAGCGCTTGCCTGTAAGCCTAAGGACCCCAGTTCGAGGCTCGATTCCCCAGGACCCAACGTTAGCCAGACGCACAAGGGGGCACACGCGTCTGGAGTTCATTTGCAGTGGCTGGAGGCCCTGGCGCACCCATTCTCTTTCTCTCTCTCTCTGTCTCTTCCTCTGTCTGTCTGTCGTTGTCAAATAAATAAATAAAAATAAACAAAAAAAAACTTAAAAAAATGTTGTTAAATGTAACGAGGTGTTACATTTCTCAAAATTCTTGTATAAAAGTCAAAATTGTCTGGTGAACTACTTTTTGTCTTTTAGTAACTGAATACCCACTTTCATGTGAGCTTACTGACATTAAACTATGTTCCTCATGTGTATATCTAGTGACCACATGGTAAGGGGATACAGTGGAAGTGTTCTGTAATCATCAGGATGTCTTCTCAATGTCCCCTTCATCACTTCTTCAGTCCTATAGTTTGAAAGTAGCATATAATTGTTGTAATTTTAACAACTTGATACAGTGAAAATGAGGGTCATATGTACACATGTTGAGGCAGAAAATACTTAGAAACTTTGGGAGTTTCCAAACCAGTCCTGTCTTATACACCTAAAAGTACAATTCCACTATCTTCTAAATGTCACTGTGATTAGGGATTTTCTCATGCAAGCAGCTAAATTTTATCCAATCTTCTCCAGATTTCTTTTGTTATTAGTTCACGTTTAACAAATTCAAGAGCACAAGGTTAGCATAAAGAAAACATAATTCTTCTTATAAAGACAGCTTAGGGGCTGGAGAGATGGCTTGGTGGTTAAGGTGCTTGCTGTAAAGCTTAACAACCTGGGTTCCATTCCCCAGTACCCATGTGAAGCCGGATGCACAAAGTGGCTCATGCATCTGAAATTTTGGTGCAAATAAATATTTTTAAAAGACAGTTTAGTTAAAGGTAGTAACATATAACCATGTTATGTCATTGTGAAAGTATATACACAGAAGCCCAATATTCAGAGAACCTGTTAAAGAGGTTGTTTCCATTTTTAGGAATCTTTAATTACGAAGTAGCTAGTTTTTTTGGAAAAAAATTTAATTTTTTTCTAACAAGTATATTTTTGTTTTAAGTTTTCTTCAAACTAATACACTGTTAGTTGGCTTAAAACAGTAAGCATTTGACTGATGGTAAAAATTTTCACACCTAGTTTCAAATATACTTATTGTTGTTTCGATTTATCTTTTAAGCAGGGTCTTACTCTTTCCCTGGCTTACCTGAAACTCACTCTGTAGCTCAGGCTGGCCTCAAATTAACATCAATTCTCCTACCTCAGCCTCCGAAGTGCTGGGATTATAGGTATGAGCCACCATATTTAACTTTCAATTATACTTTTATAAGATAGCAATTTACTAAAACATCAGTATTTAAAGATTTAGGAATTTGTCTATTTCCCCTTTTCCTTTCATTAAAAAAAAGAATATGCAAAATTATTTAAATGTCATGAAATAATAGCATAGATGTTATACTTATGGAAATATAGGGTTGAAAAAAATAGGCATGATCCTTGCTCTTCTTTATATGCTTAGTCTAGCAGTAAAAAGAAACACTAGTCAGAAAGTCACAGGAATAAATGTACAAACAATAACAAGGACTATGAAAGCAAAGGTTGCTGCAAAAAAATTTACCAGAATTAGGCTGTAAAAGATAATGCTCTATAAGGGTGTCAATATAGAACATTCAAAAATTGTTTCAGGGGGCTGGAGAGAAGGCTTAGCAGTTAAGTGCTTACCTGTGAAGCCTAAGGACCCCGGTTCGAGGCTCGATTCCCCAGGACCCACGTTAGCCAGATGCACAAGGGGGCACATGTGTCTGGAGTTCGTTTGCAGTGGCTGGAAGCCCTGGCGCACCCATTCTCATTCTCTCTCTCTCCCCCCCCCTTCTCTGTCACTCTCAAATAAATAAATAAAAATAAAAAAATTTTAAAAATAAAAAAAATTTACTTCAGGCCATGGGGAGACAGGTCCTTGGATAAAGACCTTGTAGCAAAAACAGCATGAGAAAAGGAGCTCACATCCACTGAATCCCCTTAAATGCCAAGTGGGGGTGTGGCAATCAGGCCCAGCACTCCCCAGGCAGATACAGAGGATCCCTGGGGCAAACTGGCTATTTACGCTAGCCAAATATCAAGTTATGGGTTCAAGTGAGACCCTGCCACAGTAAATAGAGGAGAGTAACCAAAAACACCCCAAGTTAACCTCTGGACTACACAACATCCATACACATGCCTACACACATGCAAATGCCAAAAGAAACAGAACATTGCACCTAGAAACTATTACAGGTACAGATACTACAATAGTTAGGATCTCGAGGAGCCCTTTCTCAAGTGGTATAGTATGTGTTTAGCATGTGATTTAGTTTTGGAGTACAAAGTAAGTGTTTGGAAATGGAGAACACTGGGAGATGTACTGGGGTGCTCATGAGTAATTGCAGTTTTAAGTAGTTTTCAAGTCAGTTTGATCTTAGAAATACCATACTTTTGTCTTAAACGTTTAAGGAAAACATTTCCTATTTTAAAAAACAAACCAGGGATGGAGAGATGGCTTAGCCGTTAAGGTGCTTGCCTGCAAAGCCAAAGGACTCAGGTTCAATTCCCCAGGACCCACGTTAGCCAGATGCACAAGGGGGTGCACGTATCTGGTGTTCGTCTGCAGTGGCTGGAGGCCCTGGTGCACCCATTCTCTCCCTCTCTCCCTGCCAAATAAATAAATAAATAAAAACAAATTGTTAAAAAACCACTTTTTAAAATTTGATTTAAAAAATCTGTTACTATTCCACTTTAGGGGTGAAAAATGTTTCATGTTTTCTCCAGCGCATGATTTGAAAACCGCTTTTGTTTGGAAAACAAACAAACAAACAAACAAAAAACCTGAGACCCAGTAACTTTCTCTCGGCATGAAAATTTATTAATACATGAATCAGAATTGAATTTCCTTCCTTAGTCTTTAAGTTTGTCTTTTAATATTTTTCTTTGCTTATTTGCAAAAGAGAGAGAGCATGGGTCGGCCAGGGCCTGCAACCACTGCAGACAGCCTCCAGAAGCATGCACCACTATGACATGGCTTTACGTGGGCACTGGGGAATTGAATCAGGGTCGTTAGACTATGCAGGCAAGTGCCCTACCCGCTGAGCCATCTCTCCAGCCCAGTCCTTCAGATTCTTAACAGGCTAAGGGTAATAAAGAACCATAGTCAGAAAGTCACAAGAATAAATATGGAAACAATGGCAAGCGATACGAAGGCAAAGGTTGCTCCAAAAAGGTAATGCACTATAAAGGTGTCCATGTGCAACGTTAAAAAAAAATTATTTCAGGGGAATCACTTAAAGAAAACCAGTACTCTTTACCACACTTGCTAAATTAAATTCAGAATCGGAAATTCCATCTTCACTGGCCGCTGTAAGGTCTGAGAGCACCAAACACCAAACAAAACACTGGCACGCTGGTACCTTCGGCATCTAGGAGAAGGACCCAAGGCTAGTGTGACACTGTGTCAAAAGGATGCCCTGCAGAGACCACGGGCGTGTTCCGGAGGGCGCTCAAACACCCGGCGGCCAGCGGGGAGAGGAGGGCGGGGCCGGGCACAGCGCGCAAGCGCGCCGCCCCCGCCCCTCCCCCCCCGCCCACGCAGCACGCGCGGCGCTCCCGTTCGCCCTGGCCACGCACCTTTCCTCTTCTTCGCTAGGGTCGCCTCCACAGGTAAAGGCCCAACCCAGCGCTCTTCATCCTCCTCCTCCTCCTGCACCGCCGCCAAGGCTGTGGCTCGCTCTCTCTCTCTGAGTTCCGTCCTCTCGGCTTCCTCGTCCTCGCCCGCATCCCGGCGCCTTCTTCTCTTCAGCAGCGAGTCGCTGCCGCTCTCTGCCGCCATATTGTCCTTACGTCAGAGAAGGCGCGACGAATTCCACCGTCGCTGCGCCCGAGCGTGTCTCGATTGGCTGTAGCGGGTAGGAGCGGAGCCAATCAGCGAGCAGCGCGCGCACACACACACCCCCCCCTCCCCCGGCGAGGGAGCGCGGAAGGCGAGAGGACGTTGGTGAGGACCCAGGTGAGTGGAAGCTGCGCGTCGGGGGCCGGGGCGGGGAGAGCACGGGACCGCGCGCGTTTTGTGCCGCAGCCTTGTCACCCTGATCTTGGCTGTCGTCTCTCAACCGAGCTGTAGGCTTCAACATGTCTGTCTATCTGTCAGCCTGTCTCTCTCATGTTTTACATTAATTTTGTAAGTTGGTAAGGTGTTTTAATGACCTCGCGTGGCCCTCCTATCACCACCTCGATGACTGGTGACAGTTTTCCCCCATGGCTGCTGGAGATTCGAATGTAGGTCTGCAGGTCTTCATGCTAATAAAGCAAGCACTTTACTGACGGAACCATTTTCCTAGACTGAGAACCACCGCATTAGGGTTTGCATTTTTAAAAGAAGTCTTATTTTTTAAAAAATATTTTATTCATCAGGGGGGGGGGGCCGAGGGGTGGGAGATGGGCGTGTCAGGACCTCTAGCCACTGCAAAGGAATGTGTCACCTTACATGGTACTGGAGAATCGAACTTGGGTTCTTAAGCTTCAGAGGAAAGCGCTTTAACCATTAAGCCATTTCTCCAGCCCTATTTTTTTAGAAAAATATTTTCTTACTTATTAGAGACATTAAAAATGGGCGCACCAGGGTCTCTAGCAACTGCAAATAAACTTCAGAAGTATGCACCGACGTATGCATCACCTTGTGCATCTGGCTTACATGGGTCCTGGGAAATCCCACCAGGGCCTTTAAGCTTTGCAGGCAAGCGCCTTATCCATGAAACCATCTTTCCAGCCCAGGTTCTGAGGTGGGTTTTTTTTTTTTTTTTTTTTTTTGTGTGTGTGTGTGTTTTGCCCGTCCATGTGTTTGATATGTGTGCATCTGTGTATGCACATGTGTGTGGAGGCCAGTGGTCAATGTCAGGTCAATTGCTCTTCACCTTATTCTTTGAGACAGAGTCTTTCTGAATTTACAGCTCACCAGGTTAGCCCGCCATGAGCCCCAGGGATTCCGTGTAGCCACCTCCTTGGCACTGGGCTTAGAGGCAGGCATGCCTGGATTGAGACCCAAACTCTTGGTTGTATAGCAAACACGTTATCAACAGCTATCTCTTCAACCTTGTTTTTGTGTTTAGATATTTTTATATATAGGCAAACATTATACATTAAGGAAATTGGGTCTTGGCTTGATGAATAAAGGTTCTTTTTTAAGAGTGTGGGTTTTAAATTTTAACTGTTGATGAGACCTCTGTCCATGCACGAATTAAAAGAACTCTTACTAAAGAATTGTGTGTGTGCGCGCGTGTGCTTATAAAGGCCTTCCTTTATTCTAAGATTAAAAAAAAATTATGATCTCATTTTGGATTCTTGAGGGGAAAGGAGTGTTGTAAACATTGATAGGAATTTAGGCTTATTTTACTCCCTGAACACTGTGCATTTTGTTTAAAAGAATGAGGTAGATTTTGACCAGTTGAAATTAATGTTAAGATACTATATTGAAAAAAATGAACCTTGATATCCTCAAGAAATACTATATTGTATAAAATGTGTCCCTATATGTGGATTAGTTTTCCTTCTTAAGTTGTCTCTTTGACATATGTCTAAGATCTGTATACATGTCTGTCTGGAACATTAAAAAAGGATTTGTATTGTGTTTCATGTTACTTATTCATGTGCCAGTTCCATACTTAACAGTACAGTTATATATGAGCTATTTTTTTTTTAGGTAGCTATATAGCTAGCCCAGGCTAGTCTCAGGCTGGCCTCCTGAACTCACAGTAATCCTCCTGCCTCAGCCTCCCAAGTGCTGGGATTAAAGGCATGTACTACTGTACTCTGCAACTTTCTTTTCTTTTTCCTTTCCTTTTTCTTTTTTGCAAGGAGAGAGGGAGGGAGAGAATATGGTTGCCAGGGCCTCTAGTGGCTGCAAATGAACTCCAGATGCATGTTGTCAGTTTCTGCATCTGGCTTTATGTGGGTACTAGGGAATCAAACCTGGGTCATTAGGCTTTGTCGGCAAGTGCATTAACCATTTAGCTATCTTTCCAGCCCTCCTTTCTTATTTTCAATGACTGCTGATTTTGGATCTCTTTTATTTTCCATACAACTTTTAGGATTTGCTTGTCAAGAGTCCCAAAAGCAGCCACTTAGGATTTTATTTGATTCAGTATATCAATTTGGGGAGAATTAACATTTTTACAAGTATTATGTCTTCCTATATGTGACCATAATATGTTCTATCCTATTTGGGTCTGTTTTAGGATTTTTCTTGATAAGTGATTAAGTACTATACAATTTTAAAATTCCATATGAATAAATATTTTGGGATGGTGTTTATTCTGACTTGGATTTGATGTTAAAAGGTAGAATTATACCTCCTTTATTTTATCTATTTATTTTTGCTCAAGATAGGGTCTCACTTTAGCCCAGGCTTTCCTGGAACTCTCTCTGTAATCATAGGCTGGCTTCAAACTCACAACAATCCTCCTACATTTGCCTCCCAAGTACTGGAATGAAAGGCATGTGCCACCATACCCGGCCTTCCTTCTACCTCCTTTAAATAATACAACTTTAGCTGGGTGTGGTGGCGCACGCCTTTAGTCCCAGTACTCAGGGAAGCATAGGTAGGAGGATTGCCCTCAGTTCAAGACCACCCTGAGACTACATAATGAATTTCAGGTCAGCCTGAGCCTGAGTGAAACCCTACCATGAAAACTCAAAAATAAATAAATAACCCAACTTTAAATCTCAGTGACACCACACTGTATCACTACCTATCATTCCTTGGAATAGATCTAAAAAGATTGTGTAACTTCTCATTATTTGAAAAATTTTTTAGCTCCTGGTAAAATCACTATCATAATTCCTAATAATTTTAATATTCTTATTATTGATCTTTCCAATAACTTGATTCTTGAATTTTCTATTGATTATATTACCACATACTATCTTAGCTACTCCTTTGACCTTTTTTTTCCTTTTTATTGACAGCTTCCATACTTACAGAAAATAAACCGTAATAATTCTCTCCCCTCCCCCACCTTCCCCTTCAGAGATATGCACACCATCATATCCCCACCCTCTTTCCATTAGTTTTTTATTTTGGTGTCATCATCTCTTCCTCCTATTATAAGGGTCTTGTGAATATAGTGCTAGGCACTGTGAGGTCATGGATATCAAGGCCAATTTCTGTATGACCTTTTATTTTTTCTGAGGTAGGGTCTCACTCTAACCTGGGTTGATCTGGAATTCACTCTGTATTCTCAGGGTGGCCTCGAACCCATAGCAATCCTTCTACCCCTGCCTCCTGAGTGTTGGGATTAAAGGCACGTACAACCATGCCTGGCCCTATGGCCGTTTTTTTAATTTATGTCAATGCCTGCGTTGGTACACTTTGGAGAGAAACATATAACAGTACTCTGGTTTCACTTTACAGTCATAGCAGCTTTTATTTCAACTGGGCTGCTGTTTGCCCAGTAAACTTCTTCATCCTCTCCCATTCACTTATATGTGTTTTTTATATATTTTTCTCTGTGCTCTCAAGTCTGATTCTTTCTCCACATCCTCATTCATAGTTGATGACCTTAGGTACGGTTTCACTCAGTAATGAGAAGTTTCAGAAGCTCATAACAACACATCTACTCGCCTACCCACATCTTGCACTCTGAATGTTCTGCTGAACCTCCTGCTTCATTGGTGAACCTTTACAGCTCCTGGTAGCCACTCATCTGCTCTCTGCTTCTGTGACATCACCTTCTTTCACTTCACGTGTGAGAACATGTGCTGCTATTATTGTATATAGCATAATGTATCTTCTATTACATTGGATGAACCTTGTATACATTTATCTTACAGCTGACTTCTCCCTCTTTTTAGCACCCCCTGTTTCTTGTCTGTCTGTGTTCTTCCATGGCATTTATGCATTTGATGTAATGTCATGTATGTATTTTTCATTTCAGGGCTGTTTTCTTTAACTAGAATAAGTTCCATGCAAGAAGGACTTTCTTTTTTTAACTTGTAATAGCTTTGTTCCCACCAATTTAAATAGTGACATTTCTTCTTAAATTTTTTTAAACAGTATTTTTTTATTATTTATTTATTTGAGAGTGACAGACACAGAGAGAAAGACAGATAGAGGGAGAGAGAGAGAATGGGCGCGCCAGGGCTTCCAACCACTGCAAATGAACTCCAGACGTGTGCGCCCCCTTGTGCATCTGGCTAACGTGGGACCTGGGGAACTGAGCCTCGAACCAGGGTCCTTAGGCTTCACAGGCAAGCACTTAACCGCTAAGCCATCTCTCCAGCCCTTCTTAAAATTTTTAATTGACATGTAATAATTGTACATATTTGTGGAGTATAATGTGGTATTTCAACTCAAATAGATCAGAGTAACTGACATATCATTCTTCAAACATTTATCATTCTTTGTGTTTGGAACATTGGAAGCCCTCTTTATGAGCTATTTTTTTTCAAATTTTACTTATTTATTAAAGGAAGGGAGGGAGGAAGGGGGGGGGAGAAAGAGAGAAAATGTGTGGGCCAGTGCCTCTAGCTATTGTAAACTAACTCCAGATGTATGGGCCACCATGTGTATCTATCTGGGTTATGTGGATACTGGGGAATCAAACCTGGGTTCTTAGGCTTTGCAGGCGAGTGCCTTAACTTCTAAGCCATCTCTCCAGCCCCCTACTAGCTATTTTGGAATATATAATTGATTGTTGTCAACCATTGTTATCCTATACTATACTATAGAATATTAGAAGACATTGCCTATGCACCTTAAGCATCTTTTTTTTCCATGCTGATTCTATCCTTCCCAGCTCCTGGTAGCCACTATTCTGCTCTCTACTTCTATGATATCAACTTCTTTAGTTTCCACATGTAAGTGAAAACATGTGTTGTTTTTATTTTATATAACATAAGGCTCTCCAGGCTCAACCACATTCTATTGTGAAACAGGACTGTGGTGAATGTGAGGGTGTAGATAATTTCTTCAACACACTGACTTCCTTTCCTTTGGATATATACCCAGTAGTGGAATTTCTGGTTCATATGATAATTCTGTTATTAACTTTCTTTTTCAGTTATGTCCATACAATCTAAATAATGACTATACTAACATATTCCCTACAATTGTGTGTCTTACTATTTTCCTTTCATTATCAAGGATTTTTGTCCATTGTGGTTACTGCTATATTTTGAGCATCTAGATGATATTGTTAAATATTAATACTTTTTACTGTTACTGTTTCCAGTAAGGTGAAGAACATCATAGTGGACATGTCAGTGGTTCAGCAAGATCTCGATCTAGACAGCTCTGAAGGTGTGGAAGTCAGTGTAGATACTGAAGAAGAGCTCATGAAAGAATGTGAAGAAATGTGGGACGACATGGAGAAAGTAAGTGTTGAGATTAAAGTAACAAACTTGCATGAAATTTAAATCAATGCCTAGAATACACAGGAAACAATACTAATTCCCAAAAGCTATTTTTATATATGATAATCACTTATATAGCTTTTAGACTAACAGAAATTCATTTATGAAATTTTATGCTAGATGTTATAGAAAACAAAATGAAAACACTTCCTGTTGTCAAGGTGATTATCTCATTTAATATCATATATATATAAACACATACCTCTTATATAATAATATATATCTTATATAATATTATGTGTAATATAATATTTGCAACATTATGGTAAAAGTGCAAAAACTATACTTCACAAGAATATTTAACTGAGTCTGAAGCATCCAGTAGTCATCCTGTTAAGCCATAGAGACCTAAATCCTATCATTGCAAGAAGAATAAATTCAAGAGATATTGTAAAGGAGGGAACAAAACGACCCAAAAGTGAACAAATGTTAACTGTATTGGATTGTTTCAGGTACATGGTTTAGGCCCGTAGATGGTTGGTTAGATTAGTACCCCAAATAGAAATTTAGAAGTTTGGCTGATCATGGTGGCACACGCCTTTAACCCCAGCACTCAGGTGGCAGAGGAGGAGGAGGATTGCCAAGAGTGCAAGGCCACCCTGAGACTACATAGTGAATTCCAGGTCAGCCTGGACTAGAGTGACACTGTACTTTGAAAAAGCAAAAAAAAAAAAAAAGATACAAATTTGAAAAACAAGTAATTATAAATTATGAGTGAAAACATGAAATTAATATAGCAAATGGTGAGCTTGGAACTATATACAGTTTTTATTTTTGTGATATAGAACTACTTCTGATATACTACATTATTGGCAAAATTTGTTAACATGTTCTTTTTGTAAAGTGTAAAGTGTTACTGCACGGCAGATTAAAGGAACTTTTTTTAAAGGAGCTTATTTTTAAAAAGCATTTTAGTTGGGGGGCTGGAGAGATAGCTTAGTGGTTAAGCGCTTGCCAGTGTAGCCTAAGAACCCCAGTTCAAGGCTCGATTCCCCAGGACCCACATAAAGCCAGATGCACAAGGGGGCACATGCATCTGGAGTTCGTTTACAGTGGCTGGAGGTCCTGGCGAGCCCATTCTTTCTTTCTCTCTCAAATAATAATAATAAAAAAAAATTTAAACATAAATTCTTTGGTACTTTATATCAGTGTATTTACTAGATAACTTACATAATCTTGTTTGTATTATTTCAGTATAAAAACAGCTTCAAAAATTTTATAGAAAAGTTCTCAAATTAGAAATAAAAATAAAAAAGGATTTTTACCTCAGCTATAATCATTATTAAGAGTTGGATTTTTTTATAGGCCACTAATACATTGTCTTTTGAAGAGTTGATTTTCTTATGATCTTAACTAAATTTTTGGTTTATTTTATTTTTCTATAGTACTTTGCCTCTTGTTCTCTTATCTCCCCCACCCCCCATTATGTAGCTCCTAATCCATACTAGCTGTTAGGTTCTTTTTACTTTTCTCACTTTCATTCTAGTATCCACTCCCATCCCTTCCCCTAGAACAAGAGATGGAACCACTTGCTGGGCGTAGTGGTACACGCCTTTAATCCCAGCACTCGGGAGGCAGAGGTAGGAGAATTGCCTTGAGTTCGAGGCCACCCTGAGACTACATAGTGAATTTCAGGTCAGCCTGGACTAGAGTGAGACCCTACCTTGAATGCCCTCTCCCCCCTCCCCAAAAAAAGAGATGCTACCACTCAGCAATATCTCCAGCCCTTTCTTCTCCCTTTGTTGTATTCTCTTTGGAGACTGACTGCCTTCCTGATTCTCTTGCTTGGAAAGTACAAAATTTAATTAGACTCATATTTATTTGTATATTGTTTTATTTTTTTTTCTTTTTCTTTTTTTAAAATTTTTTATTTATTTATTTGAGAGTGACAGACAGAGAGAGAAGGACAGATAGAGGGAGAGAGAGAGAATGGGCACGCCAGGGCTTCCAGCCACTGCAAACGAACTCCAGACGCGAGTGCCCCCTTGTGCATCTGGCTAACGTGGGACCTGGGGAACTGAGCCTTGAACCGGGGTCCTTAGGCTTCACAGGCAAGTGCTTAACCGCTAAGCCATCTCTCCAGCCCTGTATATTGTTTTAAATGAGCATTATATTGAAGAGGCGAGTATCTATGACTTATTGTATGACTTGTTTTTCTTTGCTTTTGAAAAAGTGTCAGAATAAATTATCACTTTTTGGAACTGAGACACTCACTAATTCAAATGCTCAGGTATGTACTTATCTTTCTCCCTGACCAATAGCTAAGTAGAATCATTATTTTTGGAAAAAATATATCTGTTTATATTCATCATAAGTATAGCAGCTTTATTGATATCTGTATTCTTTTTTCTTAAAATATTTTTATTTGTGAGGAGGGGGGAGAGGGAGAGAGAGGGAATATGGCCATACCAGAGCTTCTTACCACTGTACAAAAATTGAGGTGCATGCACCATTTTGTGCATCTGGCTTTTTGTGGGTACCAGCGAATTGAACCTGGGTCGGCAGGCTTTGTAAACAAGCAGTTTAACTATTAAGCCATCTTCCAAGCCCAATTTCCGTATTCTTAAACATTAGAAAGCTCCTTGCTCTAAGAGTTAGGAGATAGTCTAAAAAAATTTGGAAACAATCTATTGTAAATAAACAAGGAGCCTCATTACTGTGTTTTAACTGCCATGCATACATTTGTCAGCATATGTGTGTGATGTCTGTGTGTACATGCATGTCCCAGTGTGGTGTATGCATATGTGAATGTGGGTGTGTAAATGCCTGTGTGCATGTGAGTGTGGAGGTCTTCTTTAATTGCTCTACTCCCTTTTTTTTTTTACACCTTAATTTTTGGGGCAGGGTCTGTCATTGCCCTTACAGCTCACAGATTCAGCTAGACTTGCTAGCTAGCAAGTCTGTCTCCATGTCCCCTAGTGGGATTATAGTTACAGGTACAGGCTACTACGCCTGACATTTTACATGGGTGCTGGTGATTTGAATCACTAGAGATTGGGTTTACAATCCAGCTGAGTGAATAATTTCCATGTAGTAAGCCAAACATTGGCTTCATATATATCTGAAACCATGCAGTATTGTAAATAATCCACAGTATGTTGTTTTCTAATGAGTTAAGGGTCCCCCAAGACCATTCACGGGTTTAGTGATTCTCTAAGATGACTCACAGGACTTAGTGTGTAGTAACTTGTGACTGAGATCTTTTATAGTTAAAGGATACAGAGCAAATGAAACAATGGGCAAAGGCATTTGAGGTGAATTCCAGAAGAATCCAGTGAACTTTTAAGAGCTCTTCCCCAGTGGCCTTATAAGATCTGGTTAAATTCTATCAATTTCTGATATGTTGTTTACCAGGAATCCCCATTAGAGACTCTGTTCATACTTTTAACATCCTCTGTCTAGCAGGTATCAAAATAACCAAATGGTAATCAGGTGTTCAGCATAAACTATTCTTTGCACAAATAGTTTATAGTTTGCTTGTTGGGAACTGGATAATCAGGGTTCTCTAGAGGAACAGGACGAATAGAATGAATTGTATCAAAAAGGGAGTTTATTGCCTTTGCTTATGGCAGTCCAACAATAATAGTCTGCAGGCTTGTGCATTCATTAGCCCAGTAGCTGCTCAGTCAGTCCATGTGGCTAGATGCCTCAACACTCCCAATCCAGCACTGAAGGCCTGAAGGCTTCCTGGAGAGCTGCTATCTTTAGATCACTTTGGAAGGCTGAGGAAACTTAGTTCCAAAACCAATGAAGGATAGCTGGACAGAATAGATGCAAGTGCCAGTGAGCGCTCACCAGCAAGCAGCACAGGCAGCCAGGTGGGAGGAAGGGGCTCTTTGCTTCCATAACTTGTATACATAATGCCCTCTCTGAGGGCCACCACCCTGGGAAAGGGCTCACTCTGGGGAAAGGACTTCCTCCTTCAGTTAATCCTTCTTGGAAGCAACTTCTGAAACCCAACCAAGAGAGTAATGTCAGTGGATTCCTAAATAGATCAAGTTGACAACAGTAACCATCACAGGAACCATCTTGAAATAACTACATTCACAAATCTGACTTAAAGTCCAGTATAAGCAGATGTTTCCAGATATAGCAGTTTCAGTCCTTTCTTTGTTAGCACATTTCATATCAATCCATTTTCTGGCTTTTGTGTTTTAGAGATAGTGTGTCATGTAGCTGTAGCCCAGGCTGACCTTGAACTTGATATGTAACTGAGACTGGCTTTGTACTGCTGATCCTCTTGCCTCTACTTCCTGAGTGCTGGAATTACAAATATATGTCACTCTTCCTGGCCTCAGTCTGTTTTCAAAAACAGATAAGTTTTAACTGAGAAAAATGACAGGATTTCTCAATTTCTGTGCCTAATTGCTTTAGAAATACTGCAATTATTTGTATATTTTATAATGTGTTTAGTTTTAAAGCAGAATCAGATATAAAATCCTACTGGTCTTTGACAAGCTAAGGCCTGTAATGTATTAATATAGTAATATATTTAAGAAAATAAAAATTGCATGGATCTTTTTGTTGGGAGGGAAGGGATATAAAAATGAAGGTCATGAGCTGGCAAGATGGTTCCATTTGTGTTTCCTTCTCAAGTATGAGGACCTGAGTTCAGATTTCCACAACCCATATCACATCTGGGTGTGGTGGGACATAACTGTAATCCCAGTGCTGGGGAGGTGGGGATATGAGTTTACTAGCTAGCTAGTCTAGATGAATCAGTGAGCTTTGAGGTCAGTGAAGCACACATATGCTCAAAAGAAAGGAATATTGGTAATTTCATATGTCATAGTCTTACCTGGTTTATTATTCTTAAAAAGTTATTTCTTCCTAGCAATAACATTTTAAAATCACTTTATAGTTCCTAAAACCTTTTCTCATACATTAAGCTTTCTTTTGCTAATGATTTCAAATATATGTAAATACATTTTAATTCATACGTTCATGATTTTTTATTTTATTTAATTTTTTTGGCTTTTCAAGGTAGGGTCTCACTCTAGGTCAGGCTGATCTGGAGTTCTGTGTAGTCTCAGAGTGGCCTGAAACTCATGGTGCTCCTCCTGCCTCTCTGTCTTCCGATTGCTGGGATTAAGGGTGCGCGTCACCATGCCCGGTTTAGGTGTGTGTGTATTTTTTCTGATCTATTTCAACAGGCAGTTTTATGATACAAAGGATATTTAACTTTAAACAAACATAGACTTTAATCTTATAGTCACAGGCAACAGATTTTCACATTGGTTTGTAATTTAAAAGCAAAAATACTAACATAATTTATCTGGCTAAGGGATACACAATTGCAAATTACATATATGTAGAAAAACTGGTTTTTATATGTATGTGGCTTGTGGAAACAGCCTCATAATTATCTCTATATATATGTTTAAGTTTGTTTTTAGCAGCATAACTAAAAGCAGTTACAGATTTTTGAAAGGACATAGAAAGAAAAAGAACATATTTAAGGTAAATTTGACTAAAAATCCTGGCAAGACAGCATGCTTTTTTTTTTTTAAGGGTTGTTTTTGGTTTTTTTTGTTTTGTTTTGTTTTGAGGCAGGGTCTCATTGTAGTTCAGGCTGACCTGGAATTCACTATGTAGCCTAAGGGTGGCCTTGAACTCACAGTGATCCTTTTACTTCTGCCTCCTGAGTGCTGGGATTAAAGGTGAGTGACGCCATTGCCTGGCTCAATTATTTTATATTTTTACACAAGGTCTTGTTATATTGTCATCTTATTTTTTAGTTTAAGGTAAACATATTTAGGAAATAAACTTAATGTTCTTTGGTTATTTTAGTTTTAATGGTAAAACAGAATTCTTGTGGGGGTTTTTTGTGTATTTATGTGTGTGTGTTGGGCAAGTGGATATGTATATATTTTTTTAATTTTAGGGAGAACGAGAGAGAGAGAAAAAGAGAATTGGTGCGCCAGGGCCTCAGCCACTGAAATTGAACTTCAGACACTTGTGTTATCTAGTGGGCATGGGCGACCTTGTGCTTGCCTCACCTTTGTGTGTCTGGCTTATGTGGGATCTGGAGAGTCGAACATAGTCCTTAGACTTCACAGGCAAGCACCTTAAGCACTAAGCCATCTCTCCAGCCCCTGGCTATATGTATATATTTGTATGTGTTTGAGTGCGTGTGTGAGTGGGGCCAGAGGTCCATGTCAGGTGTCTTCCTCAGTTGCTTTCCATCTTACTCTTTGAGGCAGGATCTCTCACTGA
Source organism: Jaculus jaculus (assembly GCF_020740685.1). Classification (NCBI taxonomy): domain Eukaryota; kingdom Metazoa; phylum Chordata; class Mammalia; order Rodentia; family Dipodidae; genus Jaculus; species Jaculus jaculus. The sequence goes on from NC_059121.1 coordinate 12,322,814, forward strand.
ACCCAAAGCCCACTGATTAGGCTACACGCGCTAACCAGTAAGCCCAAGGGATTCCCTACCTCTATCTCCCCAGCACTGGGATTACTGGCATGCATCATCATGCCTGATGTTTTATATCAGTAATCTGAAATACTCATGCTTGCACAGCAAGTGCTTTACCTACTAAACCATCTTCCTAGCTCAGAATTCATTATTTTTAATAGTGTACTTTATTATTGGTATAGTAGGTAATTTATTGTGTTCATAATGATATTTAATAATTTATTGGTGCTATTTTGTTACCTACTTATGTTAGAAGTAGTATTAAAGTTTGTTTACATATGTGAATAGTTGCCAGTATTCCATAAGAAATAACTTTGTCTCTTATTCTTTTATAGCTCTCATTACTAATTATGCAAGTGAAATGTTTGACTGCTGAACTTGGTCAATGGCACAAAAAAACTCTTGAAAGTAAGATTATTTGGGGATTTGTATTTGTGTAGACAAATTAATGGCAAGGTAAATAAATGACCTCAAGAATAATTACAAGATCCATTTGTCCTTGAAATTGTCCAAGTTCAATTCATACTAGGAAACTATACCATTTTTCTTTGTTTTACAAAATGTTTTTGATAATTTTATTGTAGATAATATAACTGTCTTAGATTATATTATAACCTAGACCATAAAAACTTTATAATGTTCATTATCTTATCTTCACAGACACTACACTGTCTTATAATGTTCATTATCTTATCCTCATGGACACTACACTATCTTGTATTCAGTTGAATTCCCATAAATTGATAATGAATGAAACTTATGTACTGTTTTTGGTATTTTTTAAAGAATTTATTGTTCTTTTCTTTTTTTATGTGTTTATTTTTTAGATTAATTAATTTTATTAGTTATGTACATACTCAATGTGTAAGCAGCACATGTTGGTACCACCCTTACCTTCATCCCTGTCCCCCTCTCTGAAGGGACCCTCTTAATTGGGGGTGCCAGCTGTCCCTGTGGAGACTATGGGTCATGCATTGTGGTGGTAGCCATCAGTTAAGGGGAAGAGGCAATGTCTCTGTATGTAATGTCCCAACTTGTTACTCTTAACAATTTTTCCATCCCCTCTTCCGTGAATTTCCATGAGTCATGTTAGCTTTCTTTTAGGTCTACTTCAGTGGTGATGGGCTCTTGGGAATCTTTGTGTCTCTGGATCTCTGGTTTGGGAGGAGTGGAGTGTCCTCAGTGTCTATCTCCTTCCCCCTTCTGCTGACCAGGTTCATCATGAAAGCAGCACTCTTGCTTAGTTCCCCAAGTACTCTGTGGTTTCAGCTGGGGCCCTGGTGAGACGCGATGGGCTGATTCTCTCCTCAGGTTCTGTTCTTTCTTTGACTCTATCTCAGTCTTCCTGGTAGCTCCACTTATAGGCATGCTCCATTGTGCCCACCTGTTGTACATTTCTTCACTTGCCTGTTGCATACTGGAGATTTTACTTCAAAAGCTAAAAGCCTTAGTCTTCTATGTGTAGGGGGCACCCTTTGTATTTATATTACATTACCCCGGGTCCCCTCCATCCCCCCCCCCCCCCAGGTAGGGTCTCGCTCTAGCCCAGGCTGACCTGGAATTCACTCGGTAGTCTTAGAGTGGACTTGAACTTATGGCAGTCCTCCTACCTCAGCCTCCCAAGTGCTGGGATTAAAGGCTTGTGCCACGACACCCAGACTTAATGTACTTCATTATGTACTGATTATGTGGTTTTTGCGCATCTCTTGGCTTTTCCAACTGGAGCCAAACACATTTTTTTGCCTTTATCTGAAGACTAGAAGATGATTTAAAGTTTTATGGTTGTAATACCTAATTAGTAGATTTTTATTTAAATTGAGAGGCTAAGCACATCTGGACCATATATGTCTGTATCTGGTTTTTTATTTGGGGTGCACACACTTTTTTTTTTCACACCACATCTTCCTTCTTTTTCTTCTTTTGAGTTCTCCAACTTCCACTCTTTACTCCTCTTCCTCAGCTTATTCTCTGTGCCAGTTTTGATGATTTCCCCAGGCAGTAGTTCTAGGCTAATTATTCTCTTCCTAGGTAGTTTTGTTCACATTTTTGTTTTAATTACTTTGCTCATGCAAATTCCTCAGTTGTTCCACATCTTCAATACTGCCTCATGGCCTTTAACTTTAGTACTTCAGGTAGGCGTGTAATGGTTTACAGTGTGGGTTTTAAAAATTTTTTCAGTATTTTATTTTTATTTACTTATTTGAGAGAGAGATACAGAAATAGGCAGGAAAGAGAAAATGGGCACACCAGGGCCTCCAGCCACTGCAAATGAATTCCAGATGCATGTGCCACCTTGTGCCTCTGACTTAAGTGGGTCCTGGGGAGTTGAACCAAGGTCCTTTGGCTTTGCAGGCAAGCACCTTAACCACTAAGCCATCTCTCCAGCCCTACAGTTGTGGTTTTTAAATTTGCCTTAGATTATATATCCTGTTGCCTTCACAAAAGTACACCTGAGCGTTCCAAGGTTGCTCTTAGTCAGCTGATAAGGGTATTAGTGTTCTCCAAATGGTGTACCTGCTTTACTATCTTTTATTATTATTTTACTTTTTTTTTTTTTTTTTTTGGTTTTTTGAGGTAGTGTCTCAGTGTAGCCCAGGCTGCCAGGCTGACCTGGAATTCACTCTGCAGGCCCAGGCTGGCCTTGAACTCATGGCGATCCTCCTACCTCTACCTTGCAAGTCCTGGTATTAAAGGTATGCACCACCATACCCAGCTTGATTTTACTTTTTGAGGCATTGTCAAACTGTGTATTTTAGACTGTCTCAGAATGTGGAATTGTCCTGTCTCCTGTCTCCAAGTGCTAGGATTGTAAGTGCATGTCACTATGCCTGGCCTGTGCTCACCTTTAGTCCTTCTTATGTATATTATGCCAGGGTGGTATCTTCAGCTCCTGATTACATGTGTTCCTGGTGATGGATCATATATGGAATCATGACTTTGGTATTAGTTACTGAGGTGGTAACAAAGGGTCTTACAAAATACTGTGGACTTGGGGCTTAAACAGTGGAAGTTTAGTCATATTTCTGAATGCTAGCATTCTAAATACAAGTTGTTAGTAAGGTTAGTTTCTTTGGGGATTCTCCTTACCTTTAGGTATATTGTTAGGTTTTCTTTACTAAGAAAATACCTGCAGTAAGTAACTTCAGACTAAAAGGTACTAGAAGTTCCAATCCATGGTTGGGTGCATCTGTTTTCATTTGAGGTAGGGGTGCTGGATGACAGTGGTGGGGGACACGTGGCAGAACAGACTGTTCCGGTCATGAGCATCACAGTAGAAGAGACCGAGGTCCCACAATCCCTTTCAAAGGCATGCAAACGACCTTTCATAAGACCTTGTCCCCAAAAGGTCCGTGGCACCTCCAGTTGAGTCAGTCTTGGGGCCTTTTGAGACTATTTAACCAAACTTTAGAAACCATCTTTTTCTTTTGTCTGCGTGTAGTCTTCCTTCTGTCTGTTGAATTTCATTGGATTGGTGCTCACCCTAATGACCTCATGTTAGTTGCCTCTTTAAATAACCCAGTTCCAAATACAGTCACATTCTGAGGTAGTAGTATTAGATTTCAACATAAGAATTTTAGGGTTAGGAACATAATGCAGTCCAATATATATTTAAACTACTCTCCAACACTGGACCCACATCTTTGTACCTTTTGGAACATCCCTTCTAAAATACCCTACAGGTGCCTCCAATTTATGAACTGTTCTCTACTTCCTGATCTGTTGAGTCTGTTGAGCTGCATATTGAAGAGTTCTTCCATATCCTTTCTTTTTCGTGTTGCATAGATAGCCTGTATGTTGAGCCCAACTGCCACTTCATTCTCTCATCATGCTCTCTTGACTACAATGATTTTTTTTAACTATAGAAAAGTTTAAACTTGAAGAAAAGTTAAGAGAAAAACTTAATGAGCCCTAGTAGATTCAAAGACCAAATTCAAGCAATTATCAGAATTTTCTAATCCTTCTAAGGACTTTTTTCAAAGTGCCATTAAAGAAAACATGTCTATTATCTCAAAAGTTCTGTAGGTTAGAATCTGTGCACATTAAACTTCACATTCCTGTGGGTCAGGAATGTGTACATAACTTAGCTCCGTCCTCTGTACAATGATCTTAGGATTACAATGATGATTCTTCTTGGTGACGTTGCTAAGGGGCTTGCATCTACTTCAGAGCTTTTCTAAATTGTTGGCAGCATTTATTTCCTTTCAATAATAAGATTCATGGAACGTCATTCTATATTTTTGTTCTTTTGGTTTGTTTTTCCTTTCTAACATTCCGAAACTCCCTCTTATTGTTTCTCCTCAAGAACTTCAAAGAACTGATATGTTAGTGACCTGTTCTGTTAAATTTTGTCCAAGAGTGGCTTTGTTTCTTCCTCATTCACAGACTGTTTTCATTGAAATGGCAATTCATTGTTAACCCTTTGACAACGTTTCCCTGTTTCCTAATAGGAAAGTTGTTGTTTATAGTTTCTCCCTCATAGGATTTTTTTTTAGGGGGTATGCTGTTGTCAAGACTTTCCTTTGTCTGTTTATCAAAAGATAAATTACAATGTATCTTGAGATGGATTTCTTTTGGTTAACCCTCTCTGATATTCACTCATATTCTTAAATCTATGAGTTAATGTCTTTTGCAAAATTTGAGAAACTTTCAGTTTCTACATATTTTTTAATTACTTCCCATAGTTTTTCTCCTCTACTGAAATTCCAGTAACATAAACCTTAAGATTTTTATTATAGTTACACATGTTTCTAAAGTTCTAAATTTTTTAAGTTATTTTTTAAAATAAATATTTTATTTTATTTATTTATGAGAGAGAGAGAATGAGCATGGCAAGGCCTCTAGCCAGTACAAAAAAGCTCCAGATTCATCAGCATCTGGCTTATGTGGATTCTGAGGAGTTGAACCTAGGTCCTTGACCTTTTCAGACTAGCACCTTAACTGTTAAGACGTTGCTCCAGTCTGAGACTTACATATATACACACACACACACACACACACACATATATATATATTTATATTTATATATTTATATATATATGCGCACACGCACACACACACACACACACACACACACACACACACATATATATATATATATGATTTTGCTTTCTTGTAGTAACACCCCTGACAGAGGATGTTCTGATAACATTAGGAAAAGAAGAGGTAAGTCATTTATGAATTTGTAATAATCTCAAATAATTTATAACTAGAACTGTTTTATATTGGTCTATGACAAAGAAATAAGATTTTCTATAAGACTATTAAAATTATCATTTTCATATTTTAGGTAAACTGAATATTTTTAAAGATTTGAACCCAACTTTATGTCAAAGCTATTTCTAGTGTTAGTGGTTAAACTTGAATCATGAATCTAGTTTTGAGTTTTAAAGTCTCTTCACAATAATAAGCAAATGTAGTTAAATGACTATTTGCATATACCTAAGTAAATATTTGTGGCCCACTAACAAACTTGTTTGTTGAAATCTAGCCTCAAGTATGATGATATTAAGGAGTGATTAGATTGGAGAGTAGATCCCTCGTATATTGAATGAAGGCCCTCATAAGTGGCCAAGACACTAACATTTTATCATGTGAAGACATAGCAAGAAGGCATCTTCTATTAGGATTCTTCTCTTGTTAGACAGTACATCAGTTGGCATTTTAATCTCGTGCTTTCTAGTCTTCAAATTTGTCAGAAATAAGTTTTATTTTTCACAAACATATTGTGAAAAATGTGGAAGTGGCTTTAGGACTAGGTAATTGATAATTTGATGAGGATGCCTGAAAAGGTCATGCCATGAGAACTTTAAAGGCATTTCTGGTGATGACTCAGAAGAGAGAAAGGCAATAGAAAAAGCCTGAATTTTATTACAGAGTGCTTTAGTAATCCTTAACAAATTGTTAGTGGGAATACGCTGGATTTAATTAGCTGACATCACAGTGATCCTCTTGTCTCAACCTCCTGAGCGCTGGGTGTAAGCTACCACCCAGCTATGTAATACATATCTTTAACTTATCACTGACTGAAATTGAAAGTTGGTGGAAACCCTTTTCATTCAAAAAAAATGGAATGAGTTAATATGTTCTATAAAGGAAAGCATAGTTAATAAAGTCCAGAGATTATTGTAATCACATAGTCTTTTTTGTCAGATATAACATGCTTTGGGGCCTTTGTATTTATTTTTCCCTCTGCCTGGAATGATCACCAGGTAGTAACTTCATTTATCTTTTATCTTTTTTGTAATTTTTCATGGTGTGTGGGTGTATATGTGTAGAGGCCAAGGGAGAATACCAGTCTTTTGTGTTATTTCCCTGATACTGAGTCCTCACAGAACTTGGAGTTCCTGCTGCTTTTCTCGGCTAGACTGGCTGAGTAGTGAGCCTCAGCATTCCTCTTGTCTCTGCCTCCTCAGTGCTGGGTTATATTCATGTGCAGCATCCCCTGCTTTTTATATGAATGTGGTGATCCAAGCTAGGCCTCTATGCTTGTGCAGCAAGTGCTCTTACCCACAGAACCATCTCCAGTCTTTTGTCTTTATTTATCTTTTCTGCTATTAAGATGTTACCTAAAGAAAGAGATTTTTCTGTGTCTTAATTCCTAAAGAATCCTTGTGACTTTACTGTTATTTTGACTTATTTTTTCTTTATGGTACATGGCACATGCCACTGGCTGTAATAACTTTGCTGGTTTTTCTGGATCCCTGTTTTGTTTTCTTTACCTTTGTATCTCTGTATCATTTAACAATGCTTGCTAGCCAGAAGAATGGGTCAAATAAATAATGAATGAATGATATCCATTTGTCTGTCTCATGCTTGTATGTTACCATTAGAAAAAGGACCTGATCTACCAGATTACTGAAAACACTTAATTTAACTTCGGCTTGAAATTAAATATGTGTCTCAGACTTCTTGTATTTTATATCTTAATACTAGAATATCACCAAATACTTTGCACCTACCTGTCTTGAAAGTCTTCCTGGTAGGAATGTTTACTATTTTGGCTCTGAATTACATTATCTTACAGCAGGGTACAAATTGAACTACTGTTTAGGAACAACATATTAAGATTAAAGACTAAGCAATTGATTTGAATTATTTTGTTTTAGTTCCAAAAATTGAGACAAGATCTTGAAATGGTACTAACTACTCTTCAGTCAAAGAATGAAAAGTTAAAGGAAGACTTAGAAAGGTATATGTTATATGTATATGTTATAATTCCCTTCATTATTGGTAAATTTAGAGTTGGCATTTAAAGTTTTACTTGGCATGTTTTCTTTTGTTTTTCTTTTTTAAAGGGAGCAACAGTGGTTGAATGAACAGGAACAAATAATGGAATCTCTTAATTTATTACATGGTGAATTGAAAAATCAGGTTGGGACATGTTCTGAATCAAGGTAACTAATTTTGTGTTTTCAATTTTTAAAATAGAAACTTTTTTTTTTTTTTTTTGAGAGCGACAGACATAGAGAGAAAGACAGATAGAAGGAGAGAGAGAGAATGGGTGCGCCAGGGCTTCCAGCCTCTGCAAACGAACTCCAGACGCGTGTGCCCACTTGTGCATCTGGCTAACGTGGGACCTGGGGAAGCGAGCCTCGAACCGGTGTCCTTAGGCTTCACAGGCAAGCACTTAACTGCTAAGCCATCTCTCCAGCCCTACCTTTTCTTATTTTTTATGTTATGCTTTGTTATTTTTATTTATGTACTTATTTATATAATTGTTTATTTTTGGTTTTTCAAGATAGGGTTTCACTCTATTCATTGTAGTCCAGGCTGACCTGGAATTTACTATGTAGTGTCAGGTTGGCCTCGAACTTAAAAGTGATCCTCGTACCTCTGCCTCCCGAACTCTGGGATTAAAAGGTGTGTGCTACCACACCTGGCAGAAACTTTTTTTGAAAAGGTAATTTTTTAAATGAAATGTAGATTAAAAAGGAAGATTACATCAGAAATTATGAGCTTTTCCAGCTTTTAGTTTGTATAAACTTTAAATTAATTAATTAATTAATTAATTTATTTATTTATTTATTTATTTGTGAGGAGGGTGAAAGGAAGAGAGAGTATATGATTACGTCAGAGCATCAGTCACTATACTGTACTCCAGGTGCGTGCTTCTGGCTTTATGTAGGTACTGGAGAATTGAACCTTGCCCAGTAGGCTTTGCAAGCAAGCACTTTACCTGTTGATCCAGTTTCCCAGCCCTAGTTTATGTAAACTTTTATGAATGGCTTAACTTGTACTATTAGTTCTCTTCATGTTATAGAAAATACTATTTTTGCCATGTGTGGTGGAGTATGCCTTTAATCCTAGCACTTAGGTGGCAAAGGAGGGATCACCATGTTGGAGGCCACCCTGAGACTACATAATGAATTCCAGGTCAGCCTGGGCTAGAGTGAAACCCTACCTCAAAAAAACAAAAACAAACAAAAACCCACTATTTTCATAAAGCAAGTTATTTGGTTGAATCAAATAGAATTTCACTAGTTTCTGAACAAGTTTATGAATAACCAGGCACATGTGTACTTGTATATTATTAGATATTTCTCTTTTTAATAGAATCCTTAATGAGCTGAAAACTAAAATAATTAGCATTAAGAAATTCAAGGAGAAAATCTTGATCACCTTGGGCAAGTTTCTAGAAGACCATTTTCCTCTGCCACATGGAAATATTAAAAAGAAACGGGTAAGTTTTAAGAAGACATTCACGTAGGTTATTATATTTGAAAAATTGTTTTAGGTAAGTGCAAAGCAAAGTGTATAACATATCTTGAAGACATACATAAGGGTACATGTGCACAAATATACCTTCATCACCTTGTATTTACTAAAATATTAAAAGCTGCCAGATCCTTCAATAAAATGGGACTAAATATATATATATATATGTATATATATATATATATATATATATATATTTTTTTTTTTTTGGTTTTTCGAGGTAGGGTCTCACTCTGGCCCAGACTGACCTGGAATTCACTATGGAGTCTCAGGGTGGCCTTGAACTCATGACGATCCTCCTACCTCTGCCTCCCGAGTGCTGGGATTAAAGGCGTGTGCCACCACGCCCGGCTAAGGGACTAAATATATTTTATGTATCCATATGATGATAAAAATAGTTTAGTGTATTAAAAACTACCCCCCAAAAAAGAGTAATGTGCTCATAACAGTATTGCTTAATGTCTAAAACACATACAGAAAATCCATTAGTACTTGTGTCTTCTAGGGAAAGTTCTTGTCACCATTGTTTTTTTTGTTCTATTTCCCCACTGTTTCTTGGTAAGGGCTTCTGACTTATGGAATACAACTTCTCATTATAGCCTCAACTTTTATAGCCTCAACTTTTCAGGGAGTTTTTTTCCTCAAAAAAAGGTGTTATTTTGGGTGGGCCTGTACCCTTATGACCTCATTTGACAATTAATTACCTAACTAAGGCCTTATTTCCAAATATAGTCACAGCTTTAGCATATAACATTTTAAGATACTCCACACACAACAGTAGGATTTAATTATTATAGCACTAAGCATAACTATTTAGGAAAGAAGCATAAAACAATTATATGTTTATTGTAAGTTATGTTACATTTATGGATAATGTGAGTTAATTTATTTATTTGAGAGAGGGACAGATAGAAAATGGGCACACCAGGGTCTCTAACCACTGCAGTCAAACTCTAGACCCATGTGCCATCTTGTGCATCTGTCTTATGTGGGTCCTGGGGAATCGAACCTGGGTCTTTAGGCTTCAACAGGCAAGTGCCTTAACCACCAAGTCATCTCACTTGCCCTTGAGTTGCATTTTGTAATAAAAAAGTTACCACTATTGTAGAAGATGTTTCTATTACATTATACATTTATGAATCTAAATTAAATTATGAATCTAAATAAGGTTATTACTTTCAGAATTCTTCTTACATCATCTAATTATGACTTTGACTTTAGTTACTATGGAATGTTGCAAGTAAAATATAGTCTAAATCTTATTATATAGTTCAATATTCTGCCTATGTTAATTGTTGTTTACATTTCTTTCAAAGAAAAACATTCAAGAATCAACAGCACAGCTGATAACACTGAATGAAATATTAGAGGTAAGGAGAGTTTGTCACTTTTTTCTTTTGGCTTAGATCTAGCCATTTATAAAAAGTCACTGGTGAACAATTATCCTCAGACTTCAAAAATACTATTAAAATTGTTGGATTATTTATTAGATATTTATCAATGTATATTACTTTTTTCTCAATTTTTATTAACATTTTCCATGATTATAAAAAAAAAATCCCATGGTAATAATTCTCCCCTCCCCCCCACTTTTCCCTTTGAAATCTCATTCTCCATCATATCTCCTCCCCATCTCAATCAGTCTTTTATTTTAATGTCATGATCTTTTCCTCCTCTTATGATGGTCTTGTGTAGGTTATATTAAATATTTTTAAAATTTGTCTTTAGTATAAAGGTAATTTTTTTTCTATGTAGCGTTAGAGAGAATATTGTCAGTTTTTAAAAGAACATGAAATTAAAGCCTAACCCTTACTCATATTCCTTAAATTTGTTAAAGCTAGACTTTAAAAGTTTCTCATAATGCTATTTGATATTTGCATAGTGAAATCTTATGATAGAGTATTGATAGATTTTTTTTTAGGTGATAGCTTTCCCTAAAGTAACCAGGAATAACTAGGATTCGATATAAAGCTTTCCTTAAATGACATGTTTCTTTTGTGTTAGTGGAAAGACTGAGCAATTCCAGCCTGACGTTTATTTTGTTTTGTAAATGAGTATCCTACACATTTAAAAAGTTTTTAAATTTCAGCAAGATTACTAAGTATATTAAGTACTTTTTTTTAAGAAAATCTTAATATGGCAATCCATCAAAAAATAGTGTGGAAAATAAAATATTCAATGAAAAAGAGACACTAATGTGCCCTCAAGAAATAAATGTTGACAAATTTAAGAGTATTTTCAGGAAGCATGCTTGGATATAGAAGTCTCAGATTTGGTACCAGTCTTTCTTCGTAATGAATATGCTGCTTAGGAAATCAAAATACAGGTATTTATTGGATTTATAACCAGAATCTTTAAATATTTGTAGTTTTTTCACCTTACACTGAAACTGTTTTCATGGATGGCTTATCTTTTATATTCTCTTTAATCCAGGCTGACCTGGAACTCACAGCAATTTTCCTACCTCAGCCTACCAAGTGTTGAGATAGTAGATATGATCCACCATGTCTGGCTTAGGTGAAGCCCATGCTAGCCACAAATTCATGGTCCTTTACAAATTCATTGTTCTTTATAGCATTTTCTTACCGGCATAGACCACTACAATTGACTTTTTGCTGTTTAGTTTTTTTGAGGTAGTGTTTCAGTCAAGCCCAAGCTAACCTGGAACTATATAGTCCTACTCTGGCCTCAAACTTACAGGGTCCTCCTACCTCTGCCTCCCAAGTGAGTTCTGAATTAAAGGTGGGTGCCACCACACCTAGCTTGTTTTTCTACGTTAATAAAAAAGTCACTTTATGTGGAAAATATTAAAAAGTATTAACTGAAACACATGAGAATAATTTTTTAATGGCATGCTATAAAGACAATCTAAAACTTAGAAAATTAAATGTTTCTGAAGTTCATGTTATTTATGTTAAAGATAACTGGTACTTAAATTTATTGAAAAAGTTAATACATAATAAATCATTTAGCTCTTTCTACTAAAATTTTAATTAATTACAATTAGAAATGAAAAGCATCCTATAAAGCCTAGGGCTTCTTCTGTACCACATTTATATCCCTGGCTTAGAAAATTTTTAATTGTATTACAATAACAAAGCACTCTAAAGTAGAAGTATATTTAATTCTTTTTATAATTATTATAATAATTATTATTTGGATTTTTAAGGTAGGGTTTCATTGTAGCTCAGGATCACCTGGAATTCACTATATAGTCTCAGGGTAGACTCAAACTCACAGCAATCATCCTGCTGTTGCCTCCCGAGTGTTGGAATTAAAGGCGTTCATCACCACGCCAGGCAGAAATATATTTAATACTTTAACATCATACTAAAAGTGAGGCCCATTTTTTCCTTGCTGCAGGATACAAGGCTTGAAATGAGAATACTCTTGGTAGTTGACATTTTTATGTCACAAATTGGGATGATAGTGTGAAGTAAGATTGAAATTCTGATTTGGTAGGTTAATTTTATTCACTTTTGTATCACTTTATAGTTATATAAATTAGGTATTTTCTTTCCATGTTCCCTAAAATAATGTTTTTCACTTAAACCTTGGCCAGACAGTTCATTTTCTGCCCCTAGTTCTGACCTGATGAGGAAATCCCTAAATAGCTATGATTTCTCGTTTCAAAATTTATGAAGGAACTGGGAAGCAGGTGAAGAGGCAAAATAGTAATAAACATTTAGCATTTCGCTGCATTCTATAAAATATCGGTATTCAAAGAATTTTATATATTTATTTCTTGAGACAAACCTTTCCAAATGCCAGTGGACTTGGAGAAGATAGGTGTTTATTAATCTTACTGGAGACCTTCTGTGAGCTTTCTTATGGTAACAGCACTTTTTCTATTAATTGTTTTAGTTAGCATATGAAATTGTGAATTTCATTGTGACATTTTCATAGATATCTTTTTATAGTGCTCTTATTTACCCAATCCAACACCCTTTTTCATCCCTGTCTTTCCCCCTTTGTCCTCTTCCTCTTCCCCTCAAATAGCCTTTTCTTCTTCCATCACTTTCTATTTTTCATCACTGTCCTTGCCCTTCATACCTTTTTCTACCTTCATAACTATGCCATGTCATATATACATGTCATATATAGAGATACATATTTATATTTCAATCTTGACTCCACATATGAGAGTCAACATGAGGTATTCTAAGTTTGCCTTACATTGCTTAATATGACAATCTCTAGTTTTGTCCATTTCCCTATAAATGACATAATTTAATTTTTTACAGTTGAGTAAAATTCTATTGTCTATGATGACATTTTCTTTATCAGTTCATCTCCATTTTTAGTGCCTTAGAACCTAATAACAAGAGACCACACCCATGTGGCATGTTGTTTGGGAAATGCTACCCTGTATAATTAATTAAATCAAACACTAAAAATTTCTAAGTTTTGGTTGTAAGCCTTTAACAACTTTGATAAACTAATTGTAGATATTCTGGGGCTGGAAAGATGGCCAAGTATTAGGGCACTTGCCTACAAAACCTGACAACCCAGGTTCAATTCCCCAATGCACATGTAAAGCCAGATGCACAAAGTGGTACATGCTTCTGGAGTTCATTAGCAGCCTTGGTGTACCAGTTGTCTTTCTCTGCTTGAAAATAAATAAATAATTTTAAAAATACAGGTATTCTGGGTAAAATTAAAAGAAGTGATGATTGATGGTAAAACTGACTACTTTGAAGAATTACAGAACTATAAAATTGATGAATTCTTTTTCCTAAAAATATTGAGGTTCTTGTTAACTTTTTTCCGGAACTTTGTGTGTATTTTGTTGATTTTTAACCCCCCCCCCAACCATAATGAAGATGAAGCCTATGTGTGCTATCAAAGGGCTCTGACACTGAGCTATAGATTTAATCTTTATGATTACTTACCCTAAAAAAAGTTTTTATCCCAAGAAAAGTGGGAGAATTGTAAATGTTTTCTAACTGGGTTTAATTTTTTTTTTTCCTGAAGTTAAAATACAGGAATTTACTTAAAATTTACTTAAAAGCTTTTTCTGTCCACCTTAGTCTTTCTAAAAATCAATAAAGAGGTCAAAAAATGAGAAAAGAGGTCAAAAGTCTTTGGAGGGAAATTTTATTGTTTTATGATAGCTATGTAGACTTTTCACAAGTAACCTACAGTTTGAATGATATTTTTTCCTAGATTCTCATAAATAGAATGTTTGACGTGCCACATGATCCGTATGTCAAAATTAATGATTGCTTTTGGCCACCATACATTGAGCTGATTCTACGTAATGGAATTGCCTTGAGACATCCAGAAGATCCAACCCAAATAAGATTAGAAGCCTTCCATCAGTAAAATGATGGGCTCTTGTCACCTTGTAGGGAATCTTGGCACTCAAGAATGAAAAAAACACATGACTTTGATAAAGAGTTTTGTTTTTTTTTTTAAGTCCAAGCCATAGTCTGTGTTCCTTTTTTTGTTTGTTTTGAGATAGAGTCTCATGTACTCCAAGCTGGCATCAAACTCCTCATTTTCCTTCCTCTATCTCTGGAGTGCTGGGCTTACAGAACTGTGGGGCTGTGCCTGCTGTCCATCTTTTTACCTTTAAATAACGTGTATTGCCAACTATTCATGTTTAAAATGGGCATTTCTTATTAACTCAGTACTTTGGTGTTTTAAACTATATGGATATGAATGCAAATAAAAATATTCTAGACATAAAATATTTTTCTTACCTCATTCAGTATTCCTTGGAAATTTCTTTGTGAATTGATGATACTGCTAATTTTTTGTTTTTAAGCTTCTATTATTTTTAATACTTTTGAGTTCTATTTGATGTTTATTATCTTTATAATTAGAGTGTATAATGGAAAGTACATTTATTTGGAGAGGTTTTTTTTCTTGTGCTTGGAATTGAACTGACAGAAGCCTTAAGCATGCAAGGTAAATACCACTGACTTATATAGTTTAGTCATGGGATATGTTTAAAATTTAAGTCATAACTACTGTAGAAAGTTGTATAATTTCAAAATAATTCATTAAATCTGATCAATATGTATTTTCTCAATTCTATATCTGTTAAAAAAAATAAGCATATAAGAGGTTAGGAAGTTGACTCAGTGCTTGAATGTGCTTGCTTGCAAAGCTTGCTGGCCTGGGTTCAATTCCCAAGCTACTCACGTAAGCCAGGTGCAAACATGGAGCGAGCAGTGGCACAGTGTTTACAGTAGCAAGAGGTCCTGGCATGCACATGTGCACGCGTGCACACACACACACACAGACACACAAATAAATGAATAGCAATATTAAAAATTTTAATCGCGGGGGTTGAGGAGATGGTTCAGTGGTTAAAGACTATGGCTTGCAAAGCCTTATGGCCCAGGCTAAATTCCCCAGCACTCTTCTAAAGTCACATGCAAAAAGTGGCCCAAGCATCTGTTGTTCATTTGCAGTGGCAGGAGACACTGGCACACCCATAAAAACACATGCAAATAAACATTAAAAATACTTAAAATGAAAAATTAAATTATGAAAAGCTGATGTTTACAGCAATCACAAACTATATTGTAATGAGTATTATGTGTTATGACATATTTTAATCTACCCTTGATTTAAATTATTACCAATAAAATTTGTGAATAGTTTGTAAATAAAATTCTGTAAATCTACCTGTTGGTGCTGTGTTATCATTTTATAACTGCATAAGGGTTTTCACGTGTAGGTCAATTAAGAAAGTATATGCTGGGTGTGGTGGTGCACACCTTTAACCCCAGCAATTGGGAGGCAAAGTAGGATTGCAGTGAGTTCGAGGCCACCCTGAGACTACATAGTGAATTCCAGGTCAGCCTGGACTAAAAGGAGACCCTACCTCGAAAAACCAAAATGAAAGTATAAGACTTAGTCCTTATTATTTACTGGCTAAATTAGAGTTCAAAGTTCTTTAGTATCCTAAGGTTTCTAGAAGATTGCATGTGCTTTTTATAATCAGCTTTCTTACTGCAAAGTACCCAGTTCTTTGCCAAAATTCCTTCTTTTTAAAATTAAAAAATATATATATTTAAGAGAAGCAGATCAAGAGAGAACTAATGGGCACGACAGGGCCTCTAGCTACTGCAGATGAACTCCAGATGCATGTGCTACCTTGTGCATCTGGATTTTACATAGGTCCTCGGGAGTTGAACCTGGGTCCCGAGGCTTCACAGGCAAGTGCCTTAACCATTAGCCCATCTCTCCAGCCCTCCTTTTTTAAGTAAGCAAGTACTTTTCTACATATTATGTTTGTAGAAATGCAAATACTCTCATTTTTTAAATTTGGGGACAGGGATTTTTTAGTTCAGTTGGTGCAATACTTGCTTACTATTCATGATCTCTGGGGTCAGTCCCTACCCAGCACCACATTAACAAGTTGTGGTAATACATATCTGTAATATCAGAACTCAGGAGGTAGAGGTAGAAGGATTGGAAATTTGAGAATAACCTTGGATATAAAAGATTCTTTCTTAAAAAAAAATGTTTTGTTATTTATTTATTTTTATTTTTTGACTCAAGATATCACTGTGTAGATCCAGACTGGCCTACCACTTGCTTTGTAACTCAGGCAAGTATGGAAGTGTTGCTAATTCACCTGCCTCTGCATCCCAAGTACTAAAATCTCAGATGTGTACCATCATGCTCTGCACTAGGATATTTTTAGATCAAATGGTATATATAAAATGCCCCCCCAGACTACTCCTGGTAAATATTGAAGGAACAAGCCACCTTTTATGCCTTAAAGTTACTTGGAAGAGGAGATGGTTCTAGCAGTGTGATCCTTACTATTTTTTAGAGGAGGTAGAACTATTGTCTATGAAATCTTTTATTCAAAATTATAGGAAAATGGGTCATTTATTTAGCAAGTCTATTTTCCACATCCTGCTTAATTCATTAACCCAAACTTTATATAGCAAGATTGCTTGTTTAACTTTGATCTCAACTTTAAAAAAAAACAAGTAAATTATTCTTGAACTAGTCTTGATACACAGTCCATGTAATCTTATAGCCTTTTTAGCATTTTGTGCTTTGTTTTTTTTGTTCATTTTGTATGCTTGTATAGTGGTTTGAATATAAAATATCCCTTGTAGCCTCAAGTATTTATGATTGAGCTTCCTACTTATTCCCCAGCTAATGGAACCTTTGGGAAGTAGTGCATGCTGGAGAAGGTGTGTTATTGGGGATGGATCTTGAGGTTCATCCAGCCTGCTGAATGTTTAGACCTCTTACTCAGAGGACTCCCAGCTGCTACTGCTAGTTGAAGATGTGAGCCAGCTATCTGTTCTGCCATGCCTTTCCCTTCACGATGAAGCTTCCCTTCAAAATTGCAAGTGAAAATAAATCCTTCCTGACAGAAGCTCTGTATTTGGTTGGGTATTGTGTCCCAGCAATGAGAAGGTAACTGCTGTGGAAAATTGGTACCAGGAGTAGGGTTGTTGCTGTGATGGATCTGAACATGTGGTTTTGGTCTTTTGGAACTTGTTTTTGGAAGATATATGGAAGGACATTGAATTATGAATTGAAGCTTGGAAGTGCTGCAAACAGAGATTGGTGGGCCTTTTTTATTAGAGTTTGAAAAGACTTAAATGCAGAGAGACGTGTGTACTCTGAAGGCTTGGCTTAGGAGGTTAAAGAGGGGAAAGGATATGTCCAAACTTGCACTACTGGAGGGGAAGCCGCTTGAGTTCTGTGTGTTTCCTGAGAACTTGAGCATAGTTGAATTTAAAGTAATGGACTGTTGTGTTTTGTAGAGGAAAATATATATCAGAAAGATATGTAAAATACAAAGAATTTTGACACAAGGAAATTTAAGCAAGTTTAAAATTCCACGGATGGAGACTGATTTCAGCCCACTGAAGCTGCAATTAGTAGAAATTATCATTATTGAGGAGGGGCCAGCATGTTCTGCATTGGGACAACTGGAAAGATGTCCTGAAGGTGAATGCTAACCTATTGAAGACTCAAGCTAGTAAGAATGAAAATTGTTTTGAAAGGAAGGGCCCTGAAGAAAGAATGCTGAAGGTGTTTCCTACCCTCAGAGTCAAGCTTCATCTCACCTGAGTTTACAACTTTGGAGATGCTTACCCGTTACTAGTTTCAGAAGCATGACAAATGCAGGAAACAGGGTCAGTGAATACAACTGCAGTTCCAGGAGCCACCGAGGTAATCTGAAAGCAGTGTTGTAGTTCCTGCATGGAGGCACTGTACTACCATTTCATGGAGCTGTGAAGATGAACCATAGGTTGTAGTGAACACATGATTTTGGAGATGTCAAGGCCATGGGATGCCTTCCATGGAAGGCGGCTGGCTCTGGTTCTGGCAGCTTTTGCCTGGAATGCAAGCAGCACAAGTGGAGATTTGGAAACTTGCCTAAGCCTTTTGGTGTCCAGAAGATTTCATGTCCTAGGTGCCAGAAATGGAGTTGGATTTGGCATTTGTTCTTGTTCTCTCATGTTGATCCAGTCTCTCCCTGTTACAATTTTTTTTGTTTTGTTTTGTTTTTTATCTAGGTAGGGTCTCATTCTGGCCCAGGCTGCCCTGGAATTCCTTATGTAGTCTCAGGGTGGCCTTGAACTCATGGCAATCCTCCTACCTGTGCCCTTCAAGTGCTGGGATTACAGGCATTCGCCACCATGCCTGGGCTTTGTTATGACTTCTTTTTGTAATGGGAATGTTTATTCTATGCTATTATATGTTTGAAATATGTAGCAAACAGCTTCAGGTTTGATGAGATAAACTTCCAAATCAGACACAGTTATGGAGGAAGGGATTTATTGAAGCTTACAGATCCAGGGCAAGTTCCATAGTGGCAGAAGAAGCTGGCCTGTTTTCACAGGACCAAGCACAGGAAAGCACAAGCCATACAGCACAGCACACTGCATACCTTTAGATTGAAATCTCAAACCCACCACCACACCTTAAGATCCAGGCTGCAGCTGCTAACTACAAGCTAATAAAAAAAACACTGAATATATTGGGGGCCATCTATTCAAACTACCACAAAATACATTGGCTTTTATTTTTTTTTCAAAGTAGCATCTCAGTCTAGCTCAAGCTGGTCTGGAATTCACTCTAGTCTCAGGATGGCCTCAATCTCACAGTGATCCTCCTACCTCTGCCTTCCAAGTGCTGGGATTAAAGGCAAGCACCACCCCCACCCCCAATTTACTTGTGTTTTGATTTTATAAGACTCGTACTTAAACTGTCTTGAGTCTCAAGACTATGGATTTTGTACTTTTGAACAGTGATGGGATGGTAATGAATGCTGGGGACTTTAAAATTTAGACCAAGGGCCAGGGCATGCCTTTAATCCCAGCATTTGTGAGGCAGAAGTAGGAGGATTGCTGTGAGTTCGAGGCCACCCTGAGGCTACATAGTGAATTCCAGGTCAGCTTGGGCTAGAGCAAAATACCTTGAAAAACCAAAGAAAAAAAAAGGTAAACATTTTGCATCATGAGATGGCCATGAGTCTATGGGAACCAAGGTCAGAATGAGGTGGTTTGAATATAAAATGTCTCCCATAGCCTCAAGTGTTTGGGATTAAACCTCCTACTTAGACCCCAGTAGATGGAGCCTTTGGTAGGTGGAGCCTTGCCAGAGAAGGTATGTTATTTCCAGCTCACTGGGTATTCAGAACTTGCTCATTCTGATGACTCCCTCCCTGCTTTTGATACATAAAGATGCCCCTGCTCTGCCATGCCTTCCCTCATTGATGAAGCATCCACTCAAAACTATGACCCAAAATAAATGCTTTCCTTCCATGAGCTGCTTCTACTTGGGTATTTTGTCCTAGCAACTAGAAGCTAGCTGCTACTTTTTGTTTGGATTTTGTTTGGTTTTCTTTTGTAACCAGGTGAGGTCTTGCTGTCACCTAGGCTGACCTTGAACTCATTCTAGAGCACAGGCTAGCCTTGAACTTGTTATGATCCGCCCACCTCATTCTGCTTCTTGGGATTAAAAATGTGAGCCTCTGTGACTGGCTTACATTCTGTGCTTTTAAGTATGCTGTAGAAAACATTTATGTGCCTGGGAGCCTGTTTGTCTTTTTACTCTCAGTGACCAGAAATTTACTGAAATCTGTTAAGATTTAGAAATTGTTATTTTATTGGCACAAATACAATGCTGCTGAGTGTCTTGTATTTGAATTGTTGGGACCAGATGTATTTCAAATTTTGTAGTTGTTTTTCATAGTGCTAAGAGATTGAAAGTTTGGAGTATTTTTTTATTTTGGAGTATTTGCATAGACTAAACTATTTGAACATAGTGAATTTACATTCAGAACTGTTCCAGGCAGCATTAAAATTTTGTACTTTCTTTCTTTCTTTGAGAGAGAAAGAGAGGGGAAGAGAATAGGCATTGCCATGGCCTCCAGCCGAGCCGCTGCAAACCAACTCTGAATAAATGTGCTACCTCGTGCAGCTGGCTCCTGTGGGTTCTGGAGAATCGACCTTGAATCCTTTGGCTTTGCAGGAAAGTGCCTTTACCACTTAAGCCATCTCTCCAACCCTAAATTTTTGAGTTTTCTGATTAGGGGTATTAAACCTACAATATAAAATGTCTTAAAGGTAAATTCTAGCTTTCCTATTTCAAATGGTGATGGCAGTGTAATTTATTTTTCATATATATGTATGTATGTATGTATGTATGTATGTATGTATGTATGTATGTATGTATATATTGTTGTTGTTTTGTTTTGTTGTAGGGTCTCACTCTAACCCAAGCTGACCTGTAATCTACTCTGTATCCTCAGGGTGGCCTCGAACTCTGATTCTCCTACTTCCACCTTCTGAATGCTGGGATTAAAGTAGTTTACCACTGTGCCTTGCTGGTAGTATAATTTAAAAACAAAAATTTGTTTTCCTGTGGCATAAAACATCTTTAGTATATCTTTGAACATCTTTAAAATAACATTTCTTGAGCCGGGCGTGGTGGCGCATGCCTTTATTCCCAGCACTCGGGAGGCAGAGGTAGGAGGATCACTGTGAGTTCAAGGCCACCCTGAGACTACAGAGTTAATTCCAGGTCAGCCTGGACCAGAGTGAGACCCTACCTCAAAAAAAAAAAAAAAAAATAAATAAATAAAATAAAATAAAATAACATTTCTTGTTTATTTTATTTTGTTTTGTTTTTTGAGGTCGGGTTTCACACTATTCCAGGATGACCTGGAATTCACCATGTATTCTCAGGGTGGCCTCAAACACATGGTGATTCTCCTACCTCTGCCTCTGAATGCTGGGATTAAAGGTGCACCACCACATCTAATTCTTTAAAAGATCTTTGTTCTTGATTAATATGTGTGTAGGCATAGATAAATATGAGACTAAATTTATTCAGTTGGAAGTTCAATCTCATGAAACAGAACAGCACTGAATGCTATTGCATTTATTTTGTTCACTTCTGCATTAGCATTTTAAACTGCATTATTTTACTTGGCTTCCCTTTTTGCTTAGGTATTATTGACTGTGACAAGATACCTGAGAAAGTAACTTGAAGAAAGATATTAGCTCAGAGTTTTAGCAATTTCTGTCCATATGTTCTTGTCTCATTGCTGAGTCTGAGATGAGACTTCCCATTTTGAATGAATTATGAATCCATCTGTGTATTAATGCTTTAATGAGGTCCAAGCCATCTTGATCTAGCTGCTTTTCTAAAGCCCCATTCCTGATCACTCATCCTTGGGACCCAAGCCTTCAACTTAATGTGCCTTTAGGGAACTTATTTGCATAGCACTCCATGGCATTTTATTTAGTTTGCATTTAGTTTATTAGTTTATTTCTTTGTTGTTTTTACCCAACAGTTGTAATTTTTCAATATGTAGTTTCTTATCTGAACTTATTTTTTGGATAACTACTAGTAAACTATTAATAACTAAGTTAGAAGGAGTGATAAATGAAATGACATTTTGGGGTTTGTAATGAAAATATGAAAGATACGCAGTGTCTTTTTTCTTTTGGGGGAATAACTTCTCAGGGATGCCGTACACATGCTGCCACTACTGTGCCTTCTACCCACCCCCAGCCTAAGGGTGTGGAATACTTAGGAATTTAATGTCTGTATGCATATTATTTTTGCTAAAAATTTATACAGCTCATTTTAATTTATACAATTTT
Source organism: Jaculus jaculus (assembly GCF_020740685.1). Lineage (NCBI taxonomy): Eukaryota > Metazoa > Chordata > Mammalia > Rodentia > Dipodidae > Jaculus > Jaculus jaculus. Next base: position 12,344,680 of record NC_059121.1, read on the forward strand.
GTTAATGTATTTGTTGCCAAATATAGCATACAAAATACTTAATTTCTATTTTTGTTACAATCTGATTGAGAAACATGAATTATTAAAGTAAAAAGTTGTGTTTGTCAGCTTATTTAACATTTTGAATATTTTCCCTAGTTTATTATTTTGATCCATATTTTTGTCAAATCTCTTTATATTTATAGATACTTTAAATTTCAAATTAACTTTCAGTTATGCATAAATGGAGATTTACCTATTAAAGTTAAGTTTCATTTATTACATTTTGTTTATATGTCCCCTCGTTTAACACATGCTGTTATTATTATTCTTTTTTTTAATTTTTATTAACATTTTCCATGATTATAAAATATATCCCATGGTAATTCCCTCCCTCCCCACCCCCATACTTTCCCATTTGAAATTCCATTCTCCATCATATTACCTCCCCATTACAATCATTGTAATTACATATATACAGTATCAACCTATTAAGTATCCTCTTCCCTTCCTTTCTTTACCCTTTATGTCTCCTTTTTACCTTACTGGCCTCTGCTACTAAGTATTTTCCTTCTCACGCAGAAGCCCAATCATCTATAGCTAGGATCCACATATGAGAGAGAACAATTATTATTCTTATTTTTGGGTTTTTGAGGTAGCTTTTCACTGTAGCCCAAGCTGACTTATGTAGTCACTATTTAGTCTCTGGATGCCCTTGAATCATGGAGATCCTTCTACCTCTGCCTCCCAAGTACTAGGATTAAAGGTGTACACCACCACTCCTGGAACATGCTATTATTTTTTTTTATGTTGCATGATGATTATTTGGTTGTATCTTCTCGTTGTGCCCAGAATGTTCTAACATCCATCTTAATGAGTCTGTTTTAAAATTATTAAAGAACATGTTTTCATTTGGTTCATTATTTATCTGTTCTCTCTTGATATAAGAGGAGGGAAAATGGAATCATAAAACATGTTTTATTTATTAGAAGTAGAACAGTAGAAAAAGCTGAACACAATAATCAGAGACAAGAAAGGAAGATGAAAAGAAGAAAAGAATGGCAGAGGGAGAGAGGGAAAATAACACAGTGTGAATGGAAAATATAGATGTAACAATTCCTTTCAATGTGTGTGGCCTAAATAGACTCAGAAAATGTTTTAAATGTCTGGCTTACTTTTGTTAATTAAAAAAGTAAACCACTTTATTTTTATTTATTTATTCATGTATTTATTTATTTATTTATTTTGAAAGTGTCTTACCGTAGCTCAGGCTGACCTGGAATTCACTCTCTATTCTCAGGATGGTCTTGAACTCATGGCGATCCTCCTACCTCTAACTCCTGAATGCTGGGACTAAAAGCATGTACCAACACACCTGCCAGTAAACCCCTTTAAACCTAAAGGCACTATTAAAGTATAGGAATAAAGTCAAAATTTGTGTAGATACTTTTGTTCCCCTCAGATTTGCTTGTTGAAAACACAGCAAGAAAATGAAGTTCTGTAGTTCGGGAAAAGAGCCCTTGTCAGAAACTGATTATACTGATCAATATTCTTATCTTAATCTTTCAGCCTTTAGAAATTTGATAAAAATAAATTGCTTTGTATATAGTATTTTGCTATGGTATCCAAATCAGATCCAAACATGCCAATTAGAAATTTTTTTAAAAGCCAGAGTAGCTATTTTAATAGCAAACCAGCGTCAAGGAGGATGGCCCAAGATAACAAGGGATCATTGCATATTTGTCAAAAGTTCACTAAAAAAAAAAATAAATTTTTTTTTTTTTGGTTTTTCAAGGTTAGGTCTCACTCTAGCCCTGGCTGACCTAGATTTCACTATATATTCTCAGGATGACTTTGAACTCATGGTGATCCACTTTCCTCTGCCTCCCGAGTGCTTAAACACATGTGCCACCACTCCTAGCAAAGTTTTAAAAATAAACATGTCTCAATCTACAGTGAAATTAAGCCATAGGTCAAAAATTCACCTACCAAAAACATTTTTTTCAATACTTACAAGATTAAATTGCACATTATTCAGAAAGGTCAAGGAGAAAGTAAATTTTGAATTAAAAAGAATAAAAAAAACAATGCTATCAAAATTATTGAGATACAGCAAACGCAATGCATAGGAGGAAACAGAAAACATTAAACATATTCAAATATAAGGAATCCAAAATACGTAAGCCCCTTCCTTTGGAAGTTAGAAATAGAAGAGCAATTTCATAGAAAGCAGAAGAAAGGAAATAATCTGAAATCATTGAAACTGAAGCCAGGTAAGCAATAGGGCAATTTAATGTTACCAAAGTGAAATTGTACAAAAACATTAACCAACCAAAAGATGGAAAATTGTAATGATGAAAGGCCATCTCTATTGGGCTCATGAGCTTTATAAGTGCAGTTCTCTGCCCAGCATATTGATAATTTAGATGAAGTTAACTAGTTCTTTGGAACATAATCTAGCAGAACTCACACAGGGAGGAGATATAACTAATCTTTAGTACTATACAAGGTTTTATAAAAGTAGGTGCATCAGGACTGGAGAGGTAGCTTAGCTGTTAAGGTACTGGCCTGCAAAGCTAAGGACCCATGGGATGCCACCTAAGCCAGAGGCACAAAGGTGAGGCAAGCACAAGGTCACACGTGCCCACTAGGTGGCCTAGGCGTCTGCAGTGGCTGAGACCCTGGCATGCCAATTCTCTATCCCTCTCTCTAAACATAAAAATTAAAAACAAAAACTAGGTGCATCAAATAATTAATGAGGTTCCAAAACCAAGCATTGATCCCAGATTATTTTATTAGTAAATTCTGCCAAGCGTTCAAGGAACAGATGATGCCAATTTTGTACAATGTATTGCAGGAAATAGAGCAGAGAAAATTCTTTCTAGCTCATTCTGTGAAGCCAGCATTACCCTAGTATCAAAACTGGTGGGCTGTGGTGTAGCCCAAGTCTATGGAGTGCCTGACTGGCATGTGAAAGGAACTTCATTTGAGTTCTGTCACCACACACCATAGAAACTAGGTAATTATGTTACCTTTGCCCAGTTTTTCCCATGGACATACATTCTGTGAGGCAATATTAGCAAACTGAACAATGTAAAACAAAAAATTATGTACCATATCTAAGCAGTTTTTATTCTAGCTCTGCAAAGCTATTTCAACAGTCATACCAGTTATTTAAGTCCTGTAATAACTGAGAAGGGCTGCTGGGTAGGGCAATGGCCAGTACGTTATTCTTTTACCTTCTTATGTTACACACAAGCGGGCAAACCATCTGTCCCTATTGTCCAGTTAAGAAAGCAAAATTTGGCCAGCTTGGACCACACAGAGTGAGCATAGTGAGTTCCAGACCAGCCTGAGAAATCTCTGTAGACTGTCTCAAAATTAAATTTAAAAAAGCTAACCAAGTGAGCCAAGTCCATAGTGCAACAAAGAGGGAACTGGCCACGCACTTAACATAGCCAAGACAGGAAGCCAGCCCCAAAGGTAACAGACATTCTACACTGAGGTAAGCCCTACACCCAAGCCAGGTACACAGGCCTTCCCTGTATAAAGTGCTAACTGCACCTTCCGTACCATGGCAGATTGCTAAATAAGAATCTCCGGGGTCCACTAACCGACTAAGACAGCAGTACTCCTATGTTAGATTTGATTGATGTTCTCTTAGTCTATGTTCCCATTCTTAAACAATTTGTGTTTTGGGGTTGACTTTTGTCATGTGATATTTCTTGATCTATTGTGCTCTTCCCCCCCCCCCCCACCCTTCTGTCTTTCTTGGGGATAGGGCCTTACTTTGGCCCAGGCTGGTCTGAAAGTCATTGTACCCTACTTTCCTCTCTCAGATACCTAAGCCACCTCCATCTTTTTTCAGAGTCAATACTAGCCCCCACACTAATTTACCTTACATTATTCCCACTTCTAAGTAAACAAAACCCTAGGATGTTTCTATTAGCCTTGCTGTTTTACCCACCAGCAATTATTGACATTAAAAGAAGTAGTGTTGGGCTGGAGAGATGGCTTAGCAGTTAAGTGCTTGCCTGTGAAGCCTAAGGACCCTGGTTTTAGGCTTGATTCCCCAGGACTCAGGTAAGCCAGATGCACAAGGTGGCATATGCATCTGGAGTTCCTTTGCAGTGGTTGGAGGCCCTGACTCATCCATTTTCTCCCTCCCTTCCCCCATCCTGTCGCTCTCAAATAAAAATAAACAAAAAAGTTAAAAGCAGTGTTAATTTTATAGCAGAACATTTGTATAGCACACACATACAACAGCTTGGGTCACTTTTTGGTGTTATTCTGGGGTTACTATAGGAACCACACCTGGCACCCTGAACTCCAGTCCTGAAGATACCACCTCTGATTTCATGTTTATGAATATAGCATATAAGTAGAAAGCTTGAGCATTGAAGTAACTCAAAGATGCAAAATTCTCTACAATACCAGAAACACAAAACATTAAGACAGTATAATTTTTCCAAAAATTATAAATTGAACAGAATGACCTCCATTGAGACTTATGTAGATGAAATGCCAGACAGGGAATTCAAAAGAATCACTGTAAGTATGTTCAAATAAAGAAGAAAACAAACTCCTGAAGGAGAACACAGGGAACTAACTTAGTGAAGTAAGGAGGCTGAGACAAGACATGAGTAAGGAAATAGAAATACAGAAGAAATGCCAATCAGAAATGCTAGTAAGCCAAATAGAAAACTCTAGAAAATCTCACCCATAGAATGAATCAAGGAAAGGACAGAGTATCTGAGGTTGAAGACAAGTTGGCAGATCTAGAACATTCAAAGAAAGAGAAAGATGAATAGAAAAGTATGGGTGGGAATTTCAAAACACTGGGAGACTGAGGAGATCATACTTAAGACTTCGGGATATAGAAGAATTGCAGTCTAAAGGCATTGTAAGTATTTTGACCGAAATCATAAAAAAGTTTTTCTCCAAATAGGGAAAGAGATGCCAATATAGATATAGGAGGTGTTCAGAATACCAAACAGACAAGAACAGAAAAGAACCTCAGCTCGCCATATTACATAATTTAAATTACTAAACACACAGCCCAAAGAAAATACATTAAAATCAGTATGAGAGAAGCACCTAGTCACCTATAAAGGCAAGCCCATCATTACACACTTTTAAAAGCCAGAATACGTCAATCAAAGTTCTGAAAGACAACAACTGATAAGAATACAGCAGATAAGCAGAAAGCCCAAGCATTAAAGTAACTCAGGATGCAAAAATCTCACCATCATAATACATGGATTATTATATCTAGCAAAGCTATGTATCATAATTGAAGAAATAAGAGCTGTTCATAACTAAAGCAGGCCAGAGGAGTATGTGATCACTATGCCAGCTTTTAGAAAATGCTTGAAGGGATCCTTTGGACTTGAGAAGGAAAAGCACATACATGAGATAACAGGAAAAGAAAAACTATGTTCAAATAATAGGTGATGTAAGAGAATAACATAAAACAGCAAGCAATGCCAGTAGTGGTAGCACATGCCTTTAATCTCAGCACGTGGGAGGCAGAGTTAAGAGGATTGCTGTGAGTTCAAGGACACCCTGAGACCACATAGTGAATTCCAGATCAGCTGGGTAGAGTGAGACCCTACCTCAAAAAAAAAAAAATTATGACAAAATAAGAAGTACTACAAAATCATTAAGAATGGCAAGAATCAGTATATACCTTTCAATAATAACTTTAAAATTTTTATTTTTTATTGACATCTTTTCTACTTGTTGCAGATGATAAGCCATGATTTTCTCTCCCCTTCCCCACTTTCCCCTTCACAACTCTGATCTCCATCATATCCCCTCCTTCTCCATTAGTCTGTCTTTTAATTTAATCTTTTGCTCCTACTATGAGGTTCTTGTGAAGGTATTACTAGGCAATGTGAGGTCATGGATATCGAGGCCAATTTCTGTCTGGACATTTGCATTGTAAGGAATGGTACCCTTCCTTTGGCTCTTACATTCTTTCCACCACCTCTTCCCCAATGGACCCTGAGCCTTGGAGGGTGTGATAGAGATGTTTCAGTGCTGAGCACTCCTCTGACCCTTCTCAGCACTATGTTGCCTTTTGGGTCATCTTAGTGGTCATCGCCATCTGAAAAGAGAAGTTTCGCTAAGAAGTGAGAAGTGAGAGTAGCATTAATATATGAATATAAACATTAAGTGTAGTGCTTACAGGGCAGTTTGGTGAGAATATGTATACATTTATCCAGACAAAAGCAGGCTTTATACCCCTAAGGTTCATGACCTCCTCTGCCATAGGCTTTTGATTAGGTTTTCAGTGCTAGGCATGTATTCCCTCCCATAGAGCAGACCTTCAGTCCAATGACAGAGTAGTTGTTTTCCCCCAGAGCAGACTTGCTACTATTGCACTTGTTTGGTCATTTGGCCTATCTGGCCAAACTTGAGGCTTCCAGTGTCCACTGTATTCACCACTGATGACTTCTGTTTCCCATAGGGTTGCATACAGTCCAGCTTTTTCCAGCTTTCAGTTGGCTGGTCTACAGGAAGAAGTGTTTCTGCTCAACACCACCTTGGTTTTTCAGTGACTTTGCTGCTCAGGCATGTGAAGCCTTCAGCAATAGGGTCTTACCATCTGTTTCTTAAGGGAAACCAAGGGCCTTGGCAATAGCCTGTAATGTTTTGGAACCAACAGGGCCCTCCCTGGCCAACAACTCACTGGTAATAACTCTTTTTTAAAAAATTTAATTTTGATTTATTTATTTGACAGAGAAAGAGGGAGGGGGAAGAGAGAATGGGCATGACACGGCCTCCAACCACTGCAAATGAACTCCAGATGTGTGTCCTCCCTTGTGCATCTGGCTAACATGGGTTCTGAGAAATTGAACCTGGGTCCTTTGGCTTTACAGGCAAATGCCTTAACTGCTAAGCCATCCCTCCAGCTCAGATAATCACTCTTTATATCAGTGGCCCAACCAAAAGACTTGCAGACTGGATAAAAGGTAGGATCCTTAGTTTGTTGCCTGGAAAGAGCTGTGTTGCATGCAGTCTTTTGGGAGAGAGAAGTCATCAGTGGTGTTAACAGCAGTGGACCCTGCAAGCCTTAATGCTGGCCAGCCAGGCCACATGTGCCAATTGGTGCAATATTTGCATGTCTGTTGTGGGGGAAACCAACTGCTCTATTAATTGTACTGGCATGCTGTCCCATGGGAGGGAGTGCCTGCCTGGTACTGAAAACGTAGTTGAAAGCCTATGGTGAGGGAAGTCAATAATTATTATTGTCTCATCAAATGATGTACCATGCCCACAAAACTGCCCTCTAGCCACTTTTCAATGTGTTATACCCATATATTAATGTTATTCTCACTTTTGGTTAGAGAAGCTTCTCTTTTTAGGTGGTAGTGACTACTGTGGTGAGTCAAAAGTCACCACAGTGTTGAGAAGTGACAGTGGAATGTTCAGCCTTGAGACATCTCTGTCACTCTCCAAGGCTGAGGGTCCATTGCAAAGAGGTGGGAGAAAGAATGTAAGAATCAAAGGAAGGATAGGACTGCTTACAATACTATATTCCAGACACAAAGTGACCTTTATATTCATGACCTCACAGTGCCTGACACTATCTACACAAGACCTTCATAATTGGAAGAAAAAATGATAACATTAAAATAGAAGAGAGGGGCTGGAGAGTTTGCTTAGCGGTTAAGCACTTGCCTGTGAAGCCTAAGGACCCCAGTTCAAGGCTCGATTCCCCAGGACCCACATTAGCCAGATGCACAAGGGGGCACACGCGTCTGGAGTTCATTTGCAGTGGCTGGAGGCCCTGGTGCGCCCATTCTCTCCCTCTCCCCCTCCCTCTCTCTCTCACCCTACCTGCCTTTCTCACTCTGTCACTCTGAAATAAATAAGTAATGAACAAAAATATTTTTAAATAGAAGAGAGACTAGATAGTAGAAGGGACTCAGTGGATTTGAGAGGGGAGAATGGATGTGGGAATTATGGTTGATGGTTTGTATGAACCTGTCAATTTGTTTTTATAAAAGAAAGTAATATTTACTGGGTGTGGTGAGGGACGCCTTTAATTCTAGTTAGTCATCAGGAGGTAGAGGTGGAATATTACTGTGAGTTCCACATCAGCCTGGGCTGGATTGAGACCCTACATGAAGAAGAGAGAGAGAGGGAAGGAGGAGGGGAGAAGAAGGGAGGGGAGGGGAAAGGAAGGAAGGGAAAGAGAAAGGAAAGAAAGAAAGAGCTGGGTGTGGTGGTGCACACCTTTAATCCCAGCACTCGGGTGGCAGAGGTAGGAGGATCACCCGAGGCCACCCTGAGACTACATAGAGAATTCCAGGTCAGCCTAAGCTAAAATGAGACCCTACCTCGAAAACAACAAAACAAAAACAAGCAAGCAAGCAATATTTTACCCTTCTGGAATGTTCTCTCTTGGACCTTCAAAATCATTGCCACCTACAAAACCCCTAAGCATGTGCAGTTCTTTAAAACCTCCCGCAAATGACAGGTATAAGATTATCCCCAGCTGCACATATCCCACAGCTTCAAGTCAATAACATGCATGCTTCCAAACCATGGCAATATAACTTGATACATAGTTACCATAATAGGTGGAACTTCTCAAGTATCCCTGCCACACACCATTACCATCTTAACCACCATCTCTGGCAAAGTCATCCCTGGCATTGCTCTGGCAGTGTGTTTTTTTTTTTTTTTTTTTTTTTCTCGTTTTTCAAGGTAGGGTCTCACTCTGGCCCAGGCTGACTTGGAATTCATTATGTAGTTTCAGGGTGGCCTTGAAATCAAGGTGATCCTCCCAAGTGCTGGGATTAAAGGCATGTACCAACACACCCGGCTCAGTATATGCTTTTGCTTATTCAAATACTTCCTCTCTAAATAAAACGTTTATTTGCTGATATTCTGATGTCTGCCTGTCCTACCCGCCTTCACCTCCCTTTCCTTAGTAGTTTTCCGGAACCTCGGTACAAGCCTCCACAACATTTAACTCTTGCATTATGCTTGCCTGGAAAGTCAACACTGTGAGGATGATGACTGTTGTCATCAGTCATAGCCTGGCCTGTATGGACCTTAGTTTCAGTCACCCGTTGAGCACCTGTCTGTATAAGGCAGAGGAAAACACTTCCCGTGTAAGTCCTGCTAAGGCATGACACCCAGGTTGTGTATCTTCTCAGGCACTCTGTTTTCAGTCACTCTTTCAAATTAATTTCCATTTTTACAAGCAGAAGCCTTCAATGAGTAAGTTTTTGCCCTAAAGTCGTTTTTCTTATTTTCCTAGTGCAAACATTGCTAGTTTCTCCTTAGTTGCACTAACTAATTGTTAAAATAATTACAGATACTTTGTTCAAACATGAGCTGGCTGGATGTGGTGGCTCACACCTTTAATCCCAGCACTAGGGAGGCAGAGGTAGGAGGATTGCTGTGAGTTTGAGGCCACCCTGAGACTACATAGTGAGTTTCAGGTCAGCCTGAGCTAGAGTGACATCCTACCTCCAACAAACAAGCAAAAATACCTGGCAGCTGGGCATGGTGGCGCACGCCTTTAATCCCAGCACTAGGGGGGCAGAGGTCGGAAGATCGCTGTGAGTTTGAGGCCAACCTGAGACTACATATTGAATTCCAGGTCAGCCTGGGCTAGAGTGAGACCCTACCTTGAAAAAACAAAAACAAACAAACAAACAAACAAATACCTGGCACAAGCTTCTCAAAGAAGGAAGGGTTTATTTTGGTTCACATTTCAAGGGTTACTGTCTATTATGGTAGGGAAGGTGTGGGCAGGAACAAGGCAGCTGATCACATGTTTGTACTCAGGGAGCAGAGAGTGATGAATGCTAACATCTTGCCAAGTTTGTCTTTTCTAATTAGTCTGGCGCTCCAACCCATGAAATGGTGTCACCCACACTTACAGGTGGGTCTTCCCACCTCAGTTAACCTAGTCTAGAAAACTTCTCACAGACAACCTAGAGGTTTATTTCCATGGTGGTTCTAAATTACTTCAAGTTGGCAACTGAAATCAACAATCACAAGTCAACCCCTCATCAGCTTGACACAGAAACATCAACTGTTAAGCCATAACTCTCTACCTTTATCCCCCGGTCTGTTGGCTTTCAAAGTCCCCATAGTCATTAACAGCTCCAACTCTGTTCAAAGTGCATGCAGAGTCTCTCCTGAGACTTGGACAAACTCTTTTATCTGTGAGTACCAATAACAATGAAACAATTGACAGCTGGAGTTTGAGGCCAGCCAGGGTGGCAGAATAAGTTCTGGGTCAGCCTGAGGTAGATTAGACAAACAACAAAAAACCCATAATACTAATGTTGCAGTTACCTTCTCATTGCTGGCCCAAAGCACCGGATGGGAGGAAATGATTTAGTTTGGTGTACAGATTCGCAGGGAAGCTCCATTATGGCAGGAGGAAACACGGCATGGGCGGAGGCTGGGCTTCATCTCCTGACCAACAACAGATGAGCAAGAGCAGCAGGAGACTGAGCCAGACACTGGCAGCAGGGGGACGCTGGCTAGAAAATCCGTAAACCCGTCCCCCAAAACACACCTTTTCTAGCAAGGCTCCAATTCCCAAATTACCATCAGCTGGAGACCTAGCATTCAGAACACATAAGTTTATGAGGAACACCCAATTCAAACCACCACACCAAGTCCAAACAGGAGGAGTGGGGGCAATGCCAGGCAAGATCAAAGCAACGCAAGACAAACGAACCCTAGTAGGGCAATTCCCAGATCCTGCAAGTCTGTATCTGGTGTTCTGCCTTATCCCAACTCTGCTACCTGCAACACACATATCCCCTCTTAAGGCAGCTCAATCTCCAATATTTTAGCACCTTCTTTGCTGCTTAAGAGTTCACCTTCATGACTTCATGAAGTGGTCTCCCAGGGCCTCCTTGTAGGGACACTCTCCCTGCCACACATTGCTTGGCCTCAGCAGCTTTCTGGAAGAACTGTGCAGCCAGACTCTATGACTATCAATCTTGCATCCTTCCAGCCTACAAAACTAGTACCACATGCGATGCTGCTGCCAATTTGAGGTGTAGCCTGGTCCCCTTGGAGCACAGCTGCAGTGGCTTCTGTGTCTCCCAGGCTGACCTCTGTGAAACACTTTCCTAAGAGGTGTTCAAACATAGAATCCCTTCAGTTTAGGCTCTCTTCCTTCAAATGAATTTGATTTTGTTTTGTTTTGTTTTGTTTTCTTGAGGTAAGGTCTCACTGTGGCCCAGGCTGACCTGGAATTCACTATGCAGTCTCAGGGTGCCCTCGAATCCACGGTGATCCTCCTACCTTTGCCTCCCAAGTGCTAGGATTAAAGGCGTGCGCCACCATGCCTGGCTGACTGGATTTTTAAAAGACATTTTTATATATTGAGGGACAGAGAGAAAGTCAGTATGGGGCACCAGGGCCTCCTGCCACTGCAAACAAACTCCAGTTGCTTGCATCACTTTGTGCATCTGGCTTTACATGGGTCCTGGGGAATTGAACCCAGGCCTTACAAGCAAGTGCCTTTAACCACTGAGCAACCTCTCCAGTCCCAAATTTGGGTTTTTGACAGAATGGATCCCCAGTGGGCATTGGTTTGCTGTGAGGACATCCTTCCTGTTTTTCCAGAGCAATAATGGGGGTTTCTTAATCTGCTTTCTCAGCACCAGCCTGAATGCTATCTTATCTTGAGAGTCCTTTCACCAAACATATTAGTCTATTACTGCCTTTTTTTTTTTTTTTTTTTTTTGCCAGTATACAACAAAATGCCTCTAGCCTAGCTCCTCATTGAGTTCTTCTTCCCCTCTAAAACCTCATGAGCTGAGCTTTCACTGTCTGGATTTCTGTTGGCATGTGGCCATCCAGTCTCCACTAAAATGGCTTATTATTCTTGACTTACAGCACTCCAGTGCTTTTGTAGCCCAAAGTTTCAAAACTCTCCTACATTGCTCCTGCAAGCCAATTCTAACAGCCTGTGAGCCACACGGGCAGGTTTAACAGCAATTCCTTCCACAGTCAGGGAGCAGAGAGTGAGGTATGTTGCTGTCACCTAGCTTTTGCTTTCAGACGCAGCCCATGAGCTGGTACCTTGCACACTGAGGGTGGGTCTTCCCTCAGTACCTCCGTGAGCCTCTTGGAGAAGACCTCTCACAGGCATGCCCAGAGCCACTTTCATTGTGACAGCTGAAATTAACGTTTGCATTACATGTCTGGTTTTAGTAATTATAAGATTCATATATGATGGGGGAGCAGCCTGAAGCCCCAGGTTGGGAAGGGTCAAAATAGAAAACTACAGACATACTTTTCTAGTGATTTTTATACACATCATTTTTTTTTTTAATGTCAAAGAATCTAAAGTAAAGATAATCGAGACAAGCCGATTTTATTGTTTGGCTTTCTGAATTCTGATGGAACTGATTTTTGTTTAGGTAATGCATTGTGGTCTACAAAGCCATTCATTTTGTTAAACCAAATGAGATTGTGTGAATCTCCTTAATGATTTATTAATGAAACCGTGTGACTACAACATCTACTTAATTTACAAGCCTACTCAGAAACTTTTTAGTTTTGCCACTGATTAAGAAATACACACAAGGGGGCTGGAGGGATGGTTTAGCAGTTAAGTGTTTGCCTGTGAAGCCTAAGGACCCTGGTTCGAGGCTCTATTCCCCTGGACCCATGTTAGCCAGATGCACAAGGGGGCGCACGTGTCTGGAGTTCGTTTGCAGTGGCTGGAGGCCCTGGTGCACCCATTCTCTCTCTATCTATCTGCCTTTCTCGCTCTGTCTGTTGCTCCCAAATAAATAAATAAAAAATGAACAAAAATATTAAAAAAAAAGAAATACACACAAGGGGCTGGAGAGATGGCTTAGTGGTTAAGGTGTTTGCCTGAAAAGCCAAAGGATCCCCGTTTGATTTTCCAGGACCCATGTAAGCCAGATGCACAAAGAGTCCATGCATCTGGAGTTTGCAGTGGCTGGAGGCCCTGGCGCTCCCATTCTCAATCTCCCTCTCTCCTTCTCTCTCTCTCCCCCCTCCCTCTTTCTATCTCTCAAATAAATAAATAAGATATATTTTTTTTTAAAAAAAGGAAATACACATGAGCCAGGTGTGGTGGCACACAGCTTTAATTCCAGCACTCAGGAGGCAGAGGTAGAAGGATAGCCTTGAGTCTGAGGCCACCCTGAGACTACATAGTGAATTCCAGGTCAGCCGGTGATACAGGGGGACCCTACCTCAAAAATCAAACAAAAACAAAAGAAGTACACAATGTGGGCTGTAGAGATAGCTCAACAGTTAAGGTGCTTGCCTGTGACGTCTGAAGACCCAGGTTTGAGTCCCCAGGGCTATGTAAAGCCAGATATACAAAATGGTACATGCATCTGGGGTTTGTTTGCAATAGCTAGAGGTCCTGTCACACCCATTCTCTTTGTCTCTTGTCTCTGTCTCTCTCTGCTTTTAATTTTACATTTTTTAAAAAATATTTTGTATTTATTTGAGAGAGAAAGAGGCAGATAGAGAGAGTACAGAGAGAATGAGCACACCATGGCTTCCAGCCATTTCACATGAACTCCACATGCTTTCATCAGCATGTGGCTTTACATGGGGACTAGGTACCTGGGTCCTCAGGCTTTACAGGCAAGTATCTTTAACCACTAAGCAATCTTTCCAGCCCTATCTCTGCTTTTAAATAAATAAGAAAAAATATTTTAAAAAGAAACACACAAGACATAATTTTGGCAGATATTATTGGGTCTTCATGGGACATTTAGAGATATGTAATGATTTTCTTTCTTTCTTCCTTCCTTTTTTTTTTTTTTTTTTTTTTTGGTTTCTGAGATAGGAGATCACTCTAGCTCAGGCTGACCTGGAATTCACTATGTTGTCTCAGGGTGGCCTCAAACTCATGGCAATCCTCCTACCTCTGCCTCCCAAGTGCTGGGGTTAAAAGGTGTGTACCACCACGCCTTACACAATTTTCTTACCTTAGGAGAGTTTTCTGTAAACAAATCTGATTTGTGTTTGCAGAACCACAAAAAGGGGATCACAATAAAAGGAGAAATTCTCTTTTTAAATTTAATTTAATATTTTTATTAAGAACATACTTTGTATGGATACATCGTGTGTTGTTACCATCCTTTCTCTCCTCCCTGCCCCTGTTTGGCTCTCATCAGTGGGGTTGCTGGTATTCCCCATGGGGTTGTGGGTTATGCGTTGTGGGAGCAGCAGTCAGTTACTTGGGGGAGGCAATGCCTCTGGGTATGACATCCCTGCTTATGGCTCTTACAATCTTCATGCCCCTCTCTTCTGCAAAATTCCCTGAGCCATGGTGGGTGAGTTTTAAGTCTACTTAAGTGATGAGCTGTTAGGAGCCTCTGGATCTCTGCTTTGGTATGTGTTGACTGTCGTCAGCATCTGTCTCCTTCATCCTGGTGCTGATTGTCAGGCTCACCATGGAAGCAGCATTCTTCATCTCCCCAGTTCTTCTGTGGCTTTGTCTGGGTCCTGACTGAGATGTGAGGGGTGGTTTATCTCCTCAGGTCTCACTAACTTCTGAAAAAGAAAAAACAGATTCTCCAATGGAGAGTGAAGTCAGCATAGATTAAATTGGAAAGGCATTATTAATTTAGGGAGATTTTGGAAAGCATAATTTTTGTCTCCATAGAAACAAGACAGGCTTCTGTCAAAGCGCTTGATTACCTGCCTGAGGTAAAAGGTAAGACCCTATTGCTGAAGACACCATATGCTGCCATCACAGACCATGGAGAAACCTGTCTGAAATCTGAAATCTGAAAGAGACCCAGTCTCCATACAGTTAGCTCATCTAGTGCAGGCAAGTGCTACATGGGCTACTGGGGGAAGTGACCAACGCGTGAGCAATGGTGTGAGCAAGCAGGAGTCTAAGCTACTTAGAAGCAACCAGCCTGACAAGACGTACATACCAGTGCAATGGTGGCACGCAGCCTTGGTGGGTAGCCAGTGGCTTTCTGATTGGCTAAAAGAAGAAACTCTAAGGATGTTTATTTGAGCTAGTGAGTGAATGTACTGTGGAACAACATCTATGACAGTAAATGTTCCTTTTGGTTTCAGTCAGTTGAGAAATGGTTTTAGGATGCATCCTAACTGATAGCAACACTTAGTAAAATTGCACAATGTATTATTTAATACATAGATAAACTTTTGTACTAAACTTAGGTTTTAAAAAATATTTTATATTTTATTTATTTATTTGTGTATGAGAGAGAGAAAGAGGCAGGTAGAGAGAGAGAATGGGCACGTCAGGGCCTCCAGCCACTGCAAATGAACTCCAGGTGTGTGAGCCACCTTGTGCATCTGGCTTACGTGGGTCCTGGGAATCCAATCTGGGTCCCTTGCCTTTGCAGGAAAGTGCAAAGCCTATTAACCATTGAAATTCTTTAAAAAGTATGTATTTTGATTTCTCAGCAGAACAAAGTAAGCTAAATTTGCACAATGAAATAGTTTTGTGAAACTAATGCATTAAGGGTTATTTTCCAATTTACTAAAGGAAAATATAGTTCAGTAATAAAGGAATGGCAATGATGTCTGTAATCAGCAATAATAGACATTGGTGTTAAAGGAGCAAAAAAGACCATCAACCAAAGGTTCCGTAATCAGCCAACTATTACTAATTAAGACAAAATAAAATTTTGACATGTTAAACAGCAATCTTCCTCTTGCTGCCTCTTTTCACTAATACTTCTTTCTGTCACATTATCTTTAAACCTGGAACCCACTAATCTATTTTCTGTTTCTATATTTCATTTCCAGAATACTATGTGAATGAAATAAAATAGTATATGACTGTATGGGACTCATCCAGAGAAATAGAACCTCTAGAATCTGAGAGGATTTATTAGACTGATTTCTGAGAACTAGTGTATTAGTAATCATAACTATGAAAAGATATCTGGTAGCAAGGAGGAAAGATTTATTCTGGCTCATGGTTTCATGGCAATGAAACCATTATAGTACAGAGGGGAGGTCTGGCAGTGGGTTCTTGCATATACCTTGATTACATCTCAGTGGACCAGGAATCAGAGGGCCAGAGGAGTTGTTAAGTTTGACTGTAATGCTCAAGGTCCTCCTATGTCACCAGCTAGGCCCCGTCCTCTCAAAAGAGCACCAGAAGTGAAACAACCAAGCATTCAAACACATGCACCTGTGGGGAAATTTACCATTCAACCATGACAAACAAGGAAAATGCAGTTATAATTGCTGTCAGAATCTGGAGTCATATAATTGGCAAATGAAGTCTTGATCAGTCAATGTGTATGGTCTACATAATACTATACATAGCAAATAACAAAGTAGTGAGTTTTTTGGTGGGGGGGTTCAAGGTAGGGTCTCACTCTGGCCCAGGCTGATCTGGAACTCACTATGTCATCTCAGGGTGGCCTCAAACTCATGGTGATCCTCCTACCTCTGCCTCCCGAGTGCTGGGATTAAAGGTGTGCATCACCACACCTGGCTAATAGTGAGTTTTGTTTATATACATATGTGTGTGTGATTGCATTTGTATATATGCATACACAAGTACGCACCTGTATGTGGAGGCCAGAGTTCAGTATTAGGTGTCATGTCCTATTGCTGTCCACCTTATTTAATGAGACGGAGCTCACTGATGTGGCTGATCTAGCTAGCAAGTCGGCTCTGGGGGTCAGTGTGTCTCCACTCCTGAGTGCTGAGGTTAGAGGCATACAGCACCATACCCACATTAACAAGTTGGCTCTGGGGGCAGTATGTCTCCACTCCTGATGCTGAGGTTATAGACATGCATCACCATGCCCACATTAACAAGTCGGCTCTGGGGGTCAGTGTGTCTCCACTCCTGAGTGCTGAGGTTAGAGGCATGCACCACCATGTCCACCATTAACAAAGGTGCTGGGGATCCAAATGGGTCTTCAAACTGATGCTGCAAGAGCTCTGCTGACTGAGTCATCTATCCAACCTTATTTTTTTTTTTATAGCAAATGTTTATTTATTTATTTGGGGGGGGGGCTTGTGTAGAAGTCCTTACCCTTGGGTTGAGGCAGGGTATTTTGTTCACTGCTGTAGTTTGTGAGCTTTCAAGAAGTCCTGTTTCTGCCTCCTTCTCACTACAGGTGTACTGAGATGACAGAAACCCGCCACAGCTTTTGGGGTTTCTGTGGAGTCTGCGGATCTGAACTCAGACACTCAGTGATGCACAGCGAGTGCTTTATCCATTGAACCATTTTGAAACAGGATTTGCTTTATAGACCAAGTTGGCTACAAACTCATAATCACTCTATCTCAGCTTCAAGTGCTAGCATTACAGGTGAGCATGGTTCAAATCATAGTTCAATTTTCAACCTTATATCACTTTTTTTTGCAGGGGGGGGCGTTCAAGGTAGGGTAGCCTCAGGGTGGTCTCGAACTTATGGGGATCCTTCTACCTCTGTCTCCGAGTGCTGGAATTAAAGGTGTGCGCAACCGTGCTTGACACATCGCTTCTTTAGTTGATGTCATGGTTAAGAATGCCAAGAGTCTGAGTGTCTTCTCTAGGCTTTGATGGATTTTCCCATCATTGTAAAAACATGAGTGCAGAAACTCCCAAGTTTTTCTTTGTGACATGATAGTGCTTAATACTAAAAAAGAGCATAGGCATTTCTGTAAAGAATATGCTTTTATTCTGTTCTCTTAACTTTTAAAATTTAAAAAAAATTTTATAGTAGTTTCCCTCACTTCTCACTGGTACAAAATTAGGTTATATACTTAATATATAATTATATAGAACATATAATTATATTCTAGAACAATGTAGGTTATATAGCTAATACATAATTATATAGAACATATAGTTATATTCGAGAATAATCTAGGTTATATAAGTAATATATATAATTGTATAGAACATATAGTTATATTGTAGAACAATCTAGGTAATATAGCTAATACATAATTATATAGAACATATTGTTATATTCTAGAACAATCTAGGTTATATAGCTACTTCTACAGCAGTCCCTCCCCAATGAGCAGAACTACCATGATCACTGTTCAGTCCTTGAGGTTAGAAAGCTCCTTTGAAGCTTTATTGTTTTACTAAATTTATAAATATGTTTGGTGGGGTCTGTTATTTTCTCAAAGCGGAGGACTGTTTGATTCTGAATGAGTTAATACCTAAATTAAGACCTAATAAATTTAAAATATCAGCCATGTCAAAATCCTTCAGAACCTTCTAAGAGAAGGACTTGCCACATGAAAGAAAGGTGGAAGGAACACTAAGCATGTGCCAGTGAGATCAGGGAGGTGGGTATTTTTGAGGTCACATTGTTGCAGGTTTAAATTTTTTTAATTTTTTAATGAAGTAATTTGAGAGAGAGAGAAGGAGAGAGAAAGAGGCAGATAGAGAATGAGCGCTCAGGGCCTCCAGCCACTGCAAACGAACTCTAAACATATATTACCCCCTGTGCATCTGTTGCAGGTTTTGAGAGTAAGGGATCACTAAACACCCAAGCCAGTGGCTCTTAAGTATATCCTTCAAGCACAGCAGAAGGGCATATTGAACAAGGATTATTAGAGAAGAAAGTGAAAGTAAAGCATACAGTGAGAGCAAAAGTGAAGTAGAAACTGAGAGTGGAGTAGAAGAGCTCCTGAGAAGGAAGGGCTCAGGAGTGGGGAGCTGCCTAGTGACTTGGATTGGGGGTTTCTGTACCCATAAGGATGTAAATCAAACACCAAGGTGATATGGATTAAACTGGTTGAACTGAATGTAAGTGGGAGGGGGGCTATTGAAACACACATGTGTTAGACAGAGGATTGGTTACGTTTTAAAAAATATATTTTATTTTGGGCTGGAGGGATGGCTTACTGGCTAAGGCACTTGTCTACAAAGGCAAAGGGCACAAGTTCCATTCCCCAGGACCCATGTAAGGCAGATGCAGAAGGTGGCATCTGGAATTCATTTGCAGTGGCTAAAGGCCCTGGCGTGACCATTCTCTCTGGTTGCCTCTTTCTCTCTCAAATAAGTAATATAAATTTTAAAAAAATATTTGTCTATTTATTTATTGATGAGAGAGAGAGAGAGAGAGAGAGAGAGTCAGGTAGAGAGAGAGAATAGGAGAGTCACGGTCTCCATCTGGCTTATGTGGGTCCTGGAGAGTTAAACCTGGGTCCTTTGGCTTCGCAGGCAAGTGCTTTAACAGCTAAGCCATCTCTCCAGCCCTGAAAACATATTTTTATTTATTTGAAGGGGGTGGGAAAAGAGAGAGAATGAGTACAGCAGGGACTCTAGCCACTGCAAATGAACCTCAGCTGCATGCACTACCTTGTGCATCTGGCTTACATGGGTCCTGGGAATTGAACCTGGGTCCTTTGGCTTTACAAGCAAGTATCTTAGTTGCTAAGCCATCTTCTGAGCCCAGGATTGGTTACTTTGTATGTGTATACCATTGGCCTCCAGGTAATCAACATGAGTCAGGGCTTTTGACCTTTTAGTAGGTTAGGGCTTTTTGGAGTTGTTTCCGGACTCAGTTCTCTTAAAATCTCTGAGTCCTTTGGCTCTGTCAGGACAAACAGCCTATCTGTTTATTCCCTCTGGGCCTGTAACAGTGAATATAATATAGAGGCTACTTTATTTAGAATTCCAATCATTACCTATAGAAGTAGGAGCTTTATACAATGAAAAGGAGTTTTTTTGTTTTTGTTTTTGTTTTTGGTTCTTTGAGGTAGGCTCTCATTCTAGCCCAGGTTGACCTGGAATTCACTCTGTATTCTCAGGGTGGCCTTGAACTCACAGAGATCTTCCTACCTGTTGGGAAACTATTGCAGTATTTGGGAATGGAGATATTCTGTCATGAGACATAAATGCATAACTTGGAAGAAAGGTTTATTTTGACCCATGTTTATAGCCCATGGTTGTTTGGCTCCATTTGCTGTTGGGCACATGTCAGAGCAGGCCATCATGGTCAGGAAGTGTGTAACAGGGTAAATCTGTTCACCTCATTGGCCGCTAGGAAGCAAAACAGACAGAGGTCAAGTTGCAACATCCCCTTCAAGAGCATGCTCCTAATGATCTCCCTTTTTTTCCACTAAGCCTTACCTCTTGAGGCTCCCTCCTGTACCCAACCAGACCTTTACTACATTGGCCTTTGAGGGACATTTCAGATTCAACCTATAGTAATGTGTTTCAGGATTGAGCATTGATTGAGCAGAGAGGGGCCTTTAAAGTAGAAGGAAACTAGAAATATACAATGACACAGAACATAATGTACAAAATTACTTGAAGTAGGGAATGACTAAGTAAAGTTAATGTACAGATTTCAAGTAATAACCACAAAATTAACCACCAGATCTGGCAACATAACATACATGTTAGAGAAAGTTTTTTTTTAAGCTTCACTAATTATTCTTTCAGTTTCTTAGTGGTTGATAGCACATCACTTAATTTCATAGTGTAATTAAATTTTTCTCCTTTAAAAAATCATATTTTCTTATGTTTTTAGACTTCTTAGAGGTCTTTGTACAGTGCTAAAAAGTAGTTTGCTTTAGCATATTAGGGCCTTTGCCATTAGCTTAGTGATAGCCATTGACTTAATTTTTTATTTTTTATGAGAGAGAGAGAGAGAGAATGGGCATTCCAGGCCTCCAGCCACTGCAGTCGAACTCCAGACATTTGTGCCACCTTATGCACGTGTCACCTTGTGCATCTGGCTTATGTGTGTTCTGGGGAGTGGAACCTGTGTCCTTAGGCTTCAGAAGCAAGCACCTTAGTTGTTAAGCCATATCCCCAGCCCTTCTCTTCTTCTTCTTTTAAAAAAGATTTTATTTTTATTTATTTATTAGAGACAGAGAGAGGAAAAGAGAGAGAATGGGCACATGCCAGGGCCTCCAGCCACTGGAAACAAACTCCAGATGCATTTGCCACCATGTGCATCTGGCTTACATGGGACCAGGAGAATTGAACATATGCTGAGGAAGGACCAGGCCCGCTGGTTCCTCCCAAGAGGTCAAGGAAGAAGGTGAACGTTGGACGACTCAGAACCTCTCCTAGTTACCGGAGAAAAACCACACTGAGTTGGGAGTCTTGTCGAAGTAGGAACTCGCTTTATTGTTACAGGCGGTTGCCTACATAATGTTGAAAACGAAGGTGGGGATTCTAGGATGGGGGAGAGGTAAGGGCCAATAGTAAACTGTGACTATTGAAATGATAATTCCAACTCCTGTGCGGAAGTAGCAGGCAAGAAGCCATTAGGCGTCTTGCTGAGTCCTAGCTGGCCAGAGACAGGTCGCCAAACTTTAGCTAGGCTCAGGAAGTTCCACTAGGCCTCGCGTCCAGGCCTCTCAAGGCCCAACAAACCTGAGTCCTTAGGCTTCGCAGGCATGCGCCTTAACCACTAAGCCATCTCTCCAGCCCTCTTCTCTTCTTTTTGATGAGATATTATTTGCATAGTATAGTCATTAATTATTGATTTTACCACTTGTTTCTTTTGAAGCTTTTTTGTTCTTGTTATTTTTTGAATTTCATATTTCAATAAATTGAATAATCAAGGAAAGACTTTAAATGCATACATATCTTTGTACCTTTATGTAGTAAAAACATTATGAACAGGTGCTTGGAAGATGGCTCAGTGGTAAAAGGTACTTGCTCACAAAGCCACTCATATAAAGCTGGCTGATCATTCATTTGCAACAGTGAGAGACTGTGGCATACCCATATGCCCATGTGCATGCACACACACAAAGAAATAATTTTAAAAACAGGGCTGAAGAAATGGCTTAGAGGTTAAGGTGCTTGCCTGTGAAGCCTAAGGACCCTTGTTTCCCACTTAAGCCATATGCACAAAGATGAGGCAAGCACAAGGTTGCACATGCCCACTAGGTGGCACAAGCATCTGTAGTTCACTGAAGTGAGTGAGGCTCTGGTGCATCAATTCTCTCTAAAGAAAAACATATTAGGAAGAAAGATTGAAATTATAAGTTAACTCTAATGCATGAGTTTTAGTTCTGTTTGTTTACCATAGCATATTGTTAATTGAAAATTCAAAGAGTAAAGGTCCAGAAATTGACAGATAAATTACTATAACAAATAACAGCAATATCTCCCATCTCTTTGTTTCTTTATTTCTGAGGCATGGTCTTGCTGTGTAACCCAGGCTGACCTGGAGCTCAGTATGTAACTAATGCTTCTTCTGCCTCTGCCTCTTCAGTGTGTGATTATAAGTGCGGATCACCATTCCCCGCTCCCCTGGTAAATTGGAAGTTATTTAAATCAGACTGATATAAAAAATGATGTATGTGTGTATACCCAATACTCTGGAATAGCAGATGTTAAATCTCAATAATAATAATTAAGATTGACTGAGGAGATTGCTCAATGATTAAAGGTGCTTTCTTTATATGGCCTGCCAGACCAGGTTCGATTCCCCAGAACCCATGTAAAGCTAGATACAAAATGGACTTCTCAGCATCCACATAAAGCCATATACCAGGTAATGCATGGATATGGCATCATTTGCATTGGCAGGTGACCCTGTTGTATGCATATACACACGTGCACACACACATACATGCATTTGTGTGCATAGGCATGCAAATAAATAAAATTAATAAAAATTCTTCCAGTCTTTGCCTTATATTTTTCATTTTAGATAATTTATTTAATTTTTTTTTTTTCTTGCTAGGCATGGTGACACATCCCTGTAGAGGTAGGAGGATCAGTGACCTTGAAGCCACCCTAAGACTACATACTGCATTCCAGGACAGTTGGGCTCGAGTGAGATCCTACCTCAAACAAACAAAGACAGCATCTCTGTTGTTAGCCTGTAGAAGTCCCTCAGTCCTACCCTTTGGCCTTCACACTCCTCTTCCTTTGCTCGTAGTTTTCATCTGTGATATATACACATACATACATCTTTCATACAAAGTTATTTCTCTCCCTGTGTCTTCGTTTAGTGCTGGGATGGATGGAATTCAGGGCCTCTTATACTAGCCTAGTTCTCTACCATTGAAGCACATCCTAGTCCCTTCTCTATAATTTCTATTTATTCTTCCCTTAGTTTCCTGAGTGTGCTCTGTCCATTTGTTTCTAAAGACTGCTAGCAAACCTATGTAAGTAGTGATTTGTCTTTATTTTATAAAATAATAAAGAAAAAGAAAGTGGAGAGGCAAATATTGAAAGAGAAAAAGAGTAGTCAAAAATTTTAAAAATGGGGCTAGAGGGATGGTTTGTTTCTTCAGGACCCACATAAGCCAGATGCACAAGATGATGCATGTGTCTGGAGTTTGTTTTCAGTAGCTGAAGGCTCTGGTGCACCAATTCTCACTCTCTATGTGCCTCATTCTCTTTTTCTCAAATAAATAAAATAAATCCAAAAAATTAAAAAGAATTTCTACTGTAACAAAAATTCAGAGTTTAACTTAGATTTTTGTTTTTCAAATCATTCACTCTTGCCCTTTTTCCCCTCTAGTGCTAAGGACTGAACCCAGGGTTTTGCACACACTATATAAATGCTGAACTACTGAGCTACTTCACCAGCACTCATATATTGCAATTTAAAAAATACATTAGCCGGTGGCGCACGCCTTTAAGCCCAGCACTCAGGAGGCAGAGGTAGGGGATTGCTGTGAGTTAGAGGCCACCCTAAGAATACATGGTGAATTCAGGTCAGCCTGGGATAGAGTGAGATCCTACCTCGAAAAACAACAACAAAAATCATGATTATATCTCTTAAACATTTCCATGCTAACAGAAGTACAGAATATATTATTTAGATGACAATATATTTATGTAGGTAAAAAGAAATGAGAGAATCAGTAAATTAAAAAGATTTGAAGATGGAGGCTGGAGGAGATTCCAGTTACAGGATACAAAATTTCAGTTAGCAGAAATACATTCAAGAAGCCTGATCACATGGTTAGTAATAATATATTGCATACTTGAAAATTGCTAAATGTTCTTCCCATGGAATAAATTTAAATATCTGCATCAATACATATGATAAATAGTTTGACTTACTATTTTTAGATATATTTATATTTATTTTCTGGGAGTCAAACTTCACACATATTGGGCAAGCATTCTATCAACAGGCTACATCTCCATCATGAAATAGCTTGTTTTAGTCATTCAACCATGTTATATGTATATCATTTAAATCTTCATTAGTCAATAAAAGTATAAACATTATAATAAAAAATTTAAAAAGAGACTAATGAGGTGGTAGCTCCATGGTCAAGCTCACTGTGATGTCATTGGACTGAACACTGGCATCAGGCTGTGTACTTATTTATTCACCTTTCCGTATGACTATTCTAATTTAACTGAACGTTCACTTACAAAGTTTGTTGTGGGGGTGCATCCCTGCAATTCTAGTTCTTGGGATACTGTGTCAGGAGAATCACAGTTATGAAGTCAGCCTGAACTACATAGCCTGCTCTAGGCAAGCCTGGGCAACATAGGGAGACCATGTCTCAGAAAACAAAAGTTTACTTAAAAGGAAATATTAGAAATAGATCAACAGAACTAGGTGTGGTTGTACGTGCTTGTAATACCAGCACTCTAGAGGCTTAGGCAGGAGGATCAATGTGAGTTTGAGGACATCCTGACAGACCTTGTCTCAGGGAAAGAAAGGCAAGATGTTTAGGGTTCATTGGGTATTCAAAGGTGAACAGACGCTAATAGACCTCCAGTAGGAGGGCGCGGAGGAGCAAAGCAGGGAATCCGCTGATTCCCACACTCTCGGGTAGCCCACCACTCCCCCAATCCCCTCAAGCAGCCATCCTCGCCATAGTCCCTGCTGCAGGTTCCTCCTGCACTAACCATAGCCAAGGGGACCCAGGCCAGCAGGCTAATGTAGCTCCTCACATGCCTCCGAATGCCATCCAGCGGACCCAGGCCAGCAGGCTAGCTTTGCCCCAGGGAACCTCCATGTGTGAATGCCATTCCACTTGCTGCCACCCCCACCCCCATACACAGACCCAGCTCAGCAGGCTAGTGCTCCCCCCGGCCACCACCAGCGACCTTCACAAGCTACTGCCCCTCTGTGTGCAGACCCAGGTCAGCAGGCTAGAGTTCCCTGCTCCCTAGGCTCTCCTACCACAGGGGACCTCCATATCCTCTGCCCCTGTGTGTCACCTGACCCACAGCAGTCCCATATCCCGGCCCTGCCCTATCACAGGGCCCAGCAGTCCTATCCACCCCCTGCTGAGGGTTCCAAAGGACCCTCTGCCCCATCCCTTCACCTTTAGTGTTGCAGAACCACCACACATTCCCATCCTCCCCCCTCCACAGCCTAACCATAACACAAGTCTGCTTTGTCCCATTCCCGTTGCCCCCTATCCCCTCAGGCTACCTGACCATGCAGTCCCATATCCCAAATCATGGAACAACAAGCCCCTTCATCAGGTCCCCAGGCCCTCACCAGAGCCTCATGGGCTCCTTCCCTCTGAGCAGGAAAGCCCCATTACCATCAAAGAACATAAAAGGGAATAATCACTGAAGACACTTCAAGGGTAGATTACAGCTTCCTCCTAAATTAAATAAGACTCCTACACTGTGATGGGCAGACCACAGCGCAAAAGAAATAACATGAAAAATCAAATGCAAGTAAATCCAACAAGATTGCCCAGTCCCACAATGGATGTCTCTAATCAAAACATAGAAGAGACAATAGGAACCCAAAAACTGAAGATACAAGCTATGCAAACCTAACCAAGCAAATAGCAGAACTTGTAGAAAAGCAACAAAGGGCCAACAACCATATTAATGCTGCCCTCACTATATTAGACATAATAGAAAAGAACCAGGAATGGTTCCAAAGACAGTTAACTTATCTGATCTTTGGGGGGAGGAAGGACTTCAATAACCAGCTGGCTAGGCTCAATGAAGACATAAAGAAATACAAGGGTGAATTCCAAGAAGCATTAATAAAATCAGAAAATGATGTGAAAAGGGAACTCCACAGAGGGATGGAAACTATATATACAAAGCAGTATTGCTGGGTGTGGTGCCACATGCCTTTAATCCCAGAAATCAGGAGGCGGAGGTAGGAGGATCCCTATGAATTTGAGTCTACCCTGAGGCTATATAGTGAATTCCAGATCAGCCTGAGCTAGAGCAAGACCCTACCTCGAAAAAACAACAACAAAAAAATAAATAAATAAATAAAAATAAAAGCCCAAAACTCTATAGAAACTCTTAAGAATAGAGTCAGGGGCTGGAGAGATGACTTAGTGGTTAAGGTGTTTGCTAGCAAAGCCAAAGGATCCCAGTTCTATTCTCCCAGACCCATGTAAACCAGATGCACAAGGGGGCATGTGCATCTGGAGTTTGTTTGCAGGGCCTGGAGGCCCTGGCATACCCATTCTCTCTCTCTCTTTCACTCTCAAATAAATAAAAATAAACAATTAAAAAAAAAAAAGAATAGAGTCATCCATCTGGAGGATAGAAACTCATAACTGGAAGACAAAAGAGAAGAAACAGTTTGTAAGTACAAAAGTAAGTTTCAATAAGTTAAAAAATAATTCTGAACAGAATATGAGGGAACTGTGGGATACACTTAAACATCCCAACATGCAGATCATAGGAATACCAGAAGGGAAAGAAATTCAGACCAAAGGCATGGAGAACTTATTCAACAAAATTATCAATGAAATTTGTCCCACCCTATCAAAAGAAAGTCCCATCAAGTTACAAGGAGCTAACAGAATTCCAAACAGACTTGAACAAAGGAGAAATTCTCCAAGACATATTATCATTAAGACTCTAAGCATTGATATCCAAAAGAAAGTCCTAACAGCAGCTAGGGAGAAACAACACATTACACATAAAGGTAACCCCATCAGAATTACTTCAGACTTCTCAATGGAAACCCTGAAAGCCAGGAAGGTCTAGAATGGAACACTGCAAAGTCTAACAACCTATGGCTACACTGAAAAGTCTAACAACCCAAACTATGCTACCCAGCAAAATTATCCCTCATAATAGATGGTGAAAGAAAAACTTTCCATGATAAAACATAGCTTTACAACTATATGAACACAAAGCCAAACCTGCAGAGAGTACTTCTGGGAATTCTCCACACAGCAGAATCAAATAACCAATGTCAGGTGCCTACAAGTAGCAGATCACAATAACCAAACTCAGAGAAGGCACAATAGGATGGATAAGAAAATTAGACCCCTGAATCTGCTGTCTTCAAGAAACCCACCTCACCACTAAATACAGAGACCTCCTCAGAGTGAAAGGGTGGAAAATGATATTCCAAGCAAACAGAAATAAGAAACAAGCAGGAATAGCTATACTAATATTGTATAAAATAAACTTCAAACCAAAAGTAATCAAAAAACACAAAGAAGGCCACTTCTTACTTATCAAGGGAATAATCCAACAAGAGGATATCACAATCATCAATCTTTATGTATTACACACAGGTGCACCACAGTTCATAAAACATAACCTACTTGACAACAAAATAGAAATAACCACTAACATCATCATAGTTGGGGATTTCAATACTCCACTATCAGCAACAGATAGAACACCCAAATAGAAAATCAACAGGGAAGTGAGAGAGCACAACAAAACCATAGATCAATTAGACCTATCAGACATCTACAGAACATTTTATCCCAATTCCACAGACTATACATTCTTTCCAGCAGCCCATGGAACCTTCTCTAAAATAGATAATAAACTGGATCATAAAGCCTGCCTCCATATATTGAGGATGCTCAACATAATTTCCTGTATGATATTAGATCACAATATTGTATTGCTAGAAATTAACAACAAAAGATGCACCAGGAATCCCATCAGCTCCTGGAAATTAAACAACACACTTTTAAACAATATATGTTTTGTAGATGAAAGAAAAAATGAATCTGCAAAATTTCTAGAAATGAATGACAATGAGAACACAACATACCAAAACTTATGGGACACAATGAAGGTGGTCCTCAGGGTAAAATTCATAGCACTAAATGCCTTCATAACAAAGACAGAGAGATCCCAAATCAGTAACCTAACCATCCACCTAAAGGCACTGGAAAAGCAAGAAGAATCCAACCCCAAAACTCCAGATGAAAAGAAATAATTAAGATCACAGCAGAAATTAATGAATTTGCAACTAAGAAAACAATTAAGAAAAATGATGAAACAAAGAGCTGGTTCTTTGAAAAAATAGACAACATTGATAAACCCCTGGCCAATTTGATCAAGGAAAGAAAAAAGAAACACTTGGAATTATCAAAATTAGAAATGAAAAAGGATAGATCACAACAGACATAAGTGAAATTGGGAGAATGATCAGGACTTATTTCAAAAACCTCTACTCCATAAAACTGGATCATATGGAGGAAATGGATGAATTCTTGGACACAAACCACCTGCCAAAGCTAAACTCAGAGCAGACAAATCTCCTAAGCAAACCTGTCACACCCATTGAGATTGAAAAGGTGATCAAACCTTCATAGAACTGAAACCAATTTTTCTCAAATTGTGCCTCACAATTGGAGAACAGGGAAAGCTCCTCAACTCCTTCTATGAAGCTAGTATCACCCTAATTCCAAAACCAGGCAGAGATGCCACAAGAAAAGAAAACTACAGGCCTATTTCCCTGATGAACTTAGATGCAAAAATCCTGAAGAAAGTCCTCACAAACCAAATTCAACAACACATCAAAAGCATTATCCACCTAGAACAAGTAGGCTTCATCCCAGGAATGCAAGGGTGGTTCAACATACAGAAATCTGTCATTGTAATACACCACATAAATAAGCTTAAACACAAAAACCGCATGATCATTTTGACAGATACAGAAAAGGCCTTTGACAAAATACAACATTAATTCATAATCAAAACATTGGAGAGAATAGGCATGGATGGTTTATATTTCAACATAATAAAGGCTATATATAAAGCTCCTAAAGCCCAAATAATACTTAATGGGGAGAGACTGAAGGAATTCCCATTGAGATCATGAACAAGACAGGGGTGTCTACTCTCACCTCTGCTCTTTAACATTGTACTGGAAGTTCTAGCTCAACCATTCAGTCAGGAGAAAGAAATAAAAGGGATAAAAATTGGAAAGGAAGAAGTTAAGTTAGTCCTATTCGCAGATGACATGATTTTATACATAAGAGACCTAAGAACCTCCATTTCAAAACGCTTAAAGGGGATAAACTCCTTCAGCAAAACAGCAGGATACAAAATCACAAAATACATACAAATACATACAACAAAATACATGCAAAATACAAAATGCACAAAAATCAGCAGTAGCCTTTCTATATGCAAAAGATAAAGATACAGGGCTGGAGAGATGGCTTAGCGGTTAAGCGCTTGCCTGTGAAACCTAAGGACTCCGGTTCAAGGCTCCTTTCCCCAGGACCCATGTTAGTCAGATGCACAAGGGGGTGTACGCATCTGGAGTTCATTTGCAGTGACTGGAGGTCCTGGCGCGCCCTGTCTTTCTCTGTCTATCTCTATCTGTCTCTTTCTCTCTCTGTCTGTCACTCTCAAATAAATAAATAAAATAAAATAAATTTTTAAAAAAGATAAAGATTCAGAGAAAGAAATAAGTGACACTGTCTCATTTTTAATAGCAACAACAACAACAAAAATAAAATAGCTTGGGATAACACTAACCAAGGATGTGAAAGACCTACACAATGAAAACATAAAAACACTCAAGAAAGAAATTGAGGAGGACTTGAAAAAATGGAAAGACCTCCCATGCTCCTGGATAGGCAGTTAACATTGTGAAAATGGCAATCTTACCAAAGGCAATATACAGATTTAATGCAATACCAATAAAAATCTCAGCATATTCCTTCACAGAGATAAAAAAAAATGATCTCAAAATTCATATGGAATGGCAGAAGTCCTCAGATCTCCAAGCATATACTCAGCAAAAGAAACACCTCTGGAGGCATCACCATACCTGAGCTAAAGCTACATTACAAAGCCACAGTAACAAAAACAACATGGTCCTGGCATAAAAACAGGATTATAGACCAATGGAACAGAATTGAGGACCCAGACTTTGGGTCCAATAACTACAGTTGACAAGGTCGGCTGGAAAAAGACAGCATCTTTAAAGGATGGTGCTGGACAAACTGAATAGCCATATGCAGGAAAATGAAGCTTGATCCATGCATCTCGTCATGCACAAAAAATCAAGTCAAAATGGATCAAAGACCTCAATATAAGACCCAAAACTCTGCTAATACTGGAAGAAAAAACAGGAGGAACTTTCCATTATGTAGGGATGGGAAAAGACTTCCAGAATATAACTCCAGTAGCTCAGGAACTTAAACAATCACTCAACCAATGGGATCTCATGAAGCTGAAAAGTTTCTTCACAGACAAACATACAATCAGCAGAGCCAATAGATTACCCACAGAATGGGAGAAAATTTTTGCTGACTATGCAACTGACAGAGGCCTAATTTCTAGAATCTACAAAGAACTCAAAAACCTACACAGTAAAAAGTCAAACAACCCACTCACAAAATGGGGCAAAGAACTGTACAGGGAGTTCTCAGAGGAAGAAATACAAAGAAATATACACTTAAGAAAATGTTCATCATCCCTAATCATCAGGGAAATGCAAATTAAAACAACCATGAGATTCTGCTTTAGCCTAGTAAGGATAGCAAACACTAAAAAATCAAATGAAAACAAATGCTGGTAAGGATGTAGAGAAATAGGAACCCTCATTCACTGTTGGTGAGAATGTAAGATGGTACAACCATTATGGAAAGCTATATGGGACTCCTAAAAACATTGACTATAGAGTTATCAACAGACTCAGTTATTCCCTTATTGGGCATTTACCCTAGAAGCTCCACACCTCAATTCAGAGAGACTTGCTCAACCATGTTTATAGCTGCTCAATTCATAATAGCTAAGAGCTGGAATCAACCCAGATGTCCATCATTAGATGAATGGATAAATAAGACGTGCTATATCTACATGATGGAATTCTATACAGCAGTAAGGAAAAATGGCACAATGAAATTTGAAGAAAAATGGTTGAACCTGGAACAGATCATTCACAGCAAACTCACCCAATCACAGAAAGATAATTGTCACATGATCTCACTCATCTGTGGCTTCTAACCTGAATCTGCCCAAGATTCTGACATACCTAATAAGCATCTCAAGGACCGGACAATAGGGAGGGGTAGGGTGGGAGGGGAGGGCAAGGGTGGAGGTGGGGGACACAAAACTGGACCCAAATGTCAATGGTACCATAAAATTCTACATCCTAAAAGACATAATAAATGGCTTAGCCTTCACCAGGTCCTTAGAGGGAACACCTGAATCACAGAGCCTTGGAGAGGGTATGATGAAGGCTAACCTTAATCTCCTGTTTCTCTCTCTCTTTTATATTACCTATCTTTTTCTTCCTTCTTTTCCTTGGTGCTGACCTGTAATTCCCAGTACCAGCATGCAGTTCACATCCACAATGAGCTGTTGATCAGAGACACCTACAAGGTTTCCCAAAAGAAGACAGATTTCTGTCAGAGTACTTGAGGATCTACCAAAGGTTAGTAGTAAGACCCTACTGCTAAAAAGACATGATGTGCTGTTGGTACAGAACATGGAGTGACATGGCTGGAATCTGGAAGAGAGTCAGTACCCAGTTAGCTTATCTAGTGCAGGAAGGTGCTACATGAGCAACTAGGGGAAAATGACCAACATCCGTGTACGTAACTCATGGTCTCAGCTACTCAGCAGCAAACAACCTAATGTAATGCTCACACAAGCGCAACAGTGGCACACAGCCATGGTGTGCAACCAACTACTCTTGATTTGGCTAATGCATCTGCTCAGTGGAATGCAACCCATAGCTGGAGGTGGGAAACAAGTCAGAACCACATCCAAAAAAAAGCTTCCTCTCCACTATCAAGATCCTACCAATTTTGGGCTACAAGAGGGCCTACACCTATTAAATTCTGTCTAAAATAATAATGGTTATCCCATTTATCTGGTGCTGATTTCACTGTCCATTGGAGAATTTGCTTCTTTTTTGTAGATGGACACAGATCCTGAGGAGAGAATTAGCTCATTGCACCCCACCAGGGCCAACTGAAAGCAAGAGTAATTGGGGAAATGAGCAAGAGTGCTGCTTTCTTGGTGAACCTGATCCCACAAGGGTGAAGGAGATAGACACAGAAAACACTCAACTCCTACCAAACCAGGTATCCAGAGACACAGAGGCTCCCAAGACCTCATCACTGTAGTAGACCTAAAATGTAAAATGGCTCAGGGAAATTTGCGGAAGAGGGGCCAGAAAGATTGTTACAGCCACATTGCTGGGACATTATGCACAGAGATGTTGCCTCTTCCCCATAACTGATGACTAACCCCACAATGCATGACCCATAATCCTCAAGGAGGAGGGTCCTTGCAGAGGGAGGAGGACAGGGAGGAGGCTCATGATGGTACCAATATGGCTGTAAACACACTGTGTACATAACTAATTTAAAAAAAGGAAGGAAAAAAAAAGAAGCAACCAAACTAACAAAGCAAAAGAAACAGAAAGAAAAGAAAGTCAATCATTCAACACAATGTGCTGTGCAGGACACAACATTCAAAAGGAAAAGATTTTGTTGGAAAATTTGGCTATTGAGCCCATACATGGTTTGCGTATTGGTTACCTGCAGGAGTTATTGTTTCAGGGCTAATAGTGGTATAGCAGTTTATAGAGTCTAGCATTCATATTCTAGAAATTCAGGGAAGTACAGAGTGGATACAATGAAGTATCTTGGAGTGGTATGTAGAGCAAATAAGATGGGTCATACTTTTCAACACCAGTTAAAATTGGAGCTGGCTACATTGGGGTTTGTCATACTTTTTTATTATGTCTGACATTTTTGGGTAATATAACTAAAATGTTCATACCCATTTACAAATTTAAACTGCACTATTTCTCACACTAGCATTTTTTTTACTCTAACAATATTCTCAACTATTTGGAGTAGGCAAGGAAAATTAGAAAAATTTCATTACTCTGTTTAGACGCAGGATGGCACTCTTTGAATAGGTAATTAACAACGTCCTCTTCTCACTGAAAAAGTGGCTTCCTGAGAGTGACAGCTTTGAGGGAGCTGAAAAGATGATTAGTGAGCACTTAAACTTTGCTGTCTGTGAGAGCTGCACCTATCTGATGCCAGTGTTTGAAAAATTAAGAAGGGTTACATGTCATGTATACATTTAATGAATAATTTTGTACAAAACAGCTCTGTGCTCTTGTTTTTGCTATTACGATTACTGTGGTGAGGTGCATCCATCCATCCATCTCATATATTCTAAACACAAAGCCAAAAATCGTCTTTATTTAAAACTTGTCAGTGCCAACCACAGAACACATTCCAACGTTTAAAATAGGCATCCCGCCAGATACTATTGATTAAAGTCAAAATGAGGACCATCAACTGTGGTCAAGATGCTATTTAGCCTTCCAGCTGCTGAGGAAGCATTGAATAATTGTACTGTTGGGCATTCTCAATCTGATTCGTGACTTTTTTTTTTAAGCCAACTATTCATGGATTCACCGGAAGAATTACACCTACTACCTCCGGCGTAGGAAGGCAAAAAGAAAAATCAAATGGACAATAACGTTAGCAGAAGCTAGAAATTTAAGAGCCGGTATTTAGAAAGTTTCCTCCTACTCCTTGTCCTCCTCCTCTTCCTCTTCCCTCGGGTCCAATTCCCTGTGCAGGTTTCTGTCCATCGGAAATTGAGTCGGTGTCAACTAAGGACTGGAATTTCAAAGCTTGGTCCGGTCTCCCCCTCCCCCTCCTCGGAAACTGAACCACCTCCCTTACCCTGCCCTCACGCTGCAGAGCTCACCGCTGAAAGGCAAAACATTTTGTCGGGAGCTGTTTTCACTGTGTGTGTGTGTGTGTGTGTGTTTTTTTTTTTTTCTTTCCTGTTTCCGATGTGTGTACCAGACTCTTGTTTGCTTGCTTTAGGACTTGGAGAGCATGTTGGGTCTCTGCAAGTGGGGATGCTGGCGGCTTTTCTCCCTCGCATCAAATGAAAGTGAAAGCGCTACATTGAGTGGCATTGTATCCATCCATATCCCCTAAGGCTGGACCGACTGGCAGCTGGGTGGGGGGAGGAGAGGATGGTGGATGGGGTCGGTGGGCTTGGAAAACACGAAGAACCAGTTTGGAGGGTGTGTTTGTTTATGCTGACCTCGCCGAGGGCTCCTGGATGTCGTCCTCGTCTCCCACCCTTGTTTGGGGGAGGGGCTGATTTCAGATTTATTTCCCCTTGGGGAGGGCCGTCGTTAAGTTTCATTCAATGCACACTGACTTTGAAAATAAGACACCTCACTTTCCCGGCTGCAGTCGTAACACACCACGCAGTGTCGCTCTCATCGGGAGATACCGCAACCTTTCTCTCCCCACCCCCGCCTCCCTCCCCCCGCCCCGGTTTTGTTTTGGTTTGTTTTTCTTTTAAAAAGCCCCACATAACCTGAAGTCGATAGTCACATGAAAACGTGCAGATCTCAGTTTACATTAGCGTTCGCTTTTTTTTCTTTTTTCTTTTTTCTTTTTTTTTTTTTCTGGTGGTTAATCTCACTGGAAGTATCCAACACACAGGCGTTTTCTACGCATGTCTCGAAAATCTGCCTTCTCCATTGATCTAAAGTTTGCTGTCTAAAGACAGCAAGTGTCTCTGTGCATTTTTAAAAAACATTTTTAGTGCAAGGACTTAGAAAACACACAGAGAACGACACCGAAGATCTTAAGGGTGACACTTGTCTGTCTAAAGTGATTCTTCTCCCTTTCTTCTTATTTCCTCCCAAGAAACAGTCATCACAAACTGGGCAAGACTTTCAAAAAGCGGTTTGGAAGGGGGGGAGGAGGGAGGCGGAGTGGGTTAGGGGAGAGAGGTTAGAGGGCCGGAGCCTCTCATTCACAGGGTGGAAAAGTTGACATTGTCTAAGCCCTTCTGAATGGCTGGTAGTCGGTTACCCCGATTGTACCTCTACCTCCCCTCCCCCTCCACGTGACGACCCAGGACACATGCGCACCCGACGCAGCCCAGGCACATCTGCAGACTGACGTCAGTTTGTTCTGCCTCTGAGGGAAAAGCTGCCAAAATTTTCTTCTGCTGCAATTGAAGTTGGCTGGGGGCCGGTAGTGAGCTCTAGGACTACTTCAACAAAACTCTGCTGCCCTTCCCGCTCCTCTGGTCTCCTTTTCTCCTGATACCTTTGATGCTCTGCACATGTGATTTGCATAGCAAAGGCACTAAGCTGTCCAGGAAGAGAGGGCACCACTTCCACCCCCCAATAAGCCTTTCCACCCTTCTTTTCTTTCTTTTTTCCTTTCCTGTTTTTAGGGGGGCGGGTGGAGGGAAGGAGAGAAAGGAGGTTTTTGCAAAGGCATATCTCAGGTTGATAGCCTTGGATGTATGTATTGAAGGCATCTTTTTTTTTTTTTTTTTTTTACACCCCTGCCAAATCGGAAAGTCTGTTCTCTAAAGCTCGGGTTAGCTAGACTATAGGGTTTTATTCTGGCTGCAGAATAACTGGCTGGTGTGGCTTTGCAAAGGGGGGCAAAAAGAAAAAAAAAAAAGAGACAGGAGAGGGAGTACGTGAATCGTCCAGTGCGATCTCTATTGTTTGAGACTTACTTTTTATCAGAATTTGAAGATGAACACGGTAAGGAAGACTTCACAATATTCAATGAAACCTTAAAAAAAAAAAAACTTTTGCTTTGCTTGTCTTCCGAGTAACGCTTAGAAATCTCTCTCACTCTGTGTGTGTCTATCTTTCCTTCTGTGCCTCTCTCTCTCTCCTTTTTCTCTGTTTTATGGCAAGAAGTGAGCTTGACTGAACTCATTTTACAGATAGAAAATCTTTTTACTCTAGACTAATCGGGGGTTGTAGAAGTCTGGGGCATGTAAATATTTCATGATGTGAAAAATACATTTATTATATGACTATCCATGTTTTGTGGAGTAGACTTGATTTTGATTAGTGTGGTCTTTTAACTAATCACCAAATAGTGATGGAGAGAGTAATAATGTGTGCATTTTAAACTGATTTCCATTTTCATGAAGGAAAGCCTTCTGCATTTTATAGTTTCATGCCAGTGTCTTTAGTGTTCAGACAAGTGCATATTTTATGCCTGGGCTCAGAGGGTAGCAATAATATGCTAGCTGTAGCATTGATGCTCAAGGATATGTTAAGCTCTTAATAGGCTAATCAAAGAGATGGAAGCGTGTGGTTTTGATTTACTTTTGGCCACTTGGGAAATGCTAGACTCATAACCCTCTGGAGCCTTGTTTATCAGGATAGGTCTGTATACATGGTATACGGGGACTTGAGTTCAGGGCTTGAGGAGGGAGAGCAAGATTGGTGGAGAGTGTTGGAAAAAAAATTTCTGATAATGTGTGCTATAATTTATGTCTTTGATAATTCTTGCCCTGGTGCTAGAGGGAAAGAGAGCAAGGCGAGAGTGAGAGTTGGAGCATACTGAGAGGGAACAAGAGAGTGAGTTTCTTACTCTTGTTTTTATTTGAGCTGCCGGTGCAACGCGTTTGGGCCAAATGCCAACTGTCTGGGTCACACGCGTTTTATCCAAATAGATTTAGCGCTGCTGTCTGGAAATGGGCTGCTGAATGTTAACTTTAGGATCAACTCAACCAGGGCAGCTCAGACTGTTACCCTCTGTCTGGATGAAGTGGAATGGGGGGTGTGGGGGGGTGAGGGTGTGTAGGGCAGGGCAGGAAAGGGGAAATTAAACCGGTGCTTGGAACTTTTAAAAAAGATGCTGAATGTAATTTTTATCTTATTCTTTATTTTTTTTGGTTCATATTTCTGGATTAATTTTCTTTTCTTTCTTTTTAAAATGTTTACATTTGTTAAATGTTCAAGAGTGGAATTAGCAGACCTTAGAATTCATGATAGGGGAAAATATTACATAAAACTGTTGTAGTTGAAGGAAACTGAGAAAATTAATTATGAAGATAATTGTTTTCTTGTGTTTTCACCAAAGTGGTGGCTGCAGTCTGGCTTATATTAATTTAGTGCTTACACGTGACTGCTGGTGTTTGAGATTTTTCGAGTGGCACATTAAGGCAAATAAGTTGATCTCAAACAAATTAAATTCATTCATTTATCACAAATGGCAGCAAATGAAATCTGTGTAGTGGTATTAGCATTTTTGTGATTCCCATGAGGGAAACTTTTTAGTCTGTAATACCTGCAATACTTCAAATACTTTTTTATGTTTGGGGTGATACCTCCAACATTAATTTCTACACTGTCTATTCTTACCACATCATTTCCTTAGCAGTCACTTGCAGCTACTAGTGTGGTTTTGGATGGGCCTGTGTGCTGAATTTGCTGTTGTGTTCCTAGTGACAGAATAAAAATGTTATTTTATTAAGGAGAGTTAGTAGCAGTTTTGGAATTTTTGTGGGGAGGGGCCAAGAGGGAAATGCAGACAACACTCTTAGTTCTATCAAAAGACAAAGTATATATCAACAATTTCACTAACATCAAGGAAATAAAAATAAAAACCACGTTTGTACCAGGGGTGGTGACACACATCTTTAATCCCAGCACTCAGGAGGCTTAGGCAGGAGGATCTCTGTGAGGTTGAGGCCAGCCTGGAGCTACAGAGGAAATTCTAGTTCAGTCTAGGCTACAGTAAGACCCTACTTCAAAAAAGACCAAAAAAAAAAAAAAAAAATCCACTTTTTGGTTTTCAGGAAGAGTGTTACAATCCAGATAATAAGTATTTACCTTGTTCTTTGCGGGGGTGGGGGGTGGAATTGAGTCTATCTGTAATTTGAGGTTTTATTTTGGCAAATTTTATTTTGTATTTTTGCTTTTGACTCATTTGCTTTTCTTAATAGATATGTTTCTAGTAATTTATGTATTTGATTGAAACTTTCCTTGGAGGCTAATCTCATAAAATTTATAAATGATCTAAAAATCTTTATAATTAGAAGCTAGTGGTGCCCTCAGCATACAGTAGGTGACAGATATTCACTGGGAGAAGAAAAGTGGAAAATGAAATGAGAAGTTAATTTTCATGTACAAGACTTAAATACCTGAAAGATTCATGCTACTTTGGCCTTTTCCACAGAAACTAAGTCAGCCTTAAAATAAATAACCAGAATTAAGATGGATGAAAGAAGTTGAGAAGGATGGTAAACATGCTCTCTTACTTTATAATAACAGTACATGGAAAGGAAATTATTACCTTAGCTACTCCCAGATGACTTGAGTGGGAAGTTGCATGATAAAAAGTCAAGCAATACTCTTCAACTGGGGCAGATAAATGGAGGAATCATTATAGGGCAGTTGTCTGATTTTAGTGTAGCCTTGATTCAAGAAAGCAGGTAAAGTATTCCTTAGCATTGCTGGCTGTTGTATTAGTATTATAAAAAAAAGTATATGTGAAATCAAAGAAAAATGGAAGTTTTTATTCTAATTTCAAAATTAAGATAATTTGTAAGTACAATTATGTTATGCCTAAGTTCTTTGCTGTTTGCTTTAAAGGCAGGTCAGCTTGGGTGATTGTTTCTGTCCTATCCAAATATTCCATATTTTTGAGGGAAAGAGGAACACGAACTATTTTTGAAGGAAGGGTGAAGTATATAGATATTATATGAGGAGTAATCTGATTTATTCTCTCAATAAGTCTTTGCAAGGTAGATGTTATTATTGTGATCTTGTTTGGACAGCAGATCCAGGGAGGCTCAGTGACTTGTCATCATACCAGAGGTAAACAGTCTTGTGTTTTCCTCAATGTACCAGTGCTTTTGTTGTACAACTTAAAAGGTTAATGCATTATGATTTCTGGACCATTTGTCTAGTATTTTAGTGTTAGTCTGAACTTTGGAAACTATTTCTGGTACAGTCAGAGCCTATCCACGTTTGCTTATGGTGTGTAGATTAACCTTCCCAGCAGGTGTCAAAAAGTAGGTTAACACATTTCACTTGTATTGTGTAGGTGACTAAAAGTGGTTGGATATGCTAGTCATGATTTTGTTTGAGCTGTAGCCAACTGAGCACTAATATGTAGTGTTAAGTGTGTATTCAGGGCGCTGGAGGCTTAAAAGAGAGTGATGAGTGAAGGAGAAAACCAGAAAAGAGAAAAGCTCTCAAATTTATTGTGTGCCAAATGTCCCATGCTGGCTAGTGACCGACAGGAGCCTAACATGGTTCCATCGCAGAGCTCCTCTTCTTTCTATTATGAGCCACTGTCTTTGTCCTTGCAAGTGCTAAGCCTTGTTAGTCTACCTCTGGCCAAACAGTTGAATGTTACTTTTTATCTTAATGCTATTGGCTTAGTTAACTTGGGTGTTTGCTGGACAGTGTTAGAAAGGGTAAGAGTAAAGGTTACAAAACTATGAAGAGCGGGAAATCTCTCAAGGAGGAAAAACATTTGTTCCCTAAATTCAGCCAACTATCATGTAAGTTTGCCATTCATTTCAATATCTGGGAAAACAGGAGAAAAATGATGAATAATTTAATGCAGATCTATCATCACTACTAAAAGTGCATTCAGTTGTGCTGATTGTCTATTCCTCTTTAAAAGAAGATTATGATTTCAAGTACAGGAAGGAGCCGGGAGGAGAATCTGTGGGCAAAGCCTCACAGGCATGAGGCCCTGAGTTCAAACCTCCAGCACCTACATAAAAGGCTCAATATGGTGCTGTGCCTCTGTAATCCCAGTGTTGGGAGGCAGAGGTGGGGAGTCCCTGGTGCTCTCGGAATAGCTTCTGTAGTTGAACTAGTGAGCTGTTGATTCAGTGAGAGACACTGTCTCAAAGAGGAGAAGTGGGGAACAACTTAGGAAGCCACTCAGTGTCTACCTCTTGCCTCCACACGCGTTTGCACTCATGTGCATGCACATCCACATACATGTATGACCACACTATTTGTGCATGCATATATGTATGCCTGCACACCACACATGGGAAAAAAAGTATGGAATACTT
The DNA here is from genome assembly GCF_020740685.1 of Jaculus jaculus. Classification (NCBI taxonomy): domain Eukaryota; kingdom Metazoa; phylum Chordata; class Mammalia; order Rodentia; family Dipodidae; genus Jaculus; species Jaculus jaculus. Next base: position 12,384,614 of record NC_059121.1, read on the forward strand.
TAATACCAGACATTATTCAAAACATCCTAGTGATTTGAAAAAAGGAATTGGAAATGCTAAGACTTAGTGTTGTTCCTGAAGTAGCAATTACACTTTACTATCACATGGTTAGGTTTGGAGTATGGAGAGACTATGTTTGAGAAGTTTGTAAACCTAGATATGAGGATTCTTTTCATTACTGTTTTTGAATTAAAGTATGATTGCATGTTCTTATAGTTACTTGAGAAAGGATATATATTCCTTGTTGTCTTGCCTGAATAGGTCTAGAAGCTGTTTTGAGATGAAACAATTGTATGCAAAGTTGATAAAACCTGTTCACATTGACTAAGTAATACCATTTGTAAATATCTTATATGATTATGCAATTACAATTGAATATTTAAGTTAGATTGCCTGAAGCTGGGAATGTAATACAATACAATTTAGATCTTTGAACCTAATGGGCATGTGTACGAATATGAACTCTCTTGTTTTCCAGCTTTTTGTCCTCAGTGGATGTCAATGTTTTTATGTGTAGATTGGTGGCTCCATTGGTTATCAATTGCTGCATAACAAGTTACACTGATCAAGTGACTTAAAACAACGCACATTTATCATGCCACAGTTCCTGTGGGTCCAATCACGATTTAGCTATATCCTCTGTTTCGAAGTCTTTGATGAGTCTAGCCAAAGTGCCATGGCAAAAGTTGAGATCTCTACAGGAAGCCTGACTGGGGGAGAATCTCCTCCTAAACTCATGTGTTAGGGGCAGCATCCAGTTTCTCATATGGTATTGAATGGTGGGAACTCAATTCCTTGCCAATAATATGTGGAAGCTGCTCTGATTTCCTTTCTTGAGCACTTCTTAGTAGCAGCTTGCCTCATCTTATCAAAATCTTAAAAAAAGTCTGCTACCAAGATTGAAGTCAGAATCTTTGTACTCTGCTCATGGAAGTGGCATTCCCTCAAATTGAGGTATTCTCTTGGTGATAATTAAATTATTCAAGGAAAGAAGATTGCACAATGACATGAATATTAAGAGGCAAGATCACTGAGCCCATCATAATTAGCTTTGCTATGTGGGCAATAACATCTACTTCACAAGAGTGTTGTGAGTAAAGATTAAAAGAAGTAATGTGTCTTAAAATCCTTTATTTTTGGTCTGATCTTATATTACCTTACTTTAAGATTGTTGTGAGTAAAGATTGAAAGAAGTAATGTTTTTAAAAATTCTTTATTTTTGGTCTGACCTTATATAACCTTACTATATATTAATTGTTGGTCTTTTGCCCAGGAATTGATATTACCATTTCTTTCTTTCTTTCTCTCTTTCTTTCTTTCTTTCTTTTTTTTTTTTTTTTGAGGTAGGGTCTCACTGTAGCTCAGCTGACCTGGAATTCACTATGTAGTCTCAGGGTAGCCTCAAACTCACAGTGATCCTCCTACCTCTGCCTCCCGAGTGCTGGGATCAAAGGTGTGCGTCACCACACCTCGCTCTCGACCTTACCATTCCTATTATTACTGATTCTAGTTACTATTTCTCTTTGCTCCCCTTGCCATCTAGAACTCATGGAATGTATTTCTTCTGCTGTAATAGTTATCTGTTATAATTGACTTGGGGAATTTCAGTCCTTTCCAAGACCTACTGAGATGCCACTTTTCTTCATCTGCCTTCTTGGAGATAAAGATTATTTCCCTCACCTGATCACCTCACAACTTCATTAATATGTTTATCAGTCAGCTTTGAATTTTTCTGCCACCTAGATTATTAGCTTTTCAAGGGCAAAGATTGTGTGTTAATCTTTTCTGTATTTCCTCAAACTTTCTGTGGTCTGCTATTTTTATGACACTTAAAACAGAGTGAGATAGCATGTGTTGGTTAATGAATTGGCTTTTCCAATGTTTAACAGTTTAATAACTCATAGAGACAGTTGTGAGGAATTTTATATTTTAATGTTTTTATTTGTTTACTTGAAAAAGAGAGAGAAGCAGGCAGATAGAGAGAAAAAGAATGGGTGCGGGCTGGAGAGATGGCTTAGCGGTTAAGTGCTTTCTTGTGAAGCCTAAGGACCCCGGTTCGAGGCTTGGTTCTCCAGGTCCCATGTTAGCCAGATGCACAAGGGGGCGCTCGCGTATGGAGTTCGTTTGCAGTGGCTGGAAGCCCTGGCATGCCCATTCTCTCTCTCTCCCTCTATCTGTCTTTCTCCCTGTGTCTGTCGCTCTCAAATAAATAAATTAAAAAATGAAAAAAAAAAATGGGTGCACCAGGGCTTCCAGCCACTGCAAAGGAACTCCAGATGCGTGTGCCACTTTGTGCTTATGTGGGTACTGGGGAATCAAACCAGGGTCCTTTGGCTTTGCAGACAAGTGCCTTAACAGCTAAGCCCAGTTGTAAGGAATTTTAAATGTTTATTTATTTATTTATTTTTGAGGTTGAGTCTCACTCTAGCCCACACTGACCTGGAATTCATTATGTAGTCTCAGGCTGGCCTCAAACTCACAGAGGTCCTCCTACCTCTGCCTCTGGAGTGCTAGGATTAAAGGCGTGTCCTACTACACCCAGATGATATGGTTATTTTATATATTGTAATTATTAATATTTCTAGGTCTACAGGGACTAAATAAAATATCCTATATAAGTTAATTTTCCAGTGAATGATAGTTTATATATGCCTAAAGTGATTCTACTTTACTCACTATTCATTTATTCAATAATGTGTTAATCAATTTTTAATCAACAAATATGGCAAGCATCTATTAAGTGAGTATCCCATATGTTAGAGATTTGGGATAAAAAAATCTAATATATTTTGCTTTTTCATAATAATTTGTCCTAGTAATAATAGTTTAACTTTTTATTCCTATCTCAGACATGATATATGAAAATCAGATATTGAGCTATCTGTTATTTTGTTATATACATAAAGTGTATAAGAATAGCTTGCCTTTAAACCAAATTGTATTGCCCCAGGGTTCTAAAACTACATTTTAGCTTTTTGTCCTGTAAAAAATCTATTCACTTATTTATTTGAGAATGAGAAAGGGAGAGAGGGGAGTAGATAGAGAGAGCATGGGTATCCCAGGGCCTCTAGCCACTGCAACTAATGAACTCCAGATACATCTGCCACTTTGTGCATCTTGTGCATCTGGCTTTACATGGGTACTGGGGAAGTGAATCAAGGCCCTTTAAAGGCAAGTGCCCTAACTGCTGAGCTATCTCTCCAGCCCCTTTTTGTCCTTTTTTGGTCATATTTTGCTGTTTATGATGTAGTTTTAAAAAAATATTTATCTGAGAGGGAGAGAGAGAGGGAGAGAGAAACAGGAGAGACACACAGAGAGAATGGGTGCACCAGGGTCTCCAGCCACTGCAAATGGACTCCAGATGCATGTGTCACTCACTAAGTGCATGTGGCTTTATGTGGGTACTGGGGTATAGAACTCAGGCTATCAGGTTTTGTAAGCAAGTCTCTTTAACTCCTGACCCATCTCTGACCCCTGTGGGTTAGTTTTTACTGCCTTACTTATTTTATTCCGATGTGCTCTCTACTGGGAAATCGGGTGAAGAAATATGTGATTATCCTGAGTAAAGTGTGAATACATGGATTATGAATGAGGTTGTTGGCCAAAAATAAACAATATAAGCTTAGACTTGAAAAGTTGTATACCTGAAATGCAATTTAAAATTTTTTTCAACTACTTTCTGTAGTGTTGACATTGTTTTCAGTTACCATATATGTCATTTAAGACTTTCAAATAAAGTAAAAGGCTATCATAAATCAGATTTTTTTTAGAAGTTTACTTTGTGATATTGTCAACAGCTGATAATTGTCAATCTGTATGTATGGATATATAGGCCCCATAAAGACACAGCAGTTTTAGTTATGAGAGAGGTGAAGAAGTCATGGCAAGTGATGCAATCACATACCCTTAGTCTGTACACAGAATGGGCTTCAAGTATGCCAGCTCTTCACGTTATTCTCTTATCAAAAGGTTCACTCACTGCACTCACCCACTGTTATCTTCAAAGTTTTACAAGGAAAGAATCCCAATTCTCTTTTCCTTCACTCCCTTCCTTTCTCTTCACCTATTTCCCTCCTTCTCTTCTCCTTTTCTTTCTTTACTTTTTCCTTCTTGATTGAATCCAGGACGTTGTGCATGCTAGACAAGTGCTCTATGATTCCTAGCCCCAAGATTCCTTTTTTGATTATTAAGTAGATGTGGCATTCTTCTGCTAACCATTTAGGTTTATGTTTCTATGTTTAACTATATTATTTTGAAGTTTTATCTTTTGGCAAGCAGCCCATAATATATAGTAAATCTGTCCATTCAGGATATTCAGTTAATTCACATTTTCTTCCCTAGGTTAAAAAAATGGCCATGCTTTAGCGATTCATCAGCCTGGTGTGAAAAATTGTGCTTGTGAAAATTTTTGTCATCATTATTTTCTTCATTTTGGATTGAGAAAATGAATCCAGATGTAGAAGAAAGTACGAGATGTTGGAAAAAAGTACCTGTTAAACAGTGGAGCATCTAACAACTAAAGTTGCAAGAAGTTTTAAGGAATTAAAATTGTTATGCTTCGATTTTGCTATGGTATTGACTCTCTAGCACATAGGTAGCCCTCCAAAAACATTCAGTTTTCCAAATTATGGAAATTTCGTGGAAAACGTTGACCTGGATTTTAAGCCTCATTATGGCTTCATCGGAATTTTATAGTGACCACAGACTTTCATACAGTTCTCAAGGTAGGATTCTTGTTTTTGAAACTTAACAGAAAATATTACCAATAATCGCATAAGATTCCAAGCATTTAGTTTTGGTAGACACTTTTTGGGGATATGTTTTAATAGGAGCAGATTCTTACTACTATGTTATTTCATTTCATAAATGGGAAGGGCTGTAAGAGGATGTTTCACTTTTCCTTCTTGGATAACATGGTCAATAGATTTTAGACTTGACTGGCCATTCTTAGAAAATGATGCAAGATGATGCTTTTTCTATATCCTAAAGTTTCATAGGCTAGGATTTTGAGGTAGGGTTACTTTCAAAGAGAATCTAAATATTTATATTACAAAAGATAAAGAAACCAGGTAACTTTGGCATAGGGTCTTTTTAATATGGACCTTTCATTAAAATAATACTTTTCCAAATTTAAGATTTTTGATCTAAAGACTAAAAGAGCCAAAAGAGTGAGTATTGTAAGTTCATTTTTTAAAATTATCTTTATAATTTTTATCTATAGAATTGAACTTTATATTAAAAATGATAATAAAGAAGGTCTCAAGAGTAAATTTCATTTTGTTTCCTATGGACCAGACCATTACTTCTAGAATTTTTTAAAAATTAATTTATTAATTTGAGAGAGTGATAGAGGGAAAGAGGCACACACACACACGCACACACACACACAGAAAGAGAGAGAGAGAGAGAGAGAGAGAGAGAGAGAGAGAATGGGTGCACCACGACCTCCAGCTACTGCAAAAGAATTTCAGACACATGCGCCACCTTGTGCATCTGGCTTACATGGGTCCTGGGGAATCAAACTGAGGTCCTTTGGCTTTGCAGGCCCTAACCGCTAAGCCATCTCTCCAGCCCCCTTCTAGAGTTTTTTTTTCTTGGTTTTTCGGGGTAGGGTCTCAATCTAGCTCAGGCTGACCTGGAATTCACTATGTATTCTCAGGGTGGCCTCAAACTCACAGCAATCCTCCTTCCGCTGCCTCCCAAGTGCTGGGATTAAAGGCATGCGCCACCACGCCCGGCCCCTTCTAGAATTTTAAAAAGCCATACCTTTTGGATTTTTTTTTCCCTAAGAATATCTAATAACAAAGCAGCTTCTTGTGTTGAAGAGGTGGATTTTCAAAAGTGTCCTTGATCAGTACCTGCCAGAAGTTGATATGTGCTTCTCAATGTAGGTCAACAAAGTCTTTGCCTACAAAGTGAAATACTATATTTTTATTTATTCCCATTTGATTATTGCTTCATGAGATTTTAAGGTGGTGGGGTGTACTCCATCTATAGCCAGTGAAGCAGTGGGAAGACATTTGAATTTGCTTAGTGATAAACCTAACTGAAGGAAGGTATGGAGAAGAAGGTAGATGAGTAACATCTAAGGAAGGAAAATATGTTTGATAGTCCTCCAATTTTATTGTTATAGTACTTATTTTTAACATTTTGTTGAGGTATAATACATATGTAATTTATCCATTTAAAGTACACAATTTAGGCTGGGAAGATGGTTCAGTGGTTAAAGGTACTTTCTTGCAAAGCCTGTTGGCCCATGTTCTATTGCCCAGTACCCATGTAAAGCCAGACTCGAAGTAGTACATGTGTGGGGCATTAGTCTGCAGTGGCAAGAGTCTTTGGAGTTCCCATTCTCTCTCTTTCTCTCTCTCACACAGAAAGATATAAAATTTAAAAATATCATTTAAAGTACATAATTAAATGACTTTTAAAAAAAGCTTTTTTTTTTTTTTGAGGCAAGCTCAAACAGACTTTTTTGGTTTTGTAAGGTAGGGTCTCACTTTAGCTCAGGCTGACCTGGAATTCTCTATGGAGTCTCAGGGTGGCCTCGAACTCACAGTGATCCTCCTACCTCTGCCTCCCGAGTGCTGGGGTTAAAGGCGTGTGCCACCATGCCCGGCCAGACTTTTTTTTTTTTAAATGAAAGAGAGAGAGAAAAAAATTGGCATGCCAGGGCCTCAGCCACTATAATTGAACTCCAGATGTGTGTGCCATCTTGGGCGCATGTGTGACCTTGTGCATGCCTCATCTTGTGCGTCTGGCTTATGTGGGATCTGGGGAGTTGAACATGGGTCCTGTACTTTGTAGGCAAGTGCCTTAACTGCTAAGCCATCTCTCCAGCCCCACATTATATGACTTTTAATAGGCTTTAGAATTGTGTACTAATACCATAATGAATTTTCTACATTTTCATCCTTCCAAAAAGAAAATATGTACCCATGAAATTTCTTAGTGGCAGGCAACTTCTAAACTTTATAAACTTCTGTTCCTAGAGATTTGTCTATGCTGACCATATCCTAGAAATGGAGCCAGGTACTGTGTAGTTTTCTTGTGCTCCTAATAATTAACATAATTTAAAAAATTGATTAATTAATTAATTTGCAAACACACAAGGAAAGAGAGGGTGGCATGCCAGAGCCTCTAGCCACTGCAAATAAATTCCCCCTACATTTGCTGCTTGGCTTTATGTGGGTACTAGGGAATTGAACCCAGGTTGTTTGGCTTTGCAGGCAGGTGCCTTAGCTGCTGAGTCATCTCTCCTGTGCCACCTAATGTTTTTTCAAATATTAAAATATGAACTTTGAGGAACCACGAGTATGTAGCTCAGTTGATAGAGTCCTTGCCAGCATGTACAAGGGCTTGGACATCATCCCTAGCACTCACTACATAAACCAGGCATCATAGTGAATTAATGCTTGTGATCTTAGCACTCAGTAGGTAGAGAGGTCAGTGGGTCAGCTCAAGATCTCACCCCTCCCCCCCCAACCATGTCAGCCTGGCCTAGAGACCCTGTCTCAAAAAAAGTGGAGGGAGGGAAGGAAAGGAAAGGAAGAAAGAAAATGAGTGATGTTTGATTTCAATTTTTTTTCTGATATTTTATTTATTTATTTATTAGAGACAGAGAGAGAGTGAATGGGTGCACCAGGGCCTCCAGCCACTGCAAACAAACTCCAGAAGCATGTGCTACCATGTGTATCTGGCTTAAATGGGACCTGGAGAATCAAATCTGGGTCCTTAGGCTTTGCAGGCAAGCACCTTAACCACTAAGCCATCTCTCCAGCTCTGATTTCCTTAATTAAAAAAATTTTATTTTAGATAAAGCGGGGGGTGGGAGGGAGAGGAAGAGAGGTGCCAGGGTCTCAACCACTGCAATCTAACTCCAGGCACTTGCACCACCTAGTGGGCATGTGTGACCTTGCGCTTGCCTCACCTTTTTGGGTCTGATTTATGTGTGGTTTTGAGAGTGGAACTTGGGTTCTAAGGCTTTGCAGGAAAGCGCTTTAACTGCTAAGCCATCTCTCCAGCCCAGATTTATTCACTTTTGAAGGCAGTTATAAATGTTCATGTATCATCATAGTATACATCAGTATTTCTTTCCTTTTTACTAAATAATAATATTCTAGCCAGGATGTGGTGGCACACACCTTTAATCTCAATACTCAGGAGGCAGAGGTAGGAGGATCACCTTGAGTTCGAGGCCACCCTGAGACTGCATAGTGAATTCCAGCTTGGCCTGGGCTACAGCAAGACCCTACCTTGAAAAACTAAAAGTAAATAAATAAATAAAAGAAAAAAAAGAAAAAGAATAATATTCCTATTCTATTATATAGGTATATCACATCCTGTTTATTCATCAGTTGTAGATTTATTTTCCCCTTGGGACTGTTATGAATAATGCTCTTATGAACATTCACATATGTTTTATGTGGATATGTTTTTTTATTTGTGTGTGTGTAACCTGGGAATAGAATTGTTAGACTATCTACTAACTCCATGTTTAACATTTTGAGGAACTATCCGACTGACTTCCAAAGTGGCTTGGGTATTTTATATTCCTAGTGATCTTGCTCTTCACAAACGTTTCTACAAGGTCATAGAGATTCTACATAAACTCTTTGGGTAACATACAAGTAGATTTTATCTGAGAAAAACTTTCCTCTTTTACACATATGGGTAGTTGTTACTTCCACAAAAAACTTTCATACGTCTAGTAGAATTTACCTTTTAGAATCCACAGTTTTAGTTTGAAAAAAGAACAGCCCTTCATAAATAATATTGCTTTGAGGAATGAAACAATTGGAATATAATCTTTAGGTTTTATACTTTTACTCTTTCATTTTTGTTTAACATTTTCAGCCATATCTTATATATAATGATGCACAGTTTTAATTGACATTATTATTTATACTGCTACTTGTTTGTTCTGTTAAATTTTCTTTTTTTTTCATGTTTTTTTTTTTTTTTCTGGATTCTCTGCCTTGTGATTACAAAGAGGAATTCCTGACTTATCTTGAACACTACCAGCTGACTATTCCAATAAGGGTTGATCAAAATGGGGCTTTTCTCAGCTTTACTGTGAAAAATGATAAACACTCAAGGAGAAGACGGAGTATGGACCCGATTGATCCACAGCAGGCAATGTCTAAGTTATTTTTTAAACTTTCAGCCTATGGCAAGCACTTTCACCTAAACTTGACTCTCAATACAAATTTTGTATCCAAACATTTTACAGTAGAATATTGGGGGAAAGATGGACCCCAGTGGAAACACGACTTTTTAGACAATTGTCACTACACAGGATACTTGCAAGATCAACGTAGTACAACCAAAGTGGCGTTAAGCAACTGTATTGGACTGGTAAGTATATGTGCTATAGTTTTACCTTTCTCATAGGAGAAATAGACTCACAATGTAAGCATCTTTCCTCAGGTTAAACTGTGTGTGCTCCAGGGCCTCTTGCCTCGACAAACGAACACTAGATGCTTGCAACACTTTCTGCTTTTGGCTTACATGGGCAACTCAGACTGGCAGACTTTGCAAGCAAGCACCTTTAACCAGTGAGCCTTCTTCCTTGCCCCAAGGCTCATTTTTTCCCAAGGCTTATTTTCTTAAAAAAATTAAATTTTTTCTTTGTGCATATTCATTGTATGTGGTATTATTTATGGACATGTTCATACAAGTATATATTGTGCCTTGAAAATATTCTCTGCTTTCTTTCTCAGCATGCTTGTTAATGGTGTGTAAGAAGGATACTGACTTGTATGTTAATTTTATATACCTTCACTTTGCTGAAAGTAGTTATCAGAACTCAGAATTTTATAGTAGAGTCTTTAGGGTCTTATATTTTGGATTATCTCATGTGCTAATAAAGTTACTTTGACTTCTTTCTTTCCTATTTTTATCTCTTTTATTTTCTTCTGTTGGCTTATTAATAAGCTCTAGCTAAGACATCACGCACAATGTTGAATAAGAGTGGAAAAGTAGGCACTCATCTTTTTTCTTATTTTAATAGAAATGCTTTGAGGTTTTTCTCCCATTTAGTATAATGTTGGGTGTATGTCTGTCATATAAAGCCTTTTTTATGTCAATATATGTATATGTGTTTTGTGTTTTTTAGGTAGGGACTCGCTCTAGTCCAGGCTGACCTGGAATTCACTATGTAGTCTCAGGGTGGCCTCAAACTCACAGTGATCCTCTTACCTCTGCTTCCTGAGTGTTGGGATTAAAAGCATGCACTACCATGCCTGGCCACAATATGTTTTGTTTTTTCTCTTGTTTTCCTTTTCTTTTCTTCTTCTCCTTCTTTTTTATTTTTATTTTTTTTTGAAGTAGGGTCTCACTTTAGCTCAAGCTGACCTGGAATTCGCTAATTCACTGTGTAGTCTCAGGGTGGCCTTGAACTCACAGCCATCCACCTACCTCTGCCTTCCAAGTGCTGGGATTAAAGGTGTGTACCACCACACCTGGCTCACGCTACATTTTTTCTATTCCTGGTCTTGTCAGTTTTTTTTTGAGGTGATCATGCAGTTTCTCTCTGTAAGTCCATTTGTGGGTTGAATTATACTTACTTACCTGCAAATGTTTAAACTACTTTCCATCCCTGGCATGAAACCAACTTGGTCATTATATATGATACCCTTAATGTGCCCTTCAATTCAATTTGTAATACATTTATTTCTGAGAAATTTTGCATCTATGTTCATTAGAGAAATTGGACTATTGACTTTGTTATATCCTTGCCTGGTTTTGGAGACAAGACAGTGCTGGTTTGCCGGGCATGGTGGTACACGCCTTTAATCCCAGCACTGAGGAGGCAGAGGTACGAGGATCACTGTGAGTTCAAGGCCACCATGAGCCTGCATAGTGAATTCCAAGTCAGCCTGGGCTAGAGTGAGACCCTACCTCAATAAACAGACAAAAAACAAAACAAAGCAAAACAAAAAAGATAGTGCTGTTTGGTGGAATGCATCTGGTGTTTTTTTTATTATTATTATTTTCTGTTTTATGGAGCAATTTAAGGAATATTGGTTTTAGGTCTTTAAATGTTTGGCAGAATTAAACAACTAATTCATTTGCTCCTCTACTTCTCCTTTAAATACTTTATTTATTTATTCATTTATTTATTTTTGGTTTTGGGGGGTTAGGTCTCACACTAGCCTAGGGGGACCTTGAATTCACTATGTAGTCTCAGGCTGGCCTTGAAATCCTAGCAATCCTCATACCTCTGCTTCCCCAAGTCCTAGGATTAAAGACGTGCACCACCACACTGCTGTGGAGTGCTTTTTATTACTGGTTCATCTTGTTGCTTGTTCTGGATCTGTTCAAATTCTTTATATCTTCTTGACTTTATTTTGGTAAGTCATATGTATCTAAGAATTTATTCATTTCTTATACATTTCCAGTGTTTTGGAATACAAAGTTTTAGGTCAATTTCTTGGTGAAAACAAAGTTGGATCTAGTTTTTTTTTTTTTTTTTTTTTCACCTACTCAGCCAGTATGTCTCTTTATTGGTGAGTTGAGGTCATTTACATTTCAGGTTATTCTTGAGCAATGTTTACTAATTTCATGAATTTTGTGGGTTGATTTTTGTTTTTTTTTTGCGTGTGTATATATGCACCAGCGCCTCTTGCTGCTACAAAGGAACATCTTGTGCTTGTACCACTTTTTGTGTCCAGCTCACATGAGGTGCTTGGCAATTGAACTCAGGCCAGCAGGCTTTGTAAGCAAGCACCTTTCACCACTGACATATCTTCCAAGCCCCTTGTTTTTTATTTTCACTTATTAGTGTGAGGACTTTGCTTGTTTACTGTGTTGAGCATGATCGATTCCTTCCTGGCTCTCCATTGTTCAGCTATTTCTCTTAGAAATGCATTATTTTTCCCGTATTTTCATTATTCAAACCATCTTTCTTCCTTCTCTGTGTATGGGGTCCTTTAAGTAACTTCCAGAGTGCTAGCTTGGAGCTTGTGAAATGCCTTAGTTTGTGATTGTATTGAGATATCTTCATTTTCTAACCAGTTTAAAAGATAGATTTGCTCTGTGTGTGTGTGTGTGTATCTCAATCTTCTGAGTTTGAAATATATCTTTCCATGCTTTCCTGGCTTTGAGGGATGTCATAAGAAATTTGATGTTTTTCTGATGTGTTTGCCTTTGTAGGTGAGCAGGTATTTTTCCTTTGTGGCTTTGATTTCATTTCTTTACTTTGTATTTTGACATTTTGACTAAAATGTATATGAAGAAGCTCTTTTTGTTTTTCTGGGGTTCCAAATATCTTGTGTTTTGAATGTCTCTTCTTTCTCTAGATAGGGGAAATTTATTGAAGAATTCACCATGTTTTTCATGTTTATCTTAGCTTTTTCTTTTGTGCCATTGTTTCTAGGTTTGTTCTCTTGGCCATATCCTTGAGTTCTTTAATATTTTGGTCATGCTTTTTTTTTACTTATGATTTCTCAAAACTTATTTATTTATTTTTAATATTTCTTTGTTCATTTTTATTTATTATTTGAGAGTGACACAGAGAGAGAAAGAGGCAGATAGAGAGAGAGAGAATGGGCATGCCAGGGCTTCCAGCCACTGCAAAAAAATGCCAGACATATGTGCCCCCTTGTTCATCTGGCTAACATAGGTCCTGGGGAATCGAGCCTGGGTCCTTAGAATTCACAGGCAAGTGCCTTTACCATTAAACCATCTCTCCAGCCCTCCTTATGATCTTTTTTAAAATATATTCATTTGCACTGGAGAGATGGCTTAGCGGTTAAGCACTTGCCTGTGAAGCCTAAGAACCCCGGTTCGAGGCTCAATTCCCCAGGACCCACGTTAGCCAGATGCACAAGGGGGCACACACATCTGGAGTTCGTTTGCAGTAGCTGGAGGCCCTGGTGCACCCATTCTCTCTCTTCTCTCCCTATCTGCCTCTTTCTCTGTCACTCTCAAATAAATAAATAAAAATAACCAAGAATTTTTAAGTATATATATATATATATATATATATATATATATATATATATATATTCATTTATTTGGGGTCAAGGAGAGAATGGTGTATCAGGGCCTTCTGTCACTGCAGATCAACTCCAGATGAATGCACCTCTTTGTGCATCTGGCTTTATGTGGGAACTAGGGATTCCAATCCAGGCCAGCAGGCTTTGTAAACAAGCACCTTAACAACTCAGCCATCTCCATAGCCCTCCTTAAGAGTTTTGAATACAGTATTTCATTCTGATATCATTTGTTCTGCCTGGTCAAATCCATTGGTGATGCATTTTCCTGTTTTTATTTGACTCATTGAATTTTTAACTTCCAAGATTTCTAAATTTTTTCCCCCAAATTTCAATTTCCTAGCAGGAATTTTTCTTCTCTGTTGATGACTTTTTCCTCTTTATTACTGTCTTTCTTTTCTTGGACCAGGATTGAGTGTCTCTGTTTGTGTTTGTCTTCTCTCTCAGGTCACTGATCATTTTAACTAGAAAGCTTTTGAATTCACATCACATTTCACCTCTTTCAGTATCTTTGACTTCAGTAGTTGAGAAGTTAGGATCTTTTGGTGGAGTCATGACTTTACATGTTTCTTGCATTTCTGTGTTGTGATTTGCATATCTGTTGGTTTGGATGTCTCTTCTGGTTTTCTGAGTTTTGTTTTTTTTTTTTTGCATGGGGGGGGGTAGGAGGGCCAGGAAATAATCTTACTGAGCAACCTACTCTTAAAGACTTGATCTCCTATACCACTTGGAAAGGAGAAATCAGACTAATATAGCAGCACCCTTACTGTTGCAGTTAGGTTCGCATTGCTGGTAGAAATCACCCAACCAAGAGCAGCTTGTGGGAAAAAGAGGTTTATTTTGGCTATAGGTTCGAGGGGAAGCTCCACAATGGCAAGGAAAGTGATGGCATTAGCAGAGGGTGGACATCAGCCCCTGGCCAACATAAGGTGGACAATAGCAACAGGAGAATGTGACAAACACTGGCAAGGGGAAACTGGTTATAATATCCATAAGCACACTCCCAAAAAATACTGCCTTCAGGAGGCATTAAATCCCAAATGTCCATCAGCTGGGAATATAGCATTCAGAACACCTAAGTTTATGGGGGACACCCGAATCAAACCACAACACATAGCAAGCCATAAAGATATCAAAATATGTTTAACATCAATTACAGTCCATTATCACCAATAATAAATCATAAAACTAAAATGGAAAAATTACCTTAAAATGTGCTATGAAGTTATAAATTATTTAAAGTACATATGAAAATAGTAAGTGAATGAAATAAAGGAAGGAGACAAGGAAATGGATGAAAAAAATAAAAGGAAAACAAGTGAAGATTTATCAGTACTGAAAAACTTCAAAAATGAAATTAGCAAAATGTAAGTAGGATAGTAGAAACCTAAGTACATAAAAAAAAAAAAAAACCTAAGGTAAAATGAAAATACTACCAAAGCAGGGGAGGGGAGAGAAGCATAGAGGAAGTACTACCAAAGCAGGGGAGGGGAGAGGAGCATAGAGGAAATCCTACCAAAGCAGGGGAGGGGAGAGGAGCATAGAGGAAGTACTACCAAAGCAGGGGAGGGGAGAGGAGCATAGAGGAAATCCTACCAAAGCAGGGGAGGGGAGAGGAGCATAGAGGAAGTACTACCAAAGCAGGGGAGGGGAGAGAAGCATAGAGGGAATCCTACAAAAGCAGGGAGGGGAGAGGAGCATAGAGGAAGTACTACCAAAGCAGTGGAGGGGAGAGAAGCATAGAGGAAATCCTACCAAAGCAGGGGAGGGGAGAGAAGTAAAAAGGAAAAATACTAGGAAGTGAAAGCAAAAACATTGACCTGCTCGTGGAAGAAATGTATTAATCAAAGTAGAGGAATGCATAAAGAGGAATTGCAAACAATATCAAAAATACATTATTGGGGCTAGAGAGATGGCTTAGCAGTTAAGAGCTTGCCTGTGAAGCTAAGGACCCAAGTTTGAGGCTCGATTCCCTAGTACCCACGTAAGCCAAATGCACAAGGTGGCACATGCATCTGGAGATTGTTTGCAGTGGCTGGAGCCCCTGATGTGCCCATTTTCTCTCTATCTATCTGCCTCTTTCTCTCTCTGTCTGTCGCTCTCAAGTAAATAAATAAATATAAAAAATAAAAATAAGTAAAAATACATTATTGGCTGAGGAGCTGACTTAGTGAATAAAGTGCCTGTTGAGCAAGAGGGAGTAGCTGAGCTCAGAACCCCAGACCTTATGTAAAAACCCAGAGATATATGGGCATCTGTATTCCCAGCACACCTATAGCAAGACGTGAGGGGTAGATAACAGAATATCTAGAAGTTAGTCTGGAGAAAACAAGAGATCCTGCCACAAACAAGGTAGAATGCAAGAACTGACATCAAAGATTGTCCTCTGACCTCCACACTGATGCCATCCTATACATTACAATAAAAAAAATCCTGAGACAAGCGTGGTGGCACCCACCTGTGGTCCCAGCACTCGGGAGGCAGAGGTAGGAGGATCCTTATGAGTTCAAGGCCACCCTGAGACTACATACTGAATACTGAATTCCAGGTCAGACTGGGCTAGAGTGGGACCCTACCTCAACTTCCCCCCCCCCAAAATCCTGATAAATGTGTGTGGACCATAAAACAGACAAACAATGACGACAACATCAGCAAAACCCCACAACAAAAAACCTCACCTAGAGAAACAAGGAGATAAAGATGAGATGTTGGAGCAGCTTTTTTCTGGATCTTCAGAAATTGAGGGTTATGGGAGGGCCATTTGTACTTGTATACTGTCTCTTTTGTTTATACTGTTGCTGAGTCCCTACTGAACAAGTGTCTGGTGTTCACTCGAGCTGTCTTCATAGCAGCCGTGTTTTCCTTTGTATACCAGGAACCTTCACCTGCCACACTTAGCTTTGCATTCTGTGAACTGAATGATTCTCTAATTTTCTGGATATTCACCAGATGTCCTCCCTGGGGTGGGGTGTTTTAGCTGAAGTGTGTCACTCCCACATCTGTTGAGAGTGGGAAACCACCACAGCTCAGAGATTGGTGCACACAGAAGATTTGCCTTCATACTTTCAAGGGCTTGTGAATTTTATTCTTTCTACTGTGGATGTGTACAGCCCTGGAACTTCTGAGATCTCTGGCTCCATAGCAGTGAATTTCAGATATGTGGCTCCTGACCTTAATCCACTTGCTGGCCTCAAGCTTAGAGCTACCAAACTCCAGAGTAATTCTTTGTTGATGACATCTGTTTCTGGCCTCAAACGTTAGGGCTCTCTCCCCTTAGGCACTTCCCAGCCTGAGCCAGCCCCTGCCACCCACAATTTGGCATGTGAGCCTCTGTCCCCCTGCTCTCCATGGCTGCCTCTCTGGGACTTCTCTCGTTTGGGACTGTACCAGGCCCAAGTGAAACTACTTAATCTGTGGGTCAGGCTCCAGGTTAGCTCAGTTTTTTTAACATTTCATTTTCTCAAGACAGTGGCCAGCTGATGCCTTCAAGCCACATTGCTTGACAAAAAGGGGATTTCTCATGACTCTCACCCACACAACTGGATTTGAGGCTTCAAAGCGCTTGGTCATGTCCTGGCTTTCATCTGCTTATCTTTCTGAAGTGGCTTCTAAGTTGGTCCCAGGCCCCAAGTCCCCCAGCTACAGCACTGAGGCTGTGTTTAGCTTGCACAGTTGTAAGGTGCATTTCTGTTTCTACTCTTTTTGAGTATCCTTTTAATTCCTTTGTGGATTTCCAAAGTTTTTCTTACATTTCTTTTGAGATGAAGTTTATTTATTCCTACTTTGATCCAACTTCACTGGCTTGCACAGAGGTATCTTGTAGTCTTCTAGCATACCCAGAAGTCAAGAATAATTGAGTTTTTGAAAACATAAGTGTGATCTAAAGCTTAAAATGCTGCTGCTAATTTTCATAGAAAATGCCATTTCTAATCATTGACTAAGTCCTTCATGTTGGATTAACGTTAGCTGTGCCATTGCTAGTTTAACAGGATAATGAAATAAATAAGTTTGAGATTTAGAAGAAAACAAACCAAATAAATTCCTTCAGGGGACAGGAAAGAGGAGAGAGGGCTTAAACACGCAGGAGACAATAAGGGCTTTTAAAAAAGTATGGCACTGAGAAAACAAGACAGATGAATTTGAATCATAGTTTGCTGATGAAAATTAGATGATTTGCATACTCTTGTTATTTGGTATTTCATAGAATGGATAGTGCACAATGTATACTTTTAATAACATTCTAATTGAAGTAGAATTCAACTGGGTATGTGATGAATGAAAGAAAGTAATTCAAGATGGATCAGTGTTATCTGAGTGCTAGACTGGAGAGGAGGAAAAAGAAAGTTTCAAGCACAGCGATTGTGAGGAATTTGAAAAAACAAAGATTAAAATTGTCTTGCATTTGGGAAGTATAACTGCAATTCAGAAAAAATTCAGTTCTGGAAGAAGTGATTGTCCTTAATATAGATTACTGTGAAATTATGAAAAAATGCTTTTTGATGAGTCAGAATTGAGAATAGGATTCTAAGAACCTGTTCTACAATTGATATCGCAAAATGTCTTCCATCCATTTTCCTCACTGAAGCTTTCTATTATTCTCTTTCCCTTCATGAACACTCTTCCGCCTTCACTTCTTGAAACTACAAGGTCCGTATTAATTACCTGTGGTTATCTAATTAAGTGTTTTCTGCCTGCTTTGTCCACTCGTGTTAGTATTTCCATCTTGGCGACTAATGAGAAATTTGTGAGCAAATATTTTGAAACTATGCAGATACCCTGTTTCATATTCACTTTTTCTGCCAGTTTTACTGAACCCCCCAGATTCATCCCTATTTTCTATCATTGTACTTTCAATTGTAGGGAATATATATGCAAAGTTTAAAAAAATTTACTTTGAGGCTGGAGAGATGGCTTAGTGGTTAAGGCACTTGCCTGCAAAGCCAAAGGACCTTGGTTTGATTCCCCAGGACCCATGTAAGCCACATGCACAAGGTGGTGCATGCACCTGGAGTTCGTTTGCAGTGGCTGGAAGCCCTGGAGCACCCATTCTCTTTATCTCTCTCTCTCTCACAAATAAACAAATAAAAATATTTTTCAAAATTGCTTTGCAAATGCACATTATTTTCCAAGTTAGGGTCTCACTCTATCCTAGACTGACCTGAAATTCACTATTAGTTTCAGGGTGGCCTTGAACACTGATGGATCCTCTTACTTTTGCCTCCAGATTGCTGAAATTAAAGCCACAAGTATACTTTTAACCAACTCTTTATGTAAAACAGTTTTCAGGGATGAGATTACTAATATTTTCTGTTTTTCTTTTGTTTCATTCTGCAGCTAAAGTTAGCTTAGAACTCCCTAAAGCCTGTGGTTGTCCTCTTTCCTCAGCGCCTGGATGCTGGGATTGCAGGTGTATGCCACCATGCTGGGCTACTGATGTCTTATTTACAACATTTTTGTTTTTTGACCCATATTTTCAGTGTTATAAGCCTTGCATCAAAGGACAACATTCCTAACATTACTGTTAGTTGTTTTAAATAATATTGCATTTTATGTTATGTTTGGACCATCGTTTTCTTATCCAGGTTTTGTTTTCTTGATTTTATGATAACAATTTTTTATGTTGTTCAGAAAAATTTATGATTTTTTTTAACCAGATAACTGGCATTATGTAGTCCATTGTCTCTATTGCTTGGCATACATTTTTTTCCTTGTATCTCCTCCCCTCCCCTCCCCTCTTCTTTAATTCTTCTTTTTTGAGACAGAGTCTCATAGCTCAGGTTAGTCTTAAACTCACTATGTAGCCAAGAGTGACCTTAAATTCCTTATCCTCTTGCCTGTCTCCTGTGAGACCACACCCGGCTTGTGTGGTGCTGGGGGTTGAACCCAGGGCTTCATGTATGCTAGGTATAAGGGGGTGCTTGATTGTGTCAAAACATCTTCTGTATGTATTGAATGATCCCATGAGTTCTGTCCTTAAGTCCATTATATAAAGTATTACACTTATTGATTTGCATATGTTAAATGAACTATCTCTAAATCTCTGGAATGAAGCTGACCTGATCATGGTCTTTTGGATGTGTTATTGAATTTAGTTAGCACATATCATATTGAGATTTTTTCACCTATGTTCGTCAGGGATATTGGCTTATAATTTTCTTCTTTTGTTCTTTCTCCTTTTACTCTTTCTTTGTTTTTGTGTTTGAGGCTCAAACTTAGGTACTCAGAGTTGAGTGGGGAGTGCTTTATCCACTGAGCCATCTCCCCAATTACAATCTCCTGATTGTAATTGTTTCTTTCCATCTACTAATTTTGTGCATGGCTTAATCTTGTTTTTCTCAAGGCCCAAAGAGCATCATTAAGTTATTTACTTGATATTTCTGACTTGTATAGCTCCAAACTTCCCCCTTAGATTGGTTTTCATTGTCCTTTACATGTTTTAGTATGTTGTGTTTTATTGTCATTCAATGCTAGAAATATTTTTGATTTGCTTAATTTTGTAAATGAACCATTCATCATAAAATGTGCATGGTTCTTTCTCTTGCAGTTGATTTCTAGTTTAATTCTATGTGGTCAAATAACATACAAAGCTATTTCAATTTTTATATATTTATTAAGACTTGTTTTGTATCCTTTTATACGATCTATTTTTAATAAAGTTATTTGGGCCACTGAGGATTTATATCCTGCAGTGTTTGGATAGAATGTTCTATAGAACTCTGATAGATAGGTCATTTGATTTATGGTGTCATTTTACTCAGCTATTCCTGTATTTATTTTTTTGTCATGATAACTTGCCTATTGGTAAGAGTGGGTATTGCTAAGTCACCCATCAATATTTTACTGGGACTCCTCTATGTCTTTACATTTAGCAGTATTTGTTTTATGAAATTAGTTATATGTCTGTTTGGTGCCTATTATGTTTAAAATTATGTCTTCTTATGGAATTATTCCCTTAATCAGTATGATGTAACCTTCTTTGTTTATTATGACAAGTTTTAGTTTGATGTCTATTTTGACACATTAGGATAGCAACACTTACTAGCTTCCTAGTTCTATTGTTCACAATACATTTTTGCATCCTTTCACTGAAGGTTAAACCTATTTTTGGTGTGAGGTACAAGTCTTGGAGGCATCAAGTGAATGGATTCTGTTTTTAAAATCCAATCTAATAATCTGTATGTTTTGATGTGGGAATTAAATTGAGTTATCATTGAAACATCTGCAATAATTCCTGACATTTTGCATTTTGTTGATTTTGTGGCTTTTCTTTTTTTTTAAATTTTTTATTTATTTATTTGAGAGCGACAGACACAGAGAGAAAGACAGATAGAGGGAGAGAGAGAGAATGGGCGCGCCAGGGCTTCCAGCCTCTGCAAACAAACTCCAGACGCATGTGCCCCCTTGTGCATATGGCTAACGTGGGACCTGGAGAACCGAGCCTCGAACCGGGGTTCTTAGGCTTCACAGGCAAGCGCTTAACCGCTAAACCATCTCTCCAGCCCAAAGGTTTTCTTTTTTGATGTAGTGTCTTGATATGTAGTCTGAGGGTGGCCTCGAACTCATGGAAATCCTCCTACCTCTCCCTTGCACGTGCTGGGAGTAAAGGTGTGCACTACTATGTCTGGCTTGGTGTTTTCTTTATTTCTCATTTGTTAACTAGTATTCTAGTTATGTGATTTATTCTTTCCTCTAGTCTTATTGATATAATAATGTTTCTCTTCAGAATCCTGTGTTGGTATAGTGGCCAAGAATTCCTTTAGCCTGTTTTATTTTATTTTTAAATTTTTAAAACGTTTTAAAATATTTTAATTAATTAATTAATTAATTTGAGAGTGAGAGAATGGGTGTGCCAGGGCCTCCAGCCACTGCAAGCAAACTCCAGATGCATGTGCAGGGGCTCCCTTGTGATCTGGCTAATGTGGGTCCTGGGGAATTGAACCTTGGTCTTTTGGCTTTGTAGGCAAATGCCTTAACTGCTACGCCATCTCTCCAGCCCTTTTTGCCTGTTTTTAATCATGGAAAGGTATTTTTTTTTTCCTTTAATTATGATAGTTTTATTGGGTATGGTAACCTGAATTGGCAGTTGTCTTTCAGCTTAAAATATATGATTCAAAGATCCCCTGAGCTTTCAATGTTTCTGTTGAAAAGTTTGCTGCTATTCTAATGGGGCTGCCTTTATCTGTGACTTGGTGTTTCTCTTATATAGCTTTCAATATATTTTCTTAATTCTGTTTATTTGGTGGTTTGACTGTGCAATGATGTTGAGAAATTCTTTGCTGGTCTAATCTGCTTGCTGTGATTACTGGTTGCAGCCTCCACTATATTAGCATTCCTTTCCAAGTTTATAGATGCCTGTCATAGGCATGGGCAATCCTTTGTGAGGTCAAGTCCTAGATTCTGGTTCTCTCAGTGGAGAATACTTTGTGGATCACATAACATGTCTGGGCAGTCTTTTAGGGAGTTGGACTGATAATGGTCTTATCTGTGAGTGGTCCTTTGTGAGATTAGGTCACTGATGCTGGTTCTATCATTAAGCATTACTTCATGGGTCAGGAGGTCATAGATGCTTGTCACACCTCTGGGTGTCCAGTTGAATGCTGGCCCTGGAGCTGGGCTGTACTTCCTGATGTTGGGTCTGCAGTTTGAAACTGATGTCCATGTTCCCCTACAGATACTGACTCTAACCAAGTTTCCACCTGTGCATTGCTCTCATACACAGTTTCTTTCCCATGGTCTAGAGGAATTCTGCTGACCAGCTTTTAGCCCATAGTCCCTTGATTTGTTCTGAGTTTTCCAAGTTTATGGTTTGCAAGGGTCTATACTTGTCAAGCTTCCAACTTAGCAGTAGTTTTTTAAAATCATACTAAGTCTTTTTAAAATTTAATTTAATTCAATTTTTTAAAATAAGAACACACTTTGTATGGATACATCATGTATTGGTACCCTCTTTTCTCTCCTCCCTGCCCCCATTCCACTGGAGGCCTTCATCAGTGGGGTTGCTGGTATTCCCCATGGGGTTGTGGGTTATGTGTTGTGGGAGCAGCAGTCAGTTATGGGGGGGGCAATGCTTCTGGGTATAGCATCCCAACCTGTGGCTCTTAACAATCTTTCTGCCCCCTCTTCTGCAAAATTCTCTGAGCCTTGGTGGGTGTGTTTTAAGTCTACTTCATTGATGAGCTCTTAGGAGCCTCTGAATTTCTACTTTGGTAGTGTTGAGTTCAGCATCTGTCTCTTTCACCCTGACACTATAAATAATACTAATTTAACCTGTACAAAGTGTAGGTAGCATCAATATAGTAATAGCAGTAACTGTACTTTTAAAATATTTATTTAAGATAGAGAAGAAGAAAGAAGAGAAGGGAGGAGAGGAGAGGAGAATGGAGCCTCTTTCCATTGCAAATGAAATCCAGACACATGTGCTGTTTAACTGTTACTGGTATTTATTACCATTGTGAAATTGTCACTAGAACCACTAAAGATACTCTTATAGTATTATAAAAGTAAATGTATTATATTTTTTAATAGATTTCTATAACTAAATTTTATAACAGTATGTTTAATTTATTAATTCTGTGTTTTTTTCTTTGTTTTAAGTATTATTCTTAGAAGGGATTATGGTGTTTTGAATTAGATGTCTCTCATAAACTCATGTGCTCTGAATGCTTGGCTCCCCTGCTGGTGGTAGTATGGGAGGTGGAATCCTGCTGGAAGAGATGTGCTGCTGAGGGTGGACCTTGAGGTTTATTAGCCCTGTGCTTGCCAGTCTTAGTTGGCTCCTGTTCAGCTGCTGTTTTCCACTTGCTGTGGCTAGGTGATGGCCAGCCTCTGCTCATGCCATAATTTCCCTTTCCAAGATGGAGCTTCATCTCGAGACTTTAAGACAAAATAAACCCTTACTTCCTGTCAGTTGCTTCAGGTTTTTCATCTCAGCAGTGTGAAGGCAACTACAACAGAAAATTGATAATGAGAAGTGGATTCATTGCTGCAAGAAACCTGCCTGTGGTTTTTGGCCTTTTAGAATGGATTTGGGGGAGGAACTCGGAAGGATTTGAAACCTTGGTTTAAGAGATGCATTGGAGTGCTGAAGGCACAATTTTCTGCACCATTGTGGTTACAGTAGGAGCTGTGGACTCTGATGTTTGGCTTATGAAGGGAAGAAAGAACTTTGTCCAGACTAGGCTAGAAACAGTTTGTATGAGAAGCTTCCTGCATTCTGCCTATGTCATGAAAACTTGTGTAGAATTGTATTACATAGAAATGGATTGGTGTGAGCAGAAGGGTATGGCATAGAAAGGAATGAAAGTTTTATGCTGGAGACAGTGACCATTCACCTGCAATTATGTGAAAGATTATAGCCATTCAGATTGGGCCAGCTGTTCTGCATTGGGACAGTGGTCACTCACCTGTGGTGGCTGGAGCCAAACTTCAGGGTGTCGTCTTCCATGCTCTTCTACCCTGTCTTGTTTTGAGTCAGAGTCTCCTAGTAATTGTAGAGCTTACTGTTTTATGTAGGCTCCAGCAATTCTTGTGCCTCTGTTACCTGTGGGACTCAGGTTATATGCCCCCAGATGCTTATGTGAGTCCTAAAGAAATAAATTCAGGTGGTCTCAGACCTTCATGCTTGTGCAGGAAGTACACTTTTAATTACTGAGTCACCTCTCCAGCCCAGATTTGCTACTTAATTTGTCTCCATTTCAAATTTTCATTTCCAGACTAGAGCTGATTATAATACTTGTTTCAAATAGCTATTAAGATTACATGAGATAATATGTGTAATTCTTATAGATTACTTAGCACATTAAAAACCTCTGGATTAACCTTTATTTCATACACTTTCTTCTAATCCAAACTCTTATCAAAACGACTTTCTTTCACAGAACTATGCTTAGTTTTCTAGTTGTTAAACTACCTGATAATTTGTATAGAGGTTTTGTAGTTTGTTAATGACATATGTTAAGCTATTCCCATCAGTATTTGTACTTAATATAGAGATTGTTACCCATAAATGAAAGCAATTCAATGAATAATATAAAGTGACTACAGGCTACTTGTTTCTTTCATTCCTCAATTTACTTCATGTAAGCTGTACATGACTGTTACCTCCTCTATAAGTTAGAATGTATCTTGCTATGTCCTATCCCTTTTTTCTAAGCATGTGGTCATAAAATACATTTCTCTAAATAGAATTACAGAAGTTTAAAATTCATAGAGGCTTTGAAGATCATTGGGACCAATGCTTTCAACTTGTTTTTTGTTTATAAAGCAGAAAAACCCTTTGTCATATGAAATATTATGTGGAAACTCAATAAACAGATTAATGAAAGCACAGCTGGTTCTTAGCCCAGGAATCCTAGTCATGGAGTCCCCTTTTGTTGTCTGGGGCAATCCCTTGAGGGCACCTTCACAAAATTCTTAGGGCTCCCCAGAGTGCTGTTTTAAAACCAGTAATTTAGAGCAATTCTTTCATTTTCCCAGCCGAGGAAGTACTGTTTGTTTTATCTTGGTTAAAGGGTAGTTGGATTAAGAGCCATCCTCACATGTACCATACTAAGGAAAACACTATTAGGGAAGAGTGGTAATTCTTATTTATTTCTGAAAGTTGTTATTTTTTATAAGTTAACCTTTACTATCCTATTTCTTTTTTACCAACAAATTTTTAGTTTAATCTTTTTCTTTTTTTAATATATATTTATTTAACAGAGAAAGAGAGAGGGAGAGAGAGAGAGCATGGATGCGCCAGAGCTTCTAGCCACTGCAAATGAACTCCAGACACATGTGTCTCCTTGTGCATCTGGCTAACATGGGGAATTGAACTGGGGTCCTTTGGTTTTTCAGGCAAACACCTTAACTGTTCAGCCATCCCTCCAGCCATAATTTAATCTTATTTATTACATGTAAGACATATACTGTGGCTGTAACTGACAAGAATAAATGTAAGACATAACCTTTTTCTCAAAGAAAGCAGATGATCTAGTTGGTAAAATAAGGCAATGGATTTGAAAAATTATATTGAACCTAAATCTTCAAGGTTTGAGATGCAATAAAGCAGGGTGACACTTACTGTAAATAGTGACATTGATAATAAACACTCTTTTAGCTAGAAGAGTGTATCTGCTGTACTTGGGCTAGAGAACCTTCTAAAGAAGACTTATGTCAACTGAGTATTGCTTGGTTAAATAAGTGTATGGTGTTGTACTACTGTGGAAAACAGTAGAACTTTTCTTATATTTTGGCTTCTTTTGCTTGTACTATTAGGCAGTTTCTTGAACTGTGAGCCTATTACCTCATCTGCAAATCAGGGATGTTTGGATATATGTTGATTATAGCCATATTAATTGTTGTAACGTAAATTTCAGATGTTCATCATCATCCCTCGTATCAGTGTTATTATCGTCAGGCAGTTTTCTAAGAGGTCATGTTGGGACCTTCTTCTGTGGCTTCCTCTTCTCTTGGACTTGGGAATGCTTTCCATTCAGTTGACAGTAGGGAAAGAAGGAGTGGGAAATTCCACTGGATAGGTATGTAGGGGCAGATCCTAAAGGTGATTTACCATGCCTTTTTATTAACTAAAATACAATTATATACATTGTTACACAGTAATACAGTAACACAGTAGTACCTAAACAGAGGAAGTGCAGTTAAGTTTTATAGAAGCACAATTTGGAAAGGAATTAAGTTTTAGAGTATATACAGAGATTTCTGCTACCTCACAGAATTGTTGGGAAAGTTGGACAAATATGCAATGCAAAACATGTAGAGAGATATTTCATTGTCCTTTTAAAGAATAAACAAATGGGGGCTGGAGGGATAGCTTAGAGGTTAAGGCACTTGCCTACAAAGCCAAAGGACCCAGGTTAATTCCCCAGACCCATGTAAGCCAGATGCACAAGATGGTGCATGTGTCTGAGTTCATTTGCAGTCACTAGAGGCCCTGATGCTCCCATTTTCTCTATCTTAAATAAATGAATAAAAATAAAAATAAAAAAGTTAAAAAAACAATTTATATAATATACTGATGTATATAAAATACTAGTATAGATAACACACAAAATTTATTTTCAAGGTAGGGCCTTGCTCTAGCCCAGGTTGACCTGGTATTCCCTATGTAGTCTCAGGGTGGCCTCAAACTCACAGTGATCCTCCTTACCTCTGCCTCCCAAGTGCTGGGACTAAAGGCGTGCACCACCATGCCAGGCTACAAAATTTTTATTAACATATTTTCTCCTCTGTTTTGGAGAGGTATCAATTTATTTTTGACTCTTTGTAATTATGGTAACTTGTGTTTAAAAGAATCCTTCTTGGTAAATCTTTTGTTTCTCTTCATTTTAGCATGGTATTATTGCTACAGAAGATGAAGAGTATTTTATTGAGCCATTAAAGAATACCACAGAGGATTCCAAGCATTTCAGTTATGAAAATGGCCATCCTCATGTTATTTACAAAAAGTCTACCCTCCAACAACGACATCTCTATGGTCACTCTCACTGTGGGGTTTCTGGTGAGTGTACAGCTTGTTTTAATGATCATGTATGTTCGAGTGTGGTGTATGTGTGTGCATGGGCGCTACGTGCCACAGTGCACACATGCAAGTCTGAGGACAGTGTTGGCCATTTTCTTCTCATTCTACCTTGCTTGAGATGAGGCCCCTCCCCCTTTTTGGCCACTGAGTATGTACTAGTCTAGGTGTCCCTCATGCTTCTGTGTTCTCCTGACTGCATCCCACTGCTGTAGGTGTGTTGAAATTACAGATGCTGTGCCACTTTGTGTCTGGCTTTACATGGTGCTAGGGAATCAAGCTTGGGCCAGCGGGTTTGCAATCAAGTGCGTCTGACCTCTGAGCTATCTCCCTGGTCCAAATGCACAGCATTTTGTATTGTGACTTCTTTCTCTTCTGATCAGCATAGTATTATTAATATAAAGGCACATGGGAAGTTGAGTGGTTATAATTACAATATCCATAGCTGTTTTGAAAGTTGCTACTTGCTAATTGTTTTGGTCATTTTGGAAGGTCTTTGAGCAGTCCTTAAAATGTGCTTGTGTGAAATTTGACCATTTTTCTTTTGAAGCAAAAAAAAAAAAAAGCCTTATTTTATGCAAAGTTGCATGCATAGGTGTTGTATAATGTGCTGTACTGCTTGGATAGCCTGACAAGTTCATGTAGTATCAGAAATCCAGACCTTGAAAAAGAGTTGAAGAATTTTCAGCTAGTATTCAAAGGTGGTGATATAATTAAACGTTGATTTGAATCAATTGAATTAGAGCACTATTGGGCCATGTGTTTGAACAGTTGGTCCCCATCTTGGGGTGCTACTTGTGGAATCTTGGAGGTAGACCCTTGCTTGAGGAAATGGGCCTCTGGCGGAGGTCCTTGAGGTTTAATAGCCCAGTCCAACTTTTTGTTTATTCTCTGCTTCCTGTCTATGAATACCATATGATCAACCCCCCTTGCTCCTTCTCCCATGCCTTCTCTGCTTTGATGGATAGTATCCTAGATACCGTAAGCCAAAAATAAGCCCTTCTTCCCTTAAACTGCTTGTCAGGCATTTGGTAACTGCAATAAGAAAAGAAACTAATTCAGAATGATAGAAATAAATTTATAGGGCCAACAAACCTAGTCTTCAATGGACAGGGAAAGCTTCATGGAAAACAAGACTTCTCAGCAGAGGCCTGAGAGAAAAGAGAAGGTATATGAACACATGTGGAGGGAGCTGTGGCAAGTGGTCCTCATTGAGGAATCAGTATTGACAAAGGTCCTGAGTCAAAAGAAAATATCCCGTTGTACTAATTGACAGTTAACACAATTAGAAATCAGTATGTAGGTGGGAGATAAAGAGATAAACTTTGTGGTGGTTGAAGGAAGTGGTGAGAAATGAAACTGGAGATATCAGAAGGAACCAACATGAAGGGCTCATAAACCATATTAAGAAGTTTATTTGAGGGCTGGAGAGATGGCTTAGTGGTTAAGCGCTTGCCTGTGAAGCCTAAGGACCCCGGTTCGAGGCTCGGTTCCCCAGGTCCCACGTTAGCCAGATGCACAAGGGAGCGCACGCATCTGGAGTTCGTTTGCAGAGGCTGGAAGCCCTGGCGCGCCCATTCTCTCTCTCTCCCTCTATCTGTCTTTCTCTCTGTGTCTGTCACTCTCAAATAAATAAATAAATAAATAAATAAATAAATAAATAAATAAAAATAAAAAGTTTATTTGAGGGCTGGAGAGATGGTTTAGTGGTTAAGGTGCTTGCCTGCAATGCCTAAGTATGCAGGCTTGATTCCCCAGTACCCATGTAAGCCAGATGCATAGGGTGCCGTATGTGTCTGGAGTTCATTTGCATTAGCTAGAGGCCCTGGTGTGCCCATGTTCTCTCTCTCTCTTTCAAATAAGTAAATAATAAATGTTAAGAAATATTTTTCACAAAAACAAGTTTATCTGTTCTAAGTGTGCTGAAATCCCATTAAAAGGTTCTAAGCAGGAGGAGTGATTTAATCTTCTTTGTGTTATAGAAAGATGATTCTAGCCTATAGCAACTGAGTTAGAGAAGAATAAGATTAGAGGAGTAGAGTTTAGGAGGACACTGATGGAAAAATAGGAAAGCTTAAGAGGAATCATGATTATACCATAGCATAGTAAAAGGAGCATTTGCCCTGGTGTAGTTTTGGACAAATCTCTCAACATTTCAATTTGTTCATCTCACCATTCCTCAGTCTGTACATATCATTATTAGTAAGGAAACTGTATCTAGTATTTACGAGATATTACATTTTTAAAGGTCCCCCCCCAATTTAATTAAAAAAATTTTGAACTGAGTAATTGAAACCTGGAGCAAGGTATTTCAGGTGGCAGTTTCAGCTCAAGGTTAATAAAATTCACAAAAAGTAGATTTAGAAAACATGGGTTGTATTTCCTCATAGTGTATTAAATTCCTCAGGTTTCTCTTCATATTCTTCATGGTGTCATACTCGCTTTTCACAAAATGTTTAATATCTATGGAGTTCTTTGTTCATTTTGTATACTTTCTCATTGTATTGTACATATGAAAAAAATCTCTTAGGCTTTTAATTATGAAAGGTTGTTGATTAAGAATAATAGAGGGTTGGAAAGATGGGTTGGTGGTTAAAGCAATTGCCTGCAAAGCCCAACTTGTGTTTGATTTCCCAGTACCCACATAAAGCCAGATTCACAAAGTGGCCCATGCATATGGAGTTCCTTTGCAGTGGTGAGAGTCCCTAGTGTACCCTCCCCTGTCTCTGTCTCTTCCCTCTGCTTGCAAATAAACATATTTTTAAAAAAGAATAGTTGGTAGTAAAAAAAGGCCATCTAAGTTGAATTATTTCATGATACTCAAGGGGCCTGGGGAGATGACTTAGTGGAGAAAATGCTTGCTATGCAAGTGTACCTGAATTTGGATCCCAGAAACCAAACAAAGCGGAGTGCTAGAGCGTGAGCACCTTGACCCCAGGGCACCTGGGCAAGGAGGGAGGCAGACACACGGTAGGAAGCTCAAGGGCTGGCTGGCTTGGTGACTGCTATGGTGGGCTGCTTCACGTAAGGAGGAGGCTAAGACCAGCATCTGAAGTTGTCCTCTGACCTCCATGTGCACAGTGTGGCACACACATTCCCACACTTATACATGAATCTCTCCTTTCCACACCAAAGACAAAACCGAAAATATTTAAATGTGAAAAAGAATTCTTAGTAAATACTGAAAAGATTTGCTTGGGTGTTTTTTATTGGGTAATAAAGCCAAACATTATGAAGAGGTTTATTTTATATTTAACATAATTTAGCATATAAACACAGCAAGCTATACATTTTTTGAAAGTAGAATGCAAATATTTATTTTTGTATAATTTTCCGTTTTTCCCCATAATACGACATCCTTCCCATTATGACTGTAAAAGGAGATCACTTTTGCAAAAGACACTTATAAAGATTTTACTACATTCTGAAAGACTTCTCTTAATTTTGATGTTTAACTTCTCCATTGAAGTATATATTACATTAATTCAGGACAATTTTCTTTTTTAGTGATTTAGGAATCAGTCAATACTGTGGAACTCATTCCTACTGCTAGCGTGAAATTCTACCCCTTGGGAGGAAGATTTTCTTCTGTAATCATCTCCCTATGGATCACTGAGACATTATGGATTACTAAGTAGTTTTATAAATCTATTTCCTTGATATAGTCCAGTCAACCTGGTCTCTCCTCTCTTGTCTTAGCTACTGTACTGACATTCTAGCTGGGTTTTCTGTGTTTTCTAGGTTTAACCTTTCTGGTTTCAGTCAATTCTACCTCCTAAATATATTTATATTGTATTTTAATACAATCTATTTGACTGATGGACTAAAATAATAGTTCTCTGTGTTCTAGGAAATGTTCCTAGATGTTAATGGGTACAAAACAGTTTGTGTATAGTAAGTTTGGGAGATTTTCAGCCAAGAACCTGATTCTGATACTATTTCAATAGCATATTTCAAGTGAGAGATAAGAATTTTAGGCATTCGTTGCTAGCCAGCTTTTTGTGAGAACTCAAGGTTAAGTCAAAATATAAAATATAAAACTCCTTGGATAATGGATATGTTTATTCCATAGTCAGGGTCAATTACACATTCTAGTTAATTCAAACTATGAGTCTAAAAATTTTTAAATATTTTTACTTTTTTAGTATAAAGAGAAAGAGAGAGAGAGACAGAGAGAGACAGACAGAGAGAGAGAGAGAGACAGAGAGTGTGTGTGTGTGTGTGTGTGTGTGTGTGTAGGGCTGGAGAGATAGCTTAGCACTTAAGGCACTTGCCTGTGAAACCTACGGACCCAGGTTCAATTTCCCAGTACCCATATAAGCCAGATGCACAAAGTGGCACATGCATCTGGAGTTTGTTTGCAGGGGCTAGAGTCCCTGGTGCACCCACTCTTTCTCTCTATCTGCCTCTTTATCTCCCTTCCTACTGTTCTCACAAATAAAAAATAATAATAAAATTAAATTTAAAAAGAGAGAGAGAGGGAGAGAGAATGGGCATAGCAGGGCCTCTTGCCACTGCAAGCAAACTCCAAACACGTGCATCCACTTTGAGCATCTAGCTTCACATTGGTACTGGTGAATCAAACCCTGGTTGTTAGGCTTTGCAAGCACCTTTAACTGCTGATCCATCTCCCAGCCTGAATCCAAATGTTTTATATGGAAATATTTTCTGCCCATTTATAAAAAAATGTAGAGAATCCAAGGAAAAAAGAATGAAATATGAATGAATAAAATTCACTCCCTTTCATGAATTCAGAGATAAAAGACTATTCTTTCAGTTCATTGATAATGATAATAATGTGTCTATATTCATGTATTATCTATTTGCATATTTATTAACTAAATTTTCACATAACATTGTATAAGGCTATTTTACATGCTGGGAATGAAACTGTAAATAAAGCACAAATGGTCCTTGCTGTCAGGAAGCTAAGTTAACAAATAAATGGATGACTAACATTAAGCAATAATAACAGGCCCCCTATGATGACACACACCTTTAATCTTAGTACTCAAGAGGTAAGATGATTACTGTGGCCACCCTGAGACTACATAGTGAATTCCAATTCAGCCTGGGCTAGAGCAAGACCCTGCCTAAAGAAAACCAAAAAACCACAAAACAAACAAACAAAAAGAATCCATGAACAAAAACACAAATCAGATCAATGTAATAACTGTAATAGCTATATATTTCAGACATTTGGGTAATGATCAAAAAGTTGAAATCGGGGCTGGAGAGATGGCTTAGCAGTTAAGTGCTTGCTCGTGAAGCCTAAGGACCCAGTTGATTCTGCAGGACCCACATTAGCCAGATGCACAAGGGGGCTCATGCATCTAGAGTTCATCTGCAGTGGCTGGAGGCCTGGTGTGCCCATTCTGTCTCTCTCTCTCTGCCTCTTTCTCTCTCTGTCTGTCACTCTCAAATAAAAATAAACAAAAAAAATTGAAATCACCATGAACCATTTGTAAACAAATCAATTTACTTGTGTTTGTTATAAGTTGAATATTTAGCATAATACCTTTGAGGTCTGTGGTTTTATTTGTAAACTTGCAATTGCTATTTTTGCAAGGGCAAATGTATTTCTTTATTAAATAAAGTACAACAATGGTGAATGTAAAAAAAAAATATTGAAATCTTGGGCTAGGGAAATGCCTCAGTAGTGACATGCTTGCTGAGTTTGCACCTCAGCAGCCATGTACACGCTAGGCATGGTGGTGTTTGCCTAGAATCCCAGCACTCAGGAGGTGGAGACAGGCAGACCCCTGGGATAAGCTGAATAGCAAGTTCTGGGTTCAGTTAGAGGCCCTGTCTTAAGGAAAAGGTAGGTAGCAATTGAGAAAGACACCCAATATTGACCTCTGGTTCTAATGCACTCATGTGCACTTGTACCCACACACATATGAATATGCATGCTCAAATACATAACACACACACACACACACACACACACACAAAATAAGTTGAAATCTTGTTTCAGCTGGAGTAAAATTCATATACAAATCTTATGGAAGAAAGTTAGATGTTTTGTATGTATATGAAGCAGTTTGCTTTAGTATTTTTCAATGTATCAAAAATTAAATAGAATCAGGCATGGTGGAGCATCCTTTAATCCCAGCACTTGGGAGGCAGAAGTAGGAGGGTCATCATGAGTTCAAGGCCAGTCTGAGACTACAGACCAACTTGGGCTACAGTGGATCTTACCTTGAAAAACCAAAAAAAAAAAAAAAAAAAGAAAACCCAACCAAACAAAAACAACAACAACAAAACAAAATTAAATTAAACAAGCCGTGAATAAGAATCAAGGACTATTTAAGTAACTATTAATCTTTATTTTAATACAGAACAAGTCAGTCTTTCAGGAAAATTTTATTTATTTAGTGTGTGTGTGTTGATGGGCATGCTGGGGCACCATGGCACTACAAATGAACACCAGATGTTTGTGCCACGTTTTTCATCCAATTTATGTGAATCTGGGTTAGCAGGCTTTGAAAAGAAGTACCTATCACTGCTGACTCCTCTTCTGAGTCCCTAAATCAGTATTTTATTATATTTTAGACTAAAAAATATATTAGTTAAACATGATTATGCTTAGCATTAGGCAGTTATTTAACAATTTATAAAATGTAGGTACATTTCTACTGAGCTAATTTTGCTGGATTGTGTTAAATTAAAGATGATTCTGAGCTATTGCCTCTATTTTATTCTTTCTATATATGTACATGTAATAATAAATATGTAACTATATGTCACATAATATCTTTGATGGTTTATAAGCAAAAAGGTGTTGACTTATGTTCAAAGACTTTATTATAGGATAGAGTGAGTCAAACAATTAAAAAATCTTGAAAATTATGATAATAAGAACAGTTTATTTATTTATTTAAGACAGAGAAAGAGAGAGAGAGAAAGAGAACAGGCATGCCAGGGCCTCCAACCACTGCAGATGAACTCCAGATGCATGTGCCACCTTATACATCTGGTTTACATGGGTCCTTGGGCATAGATCCTGGGCCCTTAGGCTTCCCAGGCAAACACTTTAACTACTAAACCATTTCGCCAGCCCAAGAACAGTTTTGATTATAGAAGTTACCTCTCCTGCATACTTTACAATTGAGGTATAACATTTATCTTTACTGTCCAGCCACGTCTAATTCTTTAAACTAAAGAGAAAGTGAATGGATATAGAAGTGAATGAAAGGATTCAAAATTAAATCCCATATTTAGCCATTTAAGCTGTCCAGACAGGAAAAAGAAAATATTAGGCATGACTTGAATACATTCATAGTTTTATGATTACAGAAGACTGAACAGGAGAAAGTGGAGTTATATTCATGCAAAACATATATTGGCTATTTCATATTACGACAAGCTTATTGGCTTAAACAACCCACATTAATTATCTCACTGTTTTTGTGAGTTGGGAGCCTGAATGAATCAATCATCCACTTAGCCTAGCTACACCTCATTCCCAAATAGATTTTTGACTGGAGAAAAAAAAATGTACTTCCCCTCTGCCTGGGTCCTTAGTAACAATTAGATTTTTGTAGTTGTGGGTAGCTTTAGTTTTTGGCTGGTTGTCTGCCAGATACAACCTGTAATACCTTCCCTTGCATTCACTCACATGGTTGCTAGCTTTCTCAGGGCAGCAGGAAGAGTGCAGAGACTCTTTATTACTTATATAATATTATGTAACTCAAACATGTATTTATGACTATGTAATCACCTGGATTACAAACTCTTTGCTGTGTTTTGTTGATTGACAGCAAGTTGCAGGTATTAACACATACTCACAAAAGAATATAAATAGAAGGCAGTGGTCATGGTGGCCACCTTAGGAGTTTCTTTGCCTCAGTGGGACACAGGGAAACACTGGTTGTCTTGGAGATTGCACTATAGAAGTAAGAAGTAGTATGTTTCTGCCTGTCGTGACTTTTAGTACTTAAGATAATTATATAATTTACATGTGTTTCAAAAAGTATTTAACATGTCTACTTTGTAAAATTCATCCACCCTAATAATGCAGGTTTAAAAGGAAAAGCTAATGGAAGTTGAATAATGAAGTAGTGCCATTTTCTGTCAATTATAATCATATATTAATTTAATGTCTTCTCATTAACTTTCAATAAGTAAAGGTGATAATGACATTTTGTTCTGTATAAGGATATCACAGTGACATACAGAGAACCGTCTACCTACTCAATTTTATTTAATGAAGATGAATATAAATGAGGCAGTGTTTATAAATGCCATAGTGCTAAAGAGTTTCCTCAGTACTGAAAAACCAGATGTTTAGAAAACAAAGGCTACACTGTATCACCCACACCAAATATAGTTTGAAGCAAATTGTGCTGGCATCATGTCTTTCAACTCTCATTTTAATACTCCTTAAGTCTACGCTTGGGAAGTAATACTTTTTGTAGGCTGTCAATGTAAATAGTTATAGACTACAAAATATGGAAAGCCTGATTCATGGCATTTTAAAACTGAGATATCTAGAACAGAATTGGTTCTAGTTAAGAGAGTTTAATAAAAGCATCTTACTTTAAAATAAATGCTCAGCAATTTGGATTAGATTTTAACATCATTAACATCATTGTTTTCTATAAGAATGTTTGCATTTCAAAAGGGTAGGTTCTAATTGTATTTAAAAATGCTTTTAATGATGTTTAATCTAATTCTAAATTGAAGGTATTAAGATATATCTCATTGGAATAATGTGAAATGACTAAAAATTCTATTAACTAATTCATAGAAATGTTTATTTTGTTTGAATAAGCAGTTGAATGTTATGTTTAATTTTCAAATAACTAATTTGAACATTTAAAATTTTTTTGTTACTGTACTTTTTTATCCTACAACATAAGAGAATTTGTGAGAAACAAATCTACACGAAAAGTCTATAAATAAATGTTTGATTAGTGAATCTGTCTGAACTGGTTGTTTTTATTGTAGACCTCACAAGAAGCAGCAAACCTTGGCGGTTGAATGAGACTTCATCTTTTCCTTCTTCACTACCAATTAATGACACTCATGTCCACCACAGACAGAAAAGATCAGTAAGCACTGAGCGATTTGTGGAGACATTGGTAGTGGCAGACAAAATGATGGTGGGCTACCATGGCCGGAAAGACATTGAACATTACATTTTGAGTGTGATGAATATTGTAAGTTTGATCCCTCTATACATTGTTTTACTTAGTTTGTTGCATTTTGTACTGAGGCCATAGATTTTTTTCCCCTGTGAAATAAATGATAAAATTCATCTATTCAAATGATTAAAACAATGGCATAAAAAAATTCAAGCTCTACATCTGAGCTATATCCCTAGCAAGAATTAATGGTCAAGAAAATAAATATAAACGTTACCTACATTTTTAAATGTTATGATTTTTCAATTTTTAGATGAGTGTTTAAGGAACTTGAAACATCAGTTTATCTTCTATTATTATGATGTAATTCACCTGTAGGTAAAAATGTTTCTTGTAGACTTATATCAAAACCCTTTACTAAGGCATCTTAAAGGTAGAGTCCTAAGTGGTTAGTTAAAATTGTAAATGGTAATACTTTAGAAGGTCATACTATTACACTATGATTTTTGTCTGACTTTGTGTCTTTTCTTATTTTCTGGAGGTCAGGTTGCCAAACTTTACCGTGATTCCAGCCTAGGAAACGTTGTGAATATTATAGTGGCCCGTTTAATTGTTCTCACAGAAGACCAGGTAAGAATACTTTAGTTTGTATATCTAAAATCCTTAGGCTATGGAATTGTTCATTATAAAAGAATATATTTTTTGTTATGCCTCTTAGAAGTTCTAGTTGTATCCATTTTTAGCTCTGAACCTTAGTTTTAAAGCAAATTTAAAGTACTTTATTATAATATATATATCGTGTATCTTGCTAAAGCTCTCTCTGTATATGTATACTTACTATATATTTCAGTGTTAAGGATGAGCATTTGCATAGCTTACCTTATGATCCTGGTTTTGGTTGGTTTCGTATGCTGATAATCTCATATATGTTCACATTGCCATGGAAGTTGGAACTGGAAGGAATGTCTGTTCAATAATAAAACAAATGGACTCTAGGTCAGATATTACAAAGATAAAAATTGGCCAGAGATTATTCCTAGAAATCACTGCTTCTAATTATAGTCCCACTTTAGTTTTCAAAAGTTTTAACAACTAACCTTAGTAATTGTTTGGAACATTTCTGGTATGCATGTTGTATTGCAGCCAAACTTGGAGATAAACCACCATGCAGACAAGTCTCTCGATAGCTTCTGTAAGTGGCAGAAATCCATTCTCTCCCACCAAAGTGATGGAAACACCATTCCAGAAAATGGGATTGCCCACCACGATAATGCAGTTCTTATTACTAGGTATGGTTTGTTGCAAGTATTTTCCTTTGATTGTTGTGTTTGCTTGATGTTTTAACTATATTTGGTTCTATTTAAAGCCACATTCAAGTAATGAGACTAGAAAAGGCAAAATGATAATTTTTTTTTTTTTTTACTGAAAAAGAGTGTAGTCTTTTGTTAATGTGTTTCATCCAATGAACTAAATAAGAAAAAAGAAAAGATTAAGACTTAATTTAGAAGTTTAATAAATAACTCATCATTTACTTATAAGTCCTACTTATGATATTTAATTGAAGCATGGATATGATTTATTTGTTAATTGAGCATACTAAGTACTAAAAACAAGGTTTAAAAGCATGAGAAAGTAAGTTGTCACTCTTGGCTATAAAATATACTTACTATCATTAGCTCCTAGTTGTGTTAACTTATTATTGTATTAAAAGGTAAGAAGAATTTTCTTAAGTGAATGTCTAATTAAAATATTTAAATTAAGGCATATGAAGAAGCAGATCTGTTACAATCACTGTGTTAGCTTTTCTTTCAAGCAAAATTAATATTCAACAAAAATCCAATTAACTTATGTATTATTTCCAGTTTTACCAAACTGCACTTATATGCTTTTTGTTCTTTACTTCCAATAACTCTGTGAAGTACAATATTATTTTTCTCAAGCTGGAAATGAGGAAACTGGTTCAAAATAGTTCATAAGGTCAATCAGTTAATAAATGAAAGAATAGAACTTGAACACTATTTACCTTGCCTTTTTTGATTGTATTTCCCTTAGTTCCTTGTATTTAATTTGGGGTGGGGAGAATATGGTGCTGTTATGTTATTAGGTTGACATCAAGCCTCTGGGCTAAGCAGTCTGCCTGCATTTGCCTCCCTGGTAGCTGGTTCTGCAGTTGTGTGCCATCATGTGAAGTTATATTTTAGTTTGTTTATACCCTAATTATCTTGGGGAGAAACATTACACTTTAGTCATTTTAATATAAGTGTTTCTTTTGACCTCTTACTAGTA
Organism: Jaculus jaculus; assembly: GCF_020740685.1. Taxonomy (NCBI): domain Eukaryota; kingdom Metazoa; phylum Chordata; class Mammalia; order Rodentia; family Dipodidae; genus Jaculus; species Jaculus jaculus. Next base: position 12,422,503 of record NC_059121.1, read on the forward strand.
TTTAAAAACAAAAGACAAAATAAAGTAATGAAAACAGCAAAATAGAAGAATTCTCCTGTCTTGGCAGAGAGGAATAGCTTTGTGATCATTATTTTTTTCACTTGAAAGGCCATATTTTGCATCTACATCATCTGTGCTATGCTCATCAACATTAAAGTCTGGAGCAAGTATAATGCAAATGAAATTAGAATTAGACTTAACAAGAAATGTAGATTTAGCTTTTAGAAAAACTTCTCTGTTGGCTGAATCATGAAGTTTCTGAGTAATTCTTTATAGTTATACCTACTTTAATTGACCTCATTCACTTGTATCACAAACCAGAAAATTTTGTTTTCAAGATGATTGCTATTGAATAAAACATGCTATGATTCTGTCCTCATAGGTGTTGACACATCATTCTGCAATTCCTCACAGTCTGTGGTTGGAAATGTTCCCAAATATACTTATGGGATTAACAGTATACTAGGAATTATGCCAATATAGAAACCTTTGGTTAGAAAATATGAATTTAATTAGTGTTAATGAAACTACTAGATAAAAGCATCTACTATGCATTGTTAACAGAAGGATGTTAAAAAGCAATGCATGGTTTCTCTAATTCCTCTCCTTACAGACATAGCTACCACATTTTGTTATCATATCTGCACTAGATTTTTTACCTACCAGATCAAATGATGGAAGCTACATAAACTGTACTCATTTATAAGTATTCAAATAATAAAATAGATCTAGATAGTATAACACCCTTTATTATTACTGTCAATTTATTATCGATGTGTAATTTATTACTTTGAATTGGACACAGGTATTTTTCTGCAGAGATCTTCTTTGCTTCTGTAAGTTACCTTGAGTACTTTTCTGGTGTCTGGGATTTGAATATATCATCCTCTCTTTCGTTTGCCTCTAATGGTCAGACTAGTACTAGAAATGATCTTGGTATTGAATTGGACAGTTCAGGATTTAGATCTCTTATTAACTTACATTGGCGTATATAATAGAGGTTATAAAATGCCTCTTTGGGGAAGTACATGATTTGGATTGCTGGTAAAGTCTCTAAGTGATTTCTAGACTATTTTCTTGGCCACAGAGTAACTAATTAAAACAAGATGATTATCATTTTTTAGACAGGGGAGGAGGATTATTAGTTCTTGGCATATACGTACATGTTTATATGTATATATATGTTATGCATAGAATATATATGCACAATGGAATGTATATGTGACATATGTTGTATGTAGTTTGTGAAACTGAGCATGCTTAAATGATAGTGCTGTCTGTTAATAATAAATATGAGAATTCCACAGATGATTTTGCATCAATGTTGAATCTTGCTTCATATGACTCACATATTAAAACATTCAGAATTTCAACCCACCATTTAGTCATAACGTGATGATTATGTTCGTAATGTCAGCTCACTGGTGAGAGAGCTGTATAATGTACATGTCAGGAATTGCAAAAGAAAATGGGAAACTTTTATTCTCACCAGACCAATTTTTGTCTCAGGCTCTTAAATGTTTTAAGAAAAAGTCATTTGGAATTTGCAGTTGCTCAGGCACCAGTAGTCATTCTGTGTGTGTGCACACATATGTGTATTATAAGTAGTGTGGTATGTGCACGTATCTTGCTGATGCATGCATGCCATGCATGTGCGTGTGTGGATGTCAGAACAGGACTTTGGGTGCCTTTTCTGCTACTCCTCCACACGCCTTCTTGAGATGGAGTCTCTTCCTCAACCCAGAGCTGCTGAGTTTCTGGTTCCCAAACCCAGTGACCCTCTCAAGTCGTCACACTTAAGGGTCAAGTGCTTGTAATTGCTGAGCCACATCCATGGCCCCAACAGCAGTTCTCTCTCTCTATTTTCAAGGTAGGGTCTCACTGTAGCCCAGGCTGACCTGGAATTCATTATATATTCTCAGGGTGGCTTCAAATTCATGGTGATCTTCCTACCTCTGCCTCCTGAGTGCTGGGATAAAAGGCATGTGCCACCACGCCTGGCTCCAACAGTAAAAGCTCAAGAGCCAGGAATGTAAATATAGCTCAGTGGTAGAGTGCTTGTTTTGCATATATGAGTAAAACTGTACTCTGTGGTTATTAAGTCATTTACTACCTAGAAGGAAAACCAAGAAAGACTGGAACTTTAAGATATTTTCATTTATTTATTTGATGGAGGGAGGAAAGGAGAGAGAGAGAAAGAGAGAATGGGCACATCAGGGCCTCCAGCTGCTGCAAACGAACTCCAGAAGCATATGCCACTTTGTGTATCTGGCTCATGGGTCCTGGGGAATTGAACCTGGGTCCTTTGGCTTGGTAGGAAAGTGTCTTAACCATTAAGCCATCTTTCCAGCCCAAGACTTGCTTAGTGTAGCATCACTACTATTAAAGAGCTATCAAAACTCTTTTTATGTTTATATGTATTTTATTTATTTATTTTTTGGTTTTTCAAGGTAGGGTATCACTGTAGCCCTGGCTGACCTGGAATTCACTATGGAGTCTCAGGGTGGCCTTGAACTCACAGTGATCCTCCTACCTCTGCCTCCCGAGTGCTGGGAATAAAGACATGCGCCACCACAACCGGCTTGTATTTTATTTTGATGTATGCATGTGTTTTATATCATTTTATAAGACGGATGTTAACAGTAATTGGTTATTAATAACAATAATAATAAATAATTGTAGGATACACCTTTTTACCATGTAGTGCTGTTAGACTTTAACATTGCGTAGCTTCATGTCACTTCTTAAAATGATATTTAGTTACTTCTCTATGATGTAGTATCTATCTGCCCTCTCAGTACTGAATACCAACGTTAGTGCTATACTATATAAATATGTGGAAATGTGAAAACATTCCATGTGTTGTATTCTATATGTTGTATCTTAAATAAATATTACTGTAGAATAATAAAGCTCATCTTTCATCTTAGTGATCTGGTTTTACTTAAATTATCAGTTTTAGCAACTTTGTAGATTGCTTCAATAGACTAGGTCTATTTAACTTATATGGCTGTTTAAATTTTGATATCAATTTGATATCTAGTAATTAGTTTTTAAATAGTGAAAATATGACACTGTATTAATGGGAAGAAATGATTAACACATGCACCAGAAACTTTAGAAACACAATGCAAACTGGTAGGACTGTAGATACACAGTTATGAACTAGCTTGCTATAGACCTTTCGTATTATCTTTATTATGCTTTGTATTTTTTGAATTACATATTTTTCTCTTTTTATACCATTTTTTTCTTTATTAGTTATGTACATACTCAGTGCATAAACAGCACATGTTGGTACCATCCTTACCCTCCTCCCTGTCCTTCCTCCTCCAAAGGGACCCTCCTCATTGTGGATGCCAATTATCCCCATGGGGATTGTGAGTCGTGCATTATGGGGGTAGCCATCAGTTATGGGGAAGAGGCAATGTCTCTTTGCATAGTGTTCCAACTTTTGGCTCTAATAATCTTTCTGCTCCCTCTTCTTTGAATTTCCCTGAGCCATGTTGGGTTTGTTTTAGGTCTACTTCACTGATGAGGTCTTGGGAGCCTGTGTGTCTCTGGATCTCTGGTTTGGTAGGAGTTGAGTGTCCTCTGTGTCTATCTCCTTCACCTTTGTGCTGATGCCAAGAAAGCAGCACTCTTGCTCATTTCCTTAATTACTCTATGGTTTCAGCTGGGGTCCTGGTGAGGTGTGATGGGCAAAATCTCTCCTCAGGTTCTGTGTCCATCTTCATTGCCAAAGTGCCTTCGATTCCCCAGGCCCCACAAGGTGGTACATGGCTGGTGGCCATGGTGCATCCATTCTCTCACCTGTATTACATATTTTAAAAATTGACAAAATTATATGTATTTACAGTTGTACATTTTTTATATATTTATAAATTGTGAATGTTTAAGCATTAGCTCGACATGTAACAGCTCACATATTGTAGATTAACAAATGACAAATTAATAGTTTGTCAGTTAAAAATTAATAAAAGCCACAAATTTGCAAATATATATATTTGGTTTATTGAGGTAGGGTCTCTCTTTAGCTCTGGCTGACCTGAAATTCACTATTTATTGTCAGACTGGCCTTGAACTCATGGTGATCCTTTTTTTTTTTTTATTTTTATTTAATTATTTGAGAGTGACACAGAGAGAAAATAGGCAAATAGAGAGAAAATGGGCATGCCAGGGCCTCCAGCCACTGCAAAGGAACTCCAGACGTGTGTGCCCCCTTGTGCATCTGGCTAACATGGATCCTGGGGAATCGAGCCTCAAACCAGGGTCCTTAGGCTTCATAGGCAAGCGCTTAACCACTAAGCCATCTCTCTCCAGCTCTCATGGAGATCCTTCTAACTTGGCCTCCTAAGTGCTAGGATTTCATGTGCCACTATGCCTGGCAGATATTTTTTATTTATGCATGAAGTAAAAAAATATCAACCACAGTTTTAGTTCCCTTTTTGGTGTTTTGTAATTTTTTGAATATAACTTTTTGAAATTCTGCAGCAAATTAGTGTCATAGGGTAACTAGGATCAATATTTGGACATTATTATTATTATTATTATTATTATTATTATTATTATTATTTTGGTAGGGTCTCACTCTAGCCCAGGCTGACCTGGAATTCACTGGGTAGTCTCAGGCTGGCCTCGAACTCACAGCAATCCTCCTACCTCTGCCTCCCAAGTGCTGGGATTAAAGGCGTGCACCACCATGCCTGGCTATTTGGCCATTATTTTATTTTATTTTATTTTATTTTATTTTATTTTATTTTATTTTATTTTATTTTATTATTTTATTTTATTTTATTTTAATTTATTTATTTGAGAGCAACAGAGACAGAGAGAAAGACAGATAGAGGGAGAGAGAGAGAATGGGCGCGCCAGGGCTTCCAGCCTCTGCAAATGAACTCCAGACGCATGCGCCCCCTTGTGCATCTGGCTAACGTGGGTTCTGGGGAACCGAGCCTCGAACCGGGGTCCTTAGGCTTCACAGGCAAGCGTTTAACTGCTAAGCCATCTCTCCAGCCCTATTTGGCCATTATTATGAACACACTAATTCATAAATTCCCTGGATTTCTTTTCTGTAAAGTATTGGGCACATGTTTTTCCATTTTACACATCACAGCTTCTATATTAGTAATAGGAATTATAGCCAAAGTTCTTTTCAAGGAAACAGCTTTATTGAGGTTTACTTCACAGGCCACACAATCACCCATCTAAAGGACAATTTGGTGACTTTTGTATATTCATCTAGAGTTATGTAGCTACCGCTATAATTACTTTTAGAATGTTCCTTCACTCCCAGAGGTAGTCATGGTCTGTCCCTTCATGCTTAGCCCTGCCCTTGCTTCACCCTCAGATACAACTGCTAGTTTAACCTTTTGACTACATAGTTGTGCTATTCTGGACCTTGAATACAGTTGGAACTGTAATACATATGGCTTCTTGTAACTCTTCTTTTACTTAACAAAGTTTTGTCAAGGTTCATCTATGTTGGAGATTGTATTAGTGCTGTATTCCTCTCACTAGCATAAATTCTCAAGAGTCCAAGGTACCCACCTTTCAAGAATGTCTTTGTTTAGAAATATTTTTTAATTAATATACTTTTATAACATTTCATTTGGTGAAAAACACAGGATTTGTAAATATATCTTGTAGATGTAAAGGCTGCCCACTAAGTCAAATAATTTGGTCTTTAATTAAAGTGGGCATATTTATCCTCTTAAGAGGTCATGGCTGTTTACTTTGACGTTTCTAGATCAAAAAGGAATTAGAATTTCTAAAGTCAATTGACTAATGGGAGCTTTAAAATAACCATAAAAATGGGTTATTGGTAGAACTTGGCCTGCAATGGATGGTTGGTTTTAAACTTTTTATAAAGTCAGGATTAAATATTGGCTGTAAGTACATGTGAGACTAGACAGCAGAGAGGCAGGTTGAATATGGCACATAAAACTAAATTCACAAATACATCTTTGATTCTTTTGGAAATGCCAGCTAAATATTTCATGACCCATTCCTACGTTTTTAGGAATATGTGAGGTTTAGACACACCATAGAAATTATGAATTCAGATTATGCAGAGGTGATTTTTGCTATTTGGACATCTTGAAGCATGCCTTCTCTTACCACTGTGATCCCACTATCCTTACCCATCTTCACTGCCCCTCTCCTTCTGTTTTTTTTTTTTTTGTGTGTGTGTGTGTGTATCTTTAGATTGCCCTTCTGTTTTTCTGGATGTTTTTCCTTTTGTCCCCATCTCGTTGGTATTCTCTGCAGAAGTGTTTCTCTAGATTCACTTTTCTTTCCAGTCTATGATAATAGCAAAGTGGAGTGACTATAATTTCTCATTTTAATGGGGTGGTAAGTGCCATCCCCATTTGTGCCTAGGGAACTAGCATAAACTCAGACCAGGCAAACAGGAATATAGTCATCCTAGGTGGTGCTGTGAAGTTTCCAGTAAAAATGGAAATGTGCCTAACATTGACTAAGAGCATGCAATTTAATGAATTACTTTTGGATACACCTCAACAAGAAAACTATGTCTTCTTTGTAGAAATCTTCATTAAGTAGTTAAAGGAGTCAGTGTAGTAAGCACCACTGAGAAGTTAACCTCAGAACCTGCATTGCTTTTATCTTTGTAACAATGTATGTATATGAATGTGTGCTTCTGTGTCAGAACTATTTAATCATTTAAACCTTAAATAACAGCAGAGGACAGGTACTGTTCTTATCTCCATTTTATTGATGAAGAAGCTGAGGAATAGGAAAATCAAGTTGATTGACAAGAGCACACAATAACTAGTGAAAACAGGATTTTAACCAAACTTAGTAATTTGCATACACAGACCTTTTAGAAGAGTTATCAAGTTGTCAAACACAAAAAATATGTGGAGATAGTTTAACATTGACATGTGTGGTAGGTAAACTTCTAAGATGGCCCTCAATAAACTGTACCTTTTAGTACTTTTGACTTTGAGGTGTCTTTATTTTTTATTTATTATTATTATTTTGTTTTTTTGAGGTAGGGTCTTGTCTAGCCCAGGCTAACTTCGAATTCACTATGTAGTCTCGGGATGACCTTGAACTCATGGCGATCCTCCTACCTCTGCCTCTCATGTCTTATGGTTCAGGTGTTCCTTCTAAGGGCCTGGTGAAGGTTTAGCCATTTGGTTTGTCTTTTAGGAAGTAGAATTTTATGGTACCATTGCTGTTTGTGTCTATATTTGTGTTTCCCACCCCTCCGTTGCCCTCCCCTCCCTCCACATGTTTTCTGATCTTAATGAGTAAATATTCTGTCTTCTACTATTAAGTATGATGTTTTCCTTTTCCCCTTTAAAATACTTTATTTATTTATGAGTGAGAAAGATGACAATAGAGAGAGAGAGAAACTGGGCACACCAGGGCCTCTAGCCACTGCAAACGAACTGCAGATGCATTTACCACCTTGTGTATCTGGCTTACGTGGGTAGTGTGCATTGAACCTGGGTCTTTAGGCTTCACAAGCAAGTGCCTTAACCACTAAGGCATCACTCTAGCTTTTCTTTTTCCTTCTTATTGGTTGTTTTTGTCTGTCTATTTTACTGAAAGCACTTATCAAGAATAGACTTTGGGGGGCTGGAGAGATGGCTTAGTCAGTGAAGTGCTTTCCTTGCAGGTAGAAGAGCCTGAGTTTGATCTTCTGCATCCTTTGGATGCTGGATATTTTTATATTATTATAAATATTGAGCTTTTGTCCTGGGATACAGTTCTTTGACAAATGTTTAACTCTTCTATCTCATGTTTAAATATTGTTATGTGGAACAGGATCAGTGGTCATTTAGTCTGAGGCAAATTATTCTCCAATACTGAGGTAAGGCCCTTTTGTATACCCTACCTAATGCCCTGTGAATTTTGGTGTTTTCCCATTATGCTGGGGGATTATAGGTACTATTTCTTATGCTGTGAATCTGTGCTATGTGATGGGCATTGCTACTTATACTCCTTTTATGAACTAATCAGTACTCAAGTGGAAAGTCACCTGAAATTCTTAAGTCACAAAGAACTATCTCTTTCTATTGCTTTCTCTGCCTTGTCTTCTGCGTCTAAATACTAGTAAATTTGTTTGCTCATATCTTCTGCTCTGTCCTTTGAGCTGTGCTTTACTTTCCCCACTGTGCCAATGGTTTTGACATGCTCAAGGAGGTAAACTAGGGAAATCATAGGAGTAACTTTATTTTCTCATTTCTTAGGCATTATTTTTCTTGAAGTTTATTGTTTCAAGAAGGAAGATAAATACAGTTCCTGCTGCCTTTTCTTAGCCAGAGCTGAATGCCCTGGAAAACATTTTGAAAATTTTTTTAAAGTAAGCATTATTTAATTTAATTTTTTTAAATTTTTATTTGCATTTTCCATGATTATAAAAAAAAGTCCCATGGTAATTCCCCATTTTGAAATTTAAAATGATCAAATATCCTATGACAGCTGAACCTTACATACATTAATTTTGTGATGTCAATTTTCTGGTGTTAGTTTCCTAATAGAAACAATGTTTGGTTTCCTATATAGGCAAACATTGTAGTTGTCCTGCAGGGGGAACCTGAAAGGATCAACGTTACAATAACTACAACATAGCCTGAATGCTATTTTTGCCTTGAAATTTCCTCCACTGAAAAATTATTCTAGGGATGAACAGATGGCTTAGCCATTACGGTGCTTGCTTGCAAAACCAAAGGACATACGTTCAATTCCCCAGGACCCATGTAAGCCAGATGCACAAGGTGGTGCATGCATCTGGAGTTCGTTTGTAGTGGCTAGAGGCTGTGGTGTGCTCATTCTCATTTGCTCCGTTTCTTTGCTCTCTATCTCTCTCTGCTTGAAAATAAGTAAATAAATAAAATTTTTAAAAATTCTAAAAAAATTAGTCTATTACCTTTAAATTCAATTTCATTCAGGTTTTCCAGACACAGGCAGAATGCCTTACATTCTTTGTAGAATATTCCATGAATAGTCCTTGCCTAGTTCCTGACAGATGTCTTGTGCTTATCTGAAACCTCATGAACTGGCTCTCCTCTGTCTGTTTTTCCCTCTGCATTCTTTTCTTTCAAGTTCTCATGAGAATGGCCAAGTAAGCTTTGCTTACAGTGTTCAAGAACTTCTCTAGCCCGTGTTTCAAGCCTTCTACATTTCTCCAGTAAACAAGTTCAGGTTATCAAGTCAGCAGTCCTACTTCTGGTGCCAGTTTTCTGTGTTCTGTACTTTTGGTTTTGCTGTGACAATCAGCTGACAAACACAATTTAAGGAGAGGAGGGTATATTTCAGCCTGCAGTTTGAGGGTTCACAGGCAACCTTGGCAGAGGAGGTGTGGTATCAGGTGCATGAAGCAGCTAGTCACATTGCATCTGATGTCAGGAAAGAGAAATGTCTGATGCTTAGTACAGGAGAAATAGGGAGTATCATAGCATCTAGAGAGAAAAGAAATCAAATTTTTGTTCTATCTAGGCACCCATCTGATTGGGTGGTTCCTGTCCACATGCAAAACAGGTCTTCTCCTCTTATGCCCATTTATTCACATACCAACTTCCTCTGGAAACAGCCTTAGAGAGATACCCATATTCTTTAATCAAGACAAGTTGATACCTAACATTAATTATCTTGACTACTATCTAAAGATATAGACAATAGCAAATGTCAATGATGCTGTAGAGAAATGAGGAGCTTAGTACAAATAGGGTATAAATGGTGTAGTCACTTTGTAAAATAGACTAATAATTCTTTAAAATATTAAACAGAGTTATTATATGACCCAGAAAATGTATTCCTAGGTATATACTCAAGAAAACTGAAAACATTTATCAACACTTAAAATTATACATGAATATTAATAGCCAAAAAGAGGAAACAACTTAAAAATTCAAATGAAGAATGTTTAACTAAAATGTATCCATTCAATGGAATGTCACCAACCCCTCCAAAAGAACCTTGTACCAACTAGTTATCATTCTTTCTTCTCAGCACTAGGTTACTATTAATCTGTGTTTTGTCATTAGATATTTCCTTATTCTGGAGATTTCATATAAATGGAACCATATAATATGTTTGTTTTAGCCTATTTCTTATTTATTTGAGAGAGAGAGAGACAGAGAGAGACAGAGACAGAGACAGAGACAGAGAGAATTGGTATACCAGGGCCTCTAGCCACTGCAAATGAACTCCAAATGCATGTGCTACCTTGTGCATCTGGCTTACATGGGTCCTGGGAAATGGAACCTGGATCCTTAGGTTTCACAGGCAAGTTCCTCAATCACTGAGCCATGTCTCCAGCCCAGCCTATTTCATAAACATAATGTTTTCAAGGGTCACTTATACAGCCACATGAATCAGTATTTGATTTCTTTTGATGGTTGAATGATTTCTTTACAAAATCATTAACATTTGTTATTTTCTATGTTTTTTGATTGTAATCACTAAGTGAATATGTTGTGATGTTGATTTCATTTTTTGTGATGATTAATTATTTTGAACTTATGAAAGTAAGTTCATGTGTATATTGGACATTTGTATATATTCTTTGGAAGTAGTAACTTGAAATCTTTTACTCACTTCTTTATTTTCTTTTTAGAAGGTAGGTTTTAATAATATTCATTTTATAAGAAATGACGATTTTTCAAAATGGCTGTACAATTTTGCATTCTCACCAGCAGTATATGAGAGAACCACCAGTAGCTCCGTAGTCTCAGCAATATCTGATGTCAGTCTTGAATTTTAGCCATTGTGGAGCACATGAAACAATATTTTGTGGTTCAGATTTATATTTCTTATTTTCTATATTTATTATTGAGAACTTTAATATATGAACATGATGTAATTTGGTTGGATTCTTGTCACATTATCCTCTTGTCCTCTCTCCTCTCCCCCTATGCCACTGAAAACCCTCCTCTTTCAGAGTAGTCCTTCCTCTGTTTGGTTGTCTCATTCCTTTACTCGTTTCTTGAGGTTTTTGTCTGTTTACTGTTTGTTGATTTATAATAGGTCTTTATGAGTTTATAGATTAGGATGTGATCTACAAATCTTTATTTATTTATTTATTTATTTTGGTTTTTTGAGGTAGAGTCTCACTCTAGACCAGGCTGACCTGGAATTCACTATGTAGTCTCAGGGTTGCCTTAAACCCACAGCAATCTTCCTACCTCTGTCTCCAAGTGCTGGGATTAATGGTGTGTGCCACTGTGCCTGGCTTTGATTTACAAATTGTTTCCTTTATTTTGTGGTCTTAAATTGTATGTGTGTGTGCCTGCTGGCTACTGTACACAGGGACTCTCCCAAGTTCTTTACTACTGAGCTATACTTGTGACCCCTTTTGCCCTTCTCATTAATGTATTCTGAAGTACAAAGATGTTTACTTTTGGGCTGGAGAGATGGCTTAGCAGTTAAGCGCTTGCCTGTGAAGCCTAAGAACCCCAGTTTGAGGCTCAATTCCCCAGGACCCACGTTAGCCAGATGCACAGGGGGGCGCACACATCTGGAGTTTGTTTGCAGGGGCTGGAGGCCCTGGCGAGCCCATTCTCTCTATATATATCTGCTTCTTTCTCTCTGTCTCTCTCAAATAAAAACAAATAAAAATAAACAAAACAATTGAAAAAAAGTTTAAAAAATGTTTACTTTCTATGAATTTATAAAGGTTTTTTTCTTTTGTTTCTCACGCTTTGGTGGCATTTCTAAGAACTTATTGGCTAATTCATGGTTTAAAAAATTTACTAATAATTTTATTTTTATTTATTTATTTATTTACTAGAGAGAGAGAGAGAGAGAGAGAGGGAGAGAAATGAACTCTAGACGTATGTGCCACCATGTGCATCTGGCCTACATGGATCCTGGGTAATCGAACCTGGGTCCTTTGGCTTTGCAGGCAAGCGCTTTAATTGCTAAGCCATCTTTCCAGCCCTACTAGTAATTTTTGTAAGAATTCTTGGGGTTTATAGTTTACTTTTATGTCTTTGACCCATCTTGAGTTATCTTTTGTGTGTAATGTGAGGTAAGGTCAAAGGGTGCTTTTTGTTCTTATGTAAAAAGCACACTTTCACAATTTTTGCCTTTAACAATAGTGTCTATAGATTTGGACTAATTTTTCTCTCATTCTGAATCATCACAGAACTTTTTATACTTCAGCTAAAATACACAAGAATTCTAATGGAATCTCACTCTCTTACCAATAGGACACCAAGACAAAGTTCTTGGTTTTATTTGTTTTGAACTATGGTTCAGTGTAGTGGAGGGAAAATTTTTCCTCAACTTGCTTAATTAAGCTCCCAGCCTTGTTTTTAAAATTAAGCTGAAAATAAAAACAGATTAGTGGGAGAATAGTGCACAGATTCGTTTAATATGAAGTTTACATGAGAGTCTTCATAAGGAAATAAAGTGACAGATGTATTTTAATTTGATGAAGAGTGGAAAGTTCTGGAAAAATGTGATGGGACTTGTGAGTACAAACTAAAAATAGTAAATAAGGGGGGAACTTAGCAAGGCCTATTCACTAAGATTCCCCTCGGCACCTCTTGAGTCTATCTTCATAGGTCAGCATGCAAGTGTGTGCTTCAGTCTGGTAGCTTGCTTCAGAGAAGGTGGTTAGAGAGCACTTTCTCTACCATCCTTTTTTTTAAAAAACACATTGAATATGTCAAAGCTCCATATTTTGGGTATTTTTTATGAATCTCACCATTAATATTTTGTACATGTTTACTGATTGAATCATAAGAGTAGACTCTGACCTAGTGGAGTCAAAGAAACTTCTAGTTGTTTAGAGAAGGGATAAACTTAATCTGAAACACCAGTAGAAATAACAGCCTTTAATGGCCACTATGAACAGAGAATACGTATTTTTATTGGCTCTTTGTGAATGTTTAATTGTTCTCATGTGTAAGAGCAGGAAGTACTTTTATTAAAATGATTTTCACGTTATGGTTTTAGGTACAAATTTAGTGTTTTAAATTTATTTATATTTAGCTTTTACATGTGCCTAGTATTGTGGTGGATGTATGGGTGTGGTGCATGCATGCATATGTACTGATGCAGTGCCCCTTAGGCACACCTGGAGGCCAGAAGAGAACATAGGAAGTCCCTCCATCACTCATCCACCTGTTTGTCCTTGAGATGAGGCCTCTTACTGATTCCAGAATCTGCCCCAGTGATTCTCTGATCTCTGCTCCCCACAGGGCTGGGTTTATAGACCTTCGTGTCCACGCCCAGCTGCTTATGTAGTGCTGGGTGGTCTTAGGGCTCCCCTCAGACCCTCATGCTTGCATAGGAAGCACACTTAACCACTAGATTAACAGTCCAGCTCCTAGATGCAGTTTTGATGGGATTAAAAAGGTAAACATTAGATAAAAGCAATTTTTGGATTGGTAACATAATTTTACATTATTTAATTCAACTGGACAATTAGTAGTATTTGGTACCATTGTTTATATTTTGTCTTATTTTCAATATTAGCCTTCTTTTACAATTGGATGTTGATAGATAATATTGAAAATGTTTATGTTTAAAAAAATCCCTGCTGTGCTTGTTATTGGAAATGTTCTGGTAAACCTGAGTAATGTATTGTCTTACTAAAGAAAACTGCCTGAGAAAATGCTGATTGACAGCTTATGTTAAGGTTTGTAATTTTGCATGAGTATCATGCCAAGTTTTCATTTATTCATTTTCTTGAAAGTGGAAAAAGACTTAGAAAAATATAGACTTACCACAGAGTTCTTTTAGAGAGTCCATTGTCTTGTGAGAAAATGTCCAGCTGAGTTTGCCTATAGTTGTAGCTAGTGATTCTTTAAGATATGGATACCTGCTGCTAGGCCTTTAAGGTCATTCTGAGAGATATTGATCAAAAAGACTACTTTCTTTGGTGGCCTAAGAAAGTAAATTCAGTTTCATGAACTTTGATTTTTGACATGCTAGTACTAATGATTTGTTAAAGGATATTCTTACCAAAATTCACTTAAGAAGAGAGTTATAAACGAACATTAAACATTTTCAGCTTCCATTAGTTTAAATTTTCAGCAAATCACTATGATCAATGTTATTCTGAATTAGCCATGGTTTTCAATCACTTTGGCTTTTTTTGTTATTTTCAGTCATGCTTAGTTTTAGCAACTATTTTGTTTTTTAGTTATTACTTGATATCAAATATATATTTTTCATACATTTTTTTTGTTTCTGAGGAAATTTTTTGAGTAACTATCTATCATATTATATCTGTAATATGAATCTTTTATAACTTCATTGCTGAAGCAGATGTATACAAAATACCATCTTTAAATTGATTTATATAGGCCATCAATGGTATTGATGATGTATGCCTATAAAAGTATAATAACTTTAAAACACCCAAGGTAAGAATAATAAAATTACTGCTTTAAAAAATATTTATTTGGCTTTGTTTCATGATGCAAAAATCATATTTATTAAGTCAAACACTAAATGTGTGTGTTTGTGTGCGCATATGGGTATGTCATTGTATGTATGCTTGTGTGTGTTTTCTCAAAAGGTTTCGATATATGTCTCTATGAGAGTAATTCACTCTCCCAAGGACTAACTTTTTGAACAGCTGATATACTATATTAGAGTTTTTGCCTTTCTACTGTCGCAATTTTCTTTTTCCTCTTCTTTCTATCTTTTTTTTTTTTTTTTTTTTTTAGGTAGGGTCTAGCCCAGGCTGACCTGGAATTCACTATGTCATCTCAGGGTGGCCTCAAACTCATGGCGATCCCTCCTACCTCTGCCTCCTGACTGCTAGGATTAAAGGCATGTGCCACCATGCCTGGCACAATTTAACTTTTTATTATAGGAAGGTATTTTAGCTTTGATGCCCTAATTTTCATTTTAAAGTGGATGTTATTCCAAAATATGTTATATATTACATTAAGCATTCAAGATCATTTCTGATTATGTTATTTTACTATGAGACTATGTTATTTTACTATGATTTTACTGTGATGTTGGGCATAATACTTCTTTGTGCTTTGATTTTTTAAGATCAGTGTTATGAAGGTTATAATAGTAATCTATCTCCTTCTTCGAGTGCTATTAAGAATAAATAGTAAGTGTGCAATTCTTAGAATTATACCTGGCCAAATCGGTACTTGACAGACAATAGCTATTATTAACATTTCACTTGTTGGTAGGAATAATAGACTTAGTAGAGAATTACTGGGTACATAGTGGGAAATTTTCTACTTTTAGGCTTCCATAAATCCACATTTATTTTTAATAATATATAATGGTTAAGTCCTAAATTATTTTCCATTTTCTCCTTACCTATTGTATGCCTGTCTTTGAATAAATTTTGATAGCTTTTTTAAAATTTTTTTTGTTCATTTTTTATTTATTTATTTGAGAGCGACAGACATAGAGAGAAAGACAGATAGAGGGAGAGAGAGAGAATGGACGCGCCAGGGCTTCCAGCCACTGCAAATGAACTCCAGACGCGTGCGCCCCCTTGTGCATCTGGCTAACGTGGGACCTGGGGAACCGAGCCTCGAACTGGGGTCCTTAGGCTTCACAGGCAAGCGCTTAACCGCTGAGCCATCTCTCCAGCCCCAAATTTTGATAGTTTTTATTAGCTTAAGACAATTTGTTAAATTGTCCCAGTAAGTCATACTCCAATTTGAGAAGTACAGGAATTAGATTATAGAAAACATTGGTAACAAAATATGAGAGGCATCTTGTTAGGAAGAAAATACTGATTAGTATAATAAGATTCTATTAGATTAATTTATAAAAATCTGGATTTAAAGCATGCTTTCTTTCTAATTAGAAACGTCTTACCTAGAGGTTATTAAGAAAAAAGTTGTATAATCACTATGGAAAACAATATAGACAATCTTCAACAAAATTTAGAGAAGTTTCCCCCAGCCCCCGCGCCTGAGGTAGGGTCTCACTCTGGTCCAGGCTGACCTGGAATTAACTATGTAGTCTCAGGGTAGCCTTGAACTCACAGAGATCCTTCTACCTCTGCCTTCCGAGTGCAGGGATTAAAGGTGTGTACCACCACGCCTGCCTAGGGAAGTTTTTAAGTAAGCATAATCTCACTAGGAATATATGTCCAGAGCATATGAAATCAATATACTGAAGATATATGTGCATTTTGTTAGTTATGTAGCATATGGAATCAGTCTATTGACAGAAAAATAGATAAAGAAAATGTAGTATGTACAAACAATTAAATACTGTTTATTACCCCTAAAAAAGAAAGAAATCTTGTTACTTGTGACAACATGGATTAGCCTCAAGAATATATGATAAGTGAAATAACCCAAGCACAGAAAGATAATACTAATGATTTTACTTATATTAGAATTCAAAAAAGATATTTTAAAAAGTTGTAAAAATTACTTTCCAAAGATGAATTTTATTAAACTTATAACAAGAGAGTAAAATGTTGGTTGCTAGAGATGGTGAGGAGGAAGTTTAGAAAGATTTGGTCAGAGCACATGAAATTTCCGTTATCTGAGAGGAAAAATTTTGAGAGAGATAATGCAAATGTGATGATTACAGTTATTAACATTTATACTAAGAAATTGCTAAGAGAATGAAATTTAAGTGTTTTTTCATGGAGAAACATATGAAAAAATTCATATTTTAATCAACGGATTTAGTCTTTCTAAATACTTACATTTATTAAACATATATATCATAAATGAAATTCTACTTCTTAATAAAAGGAAAATTAACTTAAAATCAATAGTTATAAGTTCTATCCATAATTTATTCAACTTAATGAGTTACGAGAAAGTTAGAACACAATGATTGTAACATGACTGATGTTGTATCTAGTAATAAATTATATAAGAAGAAATATGGGCTGAGAAGATGCTTCAGTGGTTAAAGGTCCTTGCTTCCAAAGCCTGCTGGCCCAGGTTCAGTTCCAAAGCCACCAACATAAACTGGATCCTGAAAAAGTGGTGCTAGTCTCTGGTGTTTGTTTGCAGTGGCAACAAGCTCTAGACTATTCATGTGTGCTCATATACACATGCATGCACATGCACACACACACACACAATAATTTTTTTAAAAAAAGAAGAAATGTCATTTTTTTGAAACACAACCTTTTACGTAGGTCTGGTTCTAGACAATATTGTTTTCACTTTCCCTATGCGCACACACACACACACACACACACACACACACACACACGATTTCATGTTTGACTGCTGAAAAGTCTGGAAACCACAAATGAGAGAAAACATGCATTTATCTTTCTTTTTTTTAAAAATTAATTATTTATTTATTTGAGAGCGACAGACACAGAGAGAAAGACAGATAGAAGGAGAGAGAGAATGGGCGCGCCAGGGCCTCCAGCCTCTGCAAACGAACTCCAGACGCGTGCGCCCCCTTGTGCATCTGGCTAACGTGGGACCTGGGGAACTGAGCCTCGAACCGGGGTCCTTAGGCTTCACAGGCAAGCACTTAACCGCTAAGCCATCTCTCCAGCCCGCATTTATCTTTCTTAATCTGGCTTAATTTACTTAATATTATTATCTCTAGTTAAATTCATTTTTTTGCAAATGACATGACTTCATTCTTATGTGTGTGTGCAGATGTACATGTCCTATGAGCATGCATTCATAGCCCAGAGAGACCAGCAGCCACTTCTATCATTTTTCTATTTCATTTCCTAACAGTTTCTCACTGAACCTGAAACTAGCACTATTTTACATATAATCTGGTTGTTGCATGAGCCCCAGAAATCTTAGTGACTTTACTGTGTCAGTGTGAGGCCACAGCTGGCTTTTCTCGTGGGTTCTGGGTTAGACTTCAGTCCTCACGCTTGCACTGTGAGCACACTAGCTCACTGAGCTATCTCCCTAGCTCCCCAATGTCATTTTGATTTGCATTTCTCCAATGGCTAGTGCTGCTGACCATTCCTCATATGTCTATTGGCCATCGTTTCAGAACTTTCTCTCCATTTCATTAGCCTAGTCATTGATTGGGTTATTTGTTTTCTTGTTATATGGTTTTTGAGTATGTGTATTCTCGATTAGTCCCCTGTCAGAAGTGTAGCTGGCAAACATTTTCTGTTTCTTTTGCTGTACAGATGCTCTTTAGTTTCCAACGTTCCCCGAATTTATCTACTACTGGCTTTTTCCCTGAGCAACTACAGCTGTATTCAGAAAACCCTTGTCTACATTTTCCTCTAACAGTTTCACTTTCAGATTTTACTTTAACATCTTTGACTCATGTGGAGGTGGTTTTTGTGCAGAGTGAGAGATGAAGATCTACTTTCATTTTATCTTTTCTCTTTTCTTTTTTTTTTTTTTTTGAGGCAAGCCCAACAGACTGTCCTTTTTTATTTTTATTTTTATTTATTTTTATTTTTTATTGACACCTTCCATAATTGTAAACAATATCCCATGGTAATTTCTTCCCTCCCCCAACTTTCCCCTTTGAAACTCCACTCTGCATCATATCCCCTCCCCCTCTCAATCAGTCTCTCTTTTATTTTGATGTCATGATATTTTCCTCCTATTATGATGGTCTGTGTAGGTAGTGTCAGGCGCTGTGAGGTCATGGATATCCAGGCCATTTTGTGTCTGGAGGAGCATGTTGTAAGGAGTCCTACCCTTCCTTTGGCTCTTACATTCTTTCTGTCACCTCTTCCACAATGGACCCTGAGGCTTGGAAGATGTGATAGAGATGTTGCAGTGCTAAGCACTCCTCTGTCCCTTCTTCTCACCACCATGGTGCCTTCTGAGTCATCCCAAGGTCACTGCCCTCTGAAAAGAGAAGCATCTGTAACCAAAAGTGAGAATAGCATTAATATATGGGTTACGAACATTAAGAGCCATGCTTACTGGGCAGTTTGATGAATATAGTATATACATTTAGCCAGATACCAACAGACATTACACCCCTAGGGCTCATGACTACCTCTGTTGTAGGTTTTAACCATCAGGAATGTGTTCCCTCCCATGGAGCGGGATCTAGACAAATTAGAGGGCAGTTGGTTTCCCCCATAACAGACTTGCCACTATTGCACCCATTGGCTCATTTGGCCTGGCTGGCCAAATATAAGGCTTACAGTGTACACTGCTGAGTCTCTTCACTGGTGATTTCTCTCTCTCCCATTGAATTGCATGCAGCTGGCTTTTTATAGCTTTCTGTCAGCTGGTCTACATTGAGGAGGTCTTTTGCTCAGTTCCAGCAGGATTTCTCAGTGGGCTTGCAGCTCAAGTATGTGGAGTCTTCAGGAATAGGGTCTTACCATCTAGTCCTGGTGGGAAACCAAGGGCCTTGGCAATAGCCTGTAATGTTTGGGGGGCATCAGGGACCTCCCTGGCCAATATCCAATCCCTGGCATTGAAAGTTTTCTTTTTTTAAAATATTTTATTTTATTTATTTATTCATTTCACAGAGAGAGAGAGAGAGAGAGAGAGAGAGAGAGAGAGAGAGAGAGAGAGAGAATGAGAATGGGTGTGCCAGGGCCTCCAGCCACCCCAAATGAACTCCAGACGCATGTGCCCTTTTGTGCATCTGGCTAACGTGGGACCTGGGGAATCAATCCTGGGTCCTTTGGCTTTGCAGGCAAACTCCTTAACTTCTAAGCCATCTCTCCAGCCCCACACTGATAGTTTTCTAGTAACAATCTATGGCTCCTGAGTGTTCTATTGTTCAAAAAAGTAGGTTTCTATATTATTTATTTATATCCTCTTAGATTTTGATTAGCCCTCCTTCCACCTTTAATTTACTCAGTCTCTTCCCCTGACCTCACTTAGGCCTTTTCATCCCCATTAAAGACTGGCCTTTTTTTTTAATGAGAGAGAAATGAGAGATAGACAGAGAGAACTGGTGCACCAGGGCCACCAGCTACTGCAGTTGAACTTCACACGTGTGCCAACTTGTGTGCATGAGTAACCTTGCATACTTGTGTTACCTTGTGCATCTGGCTTATGTGGGGCCTGGAGAATAGAATATGGGTCCTTAGGCTTTGCAGGCAAGTGCCTTAACCCCTAAGCCATCTCTCCAGCTGTAGTTTCCTTTTTTTTTTTTTAGTTTTTCAAGGTAGGCTCTGGCTCATGCTGACCTGGAATTCACTATGTAGTCTCAGGGTGGCCTTGAACTCACAGTGATCCTTCTACCTCTGCCTTCTGAATGCTAGGATTAAAGGCGTGCGCCACCACGCCCGGGTTGGTTTCCTTTTTCTAAATGTAGACATCCAGTTTTCTTTGCAGCAACTTTTCGCTAATGTGTATATTTGGCCTCTTTGTCAAAAATGAGGTGAATATTACTGTATAAAATCCCCACATTTTCTGCCAACTTTTTTTTTTTAATGGAGTTGATTTTTGAAAGGGAAAACATGCCAGAGGAACATATTTATAAGGGAAGATCAAGAATTCTTGATCTTAATCTTGCTAGTTTTAAGATTCTTATTGGATAGCTGAGAGGGAATCTTAATTAGGAAACTGGATACATGAACTTAGACTTCATTAAGGTACACAGATAGCAATTGAAGGAGACATCAGTATATTGAGGGAACTTCAAGCCAATGAACTGGAAGTAGAATGCTTGTAAAGGAGTGTTTTAAAAATTGAATCTGAGTTGCCTCAGTGTGTAAAAGTCGCAGAGAAAGAAAAATCAAGAAAGGAGACTAATAAAGAAAGGAAGCCAGTGATGTAGGAATAAGGATGAGAAAGATTGAAGGAGGCATGACCAGGGAGGGAACAGTTGGCCACAGGTAAGAAATATCTATTTCTGTCAGATCGTAGTATACTTTTCTTTTTCATGATCATGGTATTTATCTCATAATTAAGAAAGTAAACTTTGTAAAGTTTTATCTCAATGTTGCTCTTTATGAACTTAAATGTGTGACTTAGGTGAAGAGCAATATTATTGTCTGGACTATTTATTTATACTCTGTCCCCAAAGGGGGTTGTACAAAATGTTTTTAGAGTTCCAGTTTGCTTTCTTGAAATTAACTAGTTTACCTCATTACCTTTTTTTTTTGTCTGTACTGAAATAAATAATCAGGTTGAACTCTCTTGGCATATTACCTTAATTTTATTTATTTTTTTAGCAACCAAGTGCCATGTTAGTGATTCACAAAGTTCATTGTGGCCTATGCCGGGCTAATGCGACAAGTATATGGCTTGAAGCCAGTGAAACAAGTGCTTGATCCCAACAATACTTAACACTTTCAGGTGTATAGTGACATAATTCCTGTGTGTTGCACAGTTAAGATGGTGTCCGTTGTAAGTGTACAACATATTGTGCCCTCTGTCCACTGTAAGTCGTGGTGTCTCTGTAACATCGACAGGGGAAAAAACTTTTTGTATATCTTTTCAATGTTGCAATAGGGACCAAGGATTTACAGTAGAACTACAGAAGCCGTAGAATATTCACAGCCCATTAAGTACAGGATATGGTTCATGAGGTTTAATGGGAAGTTGTTAAAAGGAGATGGAACTATTCCAATGTTTGGGGAGACGTGGTTAGTGGCAAAGTACAGGGTAGAAAACTAAAAAAGCTTGCTTTTTCTATATATATTATTCAGTGTTTGTGCAGACTAAACAATAGCAACAAATTTCATCCACACTAAGTTCTTCAAACTCTGTAAGAATTCCATCTGATGAAAATGTTTAATTTCCTTTTCTGAGTATATCTCATAGTGTTGTACTAAAATTTTTTCCTTGTGGATTTGAGATGCTTGACATCCATTAAATCAAACCTTAAAGAACTTTGAAATAACACCTACTTTGTTTCACATCTTAAAAATTATAAGACTCCTGAGATTAGTCCTCAAAATTGCTTTTAGTAATTATCTAGAGTATAATAAAAATTTAAGACTTTCAAAGGTTGGTGTTTAAAAATCAAAATAGTACAACACTGCAGACCACAATATTGTTAGTTCCTTAGAGGGTCACATGCTTGTGCTGTGTATCATGTGATAAGTGACAAAAATCTAATGTATCATCGGTATTTTATGCACATGCTTAGATCCTGGCTCCCAGGTCAAGCTAGAAGGTAAAAATCTTCTACTTGGTTGGATTGAGTATTTTGCCCCCAAGCTCTTTGATCCTGGGAAGTTTTTGTAACTTTTCTTTAAATCTGTGTTCTTTTCATGAGATTGCATCTTCATTGGATTATTTGATTTATAAGATCATTGGATTTATGAAACCAAAGAAATCATGTATCTGAAAAAACTTTAAATTATCAAGTGATAAATCTGCTATATAATATGTTGTTTTTTGATTAGAAAAGATGAGGCAGAAACTAGGACTCTGCAAGCTAAGACTTTGTAGGTAGGTCTAAATATTGATCATGGTAGCCCTGCCTAACTGTTAGCTCTTTTTAAAGTACTTAGTTTTACTACTTATGCTTCATAAAGGTTTTGCTTTGGATTTGATATTGAATTGATGTTAATAAATATAAGTTCAAAATTGAAAATTCTATAGAAGCTTCTATAAGAATTGTCATTATGTTATTTCTTCTTTTTCAGTAATGAAAATTGAACTCAGGGTCTTATGCCGGTAGGCAGGCACTGTACAATTGAGCTATATCCTCAGCCCTTGAGTAAGAATTATATGAGTCCCATACTATTAGTTTCTAACTAAAGATTCCTCTTTCCTTCAGTCTATGACATTCATTGTTCACTGTGTACAATACTGCCACATTCCACTTATCTATTGCTCTATAACAAATCATGTTGAAATTTAGTGTCTACAAACAAGCACCGTAATTTTTATTATTGCTCAGTTGATCAGTCTAGCTAGGTCTCCAGTTCAATCTTATTTGTACTGTGACTGGATGTGGAGCAAGAGGGAACCTCAGGGACTTGGGCCCACTGGGGATTATTCCATGTAGATTACTATCCTGTCATTAGGGCAACCTGCCTCTTTATGCATAGGCTCCAAAGACGAGTGTCACAAAAGGAAGATGATAACCGTTCTCTAGTATAGAACTTATTTAACCTCTGTTATCATAGGTCTGTTATGATTCTTTGGGAAGAGACATAGATGTCATCTCTTGGTGAGATATTTTTTATGTGGATCAATATTATTTAGACCATTTTTGGAAAAAGCAGTCTACCACATGAATGCTGGTCCCATAACTATATATAACTCTTCCTCTCTATTACTCTGACTTCTGTAGAACTGCATAGAGAATGGTGTACTCTCCCTTTTCTTTCCAACTACAGCTCTCCTGCTGCATATGAACAAAGTAACAAGATTGCCTTTTAAGTATCCTTTTAAACTTAATATCAGTAATTTTCTGTAAAGATTATTTTACAAATATAATGAAGGAAAAGCCTTGATTTTCCTTGTAATCCTACTCACTTATAAAAGATATATTCTTCAAACAGGTTTAGAAATCTAATATTTAAAATGCACATTGCTAGCAATTTGCATTAAAACTCCAGAAATTCATGTTTATAGAATCACTTGTGCTCTTACTGACAATGAATATTCTATTTATGGGGAGGGAGGATTGGGAGAGAGAGAGGGAGAATGGGCATGCTAGGGCCTTGCTACTGAAAACAAGCTTAAATGCATTTGCTACTTTGTGCATCTGGTTTTGAGTGAGCACTGGGGAATTGAACACTGGATCATCAGGCTTTGCAAGCAGTTATCTTTAAGCATTGAGATTTCTCCTCAGGTTCCAAACGCACATATTTTGTTTTTGTTTTGTTTTTGTTTTTCAAGGTAGGAACTCACTCTGTCTCAGGCTGACCTGGAATTCACTATGTCATCTCAGGATGGCCTTGAACTCATAGTGATCCTCCTTCCTATCTCTGCCTCTCTGCCTCCTGAGTGCTGGGATTAAAGGTGTGCACCACCATGCGCAGCTGCACAGATTTTTTTAAATAGCGTGTTTGTAGAAGAGAGATTTTGAAAATTGTGTATATCTTCCTAGATAATGTAATGTACTACATGTCTTAAGGAATTATAAGCCTTTAGATATTTCAGTCAGCTGGATAAATAATTAGACCACAATATTAAAGTTATGAACTTAAAAAATACTGTTGCATAAAAATTGTAGATGTGCACATTTAAAAAGGAGTTTTAAATGCAAACTTTCTGAAACAATATTAGATATTGTTTATTTTTCATGTTTAATACATAGAATATTTTAAACATAGAAAGTAACAAAAAGAAAACGCTTGAGCACATTACCTACATATTCTCTGGAGAAAGGATGGTTTGCTAAATACTTTATTGGCTTTATGTTTGAACAAATTTTAAGTGTTGGCTTAACGTAATTACTTGATATATACAAGGTATATTTTGAAAATCATATTATCCCAGGAAAAACAAAAGAAGGGCATTGCTAATTTGAAATGCTTAGAAAATTTGGCAAAGATGGTAGGGAATATTTGAGTGTATTAGTTATTATTTAGAGATTATGTATAACTTAACAGAAATATAAAATATAATATCTTGGGCTGGTGAGATGGCTCTGCTTTTAAAAGTGTTTGCTTGCAAAGCCTGATGGTCCAGGTTCAATTCCCCAATATTCACGTAAAGCCTGGTGCACAAAATTGGTGCATGTATTTGGAGTTTGTTTGCAGCAATTACAGTCTATGGCTCTCTCTCTGTCTGAAATATATAAAATATTTAAAATGTAATATAATATGTCTTTATAATATTTTAGATTGACTGTATGGTTCTTTACTAATTATTTGAGATAGTTTTAAAATCTTCAATTGTCAATTTGTTTTATAATGTTGGTTTTTCTGAACTTTTAGCCCTCTAAAAGCAAAATTGTAGATGTAAAAAAATTTTAGCTTTGCATAAAAGAGGAAGCCTAGAGGCACCTTGGGGAAATAAGAAATGGTTGATTTTAGGAACAAGTTAGAGGCCATACTTAAGAAAAAAAAGACACAAGATCCTCATCAAGAATCCTTACTATGGGCTGGAGAGATGGCTTAGCAGTTAAGCGCTTGCCTATGAAGCCTAAGGACCCTGGTTCGAGGCTCAATTCCCCAGGACCCATGTAAGCCAGATGCACAAGGGGGCGCATGCATCTGGAGCTCATTTGCAGAGGCTGGAGGTGCTTGTGTGCCCATTCTCTCTATCTGCTTCTTTCTCTCTCTGTCTGTCACTCTGAAATAAAAATTAAAATAAAGTTGAAATTACTTATCAAAAAAAAAAAAAAAGAATTCTTACTAACCCATTTGACTCTGTTGGACACAAAAATAGAACAATAAATTAAAGGACATTGAAAAGATAGGAGTTGATAAGTTCCTAAAGGAATGTAGTTGTTTCTCTTACAATTCTGAGAACTAGTCAGTATGGACACCTGGAGTTGGAAAGTCATTATGATAAAGATTAGAGCCAGCAAAGATTGTATATGGAAACAAATCTAAGAGAGAATTTTCATGAAGTCCAAAATACATGATTGACTTCAAGAGTCAGACTACTTATTCAGTTCTAAGACAGGGAAAGCTGTCATTATGCTATGGAGAAGCCAGGCAACAGCTTAAGTTTACACAATGAGTGTTAAAGGATAAGTTGACCTGGTACGTCTCCAGTGGTGATATTCTGGTCAAAGAATGCCTCACCCCAACCTGATCACCTCAGACAAATGCACAGTTGGAAATATTTTTGTTAAAATAAAGGAGAGAGCACTGTTTCCTTTAAAAAAGTCAATGTCATAAAAAACACAAACAGGCCAGGCATGGTGGCACACGCCTTTAATCCTAGCACTTGGGAGGCAGAGGGAGGAGGATTGCCATGAGTTCGAGGCCACCCTGAGACTACATAATGAATTCCAGGTCATCCTGAGCTAGAGTGAGACCCTACCTCAAAAAACAAAAACCCCACACAAACAGGCTATAGAAAATTTTCACAATCAAAAGGCTAAAGAGACATGACAATTAAAGCTGTGCCCAATCCAATGCTGACTCTCATAAGAGAAGGCAGGAAAAAAATTACTATAAAAGACATGTTTAGGTCAATTGACAAAATTGAAATATGGACTGTAGTTTTGTAAAATATTTTTTTCCATGATTTCTCTGTGGTAATATGTCTAAATGGAGAAATATGTAATGAACTATTTAGGAGTGAAGAGCTGTGAAGTCAAAAGGCTCAGAAAAACAGGTATGTGTGTGTGAGAGAGAGAGAGATAGAGAAAGAGAGAGACTAATGAAGCAAATTAATGGTATAAGGATTAATGTTCTTTGTGTTGTTTTCATTCTTCATGTAAATTTATAATTATTTCCATACAGGCTAGAGAGATGGCTTAGTGGTTAGGCACTTGTCTGCAAAGGCTAACAAATGGGTTTGATTCCCCAGTACCCACATAAAGCCAGTTCCACAAAGTGGTTCATGTGTCTGAAGTTCATTGTAGAGGCTGGAGGCCCTGGCTTGCCCATTGTCTCTGCCTGTCTGTCTTCTTTCTATCTCTCTCTGCTTGCAAATAAATAAATAAAACTATTAAAATAAAATAAAATAATTTGCATAGGTAGCATTTAGAAAGGGATCTTAAAGCACCTAGTTATTAGAATTTGAAAAACTAAAAAATAACTTCGCAAGGCATACTTTCATGATCGAATAACTTCATAGGCAGTCTATTATTTTGAAAATTTGAAACTATAGTATGTCACATAAAGACAGAATAAAGAGGATACAGATTCTTTTGGGTCATTAAAGTGAATAATATATGATATAACCAAAGACATGAGGTAAAGGAAGATTGTAGTAAAGATGAAACAAAAATATCCATTCACAATTGAGGTCCTTGATACTTTATTGATTCTATTATTTTGTTTTATTCAGGTATGTAAGACAAAAGGGCTCAAACTATTTTCTTTCCTATTAGAATATGTATAAAGTTAGAGAAGAAACAACACTCATTATTTTCATTGCTCTGTATGACTAAATTTCTGTTGTTACTCAAGAAAGCATTTGCCTGACCTCTGCTGGTATATTAACCATTTTTCTGTTTCTGTTTTGTTTTGAGACTCCCTTTCCTTCTGCCCTTCAGCTCTGTAATTAGACTCATAAATCCTCTACTCTAGTTTTTACCAGCTCCCTGAAATCTCTGGCACTCTACCCTGTCAATGTCTTTTTTATTTATTTTTCCCTCTTAACGTAAGACTTTATCTTATGAACTATTTAGTTTGGAGGAAACTTGACCATTTCAAACAATTTAAAATTCTTGACTCACCAAATCACAATACCAGGTGAAAACTCACATTGCCAGGGACCAGGTTTATAATGAAATTTATTATGCTTTTATCACCTTATTAGTAATAGATTTTATCAAATTCTTTGTAGAGTTAGATTCTAAACGAGTAAATAAAACCGATCAGATTTTTCCCAAGCAGTTCCTATCTCTACTTTCAGAATTGAAAGGGCTAAAATTAGCACATGGTCTGTGAAGGCCTAGCTACTTATTTATCTAAAAAGCTTTCTGATTTCAAAGTTTGAGCACCTACATCCTGTTATATTCATTAAATCAAAGCAAATTACTTCTAATCTTAAATTTGAAAGGATAGCTATGTTATTTTTTGGTGCAAAATGGCCTGTGTAGACATATGTTTGAACAATTGTACACCCTCTTCTGGTGGCACTCTTGAGAAGCTATGAAACAATTACCTAGAGGTAGTGGGTTGCTGTAGGTGGGCCTTGAATGTGGCATCACTTCTGCTTCTGGTTGGCGATCTGTGATTTCTGATCCAGGAAGATGTGAGCAGGCTCCCCCACATGTGCTTACTACATGCCTTCCTCCATGCCTTCCCTGCCGCACGGACTGAAACTGCGGCGAAAATAAGCCTGTCCTCCTGCAAGTTGCGTCTGTCAGGTATTTTGCCACAGGAATACAGGCTAACTTTAAAAAAAATTAACTAATATAAGACTTCTTTGGTCTTATTTGCTAGGTAGGTATTCTAAAGAATGAGAGTGCTGTGGCATTAAGATGATTGTCGTTCCATTTCACTGCATCATCTTTTTTTTAAAAAAATATTTTAGGAGCTGTAGAGATGGGTCAGTGGTTAAGTCACTTGCCTGCAAAGCCAACAACCTGGGCTCATTTCCCCAGTACCTACATAAAGCCAGATGCAAAAGGTGGCACATGCATCGGTTCATTTGTAGCAGCTGGAGGCCCTAGAGTGCCCATTCTCTGTTTCTCTTCTCTCTGTCTCTCTCAGCTTGCAAATAAATAAATAAAAATATTTTAAAAATTAT
This sequence comes from Jaculus jaculus, assembly GCF_020740685.1. Taxonomy (NCBI): domain Eukaryota; kingdom Metazoa; phylum Chordata; class Mammalia; order Rodentia; family Dipodidae; genus Jaculus; species Jaculus jaculus. The sequence continues at coordinate 12,450,645 of NC_059121.1, forward strand.
TCTATGAAAGGTTATACTCTTCTATTCCCTCAGCCTGCACTTCTGTTTCCCTGGGGCCACTCTCAACAGGGTCATGGCATTCACTGTGGGTTTTGAAGGCCTCAGTTAGTCTCCCTGAGGAGAGAGACCCCAGAGGTATTCCCACCCACTTTATGGCTGTTACAGTCATTCCACTCCCTCTTCTGCAATGCTCCCTGTACCATGGCAGGCCTGTTAACGTCTGATTTAGTGTTGAGTTCTCTTTAGCCTGTGGATATCTGCTTTGATGGGTTTTGATTGACCACAGTGTCCATCACCCTGAAGCTGGCTGTCAGTGAGAGCAATGCTCATGTTGACAATCCCTCCGATCTCTCTTCAGTGTCTCCTGGACTCTGGACATGGCACATCTCATGGTGGGCAGTTTGCTATCTTATTTTTGTTTTTTGGATTGGTGGATCTTGGATCTCCTCAGTATTCACTGCCATCTGTAAACTAAAACAGATTCTCCAACCCAGAGTGAGAGTAGCTTGGACTAACAGGAATATGGGTCATTACTTCAGAGACTTTTGGTATGCAAGCCTACTCACTCTTATTTTTATTTTTATTTATTTATTTGAGAGCAACAGACATAGAGAGAAAGACAGATAGAGGGAGAGAGAGAGAATGGGCGCGCCAGAGCTTCCAGCCTCTGCAAACAAACTCCAGACGCGTGCGCCCCCTTGTGCATCTGGCTAACGTGGGACCTGGGGAACTGAGCCTTGAACTGGGGTCCTTAGGCTTCACAGGCAAGCGCTTAACTGCTAAGCCATCTCTCCAGCCCACATACCTCTTTAGTAAAGAGGAGAGTCTTTAGGGCACATACCCAGGAGTGGAATAGCTGGATCAAGTGGTAGATCTATTTCCATCTTTTTCAGGGTCACCATAGTGTTTTCTATAGTAGTTGTACAAGTTCTTTATAATCTTTCGTATGCAGTGGTATTGAATCATTTTTCTTAACCTCTCCTCACCCATGTCCTTCTCCAAGATTATTTAGCAAACCTCCCTGTGGAAATTTACAGGGTGACCATGATTTTAATCTGCATGAAGTCCATATCAAGTGAGTTATTGATGTTCTTTTTCACCACCCTCTGAGACTATAAATAACACTACTATAAAACTGCTCATTACTACCTAGTTGGAAAGTATTCATGCAATAGAGTAGCCTGTTCCATCACTTAGATATGAGGTTGGCTTGACCTAACCACGAATCTGAAGTTTACAGTGACCTTACTGTCAACCTGTCAGACTCTTGAATGTTTTAATTTGAAAGGCATGCTATGCTCATATATAAAGTTTAACATTCTAGTCCTGTGTTAGATATGGAAACACAGAAGTTTTGAAATGTAATAGTAAGCATTTAATTATAATAGATTAATGACTAAAGAATGATAATCTGTGTGGGTCTCTCTTTCTTGTCTTTTTCTTTCTGTCACTCTCTCTTTGTCTGTGAGGGATTGAACCAAGGTCCTCACACTAGTAAGCAAGGGTTTACCACTGAGATATGCTCTTAGTGCTTCTCATATTTGAATATGTCGTAAATGAAAGGAATATGAACACAATTTGTATTTACAAAAATGGTTCGTTATTTATTTGTGAGGAGAGAAAGAGAAAGATGGAGGGAGGGAGAAAGAGATGAGCATGCTAATGCCTCTTGCCACTGCAAATGAGCTCAAGATGTATGCTCCATTTATGTGTCTGGCTTTGCATTACTGGAGAATCAAACCTGGGCATCAGGCTTTGCAAGCAAGTGCCTTTAACTGCTGAGCCATCTCTCCAGACCCCATATTTTTGTAGTTAAGGGCAGTTTTATGTATAAATCTACCCTTTATATTCAACTTTAGGCTAATAAATTTTGTTTTAGCATTAAATATTTATTGAAATAAATATATGTTTGTATAAAATATTAGTTTTCATATTTTGAACCCTATTCTGAAGTGAAGAATGACTCCCTTTAAAAGAATTGAGATAATATAGAAAGTACACATTTTAAAACTATACAAATTTGCTTAATATAAAGTAGCTAGCTAGTATGATTGTCCTTCATTCCATAACAAAACCAATAAAATCAACCTTTCCCCTAAAATTATATTCTATTCATCACAGCCAAATTGTTAATAGTTCATGCTCATTAAGGTGTTGATTAAAGGAGCTAGTAGTCAGTGCTTATTAAAGAATTGTGTCATAGGCCCATATATTCCTTTTGTTTTGTAGTATAAATTGTTATAACATTTTATAAACACATTTTGTCAGTATAAATCAACATTCTTATACATTTCTAACAATTCCCCTTAAGTAGATATATCTATGTGCCATCAAAGATTTGTATGCAAAGATATACTTTTCCAATTATTTCAGAGACAATTTAGTTGCAATTAGGCATCTATGAAGGAAAGATATTTACTATGGTTTTAAAACCTTTTTAAAAATAGAATAAATATATTGATTGTGCATCTTTAGTGAAGAACATTTATTAAAAAGTAAAATGTGTGCTGGAGAGGTGGCTTAGCAGTTAAGACACTTGTCAGCAAAGCCAAAGGACCCATGTTTGATTCCCCAGGATCCACATAAGCTAGATGCACAAAGTAGCACATGCATCTGGAGTTTGTTTCCAGCAGCTGAAGGCCCTGGTGCATCTATTCTTTCTCTCTCTCTCACAAATAAATAATAGAGAGAGTATTTTTAAAAATGAAAAATGTTAGATGATTTCAATGTGAGTCATGAAATAATGTGTGTTTGACCTTTGATTAGAAGAAAAATATATTTAAGAAATAGATTTAAAACCATTGCTATAATTTGTCATTGAATACCCATAATTCATTAATCAATTTTATAATACATATTGTTAAAATGTTCAACATCAGGCTCCTGAAACTGATAACAAAAATTTACTTTCCATAACCCATTTCTCTTTTCTTTGACTATACAACATCACTATTATTCAATTCTCTTTGCTCTTTCTCCCTCTCTCTCTCTCTGTCTCTCTCTCTCTCTCTCTCTCTCTCTGTGTGTGTGTGTGTGTGTATGTGTCTATATTTATTATGTGTGTGAATTTTGGTGAGCCTGTTTCATGCCATGCAAGTGAAAGCCAGAGGACAAGCCCAAGTGTCAGTCCTTGTCTTCCACATTGCTTTAGGCAAGCTTCGTTGTTACTCTCCTCTGTGTATGCCAGGCAGGCTGGTCTTAAACCCCTGGGATCCTCCCATCTCAACTTCTCAATTTGCTGTAGGCTGGCTGAGGTTACAGATTCTCACTGCATCCAGCTATATGGGGTTCTGGAGAGCCACACTCAGCTCATCACACTTGTGCAAGCACTTTTACCCACTGTGGTGCCCTCCCAGTTTACTTGTCTCTTAATACGGAATCCTTTCTCCAAAGCTTAGCCAAAATGAAAGGTGGCGAGTTGTAATGACTGCATTCAACTTACACTGTAGGAGATATGTCTCACAGTGCATTATTCCTTTTGACAATCCAAGAACTTTTTACAATTCGTTTTTTTCAGGTGTTATACAATGGGTTGCTCCTTTCTTTGTACTCATTAATCTGACAAGATTATGCCAAGCAAAAGAATAACACACATCCTGGCTTGATGTTTTTATAATTCACAGAGAATTGGAATTGGTAATTTTCATATGGAAATAAAAATGCAAATACAACGAATATAAGAAATAAAAATGTAGATCGCCAGTGAACTCCACAGTTCTCCTTATGTGCACATTTCTACCATGCCTGACTTTGACAAGAGGGCTGGCGATCCAAGCTCAGATTTTCATGCTTGCATGGCAAGGACTTTACCCACTGAGCTTCTGGTTTCCAGTTACATTGCTTATATTGGTAAAGACTGATTTTTTTAAAATTTGACATTTGTACTTCATTTGAGAACTGTTCATTTTCCCATGTATTGATTGTATTATTGGTATTGATGTTTAATTTTTTTAGCTCTTTATACAATCTAAATATAAGCCCACTATAAATTGTATCTCTGACAAAAGTTTTCTCTTACTCTGTATTTCTGCATTTTTACTTGTTTAGTTTCCTTTTGAAGTTTTCCTAGTTTTCTTTGATGCTCAGAATCTTTATTTTTACATAATCCCATGTTAATTCTTGCAGTTAGTTCCTGGTTTACACAAACAGGTCTTTGCATCAAACTTCATCTTTATGTATTTGCCATATATTTTCTTCTAGGAATTTTAGGTCTTACATTAAGGTCCTTTAAATCTATGATGCATTGATTTTGTACATGGTAAGTGATGGAGATAGTTTAATTCTCCTACTATTTAGTATTTTTAGCATCACCGTCTTTCCTCCAGTGTATGCTTCTGTCACTTCCATAATTGCTTTCTGCTCAGGATTATTTTGGCTTTTCAATGTCTTTTATTCTTCCATTTAAATCTTCGGATTTTGTCTGTGCAGAATGTCATTGGAGTTTTGATGCAGGTCACAGTGAATCTGTAGATCACTCTCTGATAATAAATGGGTACATTTATTTACACAACATTAATGAGCACAAGCTATCTTTCTATCTTTTAGTGTCCTCTTCAATGAATATTTTAGTGTTTTCTAGTTTCACTTAGAAGTTTCTCATCAGCTTTGTTAAATTTATTTCCAGCTATTTAAAAACATTTAAAAATATTTCCATTTATTTTCAAGAAAAGAGAGATAGAAGAGAGACTGACAGAAAGTGAGCAAACCAGGGCCTCCAGCTGCTGCAAATGAACTCTAGAATCAAGTGCCACATTGTGCATTTGGCTTTACATGGATACTGAGGAATCAAACCCAGGTCACTAGGCTTTGCAAGCAAGCATCTTAACTGCTGAGCCATCTCTCCAGCCTTTAAAAAACATTTTAGAGGCTATTATAAATGAGATTGTTTTTCTGGCTTCCTTCTAGCTTGTCTGTTATTAGTATATGGAAAAGCTACTAATATTTTTAGGTGATTTTTGTATCCTACTTTGCTGAAAATCTTTGAGACCTAAGCATTTTCTGGTATGCATTAGTATCTTTTAAGTAACCCCTTTCCTCCCATCAGCTGCTTTTGGTTATTTGTCTTGTCATGTAGGGGTTTACTTAGTGTTTTAACTATAGTATGATTTGGGAAGTGATTTTCTGGTCCTGTCTACTTGGTACTCTTTTCTTCCACCTGGATGAGTATCTCTTCCCCTAAATTTTGGATATTTTGTATTATAATTGCATTGAAAATATTTTCTGTGCCTTTGTCATGTAATTCTTGCCCTGATTCAATGCCTATGGTTCACAAATTTGGTCTTTTCATGGTATCTCCAAAATCTTACATGTTCCTTTTGTGCATTTTTTAAAATCACTATCCATGACTAAATGTTCTATTAGTCTATTAGTCACACCATTGCAATTTGGTTTTCCTTCAGTCTTTCTTTCTCTCTCCCTCTTTCCTTCCTTCCTTTTTTAAAAATTAGATATGGACATATTTAGTATATGAACAACACATGTTGGTATCATCTTATCCCTCCTTCTGGCCCCTTTCCTGAAGAGGCCTTCCTTATTGGGGATGCAGGTCAACCCCATGGTGGTTATGGGTGAGAGGCAATGTCTCTGTGTAAAATGTCCCAAGTTGTGGCTCTAACAATCTTTCTACCCTCTTCCACAAAATTCCCTGAGCCATGCTGGGAGCATTTTAAGTCTACTTCAGTGACGGGCACTTAGGAACTTTGGAACTCTGGTTTTGTAGGTGTTGAGTGTCCTCAGTGTCTATCTCCTTCACCCTTGTGCTGATATCAGATTCACTAAGAAAGCAGCACTCTTGGGGCTGGAGAGATGGCATAGCAGTTAAGCGCTTGCCTGTGAAGCTTAAGGACCCCGGTTCAAGGTTTGATTCCCCAGGACCCACATAAGCCAGAAGTACAAGGTGGTGCATGCATCTGGAGTTCATTTGCAGTGGCTGGAGGCCGTGGTGCGCTCATTCTCTCTCTCTTTCTCTCTCCTTGCCTCTTTCTCTTTCTGTCTGTCACTCTCAAATAAATAAAAATAAACAAAAAAAATTAAAAAAAAAAAAAAAAGAAAGCAGCACTCTTGCTCATTTCCTCAATTCTTCTGTAGTTTCAGCTGGGGCTGAGGTGGTCCAGCTCCCATCTGAAAAAGAGAAGCAGATTCTCCAACAGAGAGTGAAGTCAGCACCAGTTAAATAGGATAACCATTATTAATTTAGAGATAATTTAAAGGGTATAGACTCTCTTATAGCCCAAGATTAGTGGGAGCTTGACAATGGAAAGCAGAATCATTATCTGGATGTGATTTCTGACTTTCCAGATATGATTTCCTTTCCATCGAGTGGACCTGTTAGCCAATCCAAGAGCAACTGGTTGCTCTCCATGGCTCTGTGCCACTTTTGCACTTGTGTGAGCATCACATCATGTTGTTTGCTTCTGAGTCACTTAGACTGAATTGCTTGGACAGATATTGGCCACTTTCCCCCGGTAGCTCATGTAATACCTTCTAGCACTAGGTGGGCTAATTGTCTGGGAACTGGCTCTCTTCCAGATTCCAGCCAGGTCTCTCCATGGTCCATGCTGACAGCATATGGTGTCTTTAGCATTAGGGTCTTACCATTAACCTCTGATGGGTAATCAAGTGCTCAAACAGAAGCCTGTCTTGTTTGTTTTGGGAGATCTGGTAGGTCTTTCTGATCAACAGCTCATTGTGGGTGTAGAACATATCCTGGTACAGGGAATTACAGGCCAGTGCCAAGGGAAAAGGGAAAAGAAAAAAGAAAAAGACAGAGAAGAGAAACAGGAGTCATTTAGGGTTAGGTTGCATCTCACCCTCTCCAGGACCCTTCGATTTAGGTGCTCCCTGTAAGGTCCTCTCAATGGTTCCACCTTTTAGTTTAACTTCCAGGATATAGGATTCTATGGTGCCCGTTCAATTTGGACTCAGTTTTGTGCCCCCCTTCTTCTCCCCTTCCTCCAAGCCCTAACATCCCTATTACCCAAGCCTCAAGATGCTATTCAGGTGTGTCAGCAACTTGGGCTGATCCAGGTTAGGAACTGCATAAGTGACAGTTGTCTTTCTGTGATTGTGTGAGTTCAATTAGAATGATCTGTTTCAAGTTTGACCATTTTTCTACAAATTTCAATGTGTCCTTTTTTTTTTTTTTCCTTACTGCTGAGTAGAATTCCATTGTGTAGATATACCACTTCTTGGTTACCCATTCATCCAGTGATGGGCGCCTGGGTTGATTCCAGTTTTTACTTATCATGAGTTGAACAGCTATAAACATGGTTGAGAAAATATTTCTAAACTGCAATGTGGAGCTTTTAGGGTAAGTGCCCAGTAAGGAAATAACAGGGTCTGTTGGTAACTCTATATTCATCCTTTTTAGTAGTCTTCATATGGATTTCCATAGTGGTTGGATAAGCTTACATTCCCACCAACAGTGAATGAGTGTTCCTATTTCTCTTCATTCCTGCCAACATTTGTTTTCATTTGATTTTTCAATGTTGGCTTTCCTTAACTGTGGTAAGGTGGAATCTCATAGTTGTTTTAATTTGCATTCCCTTAATGGTTAGGGATGTTGAACATTTTCTTAAGTGTATGTTAGCCATTTGTAATTCTTCCTCTGAGAACTCCCTATTTAGTTCTGTACCCCACTTTTGGAGTGGGTTGTTTGATTTTTTTATTGTTTAGTTATTTGAGTTCTTTGTAGGTTCTAGATATTAGGCTTCTGTCAGTGGTATAGCTGGCAAATATTTTCTCCCATTCAGTGGGTAATCTATTGGCTCTACTTATGGTATGATTGTCTGTGCAAAAGCTTTTTAGCTTGATAAGATCCCATTGAGTGAGTATTTGTTTAATTCCCTGGGCTACTGGGGTTTTGTTGAGGAAGACTTTTTCCAGTCCTATAGCATAGAGAGTGCCTCCTATTTTTTCTTCCAGTAGTTGAAGAATTTCAGGTCTTATCATGAGGTCTTTAATCTATTTGGACTTTATTTTTGTGTATGGCAAGATGAGTGGGTCTAATTTCATTTTTCTATGTATGGTTGTCCAATTGGTCAAACACCATTTGTTGAAGATACTGCCTTTTCTCCAGACTACATTATTGACACCTTTGTCAAAGATCAACATCTGTAGTTACTTGACCTAAGGTCTGGGTCTTCAATTCTGTTCCATTGATCTATGTTTGTTTTAATTCCAATACCATGCTGTTTTTGTCACTATGCTTTGTAATATAGTTTTAGATTGGGTATGGTGATACTGCCAGAGGTGTTCCCCCCCCCCCCCCGAGGATATGTTTGAATATCTGAGGCCTTCTGCCATTCCATATAAATTTTGAAATTTTTTTCAATATCTGTGAACCATGATGCTGTTATTTTATTGGTATTGTATTAACTCTGCATATTGCTTTTGGTAGAATTGCCATTTTCACAATATTAATTCTATCTATCCAGGAGCATGGGAAGCCTTTCCATTTTCTCAAGTCCTCCTGTATTTCTTTTTTGAGTTTTTTTCTTTTTGTTTTCATTATATGGGTCTTTCACATCCTTGGTTGGTGTCATTCCAAGGTATTTAATTTTTCTTGTTGCTGTTGAAAATGAGGCAGCCTTACTGATTACTTTTTCTGTATATTTGGCCTTTGCATATAGAAAAGCTACTGATTTTTTTGTGCATTGATTTTGTATCCTGCCACTTTGCTGAAGAAATTTATCACCTTTAGAAATCTTGATATAGAGACTTTCAAGTTACTTATATATATGTCCTCTGCAAATAGGGCTAATTTGACATCTTCTATTCAAATTTGAGTCCCTTTTATTTCTTTCTCCTGTCTTATTGCTTGGGCTAGTACTTCTAGTACTATGTTGAAGAGCAGTGGTGAGAGTGGGCATCTCTGTCTTGTTCCCAATCTCAGTGGGAACTCCTTGAGTATTAAGGAGTAAGTATTAAGTATTATTTGGGCTTTAGAAGCTTCATAGATAGTCTTTATTGTGTTGAGATATAACCCCTCCATGCCTGCTGTTTGCAGTGTTTTGATCATGAAGTGGTGTTTATTTTGTCAATTTGTTTATTCTGCATCAATTGAGATGATCATGTGGTTCTTATGGTTCAGTTTGTTTATGTGGTATATTATATTTACCAATTTCTGTATGTTAAACCATCCCTGCATCCCTGGGATGAAGTCTACTTGATCAAGCTGGATAATGCTTTTAATGTTTTGTTGAATACAGTTTGTAAGGATTTTGTTTAGGATCTTGGCATCTAAGTTAATTAGGGATATACCCCTATAGTTTTCTTTCTTTGTTGCATCTCTGTATGGTTTTGATGTTAGGGTGATGTTGGCTTCATAGGAGTCAGGGAGGATTTTCTAGTCTCTGATGATGTGGAACAGTTTGAGAAAACTTGGTTTTAGTTTTTCAATGAAGGTTTGATAGAATTCAACTGAGAAGCCATCCGGTCTTGGGCTTTTCTTTTTGGGGAGGTTTTTGATTACTTTGTCAACATGGATGTGATGGGTTTGTTTAGGAAATTAATCTGCCCTGAGTTTAGTTTTGGTAGGTGGTATGTGTCTAGAAATGCATCCATTGCTTGTAGATTATTCAGTTTTGTGGAGTAGAAGTTATGGAAGTATGCCCTGATGATTCTTCCAATTTTATTGATGTCTGTTGTGATATCTCCTTTTTCATTTCTGATTTTGTTAATTTGAGACTTTTATTTTTTTGCTTGATAATTTGGCCAGGGGTTTGTCAATCTTGTTTATTTTTTTCAAAGAACCAGCTCTTTGTTTCATTGACTTTTAAAAGTTATTTTCTTGGTTTTCAATTCATTCATTTCTGTTCTAATCTTGATTATTTCTTTCTTTCTGGAGCCTTTGGGTTAGATTCTTCTTGTTTCTCCAGTGCCTTTAGGTAAACAGTCAGGTTGTTAATTTGGGATCTCTCTGTCTTTGTAATGAAGGCATTTAGGGCTATGAATTTTCTCTTTATGACTTCCTTCATTGAGTCCCATAAGTTTTGATATGTTGTGTTTTCGTTATCATTCAATTGCAGGAATTTTACAATTTTTTTTTTATTTCTTCCATGACCCATTCATTGTTTAAAAGTGTGTTGTTTAGTCTCTAGGAGCTGGTGGAGTTCTTGATGTGTTTCTTGTTAATTTCTAGCTTTAAAGCATTGTGATCTGACATGATGCAGGAAGTTATTTCAATTTTCCTGACTTTATGAAGGCATACTTTATGGCCTAATGTATGGTTAATTTTGGAGAAGGTCCTGTGGGCTGCTGAGAAGAATGTGTATTCTGTAGAGTTGGGGTGGAAAGTTCTGTAGATATCTGTTAGGTCTAGTTGATCTATGATGTTGTTGAGCTCTATTATTTCCCTGTTGATTTTCTGCTTGGATGATCTGTCTACTGATGATAGTGGAGTATTGAAGTCTCAAACTATGATGGTGTTGGTGTTTATTTCTGTTTTATTGTCGAGTAGATTTTGTTTTATAAACTGTGGTGCACCTGTGTTTGGCACATATATATTTATGATTGCGATGTGCTTATGTTGGATCATTCCCTTGAGTAAGAAGTGGCCTTATTTGTCCTGTTTTAATACTTTTGGTTTGAAGTCTGTTTCATCAGATATTAATATAGCAACAACTGATTGTTTTTATTTCCATTTACTTGGAATATCATTTTCCAACCTTTTACCCTGAGGAGGTATCTATCTTTAGTGGTGAGGTGGGTTTCTTGAAGACAGCTAATAGAAGGGTCCAGTTTTTTATGCACCCTGATAACCTGTATCTTCTGATGGGTGAGTTAACACCATTAATACTTAAGGTTATTGCAATGAGTTTGAATTAATCCCAGCCATGATGAGGTGTTTTATGGGGCTTGGTGTTCGCTTGTGTTTTGTACTATTTTGAGCCTGGTCTATTTTGGTTACTGTGATCTTCTTGTTGGCTCTTGAGATTGGTTATTTGTCTGTTCTATGTGGAGTAGTCCCTCAAGTATTTTCTGTAGGTTTGGCTTTGTGTTCATGTAATCATAGAGTTGACTGTTTTCACTGAAAGTTTTTCTTTCACCATCTATTATGAGGGATACTTTTGCTGGATAGAGTAATTTGGGTTGAAAGTCATAATTTTTAGACTTTGAAGTGTTCCATTCCAGACTTATCTGGCTTTCAAGGTTTTCATTGATAAATCTGATGTATTTCTGATGGGATTGCCTTTGTGTGTCATGAGCTATTTCTCTCTTTCAGCTTTTAACACTCTCTCTGTGTTTGTTGTTAAGAGTTTTAACTATGATATGTCTTGGTGAGTTTCTCCTTTGGTCCTGTCTGTTTGGTATTCTGTGGGATCTTGTATATGGATGGGCCTCTCTGAGAGATTGGGAAATTTTTCTGCAATAATTTTGTTGAATATGTTCTCTATGCCTCTGGCCTGAACTTCCTTTCCTTCTGATATACCCATGATATGGATATTTGGTCTTTTGGGGTATCCCACAGTTCCCTTGTATTCTGCTCACTTGATTTTTTGAACTTAGCAAAGGTTTTGGATTCCCAATCAATTTCTTATGTCTTGTCTTTCAGGTCAGAGGTTCTATCTTCCACATGAGTAACTCTGTTGGTGAGGGGTTCTAGAGTGGTTTTTATAATTTCTATTGATTTTTATTTTCTGTTTTATTTTTGTATCATGTCCATCTCTTTAAAAAAATTTTTTGATTATTATTTATTTATTTGAGAGTGACAGAGAAAGAAGGAGAGAGAGAGAATGGGCATGCCAGGGCTTTCAGCCATTGCAAATGAGCTCCAGATGCGTGCACCCCCTGGTGCATCTGGCTAACATGGGTCCTGGGGAATCGAGCCTTGAACCAACGTCCTTAGGCTTCACAGGCAAGCGCTTAACCACTAAGCCATCTCTCCAGCCCTCCATCTCTTTTTTGAGGTATGATTTCAATTTGAGTTGTGATTTTCTTGATGCTTTCTGGAATTCATTCTTGCATTTGATCAAGTCTTCATTAAGCTTATTCAACCAGTTGTTGAGATCTATTTCTTGACTCATCTTTAGCTTATTCATATCTCTTTGGAGGGTTCTAACATTTTCTTCAATCAAGTTAAGCTGAGTGCTTTTGACAGGAAGATGATTCTGTTCAAATTGACATGATTGTTGGTTCTTTGATGTTTTCCTTCCAGTTCAGCATTTTTTTGATCAGGGTCTCATTGGTTGTTGTATTTTCATTTTGGGAAAAATTTTCTGTTGATATCTCTATGAGTTCCTTGGAGGCTTCCATTGTAGGACTAGGCATCCTTGGTGGAGATCTCCCAGTTTTCAGACTTTCATTGGCTTTTTTGTGTTGTTGTCTACCCATTTTAGGAAGATTCTTTGTTTTATTGAGGAGGAAGCAAGTTTTTTGTCTTTTGGCCCATTCACTTTCTGACTCTGGTGAAAAGGGATGTTGGTACTCAGTGGCCAGTCAGGATACCAGAGTGAAAGGCCTGATTCCACAGCTCACAAGGAACCAGGCCTCCCCAAGCAAGGTACAGTGGGACCTACCAGGACTAGAATACTGGGAACAGAGATCTGGCTTACTTACTTACTCCACACTGTGCCCTCCAGCACACAGACTGGCCCATAGAACTTGGACCAGGCAACTGGGAGGAGCCAGGAAAGAGGGGTCTAGCCTACTCCACACTCCTGTGCAAGAAACCCAGATCATGGAGGTGGGCTTTCCTTTTTTTTTTTAGTTTAATTTTATTTATTTATTTGAAAGCAGGAGAGAGAGAGATAGAAATAGAGAGGAAACAGGCAGAGAGAGAATGGGCACACCAGGGCCTCCAACCATTGCAAACGAACTCAAGACACATGTGCCCCTGTGGGGACTGGGGACTTGAACTTGGGTCCTTTGGCTTCGCAGGCAAATGCCTTAGCCACTGTGCTATCTCTCCAGCCCCCTTTTCTTTGTTTTCTTGAGGTAGGGTTTCACTCTAGCTCAGGCTGATCTGAAATTCACTATATAGTCTCAGGATGGCCTGAAACTCATGGTGACTCTCCTACCTCTGCCTCCCAAGTGCTGGGATTAAAGGCATGAATCACCATGCTTGGTGGCTTCTTCAGTATTTCTGTTTGATGAATTCCATTTTCATATCCTATGTTGACTTTCTTATTTCATTTACCTATTTGCGTTCTCTTGGAATCCATTCAGGAATTTGTATCCTCTTTATTTTTCTTTTCTTTTCTTTCCTTTTTTTTTTTTTTTTTTTTTGTTTAAGGTAGGGCCTTGCTCTAGCTCAGGATAACCTGGAATTTACTATGGAGTTTCAGGGTGGCCTTGAACTCAAAGCAGTCCTCCTGCTCCTGCCTCCCGAGTGCTGGTATTAAAGGTGTGTATCACATGCCTGGCTGCCTCTTTTATTTTATTGAACATATTTGTACTCACTTTTAAATTTGTTTACCTGGAATTTCATCTAAATCCCTCTCATTGGGTACCATTATTCTGGAATTGATAATTTTGGAGAATCCATTGTCTAGTCTTTGACTTGTGTTTTTTACATTGAGACTTGTAAGCCAACTGTAAAAATCTTTGGCTGATTTTTAAAAATTTTTCATTACTTTATAATTTTATTTATTTATTTGACAGAGAGAGAGAGAGAGAGAGAGAGAATGAAGAAAGGGGGGAGAGAGAGAATGGGCATGCTAAGGCCTCTAGCCACTGCAAATGAATTCCAGAGGCATGCGCCACCATGTACATATATATGGTTTTACATGGTTACTGGGGAAGCAAACCTGGGTCCTTAAGCTTGCAGGCAAGCACTTTAACTACTGAACCATCTCTCCAGCCATAGGTCACCTTAGTGGAAATGCTTGCAATGTTCAAGGTACACTGGATATACAAACTGATTGGCTTGATTGCTGGATTCCATCTGGAGTCTCTTGTGTTCCTTCCCCAGCTCCTAGAAGCCAGCCTCCACATTGTCTGCCATAGGTGGACCCTTGTTCCCCTTTGAATAATCAGATTACCTGAGCTGTCCTGGCCTTGGGCAGTGCTTCCCCCATGGTTTTTCAGATCTAGCCACCCCTATGGGAATTCCTTCAGTGTTCTGTCTTCAAATCTCAACCCCACCCCTGTGGTTCATGTATCCTCAGTGACCTGCAAGCTGCTTTAAGTCTGTATGAAAGTTCTTCTGTATACTTTGGTTCTGAATTGTGCAGGAATCATATTAAAAATTTCTTTTCCTTAGTGGGATAGGATAATGTTTGTCAGGTTTCAACATGTACTCTTCAGACAGTTGATCTGTTGCTTGAGAGTGTTTTATATTTTTTATGAAGAGAAGGAGAGAGAGGGAGAGAGAGAGAGAGAGAGAGAAAAGGAGATTGAGATAGATAGATAGATAGAGAGAGAGAGAGAGAGAGAGAGAGAGAAAAGGAGATTGAGATAGAGAGATAGAGAGAGAGAGAGAGAGAGAGAGAGGGAAGTGGTATACCAAGGCCTTCAGCCACTGCAGTTGAACTCCAGACATATGTGCCATCTTGTGCACATGTGCAACCTTGTTCCCTTGCATCACTTTATGTGTCTGGCTTACGTGGGATCTGGAGAGTCAAATCTGGGTCCTTTGGCTTTGCAGGCAAGCGCCTTAACCACTAAGCCATCTCTCCAGCCTTTGAGAGTGTTTTTTTTTTTAAAAAATTTATTTATTTATTTTATTTTGAGAGCGACAGACACAGAGAGAAAGACAGATAGAGGGAGAGAGAGAGAATGGGCGCGCCAGGGCTTCCAGCCTCTGCAAACGAACTCCAGACGCGTGCGCCCCCTTGTGCATCTGGCTAACGTGGGACCTGGGGAACTGAGCCTCGAACTGGGGTCCTTAGGCTTCCCAGGCAAGCGCTTAACCGCTAAGCCATCTCTCCAGCCCGAGAGTGTTTTAACATAAGGTCTTGGGCTGCTGAGTTGACATACAAGCAGTCTTTGAAATGGCACTTGTTTGTGATTCAATGGTTGTCTAGTTTTGAGCACCAGGAGCCAAGGGAAAGAGTTCTTCTGGGGTCTCCTTCTACTAACACTACTGCTTCTCTGGGCATGGCTTTCCCCCAGCTGTTTGGAATACCTGTTACTCTTCTGGAAGCTGTTTCTCTGCCTTTCCCAGAAAGGAATTCCTTGGAGATTCTGGTAAATTATGCCTGAGTATTGTCTGCTATCTTGAAAAAAAAAAAAAAAAAAAAAAAAAGACTTTCTTTAATTTTAAAACAACTTATTCAGCATTTCTGTTTTGTAAAGGGATTACAAATAGTGAAGACAATCCTATTTGTGAGCTATAAATAAGAAAGTAGGTTTTTTTTTAAGTTAAGTTTTTATTATTTATTTATTTATTTATTTGAGAGCGACAGGCACAGAGAGAAAGACAGATAGAGGGAGAGAGAGAGACTGGGCGCGCCAGGGCTTCCAGCATCTGCAAACGAACTCCAGACGCATGCGCCCCCTTGTGCATCTGGCTAACGCGGGACCTGGGGAACTGAGCCTCGAACCAGGGTCCTTAGGCTTCACAGGCAAGCGCTTAACCGCTAAGCCATCTCTCCAGCTCAGAAAGTAGGCTTTTTTAAAAAATGTATAACAAAGTATCTTCAAAAAGTTTTATGTAGGCATAAAATAAGATGGTTCAACATAAATACAAATATCTAAACCTATGTTTGCCCATTGCTCTACTTCAAATCCCAAATGTTCTGTAGAGGCTAATGTGTTTTAGCAGCTGATCACACAGCTGTTGGCCCATTTTGGAAGACTGCAGGACCCATAGGAGTTAGAGCCTGGCTGCTCAAAGTGGCTCATGGCTGTGCTCTTCTCGTTTGGCACTCTGCTTCTTGATTGGCCAAGATGTGACAGTCTTCCTCCTCATACTCCGCCCACCATGAACTCACCATGCTTTCCTTATTATGTTATATAAGCCTCCTCTCCTTAAGGTTGTTTCTGTCAGACACTTGGTCACAGTTACGAGCGGCACAACTGATGCAGAAAATTGGTACTGAGAAATGATCTTGTTGCTATGATAAAATCTTACAGTGTTTACAGTCCTTTGGAATTGCCTGTGTTTGGAATATGGAAGAGTTTGGAACCTAGGGCTAGAGAAATCTTGTAATAATGTGAGCAGAGCATAAGGGGACATTCTGATGGAGTTTGGAAGATCTGAACGTCAATAGAAAAATTCAGATATTAAAAGTTAAATGCTCATGAGATCACAGAAGGGAACAAGGATCATGAGTTGGACTGGAGGCTACTTTCTTCATTTGGAGCAAGAATCTGGCTACATCTTTCTCATGTCCTAAAATTTTTAGGGAGGCTGAGATTGAACATCATTGACTAATTTATTTGGTGGAAGAAATTTCAGTATAGTAAAGCACAATCAGGAATGGTCGATACTGGCTGCTACTGGCTAGATTTATAGTCAGAATCCAAAGCAAAAAGCAGAGCAGAAATAGGTGAATAATGTATAGTTTGGCTAGTAAAAGAGCACAGATGTGCTTAAAGTTGAAGACAGGGATATGTACAAGTCGGGTGTTTACAAGGAGTAATGGTTAAGGAGCACCTTGAACTTTACATGGGGACATTACGTTTAAGACATGTTTAAGGGGAAGACCTTTCTTATTTCATGTTCCAGAGTGTCAATATATGTTTGTACAATGGACTTTGAAAAATAAAAACCCTGAAACAGAAGACATTCCTTCCTAGAAAATGACTTCCTGGGGAAACGTTTTCCCAGGTTCAGAGAAGCAGCCCTCACAGGTTGACACAGCCATTGTCCGATGGCAGCAGATCATCTTCCTGCCCTGCATAGTGCTAGATTTGGAGGCATGCCGAATGCAGGTTTTATGGGACTCTGGACCTTGCACCAAGTTTCTAGGAAAAGAAAAAGAGTTGTGAAACCAGTCAGTATGTGGCAGTGTTGAGTTCCCTGTTGAGTGCCTGATGTGTAAAGCAGTACAGGTGAAGTCCAAGTTTCAATAGTGACCTAGGAAAATCTGGATGCCAGCAATTAGGGTCATTTACCAGGTAACATGGCTGGTGAAGCCGGCCTGAGAGAGAGCAAGTGTATGTGTAGCTTTCAGATTTACAAAGCAAGGCTGCCCAAGTCTGTTGGAGAACAGGTGCTGTTACATATTCTGCATGCGTACATGGGCTATCATCTTTGACGTTTGCTTTGCTGTGGTTCAGTCTTGCTTTCATCCAGTCTTGCCTTGCTCTTCTCCTAGTCCTTACTCCTGGAACAGGAATGTTTATACCATTATATATATAATTAATATATATATTATATATGTATCAGAAGTATCTAACTTTAGAAAAAATTTAGGGGGACTGAGGAGAAGGCTTAGTGGTTGAGGTGCTTGCCTGCAGAGCCTAAGGATTCATGTCCTGCTCTCCAGCTTCCATGTCAGCCATACACACAAAGGCAAGGCAAGCACAAGGTCGTACATGCACACTTGGTGGTGCAAGCACCTGGTGTTAGATTGCAGTGGCTGACGCCCGGAACCACCAGTTCTCTCTCTCTCATTCTATGTAAAAAATGAAAAAATAATGGCTGGGCGTAGTGGTGCACGTCCTTAATCCCAGCACTCGGGAGGCAGAGGTAGGAGGATCGCCATGACTTTGAGGCCACCCTGAGACTACAGAGTGAATTTTAGGTCAGCCTAGGCTAGAGTGAGACCCTGCCTTGAAAAACAAAGCAAAACAAGAAAATGATAATAATAAAAACAAAAAATAAAGAAAAACTTATAGGGGTTCATGCTAAGAATTGACTTTGAGTCTCAGAAAAAACTTTGGCCTTTTGAAGTGGTGACCTTTGAAGTTATAACAAAAGTATTTGGCATGATGAGGTAGCTGTAAGCCATAGGTTCCAGGGACAGAATGTTGTGGTTTGAATCTGAACTAAGTGAAGGATTAGAACAGCTCATCCCCATCTGGGAGTGCTGATCTTTGAGACTGGAAGACCGTTACATGGTGGGGCTTGGCTGATGGAGGCAGGTCATTGGGAGCAGACTTTGGAGGGTTTTCTCTCAGCCCTACTTCTAGTTTAGTACTTCACTTCATGATCTGCCAAGATGTGAGGAACCTTACTACATGCTCATGCTGCCCTGAACTCTGGCATGTCTTTTGCTCTACGAGGGACTAAAGCTGTGAGCCAAAATAATTTTTTTCTTCCTTAAGTTTTATTTTGTTTCTGTCAGGTATTTGGCAAGAGTGGTGAGGAAAGTAACCAAGACAACATTTGGGTCATAATATAAATATTCAGTTTTAAGTACATCTAGATTTCATCTTCTCATGTTGCTTGTATTTCAAGATAGTAGTTGGCTTACAACAGAAATCAGACACCCATCTCTTAGGAAAAATATTGATATTTTTAAGTGGCCACAGCAAGTCATGGTTAACTCTATCTATAATTTAGTTTTGAGATTTTAGTCACTATACTCAGATCTGCTGCTTGAGGAAAATATAGGCTTTATGTTCAGATACTCTTGCATTTCTTCTGCGCTCTCACAGGTCTGTTTTACCTATTTATAAAAAACGCAAAAGTTACAAATTTTCTTTCATTTAGAACTCCTGTGCTCTTGGCTTTTACCAAAAACTCCAACCACAAAATGTGTTCAAATAAGTGATTAAAGACCCTAGGGAGATTCTAGTTAGCACCTCTTTAGATATACAAATCACTATTTTGAGGAAATATGATATTTTACCATATTTGGGTTTTATTAATCTGGCTCATTATAGTCAATTAATTTGAAAAACTCCATACAGAATGTTATCTCCATACAGAATGGCTTTCATCAAGTGTTTGTTTGTTCTGCATTTATTAAACTGTTGTCAATGATAGTATCTGATATCTGAATCAAGGTTTTTTATGACAACTTCTCTTTTTAAACTTTATTTACATTTTGATTTTTTTTTGTTTTGTTTTTTGAGGTAGGATTTCACTTTAACCTAGGCTGACCTGGAATTCCCTATGTAGTCTCAGGGTGGCCTTGAACTCACAGTGATCCTCCTAGCTCTGCCTCCTGAATGCTGGGATAAAAGTGTATGCCACCACGCCTGGCTTTGAAAACTTTTCTATAGGAAAAAATTGTATCTTTTAGTGTTGATATATTTTCTTTCTTCAGGCACAATGATACAATTTTTCATATTAATTATTTGGGTCTGAATACCATGAAGCTTACATCCAAAATTAATGTTTAATATAGTAATACACCTCCTTTTAACTTTCATCATAGAGCTCACATATTTGGATCTTCCTTTGCCACTTAAAAATTAATACACTAGATTCAGATGGACAATTACTCCATTTTTTTATTTGACAGAGAGAGGGGGGACATTCTAGGGCCTTCAGCTGCTGTGAATAAACTCCAGGTGTGCACCCCCTTGTATGTATGTGTGACACTGTGCACTTGCTTCACTGTGAGTCTGGCTTAGGTGAAACCTGGAGATTTGAACATGAGTTCTTAGGCTTCACAGGCAAGCACCTTAACCATTAAGCCATCTCTCCAGCCCAACAAATATTCCATTTTTATGTCATGTGGCATCTAGACTAAAATATAAGGACATATGAATATATATATATAATGGAATGGGATTGTTTTGGAAGAGAAAGGGGGAGCTGGTTTGATCTTGAACAAGCCGGTTTGATTGAAGGTAGTTTATAGAGAGAATTGACAGGTGAGGGCTGAGAGCCATTGGGAAATAAATTCTCTAAACATAATTGTACTTGTGGGAAAATACACACTTTTGAGGCTTTTGCCCATAATAAATACAGATAAATACATGTGTTCTCAAGTTACTGGAATTAGACTGTTCTTAATTAATTTTTCTTATTGCAACTCAGAATGAACAATGTGTTTAAGAGCAACATGGAAGCTTCACCAGAGACAACCCCTATCTTCACAAATAAGTTGATTTTGTTTGATTTTGTTTTTTTTCGAGGTAGGGTCTCACTGTGGCTCAGGCTGACCTGGAATTCACTATGTAGTTTCAGGGTGGCCTCGAACTCATGGTGATCCTCCTACCTCTGCCTCCTGCGTGCTGGGATTAAAGGCGTGCATCACCACGCCCGGCTTGTTTGATTTTATTTGTAACAGAATTATATATATATTGAAGAACAGTGAATGGTCTCTTGACATTTTTTTTTTAAGTCGTGTGTGAGTGCTCACACCTTTTTAAACTTTTTTTTTGTTGTTCATTTTTATTTGTTTATTTGAGAGTGACAGACAGAGAAAGAGGCAGAGAGAGAGAATGGGCATGCCAGGGCTTCCAGCCACTGCAAACAAACTCCAGATGTGTGCGCCCCCTGTGCATCTGGCTAACGTGGGTCCTGGGGAATCGAGCCTTGAACCAGAGTCCTTAGGCTTCACAGGCAAGCGCTTAACTGCTAGGCCATCTCTCCACCCTGCATTTTTGGTTTTTAATTCAATTTGCTCATGGTGGTATTTATTTTAGTAGAGCTCCATGATTATCTTTGTAATATTCTGAAGAATTTCTACATCAGTAATAACTCTATTCCCTTGCTCTGGCATTTAAATAATTTGCCTGTATTAAAAGGATTTATTCCCCTCCTTCTTTTTCTTGGAATGGACTCTTAGAAAGTAGAGAATATGTCTTGGTTGTTATCCATGTCTTCTTGACTCTTGCACTGATTGCTCTGATTTATTTTCTTTTGGCCTTTTTCTGAAAGTCATCCAGGACCAACAATAGAACAGAACAGAGCAGCTCTACTACTTGAACGTGGCGGGGTGGCAGGTGGATTGCATCTTCTGGAGTTTCTGTTGACTGTATGGGCACCTAGTCAGATGAATTGAGTTGACACTTAGCATTATCTGAACTTCAAATTTGTAACCAGGATTGAGAATATAGGATCAGTGTGATGATATTGTTGGGAACATTAATTTTTTTAAACTCACCCTACCGACTTTGTTTAACTGTCAAACATTGCTAATGCTGCCGTAAAGGCCCCACTGTGCTGACTTCTTGCAGTTTGCACTGGAGGAGGAAAACTGAGGCAGGAGGGTCTAAGAGACATGGGGAGCTCAGGGAGAGGTGGGGAGGGGCAGAAGGGTGGGGTGGCATGCAAAGATGGATTCTGGATAGACACCCACCCCATGCAGAGGTGAAGACCATGGGCGCTGACCTCTGCTCCCACTCAGTGGCCACAGGAATATCGAGGAAAGACACTGGGTCTGGAAGACATTTTGATTTTTTTCTGTCATGAAGCAGCTGCCAGGGGGCCGACCAATGAAGGTCTGGGGACTCTGCCTTTAGGGTTCACTGGCATTGAGCCAGGGCGACTTTGATGGCTGCAACTAGCTCCTGAAACTTGCTCTTGGGGTCCACGAAGTCATCACCTTCCTTCTTGGAGTGAACCAACTTCCCAGCTACTGCCACTTCAAAGAACCAGGTTCTTTGGGGAGTCCCCTTGCCACAGATGTCCAGGCACTCCGGGAACTCACTTTCTAGCTGCTCCTTCAGCTGGAGATACTTGGGATCTCAGCCTCAAGCACCACAACGCATGGCTCGGATTGCGGGCTGCAGGGTGCTGCACACACACGACCCCACCCGGCTCCAGGAACATTAATTTTGATAAAGCATGAATGTAAGTGATATGTGAGAGTCTTACACCTCTAATATGGTACAGTTTGATATTTTTAGCTTTGTAAATTCACAAGGCAAAAGTACCCCTCAATAGTGGTTGAATAGTAATAGAATTTCTTTCTTTCTTTTTTTTTTTTTTTTTTGGTTTTTCGAGGTAGGGTCTTACTATGGTCCAGGCTGGCCTGGAATTAACTATGTAGTCTCAGGGTAGCCTTGAACTCACAGCGATCCTCCTACCTCTGCCTCCTGAGTGCTGGGATTAAAGGCATGCGTCACCAGCCTGGCCGAATTTCTTGGTCCTCACCTTGGTTTGGTTCAAATATCACTAGTAGATTTTGTTAGCTTCTCCTATTCAAGAACTACCCAGGCCTAAACCCCATTTAATGTCTGAGATTGGGCAGGATCAGGGTGGCATGGCCGTAGACAGAGTTTATCCATCAAATATTTTGTTCTACCACTTTTATTGTTTATCTTCTGAATCATTTTAATACATAAACAGTAATCTGCTACTTTGATGAGGCTTGCTAACTTTAGCTTAACATAACTGATGTAAGTTTCTCTGAAAACTACTTTTTATTCTGCAACTTTAAAGCTATTGTGCCCCCCCTTTTTGTTTGACATAGTTGACTTTACCAGATTAGTTGTGTTTTCTCTAGGTTAATTTTATGTTTCTCTGAGTTCTGATGATCTAGTTTAAACCCAAAGCAAATATATCTTTATTTTTTGAGATTGGTGAATCATTTGCACCTTTGGCATCCAAAGGAATGTTTTAAAACTCCTTTGGATGACCAAAAGGTTAAAAGACAGCCAAGAACTTAACTATTTTCATTTAATTATGTAGGAATGCTCATTCCTTCAAAATATTAAATCTCTAATGTTCTGGAAAACCTCTCCTCAAGTGAAGCACTTATCCAAAGACACAAGTGTACACTGTCCTGTTTACCTTGCAGATCACATTCTGCCTTACAAAGGGTTGATGTTAGATGCTTCTCTGATTCTAAGTCAAGCTAAGCTTGCACAGAATGTATCTATGAACCATGTCTTATGTAGGCTTCTAAGAACAATTCCCATAGGAAAAGTTCTTGGTGTTGTCCTCAGTATATGATAAGGGTTGCAGTTAATAAAAGGTACATCTCCCAACCCCAGTGCTGTTTCTGCCACACTATTTCCCATATTTTGAATTTAGTACAGGGTGAGAAGTGTTTCCTTTTTGCCGTAACACAACCTCTTTTGAAAGAGCAAGAGATTGTGGTGTAGGTATCAAATCAGTCTGATAAGTTGATCTGATATGGGCATATCTACAATAATTATATCAAAAAAGGAAAGACTCCATAATCAAGAACTAAGCAAGACATCATTTGTTGATGGTGATGGTGTTACCAGATTGTGTTGCAGAACTCTCACGCTATGCTCTGCAGTTGCACAATACAAGATGTTCCGTGATGTCGCAAGAGCCCACTGAAGAAAAGCTGGCAATTGAGGCCATTTATTTTGGCTGACTCATCATCAGCGAATCCTTTTCCCATAGAAAGTGGTAGAGATCAGCTGTCACACCTCCAGTTTCTCCAGAGAGACATAGCTCTGGACATAGCCAAACCTTTCACATCAGTATTTGAAGAGACAGAGCTATATTTTGCAGTTTTATTAAGAATATTTGTGCCAGTTTTAAGCAACAAGCTGGTTTCCTGGATGGATGAGCTATACTTGGCAAGGTGACGGGAATTGAGGATAATAGTCCTTATCATTTCAAGGTTGTTGTTTTTAAAATTTTACTTTTCTAAATTGAAATGCAGAATAGATTGTGAAGCTAGCTTTTCTTTGACTTGAAAAATTTTAGGATGTGGCTTAGGTCAGGTTGAAAGTCCTGGGATGATCTTAAGATAATTCATTGTTAGGTATAGCTTTTCATGTCATTACCATTTCTATTGACATAGAATTTCTGGCTTTTTTTTTTGTGCATCAGAGCAAGAGAGAGAGAGAAAGAATTGGTGCGCCAGGGTCTCTAGCTAATGCAATTGAACTCCAGACGTGCAAACTTGTGCGTTTGTGTCACTGTGTATCTGGTTTACGTGGGACCTGGAGGGTTGACTATGAGTCCTTAGGCTTTATAGACAAGCACCTTAACCATTAAGCCATCTGTCCAGCCCTACTTTTTGTTTTTAAGTAGGTGATGATCTATTTGATTTGAAGTTTGAACTCCCAGAGATTTTCTTACCATGCACATTATATTATTTGGCAAGTAGCCTTCCCTAAAGTTTATTTTCAAGACTTATTAATTGAATGTCACATAGCATTTAAGTCCACTAAACAAGCATCCAAAAATATTTGCATTTTATAGATTATGCATAACCCCATTTTAAAGTTGATGAAAAGAGACAATAATAGTAAAATAAGCTCAGATGGGCTTTCAAGATGGTAGGATCCTACACTGCCAAACAAAAGAAAAACTGCTGGGGTCAAATGAATTATCAACAAACGTTTTATCTTATACCAGAAAGTGATCATTTTAGGGGAGGAAAAGGAAAGTAATTTCTAAAATACAGAGAAATGACAAATTTTTCTTTTATTTTCCTAATACTAACCTTAAAATTTTCCAAAATAGCATTATGTTCAGCCTGTACATAAGGGATATATAATTTTCCTAGCTTAAAAAAGGTAAAGTTAGGCTGGAGAGATGGCTCAGCGGTTAAGGTGCTTGCCTGAAAAGCCTAAGGATCCGAGTTTGATTCCCCAGTTCCCACATAGAGCCAGATATACAAGATAGCACATGTGACTGGAGTTCATTTGCAGGGGCTAGAGGCCCTGGCACATGCATTCTCTCTCTTTCTATCTACCTCTTTTTCTCTGTCTTTCTCTCAAATAAATAAATTAACTTAAAACATATTGTCTATAAAAAGGTGAAGTTATTACTGTACTATTCTTGGTTATAAGTTAAACTATCTTAGTATGTCTTAATATGTTAACCTAAAAGTAGAAAAATAAGAGGCTGAGAGATGGCTCAGTAGTTGAAGGTGATAGCTTGCAAAGCCTGTAGGCACAACCAGATACACAAAATGATGCATGCAACTAGAGTTCTTTTGCAGTGGCAAGAGGCACTGGCACATCTATGCTCTTTCTCTCACAAATAAATAAATAAAAATATTTAAATAAATAAAACTAGAAAAATAAAGTCAACATTTAATTTCTCTCCAAATTATATCAGCAATATACTATTTTTAATTTTTCTTAAAAGGTAGAAATTTATTTATAGAATTATATTTTATGCATTAATTAAAAAAAATTTTTTTATTGACAACTTCTATACTTACAGACAACAAACCATGGTATTTCCCTCACCTTCCCTCCCCCACTTTCTTCTTCATAACTCTGCTCTCCATTAATGTTTAATCCCAGAACTAGACTATAACTACCAAATATAAAAATTACATTGACAACTATTTAATATATGATGAATCAAATATTTAACATATAGGATAGGCTCCTGTAATTTATGGGGTAGAGCTTTATGAATTCTAAATATTATTATAGAAATATAAAATGCAAAATGCTAGTCATTTTCATGTTACTTTTCACATTTTGCATAAATTTAAATATATATTCCTTTTGTGTTCTTTGATGCAATTTTTTTTTTTTGTTTTGTTTTTATTTGAGGTAGGGTCTCAGTCTAGCCCAGGCTGCCCTGGAATTCACTATGTAGTCTCACAGTGGCCTTGAACTCACGGCGATCCTCCTACCTCTGCCTCCTGAGTGCTGGGATTAAAGGCGTGCACCACCATGCCCAGCCTTTGATACAAATTTTAAGTAACAAACAATTTTTTAGTGATCCTTAAAACTTTGTTATTTTTAAACTTTTTTTTGTTGTGTTTTGTTTTTTGAGGTATGGTTTCACTCTAGCTCAGGCTGACCTGGAATTCACTATATCGTCTCAGGGTGGCCTCAAACTCTTGGTGATCCTCCTCCCTCTGCCTTTCTAGTGCTGAGATTAAAGGCGTGTGCCACCATACCAGCTCTATTTTTAAACTTTTTAATTGACAAATTTCCTATGTGAACACAATGCATCATGATCATAATCCCTTCACACTACTTTCCTTTGTTACCCTCCCTGGTATCCCTTGCTCTGAACCCCTTCTTTCCAACTATTTCTCTCTTATTTATTTTTGGTAGCCCATGCCGATTTGGAATTTGCTATGTAATCTTAGGCTAACCTTGAGCACATGGCGAACTCTGGGATTAATGATGTGCACCCAGCTTCTCTTCTATTTTGATGTTGATGTTTTTCCTTCTTCCACCATCCATAATGGGCTGTTGGTGGGTCTGATACTGTACATGCGTTGTGCAAGACAGTCGCTGAGCGGTCATGAAGGCAATAGCCTCTTAATGTGCAAAGCCAGTGCTCCTAAGCACTCCTGTCCATCCTCTGACATTTATATTCTTTCTGCTCCTCTGTAATGTTCCCTGAGCCCTGAAGGCCATGATATAGAGATGTCTCATTCAGCTCTGAGCACTCAACTGTCACTTATTCTTAGTACTTTGATTACTGCTAAGAACTTTCTTTTTTTTAAAAAAGAAATAATTGATGGAATAGGATGGCCCTAGTGCTTTTCAAAACTGTATTTAGGAATGACTCCTCTATGTAATAAAAGTTGTACACTGAGTTCTTGTCTTCCACCCCACTGAAGGCAGAAATCTCATCTGAAACCAATAAAATGTTTTCAAGGGGAAAATATATGATGAGAACAGCTGAATCCTGTCTAATTTCTGCTAATAAGGTAACTTTCATCTGAAACACATAAATAATCCTCATACTCACCTTCCCTCTGTTGAATTAATATAACAAATACCTACCAATACAGTATGACTGTGAACAGTATTAACTTTTCTAAGTTTATAATTTGATCTTTTACTTATTTATTTATTTGAGAGCAACAGACAGACACACGCACACACACATACAGAGAGAGAGAGAGAAGGGGCGCACCAGGGCCTCTGGCTAGTACAAACGAACTCCAGATGCATATGTCACTTTGGCATTTGGCTTATGTGGGTCTTGGGAAATCAAGCCTCGAACCAGGGTCCTTAGGCTTCACAAACAAGCACTTAACTGCTAAGCCATCTCTCTAGCCCCTTGATCTTTTTTTGTTTTCAAGGTAGTGTCTCATTCTAGCCCAGGCTGACTTGGAATTCATTATGTAGTCTCACGCTGGCTATAATTTGATTCTTAGAAAACCATCGCAGAGAAGTACCCTGATTATTATGTGGAAAAATCATATCATCATCAGAATTCTCTCTTGTTATAATAGCAACAATGAAATGACCTTATTTTCAAAGTTTAAATACTTTCAAAAAATATTTTTATTTATTTATTTGTGACACAGAGAGACAGACAGACAGAGAGAATGGCATGCCAGGGCATCTAGTCACTGCAAATGAACTCCAGATGCACGTGTCACCTTGTGCATCTGGCTTAGGTGGGTCCTGGGAATCGAACCTGGGTCCTTTGGCTTTGTAGGCAAGCACCCTAACCACTGAGACATCCCTCCAGTCTTAAATACTTTTACAATCATGCAGAATCTGGCTTTGTAGCAGGTTGAGAAGAAGCAGGATTAGAATACGGCACAGTGAGATGTCTTACCAGAGGGTTTCAAGTAGTCATTGGTAGAACCAGTCCTAGAACTTGGGTCTCTTGACAGACCAGCCTCATGCTCTCTTCAGTCAGCCAGTCCTCTTTCATTACCTGCTGATTACTGTGCAGACAAAGGGTTAAGGTTGTGAAGATTACTCCTGTCAAAAAATAAAATCTGCCCATCATGGGGTGCCTTTAATCCTTGCACTCAGGAGGCACAGGTAGGAGGATCACCATGAGTTTGAGGAAGCCTGAGACTACATAGGGAATTTCAGGTCAGCCCAGGCTAGAGTGAGATCCTACTTCAAAAATAATAAATAATAGATAAAATCTATCACAATGACTCTTCAGGTGTACATATTACTTCATTCAAGGTGGTTTTGTTCCTCCCTTGCTCCTTTTTTATTTTAAAATAAAACTGGCAAAAAATGAATTTTACTCAAAAGGTAAAGAGCTGAAATAAGGTGCTGCTCTGAGATACAGCATGACTTTGCAGTGCCGCCAACTCAGATCTTTATCCTGGCATGACTTTGGTGGTACCTCCTAGTCCCTCGCAGACTTTTTTTTTTCCACATCAGACGAAAACCACTGAATGGGTTTGTGTAGTCTGGCAGGATTGTTAGCTGCAGTGGTGTAGAAACGGAAACAATTTGGGATTTGTAGATTGAAACTGAGGTGCCTGGTTCTATGAAGTGGTATTGGTCCTGAACTTGGAGAACTAGATTTATGTATATATTTAAAACTATTTTTTTTAAGGTAGATGGTAGTGGTGGCTGTTTGAATGTCTTTGGTGTAGTGAGACATTCACTGTAATTGTACATCTTACAAAGAGGAATTTTGGAAAAGGATGGATTGTAAATTCACTGCAAATTTTGAATCCAAACAAAACTCATTTCATGTTTGCATAAAGTATTTTAAGCCATCTTGATCCTACAAATGTTTTCCTACAGCCTGTAGTTTATGTGTTTAGAGCTACCTTCTGTCTGTTGACCATGGAATTCATGTTGAATGGAACTGCAAAATCTAAAGAGAGGTCCATGCTACTCTATTAGATGAATTGTATTTTCTATTTACAAATAATGAGTGAGGAGCTGAGTTCCTAGGAGAGTGGACATGATGGAAAATTACATCAATAACTTCTAAAAACTGACAGTTAAGCATGGTTAAGTTGTGAACAACATGAAACTTTGATGAGTAACAGCACTATATTTGTACTTTTAGCAGCAAATAAGTGAACAACTTTAGAGTTATTTTGAAGACACTGTTTCCTCTCTCAAGGTGCCCTGCATTCATACTTCTGTATCTCTGTACAAAGAATGAGGCACATCACATCATCTCTAGTGTGAGACTGTGTGTGAGAGCGAGTGAGGCACGTCTCAGCATCCGTAGTGGGAGACAGTGTATGAGGGAGAGTGAGGCACGTCTCAGCATCCATAGTGGGAGACTGTGTGTGAGAGAGTGAAGCATTGACCTGTAACTCCCAATACCAGCATGTGGCTATCATCCACAATGAGCTTTTGATCAGAGAGACCTACAAGGTTTCCTAAAAGACAGGCAGATTTCTGTCAGAGTATTTGATGACCCACCAAAGGTTAGTGGTAAGACGCTACTGCTGAAGACACCTTATGTGGTTGACATGTATAATGGAACGGTATGGCTGGAAGTTGGAAGAGAGTCAGTCCCCAGTCAGCATGTCTAGTGCCAGAAGGTGCTACATGGACCACTGGGGGAAAATGACCAATATCTGTCCAAGCAACTCATGGTCTAACCTACTTAGCAGCAAATAACCTGGTATGATGCCCACACAAGTGCAATAGTGGCACACAGCCATGGTGGGGAACCAACTGCTCTTGATTTGGCTAATTAATGTGTGAGGGAGAGTGAGGCATGTCTCAGCATCCACAGTGTGAGACTGTGTGTGAGAGCGTGAGGCACGTCTCAGCATCCATAGTGGGAGACTCTACTGTGTGTGAAAGAAATGAGAATTTTAAATTGGAATTTCAAATACTGCAGTTCCCCATTAGTGCAATTTCATTATTTTTTTTATTTGCCATTAATTTTCTAAAGACTTTTTTTGTCTTCTTCACAAGAAACTTCAGCACTTGTAACATTTGTTTGTTTTCTTGCTTTCCTACATTTATAATTGGCAAATAAAAATTGTGTCCATATAGGTCTAGAAAGATGACTGTGTGTTTAGGAGCTCTACCTGTTCAAATATCAGGGCCTGGGGCGGCCTGAGAGTATGCTGAGTTCAGTGTCCAAGACCCAGTTAAACAGCTGGACCTGGATTCCTACTACTGTTAACCCTTTTGGGGTATCATTTTGGGAGAAAAGACTAGGGAGTCACCGAGGCTTATGAAAACAGGGCAAGTCCCAATTTCAGTGACCAACTGTGGCTCAAGTAGGAACAAGGTGGAGAGCGGCTGAGGGCAACAACAGGCATTCCTCTTGGGTGCTTTCAGGGATGGCACAAGGGCACGTACATGTACACCCAACATATACATACGTACCATACCACACATGCATGCAACAATTGTGTATTCACACATATGTATGTACACGTATACTGTGCACAATATAATGTTTGTATAAATCATGAAATAATGCAAGGAAACTAATACATTATCATGAATACTATTTAAGTAAGGAGCTTAAATTATGTTCTTAATTTCTTAAATTAATTTCTTAAAATCACTTCAGCTGAAGGTTTTTACTCATTCCAGCTGAAACTTTGTAATGTTTTATCTGCTCTTCTTGCTGATCCTCCAGTATCTGACCTCTGGTAACAGTCATTCAACTATTTATTTCTGTGCATTTGACTTACATATTATTCTACATATAATTAAGATCATTCAATGTTTGTCTTTCTGCCCCGGCTTTTGTCAGTGAGCTTGGCATCTTTCATCTTCATTCATATTGTCTAAAGTGATAGGATTTCTTCCTGTTTAGAACAAAATACTATGTCCTTCCATACGCGTGCCACCTTTTCTTTTCCCTGCACCCATTAGTGGACCCTTGGGTTGCGTGCAGACCATGGCTGTTGTGTACAGTGGTGCATTGAACATACGAATGCAAGTATCTGCTTGGCATACTCTTAGCTTGTGTGGATGCCTATCCAGAAGTGGAATTGATGGGTCCTTTGATAGTAGTGGGTTAAAAAAAAAAGTTTTAAAATTTATTTTTTTGTGGGGGGGGGGGGAGAGAGAGAGAGAATGAGCATTCCAGGGCCTCCAGCCCCTGCAAACGAACTCCAGATGCATGTGCCACCTTTTGCATCTACATTACTTGGGTCCTGGGAAATCAAACCGAGGTCCTTTTGCTTTGCAGCCAAGTTCCTTAACCACTAAGCCATCTCTCCAGCCCAATAGTTGTGTGTTTAATGCAACTTTTAACATTCTGACAATATGCATTATTCTAACCCATAAACGTGATTTGTTTTCATTTATTTTTGTCTGAATTTCCTTCTTCAGTGGTGCTTTTTTAGTTTCCATTTTCCATATTTTTCATGTTTTTGGCTAAATATTTATTTCTATTTTGATGCTATTGGAAGTGTTATAATTTTCTTGATTTGTTCTTTTGAAAATATCATTGTTGGTACATGCACATGCTATAGATTCTTGTATGTTGACTGTGTTTTGTACTTACTGAGTTTATTTGTTCATTGTAACTTTTTTTTAAACAGCGTTCAGGGTTTTTAGTGTTTGGAGAAGATCCTCGTTGTTTCTCTTAGTGAATGTACTCATTTATGCTGTCAGTAACAGAGCTCCAGCACTCCCTTTCTCGGCATCCTCACCAGCACCTCATCTTCTGGCTTTTTATTTAGAGTTATTGAAACGTGTGGTGTTTTCATTATGGATAAAATTTGCATTTGTAGAATGATTACTGATGTGGAACATTTTCATTTTGCTGTATGTCACTTTTTGTGTTTTGTTTTGAAAAATATCTGTTGGAGTCCTTTGACAATTTTTTTTGGTGTATGCTTGTTTGTTTTGTTTTTCGAGGTAGGGTATCGCTGTGGCCTAGGCTGCCCTGGAATTAGACTCAAGCTGGCCTAAAACTCACAGAGATCCTCCCTACCTCAGGCTTAGCCTCCCAAGTGCTGGCATTAAAGCTGTATGCCACCATGCCCAACACAGAGAAAGAAAGAATGGGCACTCCAGGGTTTCTAGCCATTGCAAACGAACTCCAGATGCATACACCACTTTGTACATCTGGCTTTTCATGGGTACTGGGGAATCAAACCTGAGTCGTTAGGCTTTAGGCAAGCGCCTTTACCGATGAGCAATCTCTCCAGTCCCCTTTACCAATTTTTTTAATCAGGTGATCTGTTTTTTTTGCTTTTAATTTGCTTGAATTTTCTCTGTAGTTGGGGTCTTTAGTTCCTTACCATATGTGTTTACAAATATTTTCTCCCAACCCATAGGTTTGTTTTTTTTTTAAAATATTTTCATTTCTTTATCTGACAGAAAAAGGGGGGAAGAGAGAGAAAGAGAGAGAGCGAGAGAGAGAGAATGGGCACACCGGGGCCTCCAGCCACTGCAAATGAACTCCAGATGCATGCACTTCCTTGTGCATCTGGCTAATGTGTGTCCTGGGGAATTGAACCTGGGT
The DNA here is from genome assembly GCF_020740685.1 of Jaculus jaculus. NCBI lineage: Eukaryota > Metazoa > Chordata > Mammalia > Rodentia > Dipodidae > Jaculus > Jaculus jaculus. The sequence continues at coordinate 12,482,461 of NC_059121.1, forward strand.
CCTTTGACTTTGCAGGCAAATGCCTTCACTGCTAAGGCATCCCTCCAGCTCCCATAGGGTTTTTTTTTTTTTTTAAATAATTCTGTTATTCCCTTTCATACAGAATCTTGGAGGTTTGCTTACTGCCAAGAGTAATGTCATGGAACTTGTTTCTTTTCCCTGGAGTGTCTTCTACTAGTTTTATGATTTCAGTTCTGAATTTAGTCGTCTTTTTTATTTGTTTGAGAGACAGACAGAGAGAGAGAGAAAGAGAGGGAATGACAGAATCAGAGAAAAAGAGACAGTTAATGGGTGCACCAGGGCCTCCAGCCACTGCAAATGAACTCCAGGTGCATGTGCCACCTTGTGCCTCTGGCTTACATGGGTCCTGAGGAATCAAACCTACTTCCTTTGGCTTTGCAGGCAAGTGTGTTAACTGCTAAGCCATCTTCCCAGGCCCCTGCATTTACTCTTTAATCCATTTTTAGTTTGTTTGTGTATAGTGTAACATATAGCCCAATTTTATGTTTTTTTTCATGTGAATATCCAGAATCCCCAGCACTGTTTATTGAAAAGAGTATTCATTCCTCATTGCAAATCCTTGGTACCTTTGTCAAAGACTAGTTGGCTATGTATTAACTGGGTTTATTTCTGGGCTTTTGTCAAAGACTAGTTGGCTATGTATGAAGTGGTTTATTTCTGGACTTTATTTCATTGAGCTATGTGTCAATTTTACAATTTTGATTACTAGGGTTTTGTAGTACATTCTGAAGCCAGGTTGTATGATGATGTTTCTAGATCTATTGATTTTTTCCCCCACTATTTCTTGGCCTATTTAAGATATTTTGTGGTTCCATATGGATTTATGGACTTTTTTATATTTCTGTGAAAAATTTCATTAGAATTTTCTCCGACTGTAGGTCTGTGTAGCAAGGGCGAACATTCTGAGAATATTCATTATTCTAACCCATAAACATGTGATTTATTTTCATTTATTTTTATCTTAATTTATTTCTTCAATGGTACTTTTTTTCTTTTATTTTTTGAGGTAGGGTCTCACTCTAGTCCAGGCTGACCTGAAATTCATTATGAAGTCTCAGGGTGGCCTCAAACTCATGGCAGTCCTCCTACCTCTGCCTCCCAAGTGCTGGATTAAAAGCATGCACCACCACTCCTGGCTTCAATGCTGTTTTTTTTCTTTCCATTTTCCAGATCTTTTTTTGTGTCTTTGGCCAAATATTTGTTTATGTTCTGATGCTATTGGAAGTGGTATAATTTTCTTGATTTGTTCTTTTGAAAATGTCACTGTTCATACATGAACATGCTACAGATTCTTGTATGTTGACTGTGTTCTATGCTTACTGAGTTTCTTCATCCTAACATTTTTGGATAGAGTTAGGGGTAAATATAAGATCACAGTGTTAGCCAAGACAGTTTTATTTCTTCCTTTCCAATTTGGATACCCTTTATTTCTATTTCTTACCCGATATCTCTGGCTTATACTTCCAAAAGCATGTTGAGTAGAAGTCATCAGAATGAGTGTACTTGTCTTGGTCCCGATTTTGAGGACAAACCTCAACTTTACACCATGGAGTGTGAGGATTAACTATGTGCTTGTCCTTGATTGTACTGCTGTATCTGTTTTCTATACCTAATTTGTTGAGAATATGTATAATAAACAGTTGTTGAGTATCATCAAATGTTTTTTACATCAATTTGGGTGATCATGTGGTGTTTGCCTTTTACTTTCTGTGATCTTGTCACATTTGCTCATGAATGTGTTGAACTGTCTGAAAAGCCAAGATAAATCCACTTGTTTATGTTGTATGATCCTTTTCATAAGCTGTTGAATTCATGATATATTTATTTATCCAGGAATTTTTCTTTTCTTTTCCTTTTGGTTATCCAATTTGTTGGCATAAAATTGCTAACAACAGTGATCTTATCTGATTCTTTTTACTGGCATGATACTAGTGCTAATATCTCTCATGTAGAACATTTGTTGGGATTTTCTTTCCTTTACTTTTTATCCCCCTGCTAGTCTAGTGGAAAAGATTTGGCTACTTTATCTCTTTGAAAGAACAACTGATTGTTTCACCTCTCTTTAATAATGGTTTTCATCGGTCTATTTTATTGACTTTTTTCCTTTTTTTTCAGTTAACTCTAGGGCTTTAAACTCTTCTTCCTTTAGGTATATATTCAGATTGTTTTTTTTTTGTTGTGTTTTCTCTTTCCTCTTATGTTTATTATCACAATTGTTCTCTTAAGAACTATTTACTGTACCCCACTAGTTTTGGTATGTTTCTGTTTTTATTTATTTTAGTGGAGGCTTTGATATTTTTTTCTTTGAACCATTTATGGTACAGGGTTGTGGTTTTAATTTCTATGTGTTTTCAATTTCTAATTTTCTTCCTGTTATTTTTCTAAGTTCATACTTTGATACATATGGAGTACTTTTATGTGCTGTTTTATTTTTCTCCAGGAAATTCTTATATGCTTTTATTATTATTTATACTATTCTCCTTTACCTTTCTCCTTGCTAAGCTCCATTGCAAACTCGGAGTGCCCAGTTCATATGCTCATTCTGCACAAGAGACTATTTAATTAATAATATTCTCATTCTTGAAAAATATATAATAGTTTTACTTAAAATGGAATGCTAAGTAACATGAATTGAGGTATGCATGGAAAACATAGGTAGAAAGCAGAAAACCTTCAATATTCGTTTTCCTATATCTAATTTTACTATACTCTAAACCTTTAGAGAGCAGCACCAAGTTGATTGTAATTTAAAATCTTCAGAAAAGCCTAGCTTCCCTGTAGATGGAGTTTAAATAAAATTATAAATGTTAATTTTTTATGTTTCAGGAGACATATAAAAAGAGAATTAATTCTGGTAGATATTGTTATATCATATACATATATAATACATATAATATATACAAATTATATCAGTAACTTTCATATTGCTATGAACAGATGCCTGACCAAAGCAGCCTAGGGAAGGAAAGAGCTTATTTTGGCTTACAGGGCTAGAGGGCAGAGTCCACCACTGTGGGGAAGACATGGCAGGAACTGCAGGTTGTCCCAAAACCAGACAGAAAGCAGAGGATGGACAAGAAATGGGGCAGGGCCCAAACCCCTTAAGGTCTAACCCTAGTAACCCACTTCCTCCAGCAAGGCACCACCTCCTACCGGTTCCTCTAGTTTTCCACCATCAGCTAAGGACCAAGTGTTAGACACATGCACCTGCAGAGGACACTTTACATTCAAACCACAATACATTTAGGCAAAGGAGTTAAATACTAACCAAGAAAAGGATGAAAACAATTGAAAAGTATGTCTATTTGTGAATAGCTAACTCTTCAGTTCCTGTCGTTTGACTGCTAGTAGTAGTTTTGAGATAAACAAGGGAATAGTAGACCCATTTGACATGATTGTAGAGCTATTTGATGACACACTATACCTTTGTTGTAGTGTTCACTTTCTTGTTTTAAAAAACTTTATTTATTATTATTAAATATTTTATTTATTTATTTGAGATAGATAGAGAGAGAGAGAATAGGCATGCCAAGGCCTCTAACCACTGCAAACAAACTCCAGATGCAAGTGTCCCTTGTGTATCTAGCTTACATGGGTCCTGAGGAATTGAACCTGGGTCCTTTGGCTTTGCAGGCAAGCGCCTGAGCCTCTATGCCATTGCTCCAGCCCCTCTTTCTTCCTTTCTTTTTTGGAAAAGATCAAGATCTTTCTGTACTGGCAATAGCCAATTTGAAAAGAGACCCGTAAAGCCAGGCGTGGTGGTTCATGCCTTTAATCCCAACAGTCGGGAGGCAGAGGTAGGAGGATAGCCATGAGTTTGAGGCCACCCTGAGATTACACAGTGAATTCCAGGTTAGCTTGGGCTAGAGTGAGACCCTACCTTGAAAAAAGAGACCCATAAAAGATTTAATTTTCAAGATAATTTTTTCTCATTGGAGAACATTTTAGTGGCTGCCTGTTTTGTGTAACATTTAGATGATTGATTATGTTTATCTGCCTGTCAGTGTTGCTAATTAAATACCATATTGGTGAGTTTGATATATTAAATACACTGATAGAAACTAAAATTCTTCAACTTTTTATTCATTTAAATGCAACTCAGGAATATACTTATTAAAAGAAGAAGTCTTACTACTAAAAAGGAAATTTCTATACATAAATGATTCCACATCACTACTTTATTTTGTGAATGTATGTCTTTGAGCTAGTGTTGGAAGAATTAGAAAATGAAATTAGTGGATTTAAGGAAAGAATTTTTTTAATCACAGAATTGAAATTAATAATTGAATTTTAAATGTTAAGGACATATTTTCTGAAATAATCTCATTCCAAACGATTGTATACTCTGTTTTATAAAATATTTTCCTACTCCTATCATAATACTATCACAAACTTTCATAATTAAACTGAGACTAATACATCATTTCTTGGCATTTTAACTAAGATAAAGTTTAAAATGAGGTTCATAATATTAATAGAATTAAAATAGTTTGATTTTATATGAAGATAGCCACTTCTTGGCTATCCTTTAGATCATGTGTTTGATTTTTCTTATTTCCCTTGGGTAGGACAAATCTATCCTACTTGGCTTTGTTTATCTCTGAAGTGGTCACTATTTTGAAATTTAAGTGAATTAGTGCTGTGCCAGGATCAAGATAGTTTTAGAGGAGAAATCTTATTTGAACAAGATAAAGAGAGCCTTCACTTTGGTCAAAACATTTTTCTTGGATCACTAGTGACAGATGTGGGTGTTACAATTCAACTACCCTTTTGCCATAATGATTTCTTTATTTTTATTTTATTTTATTTTTATTTTTATTTTTTTTTAAACTATTTATTTATTTATTTATTTGAGAGCGACAGACACAGAGAGAAAGACAGATAGAGGGAGAGAGAGAGAGAATGGGCGCACCAGGGCTTCCAGCCTCTGCAAACGAACTCCAGATGTGTGCGCCCCCTTGTGCATCTGGCTAACGTGGGACCTGGGGAACCGAGCCTCGAACCGGGGTTCTTAGGCTTCACAGGCAAGCGCTTAACCGCTAAGCCATCTCTCCAGCCCCATAATGATTTCTTGGTAGGAGAATGATGCCCTGTATAGAATATAAACTGAATGACTTGATTATGTCAGTTGAAACCCTAGGTGAAGATGAACTTTTTAGCTATTAATGGTATTTGGAAAGTTGAATTTTGCTCTTCTTTGTCTAAAAATATATCCCTATGGCATCATTGCTTTGTCTTTGTACAGCTTTAATATACCATCATCATCCCATCTTTTAATAATAATGATTCTTCTTTTTTACATATGTTTATGTGGGTTTTCACATTAACATGGTAATTATGTGACAGACCATCTCTACAACACATCAATACATAGTTTTGGATTATGATTACTCAAAGTGATCATTCAGACCCTTGCTCAGAAAGATCTTTCATCTTGGAAACAATGCAATTGCATTGAATAAATACATTGAACAAAAAATTAGAAGATATATTATCTTGACAAAAAAAAAACCAAACAACTCAGAATGTCTGTATTTGTAGTATGTAATTATTTTTTAATGTTTAAAACTTATGCTCATAAGATTGAAAGAATAGTGTTTTTGACACCTGAGTGCTATTTAAATTGGCAAATGGACAAATTTTATGAATCAAGTATGCATTCATAGTTATCACAATACCTTTCCTGATACTTTATTTTCTTAATTATATTGTGACTAATGCTTTCTAGATTGGTAACTTCAAGGAAAACTTTGATGGTTCAGAGTGAATTGTGAGGCAATTCACAGCTTGCTGTCATCTTTCAGTATCTGTTCTGTGAACTCAATTAAGTAGCCATAGAAATTAGGATATTAATTGCATCATAATCTTTAATAATGTAATTATTGTTGCTAAGGTAAGGTACTTACTGATGTGAAGTTAGGAATTTATAACTACTTTTTATGGAGTCATGAAAGAAAATTACTAGTATCATCAAATATAATTTCAAGAGTTCAAAATTTCCAGTAACTAAATTCTTACTTACAACTGAATTACACTTACCAAATCTATTATTTCTCAAATGGTTATTCAAAGTAACAATAGTAATAAATAAAGATATCAATAGAATTTATTGAATAATTGTAATGCTAGTATATATTATGCTTATACCTTACCTAATATTATCCACAAACTAATTCTAGGCACTTTAACCATCCTGAGTTTTCTCTCTCTCTTTTTGGTTTTCCAAGGTAGGGTCTTACTCTAGCCCAGGCTGACCTGGAATTCACTATGTATTCTCAGGGTGGCCACGAACTCATGGAAATCCTCCTACTTCTGCCTCCCAAGTGCTGGGATTAAAGGAGTGTGCCACCATAACCTGCTGAGTTTTCTCCTTTTATAGGTAAGAAAACTGAGATTACATAGGTAGGGGAGGAAAATGGGGGTTTTGGAACTAGAATCTTTGGTGGAGCTCTGTTGCATGGGATATAGTTGTAGTTAGATCAGTGCCTCCTGTTCTCAGTGGGCTAACAAATTCATTGGAGAGGTCAAAATAAGTAGAAGAAATGAATAATAAAAATTTGAGTTAATATTTAATTAATTGTATAATTCAGGTACAGCTAAATCTTAAAGGAGAGATCAGCAGGTGTTAACAGAAAATGATACATAAATACTGTGAATCTTGGATGTATTTTTCAGTCACATGCAGCATAATAACAATTCAGTCAATACAGACCATATATTAGATAGTAGATTCATGATATAATTAGGCAATACTGTCTGAGTTTGTGTAAAAGCATTCTATGATATTGTACAAGGACAGAATTGCCTAACAATATAGTTATCAATATATACCCATCACTCATGACTATATAGAAAAATGTTAGAACGATTACTAGGGAGAAATATAATGAAAATACCATGGATATTGTAGTTGAGACCAACCCAAACAAAACTATAGTCTTCTATATATTAGTCATTAGTACCAAGCTGATTTAACAACCTAATGGTAGGAAAGGTTTACACGCTGTTTTATAGAAAAGTTATTTGGTTTTTTGCATAGTGTCAATATTCCCCCAAATTTACATTGTACATGAGGAGATCAATTTCTTTTGGTAAAGAGCCAAAGAAAAGGAATGTGTCTTGCTCACTGACACACTGACAGAATCTACCACAATTTCCTCCACATGGTAAACCTTATTATCTGTGAATAAAAGAATGGATATGTGTAGATCCTGGGAAATTGAACCTAGCTTTGCAGGCACACGTCTTAACCGCTAAGCCATCTCTCCTGTCCTACAAGTATTTTTTTAAACCAAAGTATTCAGGTTTCTTATCTCTTTCTATCCAAACATCAGTAGCTTAGCTAAAGCCATTATCATTTATTTAAACTTGTACTTGTGGGAATTGGTACTATATTTCTAGGTAAGGCATAAGCATAATACATACTAGCATTACAATTATTCAATATCTCAAAATTTTCATTTATCAATGTGAAAATTTTTATTTCCTATGGATATAATTTCACTGACTTAAAGAATGAATTATATGTGTATCTTTCTAATATATTAATCATTTGAAATTCTTTTGTTATCATGTTAACTTTAAGCAATAAAAACTTTGTTCAGCTGGATCATAAAATAGCATGATTAATTTTTCTTCTTCATAGTAATTTAGTACTGGTCCTTGTCCTCCAGCTCTTTAGTGCATAACAACAATTTATCTAGTCGTCTGTCAATGTTAGTAGGCAATTTAAATTACTAGACTTTTATCCAGTAAGAAACAGGTAATTTTAATTATCTAACATTATTTCATTTATAATAAAGTCATCATAAAAGTTCTTTTTCATATATTTGTCAGTAACCCTATGCAAACAGATTTTATTTAGTTAATGATAAGATAGCCCACTAGAGTAAGGGAAGCCAAATAATTATATAGATATCCTCCAAGCTTTTCTTGATTTTTTGAAAACAATATAATTGGTATATTGTAAAGTTTTAAGTTAACTCTGAGAATTTATGGATTCTTAGAAGCATTTTGGTTTTTCATAGCTTTTTCCTTTACCTCTTAAGTATTAGGTTGGAATTTGAAGGTGACAGGAGCACATTCAACAATGAATGTGTTTTCCCCCAAGTACTATGAATTCTGATATTCCATCTTCAAAAATAGTTAGACACCTCTTGTAACAGTTATAGGTTTCCAACATTTTTAATGATTGCTGACATTTACAGTTAGAGGGAAATAGCGTATGTGGCATCAATGCTTTAGGTCATGGTAGAGAACATTTTTATCTTAGTTAAATGCTAAGATAATTTAGCAAAAAAAGTCATTAGAAACTAGGATAATTAAGTATTGTAGCATATAAACAATAAAGCAGCATAATTAGAGAGGAAAATATAGCATAAATTCTAGAGTTTGGGTAACTGACTATATTTAACTAAAGCTAGACAACCCCTACTATTAAAGGAATAATAAAAATAGCATAAGTTACAATGGTCCATTAAAAGCATGTACAGCATTTTTACTTGTTTATTTAACATGAATATGGAAATTGGAGATTATTTTCCCATCTTGCTGCTCCTTAGAACTTGTGCATTGTTTCTAACTATGTACTCATCACTACAGAAGGTAATGGGTAATTTGGAGAAAGTTCAGAGGAAAACTACAAACATGATCAAAGGGTTCAAAAAGAAACCAAAATAAAAATTTTTAAGTAGCAGAAATTATTACTCCAGAGATTTAGAATATTTAATTTATTTATAAGACATAGAGGATAGAGCCAGCTGTGGTGGCGCACACCTTTCAGTCCAGCACTCGGGAGGCAGAGGTAGGATTGCTGTGAGTTTGAGGCCAGCCTGATATTACATAGTGAATTCCAGGTCAGCCTGGACTAGAGTGAAACCCTACCTCAAACAAAACAAAACAAAACAAAACAAAACAAAACAAAACAAAACAAAACAAAACAAAACAAAACAAAACAAAACAAAACCAAAACCATAGAGGTTAGATGCTTTCAACCTTTACTACAGGTCAGAAAAAAAATCAACTTAATCAGAATCTGAAGGATTAAGGTTAAATACAAGTAGCAATTTACACTGGAATGTTAACACAGGTGACTAGGAAACATGTGGCATCTTTTATCACGCTGTTCATTCTTAGTATCAAGCAGCTCAAAGGGCACATACACTGCTCTTTAAGTAAATGCATATTTTCTTATTCTTTTTGTAGTAGGAAAAAAATAACAGTGATCTTAAAATTCTGACTCAAGATCAGTCCTTATGGAGCATGTCTTTTATTGACTGATACTGTTAATGTAATTCAACTAACAAATCAGTTGTTTCACAGGAAATTTTAGTACAATGCCCCATTAACTCAGAGAGAGAATGCTTCACAACTCTCTTAAACCTACTTTGAAAAAAACCAGACTGCATTTTAGAAGATAAATAACAGATGTTGCATGGTAACTTGTTTTATTGTAAATACCAATAATAAAGAGAAATCATGTTGAATTTTAAATATATATTTTATTATCAATTATAACTTTTAATGCATATGCAATGTAAATCATTATAATTTTTTTCAACATAGCCTTTTCATATATATTTTTGAAATGAAGTCAGGTTTTTTAAAATCCATGTTGGTGAATAATTTGCCTGACTTTAAGTAAAAATAATCTGTCTTTGCAAATCAACTACTGAAGTACTGCCAAATAGATTTAGACTATTGGCTGCTTTTGGATAGACATAAAAGAGCCACGTTCTAACAATAGAAAATCTTTTCTTATTGAGCAATACTTAACGTGAATATTATACTTTTCCTTTCTTGATTTAAATAGCTTCTTTGGTTTTGAGGTTTTTGAGGAAGAAAAAATATGCTGTGCACTTTATTTTTAGACAAAGATCTGTTGTGGTCTACCATGTTCTATAAAACTAAAATGATGTATAAATTTAGAAAGAAAAAACTTGTAGATTCAGAAGAGAAGTATAAGCTATTTTATTATAAATAATATAAAATGAGCAAAACAATATTTATTATTTATAGTGGATTTCCATTGTGTGTTGAATCAAGTATAGTTTTCCCTTAATATTGGATATTAAATAATTTATTCTTTTTAAATATTTTATTTATTTATTTGAGAGGGAAGGAGAGAAAGACAGAATGGGCGCAGCAAGGCCTCCAGCCACGGCACAGGAATTCTAGACACATATGCCACCTTGTGCATCTGACTTTTCGTGGGTACTGAGGAATTGAACCTGGGTCCCTAGGCTTCATAGGCAAGCACCTTAACCACAAAGCTATCTCTCCAGCACAAATTTATTCTTTTAAAACATTTTAAAATTGAAGATAATTTATACAGTTATGGAGTACCAAGAAATGTTTCCATACATTATAGAATAATTAATAAAAGATTTAACATACCATGTTCTTAAATCATTATTATTTATTGTTGTAGCAAAACCTTTAAAACTTACTATCAATTCTGAAAATATATAGCCTTATAAGTAGCTATAATTGACATGATGTCAAGAAATCTCAAATTTTAAAACTGTTACATGTTCTTGCCTCACCTCCCCCATCCCTCAAAACAGTCATTCAACATTCTACTTCTGTGTCTTTGGCTTATTCAAATTCCACATATAATTAAGACTTACTATGTGTCTCTTTGTACCTGGTTTATCTCATTGTGTATAATGTCCTCCATTTTATTCCTTTTAGGACTAAACACCATTTCTTTGCATACATATACCCTGTTTTCTTTATTCCTTCATCCATTGGTGGACATGTGTTGAGTCCAGATTATTGCTACCATGCATGAAGGAGGGGTGAACTTTGGAATGCAGATGCCTGTTTGGCAGATACCCAGAGATTGTTTCTGTAGATGCCTACTCAGAGATTGGTGCATTTTGTGATAGGTCTTTGAGAAACCTAACATCCTTACTGGTTTCCATGATGTTTGTACCCATTTATATTCTAAGTAACAGTGTCTGCCCTACCCATCATGCTCAGTGTTTATTTGGGTGCTGGAGATCTGAACTCCAGTCCACATGCTTGTGTGGCAAGTGCTTCAAACACTGAGCCCCTTTTGACAACTTTCACTATAAACATCATGTCAAATGCTTTATCTATATCAGGTTAGATAGTTATGTGGGTTTTGACCTGTAATATTTGTTCGTATGTATGTAAAACTTTCCCAGGAACCTGGGGTGAATCCACTTGATCATGGTGTGTGTCCCTTTTAATAAGCTGTTGAATTTAGTGTGCTGAGGATTAATGCATCTACGATATTTAGTGAAATTGCCTTGTTGATGTTTTCTTTTCTCTCCTTTCCTTTCCTCTCCTCTCCTCTCCTCTCCTCTCCTCTCCTCTCCTCTCCTCTCCTCTCCTCTCCTCTCCTCTCCTCTCCTCTCCTCTCCTCTCCTCTCCTCCCGTCTCCTCTCTTCCCCTCCCCTCCCCTCCCCTCCCCCCTTCCCTTCCCTCTCGCTTATTTATTATTATTATTTTTTTGAAGTAGAGTCTTGCTCTAGCCCAGGCTGGTCTGAAAATCACTATGTAATCTCAGACTGGCTTTGAACTCTCAGTAAAGTGTCTACCTCTGCCTGCTGAGTTCTGGGATTAAAGGTGTGCACCACCACACCCAGCTTCAGTTTCTTGATTGGTTTGATATCATAGTATGGTGGCTAGATAAAATGATTTTGTAAGTATTCCCTCTTCCCCTAGTGTTTGCAAGAATTTGAGAATGGGTGTTACTGTTTTAGAAATATGATAGAATTTGTTAGTGACACCATTATGTCCTGATCTTTTTATTGCTGGGAATTTCTTAATTACTGGTTCAACCTTATATTTGCTACTTACCTGTTCAGATTCTCTATTTATTTTTTATTCTTTATTTGCAAGGAGAAGTAATATCAGGGCCTACTGCCACTGCAAGCTTCAGATGCATGCACCTGGCTTTATTTGGGTACTGGGGGATTTGAACTCAGGCCACCAGACTTTTCAAGCAAGTGTCTTTAACCTCTGAACCATCTCTCTAACCCAAAGTGTTTTATTTCTTTGTGATTAAATCACGATAGTTTTTTTTTTTAGGTATTATCCTGTGTATTCAGTTTGTTTGTTTAAGCTTATTGACAACAGTCTTATGATTTTTTGTACTTGTGTAGTATCAATGCCATCAATGTGTCTAGTGAACATGTGTATCTTGTTTTTATAGTGGGTAAATTATTTTTAAGCAAAGGACAACCTTTAATTTAATTGTTATAAAACAACTACTGCATTAAAAGATTCTGTTAATTTTTAATGTGTATTGCTATTAGCATTCTATGCACACCTATTTGAACAGGTATAAGTAAATAATTAGGATTATTGTTGCTTACACTGTTTTGATGACAACATACCTCACAGGTTGGCATTTATTAACTATTAAATTGAGATGACTCTAGAACCTGGTTTTAAGTCTTAGAAATGTTAAGATTTTTCTGAGCTGCAGAATCTTTTTTTAATATAGTCACCATTGTTCAAAGTCTTGAAAATGATGCGTTATGAAACCAGTCTTACAATTCATGATTGATTTAAAAAGTAGACCTTCCAATGGACAAACACACAGAAACATGATGAAGAGCACATTTATTCCTTTTAGATAGTGCACCAGAAATACTTTTGTAATCTGAAAATCATTTAATAATTTGCATGCAATTATTATAATATAATTTCAATATTAATGTAAGTATCTCAGACATTAAAACCTCTCATGAAACCTATCATTATCATTGGTTTTGTTTTATTTGGTTTTTGACTCTTTATCCTAGCTTCTCTCCCACACTTTTGTCTGCTTTTTAAAATTATTATTATAAGTTTTAAGCACTGATGACAGTATTTAGATGGACAATAAGTAACTGCATTGGACAGCAAATGTGAGGCATATGCTAGTTGCAGAAATTCCATAAGAGACAGGTCACTTGTGAAGGATAAGATGTCTGAACTGAACTTATGCCAACATAAGGAACAATCCATAAACATATTTTGTTTTCTGAAATTCGTAAGAAAACAGACAACTGTGTATCGTGATTAATTTTACATCAGTGTGAATTTGGAAACAGTCTGAGATTTCAATAATGGAGACTTCTTTAAAGTTTAGTTGCATCCACATAGTGGAATATGATGAAACTATTAAAATAATGTGGATATAATGAATGATATGCTAAGTTATTTAAGATAAGTTGGCACTTATAGCTCTGGAGACATAATATAATACCTTATTTTTGAGTTTTTAGAAATGTGGTATCATTCTATTCATTTCAAATACTGTAATATCATTTAGTGATGAGTGGAAGACAATGAAATAATGTTATTTAGTTATGACCCAATAAGAAAGAAAAATGTTGGAATTATAATGAAGACAAACTTAGATGACACATGCAATAATCTGCAGAAATCAAGTTATAGAGCAAAAGTGTGACAAACACTGCTATGGTTGATATTCATTCTCAGAGATTTGATACATAAAAATCTCTCTCTTGTGCCTGGGGATGTAGCAGTAGAGTTGCCTTCCTGGCATGGGAGATGCCCTGAGTTCAATCTTTACCTCAAAAAAGAAATCTATTCTTTTCAGTTTGGGTCAATATTTTGCAGTGATCTAGAGTTAACTTCAAGGACAAAAAGGAATTCTTAGTTAACTCTCTATGCTTCCCAATGAAAATACTCTTCTACAATGACTGAAAAACTTAGATTATCATATGGATAGGTGATATTTTTCAGAGGAGATATTTTACAGGCAAATAGTAATTCTTGCCATAAGCATAACCATGGGCGGCCTCTAGCATATTATAGGAATTAGTACCTGAGAGTATCTAATATCTATTTAGCTTAAAACCCCAGTACTCCTTTGAGAACTATTGTTTGAGGCAACTCATTATTAAAATGAACATCTGCTTATAGGACAGTCTGCAAGTCTGCATGTGTTTGGTTTTATGTTTGAGGCATTTAAAAGTATTGGTGCATAACTTTCCTTAGCTGAATAAATGTTGTCATGACAAAGATACCATTATTATAAAAGATGTAACTTGTAACTTGAAATAGATAAGCTGAGTAAAATTAACTACTTAAAGCCATATCATAGTCTTTAATTTTATTATAAAGAGTAGTATGATTAAGAGATGGAGGCAGGAAAATCATGAGTTCAAACTCAGCGTGGGATGCATAGAAAGACCCTGTCTCCAAAAAAATAAAAAAAAAAGAAGCACATGGAAATAAGTAAAAACAAAACTATATTGGGTTAAGCTATTTCTCTCCTAGTTATTTTATCCTATTTATTTTTATAATTGAGTCAGTTTAATGATGCTGCTATCTCTGCACATGTATAAAAACAGGAAGTAGTCACGTTACTCGGTTGACTTTCACCACTGTGAAGAGGAAAAATATCTTTACCCATCCTTAGGCTCATATATGAAGCTGTTGTAACACATGATATCCTAACAAGATAAAGACACAAATTTATTTAATGTAACTCTTACACACCATGAAAACCTTCATTTGGAAATGAAGAATTAAAATTAACTGTTAAAGTTAAGTGTATTTTTTTTGTACTAGGTTTTACAAAGAGTAGATAGTTCTAGAGAAATATCCTATGGAAAAGAATGGTATGATCTATTGTGAGAAGCTGAGGAAGTATTATAGAGAGATGGTTGTTTCTTCTTTGGTTCCCTTCTCAGAGTCAAGGGTGTTCCTTTCTCCTGTAAGGAAGGCATGCATTTAACAAGAGGGGTATTGTGGCTTCTGTAGCAAAAATCTGAAAATCATTCTCAGGTTTGTGGCTTGTTTCAGGGAAGTAGGACTAGGGGAAATTCAGTAAGCTTCTTGCTTGTGACGGTGCTGCACATTCCTTCCCGTTACACCTTTCATTATGCCAAGGTGTCATATTTTTTGTTGTGTGTTGAGAGCCCCTACTACCAGCATATCTGAGAAGTAAGTAAGACAACACAGACAGAGGACATAGGAAGTAAGTGTATGACTGAGTAAATAACAAATGAGATTTGAAATCTAGATTTTAATTAATTCTATTACCACTAAATCACCCAAAGGAACTCAGTACAATGATTTCTTCTGCTGCATAAACATAGCATGTAGTTTTGGGCAAAGGATTCAAAAATCCCTTGGGGTGGGGTGGGGGGCTAGAGAGATGGCTTAGTGGTTAAGCGCTTGCCTGTAAAGCCTAAAGACCCTGGTTCAAGGCTCGATTCCCCAGGACCCATGTTAGGCAGATGCACAAGGGGGCTCACATGTCTGGAGTTCATTTGCAGTAGCTGGAGGCCCTGGCAAGCCCATTATCTCTCTCTTTCTGCCTCTTTCTCTCTCTGTCACTCTTGAACAAATAAATAAACAACAAAAAACTTAAAAAATCCCTTAGAGGTTTCATAATTATAACATAGTGCTATATTTTATAGACCTCAAAACGGAGTAGTTATGTGATTTAGTCAGCATCTTCTGATAGTCATACCTAGGCAAAATTAAGAAATTAAGATTCAAAAGCCTAAATTTAGGGCTCCTGATACATTATATTAGTTAAGATTTAGTACTGACGATTTGTGTAAAGGGTCCCAAAAACTTGGGAGTGGGCAGTGAGAACTCTTCCCTCTCAGCCTCTCATTTCTTCAGTTCATTTTGAGGTAAAATCACTCCTAATATGGATGCAGACATACCCACACCAGGTTCATAAGTTGATGAACTGATGTATACCTTGAAAAGTTTGATATAATTCACTAAAGCATATAAACAACATACATATAACACATTAAATATGGTCTCTGTGACTACTCAAACTTACAGTGAATATTTTTAGATAAGAAATTTAAAATGTAAAAAGTTATACATCATTACATTTTTTGTCTTAATTGATCCCCTAAAATGACTTGTTACTTTGTTTATTTATTGTGGAAATGATCACCATATAATATAATTGTTTACATCAGTCAGCGCGTTGCCATAATACTCATTGTGGTCAGACTTGTCAATCAGTAAGAAGTCTGATTTCTTTATTTTTTGGATTACATGAACATGTTAATATGTGACATGAAAACCATTTCACTTCTGAAGTACAAATGAAAGGTAGGTAGATATATAGGTTAATTTATAAATAGGAAGACTGGCAAAAGACAGAACTTTGCCAGGATGAAATAAACATTCATCCCCCCCCCCTTTTTCTTGCTTTGCTCCTAAGGTATTTCCCAAGGTCAATAATTTCTTGAATTACTCCTTTGTTTTATGTTCTGGAGACTTCCACACCTGGAGTCAACGCACTATAACAAAATTTGATGAGCAAGAGAGGGACACGCTGTTCGTTTAGTGTAGAACAGAGTAAGGGTGAAAGGGAGGCAGAGCTAGTGGGCTGCAGGTGCATTCTTAGCAAGTTTTAGAAAAGAGGAAAGACATGTGTGGGACTTGAGTATTTAGTAATAAATTTCACTCAAACGTGTATATCTGCATTACCCACGGAATGCCTTTGTTTACAGTTCTTTGAAGATTATTGGAATGAGTTGTGTCTATGTAAGGTAATAGGCTGACACACGATCGCACCAGGATATTTAAGTCTTTTGGTGGTTTTATGATTGTACCAGTACCCACTATGTCTTACATTCAAAAGTATTCCAAACACCTCAATCTCATGGTTTATCATTTTCATGAGAATAAGTGGGGGTTGAGGGTGAATATGTGGATGGGCACAAGAAAGAAGTGCATTCAAGATGAAAAGAAAATCCCTTTCCCCAAATGTAAAATGAACAGACTGAAGAATAGGCAGAGGGAATCTGCAGGGATATTAATATGGTCAAACACTGCTGCATGGCTGATTGTTTTTGTTTCTTTAACTTATATTTTTGTCTGTTACCTGGTATGAGTAAGAATGCAATTAATTGCTAACTCCTGCTTTAATAATATTGACTAAGCATTATTTCTATCGAATGAAAGAGAACTTTTACAACTTGGATATCCTTGTAGTTGGTGAAAGTTATTTTCTACCAGCAAACCTTTCTGCTTTTGGTATAAAACATAGTAAAAAAAATAAAAAAGAACCATTCTTGACTTTTTAATTTTTTAAATTTTTATTTATTTATTTGAGAGCAACAGAGAGAGAAAGAGGGAGAGAGATTGAGAGAGAGAAAGAGAGAATGGGTGCATTAGAGCCTCCAGTCACTGCAAAGGAACTCCAGATGCACACGCCCCCTTGTGCATCTGTCTTACATGGGTACTGGGGAATGGTGCCTTGAACCAGGGTCCTTAGGCTTCACAGACAAGCGCTTAACTGCTATGCCATCTCTCCAGCCCTCATTCTTGATTTTTTTTATTCTTACTTTAGAAATTCTAAAATTTGAATGTAACGACTTGATTATAAAGATGTTATGAAAATGCTTAAAATAATACTGAGAGCATTTCAAACGCAATATTATTCAAATATACATTATTTTATATACTTTGTACTTGCAATAAGAGCATCTACTGAGAAATTCACTCGTGTCTGTAAAAATTGCTTAATTTTTTTTATTTTTGCCATGCTGAACATCTAGCATACAACTAGGAAAAGTATGTAATAGTTTAATTCCCATTTCTATATTACTTCATCTTTAATAGCCCTTATTACTCAGCATCATTAAATATAGTCTGTGGCTATAATAAGCAAATATGCCAGCATACAAAGATATTGAGAATTAAAACAAAACAAAATACCCATTAGGCAGAATCAGCAGCGATATGCTTATATGATATGCTTATACACTATTTTAGCTTCAGAGCAATGTGTTAGCAGTTATGAGAAATCCAATATTTAAAAGTCCAGGTTCGGGCTGGAGAGATGGCTTAGCGGTTAAGCGCTTGCCTATGAAGCCTAAGGACCCCAGTTTGAGGCTCGATTCCCCAGGACCCATGTTAGCCAGATGCACAAAGGGGGTGCACACATCTGGAGTTCTTTTGCAGTGGCTGGAGGCCCTGGCGCACCCATTCTCTCTCTCTCTATCTGCCTCTTTCTCGCTCTGTCTGTCGCTCTCAAATAAATTAATGAAAATGAACAAAACTTTAAAATAAAATAAAAGTCCAGGTTCACCTTCCTTTCTTACCCTGTCGTCTTGCAGCAGGGCAGGAGGTTCAGCACAGCCACCTTGTCCCCAGAGCCACTCCATGCTCACCCTCCCATCGGCTACATGTGATGAAAATGCAAACATTACTCGTAGACTAAAAGACACGCAAATTTGATTGGAGTACAAATTTTATCTCTCTTTTTTTTCTCCTCCCTAGATATGATATCTGCACTTACAAAAATAAGCCCTGTGGAACATTGGGTAAGTTTTTTTTTTTTTAAATAAAGGGAAGATAGTTCAGATTCCCTTTTGACCAATGCTTTAATATTGTTACTAACTTGATCATTTATCTTTCTGAAATTACTCATAACTATTGTTAAACATGGTCTTTGCAGACATGTCATTTATGAGAAAGAAGTATTTATTCACATAATAATGATTACAGAAATTTTATTAGTTTTTGTTTTTGTTACCTGTGAAGGGGAGTGATGAGTAAAACCAACTTAGAAGATAAATTAAAAGATCAAGTTATAATTAAAAATCAAAGTTAGTATTTATTACCACATAATTCTACCTTTTATTTTCTGAAAAATACCAAAATTTTTTATATCAAATGAAAGCAATCAGTGCCTTGACATCGGAGGCTCATGAAGAAAAGCAGGAAAAAAATTTGTGACTCTTAAAAGGAGAAACATTCAGAATAAGGTTTCTTGGGCTGGGAAGATGGCTTAGTGGACATAGTATTTGCTGCACAAATAGCAACACCTGAGTCCCATAAAAGCCGAATGCAGTGGCAGGCATCTGCAATTCCGTGTAGACAAACAGTGGTGAGCAACAATGAGAATGAAAGGCCCTGCCTAAACAAAGTGGGAAGTCAGGACCAACACTAGAAATTATCCTCTGACATCCATATGTGAGCCCCTGTGCCCACTGCCACACATATGAACATGCACACACACCACCAAAAAGTAAACAAATTTTTTAAAAAGGATAAAAGGCAACTGGTAGCTTATACTGTTTAAAAAACAACAAACGAAAAGAATACTCCTTTTGGTACAATATTTTGGAAAAAATGCATTTTCACATGAACTGAGATATTGAAAATTCTTAATACCAAAAGAGTCATTTTGTAAAACAGTAAAGTTGAATGTACCTGCACACGAACATGTATATAAGCACGTGCATTAACAAATAAATAAATAAAACCTAGCATGGCAGAGGTGGAGAGAGAATATAGGTTATCTTGTGTTTCATGAATATCATTTGCTTTTTAAAAAATTTGCCACCGATACTTTTCACCCATGAATATATTGTAATTCAATATTAATCTCTTCGTAGCACTTTCTTTTTTATTAATTAATTAATTAATTTTTAAAAAAATTTTATTAACATTTTCCATGATTATAAAATATATCCCATGGTAATTCCCTCCCTCCCTACCCCCACACTTTCCCATTTGAAATTCCATTTTCCATCATATTACCTCCCCATTATAATCATTGCAATTACATATATACAATATCCCCTTCTTTTATCCCTCCTAACCTGCACTCATTCTACCAAAAACCTTCTTTCCAATTAGTAGTCACTCTCCCACTTTAATACCTCTCTCTCTCTTCTATCTCACTTCTATCATCCTTGTCAAAATGTTGATGGGTCCAATATTGTACAGGTTTTGTGGAGGTAACAACAGCAAACAGCAGCTGTGAGATCAGTGATGGGATGGTAGAGTGAAGTCTGTAGGATACTGTCCAAAAGCACTCCTCATTTTCTGGCTCTTACATTCTTGCCACCCCTCTTCCACAATATTCCACAAGCCTTTGAAGAAGTGATAGAGATCTCAATTAGTCCTGAGCATTCAACAGTGTCTTACTCTCAACACTTGGATGAATTTTGAGTCTCTCCAGTATCTACTGCAATCTACAAAAAGATGCTTCATTGGTCAGCAGGGAGAGGAGCACTTGTTTTGTTTGTTTGAATTTTTAAGGTAGGGTATCACTCTGGTCCAGGCTGACCTGGAATGCACTATAGAGTCTCAGGGTGGCCTCAACCTCATGGCAATACTCCTACCTCTGTTACCACATGTACCACCACACCTGGCGAGAGGAGCACTTTTAAGAAGCACTTTTTTGTATGTACTCTAAGATTTTAAAAATTATATTTTGTTGCAAATAATTATTTCACATTGATTCAAAGTTGAATGCAAATATAAAAAGGAGAATGTGGTAGGTTTCCAGTAGATCAAATAACTAAGCAACTACTGTTATTCTAAGGAGAAATCTGTATTTCTATGATAATTCTTCTGTGTGTATATATATATGTAGTGATGTACATATTGTGGTGTATACATGTGTTTGTGGTAATGGACAGGTGTACATGTGCAGACCAAAGACTGACATTGGGTATATTTTGCCATCACTCTCCGCCTTGATTTTTGAGGCAATGTCTCTCACTGAACCTGGAGCTTACAAATTTGGCAAGAATTCCATTGAGTCTCTTGTCTCTGCCTCCCCACCACTGGGATTCCTGTCAGGTATCACCACACCTGGCTATTATAGAAGTGCTAGGGATCTGAACTTGCTTTGCAGCAAGCCCTTTACTAACTGAGCAATCTCCCCAGCTCTAGATAATGTCTTAGTGCTGTGGAGACTTTTTACATATTCAGTAGTTAATCAGGTGAAGATGAATTCTCTACTTTCCCTAAGACATCTATTGTTTCTTATCTGTGAAGGAATAATTAGGACATCAATTCTTATGTGCAACCCAAGCATTTTGGGAAGATCCAGTTGAAGTCAGTGTAGGAGAAAGAGTATCATCCAACTTACTGTGTCCCTCAGTGAAGCATCTCTTCTAACACTGGAACTTCTCTGGATGATTTTCCCAGCTTCTACTTCTTTTTCTTCAAGATCTAGGGCTAGAGAAGAATTTTCAATTAGGCCTTGCCTACTATTAACCATAGCAAAGTTTGCTAGTCAAAATATCAAATGCAGGAAGATTTCTCTTTGTTAAGAGAGCTCATGTCAAAAGTACTTTATGTGTTTTAGATTAATAAGACCAATAGAGGAGACGCTGACCCAAAGACTATTGTGAGAGGTTCAGGGTGTTATCATTACAGTTTATATAAGCTCCCCACAAATTTTCTTATTTACAAAATAAGAGTAATATCTGAATTTTTGCTACAAGAATATTGTTAAAATAATTTAAGAAAGAATCTTTTAAATTCTTAGTAAAGAAGAACTATAAAAATGAACAGATATTATTTAATGAAAGAAATTGTCTAGTCTTTTACTTAATTCCTGTATTTGCTATTCAAAATCTGTAGGAATTCACTAAGTGCTTAATCCATAATAGATATAACAAGCACTAAGCCTTAAAGCAAGTAAACATGTAAGTTACAGCTTATATTCCTCTAGTACATATTTTGAGGAAACACACACACACATATATTCACATATTTATATATGTACATATATACATTCATATATTCTATATACACAGTCAGTACAACATATATGTATTTTTTTTCATTCTGCTCTTTGATGGTAGATTATTTACACTGAGATATACTTTCTCTTCTGAAACTAGTTATAACACTACCTAGTACTTTTGTTGTCATTAAAGGCAAAGATTTAAAGTATTTTACTATCCAACTTCTTTATTTTTCCAAAGTAATGTATTGTAACTTTGATAGTTTATTTCTACAATTACTGTGTTTATTGTTGAATACATGTTAATGTATTTTCAAGCTCAAAATTTCCAATTATAAGTCATTATATGGTATTCTTTGCACTGTTCTTATAGTGAAAACTGAATGAAATGCATAGATGTGTTGTCCTTTATTTCTTGAAAATATGTTATCAATACAGAACCAATCAGGTTATTACTTTTTAACATTAATTTCAATTGAATTCACAGTACCTTTTTGGATAATTTTTATATTGATTTTTAAAAACATTTTCTCTTGCTTATTAACTCATAGCCAGTTGTAATAAGGGTAAATAGGATTAAGAGTGAAAACTATGGCCATGAAATGAAGAAATCTAAATGACCTGAAGAATAATGAAACCTCTATTCACTATCGTGCCTAAGAACTCTGATGGCTTCAGTTGTCATGGAGCATGGGGGAGTTTATGAAAATATACTAGTGTTTATAATATTCTCATATGAGCTAAGATTTACCTTTATTTTGCAATAAGCAATAGCTATTTTCTAAACATACTTCTTGTTCTTTTAGCAGAACTAACAATTTTATATCAGATATCAAGTAAGCATGCATAGTTGGGGTGTCACTGAGACTTGACAACTTAGTGACATAACACATCTCAGCCCACCACAGCACTACCACAATGAACCAGAACACTAGTCCATGGAAATATAAGACATGTTAATTTAGCTGTAACTATTGCTAGTAATTCTATTTTGAAAATAGCACCTTGGGAAAAGATACAAATGGGCTCAAAACAGAAATAGCATTTGCAGTTGTATTGTTTGTTTCCTTGCGTTGGCCTACACTGAATCTGAAAGCCTGAATCAAATAGTGTGTGATAATTTGAGACACTCTCTTTCTTGCTCTCTCAGTCTGTTTTCAGTGGAAATTAGTAATATTTATTAAATATTTTTATTAGCTAAAAATCTTAATTCATTTTGCCCCAACCATTCCCCCCCTCCTTTTTTTTTTGTTTTTGATTTTTCAAGTTAGGATCTCACTCTAGCCCAGGCTGACCTAGAACTCACTCTGTAGTCCAGGGTTGGCCCTGAACTCACAGTGATCCTCCTATCTCTGACTCTGCTGGGATTAAAGGCATGTGCCACCCACGCCAGCTCACTCCCTTTTATTACATCTTTTTTTTTTCAGGTCCCATTTCTTCAAATGAAACGGAGGGCGGCACAGAGTCATTTGTATTTATAACAACTGACACAAAGATTACTCCTTCCTGTTCCTCATGAAACACCAAAAGCAAATGAGCAGCACATCTAGCATAACATAAACTCCTTCACAGTGTACACGTATTTCCATACTTACATAAGGAAGTACAGAGATACACAACTTTTGGAGCTGTCTTCTCAGTAAGAAGTGTGGATTGAGTAGTGTTGGTCATTCACAATTAGTGCAACCAGGGCATTGTCCCTAGTATAGAACATTGCTTACTGCACTCTATCAGTATTCATTCAATTGAACTAAACTAACTTTTGGAGTAAGGTAATTCTTAATAGTTGAGTGACAGAACTGTGGAATCACTGATGTAAAATATTTTTCCTTTAGCTTCTTTTAAATAGTTTTTCTTCTCTATATGTATAATTTGGCATCTGCTTCCTTATGACAGATTACTTTTTTTATTTTACACAAATAATTCTTTCCTAAGTATTGATTTAAAGTTCTATACTCATTCACAGAGTGTGGTGTTCATTTAGACATAAATATTATTAGGTTTTACCTACTAACATTCCCGAGGGGGTACCTTGAGTAACATAACACTTCACAAGAAATCAGCAACTTAACACTATAGTTTTTGCTTTATTAGTAAAACTCTAAAGTATTGATGAGAGATGGGAGAGAAGAAAACTCTATTAATGTATGAATGAGTTTCCTCCCATTAAAAAAATAGAAGAAATATTAAGTCACTATCACATCTAGTTTAAGAAGATTAAAAATGTACAAGAATCTCCCATCTTTCACAGTTCTCTTTTGAATTATTCATTTTGTTTTTATAAAAATGTCATTTTATAAAACCATTTGGGATTCCCCTTTTTTGTTAACTAAAAGTTGCTTGTATATTTTTATGAACCCACTAAACTTAAACAGATCTCTTTAGAAAAATAATGTGGATATATTTTGCTTTCTGCAGTCTGAAGAATGTTAAAATAGAAATGCTTTCTTGAATTCCCTCTTCTGGCTCAAGTTACTAGGTGGTCCCAAGTTACCAGAAGTAAAATTTATAAATCTAACCCCTAGTCTAGACATTTTCCAGCACTGACTGCAGTTCAAAAAATATTAATGTCTAGCCGGCAAAGTGAAATTCCCCCCAGTGATTTTGCAAATGACTAGAAAGTTAACCTTTTGCCAACTGCTCCTTCTGTGCATGGAGGTTATTAAAAAGAATCCAGGCATTTATAAGTACAGGCTTTTAAAGACTGAACACCTTGGCTTGACCCTTTGTGTCTCTTTCTGTTTATTCAGGCTTAGCCTCTGTGGCTGGAATGTGTGAGCCTGAGAGGAGCTGCAGCATTAATGAAGACATTGGCCTGGGTTCAGCTTTTACCATTGCACATGAGATTGGTCACAAGTGAGTGAATTTAAGAAAATCAAAATAAATTTTAGAACACTACTCTGAGCCACTTCTAACTACTGTGTGGAAAGCCTGTGCTCGGCTATGTTTTACAGACTGATTTCAATAGAGAATGTTATCACTGGAGGTATTGCGATAAATCATCCTAAGAACTAGGGACTCATTAAATAGCCATTTTTGATTTAGGGGCTTCAGTGGTGAAGATCCATGCATAAATATCATCATGTACAATTCAGGAAAAGAACTGGTTGCATCACTATTAGGACTAATTCCAGAAGACTGAAATCATGCCCAATTTTCCCATCTTTCACTGTTATCTGTTTAGCTTTAGAT
Source organism: Jaculus jaculus (assembly GCF_020740685.1). Taxonomy (NCBI): domain Eukaryota; kingdom Metazoa; phylum Chordata; class Mammalia; order Rodentia; family Dipodidae; genus Jaculus; species Jaculus jaculus. The sequence goes on from NC_059121.1 coordinate 12,507,137, forward strand.
GCCAGAAGTCTAATTGTTTAGACAATCTTTATTTGTCTCAAGGGACAATACCTATATTTAGTTTATTCTTATTTTATTTTTGGAGACAAGGCCCAACTATGTAGTCCAGGCTGACATTGAACTCAGGCAGTCCTCTAACCTCAGCCTCCAAATGCTGGATTAACAAGTGTAAGCCACTGTGCTTGTTGACATGAATACCATAAAATACACTTTTGGTTTTTACTCTTCATGTAGCTGTGAGCATACCTTGTCCATGTATAAAGGTTATGTAGCCATTGCTACATAACTAGCATTTTCAGGTCTATACACCATATCATTGAAAATACTATTGAAAGTACAGTGATAGGTCATCTTCATTTCTTCCTAGAAACACCAGAAGTATTTAATATTTATTTCAAATAAATTTGTGCCAATGGAAAACCCCATCTTCCCCATCCCCAAGTGGCAATAGAATCATTTTTTTTTTTAAATTTCAAACCACAGAAAAATGCACTGTAAAAGTCCATTCGTGTAGGAGGAAAGTTTGAATATTTTCAACATTATAGACATTTGTGTTCTTAATGAGCACAACCTTCATTAGCTGGTATTTATTCATATTCTTTCTAATGCTCTTATACAGGTAAAATCTATTCCAAAGAGCCCCCAGTTTTCTAACAAGTTTAGTTTTTGAATAGGAAGGCTTTTTTCCTTTAAAACAGAAAATACTAGTATTTAGTGAATGGTTAGTTTTATCTGCTATCAAGAAAATAAAAAGAAAAAACTTTAAAGGATTGTCAAGTACTTTTTATTAAAACAACAGTTTGTGAGAACTCCTGACATTTATATGATTTAAATTTTGCAATTTACTTTCTCTTGATGGTGAAAAGGATGGAAAATGACTATGCTCCACAGGTAACTCTTGAGAAAAACCTATTGTTTAGCTCCATAATAAAGTTGGCTCAGTTGGTTATCTGACTTTAAGGCTTTTTAAAAAACTCCAATTGGAGTTAAGCTAGGTATTAATTCAAGTAACCAGAAAGTTTCAACCTGGCTTGATTCAGACATAGAGAAAGTCGCTATTCCACTTTTAATGAGGCCTTAAAAGTGTTGGCATTATAGTTTCCATTGCAATGAACACCAGGGAACAAAAGGAAAGACCCTCAACTCATTCAAATATCTGGCTCATTAATGACTGTCATAATCTTACGCAACCATACCAAATTTAATAGCTTCTGCTACATTCAATTATATCTAAGTGTTCAGACAGATCCCACACAGTGGGAGAATAATGTGCCCATGCCAGTACCATTATCTCACATGGTCCCAAGGTAGTCAATGTTGGCTCATACATTTTAAGTTCTCATTCTTTCTTTATGTATTTGTATAGCTGAGTTGAGGGTTTATCTCTCTATATAACATTTATTAAGATTTTTAACTGGGTCATCCCTGCAGCATCCTAGATTTTGCTTGTATGTTTGCCCCATGTATAAATTCTTTGAATTCTCCCTAAGATAGTTGATGCTTAATGGGAAATAGTGGTGAGGAAGTAGATTACCTCTCATTTTGTACCTTAAAATAACCTTCTCTCACAGTAAGTCATGTTTGAAAGTGTGAGTGTTAGATGGAGAGGCAGAAGAATATTTCATTCTAGTATGTTATTTTTCAAGGTAAGGAAAGAAGCCTGCTCACCCATAGCTAGCTGACCACTGCTCTGCTTTCTCCTTCCCTCCTTCTAGGAAGTAAGGCAGGATGTCTGTAAACTGTCCTCTTTGCCACATGTCACAACGGGTTTCTTCAAGATCTTTTCTTGTTCGTAAGATCTTAGTGGTCACCCTTCAGTAACTCAGAGGTCAACTCATGCATTAAAATGCAGAATTGGGGCAGGGAAGGTAGCTCACTGCTGGTCCAGCCTGTACAAGGCCCTGTGCACATGGTTTGATGCCTATCATTGCAGCAAAGCAAAACCTACAAATGGAAACCTTGGTGACAGATCTTCCTAAAGCATGACAGCAGCCATGGGAAGCAAATATATTTTCCAAACGAAGCAGACTGAGGTTTTAGAGTTTATCATTTGATGGAATGGATGCTAAGTGATGGGATGATGAATGTGGACAGTATTTGACCATGAACAAATAACAGTCCCTACTGAATCACAAGAATGAGTGTTCTTTCACTTTGCAGTTTTGTTTAGAATATCATTTACACCTCACAGGTTCTTTAGTAGGTAGATATTATCCATTTTAAATAGGTAGGGGCTCTTGTTTTTCCCATTTGGCTGGGCCTTAGGGACCAATTTTATTTCTTTCTATCACTTTGTGGAAAATTAGAAATTATTCTCTTTATTAAATAGATTGATTTGTGCTTATGCTACATTTAAATTATATGACAAGCTTTAATTTAATGTAAGTTATGAGCCAAAGGCACTTAATGAAACCTTAAAAGAAGGAATGTTGTTTAAAAGATTGTGGAATTGATTGTGTGGTTGCAACCAGCTTTAGAAGCTGAAAAGCAAATTATACCAAAGAGGAGTAGCAAGAAATCAGTCATGTAGTATATTAAAGAAAACTACTACTTCATGTATCCAATGATATAAAAATAGCATTAAAAGAAGTATTAAATATTCATTTTTAGGTATACTTATTAAAATATGGTAGAACTTAATTGATGTTTAAGATTTACTTTTAAAAGAAAGGAAAAAGGTAAAGCAAGAATAGCAGCATCTTGAATTTTATAATCTTTATAAATATATTGGCAATTCATTATACTATTCTCTTTATTGGTTCATATGTTTGATTTTTTTTCCAAACAAAGAGAATAAGCCCCAAGATCATAATTTTGGGGTATAACTTAACTCAAATTATTGTGAAGGAATGAACTTTTATTTCAAGAGGATATTTTAAAGTACTAAAAGGTTTGAAAGACGTAGGAAAATGTTGGTCTGATTTTCTGAAATGATTATAAGAATTTTGTATAAAAATAGGACTATACTTTCTATAAGAGATTGGTTAGGAGAAGAATAATCGTAAAAGGATATATCTGATAATAGGGAAATTGTAAAGCAGGTTTCCCTATTATGGGAATCTTACCACTAATATCTTTTATTTTATTATTATCATTTTATTTAGGGAAATTGTAAAGCAGGTTTCCTTGTGTTAGGAATCTTACCACTAATATCTTTTATTTTATTATTATTATTATTTTATTTAGGGAAATTGTAAAGCAGGTTTCCATGTGTTGGGAATCTTAATACTAATATCTTTTATTATTATTATTTTATTTAGGGAAATTGTAAAGCAAGTTTCCTTGTGCTTGGAATCTTACCACTAATATCTTTTATTCACATTTCCTTTCTGCTGAAATCCCTAAGCTTCTTTAATGCTTAACCATTTTGTAATCATATGCTTTCATAATAGAAGGCTAAGAAACACACAAAGTTGGTTGTAACTTTAATGCCTTTAGACAGTTTTGATATCAGAATACTGTTAGTCTAATAATATGACTTAGGAAATATTCAATTTTCTATAAAAGTTTTATATTCTGTGAAAACATAACATTACTGAAGAATAGTTTACATGCATTCACAATGTACCCATTTGATCCCAGTGATCTTGACAAATGTATATAACTGTGCAATCAAAATTATAATCAAGATATTAACATTTCCATTACCTGAAATAAAGTATGCTTTCCTCTTTAAGTTTAATCCCTTCTCTGCTGCTTATCCCTTAATATCCATGGCTCTACTTTCTATCACAATTGATTAGACTTCTCTTTTCTCTAGTTTAACTCACCTTATACAATGGGCATTCATTTTTAAAATTTTATTTATTTGACAGAGAAAGACAGAGAGAGAGAAGGAGAGAGAATGGGTGTGCCTTGGCCCCAGTTACTACAAATGAACTCCAGATGACGCGCCCCCTTGTGCATCTGGCTAATGCAGGTCCTGGGGAATTGAACCTCAGTCCTTTGGTTTGCAGGCATATGCCTTAACTGCTAAGCCATCCCACCCCTCCTACAATGGGCATTCTTTGCACTCAACATAATGTGTCTTTCATCAATGCTGTGTGTATAAGTAATTCATTTATTTTCTGGATAGTATTAAGTAACATATATCTCGTGTTAGGTTGTTTCTAGTTTGAGATTGTTAAGAATAGAACCAGCACAAGGGTGAAGGAGATAGACACAGAGAACACTCAACTCCTATCAAGCCAAAGATCCAGAGACATAGAGGCTCCCAAGACCTCATCACTGAAGTAGACCTAAAAGGAACCCAAGATGACTCAGGAAAATTCACAGAAGAGGGGGAAGAAAGATTGTTAGAGCCCCAAGTTGGGACATTATGCAGAGACATTGCCCCTTCCCCATAAGGTATGGCTATCCCCACAGTGCATGACCCACAGTCTCCAATGAGGAGGGTCCTTTCTGTTGGAGGTGAACAATGGTACCAACATGGCTGTTTACACACAGAGTATGTACTTAACTAATAAAGAAGAAAAAAAGAATAGAATTGTTGTGGCATCAGTATACAAGCATTTGTATGTATACATGTTAGGAATAGAATTGCTATGGCATCAATGTACAAAATATGTACACATATTTTCATTTCTTCTAGGTGATACTGCTAGTGGCATGATAAATTAGTTTAAATTTATGATGAACACCAACCACTTAAATTTTTTTTGTTCATCTATTTATTATTTTTATTTTTATTTTTATTTTTTGGTTTTTCAAGGTAGGGTCTCACTGTAGTCCAGGCTGACCTGGAACTCACTATGTAGACTCAGGGTGGCCTTGAACTCACGGCGATCCTCCCACCTCGGCCTCCCGAGTGCTGGGATTAAAGGCATATGCCACCATGCCCGGCTCATCTATTTATTTATTTGAGAGTGACAGACAGAAAGAGAAAGAGGCAGATAGAGAGAGACAGAGTGGGCACACCAGGGCCTCCAGCCACTGCAAACGAACTCCAGACGCATGTGCCCCCTTGTGCATCTGGCTAATGTGGGTCCTGGGGAATCAAGCCTCGACCCAGGGTCCTTAGGCTTCACAGGCAAGTGCTTAACTGCTAAGCCATCTTTCCAGCCCCCAACCACTTTTTATAGTGACTATGCCATTTGACATCCCCATCAGCAATCTATGACTGTTCTTTATATCCTAACATTATCTTTAAAAAATCTTTATTTATTTATTTATTTATTTATTTATTTATTTATTTATTTATTTATTTGACAGTGAAAAAGGGAGAGGGGGGGGGGGAGAATGGGCATGCCAGGGACTCCAGGCATTGCAAACAAGCTCCAGACATATGCGCCCCTTGTGCATCTGGCTAACGTGGGTCCTGGGGAATCGATCCTGGGTCCTTTGGCTTTGCAGGCTAACACTTCAACCACTAAGCCATCCCTCCAGCTCCTTTTTTAAAATTTATTTTTATTTATTTATTTGACAGAGAAAGAGGGAAAGAAAAAGAAAGAGAGAACTGACTTATCATTTTGTCTTCTTAAAATTTTAGCTACAAATGTATGTTTTAGTGACACCAGTTTATGTTGGTAATTATTTTCTGATAATGATATCAGTGATGGTGAACAAGTTTTCATACACTATTGTTATTCATGCATCTTCTTTAAACTATCTTCAAATCTTTCCCATTATTTTTAAATGCATTTTCTTGTTTAGTTTAATCTTGGATAAAAATCATTATACATATATATATTTATATGCATGCTTTCTCTTGTTCTGCAGCTTGCTGTCCATTTTTGGTATCTTAAAAAGCAGTAGAATCTTAAAATTTCAGTGAAATCTAATCTCAGTTTTTTATGGTTTGTACTTTTTGTTTCCTGTCTAAGAAATCTTTGCCACTTCAAGACTGTAAGATATTCTCTTGCATCTTTTCTAGAAGTTTTGTAGTTCTGTATTTGGACCTATGTTGCAATTTGAGTAAATTTTTAGTGTGTGGTATGAGGAATGAACTGGGGTTTATTTTATTTCAAATGATTATCCAGTTATATCAGCACAATTTACTAAAAATAGTTGGTTTTTCTTTTCTTACACTGGTTTTATTTAATGTTGATATCAGAATACAGCTGATGTTACAGAATGAGTTAGGAAAGGTTCTGTTTTCTGGATAAAGCAGTAACATGAAGATCAATGACACTTGTTCTTTAAATGTTTGATGGAAAATAACAAAGGTCATCTAACCCTGGAGTTTCCTTATTAAAATTTACCATCATTATTATAATATTAGCTAACAGTTTTAAATCTTTGGAATCTTTTCAGTAATTATATTGTTAAAAATTATTCTAGCTGAAATTGACAGCATAAAGTCATTCATACTCTGTACTTTATCTTTTAAATATTTTATTTATTTATTTATTTGAGAGAGACAGAGAAAGAATGAGCACACTAGAGCCACAAGCCACTGAAAATGAACTGCAGATGCATGTGCCACCATGTGAATCTGGCTTACATGTGTACTAGGGAACTGAACATGGGTCCTTAGGCTTTGCAGGCAAGCACCTTAATGGCTAGGCCATCTCTCTAGCCCTAAACTTTACCCTTTTGATGTCAGTAAGATTATTTTGGTACCTCATTTGTTTTTTTCTTCATTTATTCTTGATATTTGTAATTTGTATTTTCTTCCTTTTTTTTTTTTTTTTTTTTTTTTGAGATAGGGTCTCACTCCAGGCTGACCTGGAATTCACTCTGTAGTCTCAGGGTGGCCTCAAACTCATGGTGATCCTCCTACCTCTGCCTCCCAAGTGCTGGGATTAAAGGTGTGCACCACCACACCCCACTATTTTCTTCTTCTTTTTTTTTTTTATTTTGGTTTTTCGAGGTAGGGTCTCACTCTAGTTCAGGCCAACCTGGAATTCACTATGAAGTCTCAGGGTGGCTTTGAACTCATGGTGATCCTCCTACCTCTGCCTCCCAAGTGCTGGGATTAAAGGCATGCATCACCATGCCTGGCTATTTTCTTCCTTTTTGATCAATCAAGCTATATGTTAATTTTACTGTTTTCCTTTAAAGAAACATCTTTTAGTTAGTTTGGTTTTCTCCATTATTTGCTCATTTTCTATTCCTCCGGTCTACTTGTTATTTGCTTCCTTGCTTTTTTCACTTGGGTCTAATTTGTATTCATTTAAAGAAGAAATTTAAGTTGTTGACTTTGGATGTCTTTTATTTTACAAATTCCTTTACAAGTTCATCTTTAGTATTATCTTTATCATCTCAGCATCTTACGTCTGTATTTCCATTCAGTTAAAAATTCCATGATTTCTTCTTGGATTGTGATCAACTAATCTTTCTACTATTGAAACTTGCCTTATGTACATACTACATATGTTGTATGTTGGTGAGTACATCCTATGTCTTTGAAAAGATATGTTTTCTATGTTGTGATTGTTGGATATGATGTTTTATAATTGTCAATAAATTCATTCAACATATACTAATGCTACTTCAGGGTTCTATGTTCTTTATAGTTAGTCTCTGTCCATGGTGATTTGAGAGGAGAGTGTTGGAATTGCCAATTCACATATATTTCAGTGTTTTTCCTTGTAGCTTTGTCCATTTGTACTTTGTGTATTTTGGAAGTTTTCTAATTGAGTGTGCTCACATTTTTAAGATTCTAATCTTCATGATAGATTTACATTGTATCATTATCATTATAAAAACAAAAACCGGTGCTGGAGAGTTGGCTTAGTGGTTAAGGTGCTTGCCTGCGAAGCCAAAGGAACCAGATTCAACTCCCCAGAACCTAAATAAGCCAGGTGCACATGGTGGCACATAAGTCTGGAGCTTGCAGTGGCTAGAGGCCCTGGAGTACATGCTCTCTCTCAAATAAATAAATGAAAATAAAATATTAAAAACAAAACAAGTGATAAAAGAAATCATCCTTTTTTATCCTTACTAGTAATTCTTATTTTGAAATACACTAGCTTTGTTAATTTAGCAGCTACAGTTCTCACCATGTTATTATGTGGCATATGATTTTTCTCTCCTCTTGCTTTGAATTTGCTATGGCTTTATATTTAAAGTGTACTACATTTTAATGTTTTAATATAGTTTTATAATTTCTGTCTTTTAATTGTATCATCACATCCATGAAATGTTCTTTTTTTTATTTTTTTTTTATGAAATGTTCTTTTTCATATAACTGGGCTTTGGTCAATAATATGCCAGATCTCCTTGGCCTTGATTTATTTTTTTCATTTGTCTTGGCTCCATTATTTTAATAAATTCAACATTTTTTAAACATGCTTGTTTTAGAATGTGCATATGGTAATTTTTGGCTGAAGTATTCTATAAATGTCATTTGGATTATTTAAAAATATTTAGCTATTTTTATTATTTTATTTTATTATTTATTTGAGAGAGGGAAAGAGGTAGAAAGAGAGAGAGAGAAAAAATGGGCATGCCAGGGCTTCCAGCCATTGCAAATGAACTCCAGATGCATGTGCCACCTTGTGCATCTGGCTTATGTGGGTCCTGGGGAATCAAACCAAGGTCCTTTGGTTTTTCAGGCAAGCGCTTTAACCACTAAGCCATCTCACCAGTGTCTCATGTGGATTACTTTTAGTGGTCTTCTTGTCCCTGTTTACGTTTTAGTTATTATGGATATGTCCATTATTGGAAAACAAAGGGTGTAAAAAGTTTCAATTATAAATGTGTGTTTGTGTGTTTCTTCTTGAAATTCTATCAGATTTATTCATATTTGGTCCTTTGTTTTTATGTATATATTTTTCTTATGGAGAATTGACCACATCTTTATGAAGTACTGTTTTTGAGAATTTTCCTTTTCCTGAAATGTGTTTTGTCTGACTATAGCTTTCCTAGTGTGTTAACTGTCACTATAACAAAATACCTGAAATAATCAACTTGTTAAGAGAAAAGATTCATCTGGGCTCATAGTTTGAGTGGTCCTTTGCTTTGTGTCTGTGGCAGTACATTGATGAGAGAGATGGCACAACAAAATACTCACCTTATGGCCAGGGTGCAGGAGCACAAAGAGGAAGTGTCCTAGATCCCACTTTCTCCTTCAAGGGCATGCACCCCATGAAGTAATGCTCTCTCACACATCTTGTCTCTCAGAGGTTTTGTCACGTTCTGGAGGCACCACCCTGGGACCAAGGCTTTAAATCACGAGCCTTTTAAGAAACCTTCAAGATCCAAACTAAAGTACCCCACTTTCTTTGGATTAGTGTTACCATGATATATCTGTCCTCATTCTTTAAAATATTTATTTATTTCTTCATTCATTCATGAAAAAAAGAGAGAGGAAGAGGGAAAAGTCACACCAGGTCCTTTAGCTATTGCAAATGAACTTCAGATGCATGTGCCACTTTGTCCGTCTGCCTTACATGGGTACTGGGGAATTGAACCTGGGTCCTTAGGCTTTGCAGGGCAAGATCTTTAACAACTAATCCATCTATTCAGCCCTATCTTTCCCCATTCTTAAATTTAACCTTGCTGCGCAAGGTATAGTGCAGTGAGGTTTGTATTCAACATATATTTGGCTGTTATATTTTTCCCCAGTTTGACAACATCTGTTTTTAATTGGTGTATGTGCATTTAAATTTATTGACATAGCCAAATACACACACACACGCATACACACACACACACACACACACACACACACACACACATATATATATATTTAGTCATTTTGAATTTGCATATAAAATATTATGCATAGGGGCTGGAGAGATTGCTTAGTGGTTAAGGCACTTGCTTACAAAGCCTAACAACCTGAGATAGATTCCCCAGTACCCATGTAAAGCCTTATACACAAAGTGGCACGTGCATCTGGAGTTTGTTTGCAGTGGCAGGAGGCCCTGATGTGCCCATTCTCTCCTCTCCTGCTCTCTCCTTGAAAAAAAAATCTTTAAAATACTATGCATAAGTGTATTTAATAATATGTACACATAACTAATCTATATGTGCCATCAAGTAACACTATACTGTTTCAAGAGTAAAGTCAGCACCTTATAACAACCTATTTCTAGTTTTCATTTCTGTCATTATGGCATTGCTGGCCTTCATTTGATTTATCAACTTAAAATAATCAGTAATACATTGTTATAACTAGTGCTTTAACTATCTTTTATATAAATTAAAATTAGAAAAAATGTTATTTTAGTTTTATTATTCCTTAGTTAAAGTGTAGAATAGACTAGAGTTTCTGACCATATACTTATTCCTTGAAGAACTTTTAAAAATATTTCTTGCAGTGCATGTCTTCTGATAATTAATACTCTAGGTCTACATTTGTCTGGTGCTCTCTTCTACTTGAAGGGCATTTTATTAAATGGAGAATGTACAGGGCTTCTGATCAGAAGTAGCTGTAATTCCTGTTACCTATAGGTGTTGTAATTATCTTCTCATTGCTAGGACAATGCACCCAACACAAAGCAGCTGATATGAAGAAAGGGTTTATTTTAGGCTAGGGTCTTGAGTGGAAATTTCATGGTTACAGGACAAGCATGGCACAAGTAAAGGCTGATATTACCTCTGCCAAAGCTGTTAGAAAAATAACAGCAAGAAAGTGAACTGAGCTCTGGCAAAGAAATGCTGGGTATAACACCCCAAAGCCCACCTCCAATAGCCTATCTCCAAAAAGACTCCACCTCCCACATTACCATCAGCTGGAGACTGAACATTCAAAACATGTAAGTTTATGGGAGGCATACAATTCAAGACTGCCACATTCTGCCCCTGCCCCCTCAATAGATTCATGGCCATTTCAAGATGTAAAAATGCATTCAGTCCAACTTTAGAAGTCTCCATAATTTTTACCAATCCTAACACTGTTCAAAAGTCCAAAGTCCAAGGTCTCAAGATATTGTAAGCCTGTAAAGTTAAAACACAAGTTAGACATAATGGCATAGAGTGCAAAGTGGCATAGACTCCTACTGCCAAAGACATTGGGCATAGCAAGGGAAGATTGAACCAATGCAAGATCTAAAACAAGCAGGTTAAAAAAAAAATTCAAATCCTGCAGTTCCATGTCTATCTGAGACCCACAGTGAACTCTCTGGGATTCCAGTTCCACCTCTCCAGCTGGGCTGTTCACAGACTGAGGAAAACATCCAGAGCCAGTAGCTTTCCTTGTCAACTATCCCACAGTCCTGGCATCTTCAAAGTCTTGGGGTCTTCACTGCAATATGTGGTTCCATACCATGGTTCCCACAGCCTCTACTCAGGGGCTATGACCCTATTCCACATCCACCTAGGGACCATCTCTAAATAACTGTTGCAAATGGCCTTTCTTTTCAGTGGCCCTTTCTTTCCTATATTTGTTTACTTCCCAGTACCAGGTAGGCAACCACATTTTTGAATCAGGGCTAATAAAGCCAACTTTGAAGAACAGGAAAACTACAGATTCTTTCCCCCTACTTTCAAAAGAGTCATCATTCAATATTTCAATACAGAACAGCTGGCCCAATCTCAATGGTGGTAATTTCTCAAATAATTGCAGTGGGACAGTCTGCTGTCTCCTGCCCAAAACTTGATAATATCTCCCTTTCTTTGTCCTGTAAAAACAATGAGATGAATCAATAGTTAGACACCATCATCCTAACTGGTAATTTCAGTGAAGATATAATTGCAAAAGAGGTCAGTGACCTTCCTTATCTTTGTTACACATACCCACACATACTTACCACCCTACCATCTTAGTATATGTCTAGTAGTTTGTTTCCAACAATCCTTGGCATCTTTATCATTTGATGAAAAGAAATATGTATCAACTATAGAATGAATGGTATTATAGTATAGAGATTCCATTGGCTTTGGGAACTTAACCTTCAACTTGGAAGTGCTTTCAGTAAGTATGAGCCTCAGACTCCTGAGAGCTGCTATTGTAGGCAGACCACTATGCCTGCCTAGCTTTTATATGGGTGCTGGAGGTCAAACTGAAGCCCTTGTGCTTGTGAAGCAAATAATTTGTCTCTGTAGCTCCGTCGAAAATATGTTATGGCTTTAAGAAGAGTCTATGGAGTATAATACTATCTACTCTATGATCACTAAGCTTTGTTTACTCGTCAGTCTTGCAGTCTTCCATTGAAACCCAATATGAATTCAATGTCAAAATCAATAGTATGCTATTTCCTTGTGGTGCAGATGCATTATATTACTTCCACAAGTGTAATTGGTCTTAGAGTCTAGGATGAAATGAAACAAAATATCAGCAATGATCTGTTTCTTTAAGAATGGAAATAGCTAACAAATACTGTCCTTTAATCATGTGATTACCATATATAAGGAAATTTTGCTTTGTTAAATATATCTTAAAAGGAAAATAATATTTGCAAAAAATTAAAGTATATATTAAATATTTGAGAAAAAAAGCATAAGTGTCAATAGTTTACTTTGTCTTAGGTATAGAAGCTTAGCTTAGTGAATAACCATTGTTGTACAATCTACTTTAGTCTAAACAGCAACCACTTTGATTGATCATGCTACTAATTTTTACCCAAACTCTCTTCATTTCCCCCCTTTTTTTTTTTTTTGGTAGGGTCTCACTCTAGTCCAGGCTGACCTGGAATTCACTATGGAATCAGGGTGGCCTTGAACTCATGGCAATCCTCCTACCTCTGCCTCCCGAGTGCTGGGAGCACCACCAAGCCCGGCTTCATTTCCCTTTTGATTGTGTTCTTATTACATTATTCACTTTTGAGGGAGAGATACTCATATGATGCTTCTTAAATTCTATTTTTGATTCATATTTAATCAACAGGTACCCTGTCATTCATTTTGTCTCTAGACATATACTGAGCAAGATATAATATATGATGAATACAGTGTTAACCTCTCTGACCATCACAGGATGAGATCTCAATGTAGTTTTAATTTAATTTAATTTGTACTTTTACTTACCCTGATGACTCAGTATTTGATAGGATTTTAATTAAACCTTTTATTTAAATAATATTTAAATTTTATTGAATTACAGATTAATAAGCAATTTATATGATTCCTGAATGTTTCCCCATCTGCTTGATGAAGACCTGATCTTATGTAATATAAGATATAGGATTTAGACTAATCTTTAATGACAGTGTGTGACTATTTTAATCAAATCAATTGTGGAGGATTATGCCCCAGAGAAGAGGTAAAGATACTACTTAGAGCATGTAATGATTGATTCCGCCTTCTTAACCTCCTCTCCCAGTGGGATAATTGCTCTTCTTAAGATCTTGTTATTTTACTTATGCATTTATTAGAGAGAGAGAGAGAGAAGGAGAGTGAATGGGCACATCAGGGCCTCTAGCCATTGCAAATGAACTCCAGATGCATGTGCCATCATGTGTATCTGGCTTATGTGGGATCTAGAGATTTAAACCTGGATCCTCAGGCTTTGCAGGCAAGTGCCTTAACCACTAAGCAATCCCTCCAGCCCAGATCTCATTATTTTAAACAGTGTTAAAGAATGTTTCTTGACTGTCTTATAAAAGGTGGATTAGCAACTATTGTTTCAAATCCATAATTTCCTACATAGAAGTGACGTAACTAATATTATGATTAATTGTATAGAACAAACATCCTTGTAATTATTTTTACCTTTTAAGCCATACTCTATAGCTGTTGACTTCTCTATTCCTTTGGTCTTTACCCTATAGTTTTGCATGGAGAAGTACAATGCATAAGAATTGGTACTTCCTTACAAAAGCACAAATAAAATGACAGTCTAATAAAGTAACTCCAGTCAAACAACTCTGTGCTTCTATGCCACAGACATAGGCTTTTTTTTTTTTTTCTTTTTTACTAAGTTGGTTTGGTTCCCAGTATTTTCTGCTATGTAGGCAACAGGAGTCTAAAGCAAATTATGTTAACTAACCACATTCTGTCAGTTCATATTGAGAGACTTTCACTAGTTTGGTTTGACATCAGAACCAGATCCAATTAGGAAATTGCTAATTTGAAAGTCCTGAGGATATCTGTAAGTTCATGTCCCAGAAGTTGAAGTTTAAGGTTAATACTGAATGGTGGGAGATCATGGCATGAAAACTGTAGAAATAGGACTGATCCATATATATGAATGTGACCAGCCAATGTGCTTCTTTATTGAGAACTCAATGTGAGCCAGCCAACTCAAACCAAAGGGAGCCATCACTGGTCACAAGACACCAGACTGCTCATCTAAACAAAAGAAGCACCAGGCTTTTATTGGTTTCTGGGCAACCCAAAATTTGGTAAATTGCCCATCTTCTTGTGCCCAAACATCCTGGCCTTGTACTTGGTTAACTAATGTGTTATTAACTTCATTCAGAAAATGTTGAGTTAGGACTGGAGAGATTGCTTAGTGGTTAAGGTGCTTGTCTGCAAGTCTAAGGACCCAAGTTCAATTCTCAAGTACCCATGTGAAGCCAGATGCATAAAGTGAGGAATGTATCTGGAGTTCATTTGCAGTGGTTAGAGTCTCTGGCATACTCATTCTCATTCTCTTTCAATCTCTTTTCTCTTCTCTCTCTATCTCTCTGCATGCAAACAAATAAAAATATTTTTTATAAAAGGAAATGTTGAGTTACACCTGTCATCATGATGATCATACATAAATGTCCTGGGCTGGAGGGATGGTTTAGTGGTTAAGGTGCTTGCCTGCAAAGCCAGAGGACCCAGATTTAAGTCCCTAGGTCCTATGTATGACAGCTTTATAAATGTTCTGACTCTATAATAGGTGTGAGGACTCTAAGCACTTAAGTTGCCAAGAAAATACAAAAGTAGCCTAGAAGAAACACATGTCCATTCTAGTGGGTGGGCAGGCAGAGTTAGCCTATTACAGTCCTGAACAAAACTTCTCAGCATGTCTACACACAGAGCTAAAGAGAGCCTGACAAAGATTTGCTTTTTTTGAGGTAGGGTTTCACTGTAGCCCAGGCTGACCTGGAAATTACTCTGTAGTGCACCAAGATAGCCTCAAATTCACATCAGTCCTCCTACCTCTGCCTCCTGAGTGCTGGGATTAAAGGCTCAGATCGCCATGCTTGGCTTAGAAAAGTTTTTGAAGCATTAAAAAAGACAGATACAATATGAAGAAAGCAACTAGAAGTCTTTTTTTTTTTTTCAGGTAGAGTCTCATTGTAGCCCAGGCTCACCTGGAATTCAGTATATAATAATCTCAGGGTGGCCTTGAACTCACAGTGATCCACCTCCCTCTGCCTCACAAGTGCTGGGATTAAAGGTGTGCGCCATCACACCCAGCTGGAAGTCTTTTATCCCATTTCAGTCACCTATCAAATGTCTACAGGTTCCAGTTAAGAGTCAGTGTTTGGGGCTAGTGAGATGGTTTAGTGCTTGCCTGCAAAGCCAAAGGACTGAGGTTCGATTTTCCAGGACCCATGTAAGCCAGATGCACAAGGTGACACATGCATCTGGAGTTTGTTTGTAGTGGCTGGAGGCTGTGGCACGCCTATTTTCTCTCTCTCTCTCTCTTCCTCTTTTTCTCTCAAATAAATAAATAAAAATAAAAAAGAGTCACTGTTTTAGCTGTGCATGGTAGGGTAAACCTGTAATCCTAGCACTTGGTATGATCCGTGAGCTGGGCTGCAGAGAGAAACTCTATACACTTATATGATGTATTCTGATTTTATTCACCCCAATTATCCTCTCTTCTTCCCCTCCCCAAACTCTTCATTCCAACTAATCCACTTCCTGTTTAGGGCTTGCTTACAACAGCCACTTATTCTAAGCAATTTTGCAAACTACAGACCCCTGTATTAACCCTTCTGCCCAGCTTATAAGGCTGAAAGCAACACAAATCTATAGATACAAACATAGATATTTATTTATTAGACAGTTTGACAACCTGTCAATGTAGCATTGCCACAGTATTAGGTGCCCATATAAGGTCTATATCCTTAGCTATGGGCTTTTGGCCAGATTTTCAGTACCAAGCATAAATTCTCTCCAGTGAAGTGGGTCTCAAATCCAGTCAGGAGGCAGTTGGTTACTGCTATAACAGTCACACCACTATTGCATTCATGGGCACATCTAGCCTGGCAGGTTCTTTCTGGAGCACACATAGTTCACAGCTGGGTAGGACTATGGATGACTTCTAGCACTATAAAAGCTAGCCAGCAGGGAGGAAGCGTCCAACTCCTCCCTGTTCCTACGTGTTCTAGCTTACCTGAAAAAAAGTGTCTGTGTGTGTGTGTGTGTGTGTGTGTGTGTGTGTGTGTGTGTGTGTGTATTGAGTAAAAGTATTCTTTAATTTTCTACAAAGCAACTTACGTACCTGTTGGAATCCACATATCAGCGTTGTTTTCAGTGCAACAGGAAGCTGATAATATATTACTCAGCTGCATGGCCTCCAAAACCAGTGATTTCTTAAGGTAACTAGGAGCACGTGAAGCTAGAAAGAATTTCATGTTTTTCTTCAGTAATGGTTGGGTCCCCCTTATCATTTATGTAGCCACATCAGCACACATAGTTGCACCTTGGATTAGTCCTAAAGGGCACCCTGTCTGTAAACATTCTGCTGTTGTTGCCTGATCTAGTATTTTATGGGAAACAGGGTAAGCACCCAAAGTTTATATCTCTTTTGTCTCTTTATGGTGTTCCATACCAATTCTATCAGCAGCTGTGTTATACCTATCTAACACATTAACATATTCCCCAGGCCAAATGGAATCCCTATTCCAGAAGAGGTTTAGTACTGGCAAGGGTCTCAGACTCTCAGAAGCAAAGGAAAAAGCATGAGATTTAGTTACCAAAACATGGTTATAAGGTAGTGTCTTTTTTTTTTTTCTCACAAGATATAGGACCAGAACCCAGCTACTAGAATTACTTCAAAAACTAGAATTAAATAAATAGTAATTTAATGCTATTCCACAAAATTAATGATTGGCCATAGCTTCTTGAAACTTCATGTAATAAGGAATTGGCAAGTACTTGATATTGTTTATGAAAGCCAATCACTAAATAACTGAAGCCATTATCATCTTCTAACACTGAAATTTAATGTTTCCAGTTGTCTCTTTTCTTAGTATCCTTATTTCTATACTCCAAGGCAATGTGCTATTGTAAAATTGTGGTTGTCTGAAATATATGATTTTTTATTTATTTTTAGAGAGAGAGGTTGAGAGAGAGAGAGAGAAGGAATGGGATGCTAGGGCCTTAGCTGCTGCAAATGTACTCCAGATGTGTGAGCCACCTTGTATGCATGTACATCACGCATTTGTGTCACTGTGTGTATGGCTATATGGAACCTGGAAGTGCGAACATGAATTCTGAGGCTTTGCAGACTAAAAGGAAATCACATGGTTTGTGTGTGCATCATGTTTGTGTGTATATAGAGGCATGTGTGCCATGGTCCAGTGAACGTCAGAGGTCAATCTTGGGGTAGGGGTCATTGCCTTGCATCTTACTTGAGACAGGCCCTCTTTTCTGTTTTTCTGCTGGAATGATGGACTAGGGGCCATGAGTTTCAAGTGTCTCCTGACTCCACCTCCCACCACTATAGATGCGTTTGGATTACAGACAGATGTACCACTGGGTATGGTTTTTGTGCATCTGGCTTTACATGGGTACTGGGAGATGGAAGCTTGTCTGGTAGGCTTTGCCAGAAAGTGCCCTTAACTATAGACCCATCTTCGTAGCCATGGCTATGGCTTTTATGGTGCTCAGACTTGTATGGGCCATTTCCCGAGCCAAGGATGTCACTTTTTAACGAGATTATTTGAAAAGAAACTAGTAGAATTAATACATTGGTGTTAACTTTGAGATAATATTTAATTTTCTTAAACTGCACATTTCTTTACATCATTTAGATTGTTACATAAATGTGTAGTTGACTGTTTGGGAAGACTATTTCTAACTGACCTGAAAATTCTGTGTTCACAATCTTTGAATACAATCTTTGAATACAATCAAAGGAGGTTGACTCTAGTATATTAATGTCAAATTACTATTCTTGGGAGTATTTGTTTTATTTAGGTCTCTAGATGCTCATACATTTGTTATCTTTATGTTTATTAGTGCCACCATCTCAGTTATCATCTCCTTTCTCCCAAATGTGTATGCATGTCATGTGTCCTCATTTGACTCTTCATAGTATATTTATAAAGACTAATCCATTCTGCTTTCTTAACATGAACACGTCAACTTTGCATACCTATTTATCCAGTGATCTAATTCAGATCATAATAGTATGTCTCCACGTCACTAAGAGGGCAGATTTTCATATTTACTTTTATCATATTTGATTTCTCTGAGAAAGAGAGAGAGATGCAGATAGATAAAGAGAGGACTGGGTGCACCAGGGCCTTTAGCCACAGCAAACAAACTCCAGGAGCATGTGCCACTTTGTGCATCTGGCTTTATATGGGTACTGGGGAATTATACCTGGGTCCTTTGGCTTTGCAAACAAGTGTCTTAACCACTAAGCAATCTCTCCAGTCCCATGTTTACTTTTAGTAAGTGTCCTGTACTTACCTGTTCTTAACTACCTTTCCAGACTGTCCAATAGCAACTCCCCATCTACCTCATGTTCTTGTCATATCTCCTTGAATGTATAGTTACAATAGAACTTTACTTTTTAGTCAGCTCTCTGGCTACTTGTGTAAGATGAAAGGCTAAAATAAGGTTTAAAATAAAAGGGTTAAGCTGGGCATGGTAGCACACACCTTTAATCCCAGCAGAGATAGGAGGATTGCTGTGAGTTCAAGGCCATCCTGAGGCTACATAGTGAATTCCAGGGCAGCCTGAGCTAAAGCAAGCAAGACCCTACCTCAGAAAACAAAAACAAAAACAAACAAACAAACAAAAGGTTTAAAAGTGACCATGTTTTTCTTGACATTTGTTTATTATTATCTGGTGTTTTGAGGTCATACATGTAGCACAAAGCATGGTTGTTGGACATGGAAAAATGATACATAAAACCTTTGAACAATGGAGCTATGGCAAACAAAAGCCATGAGCCTTAAATATATTAGGAGCTTTTGAAAGGTGCTTTAAACACACACACACACACACACACACACACACACACACACACACACACACAGGCTGGAAAGTTGGCTCAGCAGTTAAAGGTGCTTGCTTTGCAATGCTTGCCCACACAGTGTTCAATTCCCAAGTCACCTATGTAAACTGGATGCAAAAAGTTGAACAAGCATCTGGTGTTCATTTGTAGCAGCGAGAGGCCCTGGCACCCAACCCTTCACCACACACATACATGCACGAATAAAATAAAATTTTTAAATAAAAATAAAAGTACACAAACCTAAATTATGTATGTATTTAAACTCCTTTCTCAATGCTAGTCATGAAATGAACTTCTGTGTTGGCCTATTTCTAGATCTCAGTGAATCATAGTCATGGTTTTTATCATTTCCTTTTTGATTCAGTACAGTGAATTAGACAGAACACTATAGCATGTTAATATTTGGGTTCTACTAACAATTTTAATACTATGTGATCATTAATGAGTCATTTATGTTTGCTAAATCTCAATTTTCTCATCTGTCGAGTGAGGATTAATATATATTTTCCTTTAGTTAAAAGAGAGATTCATTCTTGTGATATTGTTAACTTGAGAATACATGATAAACATAGAGTATTTGACATTTATTTTTATCATTGACTTCTTCCTTAGCTTATCATTAATCCTACATTTCTGTAGAGGATGAGTCTACCTTGATCAAAATCATACTTTGATAAGGCTAATAAATGATCCAATAAGGAAATAAAAGATGTGTTAGGGGTTTGTTTATTTAAATTTTTTTCTTATTCCTTTCTTTTATGTTTCTTATTTTCGTTCCTCATTAAAACAGTTTTGGTATGAACCATGATGGAATTGGAAATTCTTGTGGGACGAAAGGTCATGAAGCAGCAAAACTTATGGCAGCTCACATTACTGCAAATACCAATCCCTTTTCCTGGTCTGCCTGCAGTCGAGACTATATCACCAGCTTTCTAGAGTAAGTAATCTCTGGAGAGTGATGATAACTGGTTCCAGAAGTACCTCATTGGTGGAAGCCTGCTACGCAGGGCTTCAAACTTTGTATCACGATAACCTTTATAGGTCCCAGTTATATCTCAGGCTGCTCTTGTATGCTTTAGTGTATCATCATGGCAAAATTTTCAGCTCATACCCAAAGCTTATTGACTAAACTAGAGAAAGTGAAGCTAGGATATGGGTGTGACTGACATTATGAGTGATTATAACTTTTCATTCAATGGAAAACAATTTCAGAAAGAATTTATATTTGCACAATTTAATAATGAATAAGCCAACCTTTTAATTCAGTGATTACATATTCAGTATATCAGTGGAAATAAAAAAGATGAGTTCTACAGGAGTACCAAAGTTTCCAGTAGTAACAAACAATAGCAACAATAATAAAAAACTAAGTGGCCAGAACATGGACATTCTGAAGAAAAAATTTGAGTGACCCATCTCTTTTATAGTTTGTTAAACTTCTTATTGTGTTTCTCTACTACATTTGCCAGAATTTGGTTATTTAAATGAGACAAATATATGTTAGCTCAAGGACAACTATGTTTATGAAAAGATATATTCTTCACATGTCACACACATGGGCTTTCGGGCTGACTTTAGGAACTGGTTAGACTCGGGCGTTCCTTTCTGGCTGTGTGGCCCAGAGCATTACTTAACCTTTTTTTCTTCTAATCTTTAGGGGCCTAGCTTTTTAAAATGAGTTTAAATCATTATACTTATTCCATTAGATATGCTATACATGATTGTGTATGTGCGATATATATATATACACACACAAATCACTTAACTGACATTCATTAAAATTACAAACATTACTATTTTATGTGCTATCATGAATTCACTGCTTTATTGCTTTATTGGTGCCTTCAACTGTTTAGTTAATTTTTTTCCCCTATGGGGAGAAGAGATTAAATACCCTGAAAAAAATGAGACCTATATAAAGGACATGCAAGCATAGGCATTCTTAAAAATTGGCATGTATCATTGTTTATATTAGCATTTATACTGGTGTTATATTAGCATTATAAGAATTTTAGGTTCAAATAGTTTACATAGGATAAAATTATGCACTAAAGTTTTCTCTGTTGGCTACTAATTTCTGAAAACTTATATTATTAATTATATTAATTACTGAAAACTTATAATCATGTAGTTTTTAAAAGGAAATTTAAAATTACCTACCACAGTGCTTTACTCAAAAATCAATAGGTAAACATATAAATTAGGTATTTAAAATTAATTAATGAGATAATAGAATTTAAGTAATTGGAAATTAATTCAGAATATAGTTCTGAATAAGCATATTATAGACTATCCTTTTTAAATATATGGCTTCATGTTTTTATTATTTGCATATCTTTTATGGTGAAGTACTCTAAAATATACCACAGAGATCTTTTGCTTTTTTTTTTTTTTTTTTGGTTTTCTGAGGTAGGATTTCACTCTAGTCCAGGCTGACCTGGAATTCACTATGTAGTCTCAGGATCTCAGGGTGGCCTCAAACTCACGGCGATCCTCCTACCTCTGCCTCCTGAGTGCTGGGATTAAAGGCATGTGCCACCACGCCCGGCTATCTTTTGCTTATTTTTAATATAAAGTACTGATAATATAATTTTCCATGGTGGTTTAAATCAAATAATTTACTTAAATTTTAATCACTATTGAAAATCTGCTGTGTCCAGAAATCTGGCCAGATCTGAAATTTCTCTATTGACTTGGCTGATGTTTCTAGAATGGAATCTTGAACTCTATCATAAATCCAAATTATACTATTAACATGTTCGGTATTCCCGAGCATTTACAATGACAACCCTCCCTTGTTGTTTCAGTGTTGATTGTACTTATTAAAATTGAAGTATAGCCTCTATTCCTTCCCCCTGTGCCTTGTTTCTGTACTGTTGGCTAGTACTCTACTCATGAGCCAGTGCCAACTCTATACACCAAATACAACGACAGAGGACAGGCTCGCATGCTATGGGCATGTAATAAATTTAGTGTGTTCTTTTCTCCACTAAAATGCACACATATATATATATATGAGCTAGTTTTGAACTCCTGCCAGATCTTATCTAGCTGAAGCCATACAATGGTTGTTGACACTACAAAAGAAAACCTTTAACTTGCTACAATTAAGAAATCACTATTGGCTTAGTGAAAGATGTAGAATTGTTACAAGTTGCAATAAAGTGTTCCCTTGAATCAATTAAAGTAACTAATCCAAAGGCATTATTTAATCCTTCCTGCTTCCATGCATTTTGTGTATATAATTAGTGTTGATGAGGCCTAATGGAATTATTTATCCTGTATGTTATTAAAATGTTCTTCCTATGGGTACTCTTGGAAATACTCAGAACCATAAAGAAAGGATAAATATGAAAGAAAATAGAGAATTGGGGAAGACATTGTTTTTCCCCAATTTTTCTTTAATAACAAACTAAACAAATCTGATTGTAATCTGTACAGCCAATAAAGGATCAGAAAGGTCAGTTCACTGGAGCACAAAGACATAATAGTAATTTTCTTAAACTGCTTTGTTCCATTTTACTATGCAATGAACTTAATTGCTTTAACAGCTCGGGGTGATGTATTTTTTTAAATCCAGAGATTTTTTTTTTTTTTTAATCAAGGAAGAGGTTACACTTATACTTTCTAGATGGGTCAGAAAGGTTCATAACACTTTATTTTAGTTTTTCTTTTGATGAAAGCAAATCTTACAAGATGGTTTAGGAACTGCAGCCTAGCTAACAAAGTGCATACTTGTCTTTACTTAGTGACTAGGTAGGTCTAAGATAATGGTGGATTTAACAATGAGCTTTCTATGATTTATAGAGCTTCACTATTTACTGTTTAATTGAAAAAAAAAATCATGGCCTTAAAATGCCAGTAGAATACAAAGTCTTGTCATTCTGCAACACTAGGTGCTATTGATCAATCAGGAGATGGTGTTTACCAACTCCCAATATTTTTTTTCAGATTTCTTAAACTCGGTGATTCAATAAGTGGTTCATGAATCGCCCAGAAGCTGTCCTGATTAAATAATAAAGAACCCATTTCCGTTAAAATGGACGTGTTATGCCAGCTTCTGATGTTTTCCGAAGACGGCTTTGCAGGTAGTGTCTTTCCTATCTGCCTGCGGGACTTATTTATTTACTTATTTAGAAAATAGAGAAAGATGAGCCTGCTATTCTGGCTCAGACTCATTGATGACTATGGGCTAATTGCCAACCATAGGAAGGCAGCCAGCAGTAATTTAGGCAAGTTTTCCACACATTCTCCACCATTTAACAATAGTACAGAGTGATTTCATGTCATTTCTAAAGGATATGGGGGCTTTGCAAATCAGTTCTTACACTATTTAAAGGATGTTAAATTGTTTGAACTATCAAAGATTTATAGCAAAATTTTCTGCCATTTCAAGTGAAATAGAGATCCATTTTCACACACGAATGGAAGCTGAATGAATGCATTGAGAGACAGTGCTAGGAACGAAAGGAAACTAGCAAGAGGAGTGAGAGAGAGCTGCCAACGAGGGGACACCAAATGGACCAACCAAAGCTGCATATTTCCTCTGTAGAAGTTGACTTTGCAGCTTCACATCAATCTAATAGATGGAAAACACATTTATAGATGGATCTTTCTAAAAAAAAAAAAATACTTAGTGTCCAAGAAAGAACTTGGCAGAACAGTCCCCCCTCCCCTTCTACTGGTCTGCCACATTTGGAGAACCTGGCCCTAACCATAAATATCTTTGTTAAGTCACGATTACACATGGAGAAGACATAGAACAAATGACTAGTCATGCAGACTTTGTATATGGGAAGTGACATGTTCAATTATATTGAAGCATCTTGTCACATAGTGGGTGAGAGAGAAAGATTAGACTCTAGATAGACATTTAAGTCTGTGTATTATTACACTATTACATTTAGGGGGAATTGTTAGAAACTGATAAAGCAGCTTATGAAAATATAGTAGATAAGACACATTTAACTTGCTATAGATGATATCAACCTTTATGTTTAATTTATGAATATCAGTACCACTTTTTGAAAAAAGCAACATTAAATTTAAACTTTTGTCATTAAGACAACTGTTAAGATATGTAAACAGCTATGTAGGAAGATTTCTTTTCAGATTGACTCACTGTATTGTAGACCATAGGTCTATAATTTATAATTGTTTTAGTAAAGATAAACCTAAAAACCTCAGTTAGGAGTATGTGTTCTGGAAACAAAGCCAGGAGGGCATATCTTATATAGGATCTATAAATTTTAGTTGAAGTTTGAACTCTGGCTCCTACTTTCAAGGTTAATTTTTGGACTATGTAAACAAAACTCTCTAAATTGCAATTAGAGTACTTAAATGATGACTTTCTCATCATACTGCAAACATTTCTGGAAATATAAATATACTTTGATTTACTGTGGATTTTTCATAATCAAGGAAGAAATACATTCTTATAACTAATACATCTTTTTGTCTTAGAAGCATAAATAAAAGTTGAGTCTGAATTTAGTAATTATATTTCTGTAGCTATCAAATAAGGCTCAGTTTTAAGTTATAAAATATATAATGTTAAAAAAGTAATCACAAATTTTTGTGGGGGCTGGGAAGTTTGCTCAATGATTAGAGGCACTTGCTTTCAAAGCCTAGTAGCCTGGATTTAATTTCCAGGGCACCCATGTAAGCCAGACACAAAAACCAACACATGGCAAGATGTCCTGGTATGCCCACCCCCCACATGTAAATAAATAGTTTTTTTTTAAAAAAGAAAGTAGTCATCAATTTAGTTTGCAAGCTTGTAGTTTGGGCCTGGAAATATAGCTTAATTATAGTTAGTTGTAGCATCTCACAAATGGAGGGTGATGATGCTATGTATTTAATTTATTAATGAGTAAAGTTTTGTTTTCTGAGTGTAAAAATACTTATGTGACCCCTCCAAGTCAAAAACTGTCTACACTTAAAAATGTTGTTTAATGAGAAAATTCAAGAAAATGTGCATGTAATATCATTACTTTTATTATTTTGATAGTAGCATGAGTAGTAGTAGCATTAGCATAGCAAGAATTGTGCAGTTATTTCTCAGTTAACAAGAGCTGTAGTTTAAATAAAAATCTCCCATAATGTATGTTATATTAAAGTGAGAAAATTATGGGTTGGTAAGAGGACTTGGCAGTTAAGAAGCTTGCTTGAAAAGCCTGCCAGCCCAGGTTTGATTCCCCAGCACTCACATAAAGCCAAATACTAAAAGTGGTGCAAGCATCAGACATCCATTTGCAGTAGCAAGAGACCCTGGTATACCCATACACACATATTCAAAGAAGCAAATAAATGAAAATATTTCTAAAATGAGAAAATTACAAGTATAGGATATGTAACATTTTTATGAATGGAAAAACATTTGCACTTTTGTAATGGGAACCTTGTTCAGAAACATTCATATTAGCATAATTTTCCACTGCCAATAGTTAGCAATATCAGAACTATTCATCAAAGAATAGATAAATAATTATGAGGATTAAAGTATTAAAGAACAATAAAAGTGTATGGGTTACAATTATATACCACAAGATAGAAGTATCTCACCTTGACAATATTGAGCAAAAAATAACAAAATCACCCCATAGTATGACTTGTTTTATATAGGAGTCCAAAAGTAGGCATATGAACAACTGAGAAGTAGAATTAATAAGAAAAGCAGAGGGCTGGGCATGGCAGTGTACACTTGTAATTCCAGCACTCAAGAATGTGAAGCAAGGGGATTAAGGCCAGCCTGGTCTACACAGTGAGACCTTGTCACAAACAAATAAGTGAGCAAGCAGATAGAATAAAAGAGAAGCAGGTAATTACTCTTGTCAGTTTTGTGTAGGGAGCGGAAGAGATCAGCAAGAAGAGGGCAGGAATGATGAGGTTGTGGGGGGAGGGGATGAGGAAGAGCAAAGTGTAATGAGGCATGTGCATGGAATGTCAGAAATGAAACTGATAGCATTGAATGTTGACTTTAAAAATTAACAACATAATATCAGAAATCAGACATTACTTGGTGAACTCTAAAAATGTAGAATAGTAGTTACCCATAAGTAGAAAATGATTATAGTTGAATATTTGGAAATATTCTTTGAAGAAAAAAACAAGAAAGAAAAGTTATTTAGAATTAAGTACACATTTCTCAGGTCCATACTCTCTACTTTCTCTACTTTATCTATAGTTCTTATGCTTTATGATGATACTAATAACTTAGAAGCCTGAAAATGTCCAGAATAATTGCTTTTAAGAGATAATTTGTTATCCTTATGATCTATAGACTTAATTGAAAGTTGCAGACAATTTTTATTAACATTATGTGACAACACATTTGCTTAACTTCCATTGAAAATTAAAATATCCATTCCTCAAGGTTCTACTCCAATACCAGATAATGGTTGTCAGGAAGGAACCTATAAAGTTGCACATGGGTCCTTAGGCTTCAGAAGCAAGCACCTTAACCGTCAAGCCATCTCTCCAGCCCAACACATGGCATTTTTGAGTGTCGAAAGGTCCTTGCACTGGTCATCTGATCCAGTATTTTTTTTAAATTTTATTTATTTATTTATTTATTTGAGAGCGACAGACACAGAGAGAAAGACAGATAGAGGGAGAGAGAGAGAATGGGCGCGCCAGGGCTTCCAGCTTCTGCAAACGAACTCCAGATGCATGCGCCCCCTTGTGCATCTGGCTAACATGGGACCTGGGGAACCGAGCCTCGAACCGGGGTCCTTAGGCTTCACAGGCAAGCGCTTAACCGCTAAGCCATCTCTCCAGCCCTGATCCAGTATTTTTAAAGAACATGAGCAATTAATTAGAAGATCATTAGTACCTTGAAATGCAAATCTCAGTGAAATAATTATTCTTGTCTCTTTCCAAGTTAAGTTTATTTTCCATCAGGAAAGCTCTTTGGGGTCCCCACAGTACTTCCTCTAAACTTTTTGGTCTAATTTTCTGTATTTATGAAAGTCAGTGTTTATAGTTCTTTCTAATAGATTCTGCATTAGTACCAAGTAGATGAATATGTCCTATACTTTTTCATTATTCTGTTGATAAATATTTGTAAACTACAGTTTCTTGTAATTAAATTCTTCAGTATACAACTTTAATTTTTCTATTGATTTACAGTGGTACTTACTTTGATCATTTGTTTGATTTATTTCATATGGTTATGGCTTTAAGTGGAGATGAAACATACTTTATGAAGAAAATTCAGGAATTATACTACTACTTGTTATTCCATAAATATTTCATATTGCCAAGATTCTTTCTTTTACTCTGCTATTTTTAAAATATGACTTTCTTATTAACCTGAATATAAAATGTCAAAAGAACTAGCAGAATTACCACACAAAAGATGGTGTTTTAAGAATTCACCTGGACATAAATTTTCTTGCTGAAGTACATGATAGGATCTGAAAGTGCAATGAAGAAGAAACAGGTGTTCAGTCATGCACACTGAATAGCTGGGTGAAAAAAAGTTGTTCCTTAGTTAAATGCTTTGAACAATAATGCCCTAAATGAATGTACCCACCAATAGCAAAATCCAACTGAGTACAATAGTGAGTACAATAGTTATTAGTCTATCTAAATGTTTTCTTAAAAAATTGATGAAGTTGGGGCATAAAGAAGGCCATATTATATCCCTTTGATCTATGTCATCTTAAGAATAGTGTGGTTCAAGTTAGGTGTTAATCCTAACACTAGGGATGCCGAGGTAGGAGGATCATCATCAGTTCAAGGCCAACCTGGGCTACAAAGTGAGTTCTCGGTCTGCCTGAGCTACAATTAGACCCTGTCTTGAAAAAAGATTGATTTGTTTCTGTTTTAAAAGATACTAATTTCGTACTGTGCAAGTACTCTTTTTTTTTTTTTGGTTTTTCGAGGTAGGGTCTCACTCTAGCTCAGGCTGACCTGGAATTCACTATGGAGTCTCAGGATGGCCTCGAACTCACGGTGATCCTCCTACCTCTGCCTCCCAAGTGCTGGGATTACAGGTGTGCGCCACCACGCCCGGCTTGCAAGTACTCATTTTTATATAATAGATTAACTTTGCAGTTTAAGAATATGTGAAGCTTTTAGTGAATATGAGACTCATTATTGTGCATAGTTCTTTCTTACCTATGTATAAGAGAAAACTTGTCCTGTCCTAAATAACAGTTGAGGAACTTCTACTTGTGAAATTATTTTCCTTTGGCAAAGTGGATGGAAAAGATCTGGGAAAAAAAAGCACAAGGGCTGGCACAATGGACAGGAATGTTGGAAAAAATTTTTAAGTGTTGGCATAGGAATTCTTTAAAAATTCTAACTCACTCACATGTGAAATGAAAGCAAAAAAGCATCTGTCCTATTTTATGCACACTGAATAAATAAAAATGAACAATCACATTTAGCAAAATTTAAAGCTCTTTAAACTAAGGTATTCTGTCTGGCTTTTGGCGATCTTTATGTTATTTGTTCCACTGAATTAAAATATTATGCTTTAGTGCAGGCATACTTTGCAAAGCAGGAATTATATAGAGAACATTCTCTTTTTCTAATTCTGATGGCCCTAGATGAAATATGAAATCTTTAAAAGACTAAACATTCTAATATACTTGAGAGGAGAACTTTGGATCTCAGCCTTATCTGCCATTTAGCCCACTTCTTGGTGAAAGATTTCAAGACCTATGGACATGTTGACCACAGTCTGTATTGTTCTGACCAAGGTGAAAGTGTATAAATTAGTTGTTAAGTATTACAACTGCAATTGTTTTCCACATTTCATGTTTTTAATCCTACTACCAGATGTGCTTATATTTTCAGAGAAAACAAACCAACATAGCAATCTGAAATTCTGTTTTGATTCCTTCAAAAACTAGTTTAAATCAATGGTATAAAGGCCAATACAGCATTTTCAGATTATTGTCTGAGGTATTTTCATTGTGCCTTGGGGTTGGAAAAAATGTGGAGCTCTCATTCAGGTTTTAGTAAAGCGATCCTATTTCACCATGTGACTAATTATTGGTAGAAAAATGTGTCATTTTTCATGCATCAAATTATTAAAGCAAAGATCTCAGCACATGACTTCATGATTGTGTGACTGAAATCAGAGTGCCTAATTCCTTTGGTCCTTTATGTTGAACAGTTCAGGCCGTGGCACTTGCCTTGATAACGAGCCTCCCGAGCGTGACTTTCTTTACCCAGCTGTGGCCCCAGGTCAGGTGTATGACGCCGACGAGCAGTGTCGTTTCCAGTACGGAGCAGCATCCCGCCAGTGTAAATACGGGGTAAGAGGTCTTGATCCTTACGTTTAGTCATGCATACGTTTTTATGACAGTATTCAGATGGGGTTATGTTGAACTTGGTTTGCCTCTGGTATCGTTATTAATTTTAATGTGGCTTTTGACACTGTGCTTTCTTTGATATCATTTGTGTAGTGCATATTTCTAAATATTTGAGTAACCCTAAATAATTTCTTGTCGGAGGTTCAGGCAGATTTTAGTAACTTCTACTGAATTTGTTTTTGAAATCTTGAGCTCATGATGCTAATTTTATTTTGTCTTCTAAAATGTTTTGGTTTTAAGAAACCTCTCCACTTCTTTGCTAGTACTCGTACAATTGGGCTGAAGGGCATTTTCATAGCTCTGTGCCTTTACTTTTGACTCATACTGGTTAGAAGTGCATCATTTCAAGTTGCTTTACCTACCGCCCACCTTCCAACTACAACCAAGCGAGGAACAAGGTGACGTTAACTCAGATAGTCAAACAAGGGGAATTGTGGTAGAAAAAATTATGGTCGTGATAATTTACTCTTCATTTCATGCCTTAAAGATCCATACTATTTATGTTAGAAAATGTATAAGAAATTCTTAAATATTCCAGTGTCTAATACAGGAACACAAGGATAGTGAAAGCACAGTTATAAGCATGTTGAATGAAAAAAATAGGATTTTAAAATGTGAAACCATGTCCAACAACATTTAGATTAAAAGCAAATCTAAAGGCTCAGTTCCCATTGTGATACAAATAGTCTTAATTTCCTATAAGATGATAACCACAAAATGGGTTTTACCATAGGTGATGCTGAGTTACATACTCACTGTATGTTTCCAGTCATCCCTCTTGTGGATGGTACAAAGGGAGATGGTTTCTAAACAGTATCTCTTGGGTGACAAGTGTGTTGTTATACTTGGTAGACTTTGGTTCATGATCTATAGGTTTTTAAAGATCTGGATATGTCGAGCCTCATGTGAAACTTTGGTCTTTCCTATTATTTATGAATAGTCCTAATGTCTTTTGTTCTTTGTTTCCCTTAAGCAAAGTCACTGGAGCATTGATCACAGCTTTTTTAAAAATGTTCCTTTCATTTAATAGTTTTAAACATGGGATTAAATGAAATTAGAGATGTTTCTCAATGTCTCTCATTTCCTTTTAATAAGGGAAATAGTTAATCTAGATCTTACTTTTCTATAAACTTCTGTTAAAATTATTATGTTTATGGGATCCATAAATATAATTCTTTTTTTTCTGGGATAAATAGAATATTGACTTGATTTTCCTTGCTTTATCTGTATATCTCACTAATTTCAGACTGATTGGAAATGAGAAAAGTAGTAATTATGAAATTATATTTTCCTTACATTCTGCCTTTAGATTCTTTATGTGCTATGTTCATAAGATTTTTGTAATACATGTAAATGTGATAAAAGACATTGCCATTTATGAATATATAGATTATTTTATTTTGTCATGAGCCCTTTTCACTTTGTCTTGTGGTAAAATCATGGTTTTTCCAGATTTCTTTACTATATAAAATTCCTGTGTCAATTATATATAGTGCTACACATTATCACATAGGTTTCTTGAGTCATAAAAGATAGTTTACAATCACACCTCCATCTTGAACATGTACCTAAAAATTGAGTTTACACAACTGATAGCACCAAGTTCAGACTGAGTTTGATCTGGTAATTCCCTAAGGCTTTAAGCGTTTCCAAATACTACTTTAGGAAATAACAAGGGCTTTGAAGATGGGTCTCAAGTCAGGTGATGCATCATGCTTCAGATGACAGCTCAAGGGAAACGGAAGCCCAGGTAGAGATCACTTAGTGTGGCATGCAGAAATGAGTATCCACAACTGAAGCAAAAGCAGGCAGGGTGGGCTTTTAAAGATGGTGTTGAAGAATCATGAACTGATCCCTGTTTTGAAAACTAGATGCTAAACAGTTTAGAGTGATCTACAGTGCAGCAGGGATCAGCTTTCTGTCTCTTCCACTTTGGTCATGACATGGACCTTGAGAGTTTACCAGTGATCACTTCGATAGTTTTGAACAGTATTGCCTGGATTCTTAGAGAAGAATTTTTATTTACATATATGTTAGTTACATTTGGGAATTTTCATAAAATTTTTGTATTTTATTTTATTTAGCGCAATATTTTATGCTATTATCCTTGGATATTATCTACTTTGCTTTTCAAGCATTCTCAAATCTCATTAGACTAGTAAGGAACAAAGCAGAACACTACAATTCACAGAGCAATAAAGTTGCATAATGCAATCTATAAATGATGTAAAGTGATGTAACAATGATATGTGGTGCCTTTTCTGAGATGTTTCAGATTACATTGATAAAACTTAGTTATTTTATAATGTTTATATGTAGAACATAGGGAAATGAAAAAGATAGAATGTGATTTAACCATTCTAAGGCTTAAAAATATCGAAAGATCTTAGCGGTCAGTTTTGTCCTTGTGAGGTATAGTAATTATGTTAATAAAATACATATTGCAAGTATGTTTTATTTCAATTGATTCTTATTTAGTTTTTATAAGGTAATGTCTGGTTCCTGATTACTAAAAATTTTCTAAAAATTCCTCATCTTGTCCCACTTGCTTGTAGAAGAGAAGTGAAAAGTGATCTTTAGACTTACTCTTACAAGACTGGATTTCTTTTCTTTTTCTCCCTTTTTTGTTGTTGTTTTGTTTTGTTTTTGAGGCAAGATCTCATGTAGCCCAGTCTGGCCTAAGATTTGTAGTTGAGGATTATCTTGAACTCTAGAACAGTTTTCTGACCCTTTGTAAGAGCATGTAGCAACATCCTTGATTCCATATTGTTTCATACTTTAAAGCAATGAGAAGTTTGTAGGATTTACTCCAAAGAAATACATACCTAATTAAATTTATGACTTTGTATACAAACTATTGCTATATACTTTATATTCAGTAATATCTACTAAAATTCATACATGTTCTCACCTAAATAAACTTACACAGTAGGCTAACTCATTATTAACAAATTATTTGGCAAGCCAAAAGCTAAAATATGGGATCATTTAGGTTATTTCACTATCATATTAATTAACAACTATAATATTAATGCTACTGAACTGTTTTCTCCTGAAGTTAGCTCTTTGCAGTCAAGGTATTAAATACTAGAGTGTTTCACTGAGAAATGTAAAATTGTTTTCTTCAATATTTTAAGGAAGTATAAATATTCTACAGTGTGGCTTGATGTGGACTTAGAGAATAAAGGGTATGGAAGTAATTTAGCATCTTAATATTCTCTGGAATCCAAACATACATAACTTATCCACCAAACATATGCCAAAAGATTGCTTTTATTTTTATTGTCCATAAATTCCAACACAAAATCATAGGTTCATACTCATGATTAAAGGTTAGTTTTACCTACATATGTGTATTACAGATTTTTTTAAAATAAACTTTTAATCATCTTTTACTCCCTTACAAATTAGTGATTATTTAACCCAAGTTTCTAAATTGGGTTTGTTGAATCTCTTTCATTTAAATTATCTACTTAATAGGATTAAATTAAGCAGAAGTAATGACACATGCTCCTTTAAGCTTAGATAGCTCCTTAAAAGCTGGAATCAGGCCACAGGATTACCATATCTTCATTGTCTATTTTCCTTAGTGTGATCAGTTGATAAGTGACTTCTCTTTTTTTTAAAAAAACATATTTTTTAATTTAATTATTTGAGAGAGAAAGAGAGAGAGGGAGGGGTAGATAAAGAATGGGCATGCCAGGGCCTCTAGCCACTGCAAACAAACTCCAGAAGCATGTGCCACCTTGTGCATCTGGCTTTACATGGATAGTAGGGACTTGAGCCTGGGTCCTTTGGCTTTGCACACAAGTGCCTTAACTGCTAAACCCTCTCTTCAGCCTGATAAGTGACTTTTCTAATCACTCTTTTTTGACTTCTTCAGGGCTTTACTCTCTCCCTTAATCATTAGGATACTTAATTGCAAGCAGCTGTTAGAGATGTTACTGACAAGATAATAAGGACACACTGAGTGTTACATACTCATAACTGAGGAGACAATATAGTGTAAAGGTTAAGATTTCTCCAAGAAGAAAATATATACATATACCTATCAGAGTCTTTAGGGTTATTTAAAAATCATTTAAAACCATCTATCATAAAATCCTGCCATTTTATCCTTATGCATTGATTAGGTAGATTGTTTCACATTAGTTTCTATAAAATGCAGTTATCTAAATATATTTTTATTTTTTAAATTTGTTAACATTTTACATTACTGTTAATGTTTGCAAATAGTGCTATTCATCTGAAAACTCAAATAAAATGGAAATCTGGGAATTGGTATTAAATGTTTAAATAAGCATGAATTTTTTAAATGTCTCATTTCTGAGAAGACCCTAGAATACTGTGGATTTTGTTAAAATTACCTTTGTGGGAACTGAGCATAAATGGAAATGTCACACTTAGGAGTTACAATAATTTTGATAAAGTTCATCCCTAATGTCTTATGTTGGATGAATATGTTATGAATAGAAGCCTCATAATTTGGAGGTATAATTCTTTAAAATAAATGAATAGGAGAGTATTATGAACATTAAATGAGAGTTTATATTATATTGGAATATAAATAAACCATTGCTAATCCGTCTAAATTAGCCAGTGACAAGTCAGTTCTGATACATTTAATAGAAATGGAGGACTTTGGTTGTGTGGAGAATCTTCTTGATAACAGATGGAGCTGATTCAAATTTGGCTTTAGTTGGATTGAGCCAAGATGGTAAATGTTTGGAGCCAAAATTGTTCTCACCTTCTAAGATTATCATAATGATTGAGATTCAACTATATATATTCTTCCAATTTTGGTTAATAATATACCCTGTTAAAATACTAGTTCCTTCCTTTCCCCACTTATAACCTCCCTGCCAAGAGGTCATGAAGTGAATGCTGGAAAATTTCCACTGACAGGAATTCGGTTTTAGTTAATAATTATTCATCTTTGACCTTTTGAAGACTCTTCTACATATCGAGCTTAAACCTGCTCCCCCTAGCATTTGTCCATTGGGCGACTTCTCTTCTAGGTTGATGTGCATGGTGGACTTTCTAAGTCTAGTAAAAGAGTTCCAATCTTAAAAACGCAATAAATAGAAAGCATAGGTTCAAGACAGAAAGACTAATTAAAATAATACTGATTAATACAACTAAATTCAGTCCATTTAACTACAAACTCATTTCTGTGATATGAGACTTAGAAACAATTGACAAGTAAGGGAATGATGTCAACATAATGCATAAGTTTTATTTTCTCCTTTGTGATTATCTCCTAGTACGGTAGTGATTTCACGATTTAGGGCAAGCTTTTTCACACTTACAGAAAGATGAGGCACCACATAATGACTCTTAGAACAATTTGAGATCACTGCAGAAAGAGAGTTCACCAATGACATAGGAGATGGCTTGTTGTATTCATTTTTAAAACACTGGGCTTTCTACTGCAGGAATGAGGGCAGGCAGAGAAGCAGTGAGAAGACATACCTGATATGTTACATTTAAAAAATATTTTTCTTTCTTTATTTGCAAATGGGGTGGGGGGTAATGGGCTTGCCAGAGCCTCTAGCCACTGCAAACAAACTCCAGATGCATGCACCACCTTGTGCATCCATCTTTACATGGGTACTGGGGACTCAAACCCAGGTCATTAGACTTTGCAGGCAAGTTCCTTAACTGCTGAGCCATCTCTCCAGCCCATATGTTCATTTATTTAATATTTATTTATTTATTTTTGAGATAGGAGAGAGAGAAAGAATGGGCATTCAGGGCCTACAGCCACTGCACACAAACTTTAGATGCATTCACTACCAAGTACATCTGGCTTACGTGGGTACTAGGGAATCAAACCTGGATTGTTAAGCTTTTCAGGCAAGTGCCTTAACTGCTAAGCAATTTCTCAAGCCCTGTCCTCCTCTTCCTCTTCTTCCTTCTTTTTCCTCCTCCTCCTCATTCTGCTTTTTTGAAAAAGATTGATCATAAAGAAGCTAATGTCTGGGTTCAAGGCTCTCTTTATATTATATTTTATTTTTATATTAACAACGTATTTTATATGGGTACATCATATGTTGGTTCCCTCTTACCCCTCATCTCTGCCCCCATTCCACTGGGGACCCTCTTCCATGGGATTTCAGGTATTCCCCATCGAATTGTAGGATATGCTTTGTGGGAGCAGCCGTCAGTTTTTTTTGGGGGGGGTGGGGAATAATGCCCTAGGCACGATGTTTCACCCTGTGGCTCTTACATTCTTTCAGCCCCCTCTTCTGCAAAATTCCCTGAGCCGTGATGGGTGTGTTCTAAATCTACTTCACTGATGAGCTCTTAGGTCACGGCTCTCTTTCTATGAAAGTAGTCTCTACTGAATGCAAGTGTAGTTTGATTGACATCTGAGAAGGAAGCATCATGGACTGCAGGATTTAGGTTACAAAGGATTGACTTGTTCCATTAAAGTTTAATTGTGCAAATGTTTTTGTGGGAAAAAGTAGCTCCCATAAGAAATTGGACTAATAGAAGAAAAAGGAAAACTTTATATCTGCCTGATTCTGAGAAAATACATCCACATGAACACCATTTTAGTGACAGCCTTGGAATGTGTCATGGGAACAAATATATTTGGCTATATTTGGACATCTCAGGAGACACCGGATTCTGA
Source organism: Jaculus jaculus (assembly GCF_020740685.1). Classification (NCBI taxonomy): domain Eukaryota; kingdom Metazoa; phylum Chordata; class Mammalia; order Rodentia; family Dipodidae; genus Jaculus; species Jaculus jaculus. Next base: position 12,543,063 of record NC_059121.1, read on the forward strand.
AGGATAAAATATGATCACTGAAGATAAACTTCAATACAAAGTAATAATTAATATGAAGGAACCATTTTCCATGAAGTTGGTAGTGTCCTAAGAAAAAAAACATAAAAATTATGGAGAGGGGTAAGAGACATGGGGTTAAGAGCAGATTCCATGTCAGTTGAATAGACATTTGGGTTGGAGGGGAATCAGAGGAAGAAAACAGAAAAAAATTAGAAAAGAGGCATGTTAAAGGAATCAAAATCTATAAAGAAAGGTACAAATTCTCAGAGCATTTGTCCCAAGTAGACAAAAAAAAAAAAAATGGGCAAAATTACTGGACATGGTGGCTTCCAGCACATGGGAGGCTAAGGTAGGAGAACTGCCATGAGTTCAAAACCAGCCTAGGTTACAGAGTGTGTTCCAGGTTATTCTGGGCTACAGTGAGACATTGACTCAAAGAAACAAAACAAAAAAGAAAACAAATCAGAGAGATATAGTAGTGAAATGGCATTTAAATAAACCCTCAAACTCGTGAAAGCAACTTAAATCACTGCAGCAGTTCCCTTCCCACTGTCAGGATAAAGCACCCGATCAAAGGAGCCAATGGGAGGAAAGGTCTCTATTTTGGCTTATAGTCTTGAGGGGGGTCTTCAGTATGGCAGGGGAAAATGCAGTATTGGCAGAGGCTGGGCATCACTTCCGCTACAGCAGGTGGGAAACAACAGCAGGAGAGTGAGTCCAGTTCTGGCAAGAAGGAGCTGGGCTATTACTACCCCTAAGCCTGTCCTCAGAGACCTTCCTCTTCCAGCAAGCCTCCACCTCCAAAACTGCCACCAGCTGGGGACCAAGCATTCAAAACATGAGTTTATGGGGACATTTGCTTTAAACCACCACATTGTTTAAAGAAAAAAATAGACGGATTTACAAGTGATCTTATTATCTTCAATTGCTAAAATACATTAATTGTCAGCTTAGAATTGTATGTTTAATTAAACATTATACAACATAAGGATAAAATAAATGTATTTTCAAATAAACCAGAGAAAAGAATTCCTTGTAAAGTTCATTACTAAAGGATCTATGGCAACAAATAAGAAATTGGATTCAGATATCTACTGGGATAAAAGGAACAATTACCACTTAAGGCATTGATCAATATAGCTACATCTAAATAAACACTGATTAACAAGTTATGGGTAGTCAGTGCTTTACAAACTTTTAGTGTTTTGTGGGCAAGAACATATCTCTCCAAAAATTGGCAGAATAAGATAGGGGAATCAGGTTTTAATTTTACCAAAAAGGAACTATTTTGTAAAGGCTGAATTAAACACACAGATTTTACTCTTGATTCTTACATCTCTTGTTAACATCGAGAGAGAGAGAGAGAGAACAGGGGCTAGAGATGTAGCCCAGTTGGAAGAGTGCTTGTCTAACATGTAAGAAGACCTGGGTTTCGTCCCTAGCACTTGTTTAACCAAGATGACTTGTTTAACCAAGGTGATGTACACCTGTAATTCTAGCGCTAAGATGGTAGAGAAAGAAGGATCATAAATTCGAAGTCATCCTCCTCCTTAGCTACATAGTGAGGTCAAGGCCAGCCTTAGATACTTCAGGTTGCCTCAGAAAAATAGGAAAAATTAAAATAATGATAATAAATTAAAATTTAAAAAGGTTTCATAGCTGGGTGTGATGGCGCACGCCTTTAATCCCAGCACTCGGGAGGTAGAGGTAGGAGGATCACTGTGACTTCGAGGCTACCCTGAGACTCCATAGTGAATTCCAGGTCAGCCTGGGCTAGAGTGAGACCCTACCTCAAAAAACACACACACACACACACAAAAAAAAAAACACCAAAAAAAAAAAAAAGGTTTCATGCAGCAGTCTGAACCTATTGATATAATTCTTGTTTTGTTTTTCAGAGAAATTAAAAACCAATCCATATGACTATACCCTACCTTATTTTCCCTGGTTTCCATGAATTCTAAATGATAATGTTATTTATTCATAATGCATTATGTCTGGTGCATAAATTCTCAGTAAATATTTTTAAATGAATATGAATTATTGCTATCACCTTACATTGCCAAGCAATCTTCCTTCTTGATTAAAAGTTTACTCCAATGCAATTAAATATTCAGTTTTGAATTTTCACTCTCATGCATTCTCATATAACAGAAAGGTCCCTTAATATAGCTGTTGATAGCTTCTCTCTTTTCTTAAACTCAAGGGATAGGCTAGCACCAAACTTTCCCTAGAGAGTCTTCCCAAAATGAAATTTAAGATTACAGAGAGAACCCCAGCACAGAGACAATGATTTATTAGCTCATAGAGGTCATGAAGCTTAATTTTAATAAACTTTAACTTCTCCTGTCAGGAATCATGAACACATGAAAGAAAATTGTGTTGTGCTGGAGCTAAGTTGGGAAAAAAATCACCATTTCTTCTCAATAGCTATACATCATCACCTTATATATTTAATTTACTAAAAAATCTGCTTCCTATAATGATTGTTAAGGAAATTTCTTAAGAGGCAAATGCTCAGCATGTACTTAACATTATTAGGCTTGTAACCCCCATCTAGGTGCTTGTCCAACAATTATTTTTCTTGTTCCAGATGAAACTGATCTATCTACATGTATCTATGTTTTAGAATTCAGCCCTCTAGAGAAAAAGATATTTTTCTGAAAATGTGAAATTATTCTTAAGTAATTTTAGGATGTATACATCTTACTTGGTATGAAATAAGTTTTCTTGAATTTTATCTTTCAAGAGAGGATCTTTTTTTTTTAACTTGGGAAATCTTCCTAAATTGGATATCAAAACTCTTTTTTTTACTCAAGTAGAAACTCCAATTGTAAATTCTTATAACAGCCCATGTGTTTCCCAACCTAGGCTCACATGCTTCGTGTGGTGTTCTGTGAGAAGTTAATTCCCTAGCAAAATTCCAATCTACAGGAAGCCATTAAACTAACAAACTCCTGCTAGAAGAGGAAACCTATCTTTCAGAATGTTTTGTTCAGTGAACATTAAGAAGGATGTATTGTCAGACTTGAAATTAAGACTTTTAGAAAAGTATCTTAAGCACTTACTGCTTTAGGTAGAGATTTTTCAAAGGCACTTTTGGAAAATAGTTTCTGTAACCTACCAAAATTGAATGTTCTCCTGATAGATGCTATGAGTATTGTGCTTTTTGAAACTAGAAGTCTCATTCCATATTTCTGTATAAAGCAAACTTTAGACTTTTTAAACTTTTGTCTAAAGTAAGATTTAGGCCTACCTAATAGGATATGAGGAGTTTTATCCAGAGATACTGTTCTATTAATGTGTCTCTATTTTCTGAACCCATTCCTTGAATTTGGGTAGGCTTCTTATACATGAGATAGTATTTTAAATCCCTTAAATATTATTCCTGTTGCATTTTATATTTTACCTAAGGGCTGGGGAGATGGCTCAGGGAATAAAGCACTTGCCACACTGTGAGTTGCTGGCAACAATTTATTACTAGTTGTTAAGTTTGTGCTACTATATATTCTGGAACATAAAACAGCATGTATTTCCTTTCTACATATTACTTTTTTCTCTGTTCTGTATATTAATGGAATTCTGTACACTTAAAAAGATATTATAATAGTTATTAAAGTGAAGACATGCTATAGCCAATAAAATAAGAATTAGAAAAACAAATGTTTAAATGATTCTACAAAATAAGTAAGATATAAGAACTTCTACCCAAATCCTTCATTCTTATGCTTCAGTACCAATAAGTAATGCTGAGTGATTCTGAGTATATTTTGTGTAAGAATTTGACACAATTTTATCTCTAGTGCTGATCAACTTGCTTTTACCTTCTTTCCCAGGAAGTGTGTAGAGAGCTCTGGTGCCTCAGCAAAAGCAACCGCTGTGTCACCAACAGTATTCCAGCAGCTGAGGGGACATTATGCCAGACAGGAAATATTGAGAAAGGGGTAAGCTCAAGTGTTTTACTGGCTGACTGACATGTAGACTAAACTGGTACATTTCTGATACTAAGGTTAAAGCATTAGAAATCCTGACCAATTTAAAATGTTCTAACCCAGTGGCTAACTAGCATGTCTTTATATCTGGAAATATACATTATTTGTGAAATTTCAGGGAGTAGCTATTTCATGTGTGACAGTACCATATTTCTGTTGATATATGTATATTATATTTGTATGAAGAAAACCTCAGTAACCATTTGATAGTCACATAGTTTAGTATATCTAGTCATATAATATGGCTTAGTGTTTTATGGTAAATAATCCCTAGGAAGAATTATGTGACCCAAAAGTATACTTTATGGTCTAACTAATGTCATTTTAAAATTATAGAATAAGAGAATAATAGTTAAAGAAAATCAAACAATTTATTCAACATGGAACTGAGAGCTAGATAATTTTAGTTTTCATCGGTCTAATTTAAACATAATCTATTAGAATTGCTCATACAAGGATAGGGATGAAACTAAGCGAGAGAGCATTTCCTTAACATGTCCAAGGACCTTGGCTAAATCCTGAGCACCAGGCTACAGGTGAAGTACAGAGAGAAATTTTTCAAATAGATAAGAATAGTTTTATGCTACTCCTAAACTCTAAAATTTGTTATATAGTCAATGCTAGAATTTGTTCTGTGAACTGAATTTACATAACTTCTACCTGTCATCTCTTCTCAGTTCTGGCTTATTCCATGTTACCAATTTCAACAAGGATTACACTGTGTTTCAGCCTGCAATGGGATGTTTAAATAAAGAGGATGAGAGCTTCTGGGCAGCTGTCACAGTTTATTAATTCTTGCTGATGGCTTCATTCAGAACTCATGACCTAGTGCCATGCTGATGGCTTTTCCATGCTGGATTTAGAGCTGTTGGTAAATTTTGCTAAATAGAAAAATTGATAGGGTCATTTTAAAAAAAGGATTAGGATTTTTTTTTTCAGATTTTTAAGTAGCCAGTAAAAACAAGAGACCTTCACACACTATGAAAAAAATCTCTTTGTTTCACTGAAGTAATAGAAAATATTGAAACAACAGTCTAGGTTTATTTTGGAACAACCATTTCTTGTCAATGACAAGTAGCAATTTACATCAATCCAGAAAGAAATATGTGATTGAATGAGCAAAGTCACAATGAGAATATGTTTCTTTATTATGCTGTTCATTGTAACTGATTATTGTTATTCTGCTCATTTCTAATTTCTCAGTCACTGTTTCTATTTTCCTAGAATAGTACTATCCTAGGCCTAATGGCTTTTTTATTCAACTTTTTTTCAAGCAAAAGCAGAAACAATTCTTTTAAATGGTTTTGGGTCTGGGGATTTTGTGGTATTAGAATGCATGTCTAAGCATGCACAAAGCTTTGCACTTAATCCCCAGCACTACAAGAACTTGTGTGTGTGTGTGTGTGTGTGTGTGTGTGTGTGTGTGTGTTGGGGGGGTGTCATCTTAGAGCCTGCCTGGAAGCATTTTATAAGTTATGTCATCATTCTAAATAATTATACTATGAGTGATGGCTATTTGAGAACACATGGCTCAACCTTACCAATCCTTTATAATGCAAACATATGTTTAATGTCTTTTCATTTGTGCTTAGTAGAAGGGCCTCAAATGTTACATTTTACAAATATATGCATATTTGTGATACAAATTCCATGTCTTTTGGAAATAATGTTGTTGAGGGATATTCAGCAAACATTCAATATAAAGCTGAATTTAAATTTAGATAAACAAGTACAGGGGAAGTATAATTATTCCCAAGCATAACTAAAAATGAACACAGATAACATAAAGTAAATAAAGTATGACAAGAATATATTTGATTTCTAAAAATTTATATTCTTTTAAAAATATTCTATTTTATTTATTTATTTGAGGAAGAAAAAAATAGGCAGCGAGAGAGAGAGAGAGAGAGCATGAGCGTGCCAGGAGCCATTACAAAGGACCTCCAGATGCATGCAACACTTAGTGCACCTGGCTTATGTGGGTACTGGGGAATCAAACCTGTGTCCCTTAGCTTTGCAGGCAAGAGCCTTAACTGCTAAGCAATCTCTCCAGCCGAAGACTTACATTCTTAATCTAGGTTAATGTTGGTCACCTTTTGATCTATAAACCCAATCTTCAAATAAAGCCTACAAATTTTAATATGTACATTTGTAAAAAGAGAAATTCAATGGCTTAAGAACCCTTGCTTGCCCCCACCCTATAGTTGGACAAGTGACATCTCATGACAAATCCCCAAAGAACAACTTGAACTCTATGAAAAATCACTTAAGAATCTTACAGGTGCACTAATGTTTGTGTGTCATGATGTCATTTTTTCCTTATAATACAAGAGTGTACTATTGGGGTCAATATTTTGGGTATTGCCATCTAAAATTAATCTATAAAATGAATCTCATTTATTCCCCTAGAAACATCAGGAATAGAACTAATAAGCCTGAAAGTGAATGAGCCTCTGCAAAAACAAATACAGATTTCTAGCAAGAAAATAATAGAAGAAAATAAGTTAGAATATCCTCAAAGCAAGTGTTAAAACTTTAAATTTGTTCACTGTAGTGTCACCTACCAGTAATCTCAGCTATTTTGGAGGCTAGAGCAGGACACTTGTAGGTTATAGGTTAGCCTGGGTGATTGAGTGATACTCTATCTCTATAGATAAGTAAATAAACAAACAAAGGTCATAATGTGGCAGAACACCTGCCTAATGTATATGAGGCCCTGGTTCAATCCCCAGTCCAACTTTAAATTTATGAAGATAGTTTCATAGAATGACCTCAACTTGCATTTGGAAGAATAGCAAAAATGAAGAATATGACAAATGACCTGAACACTTCTTAATATTTATTGACTATATTTACTATTCATCTCTTTCATACACTTTCACCTTAAAAGAGAATCCCATTACTGCCAAATACAGATTTTTACCCTTAGAGCTCTGTCTATTTGGAAAAATGAGAGCTCAGAATGTTATGCAAGTGGCAGATTTACAATGGAAATCCTTCTGCATATTGGCATGTATTTTGTCTCAGCAGTGAGAAAATAACTGGTACACCTTCTGATGACAAATTGTGTATAGGACGAAGCAGGTTTCCATTGTCACAGAAATAGAATAGCTATTAAGCATGAGATAGGTGGAAGCAGTATGTTTTATTCAACTAAATAGATTTTTCATTATCAACCTGTCAGTTTCTTAGGTGAAGAATAAGAAGTCAATGTGAGTAGAACATTGACCTAATAATACATGATTTTATGAAAATTGGTACACTCTTTAAAAGGAAAGAAACTCAATTTCTAAATATCTCGTTCTCATACTGTGAGGATAGAATTTAGTGGGCTTTTTGTAGGCTTGTTCAACTACCATCACTACACTGCATATTTATTTGCCATTATTATTTGATGATGATAGATGGGCAGAAAATTCCGTGTCAGACTGTCCTAACTGGCAGCAATGTTAAGTAAGAGTTATAAGAATGAGTTTGTGTCTCAGATACTCAGAGTAGAATATCAACAAATCCTGATCTTAATTTTGAGTTTAAAAATTACTATCATCAGAAGAAACATATACCTATCTCTCCAGCAGAATAAAACCAAAGTGGCTGATGGTTTTCTGAATAAATTTTTTTCAAAGGGAGGGGCTAGAAGCATTATGTGAGTGATAGGGTAGACCTATCCAGAGGATTGGATCCATGATGATCTCGTCAAATTCTGGCTGCAAAAGATGTGGGATCCCTGCCCGGGGGCACAGTTCCACAAATGTTCCATGTAAGTATGGAACTTCCATGCACATTCAGCCGATGGAGTAAGAAATATGGCCAAAAAATTAAAAACTGATCTTTGCATAAGTCCTGGGGGGTCTGACATTGCTATTAGAGCCATTGGATGTTTGCCTGAATAAGCCATTCAAGGATTGAATAAGAACCATATGGTCTGAATGGATGTGCTCAGGGACAGTAGCATGAACCAAAGGATGAAATTTGAGCCCAGACAGTGCACTGGTACTGTGTGTGCATGGGTCAGCATCCTACAAATCAATCAATAGAACTCTCAGCTAGAGAAGTTTATGTGTATACAGAATCAGCAATAACACTTTGGATAGGAATCAGAAGGATAGTACACTTGATGAAATAGTAAATAAGGATTTAGATTATAAAAACTTCACTAGTGGTGTTGGCATTGTTATGGGACAGGATATTAAGGATAATCAAAACCCAATCCTTGTAATCCCTGCTGGAGACCATAAAGAAGGTTTCAAATCATCAGTTTATTGCCAAAATATTGATTTAATGATTCTACAAGACCCTATTAGAGACATAAACCAGCATTTAGGCTTACACATAAGTGACATTGATTCCTAATATCTTCGCATGGAAAGATAGGGCTGTATTAGGACAGGATTATTGTATGCCCTTCCAAGCATTGGATATACAGCAGGGCATTTGCAACACTGAATCTTAGTTCACTAAGGGTAGAATATAATGTGTTTTGACTGGACTTCAAACTATAAACAAAGGAAGTTATAAAAAGATCTAGTTCTTATAATTGCTCTAGCAATTTATATAGTATGGATAACAGGTTCTGGTTAAAATTTAGGCTGAAATGTAGCCTTAGCATTCTCATACCTACACAGTGGAAAGATAAAATTCTTAATCATGTTGTGCTCCATCCAACCCTTAGCTCTTCTGACTTGGAGACTGTTCTCTATTAAATGACCAATATCACTTCCTTTAAAGTCTTGGGTTTTCTCTCATTGTGGATACTTTCTGGACTCTGTTCTGATTGATTGATATACCATAATCACATCCCAAAATGGTTTCAGTTAACTCCACAATGCACGACCCATATGCCTCAACAAGGAGGGGCCATGGGGAGGGGGTAGGTCACAGATGAGCCTAATAATAGTACCAAACTGACTGTATTTGCTGAATACAAAACTAATTAATAAAAAAAAACACAAAAAATAAATAAAAAATATTAAAAATATTTTAAGCACTGGGGGCTAGGGTGATAGCTCAGTGGTTGTTGGCAAAGCCTGCCAGCCTGGGTTCAATTTTCCAGTAGCCATGTAATGCCAAATGCACAAAGTGACACTTGTATCTAGAGTTTATTTGCAGTAGCAAGAGTACCTGGCTCACCCATACAGTCTCTCTCTCTCTCAAATAAAAAAATTATTTTTTTTTAAATTGCTAGCTGTGGTGCTCACATCTATAATTTCACCACGTGGGAGTCTGAGATTGGATTGCCATGTGTTTCAAGCTAGCTTGAGCTACAGAACGAGTTCCAGGTCAGCCTGGGTTACTTAGTAAAAATAATCATATATAGGGCTGGAGAGATGGCTAAGTGGTTAAGGCACTTTCCTGCAAAGCCTAATGATCCAGGTTCAATTCCCCAGGACCCACACAAAGCCAGATACACAGGTGACAGAAGCATCTGGAGTTCCTTTGCATCAGCTAGAGGCCCTGGCACACCCATTCTCTCTTTCTATTTATCCCTCTTTTCTCTATCTCAAATAAATAAATAAATGTCATATATATTTTAAAAACTTTGAGTAGATATTGTGTATACTCATCTTGAAATTTTCTTTTGTGGTATTCTGACATTATCAAAATTAGATTGCTTGATTTGATTTACAGTTTAGTTTTCTTAAAGACAATCTCTTGAAGTAGATAATGAAATTTATTAATCCAATAGCAAGTGTTCTTATTTAGTCATGAATATTGGCTTTTGTGTGTATGGTGGTGTGTGCACATCCATATGTGCAAGTCTTTTTGTGTGTGTGTGCTCATGGAGGCTGGAGGTCAACATTCACCTTTCCCAATCACTCTCCACCTTATTTTTGTGAGACAGGATATCTCACTGAATTTGGAGCTCACTGATCCAGATAGACTATCTAGCCAGCTGGGATTACAGGGACAAGCCATAGTGCTTGGCTTTTACATAACTGCTGGGGATCCAAACTGAGGCACTCAGCTTATGCAGCCAGCACTTGAGTAGCGCTATGAAAAGGGATATTTTTTTTTGTTAGAGAAAGAGAAAGTATTGGCGCACCAGGGCCTCAGCCATTGAAATTGAACTCCGTATGCTTGCGCCACCTAGTGGGCATGTGTAACCTTGCACTTGCCTCACATTTGTACATCAGGCTTACCTGGGATCTGGAGAGTCAAACATGGGCCCTTAGGCTTTGCAGGCAAGTGCCTTAAACTGCTAAGCCATCTCTCTAGCCCCCCCCCTTTTTTTTTAAAAAAAAGAGAAACTTAAAGCTTCAGTCAAATATGTTATCTTTCTAGGTAATACAAAAGCATATTTATTTAATTTAGAAGGAGTGGGAAATCAAGCATGTGAGTTTTCTCTGGAATTGTAGTTTGGTTTCTCTCACCATTGTAAATCTTGTTAGATGCACCAGAGTTAGTAGAAGGCCAAATTCAGTCAATTCATCTAGATAATTTAGACTGAAGTAACAAGACTATTAGTGAGAAAATTCCCTCAAATTACAAGATTGGGTAAAACCCTTGAAAAGGAATGGTTAAAAACCGAGTTACAGCTGTATTTTTAAATTTCAGCTAAGAGTGATATGATATTCTGTGCCTCTGGAAAAAGAGCTTTTATAGTTCTGACAATTTCATGTAAAAGAAAGAATAAAAATAGATAATAGGACACTCAAAAGTCTCACCTTTACATATGTTTTGATTTGTATACTTTGGTATAATTTAATTATTCTACTCATGATTTTCACAAATTAAACCTCCAAATATATTGGTTAGTTCAAACATCATTAAATCTATGTAAAGTCTCATATGAGTTTCTTAAACCCATTTATTAAGTTAAATAACTTTCTTCTCTTATCATCACATCCTACATTAATATATTTACTAACAATATAGTGAAGCAGCAAGGATTCCAAAATAAGTACAAACAAGGGGAAAAAAAAAAACCAAACAGAATAGTTCTGCCAGAGATTGAAACTAAATAAGTTGTTTGATAGATTTTTAACTTCTTTAAAAATATGTCTGCACTGTACTGATTTGTAAAGTAGTCCTAATCAAAACCATATTGGAGTCGAGTACTAAAATTAGTTTCTATTTCATAGTTAGGGAAACAAAGGAAAAGATATCAAATGACTGGCTTTAGAGCCTAAAATATTGCTAGAATGAGAACTGAGAGTTGTAATATAAAGTTTCCTACACAGAGTGAAATTGGTAACTTTTAAACTAGTTAACTAAGTTATGGACTAGTTATCAGATTGGGAATGCCTTGTCAACTGCCTGATAGCTGATAATTTTACTATTATTCTGAATGACATCCGTTAATCTTTTTTCTTTTTTTGAGCAAGCCCAACCGACTGGCTTTTTTTTTTTTTTTTTAATGTGAGAAAGTGAGAGTGTAAGAGAGAGAAACAGACAGGTGCACCAGGGCCTCCACCTACTGCAGCTGAACTGCAGACACACATCCCCTTGTGTGCACGTGCAACCTTGAGCACTTGTGTCACTGTGCATCTGGCTTACGTGGGACCTGGAGGATCAAACATGAGTCCTTAGGCTTCAAAGGCAAGCACCTTAACCACTAAGCCATCTCTTGAGCCCCACTAATCTTTTTACTAACTTTTAAATAAAATTGCTTATTATATTATAACTCCATGGATTATATATAAAGAAAACATGAATTTAACCATTAAAACTTCTAGCCATTTGTTTGTGAAATATAATGAGTGTGTACTAATTATAAGAAAGTCAAGCATGATAGACATGCTATTAATTCTAGTACTTGGAAGGTGTAGGCAAGAGGATCAGGAGTTCAAGACCAGACTCATCTACATAACAAGTTCAGTGCCAGCCTGGGATATGTGAAACTCTGTCTCCAAAGACTAAAAAATTAAAATTAAAATTAAAAATTAAAAAAAAGTCAATGATAAGAACTGAAGACCAGAAGAGGGTACTATTTGTGGGGAGGAAGGGAACCCACAAGATAGGGAGAAGGAGACAAGGGAGGGTGGGCAGGGGTAATTAAGAACAAAATATATTAATACACATCAAAATGCTTCAGTGAAATTTAATTCTTTGTATTTTTTTTTAAAACCTTGTGTGTGTGCTGTGTAGGCTGAGCGTCTGTTCTCCCACTCAGCTCAAAAGTACGGTTTAAAAGAAAAACAGGAGAATTTATATAACTTTCTTTCTCACTGTCCCACTTTCTGTGAGTACATATAGCAATGTGATTAAATCTGGAATTTACATATTTCATTATTCTTGTGCCCCATGGGATTCCCTTTATCACTTGAAAATGAAAAAAGTAAAACGTTTCTATAAAAATAGGTATGCTCAAGCAGGTCTGAAATGACAAGGAAACAATATGAATTTCTTAACTCTCTAACCAAAACATGACACAGAATTTTATAATTTATCTTGTAATTAAATAAACTGTTGTTGCATGCCTACTTGATGCCAGCCACTATACTAGGAACTAATCATTTCTGATAAAATACCTTCTAATGGGAGTGTTTTTACCTGCTCTGCCATGTTGTTATGACATACTTAATTTGTGGCTAATTATTTTGAAGAACTGCATTTTTTTTTTCTTTTAGTTAATTAAACTTTGGTCGAATGTAAATCTCCAGACTATTAACATTCTAAGGAGGGGAAACAAATAAGCAAAAAAGTTATTTGGGTCAGGAGAGATGACTTAGCAGTTAAGTACTTGTCTATAAAGCCTAAGCACCCCAGTTCGAGGCTCGATTCCCCAGGATCCACGTAAGCCAGATGCATAAGGTGGTGCATGCGTCTGGAGTTCATTTGCCTGGAGGCCCTGGGGTGCCCATCCCCCCCTTTCTCTCTCTCTCTCTCTCTCTCTCTCTCTCTCTCTCTCTCTCTCTGCCTCTTTCTCTGTTTGCCGCCTGAAAAAAATAAAATAAAATAAATCTTTAAAACAAAGTTATTTGAAAGATAGTTCAACATAGTGGTAAATGGTTAAAAAAAAAAACCTGAAAAAGAGGAAATAATTAATATTCCCTATTGGAAAATGTGGGTTGGGGCCGGAAGGTTTGGTAAGATGTTACTTCAAACCATAGGTAATCCAGAAAAAACTTCTCTGTTTGAAATGGCACTTTGCAACTTAACCTAAGAACAGGTGATGAGAAGACGGCAATATAAAGATTTGGAAGTTTGGTGTGATCTCAGCATTTGGGAGGCTGAGGCAGGAGGGTCACAGCTTCATGTCAGCTTGGGCTGTGTGGTAAGAACTTGTCTTAGCACCCTCCTCCACCACCAATAAAAGCAAAAAGGATTGCATTGTAGCTCAGTAATGAGAACCTAGCATATGGTGAGAACTATATGGTGAGAAGCTGTCTCAGCACCCTCCACCACCACCAATAAAAGTAAAAAGGATGGAGTGTAGCTCAGTGATGAGAACCTAGCATATGGTGAGAACTTGTCTCAGCACCCTCGTCCACCTCCAGTAAAAGTAAAAAGGATGGAGTGTAGCTCAGTGATGAGAACCTAGCATGTGTGAGTTTCTCTCTTGATCTGCCACAGTGCAGGGTGGATAAGTAAGAGACTTGCTAATAGGCCTAGCAAATTGGTCAAGAAGGGAACAAGCTTTGTGTATTAAGAAAAAGGATAACATATCTTCCTTATTAAATGCTAGGGGAAAAATGAGGCAGAAAAAGGACTCACGGAATACCGTTAATCAGTTAAGGGAAACAGGAAACCACTGAGATCTTTTAAGGAAAAAAAAGTGACATAATGTGAAAATATGTCTCCAAAAGATATCTTTGAATGCCAGTTCTTGGTCTAGGGACAGTGATGAAGGTAAAAAGTGAAAGAATTCCAGACATATCTTGAAAATAAAAACCAACAAATTTGAAGATAGAATTAGTATAATGAACAGATTAATTTCTAAGTGTCACACATCATAGTCGCTTTATGTTTTAATATTATCTAACATTGTTGATACTTCTTTGATTCAATAACTATGTTCACTATTGGTATACATATAAACAAATGACTTTTATGACATCTATTTGGGTATAGTTAAATTTTGATAATTCAGAAAAATGCATCCAACAAAAGCCTACAAATGCTTGGATTTAAAAAAAAAAAAAAGACTTTTAGCTGGGTGTGGTGGCACATGCCTTTAATCCCAGCACTTGGGAGGCAGAGAAAGGAGGATCACCATGAGACTGAGCCGCCCTAAGACTAGATAGTGAATTCCAGGTCAGCCTGGGCTACAGTGAGACCCTACCTTGAAAAATCAAAAAAAAAAAAAAAAAAGACTTTTATTTTGCCATACACTGCAAATAAGATTTATCATGCTAGAGTTATGAGCTGGTTATGTGATGTCTGTATCCTGATAAATTATTTCTGGCATTCTCATTATATGCAGTATGTGTGGTTTACTGCACAGAATAAAGCTAAGCAGAATTCTAGTACACATGTTCTTGCAGGGGCCTTACACATGGCTAGTCAGTATATAAGGGTTTTTTTGTACCCAGTCCCTAGTGTCTTGGCATTACTTTTATTATGTCTGCAGTGCTCGTGTAGATGAAATACCACAAAACATTCTTTTACTATTGTAGCCTCAACCGGGTTTTTTTTTTTTTTTTTTTTTTTTTTTTTTAAGAAAGAGCAATTGCCATCATAAAAATTCCTTACTGGGGAACTTTCCATATTGCGTTATCATACCAGGATTCTAATAATAGTGGAATATAAGGATTTTTTTAATAAATCACTAAAATATCTAAAAATGATTTTGAGGTTTGTAGCTAACTCTAATGAGAAACACTGAATGTCTGGAGAAGGCGAAACAAAAAACAATAACAACAACAACAGCAGACAAAGTGAGGTATTTTTTAAGACTCCTAGTACATGTTGGACATTTGCAGATCATGACCTGGCTAAAGATAGTTTGCAGATCACATGCACCTTCATCATTGCCTAAACACAGTCTAAAAATTATCTATTTTTGAGAATGTTATTGCTTAAACTTAGTCATTACCTGACCCTTATGTATCTGTGCTGATAGTTCTATCTACCCAAAAGCTAATTTTATGTTTTCTGTGAAATCTTGCAGTGGTGCTATCAGGGAGATTGTGTTCCTTTTGGCACTTGGCCCCAGAGCATAGATGGGGGCTGGGGTCCCTGGTCACTATGGGGCGAGTGCAGCCGGACCTGCGGGGGAGGCGTCTCCTCATCCCTAAGACACTGTGACAGTCCAGCGTAAGTAGCTAAAGTAAGCCAGAGCCAACAAAAAGACACAGTTGGAAATGATTCAAAGCTGTGGTTTCACATGTTATCTGTAAAAAAATGTTTCTCTAGTGAGCCAAATGCTTGTCTTCAGAATAAGCAATAGGCCCAGAACAGTTGAAGAGCTTCGTTAGACAGACTTTCTTTCTTCCCCCTACATTGTGTATTAAAATAAAAAAATTTAAAAATAGAAAAGCATTGTCTATATGTCCTAGATAGACCAGACTTGTAATCTAATAATAATCAGATAGATTTCCTCCTCTGAAAACTACTTAATTATGGATGAGTCCAGATCTGTTTTTTTGCTACATTACCATTATTCCCAGAAAAACTAAGGTCTTTTCACATGTCACATAAAATTATTACTGCTACATTAGTATTAAAAGGACCAATGAGAGCACTTCAAGGGTTGAAATGCCTTGATTCACATCACAAATCACAATGAAAGAATACTGCCCATGTGTTAAAATAGTTTCCATTCACACGCCTCATTAATCATCTTCCGGAGCTGCCACCACTTTTCTGCCCTGGACTGTTTTTCATGCAGGTCAGAGTACACCTCTGTTGCACTTCTCTTTTTTGCAGCCAGAGTCCCTGGGGTAAGGCCAGCTCCATTTGTGCTATTTGCGAGCTCCGTCGCAGCTCCCTCACACTGGTTCTGAGCACAGGTGGACTGTTCCTTCAGTTGTGCCTTTCCTGTTCTGGACACTCAGCGCTTCAGAGCTGTTGCATGCCAAGTATCCATTTTTGTCTAGACCTGAAGATGAGGACCATCTTTCTGGACTATGTTATGGTTTAACACTTCTACTTTTCCCACTCTAGGATAAAAGATCATCTATATTCATGCTGTATTCTCATTTTAACACAGAACTCTTTGTATAGTTTTCTTTCTCTAAGTGTCTCATTTCTGATCTTTTAAAAACATTCTCATACTTTCTATCAGTCATTTCCCGCCTACTAAATAGAGCTTCCTATTTACCAGTGCATAAGTTAGTCATTCCTTCCACCATCACCATATCCTTGTTTTGGTGGGCCAACCCATTTCTTTCAAGCTAGTCCAGACTGAACATTTCCTTTCCTTTATTAGAGTCAGCACCCACTGACTTTTCAAAATATAATCCAAAATGTAGCTTCAATTATCCCAATGATGCCATTTGAACTTGATTCTTTTTAAGCAAGTACAAGACGGAACCCAATTCAACTATAGGCTGCAATAAATTAATGACCCCAAGCATGAAACCCCATGATAAATAAAATATGCCCAGATATAAAAGAAGATCACCTGGACCTCTTTTTAAGAGGAAATTTTTTCCATTTAATAATAACATGGCCAAATAATAGCATATGCACTTCCCTAATCAGAAATACTTTAAAATTAACTTGTGTAAGTCAAATATGTGCCATCACCCCTTTTTGTACAAATTTGGATATGATCTATATCTAATGCAAAGCCATTTGAATTTAACGTTTGTATAATATTTGAAATAAGATTAATATTCATTTTTCTATTATTTATTTTGAACTAAATCTTTTTCTAGAAAGTTACTTAGTGTTCTGTTCTGTTTCCCATCAAAAGGAAAAGAGAAAGGGGTTAGTTGGATATGAGGTGAATGTCTTTGCATGATAAATAAGTGATTATTTTAAGCTCATTGTATTGGAGTGAATACTGTGAACATTGTATTATGATAGTTAAAGTATATTGATTTAATTTTTCTTAAGAATGTAAAACAGAACAAATCTTGTAAATTAGTCATAGACATTATCTGCATTTTCATGTTGAACAATCAAGATCATTACTCACAGCTGCCATCATAATTTCTTTAATAATTAATGAAGCCATATTTTACATTCTTCAGAAATTTTAATATGTTTTCATCAATGGAATATATGTACTCTTTGTGTAGATAGACATATTACATTCACATGTTAAACAAAATGTTTTTTCAGACCTTCAGGAGGTGGAAAATACTGCCTTGGGGAAAGGAAACGATATCGCTCCTGTAACACAGATGTAAGTAAAACCAAAATCTACTGTGAAAAGTTAGCTTACTTCCCCCTATAGTAGTGAAAACTTTAACTTGTAAGCTATTTTATCAGAAATTCATGTGTGTGAGGACCACATGAATTTCCTAAGAATTTCTAAAACTCCTCTAAAAATTAAGCTTCCTTCATCAATTCTATCAATAAGGGTTGAGCAGAAGCTCCAGCCTAGGAGCAAATGCCTTCTCCCCAACAGGTTCTAAGAGAGCCACACGCCCCGAATTGCTCAGCCTAACAGCTTGTCGGCCCAAAGGATCACTCTAAGCTCCTGTTCTCATTTTCACATCATCTCTCAGCCCCCGGCGTCCAACCTTATGAGACTGTGTGTACTGTCTTCTGTTCTCTGCCATGCCAGCGAGTAAAAGTCTATGCCCTTGAGAATTTGTGATCCATTGCCAGCAAAATCTCTTGTACTCTTGACTTCTATGAATCTTCCTTCTCTTTCCCTCCTTTGTGTATGAAAACTGGTTCTCCTTGAATCTACTGTTCCCTTAATAGTTCACAAACTGGGGGCTTCTGTTTTGTTCCTTTCATCTTTGATGACTAGGCCTAGATGTGGACTGAATATCTTTACATCTCATTATCCTTGTACCTCATTCTCCCTCCTATCTAAGCACCATGTTTATATGAAACTTTCATTTCATAATATCATATTATTAACCTACTATGCTTCATTCATATTCTCAGTTCTGCTTCTGTCTTAATTCATTGTGATTCCATAAATTGTTCCAACATGCTCTCTTCTACTTTTTTCTATAAGCATACAAATATGTTCCTATCAAAAAACAAAAGCTGGGCTGGAGAGATGGCTTAGAGGTTAAGGTGCAAGCCTGTGAAGCCTAAGGACCCCAATTTGATTGTCCAGGTCTCATGTAAGCCAGATGCACATACTGGCACATACATGCATCTTTTGCAGTGGCTAGAAGCCCTAGCGTCCCCATTCTCACTGACTCTCTATCTCTCTCTCCCTGGCTGTGTCTTAAATAAATAAATAAATAAATAAATAAATAAATAAATAAATAAATAAATAAATGTCTTAAAAGATGAGAAGAAACCCAAAGCCCATTGCCTATTGTTTCCCCTCTTTTCTGCTTGCATTTTGAAAAAAAAAAAAGCTTGTCTGTATATACTGAACAGAATTCCTGTTTTCTGATTTTTTCTAACATTGCTTTTGTCATGCCTGTGCCTTTATCATAATGTTGAAATACTTCTGTCATGCCACAGATAATTTCTATATTGCTAAACCCAATAGTGGGTATGTAGTCTTCATCTTCCTTGTCTTTATGACATTTTGGTTGTTCTACGGTATTATTTAATCCTCATTCCCCACGACTGGTGCCTGTACTTTTCTTTGATACGTGTGTGTGTGTGTGTGTGTGTGTGTGTGTGTGTGTGTGCACGTGTGTGTGTAGGACAGAAGACAATCTCAGGTGTCATCCTCAGGAATGTTGTCCATCTCCTTGGGCAGGGTCTTTCATTGGCATGGAGCTTACCAATTAGGCTAGGCTGGCTGGCCAGTGAGCCGCAGAGGTATTCCTGCTCCTTCCTCCTTAGCACAAGGATTACAGGCACACACCACTACTACACCTGGCATTTCTCCCAGGGTACTGAAGACCAAACTTACAGCTTCATGCTTGGGAAGCAAGAACTTTACTGGCCCATCTCCCCAACCCTCCTCTAGAGGCTCCTTGGTGTTATAGTACCTAGGCTTTAGTCCTTGGCTGCTTTCCTCTGCTTACTAATGCTTATTTCCTTGGTGAGTTTATTAGTTTGAGTACTTTTGATACTATTGTATTATACCCCATTTGACCCTAATATCTTTCAACCCAGACTTGGTCTATGGTCCAGATACACATCTTACTACTTGATTGGACTTTAAATAGACATGTAATGTCTAATGGGTACTACAGAGTGGTTCTATAAGCCTGTTCCTCTAACCTCATATGTCACCTCCTACTGAATTAAGCCAAAATTCTTTCTTTAGTCCTTTCTGTCTCATTATGGATATCCATCCAATCTCTCAGGAAATTGTGCTAGATTTTGCCTAAAAAATTTGGCAAATATCTGACTACTTTTTGCTACCTCTCCTGCTTCTACTCTGGTCTGATATTTATTTATTTTATTTACTTATTTAAAGTGCTAGAGATCAAATCTAGGGCCTTTCATATGCTAAACAAGTATCCTACAACTGAAGTTGCAACTTCAGATCTCAAAACAGGTGGCAGAGTCAGTCCTATTTGTTATTCTTGAATGCCCTTTGCTCCCTTTTATTTACATCTAATGCTCTTACAAATGCTTGCAAGGTATATGCAATCCAGTCTTCATTGCTTCTTTGAAGTAATCTATTATCAACTTCCTCCATATTCACTCTACATGGACCTCCTTCCTTAAACATGCCAATTCATGCTGCCTAGGGTGTTTGGATTGCCCCACCACCTTACCTTGTACAGTCATGGCTAAGTATGTGCCTTCATTTTTACTTAGCTATCACCTCAATTGGGCCTATCCTGAGAACTATCATAAAATTTCAATCCTCTCTATTTCTGTCCTAATTTCCTTTGCCTTCTAATATACTTGAGTTTATCATACTTTATTCTATTAAACTTGGATCTTACTATATTTACATGTAGCAATAATTAAACTGATCTTTTTAAGTTGTTGGCACTACTCATTTACTCAGATTGAATCCCTAACTCTATATTAGTTTGTTGTAAGATGACAGACATTTTCTGCTCTTGAGGATCTTGTAAATTTCTGAGAGAAATCACTTAAATACAGGAAAATCCTAATGAAGAATAACCAGTGATATGTTGTGTGATTGTGTCATACTATAAATAGTATGTAGCACACTGAACTGTCAAGTGAGCTAACTAGAGACTTAGAGATTCCTCCCCATGAGTAGTTAGAGATCTGAAAGGCAAATGGGAGCCAACCAGGAAAGAAAAGAGCAAAAAGCAGAACATCCTAGATTGAAGCAAAATTAAGTGCAAGGATGGCATGTGGAAAAAGTATGACCTTTTCTTGAGGCATTAAGAAACCTGTGAAAGATGATTTGGATGAGAATGAGTTGGAGAAAGACAAGAGTACCACAGAACAATACACAAGTCGGGAAGAATTTAATGACTACAGCACTGTGCCATAGGCTGTAGGGTAGATGAAATAGGAGTCTAAAGGGGTCTATTTGGGAGAAAATTAAGGGCCTGACTTCAAAAAATCATTAAGGCCAAGAAACTGGCATTCTAGGAAACATGGTGTAAGGCAGATGGAATTTGAGGAGATCAGAAGGGAATGCATTTAAATATAAAATATGACAAGTAGGCACATTCTCAGTGATGAGAGATCTGCAGGATGGGCATGGAAATAATGGCTAAACTCTCGAGTGGAGGTGAGGGGAGTTCAAAGAGCTTCAGCTAGTGCAGAATGGGGGGGCAGGGCTTCCGTATAGATACTGAAGACACTCTGATTGGCACTTGTTATGCACAGTGAGACTATGAACTACTTTCCTACTCCTCAAGGTCCTTAAGGAAAATAGCCCTTGTTTGTTAAGCTTGATAGTGATTTAGGTTAATGTCACAAATGTAAAATAATAGACACTTTATACACGGATGGAAATGAAGACCTATTGTGTTATCAGACTGTTAGGTAGAAATGAGAAACTCAGACCCCTATCTCAGTTCCCAACTGTTGACATCATCATGGAATATTATGAATGGACATACAATTATATAGGCATTATACAGCATGAATAATTCCTGACAGATAACCAAAAATGAAAAAAAAACTGACAAGGCATTTTAAGCTTGTTGTATGTCATTCATGAGCTGTAGCAGGAACTCAAATTGTAGAGCTTAGTATTGGTGTGTGGACATTTCTTCTTTCAAAAAAAATTAATTACTTGGGAGAGAGTAGATGCCAGGGACTCTTGCCACTGCAAACAAATTCCAGACACATATACCACTTCGTGCTTTTAAATTTTTATTTATTTATTTATTTATTTATTTATTTATTTATTTATTTATTTATTTATTTGAGAGCGACAGACAGAGAGAGAAAGACAGATAGAGGGAGAGAGAGAGAATGGGCGCACCAGGGCTTCCAGCCTCTGCAAACGAACTCCAGATGCGTGCGCCCCCTTGTGCATCTGGCTAACGTGGGACCTGGGGAACTGAGCCTCAAACCGGGGTCCTTAGGCTTCATAGGCAAGCGCTTAACCGCTAAGTCATCTCTCCAGCCCCACTTCGTGCTTTTAGCATGGGTTCTGGGGAATTGAACCCAGGATGGAAGGCTTTGGAAACAAGCACCTTTAAGCACTGAGAAATCTCTATGACCAAGTTACAATGGCTATTTTTATATTTTCTTTCAGTTTTCAGTGAGCTACAAGGGAAAGTGAATCATGATTGTCTGAATAATTAATGATGCTGACTTCATCAATATTGTCTCTACCAGTTCAGATCTTGAAATAATTTATCTATTACACTAAAATTTATTTTCCATTTATCCAAGTTAATCAAGTTGTATGAGCATAATTTGTGTGAAATAGGTCCATCTTTAATATAATTAAATATATGAACATTTAAATTTTCTAGACTATGTAATCTAGACTAGAAGTCTCCAATAGAATTTTCTTCAATGATGAAACTCACCTGATCCAGAATGATCACCCAGCCCAATTAGCTACTGAGCATGTGGAATATGACTAGAATAACTGAAAAATAGAATTTTAAATTTTATTAATTAAAATTTCAATATTCATCGTTAGTGACAACCATTTTAGTCAATATAGAATAAAATAATCTCATGCAGTAGGAAAAAATCATAAAAATTATAAATGTTGATATATAAAATTCTCAAAGAAAATTAACCTTAATTCATTTCTAAACTACAGTTGGGTCTCTACATCTACCGACTCCACACTGGCATATTTAACTAAACACTTTTTGAAACATGTCTATACTCAATAAATGGAATTATTATACATCAACTATTGAATTAGTGTCAAGCATTACAAGCAATCTAGAAATTATTTAAACTATATGGGAGATGTGTGTAGATCATACCCAAATACTATACCACTTTATATTCAAATCAACAGATAGTGCTATATGTAGTGGGGAGGAACCCCAAAAATCGAAGTGCAACATTGAGCACCTGAAGCATTTTGCCCTGCCAGTAGTAACAGGAAAGAGCTTAAAATTCTTTCTTGGGTAGGAGGAAAGTTGTTACAGATAGCTTCTTCTGCTCTCTAAGTGAATTGCTTTTATATTCTGTCTCATTAAAAAAAAAAATTATTCTTTTGAGGAAAGCCCAACAGACTGGCCCTTTTTTTTTAATGAGAGAGAGTGGTAGAGAGAGAGAGGAGAGAGAATTGGTGTGCTAGGGCCTCTAGCCATTGTAATCAATCTTCAGACACGTGTGCTACTTTGTGTGCATGTACGACCTGTGCTGTGTCACCTTGCGTATTTGGCTTACATGGGACCTGGGGAGTGGAAATCAGGAAATAAAAGATATCCAGAGGCTGGAGAAATGGCTTAGCAGTTAAGGTGCTTTCCTGTAAAGCACTCGGGAGGCAGAGGTAGGAGGATTGCTGTGAGTTTGAGGTGGCCCTGAGACTACATAGGGAATTCCAGGTCAGCCTAGGCTAGAGTGAGACCCTACCTTGAAAAACAAACAAACAAACAAACAAAAATTTAAAAATAAATCTAGAAAAACAATGGTCAGTACAGAGCTTTGGTATAACATGTTTCATTATAACTTTGTTTCTGCAGCACATTAGTTTCTAATTGATGGTATTGTTTTATGCCACCAAATGTTATAGCCTGTGAATGGTAGAGAAAATTATACTATACCTTTCACCTATATTCTTGTTTTTCCTCAGTTTAACCACATATTCTCAGCTCCAGAAGTTCTTGTGTGTTTCTGCCTTTTGACTCTGTAACTTAATACCCTCAACCCTTCTATCATAACTTATTTCAGCATTTTAAAAAGACAGAAGCCTGTATTTACTTCAGTATTTATTGGTTTGAAAGTTAACAAATATAATCTGCCCCTAAGTTGTCTGCCTGCAACCCATTTTTCCCAGATGCCTATTGTTTTTTTTGTACCGTTTTGTGGAATGAAATGTGTCATATTAGAACAAAAACTCCTATATTTTATAAATCTATCCAGAGAGCTTCTGATATATATGGGCTGTATTTTGGGAAAGGGAATCTATCAATAAACCATGAAGGTGAGTTGAGTAGAGGAAAGATTAAGCCATATGTGCAAGAGTTCAGTGTTCTCCTGTCATCAGAGAATGAATTTTACTATACAGTAATTTGAGGACAAGCATGTGTGTACACTTTAAATTAATATAATCTAAATGTTCATTTTCTTTATAACATACGAAGTCTATTATGTCCGGGCTACTCTAATTTACAGGATTGAAAAGAACATATTTTCCTCTTAATAGACTACCCTCCTTTGTTATAACATGCATATTTATATAACTTTATGTACATCATAATTTATGAGCCTGTAAATAAGATCTGAACTTTCCTATTCAAATTAAGTTGACAGCTAGCATTTATGAAAACACGCATAAGTATTAAATGTAACAAACGCAAAGGATAGATTCAAATAATCCTGGAATAATTTTCATGTCAAAATCCAGAACTAGATAATGCAGGTAGTCAAGCAGCAGGAGAATGAGGGTTCTTTTTCTGTTTTCTTTTCTTTCTTTCTTTTTTTTTAAGACAGAATCTCACACTCTGTATCCCTGGCTGACCTTGAACTCTTGGCATTCTTCCTGCCTTAGCCTTACAAGCACTGGGATTATAAGTGTGAGCCACACCTCCTCCACTACCCTCTATACAGATCAAGCACAGGCTCTGCACATGCTAGGCAAGTGCCCCACTAATGCCCTACTGCGGAGCAGCGAGCTGCATGCCCAGCACAGGCGAGGGTTTTCACTGAATGCCACACTCTGTGCTTTCTAACTTTTGTTCAGAGTTCATCAATAGGGAGTAGAAAAGCTAGAAGACTGGTTGATTCTAATGTATTCTACTTGAATTTTTTAGGAATTACAACCTATTCTATTAAGCCAGTCAATTTCCTATATCATATAATTATTTTTGTCTTTCCATTTCTTTTTAAAATATACTTTAAAATATTTTATTTATTTGGGCTGGAGAGATGGCTTAGTGGTTAAGCGCTTGCTTATGAAGCCTAAGGACCCGGTTTGAGGCTCGGTTCCCCAGGTCCCACGTTAGCCAGATGCACAAGGGGGTACACACGTCTGGAGTTCGTTTGCAGAGGCTGGAAGCCCTGGCGCGCCCATTCTCTCTCTCTCCCTCTATCTGTCTTTCTCTCTGTGTCTGTCACTCTCAAATAAATAAATAAATTAAATTAAATAAAAAATTTTTATTTATTTATTAGAGAGAGAGAAAGAGGCAGATAGAGACAATGGGCATGCCAGGGCCTCTAGACACTGCACATAAACTCCTAAACGTATGCACCACCTTGTGCATCGGGCTGATGTGGGACCTGGGGAATCAAACCTGGATCTTTGGTCTTCACAGGCAAGTGCCTTAACCACCGAGCAGTTTCTCCAGCCTTGATCTTTCCATTTCTGTCATTGACTAGTTGGTACTTTGTCTTCCTGCTTAAGTTTTCATGATTTGCTTGCAAAATAACACTTATTATATTATTACGATTATTAGTTTCTAACAGTGCATTAAATCTTGACTGAAAAATAGAATGACTTAGAAAGTCAAAGGAAATGGGACACAATATAAAGCTGAGGTCGAGTCAGTTCTTTATGTACTACAAGGCCCTTCCCCTTGCTGGCGATGTGTCACCAATGCTGCTGTAAGCTTCTTAGTGAAATGTCTAGTACAAGAGCAAATAATACCAGTTTTAAGACTCATCTGTCTTGCAAACATGACACGAAGAGATAAATCCACAATAGAGCACTTTATGCTTCTGAAGCGTGACATCTCTGTGGGGACCCTGTACAGGTGAATCAGATTGAAATATGCAGTTGATATCCCTGAGGGACCCTCTATGGGTGAGTCAGATTGAAATATACAGTAGTCTTTCTTTTGGTTAAATTAGAAGAAAATTAAAGCTTCAGATCAACATAGGTAAATAGTCTTAAAGATTAGCAACACAAAAACATGACACCTGGTTTCTTTCTAATGTTGATTTAATTCATACCACAGACAAATGAAGGACAGCAAGAGAAAAGTTCCCCAGTAGGAAGGAGACAGTGTTCCCACTAACTGTCTCTCACCCTCTCTCTCATGTGCCAGCTTTAAAGTGAAAAATTGACAAATGTAGAAGAGACAACATATAAAAACAAAAATTTTATGAAGACAAAAATAGAGGTTTAAAAATGTATCATAAAAGGAAGTCCAGCTATAAGGCAGTGCTGCCACTTTAGACAGATATATAACCAGCTTATTTGGATAGTGTCCTATGAAACAGGTTATCTGCATTAAGATGTATTGGGTAGGCCATTTGTTTCTTACTTTGGTGCCACTGGATCATCTTCCAAAAGCTCTAGACAAGACACTTCCTTAATATTCACATAATGGTTCTGAAGCAAGCTAGAATGCTAGTTAATGACAATAGCAATCTACAGGAGAAGCTAGTATATTTTTATCTTGAAAAGACAGGAGGTATTTATTAAAGACATACAGAAGCATAGAAGAATTGAATACAGTTTGTTCTCACCATTCAACCAGGTAATAAAACTGAATTTCACATCATTAGCTAAACTAATAGGCATTGCCTACTTGAATGTAGGCTCGGACAGTAGAATTTTGTGGAAATCACAAAGCTGGAGGGTTCATTGATTCAGGAAACACTTCTCTTCTGTGAACATGCAACATAAGTGGTTGATCTCTGACAGCTTTTTTTATTAATGTAAAAAGATAGGAAATACTATGATTAATCTGGCAAGACCATTATAAGGATTCTTTTTCTTTGTTCAAGTCTCTGAAAATGTTTGCCCAGGAGCTGCTTAGAAGTCAGCTTTGATTATTGCATGAAACCTTTGCATACAAGAATGCTCCTACAGACATTTTTGTTCTCTTGAATGATTTTTATTCCATTCACTTAAGATTCTCATGCAAGATGCTCTCAGAAGGCAGTGGTGTGTATATGATGCCTATTTTAAATAGCAGAATTTAAAGGTTAGTAATGTAAATACCTTACTAGAAAAACTTGATTTTTGGAAAGAGTAGAAGTTGGCTGTGTGGAGGCTATGAACTAAATTTTCTATAAAGTCTAAATAAGAAATGTTGGGAATCATGAAAAAGACTTTCTTACATTTCTAAAATGAAATTTCCTATGCTATTGTTTTTCAAAACCAAAATAATCTTTGTTTTTCTTCTTCTGTGGTATCCGAGACTTACTGTCACAGCAGACCAGAATAGAACTTCTGGTGCAGTGCCTAAACTCCTCTTTCCAGGCCTGGAAAGTCACATTAATCTCCCTTCTTAAACATTTCATTTGCCTTCTTTGCTTTATGCTTCCTATGTGTAATATATATATATATGTACATATATATATACACACACAACACACACACACACACATATATATGGAGTAAAAGTGTTTTTAGGTTGTCTATAATCTGTTCTAAAGTTTAAGTACAAATTGTGTAGTACTTGAGTATATTCTCAGCCATCTTTATAAGCGTATTCTTATTCACTCCTTTTTTTTTAATCCAGCGCTTAAATCTTAAATAGTATTATTGTCTTGGTTGTGTAGACAAGAAAATTATAGCATATATTTGAAGCTAGGATTGTGGTTTAAAGGGGAAAAAAAGCACTCACTTAGGAATTAAATTGCCTTGAGTTTGAATTCAGACTTTCTTACTGTTTTCTGTTTGACCTTGGCAACTCACCTAACCTCACCAAACTTCTGTCAGCTCCTAAATAAATAGGATGTAATTATACCAAACTTGCAGGGTTGTTTGAGAATTAAAAGAAATAGCATATGTGAAACATCTAGTGCTATTCCTAGTACTGAATTGGCACTCAGTCCAGTATAGCTATTATGATATTTATGACTTGTAGGCTATAATATACTTTACTATATAAATAAACTCACTAAATCTTCAAATCACTTTAATAAATCAGAAGAACAATTTTTTTAAATAATGAGGAAGCCAAAGCTCCACAATGGGCCAGTGCCATGGAAGAGATCCACTAAAGAACAGAATTGCTGATTACTAATCAGGTATTATGATAAAAGATAGTGCCCTTAGGAGGTGGTTTTGCAAAGTAAGCTTTCTGAAAGCCTTTGGTCAACTTTAACATTGTCTTCCAGCCTAACTTTACTCTGCAGCGAAGCAGATAGCTTAGAACATTCTGACACTATAGATCTTGCCCCCAGGCAGAGAGGTATAGGGTAAGTGATGACAAGGTACTGAGCAATCTATTAATCCAGCATTCCAACCATCCCTACACTATTTATAGAAAATAAAGATGTCACTTCATTCTCATAAATATATTCAATAGACGTACACTCATGGCAAAAAAATAGCAGCATCAGTTATCCTGCTTAGGTTAATATGAATTTTATGGTGTGTTTTCAGAAACAGAGATTAGCTTTTAAAGTTTTGAATAGAACTTGGTTTATTTTTTTCTGATGCCTGAAAGTGGCAAAGTTAAAGTTTGTTTCTTAAAATTTTTATGGGTTCAGGGAAAAGTTATGCTATTAGTAAATAACATTTTTAAATCCAGACTATACACTGTAGAGGTAATTAAGAATTTTAAGGGTTAGGAATATAATTCAGTACTAGAGAGTTTACCCTAGCATGTGCAAGCATGTGGGTTTCACCACTACAAAAACTGAATTTTCTATAATGTTATATTCTCTTCCATATTTAAGGGAATGTTTTCTCAGTATTTCAAGATCAATAACTTTGTTTTTAATGTCACAGAGCTCTAAAAGCAAATACTGCTCAGAAGTATATACTTTTAGTTATGTGTTTACTTTTTTTTAAAAAAATTATTTATTTATTTATTTGAGAGCGACAGACACAGAGAGAAAGACAGATAGAGGGAGAGAGAGAGAATGGGCGCGCCAGGGCTTCCAGCCTCTGCAAATGAACTCCAGACGCGTGCGCCCCCTTGTGCATCTGGCTAACGTGGGACCTGGGGAACCGAGCCTCGAACCGGGGTCCTTAGGCTTCACAGGCAAGCGCTTATCCACTAAGCTATCTCTCCAGCCCGGTTATGTGTTTACTTTGCAGTTGAATTCAGAAAGATTACATAGCGTTTGGGATCTATACCTAGCTAGAGTGGCAAGACTTTTCTCTTTAAACATTTGAGATAGAAGGAGCATCTCAAACTTTTATAAGCCAATAATTGTCTCTTTATGCTTTCAGCATTCTTCTTTTACTGTCTAAAAACATGTTTACTGTTTGAACCACTTTAGTATTTTATTTCCTGTGATATTAAAAGATAAAGTGTAAATTTTAGTAATTTCAAATCCTTTGACTTTGAAAGTGCTTAGATACAAGGCCATGCATTTTGCCTAGTTCAATCCACACATGAAGTATGATATTTGTCAGCAAACAGCTTTATTTGCAGGGGTTCAAACTACAATTTTTCATGTTGAATGTCATGTTAAATGGTTCCTTGAAGACCTAGAACAATTTATGGCATCTGGACTTCAAACACTGGTATCAGGGGAAAATGTGTTTTAGCGTCTCACGCTAGTTTCTGTGTGTGTTTATAAGGAGATTCCTGCTGGTTTGATCAGAGTAGACTGTGACATGCAAGATTATGTGGAAGCTCTCTAAGAACACTTAACTTTGTTTAAATGACTTTAGTTATGTCTTGGATAGCCAAGATCACAATTCAGTTACTGCAGTCTTACTGTAAAATGGGAAAAATAAATGCCTAAATTACAGTCAAAGAGTAAGGTAGTGGAGCTCAGGGAATTTGAATTTTAGGGACATTGTCCCTTGGTTTTGGTATTTTACAACAATGGTACCATTGATGATTTTATTTTATTTTAGCCATGCCCTTTGGGTTCCCGAGATTTTCGAGAAAAACAGTGTGCAGACTTTGACAATATGCCTTTCCGGGGAAAATATTATAACTGGAAACCCTATACTGGAGGTAACGTATAACCTGGCAGAGCATTCATGCTTGAGAGCTCGACAAATCTAAAAGAGTGTGTAAATACACACAAGTACACACACATTCACGCACATACTAGTTAAAATTAGTGCTTACAAGTCCAAGAAAGGTAGAGCTTGAGTCACTTTATGTCTTATATTTTAGTTTCCCTGTGATAACTATTTAGATATTATTACAAATTATCAGAAATTATATTTTAAAGTCTGTTTTAATAAGGTACAAGTTCCTTAAAAAGATATATAGACATCAAAATCATCTAAATATTTGTAAGCTCTGCTGGAAACTTGGGGTAAATTAGATTATCTTGTAATTATTGAATATTTGTAATTATCCTCTTAAAACAAAATATGCCAATATAAACTCAACTAACTCAAGAGAGAAAAGGAAACCTGAGTTTTTCTTTAGTCAACAGCCAAGGATCTTTCTACAGTTTCATTTTTCTTTCTTTATCCTTATTTAGTTTTTTTGAGACAGGTTCCTGCTGTTCAGCCCGGGTTGACTTCAAACTCACAATCCTCTTGATTCAGGTTCATAATTGCTGGGAATACAAGTGTTTACCACCATGCCTGGCCAGATTGACATTTTTTTCAGAGTTTCAAAAGATTTTTACTTTTTAATTTGGGCAGGTATCAAGCACTAATTTTGCTCAGTAAAAGGAAGATTTTTTTTTTTTTCACTCTCAAAATACGAACAAGGAGGGGAGACAGCTTAGTAGATAGAGTTTTCTGCACAGACATAATGGCCTGAGTTCAGACCCTCAGAACGCACATACAGCAGACATCTGTAACACCGGCACTCTCATGGCAAGAGGGAAGGCAGAAAAAGGAGAATTTCCTGAAGATCAGAGACCAGCTAGCTTGGAGTTCAGAGTGGTGAACAAGAGGTCTCACCTCCAATAAGGACCTACATTCACAGGGTTTTTTTTTTTAACTTTTTACTTATTTGAGAGAGAGAATGGTGGTGCCACTGCAAAGAACTCCAGATGCATGTGCCACCTGGTGCATCTGGCTTATGTGGGTCCTGGGGAATCGAACCTAGGTCCTTTGGCTTTGCAGGCAAGCATATTAACCTCTAAGCCATCTCTCTAGCCACTAGACTTCGTTTTCTTCTGACCTCATGTTCCACTACACTCACACGTGAATACTCACATATTATACATATACAAAAAAAACACTGAATTTTATTGAATTTTGGGGACACATTTTAAAATGTACTTTAAGAAAAAAATATTTACTGCTTGTTTTTCTAGTATCTTGCTTAAAAAATTATACACTGGAACAATATTAAAAGAATTTGACCATACTAACTGTACTCGTCACCAACATTTTGCCCTTGTGATTCTATTAAAGCCATGCATTTTCAGTTCTGGTACACTTAATACTCCATCCTGTTTTGGTGCATTTCAACGTGAACTGTAGCTATTTTCTTCCCAGTGCTTGGGCATATGTACCACAAGCCACAGTTCAATAATTTATTTGCTTTCATTTGAGGTAAGAATACATGCAATGAAATGCATGCATCAACCTGTCCTCTTTTTGATTATTGACAAATGCATATTTGCAAAGCTCTGTTGGTACACAGAACTTCGCCATTACCTCCAAAATTGTCA
This sequence comes from Jaculus jaculus, assembly GCF_020740685.1. Taxonomy (NCBI): domain Eukaryota; kingdom Metazoa; phylum Chordata; class Mammalia; order Rodentia; family Dipodidae; genus Jaculus; species Jaculus jaculus. The sequence goes on from NC_059121.1 coordinate 12,574,067, forward strand.
TAGTCATTGTCAGTGTAGACATGTTATAACCAAATATCATCATGGATTAAGGATTTTAAACAGAATTTTACTTGTCACAGTCTGGAGACTAAAAGACTATGTAGATGCCCCAAGGTTCAATTCTGGTGAGAGTCCTTTACTGAATTGCAAACTTCCATCTTCTCATTGTATCTTCATGTGACACAAAGATGGGAAAGAGCTCTTAGACACTAATCTCTTTCCTATCAGCTCCATCCTCTGTTATAAGGCTCCTAATCCTATTCAGAAGGGCTCAATACTCATGGTCTTAATTGTGTCCCAAAGGCCACACCTTCATATACCATTGCAGTGAGGGTTAGAATATCAGCCTATGAGGTTTTTAGACACAAACTCAGTACAAAACAGTCCTCATAGTTCTTTGCAATCAGCAACTGCCTTTCACAACTGCTTCTAAGAGGCAATAATTATTCTGCCTTCTAGTCTCAGCTACTTTAATTATGCCTGTCCAGAACTTCATATAAATGAAATTATGTCATATTCATGCTGTTATTTAAGGCTTCCTTAAATTCAAAGTTTTTGATAATCTCTCCACATTGTCTTACCAAGCTCACTCTTTTTTGTTGCTGACCTATATATCCATTATATTATTCACTTTTTCTTTGTACTATTGCTGGTTATTTTAGTTTTCAATTGTCATGCATGAATACTCTGCTATGAACATTTTATGTGCAGGTCTTTTATGAGCATATGTTTCCCTTTCTCTTGGGTAAATAATGGGCAACAAGGCAGGTATGAGTTGAATTTTAAAAGAAATTTCCAGATGTTTTTCTAAAATGATTAGATCATCTTACACTCCAACCAACAACATATGAGACTTCTATTTACTCTGCATTCTTACCAGTACTTGGCATTTTCAGTCTTGTAGCATAGATAGAATGGAATCTCAAGAAAGATATAAATTACATTAGTTGATAATTGATTGTATTGAGCATGCTTCATAGCTTTTTCTCTATCATTCTTCCTTTTTTTCCCCAATTTTTTTTCTTAAGAAAAGGGCATGGGAGCCATGCACACCACAGGCCTGTTTTGTTTTCGGTGTAGCGTGCCAGTCTCTCTAGCCCAGGCTGTCCAGAAACTCGCTCTGTAGCTCCAGGGTGGCCTGGAACTCACTGTGATACTCCCACCTCAGCCTCTGTAGAATGTGGTATTTAAAGTGAGTGCCACCCCACCAGCTGATTAATTTACTTTTTAATGGACTTTCTTGTGTGTAAAGTATGTGAGTCGTGGTGTGTGATGCACATGCCCATGTACAGGCACATACATTTGCCCCATACACCCATGTGGAGGCCAGATGAGAATGAGTGTTTCCCTTCATCACTCACCTGTGTGTGTCCTTGGGACAGACTCTCACTGGGAGTAGCGCTCTGGGTAAACCAGGCCGCCTTGGGCTCTCGTGCTTGTGCAGCAGGCACTCCCACTTACTGATTACCTGGTTTTTAATGTACACATAATATCTTCACTAACTTGACATGTGCAATGATCAAATTAAAGCAATTAGCATTACTCATATTGCCAGTTTTGTGTTAGGAGCTTTCAAATTGTTTTCTAATTTCTGAAGTATATAATGAATTCTTGTGGACAATAGTTATTCTACTGTGCTGTAGAATTTTAGAACTACTTTCTCCTGTGTAGCCATATATTTTGGAATCTGTTACCTGGCCAACCGTTCTCTCATTCCCTTGCATCTTCCCCTTCTAGTTGTGACCACTATTGTTCAATGTGATGAACTGTTTTTTCTATCACAAATGAATGTGCATATGTGGCATTTGTCTTTCTCTGTCTGGTTTATTTCACCTAGTAAAATGTGCTATAGTCTGTCCATGGTGCCAAAAATGACATGGCTTTATCCTTATATGGCTAAATAATATTCAATTGTTTATATACATTAAAATCTCATTCATTAATGGGTGTGTTAATGGATGTAATATCTTGGCTATAGAGAGTAGCACTGCAATAAGTGTGAATGTGTAGGAATATCTTTGATATCATGATTTCATTTCCTTTTAGTGTATTCTCACTACAGATAGTGTTATAGTTCTATTTCTTGTTTGAGAAACTTCCATTCTGTTTTCCAGTGTAAATTAACATAAAGAATAATTGACACTCCTACCTACACTGCATCAGCTCTCTTTTCCCCACACGGTCACCCGCATTTGTCACTTCTTGTCTTTGTATCCCTGTGGCTCTAGCTTGCATTAGTCTGATGATCAGTTATGATATGTCTTCATTTAAGAAATATCTCATCTTTTGCTCACTTTTAAATCAGACTTTAAAAAATCAGTTCTGGTGATTGTTTGTCTGAAATAGGGTCTCACCACGTTATACAGGCTGGCCCCCAAGTCTTGACCATCCTGCCTCACTCTACAGGTGTGGGGTCGGCGTCCCATGCCGCCATGCCGCTTGTTTGCTCGCGGCTTGTGTGAGTTTCTCCTAAATCCCGACTCTTGTTCTTTGTCACGTGCGCAGCTTGTAAACACTTTCCTCCGGTGTGTAGTTTTTCTCTTCACTCTATTGACTTTTCCTTTTGCAATGTGTTGCTTCTTAGTTTGATATAGTACCAGTTATCTAATTTTATTACTTCTGTCTATGCTTTAATGAACACCTAAAAGAAATCTTTACATATACCAGTGTCCTGAAGTGCTTTGTTGAAGTTTTTTTTTTGCTACCTGTTTCATAAGTTGAAGACTTGCATTTGGGTTTTTGATCCATTTTGAGTTGATAATTATAAATAGTGGGAGGCATCATCTAATTTCATTATTCTTTAAATCTATGGATTTGAGAACTATTAACATCTTAGCAATATTATTTCTTCTGGTCCATGAATATGGGATTTCCTTCTGTTGCTTGTGTTGTCCTCTTTAAATTTCATTAGTTTATTTTTCCTCCTTCTCTCCCTTTCTTCCTTCTTTCCTTTTGTGCATAGGTGTGGTGTGCATACATGTATATGTATGTTTGTATGTATGTGGGCACATGTATATTTATGGCTCTCTGTGGTGTGTGTGTGTGTGTGTGTGTTTGTGTGTGTGTGTAGACCAGAGGTCAATATCAGGTGTCTTTCTCAATCACACTCTACCTCTTTTTCAGAAAAATAGCTATTGGGAAATTTAATATATGAACGTACTGCAATTGGTCATGCGCCCATTGGGCTATTCTCTTTCTTCCCCTCCCACCTGCATCCCATTGAGGCCATCCTCAAAGGAGTATCAGGAATCACTGGGGCCAGGAATGCACCAGTCTCCACCTTATTTTTCGAGACAGTGTCTCACTGAACCTTGAGCTCACCAATTTGGCTAGACTGGCTCACAAGTAAACCCCAGGGATCCTGTCTCTGCTTCCCTAGCAGTTGGATTACAATTGCATGCCACTGCATCCAACTTTTACACAGGTACTAGAGATCCAAAACCAGGCCTTCATGCTTGTGTGGTTGAATTACTTTACTGTCAGAGCTATCTCCAAATCCCTTGAGACCTTTTACTTTCTTAATTAAATTTTTTCCTAGGTTGTGTGTGTATATGTGAGAGAGTTGTGGATATGATTATGTTTGTAATTTTTTTCATCAAATGCATTATTGGTATATTGAAATGCTACTTTTGTATACTGAATTTTAACTGAATTATCTATCAGTTTTAACAGGTTTTTGGGTGAAGTCTTCAGAGTTCTATATGAACATAAATACATGCATGCATGCATACATACACATATCATCTACAACCAGGGATAACTTGACTTTTTCCTTTTCAATTTGGATGTCATTTTATTTTTTTCTCTTACCTACTTGGTCTGATATTTTTAGAACTATGTTGAATAAGAGTTGTGAAAGTGTTCTCTTGTGTATCTAAGAAGAAATACATTTAGTCTTTCTTCATTAAATATGGTACAATGTTAGTCTTGAGTTTGTCATATATAACTTTTATTGTATTGAGGTATTGTTTTGGGTGCCTAGTTTATTGAGAGTTTTTATTATGAAGAGCTATTAACTATCAACTTTCTTTCTAACCCTATTAATATAATCACATGGTCTTTATCCTTAAATCCATTAACATGCTATATTTACATTCATTTATTTGTATATAGTAAAACTTCCTTGTATACTCAAAGGAAATACTGCTTGATCATGGTATATATTCTTTTCTATATGACGATGGGCTTGGCTTGGTAGCATTTTGTTAAGAATTTTATAACAATTTCCATTAGTCTATAGCTTTTGTTGTTATGTCTGTCTGTCTTCTTTCCTCTCTTGTGAAGCTTACTGTAAGCTTCCCTCTTATTACTGATTTGCTCTATTAGGTTTTGATATATCTTGTTTATATTTTCATTTGTTTGAAGATATTTTTATATATCCCTTTTTTTCATTAACATGTTGGTCATTCAGGAGCATGTTGCTTATTTTTGTGTATTTATATGCTTCTTGTTATTCATTTTAGCTTAGTTCCATTGAATATACATGTAGTATCATTTTGAAAAAAAAATGTTGGGGCTTCTTTTAGTGACCTAGCATATGGTCTGTCTTGGAAAATGTTCCCTATGCTGATGAGAATGCATATTTTGTGACTGTTGAATTCAGTGTTAATAAATGTCTATTCTGACCACTTAAGGCACAGTATAATTGGATGTTTCAGCATCAGGCAAATATATATTTATTATTGTTGTTTTCTCATATTCAGCTGACCCAATTATAATTACATCATGACAGTCTGTTTCTTTTTTAACTTTTACAGTTTTAAAATTAAAATCTATGCTATCTGATAAAAGTATAGGTACTCCTGCTCACCTTTGATTTCCATTTGTATGAAATATTTCTTCTCATCATTTCACTTTGTAGTATTTATATGTATTTTTACCAGTGAATTGAGTTTCCTGTAAGCAGCATATAGTTGAATCTTTTTAAAATTTTTTTTCTCAAACTGCATTAAATCTTGTGGCTAGGCAATTTAGCCCATTTACATTCAAGGTTATTATTGCTAAATAAATTTACTCCTGCCATTTTGTCAATTGTTTTATGATTACTTTGTATATTATCATTTCCAATTCTCTGTTTTTATGGTTTGGTGGTTTACTGTAGTGATAAGTTTTGATTATTTCTCCATTTTACTTGTCTATGTACTCCACCAGTAAATTTTATTTTACATAATTTCATAACCAAAGTTATCATTCTTCTGCTTCCATGTTTAAGATTTCCTTAAACATTTCATATAAGAGCATTCAGTGGTGATAAATTCCCTTGTTTTTGCTAATCCGAGAAAGATATTATTTCTCTTTTATTTTTGATGAATGACTTTGTGGGCAGACTATTCTTGGTTGGCAGTTTTTATCTAGCCTGAAGGATTTCTGTCAAGCAGTCTACTGTTACCCTAATAGGGATTCCATTATATGTGATTGGTATTTTCTCTTATTGTTTTTAGAATTATTTTTTCTTAGTCCTTTGGTAGCTTGACTATAGCATGCCTCAAACATTATCTTTTATGATTATAGGTACTTAGGATCTTTAGAGATTATGAAATCTGTAAGTCTGTAACTCTCAGGTTGGGAAAATTTTCAGCTATTACTGCATTAAAGAAGTTCCCAAGGATGGGTGTGTTGGCACACGCCTTTAATCCCAGCACTGAGAGGCCAAGGTAGGAGGATCGCCATGAGTTGGAGGCCAGCCTGAGCTTACAGAGTGAACTGGAAGGAGACCCTACCTCAAAAACAATTAAAAGAAAAGAAGCTCCCTATGACTTTTTCTTTCTCCTATAACACCCAATATGTGAATACTTATTAACTTAATGCTATCCCTATCCCATAAATCTCATAGGCTTTCCTTAATATTTTTATCCTTTACTTGATGATGATATTTGATATCTAGCTTATATAAAAAATAAAATGTCTTCTGTTTGTTCTAGTCTATTGATAATGAAGCTTTTGATTGGAATTTTTTATTTTATTGATTGAATTTTTAGGTCCAAGATTCTATTTGCTTTCATACCTGATTATTTAATTTTACCTTCAAAAGATTGCTTTCCTTATCTCACTGGGTTATCTTTTCTGTTTCTCTTGCATATTACTGAACCTCCTTAGACTCTTATTTTGAATTTCTTTTTAGAGACATTTATAGATTTTTCTTTACTATGGGTATATTTCTGGAGAATTATTTTGTTCCTTTGAATATGTCACTCATTTCTTTGTTTTTTTTTTTTTCTAGTGTATTTTGTGTTCTTGTGTTGGTTTAATAGTTGCCTCTTCCATTTTTTCTTCTTTTTTAAAAAAATATTTATTTATTTGAGAGAGAGGGAAAGAGGCAAATATTTTAACCATTAAGCCAACTCTCTAGCCCCTCTTCCAATTTTATGGAACACCTTTTGTCAGGAAAGACTTTTCCTTATGGTTTGGCCAAAATGTATCAGCTGATTTAGGCAGTTTGGCTTTAATTCTGTGGGGACACTAAGGTGTAACCACTGAATGGATTTTTCTTCTATGTTTAATATCAGCATTGTCTGTGAATAACTGTGTTTTGTGCAGGTCATAGTGCAATTTTGTAGTAGGTATGGGATGCCAGGGGTACATATTACTAGGATCAAGATTAGAAAGTGTCAACTATGGCAGAGCCTCAAGCTGGGGCAGCAGCATTGTAAAAGAGATGCTGGCTGCAGGGTATGCATCCTTAGTTCTGTAGATAGAAACCCTAGTGGAGTCAGGGGCCTCCCTTGGCTGCGTCAGTAGTATTGGTAATGCTGGCCATGAAAGATCAGTCTTCAAGCAGCAGCAGGTTGAGTGGGGCGATGGTAAAGACATATCTCCATTCCCCAGGGGGAAGTCACTCATTTCCCCATTTCCTGGGGCTGAATACCCAGCTGTACTGGACTGCCCAATGCATGCACAGCCCAGCACTACATGTGGGCTTGGCTGCTGGAGTCACAATTACAAAGCTGAGTTACTTACTTTCATGAGATTTTGCAAAGGTTAAGTTATGTTTCCCTCTCTCCCAATTTCCCCAGGGCTCTACTCAGTGTGGTTGCTGGTATTTACTGTTGGGTAATTAAGGCCTCCTTCATTTTCTGTGCATGGTGGGCGAGGGGGACTTTGCCTCACGATATTCCTACCCACCCTGTGGCTCTAAAAGTCTTTCTGCCTCCTCATCTGCAGTGATCAGTTGGATTCATTCTTAAGATGACACTGTGCCATAGCATCTTGGGCTCTAACAGTTCAGGGGAAGACTATGCAAATACCCTCTCTGAAACAGGCTACAGAGCAGATTCCAGGCAGCTCTCCAGTTTGGGCTCAAAGTCTATGAGGACCATAGAACTTTCCTGTAGCTAGGACTGCGAATATCCTTGAGGACAAAGGATTCACTAGGTCTTTCTTGCTTAGCTTTCTCCCACCATGGGAAGGCTCTCAGACCAGGATGCTAAGGTTGCAGTGGACCTATTCTGTCCCTATCTCTGTGCGGACATCCCGAGTGTCCATGCTGTTCCATTGCTCTTCCTCATGCAACTTGCAAAGCAGTCATTGACTTGCTTTGATTTTTATAGAGGTACCAAGTCCTGGAAACCTCCAGTTTACTATTTTTAAATTACACTATTTATCTTCTAAAGTGGTACTCATTTATTTGGTATATTTTACAAATACTTTGTCTTACTCTTAGGGATTTTTTTTTATTACATCCATCCTTCATATTTATAGTGGATTATTTCAAGATCGCTGTGAAAATACAAAAATCTATGGGCACTAAGTCCATTATATCAAATGGCACAGTAATCTCCAGATTGTTTATAATGCCTACAGCATTTCAAATGCTACATGAGCAGTTGAACAAATTTTGTTATCAGAGGTACTCTGACTTTCAGAAGTATAGTCTATATCTAGTTTTAAAAGCTTTTAGGATTGGCATTATTTTTTTTTTATTGCAATGGATTTCACTAGTGAAATTACCCAAGCTAATGCTTTGTAAAGTAAAAAAATCTTACTATTAATTCTACTCCTTTAGCTGGGTGTGGTGGTACACGCCTTTAATCCCAGCATTTAGGAAGCAGAGGTAGGAGGATCAATGTGAGTTCAAGGCCACCCTGAGACTACATAGTAAATTTCAGGTTAGCCTGGGCTAGAGCGAGATCCTATCTTGAAAAAAAAAAATTCCTACTCCTTTCATGGGTATAGGACTTTTGAGGTTACAGTTTGCGAGCATGGTCCATCATGGGGGAGAAGGCAGAGCAGCAGGAGTGCGGGGCGTGAGGCCATAGCGCATCATCAGTCAGTCAACAAAATGAGGCCTTGCTCACTTTCCTCCTGTTCTTCAGGCTGCGACTGCCGCCTATGGGCCTGTCCTACCCACACTCAGAATGGGTTTTCACTGTTTGGTCAAACCATTCTGGCAACACCCTCACCCATGCCCTCAGAGAGATGTTTCCATCATGATCCAAAATCCCATCAAGTTGACAGTAAAGGTTAATCATCACAGTATCTATCAGCAAATGTTAGCGGCTACAGTTATTTTCAATATTTTTTTCTGTTCGCCTTTATGGCAGAGTTATAAATCATTTACATACCATCATGCAATATTAAGATTCTTCTGAATTTACTTACCTTAACCAGTGAATTTTATACTTTCATGGTTTATGTTACTGATTAGCAGCCTTTCCTTTCAGCTTGAAAACTCCCTTTGACCTTTCTTGTCTGACAGGACAACAGGGTCTGTTGACAGTGAAGTCGCTCAAGCTCTTGCTCATCTGGGAAAGTATCTGTCCTTCATTTCGGAAGGACAGCTTTGTATTCGTGGATGCCAGTTTTTTCTTTCAGTATTATTATTATTATTATTATTATTAGTTTTTTGAGGTAGGGTCTCACTCTAGCTCAGGCTGACATGGAACTCACTATGTCGTCTCAAGGTGGCCTTGAACTCATGGCGATCTTCCTACCTCTGCCTCCCAAGTGCTGGGATTAAAGGCATGTGCCACCATACCTGGCATTCTTTCAGTACTTTGAATCTATCACTTTACTCTTTCATGGCCTGTGAGGTTCTGTTAAAAAAAAATCTGTGGAAATACCTATATAGAGTTCCTTTTTAAATGATTTCTTCTGTTGCTGCTTTCAACATTTTCTCTTTTTCTTTGACTTTTGATAGCTTGATAATTATACATCCTTGTGGATTCTTCACTGGGTTGAAATTTATTGGAGAACTTTGTGTTTCAGTGTTCTGGGTGCCCATCTCCCTGTTCCCAAACTTGGGAAGTTTTTAGCCATTATTACTTTAAATAAACTTTTGCCCTCATATTTTTCTCTCTTCATTCACCTTTCCAGTTTTTCATAGTATGAATATTTTTTTTACATTGATTACATTTACATTACTTTGATGATGTTCCATACATGCTGTAGGCCTTCTTTGCTCCTTTTCATTTTTTCTTTTTGTCCAAATAATCTCCTTTTGAGTACATAGATTCTTTCTCTTACTTGATCAAATCTCCTGTTGAAGCTTTCTGATACACATTCTGTTTTATTGGCTGTACTCTTTAGCTCCAGGATTTCTGTTTATTTCATGTGTGTATCTCTACTGAATTCATTATCTTGTTCTGATTTTAATTAGTTTTTCATCTGTGCTCTCATAGTTACCTTGGCTTCCTTAAGAAAGAGACAGAGAGAGAGGAGAGAGAGTGCGTACGTGCATGTACATACATATAAGATAACGAGCACAGGGACCACACTAATCTACCCTCCTATCCCAAACAGTTATTTTATTTCATTGTCAGGCCAGTCATAGATTTTCAATTTTTTGGAGTTGATTACTGGAGTATATTCATGTTCCATTGATACTGTAATGTTTTCTTTTTCCTTAGGTCTTGTTAATGTCTTCAAAATTGAAGGACCCACTATCTCATAAAGCCTCTAACAACTGCATTCTAGAGAATCAAATATCTTCACCCAGCCACTCATCTAGAGATTCTGAGCACTGTTTGATGTTGACTGTGGATGTCAACCTCTTGTTCTCTCTTGGGGAGGATTTCTTTACAATGTTTGCCTTCTCTGGTTCCCACAAAACCAGCCTAGATGCCAAGATCCTCTTGTTTGTTTTCCCTGGGTGGCACCCTCCAGAGCTTAAGTTATATGCCTCCTTCCAGTCTTGCAAAGTTGAGACAGATGTCTTTGGTAAACACTGGCATCTGCTATCCATGGGATCATGCTTGGGGAATAAGGGTTACAGTTGTTCTGGGCGCCCATGGAAATGTGTGTGTGTGTGTGTGTGTGTGTGTGTGTGTGCATGTGCATGTGTGTGTGTGTCATGAGTGGGAGGGGTGGTTCTTCATGTGAAATATTTCAAGTGGCTCAGGGATGGACTTCTTGCTGGAATCAACTGTGTTGTTAATGAGACCTGTGACTTTTTTCTGGTTCTAGCCAATTTCAACCACTTAATCATGCCTCTCACCTCACTATTCTGGGTGTGTTGAGAAAGATGTGGGCTTCTTGGGCAGTGCCTCACACAAATGAGCTTGGTGCTCATTCTCTTTAATTTATTTTTCTCAGTGGGAGAAATTGTGACTATCTCTCTTTGTGCTTGGATTTACAAGTTGAGGGGGATGTGATACAGGTAAAGTGAATTTGTTCTTCAGTGCATCTATTCTTGGAGTTTCATTTCAGTGATGTCCTGGAAATTCTCTACCAGATTCTTAAACTCTGATAAAAGTTCTTTCATCAGTGAATATTAAGATCATGAAACAAAACTGATAATAATTTATTTATTTACTTATTTATTTATTGGATTTTCAAGATAGGGTCTTGCTCTAGCCCAGGCTGACCTGGAATTCACTATGTAGTCTCAGGCTGGTTTTGAACTCAGAGTGATCCTCCTATCTCTGCCTGTGTGTGTAACATATATGTATATATATATATATATATATATATATATATATATATATATATATATATATCCTATTATAATGGTCTTGTGTAGGTATTGTCAGGCACTGTGAGGCCATTTTGTGTCTGGAGAAGCATGTTGTAAGGAGTCCTACCCTTCCTTTGGCTCTTACATTCTTTCCGCCACCTCTTCCACAATGGACCCTGAGCCTTGGAAAGTGTGATAGAGAAATTTCAGGGCTGAGCACTCCTCTGTCACTTCTTTTCAGCACCATGGTGTCTTCTGAGTCATCCCAAGGTCACTGCCTTCTGAAAAGAGAAGCTTCTCTACCAAAAGTGAGAGTAGCATTAATATATGGGTATGAACATTAAGAGAAGTGCTTACTGGGCAATTTGGTGAGCATATTATATACTTTTAGCCAGACAGCAGCAGATGTTACACCCTTAGGGCTCATGACTACCCCTGTTGTAGGTTTTCAGTATCAGGGATGTATTTCTTCCCAAGGAGCGGGCCTCCAGTGGAATTAGAGAGCAGTTGGTTCCCCCATAACAGATGTGCCACTATTGCACTCTGGTTCATTTGGCCTAGCTGGCCAAATATAAGGCTTGAAGTGTCCATTGTTGGGTATCTTCACTGGTGATTTCTGTCTCTCCCATTGAACGACATGCAGCATGGCTTTTTCCAGCTTTCTGACAGCTGGTCTATATGGAGGATGTTTAGAGCTCAGTTCCAGCAGGGTTTCTCAGTGACCTTGCAACCCAAGTATGTCGAGTCCTTAGGATCTTATCATCTATTTCTGGTGGGAAACCAAGGACCTCATATGTTAATTGCCAGTTGCATTTCTTCTTTTGAGGTTATCTGTTTAATTCACTTGACCATATATTGATTTAATGATTTTGTTTTTCAATGCTTAATTTTTTGTGTGTTACAAATTTCAGATTTTAATCCCTTGTCAGATGCATATAGAGCAAAGAAAGACTTTATCCAGTTCTGTAGACTGAGATGTAAACTAGAGAGTTACTGATTGTTTCCTTTGTTGTAAAGAAGGCTTTTAATTGATTATGCAATCTCATTCATCAATTCTTGCTTTTATTTTCCTGAGCTATTGACATCTTTTTCACAAAGCCCTTATCTATGCTTGTATATTGAAGTGTTTCTCCAATGTTTTTCTCTAACATTTTCAGTTTCAGGATTTACCTTAAGATCTTTGATTTAATTTGAATTGATTTTTACAGAGGGGTCTCATTTCACTTTTCTACATATGACCACTTTACCCAAGGCCATTTGTTGAAGACGCTGCTTTTCTCTAGTGCATGTTTTTGATTTATTAAAAATCAGGTGGCTGTAGTTGTGTGGGTTCATTTCTCTTTCATCTGTTATTCTACTCCATCCACCTATGCAATAGTTAATTGTTTTTTGTTGTCTCTTTACCTAGGTTTGGAATCAGGGTAATATTACTTGTGTAGAACAAGTTTGGTAGTGTGATTCCCCTGTCTATTTCATGGAATGGCTTGAAGAACATTGACAATTCTTCCCTAAAAGTCTGGTAGAATTTGGCAACAAATCCATCTAGTACTTGGCTTGTGTCTGCTGGGGACTCATTACTGCTACAGTCTTATTGCTTATTACAGATCTACTTAAGATGCTGATATCCTCCTGACTTGGCAGGTCATATGTGTTTGGGAATTTATCTATTTTTTTCAGGATTTTCTAGCTTTTTGAAATACAGTTTTTGATCATCTGGATTTTATTGGTATCTTCTATCATGTCCATTTTATCTCAAATTTTATTATGAGTATGCATTTTTTTGTTTTTTTTTTTTGTTTGTTTTTTCGAGGTAGGGTCTCACTCTGGTCCAGGCTGACCTGGAATTAACTCTGTCATCTCAGGGTGGCCTTGAACTCATGGCAATCCTCCTACCTCTGCCTCCCGAGTGCTGGGATTAAAGGCGTGTGCATTTTTTTCTTCGGTTTACTTGACTAAGAGATTGTTGACTTGTCCACCTTCTTTTAAAAAGACTCTATGTTTCAGTGACTCTTATATTGTTACTTTAGTCTTTAGCTCATTAATTTCTTCCCTGATAATTATTCTTTTTCTTTTGTTTGTGCTTTGGTTTGATCTTCTTAAAGACTTCAAAGTCACTAATTCATCTATTTGAGATCTCTCCCTGAATTTTAAGATAAGCAGTCAGCTAAAACCTTTCCTCTTAGAACAATTTTTGCTGTGTTTCAAGGATCCTGGGACATTGTGTTTTCATTTCCACTTGACTCTAGAATTTTTTTTAAAAGAAATTTCCTCCCTGATTTCTTCAATAGCTTACTGATCATTTCATGCATTTTTATAGTTTCTCTTGAAATTGACATCTATTTTTATTCTGCTATGATCTGATAAGTGATAGGAAATCATATCATTTTTGTGCTTGTTAACAATTGATTTATGATTGAAAACATGATCGATTTTAGAAGAAAGTTCCATGGGCTACTGAGAAAAACAATTTTCAAAGGCAACTTTGCTGGATATACTAATCTTGGTTAGAAGTTACTGAGCTTCAGGGGTTGGAATCTATTACCCCATGCTTTCCTGGCTTGCGGGGCTCCTCCTGAAAGGTCTCATGATTTATACAAATGGTTTTTCATTTGTAATTAGGTTGACATTTTTCTCTTAGCTTTTAATAGTTTCTTCTCTGACTATGCCTATCTAGGGTTCTAAATGCTTTTGTGCTTGGATATTCATTGCTTTCTCTAGATTTCAGAAATTTGAGGGTCAAATTTCATTTTAATAGATTTCCTATGCCTTTAGGGTTTTTTTTTTTTTTGAGGCAAGCCCAACAGACTGACCTTTTCTTTTTTTATGAAAGAGAGAGAGGGAGAGAGGGAGAGAGAAAGAGAGAGGGAATTGGTGCACCATCACCAGGGCCTGCAGTCTTTGAAATCAAGTTCCAGACACACGCATCCCCTTGTGCACATTGCGACCTTGTGCACTCGCGTCACTGTGTCTGGCTGACTGGGCCTGGAGAGCCAAACGTGAACGCTTAGACTTCACAGGCAAGCGCCTTGACCTAGGCCACCTCTCCATCCCTGTGACTTATGTTTTGATCCCAGCACCTTCTCCCACATGGATTCTTGGTTTTGGTCCTTTGATCATGTCCCAGAGTTCTTAGTTGCATCTCTGGATTAGTAATGAAGCATTCATGATATTCCTTATATCAAAGAGAAATTTTATCAGGCTAAATAGAATAAAGCTTATGTGTGGTAAACCTTATGAAATAAAAATGTTAAAGAAAATACTTTAACTCATAATTTTAGTCAATGGTACCATATTTATAAATATTAGGCATAATAATAATACTACCCATAATAATAGTAAATGATGTGCTATATTCATCCTAATAAGTCCTCACTTCTGTTTTGTCAATATTCTACAAAATCGTGATATATTTTATCTTTGCTATGATTTTTGCTTATTTTTCATTTTAACTTTTAAAATACCAATTTCTATTACAAAGTGAAAATAGTGACATTATTAGGTGCTTTCTCACAAAACAATATTACATATTATCTTAATGTCTAGTATTATATATTTATCTTCCTTTATTAATCTTATAGGAATTTAAAAATTATTAATGGAATTGTTAATTTTATCTTTGATTTGCTAAGACTTTATCACCATAATAAAATAAGATTAATGGAATATGATATGAAATGTGATATGAATGTAATGTAATATGTATCACATGTACAAATTGAGTTTTGTTTTAAACCTATGCATCCCTGCTGGATTAATGTAGTAGAGTTTTGTACTGGCTTCGAGAGCATCACAGAATTCTTATTTGTTTTACAAAGTTATTGTTTTGTATCTCCTAAAGTTTCATTTCCTTAGTAAATCTTTAAAAATGGTTTAGTTCTTCATGTGTATATTTTAAACAAATTCAGTTAACATTGCCTTGATTCCTTTTTACCTAAAATGTGAAGTAAATATATAGTTGAAGTACTTAAAAGCTGCTCAAGTGGTCCTCTTGTAAGTTGTGGGATCAGTGAGATAAAAGGTTCTCCTATAAGGTATGTGATTAGTGAGATGAAAGGTTCTCTTGTAAGGTATGTGATCAGTGAGATAAAAGGTCATCCTATAAGGTATGTGATCAGTGAGATGAAAGGTTCTCCTGTATTGTGTGATCAGTGAGATAAAAGGTTCTCCTGTAAGATGTAAGATCAGATCAGTGAGATAAAAGGTCCTCCTGTAAGGTGTGCGATCAGTGAGATGAAAGGTCATCCTGTAAGGTGTGTGATCAGTGAGACAAAAGGTCCTCCTGTAAGGTGTGTGATCAGTGAGATGAAAGGTCCTCCTGTAAGGTGTGTGATCAGTGAGATAAAAGGTCCTCCTGTAAGGTGTGTGATCAGTGAGATGAAAGGTCATCCTGTAAGGTGTGTGATCAGTGAGACGAAAGGTCCTCCTGTAAGGTGTGTGATCAGTGAGACGAAAGGTCCTCCTGTAAGGTGTGTGATCAGTGAGACGAAAGGTCCTCCTGTAAGGTGTGTGATCAGTGAGACGAAAGGTCCTCCTGTAAGGTGTGTGATCAGTGAGATAAAAGGTCCTCCTGTAAAGTGTGTGATCAGTGAGATAAAAGGTCCTCCTGTAAGGTGTGCGATCAGTGAGATAAAAGGTCATGCTGTAAGGTGTGTGATCAGTGAGATGAAAGGTCCTCTTGTAAGGTGTGTGATCAGTGAGATGAAAGGTCCTCCTGTAAGGTGTGTGATCAGTGAGATAAAAGGTCATCCTGTAAGGTGTGCGATCAGTGAGATGAAAGGTTCTCCTGTAAGGTGTGTGATCAGTGAGACGAAAGGTCCTCCTGTAAGGTGTGTGATCAGTGAGATAAAAGGTCATCCTGTAAGGTGTGCGATCAGTGAGATAAAAGGTCCTCCTGTAAGGTGTGTGATCAGTGAGATGAAAGGTCCTCCTGTAAGGTGTGTGATCAGTGAGACGAAAGGTCCTCCTGTAAGGTGTGTGATCAGTGAGACGAAAGGTCCTCCTGTAAGGTGTGTGATCAGTGAGACGAAAGGTCCTCCTGTAAGGTGTGTGATCAGTGAGATAAAAGGTCATCCTGTAAGGTGTGTGATCAGTGAGATAAAAGGTCATCCTGTAAGGTGTGTGATCAGTGGGATGAAAGGTCCTCCTGTAAGGTGTGTGATCAGTGAGACGAAAGGTCCTCCTGTAAGGTGTGTGATCAGTGAGACGAAAGGTCCTCCTGTAAGGTGTGTGATCAGTGAGACGAAAGGTCCTCCTGTAAGGTGTGTGATCAGTGAGATAAAAGGTCCTCCTGTAAAGTGTGTGATCAGTGAGATAAAAGGTCCTCCTGTAAGGTGTGCGATCAGTGAGATAAAAGGTCATGCTGTAAGGTGTGTGATCAGTGAGATGAAAGGTCCTCTTGTAAGGTGTGTGATCAGTGAGATGAAAGGTCCTCCTGTAAGGTGTGTGATCAGTGAGATAAAAGGTCATCCTGTAAGGTGTGCGATCAGTGAGATGAAAGGTTCTCCTGTAAGGTGTGTGATCAGTGAGACGAAAGGTCCTCCTGTAAGGTGTGTGATCAGTGAGATAAAAGGTCATCCTGTAAGGTGTGCGATCAGTGAGATAAAAGGTCCTCCTGTAAGGTGTGTGATCAGTGAGATGAAAGGTCCTCCTGTAAGGTGTGTGATCAGTGAGACGAAAGGTCCTCCTGTAAGGTGTGTGATCAGTGAGACGAAAGGTCCTCCTGTAAGGTGTGTGATCAGTGAGACGAAAGGTCCTCCTGTAAGGTGTGTGATCAGTGAGATAAAAGGTCATCCTGTAAGGTGTGTGATCAGTGAGATAAAAGGTCATCCTGTAAGGTGTGTGATCAGTGGGATGAAAGGTCCTCCTGTAAGGTGTGTGATCAGTGAGACGAAAGGTCCTCCTGTAAGGTGTGCGATCAGTGAGATAAAAGGTCATCCTGTAAGGTGTGTGATCAGTGAGATAAAAGGTCATCCTGTAAGGTGTGCGATCAGTGAGACAAAAGGTCCTCCTGTAAGGTGTGTGATCAGTGAGATGAAAGGTCCTCCTGTAAGGTGTGTGATCAGTGAGATGAAAGGTTCTCCTGTATTGTGTGATCAGTGAGATAAAAGGTCATCCTGTAAGGTGTGCGATCAGTGAGATGAAAAGTCATCCTGTAAGGTGTATGATCAGTGAGATAAAAGGTCATCCTGTAAGGTGTGTGATCAGTGAGATGAAAGGTCATCCTGTAAGGTGTGTGATCAGTGAGATAAAAGGTCATCCTGTAAGGTGTGAGATCAGTGAGATGAAAGGTCCTCCTGTAAGGTGTGCGATCAGTGAGATAAAAGGTCCTCCTGTAAGGTGTGCGATCAGTGAGATAAAAGGTCATCCTGTAAGGTGTGTGATCAGTGAGATAAAAGGTCATCCTGTAAGGTGTGTGATCAGTGAGACAAAAGGTCCTCCTGTAAGGTGTGTGATCAGTGAGATGAAAGGTCCTCCTGTAAGGTGTGTGATCAGTGAGATAAAAGGTCATCCTGTAAGGTGTGTGATCAGTGAGACAAAAGGTCCTCCTGTAAGGTGTGTGATCAGTGAGACAAAAGGTCCTCCTGTAAGGTATGTGATCAGTGAGATAAAAGGTTCTCCTGTAAGGTGTGTGATCATTGAGATGAAAGGTCCTCCTGTAAGGTGTGTGATCAGTGAGATAAAAGGTCATCCTGTAAGGTATGTGATCAGTGAGATAAAAGGTCCTCCTGTAAGGTGTGCGATCAGTGAGATAAAAGGTCCTCCTGTAAGGTGTGCGATCAGTGAGATAAAAGGTCATCCTGTAAGGTGTGCGATCAGTGAGATAAAAGGTCATCCTGTAAGGTGTGCGATCAGTGAGATAAAAGGTCATCCTGTAAGGTGTGCGATCAGTGAGATAAAAGGTCATCCTGTAAGGTGTGTGATCAGTGAGATAAATGGTCATCCTGTAAGGTGTGTGATCAGTGAGATAAAAGGTCCTCCTGTAAGGTATGCGATCAGTGAGATGAAAGGTCATCCTGTAAGGTGTGCAATCAGTGAGATAAAAGGTCCTCCTGTAAGGTGTTGATCAGTGAGATAAAAGGTCCTCCTGTAAGGTGTGTGATCAGTGAGATGAAAGGTTCTCCTGTATTGTGTGATCAGTGAGATAAAAGGTCATCCTGTAAGGTGTGCGATCAGTGAGATGAAAGGTCATCCTGTAAGGTGTGCGATCAGTGAGATAAAAGGTCCTCCTGTAAGGTGTTGATCAGTGAGATCAAAGGTCATCCTGTAAGGTGTGTGATCAGTGAGATAAAAGGTCATCCTGTAAGGTATGTGATCAGTGAGACGAAAGGTCCTCCTGTAAGGTGTGTGATCAGTGAGATGAAAGGTCATCCTGTAAGGTTTGTGATCAGTGAGATAAAAGGTCATCCTCTAAGGTGTGCGATCAGTGAGATTAAAGGTCTCCTGTAAGGTGTGCGATCAGTGAGATAAAAGGTCATCCTGTAAGGTGTGCGATCAGTGAGATAAAAGGTCATCCTGTAAGGTATGTGATCAGTGAGACGAAAGGTCCTCCTGTAAGGTGTGTGATCAGTGAGATGAAAGGTCATCCTGTAAGGTTTGTGATCAGTGAGATAAAAGGTCATCCTCTAAGGTGTGCGATCAGTGAGATTAAAGGTCTCCTGTAAGGTATGTAATTGATGAAATAAAGCTTTTTCTTTTTAAACAAATAAAAATGAAAGAGCTTACACAGAAGTCCACAGGCAGGGAACTCATACAGTCATGTATGTGTTACATATTTTTTATATATGAATTTACAATATTTAGTCACCACTCCATCATTTTTCTTTTTTATAAATTTTTTATTTTTTTTTATTTATTTGATAGCAACAGGGAGAGAAAGAGGGGGGGGAGAGATAGAGAGAATGAGTGCACCAGCCACTTCAAACAAACTCCAGAAGCACGCATGTGTCCCCTTGTGCATCTGACTAATGTGGGTCCTGGGGAATCGAGCCTCGAACCATGGTCCTTAGGCTTACTTAACCGCTAAGCCATCTCTCCAGCCCTCATTTTTCTATTTTGCTCTGTTCTATACAGGTGGAGTGAAACCTTGTGCACTAAACTGCTTGGCTGAAGGTTATAATTTCTACACTGAACGGGCGCCTGCTGTAATTGACGGTACCCAGTGCAATGCAGACTCACTAGACATCTGCATCAACGGCGAGTGCAAGGTTACTGTAGCTTCCCTTCTTTTTTGGGGTGGATCCTGGGACCTTTGTCTTTTTTTTACACACAGGGACTTGTAATGAACTGTGTATTTAGCGCTTCTGAAATTTTCAAGAAGTGTAGTTTCCAGTAAAGGAAAACACCATGTGTAGGTTAAGCAGAATGACTCATTTGTATTTCAACACCATGAAAAGGTGATTTAGTCTGGAATTCTAGCTGTATATACAGCAGCTGCCAGGGATATGAAAATATTTTTGATGTTCATTTCCATGATTCTTCTGTTCTGTTTACAAACAAATTAGCAAAGAGAGAGAAAGAGAGAGAAGGAACAAGTATTCAGCCCTTATTCATATGGTTGCCATATGTTCTTATTGAAAGATTTCACACATTTCATAGTCTAATTTTTCCTCAGAGTGTGAAATAGCTATGTTCCTCCTACTTTATCTCCTTTTTTGAACATTTATGATGGTTTTTATTATACAGTTAGTCTTTATCATATTAAAGCATTTACTTTAGAGAATTAGTCAGACTACTTGGGAATTACATCAAATCCATGCTATTTTCTTAAACCTGTGTATGAATTTTATCATAATAAGAAAAGCCACAAAACCACTGTTCTCATAGCATTTTTATTTGATTGGTTTTGTTTTACTTTGAGGAGAAACACAAAACTAAGTGGTATAAACCAAGAAAGAAGAGATTAAGCACTGTTTTGCTTAGGCTCATAATTTCTTGGGCAAGTTCCTGTCCTTCTGAGAACTTGCCTCTGCATCTGATGCTCCAGTTCATGCATGCTGTCTGGGTGTGCCTATGTGTGCTTGCAGAGGTATCTTCTTTAAGAGAAACTTATCTTTGTGACAGGTTTTCCAGGTAATGAGATCTGACTACAGGATTTTTATTATGCCCAGTATCAATGGCTAGAGTTCAGATATACAAATTCAAGCACCAATATACATACACACACACACACACACACACACACATATGTATTCTACATTTGTACAATTATTTTAAGTTAATTTTTTTAGTTAGTATACAGAGTTTTTGATATTCATTCTGAAATTTTCAAGTACAATTTGTTATCATTGATTTTCTTTCTTCTTTCTCTCCAAACCTCCTTTCCCCATAGTGTCTGCCCCACTTTCATTTATATGTTTTGTCTTTTGCTTTTCTTCACCCTCCTTCCTATTCATCTCTTCTTTTTCCTTTTTTATTTTTTAGTGCGCCTGGGGTGGGGGGCGGTTATTTTTGAGATAGGGTCACTCTAGCTCAGGCTGACCTGGAACTCATTCTATAGTCCCAGGCTGTTCTGGAATGCACAGAGATTCTCCTACTTCTGCCTCCCAAGTGCTGGGATTAAAGGTGTGTGCCACCACACCAGGCTTCCTACTCATCTCTTTCTGCTTACTCTTGGTTATTCTAAAAGAAGAAACCCAAATGTCCAATATATATTTTAAAAAGTGTTCAATATCTCTGCCATCACTAAAATGCAAATTAAAACCATTTTAAGATATAATCTCACTCCAATCAGAATGGCTATTATCAAGAAAACTGGCAAGAAATGCTGGTAAAGCTGGTGGAAGCACAAACTAATACAGCCATAATGGAAATCAGTATGGAAATATCTCAAAAAATTAGAAAAAGAACTCCCATGCAATCCAGCTGTATCACTCCTGGGCATATACCATAAGGAGTCCACATATTGGTGTAATTAAATGCACAATGGAAAGGTAAAAATTTTAGCTTCTTAAATTGTATGTTTCCATCTTTTTGCTTATGAAAACTTATTCACATACTAGAAACAGGTATTCATGTTAAAAAATTTGCTCAGGTGTGAATTCCACACCTAATATCCAGCACTAAACAATTTTATATCCTAAAAAAGGCCATGGCTTAAAAGTCAAATGGCGGGTGGGTCTCAATCAGGATCTTACTGCTGTAACTCTGAAGAGAACCATATGCCATCTTCCTTAGTCCTTGAATTTCTTGTTTAGGGGCAAAAGTTAGAGTCCACTTCTAAAAATCTATAACATTTTACAGAATTAGACAATAGTATCGGTGCATGAAGTGACTTTAAAATAGATACATATATTCCTAGCAAATAAAAACAATACTGTAATTAGTATTTAGATATGGTAGCTGGGACTTACTGGAGAGTGAAGTTAAATAGGAAAGTATTTCCTATTTTGATTACCTTTACTGGAAATACAAGTAAATATGTTATAGTTATTTGATTAGTTATAATTCCAAGAATTTGGGGCTGGAGAGATGGCTTAACTGTTAAGAAATTTGCCTGCAAAGCCAAAGGACCCAGGTTCAATTCCCTAGTACCTATGTAAGCCAGATGCACAAGGTGGCGCACGCATCTGGAATTCATTTGCAGTGGCTGGAGGCCCTGGCATACCCATTCTCTCTCTGTCTCTTTCTCTCTCTCTCTTCTTGCAAATAAATAAATAAATAACTTGTTCTCTTACAAAAATAATTCCAAGAATTTCCCATTTTGACACACTGAATGTTCTGTTTTCAGCATGTAGGTTGTGATAATATTTTGGGATCTGATGCTAGGGAAGACCGGTGCAGAGTCTGTGGAGGGGATGGAAGCACATGTGATGCTGTCGAAGGGTTCTTCAATGATTCGCTGCCCAGAGGAGGTGAGCGTGTAAAAGAATTCTGCTGGTGTAGATCTTGGGATAGTCAAAACACTTGACATTCCTTTCCTCCTTATTTTTACATTTCTTTATGCATACAGACAATATTTTCCCCCAACGCATCTTTAGAACTGTAAGTATTAAGTGTGGCTTCTTGCAAAATACGTTAAGGAAATGTAATGTTCTCCCTTCTTGGCATTATTTAGCCTTTGGGGCAGTGCATTGCTGAGCATGGAAACTAGGCTTTTGCTCATGCTTAGCAAGTTTTTTACTACTGAATTACTTTCCACCCAAGCCCTAGATTTTTTTTTTCTTGTGTAAGAGGTACACTGAGTTGCCCTGTCTGACTTTGAACTCCTAGGCTTACATGATTCTTTTCTCTCAGCCTTCTGGGTGCCTGAGACTAGGTACACACATCACTACAAGATTGCTATTCTTTAAGGCATGAGGACCATGTATTGAGAAGAGAAAGATGGATCAATATTGTACTTGTAAAGGTCTAAAAACATACTGAGACAACTTAAAAGAATAAAATTAAATTTGTTTTCTGTAAAATGTAATCATGAACCCATTGGGAAATTTGCCCATGTTACATAGTTGATGAAGTAAAGAGTCAAAGAGAGAATGGAAGAATTAAGGAAACTTAAAAATAGAAGTTACTAAACACTCATTTTTGTGTTCCAGGCTACATGGAAGTAGTACAGATACCAAGAGGGTCTGTTCATATTGAAGTAAGAGAAGTTGCCATGTCAAAGAACTATATTGGTGAGATACTTTGCAAGACTTTTACGACTAATAAGGAAATTACAATGTCATGAGATAAAAGACATATTGCTTTGAGGTAGACCCTTCCATGCAGACATGAAGCAATTTCCATGCTTTAATGGTTCACATGTGATGTAAACAGGAAAATTGAAGGTTTACTTATAGCTCATACATCTGTGTTAATTGGTTCACTCTTAACTCAGTGTGATTGAGGTTTTCCTTTGCAGTTAAGCAGTGCCCCTGCTCCCAGCAGCAGTTTCAGGTAAACACTGATCTTTAAGTTGTGTACACTGGTTTTACTCATGCTCGAATTTCACCTAATTTCACACAGCATGTGTATATACATATAGCCTTTTCACTCAGTATGATATTTTTGACATTCTTCTATGTTTCTAAGTATATCCATAGTTGACACCTTTTTAATGCTGAATATTTTTCCATTGTATGAATATGCCATAATTTCTTAGTTCATTTATTGTTGGGTATCTGAGACATATTGTAGTCATCCATATTAGGAATAAAGTTTTGTAAGTACATGTTTAACTTTATAGAAAAGTATTAGAGCTGGGCACGGTAGTGTAAATCTTCAGTCCCAGCACTCAGGAAGCTGAGATAAGAGCATCACAGTGAGTTTGAGGGCATCCTGAGCCTTCAGAGAGAGTTGCAGGTCAGGGCCTGGGATAGAGTGAGACCCTATCTCTGAAAAAAAAAATATAGAAATTATCATCATACCAGGTATGGAGTTGCAGCCTAAAATCATAGCACTGAAACCAGAGAATAAATCCAGAGTTCAAAGCCTTCCTCAGCTGTACAGCAAGTTTCAGACCATCCTGAGTTACATGAGACTCAAAAATAAATAAATAAATAAATAAATAAATAAATAAATAAATAAATAAATTTACCAAAATATAACCATTATGGAAATAAAAATGATGGTTTCTTAGAAAATTAAAAACAGAACTATGCAAGGGTGCTGTTTTCCTGGTGAACTGGGTACCAGCACAAGGGTGAAAGAGATCAACACAGAGAAAAATCAACTCCTACCAAATCAGAGAGCCAGAGACCCAGAGGCCCCCAACACATCATCACTGAAGCAGACCAAAAATGAACCCAACATGGCTCAGGGAAATTTTGCAGAAGAGGGGGAAGAAAGAATGTCAGAGCCACATGTTGGGTCTTGATATGCAGAGACATTTATCCTACCCATAACTGTGGGCTGACTCCACAATGCATGACCCATATACCTCAACAAGGAGGGGTCAAGGGGAGGGGATAGATCATGTATGAGCCTAATAATGGTACCAAACTGACTGTATTTGCTGAATGTAAAACTAATTAATAAAAATTAAAGAAAAACAGACCTATTGGGGTTGGGGAAATGGCTTAGTGGTTAAGGTGTTTGCCTATGAAGCCTAAGGACCCTGGTTTGATTCCCCAGGACCCACGTAAGCCAGATGCACAAGGGGGCACACGCATCTGGAGTTCATTTTCAGTGGCTGGGAAACCTGGCACACCCATTCTGTCTTTCTCTCTGCCTCTTCCTCTCTCTCAAATAAATAAATAAAACATTAAAAAAAAAGAGCTATCCATCTGATCTAGCAATTCCACTTCATCCAAAAGAAATAAAATCATGATCTCAAGGAGATGTTGATTCTGTTCTTTGAATGTTCATTGCAGTACTGTCCATGACAACCAAGACCTGGAAGCAACCTGAATGTGTGCTAAGAGGGGAAAGGATGGCACAGTTTTGCTACTTTGATAAAAAATCTTGCCATTCTGAAAACAGATGAACTTGATGTTATGCAAAATGACATAAGCCAGACCAAAAACCACACATATCAAAGGCTCTCACTTAGGGCTTGAAGACAACTTAGCAGTTCAGGTGCTTGCCTGTGAAGCCTACGGACCTAGGTTCTATTCCCCAGAACCCACTTAAGCCAGATATACAAGATGGCACATGCGTCTGGAGTTCATATGCAGGGACTGGAGGCCCAGGTGGTCCCATTCTCTCTCTCTTCTCTCTCTTTCTGTCTCTCCCTCTTTCTCAAATAAATAAATAAATAAAAATAAAAAAGCATCTCACTTATATGTAGAATCTAAAAGAAAACTAAAACCTACAGTATCAGAGACTAATAGAAGTAGGGAGGGGACTTGCTAGATGGGTAACAGAATGAAGGGATTTTTATGAAAGAGCACAAGCTTTCAATTATATGATAGGTAAGCTCTGTATATCTAATATGCCATAGCTAATAGTAGCATATACTTGAAATTTGCTGACAGGAGGTATATATTATTCTCATCATACCAGAAAAGGAAACTATGTGAGATAGTAAATATATAAATTTGGCATGATTGCAGTGATAAGTTGACAATGAATATTAAATTATTTTATTGTATACCTAAAACTTATCCAATTTTCTTTGTCAATTGTACCTAAATCACTCTCTTCTGAAGTAGATGTATACCATTCAATATTCTTACCAGGAATGCAGAAGAGCATAAGGTGTTCTATGTTCTTCTCAATGTTTTTCCTTTCAATTTTTGAGCTAGGGTCTTGATGTGTAGCTGAGACTGGTATGTAACTTGCTGTTCTGTCTTTGACCTCATGATCCTCCTGCCTCAGTTCAAAGTTTGTTTGAATTAGAAACCCTTCCTATGTTCTATATATAAGTCTTTCATGAATAGTTCCTTCTGGTGTATGGTTACTTATTCATCTTTAAGTTTTATATATATATAAATATATATATATTTAAGTTATATAAATATATATATATTTAAGTTATATATAAATATATATATATATTTAAGTTATATATATATTTAATTTTGATGAAATCCAACTATTTAAACTTACTATGATTTGAGAATTTGTGTCCTGTGTTAGAAATTTTGTCTTCTCTAAGGTTGCAAATGTTGTACTCAGTGTTTCAAAGAGTTAGTTTTAGTGTATGTGCTGGTTAAGCATGAACAAAAAGGAGTGGTTTAAGGGACTAGGGGCGTAGCTCAGTGGTAGAGTAAGGTGCTTCCCATTTCTTCCCTCATCCCATGTATTCTCATTGAGATTGTCCTTACTACCACATTTATTTTTCCAGATACCTTTCATTCTTCTTCAGCAATGATATTATAATTACTTTATAATTACTTAATATTCACAAGAAAAACTACTGTTTTAATTTGTATCTGAGAAGGTGGTCATTGTGCATGGTGGCCCACAGAGCTGCAAGCTGGGCACCCAGAGCGTCCAGGCAGGAGGCTGCTGAGTATAGGTCAGCCTGGGCTACGTAGTGAAATGGGTCTCAGATATCCAAAGGAGGGAAAGGGAGAATGAAGGAAGAGAGGAACCAAACTTTATCTCTCAATGAAGGTGGGAAGTCACCATCAGTTTTACTGCAGTAATTGGTCCATGGTAATTTGGAATATAAAACTTCATATTTTTAGGTGGATTTTTATTCTCTTTTCCAGCTTTAAAATCTGAAGGGGATGATTACTATATTAATGGTGCTTGGACTATTGACTGGCCTAGGAAATTTGATGTTGCTGGGACAGCATTTCACTACAAGAGACCAACAGATGAACCGGAATCCTTAGATGCTCTAGGCCCCACTTCCGAAAATCTTGTTGTAATGGTAAATGTGTCTTGGTCATTTTATTTATACTGTAATCTCCTCCTTTGAGGTACAGAGATGTCAGGTTTTAGTATCTATTTTACGGGTGATGAAATCACAGTAAATAAAAGTAAAACAATTTGTCCAAGAAAGTAGAATCTGCATAGTTATATAGTTCTTTTTCCATATGGCCCTTACCTTTTCAGAGCTTTCTTGAGTAATACTTTTATTATCAAACAAGGCAGATAAGCCAAATGATTCCAAACCACCCTTGAACATTAAAGGAGAAAATTTTATAGAAATAGATTTGCTTTAACATTGACTTGTGTTTGAAGTCAGTCTTGGCTACATAGTGAGACTGTCTCAAATAACTAAAATAAATAAATAAAATGTTTTAGCTTTCCTGTAAGACTTGCTCTGCAACATTTTCTTCTTCAAAAGAAACAATAAATATTTGCATGAAGGCTCATCGTATTTTAATTATCTTCACCAGTTGTTTTCAATGGCAGGTTCTACTCCAAGAACAGAACTTGGGAATTAGGTATAAATTCAACGTCCCTATCACTCGAACCGGCAGTGGAGATAACGAAGTTGGCTTTACGTGGAACCACCAGCCTTGGTCAGAGTGTTCCGCCACTTGTGCTGGAGGTAAGACGCATGCGAGGCAGCCCACCCAGAGGGCAGAATGGAACGGAAACACACTGAGCTTGCTCGGCTTTGTGTCTGCCAAGGAAGCTAATTGGAAACGTTTTTTTGCAGGTTTGCTTCAAGCTGTAATTTAGCAAAAGAAACTTTGCTTTAATTTTATTATATTGTTTGTTTTCAACCTCATGCAATTTTATACAGATTTGTTGGTAAAAGTACATCTTGGCACAACGAGTGTCTCTGTTGGTGCTTCTCCCAAGACTGTCTTGAAGGTGGGCTGTTTGCTTTTCATGCACACTTCTTGGTGAGGAACATCAAGAGTGTAAATAGGAAAAGGAACAAGACTCTTACGGCACAGATGCAACTTCCTGTAATGGGGCATGAGAATGTGTGTATGCTGGTGCGTGCGCGCTTGTGTGGTTGTGTGTTTCCCACAATCCTATTTATTCAAACTCCTTTCTCCAGCCATCAAAGTTATGGGGCTAAATACTGGGATGCTACAATAATTACTGGTGTCTGGGTTTCTGGGCTAGTGGTGTATAGTGACCCCATGAAAAGTCTCTAAGAGAGGTAGCAGTAGCTGCCAGGCAGTGGTTGGTGATGTGTTGGTTGTCCCATGTGCGTTTTTCATGGGTGCCTTTTCCCCACAATTTACTCTATTCCTAATCCTCCTCCCTCTAGTGGCCACCAATGCAATTCTTTACCTCTGGCTGGGAGAGCAGGACAGTTGGCTTCCTTCAAAGCCAACACCCTTGCTGCTGCATGGACTGGTGAGTAGAAGTGCTGTGCAAGCAGCATCTTCCTTCTCTCTGGAGACTAGTGCACCGCCTCCACCATGTACCTGTGTCCCAGTAGGAAAGGAAACCAGCCCACCCTCGAGGCCCAGGCTAGCCTAGAGCCCCTCACCATTCCAGAAGCAAAGATTACCCTTCTAATAATGCCATTGAGAATGGTTGAACTTGAAATAGGCGAGTCATTCCCATTCGAAATGCTGCAGTAGCATCTGATGGACCATGGGCTTTCTCTTACCTTGTCCTGTATTCACTGAATCTCAAAATATTTCTGATTTCCAAGGACTGAACAGGAAATTGTATTTTCAGAGACTCATGAATTACATAATTAACTTCAATTCCAATTTCAATAGTAAAGACTATGCAAGCTGAAAAAAACAAAATTGAATAATATATTACTCATATTCTCCCATGTGAAATCTCATGAAATAAATTTGTATGCAGTTTGCAGCATATTTTTAAAATTCTTTAATTCACACCACATAATGTGTGAGATGGCTAATGATAAAGTTCTCAGAACTATAATGTATTACCATTTCTTGTAATAAATAAAAAAATATTCCCAGCTATTATCACTGCTGATGATCCTCAACTGATCCATTATTTGCTGAAATGAGTGCACTACATTACATGTTAGTGGCACTTCTGCATGCATCTTTCTTTGTTCCAACTAAATCTTTTTTAGTCGCTATAAATTAACTTCCCCCTTTTTACATATCAACAAAAAAACCATTAGAATAATACATACTTAAGTAGGTCCTAAGTAAAGCAAGGTCAACCTATTAAAGAAGAATCTAAATAACTGAAAGTTTAGGAAATCTAATAAGGAAATGCTAAAATTGAGGTCAATTGGCTTAGTAAAGGCAGAGGGGAAGCATGTTAGTATCTTCAAGTATGTGACAGCATGTTGAATAGGAAATTCTTACTGCTTGTTCTTCTTTTGCTGAAATTGCTATATTTGGGGATGGTTTAGACACAGACTTGTCTGAGGCCAAAGAGGGATTAAGTGAATTCCCGATGTTCCTTCAACCCTATGATTCTGTTTGTTCAAAGTGTGCATAGACTGAAAGAAGGAGGGAGTCATGAACATTTACAAGAAAGCAAGGAGGTGCCATGGGTACTTGAGAGAAAGGGAAGATTCTATTGACGGAAGAAGTATGAAAAATCTAACATGAGTATGTTTCTGTTCCGTTGCACTTATAGTGAGAAACAGAAATTATTTATCCTGGTTGGGAATAAAACAAAAGGAAAATAGGAATGGAATGGAGAAAAGCCCCTTGAGGAGAGTTTTCCTTATTGTGTATTTTGATTCTGGAGCTATTGACCTGAGAAGTTTAAGCTCTGCTTGAGTGTGAGTGACTATGAGCACTTCATGAGGCCTTTGGTTTCTTTGAGTGAGGGAAGCACAATGATTAAAAGTGTGCAGGCATGCTGTGGAGACTTATCATCTGTCCTGGTCTCTGAGCTGGCCATCTTGAGGTGATGTCAGTTAGGAAGCTACTAGACATGTTAATTTGGGGACTTCACGTCTTATCTACTGAAGAGAAACTCATGTGGGGTGAGGAATCTGTTTTAGCCAGCTCTCCAGGTGATTCTGGTGCTCACTTAGATTGTGTGCTACTGTTCTTGGCTTTCAGAAAAACTGAAACCTGGCACTGTAGACCCATGGAAGCCAGGTCTGTGCCTCTCTGTCGACTCTTTGTACCTAGAACACAACGTTCTAGACATTCAGTAGTGTTAATAGGCAGTGAATAGTTAGGAATATTCATGAAGCCATGAGGAAATTTTGGCAAGTATTTATACTTGTGTACCTCTTCTTTACACTAAAGGAAATGAGTTTAGACTTGCTGAGTTTTATGGGATAGGACAAAGCAATTGGCAAAGAGAGACAATATAATTCTACTTAGTATAGAAAAACAAAACCACATTCTTTCTTTTGTTTCCTATACTTTGTCCAGGTTGATACTTTGTGAGTAGGGCAGGCTATAAGACATTGGATAACCAACGGTAGATATCAGTTATTAATCTTATTCTTCCTATATGCACCTCTACTTTTAACCTCAGATACTTTGAAGTAAAGGAAGCTATCTCTGAAGGAACTAAAAACCCTTAGAGTTCATGGATATTAACCAAAGGAGATAGTCCAGAGTTATGTAACTGATAATGATAAATGAAACTTTATACTAAATGATAAAAAAAAAGCTGTTTAACTTGCCTTTTACCCAGAAAGTAAGGATGAATTCTAAAGTGAGTTCTTATTTATAATATTCTGCATTCATCTCCCCTGGGAGGTACCGAATGACTTGAGCCATTCAATTGAATGGAAAAAAAGATAACAAGAAATCTCACAGAACTGTTGATTGTAGTCTCATAAGATTCCTTACCTGTTACTGCTCTGTGTATGTTTTAACTAAGGCCTTTGAATGTTGATTGACTTTGGGAGCAATAATGATTGATGGTGTTCTCTGATGAGATCACTTAAGAAGTTTTGAGACTGTTTTCATCTGTTGCTTAGCCAACCCAATGACAAGTTTAATATACAGGAAACATTGATGGTGATTCAGTCTGTTAATGGTATTTTCTCTGAGTCAGTGACAGGCACTTCCTCATGCTCATCAGGAACACTGAGATGTGGTGGGGTGTTCTCTTCAGGGTAAATGTGATGTTTAAGATATGGCTGTAATTCTCAATCAACAAGGAAAATTGGTGAATTAGAACTTGCCTATTTTCAGAAACCTTGTTACTCCTAATGGGTTTTATAAAATTCTTCACTCAAAATATTATGCACATTGTGACTTATATGTCCCCCCAAATTTATGTGCTACCATTGGATTAATGACTACAATAATGTGTCATTTGGGGAAGCTTGAAATGCTATTATTACTTTTTCTTTTACACTTATGTAGTCACATTCTTATATATTTGATGCTTCTCTGGATATCATTTTCTTGCATGCCTATTGATTTTGTTGTTTGTTTGTTTTATTATTTTGCAGCACTAGAGATGGAGCCCAGGGCTACCACTGAACTATATCCCAATCCAATAAGTATAGTGTGGTGTGTGTGTGTGTGTGTGTGTGTGTGTGTGTGTGTGTGTGTGTTTGTGAGGGAGAGACAGAGAGATGGGTGGAAAGATAAGGACAGGGAGAGTTAGGGGAAAGTATAATGCTGCCAGCTGTGGTAGCTCACGCTTTAATCTCAGTACTTGAGAGCCTCAGTTAGAAGGATCGCCTTACGTTCAAAATCAGCCTGGGCTACAGAGTGAGTCCAAGGCAACCTGGGCTACAGTGAGACCTTGTCTTAAAAAATAACAAGTGTAATGCATTGGATTTTTGATACTACTCCTATTACTTGACTAAGAACGAACCTCTCTAAAAATACTAGAGGGGCAGATAAGCAGAAGAACATTTTTACAGAGGGTCAGTTATTATTTTTATTTTTTTTTGCTAATTCTAAAATGTCTAACAAACACATTTAACATTGCTAAGAGATCAGTCAGTTCACACAAGAAAGGGTCTTGAGACTTGAGTTTTATAGGCATAATAACAAAAATAATAACTAACACTTGTATGGCAGCTTATAAAAGGAACACACACTGTAACTTTCATAGAAAGTCAAACCAGAGAAGTCTCAATTTGGAGCAGAGAGATGAAAACAAAATCCAGTCTGTTTTTTTCTTAAGGTTCAAACTAGACTTGATTGAAATTAAGTCTGAAAGATTGATTTTTAAACTACTTTTGCTTATCTTTGACTTAAGAAGTTACTACCTGAAAGTTTCCTTCAGAGTTAAGTAAAAGATTAAGGATGGAAACTTTAGTATGAACAATTAAAAGCTCTTTACTCACTGCCATGTATTTCCTTATAAAGAAATAGTTTTTGTTTTCAAGAAAAATTCTCTGGTAACAGTATTTTTGGGGTGAGTTTGTACAATGCACAATTGTTTGAAATTATGAGGGTCCTTTTACACTGTATTTCTGTGTATACCAAACTTAGACATAAAATGGATCACTGTGATGTTTTTAATAAGGCAAATCCCAGGGGGGTGGGGAAAGCTCTATTCATTCATTATTCCCTAATTTTCTTGTTCTTTGAAAAGTAAGATATTTAGAAAATTAGACAAAAGTCTTTCTCTGATTTGCCCATGGTGCCTTTATTTACTCCCTCAGGCCATTCCACTTGTTTTTTAGGTCATTTCAATGTTGAGGAGGAAAAGTGTCCTTACCTTATGGTATTAGTTACACCAGGCATTGTAGTGGGGCACCTGAGGACATCACAGTTCATGAAATCCTTGGCTCTGCAGCCACCAACTCCACCTGGCTCCTCTGAGGTCTCATCCAATGTACTGCTCAAGACAGAAGAGGAACTGCTCTATGCGAACTCCTCCTCTTTGGTTCACACTTTTGGAAACTAATATGTTTGTTCATTTGCTTGTCTATAACATTTATTTCTATCCATCTTTTTTCCTTACACATATGGCTTCTTTTACACAGTCTCCTTTTAAAAAATTCCATTGTATATTTTCTTTCTTAAAAACACTTATTTAGGGCTGGAGAGATGGCTTAGCGGTTAAGCGCTTGCCTGTGAAGCCTAAGGACCCTGGTTCGAGGCTCGGTTCCCCAGGTCCCACGTTAGCCAGATGTACAAGGGGGCGCACGCGTCTGGAGTTCATTTGCAGAGGCTGGAAGCCCTGCCGCGCCCATTCTCTCCCCCTTTATCTGTCTTTCTCACTGTGTCTGTCGCTCTCAAATAAATAAATAAATAATTTAAAAAAAAACACTTATTTATTTACTTGAGAAAGCAAAAGAGAGAAAGAGGCAGATAGAGAGAGAGAATGTGCACGCCAGGGCCTCCAGCCACTGCAAACAAACTCTAAACGCATGTGCCACCTTGTGCATCTGGCTTACATGGGTCCTAGGGAGCTGAACCAAGGTCCTTTGGCTTTGCAGGCAAACACCTTAACTGTTAAGCCATCTCTCCAGCCCTCATTGTACATTTTCAATATAATTTACACTTTCTAATGTGTTATAAAAAGTCTTACATGTGAAAGTTTAATTTAATTGCCTTTACATTTTTATAGGTTACCTCTAGATATTATAGCTTGGATTTCTAATGTTATGGTTTATAGCTGAATGTAATCAACATTCTCACTAATGCTAGTTTTCTTCCTTTCTCATTACTGACATTAACATATTGAACATAGACTTGCCTACCATGAGCACAGCTCAGATTCATATGCATTAGCTGTGAAATGTAGGTATAGCAGAAACAGAACTTCAAGTGTATTTGCAATCACTATGACACAGGCCATGTTTCATTTGACAAAAAATCTACTCAAAATAGCATTTTTAGCAATCATAACATGCATCCTTATAAGGTATTATGTACAAACTACCTTTGTAATACCATTAAAGCCTTCTCTATGATATCACATTCTCATTTTTTTAACCTAAAGAACACAGGTTTACTCTAAAAGCTACTCAGCATATTTATAATTATGTCCTGTAACTCAGATCTGAAATATTTACTCTTTGGTCCCATGAAATGGATTTTATATATGATCAAAATGAAAGCTTCTATATTGGTAATAAATTGATCACAGTGTACAGAATAAATTGCATTCTCAATATCATTCTTTTAAATTTTTAAAATTAGAAACAAATAATCTCATACTATAGATCATGGAGATTAGTTCTTAGTAACAGAGATGTGTTGCTGTTGTTATTACAGAATTTCGGTATTGTCTTATTACAGGGATTGAACCCAAGGTTTTGTGTATTTTAGGCAAATATAATACCCCAAGCACCCAGTTAACTCTTCTTATATTAGGAAACTTTACCTTTTAAAAAATATGCTTTTTTTGAGATAGGTTCTCACTCTAGCCAAGGCTGACTTGGAATTCGCTCTGTAGTCTCAGACTGGCATTGAACTCACAGTGATCCTCCTACCTCTACCTCCTGAGTGCTGAGATTAAAGGTGTATGCCACCATGCCTAACTACTTATTTGTTTATTTATTTTACTTATTTATTTATTTTTTTAAAAAATTATTTATTTATTTGACAGAGAACGAGGGAGAGAGAGAGAATGGGTACTCCAGGGCCTCCAGCCATTGCAACTGAACTCCAGACCATGTGCCCCCTCGTGCATCCGGCTAATGTGGGTCTTGGGGAGTTGAACCTGGGTCCTTTGGCTTGGCAGGCAAACGCCTTAACCACTAAGCCATCCCTTACTTATTTATTTTTAAGGCAGGGTAAAGTTTATTTAAAGTGAAAGCAAGCAGCAGAGAGGCATACACTCATTATATAGCAACAAGGATGACCTTGAACTCCTGCCTCCTGCCTTTACCTCCAGAACTCTGGGATTACAGGCATGCATTGCTATACCTAGCTTCTGAAACCCCTGTTTCTAGTTAGGATTCTGTCTCTTGGACTTCTGTCCTTTTGACATGTGACAAGAACTGGTGAAAACTCGGAGTCTATAAAACCAAGTGAAAAACAACAGAGGTTGCTTATGGTGACTTATTATTCCATAAAGTGTGAGGAAGCAGACAACAGAAGAGAAAGAACAGAGGGAGAGGTGCTGAACTGCTCGAAAGTGGAGAAAGGGAAGAGAAAAACATGTACAATTTCAGATCTGAAAGGCACTGAAAATCATCTGATTTAACTATCTCATTTTACAAAAGGAAATGAAAAAGTTGACTTATACCATTTATTTTCTCGAACCCAAAACGAGCTGGGGGTGGGGAGCAATAAGGTAAAATGATGCCAGGGTCACCTAGCTTTGCAAAGAGTTTTTAAGGTCAATGAAAAGCAGGGAAAGAAGATTCACCTGGAAATATAACAGAATGGGAAGGCTGTATCACAAAACATGGAAAGTCAGTATTTTACTGGATAAGGTATAGTCTGTAATGTATTATAATGATACTTACCTTATGCCTCCCTGTCTTCATTGTAATCTCATGGAGGTCAAGATTGTCTTACTTTATCACATAATAAGCAAAATCATAACTTAGATATAGATAGAACTCAGTGAATTAGATTAAGTTACTTTTCTGGAAGAAGTTATAGTTAAAATTTAATGGGCAGTAGAGGGTTCCTCTGGGTCTACTGTGATTTCAAGTAAAACATATGCAGATATATCTCACCCTGCCTTACCTTCACTAAACACAAAATTGCTCTAGAAAAATGCAATATTCTCATAGTAGCATTTTCCTCTGGGACATCTAGGACAGAAGAGAAAACACTTGAAAGGCAAAAGGAGGAGAACCTTTGGAAGATTAAAAAAAGAGAGAGCTGAAGGAGAAAGCAATGTGAATGGAGTTGATTGGTACCCTGGGTGCCAGCTACTACATCCAAGGCTGATGGGCTTTGTTCTTCCCTTTGAATGCATGCATCTGACCAATAATCACACAGCACAAGGGCCAGATCCCAGCTGTGAAAGGCAGAGTAAAGAGACTTTTTTTCCGGGTACTTGTCACTTTTTGATTGCTATCTGCACTGAAGATTTAGATTAAATGACTGTTGCTGGCCATATGCTATGTGTACTGTGGCCATATAGTGTTGTCTTGGTTGCTAACTACTTTGGATCCTGTGGTTAAGCAAATCATTGCTTTAGCCATGAACCACATTTTAGTATAAGCTCTGACTTCACCCTCACCCCCTCTTCTTTCTAGAAAACTGTTTCTTGAGCAGATATGGCATGCTGTAGCACTAGATTCAATTATCTAGAGATTGGGCTAGCCCATAAGCCCCACATAGGCATTTATGCCTGTATTTCTTGTCCACGTTGACTCACTGGTGCCCCCGTGTCAGCTGAGTGGTCTAGGATTCAGATGCTGGGTTCTGTGAGCAGAACTGGGAAGACCTGGACGGCCTCCTCCTGCTCTTAACCACACACCACCTTACTTCTTGGCTTGACACATGTCACCACTTCAAGTTGAGTTTTCAAGCACCAATTTTTGTACATTAAGACTCTACTTTCTACCCTGAGAAATCAGAATGTCAAATGTTGTGCTATAAATAAGTTATAAAAGTATTTATTGGAAAGCAGAGAGGATGGGCCGCATGAGAACACTGACAGCTTATAAAGGGGACAGGAAATAGACTGAAAGGTAGCAGCCCAATGAAAAGAAGACATATGGTCTCTGAAGTCCTCATTCAGAATTGGCCCCAAACTGTGGACTTTCCTCACTGAGGGGCCCACCGCAATCCCTTTGAATAAGAACAGTAAACAAGAATTTCATCTAGTTCTCACTTGCTATGTGGTGTGTTTCTTGCTCTTTTTCCAGTTTCAACGTGCCTGTAAAAGCTATTTGTTGATGTGCATCTAGTACACTGCTTGAGGTTGAGTTTCTTCATTATATTAGAAAAAGTAAGACCTGAGAAATTTGGATTTATAGACAGAAAAGCTCCTCCCACCCCTCAGCAGTATTAGGGACTGACCTCGGTGTCTTGGACATGTCAGGCAAGCACTATATCACTGAACTATATGTCTAGCCCCATTGTTACACTTCTATATTAAAAAGCATCACACTAGGGCTGGACAGATGGCTAAGTGGTTGAGGTGCTGGCCTGTGAAGACTTAAGGACTCATGTTTGACTCTTCAGGGCCAATGTAAGCCAGATGCACAAAGTGCTGCAAACACAAGGTCGCACATGTGCACAAGGGGGTGCAAGCGTCTGGAGTTCTACTGCAGTGGCTAGAGGTCCTGGCATGCTACTTCTCTTCCTTTGTCTCACTTTCTCTCACACAAAAAAGGCCAGTCTGTTGGGCTTGCCTCAAAAAAAAAAAAAAAATCATACTATCATATTTGATTTTTAAATATCAAAAAATCAAAAGAGAAGTAAATTAAAAGGTTCTAAGTAGAATATACCCTTGGTAGAGGATTTAAAATATACATATTAGCAAAACAGAAAGTTGTACTTCACTTCTTTAATATGAAACCATTACATTTTTTTCAAATATGGAAGGATTGCATTTTTTTTTTCAAAGCACACATATAGGGATGGAGAGATGGCCCAGTAGTTAAAGTGCTTGCTTACAAAACCTGCTTGCCTGGGTTTGATTCCCCAGCAATACCCACACAAAGCTGGATGCACAAAGAGGTACATATATCTGGATTTTGTTCACAATGAAAAGAGGTCTTGGCATGTCCATTCTCATTTTATTTCTCTCCCCACTTGCAAATAAATAAATTAAAATATTTTATAAATTTCCGGGCATGGTGGCACATGTCTTTAATCCCAGCACTTGGGAGGCAGAGGTAGGAGGATCACCGTGAGTTCAAGGCCACCCTGAAACTACATAGTGAATTCCAGGTTAGCCTGGACTAGAGTGAGACCTTACCTCAAGAAACCAATATATATATATATATATATATATATATATATATATATATATATATATATATAAACTTAAAAGACACAGTTTGCATTCTAGTAACTTAAAATGCTTGGGAATAAAACATAGTTAATTCAGATATTAAGTTAACCAATGAAATTCTTTAAATCTGTCTATCTGCTGGAGATACAGACACTGAGCTACTAGAATTTCTTTTCTTCTAGATATACACTACTATTGTGAATATCTAATGGTTGCAGGTTATAAACTATGGTTTTTAGATTTGAAAGCACAGTGGTTTTCTATAACTGGACATCAACCTTCCTGGTAAGGTTAAAGTCAACTCAGCAGTGCTTTACAAAGTACTTTTAAAGTTCTGTGTCCAAGAGGTGTGATCATATAAAATGGTTCTAAACTTAATTAGTCTTGTTTGCTTAAATTATTTTCCACTTTATAAAGTTAAAAGCTGCATTTTTGTTGATTCAGAAGTATGTGCTTAAGATCTACTGATTTAGGTGCATTCATTTACTTTATAGGTACCCTGTTGCTACTGACTTAAAATCAAAGTAGAAAAAAAATCTAGAGACCTGCCAAGTCTGTGGGTAAAGGGAGATCTGTATATTGTTAGAGGAAAATAGCATAGTTGTAGAATGAGTTGAAATAGTTCACTGGTGTGTGCATTTCTTGAGTGTGAAATACCACATTTCTAATATACACCATCATCATTCACTATCTCTTCAGACTTTAGTTTTCACCTCCTAAAAATAACTATTTGAAAGTATGAGGCTGAAATGAACACAGAAAAATCCCTTAGTTCCTAGTTTTTTAAGAAGTCTGGAAGGCATGTCCAAAATTAAGTCAATTTATTATTGTTAACTTACATCCAAAGTCTTACAAGAAGCACAGTGCTGTGTATTTAGTTGAGTGAATGAACGAGTGGATGAGTGAGTGACTTGCCAACCACAGTGAACTGGCAGTTTTACTTTGTGCATGCATGTAATTTTAAAATTATAATCATTGGATCTTACCAAATAACCAAATAAACCTAAAATTAAAGGCCTAGCAAGAACAAAGATGTAGGTCTACTCGTTACTTTTATTTTATTCCTATGGTTTTATGTACTTTCTCAGTTTTTAACAATAAATATTTTACAGGAAAAAATTTTCAAGATAGATAGTATGGTTAGAATTTATCTCAAAATGAAATAAAAACATCTGCTAATTATATATAATTGGTATATATAATATACCAATTATTATTACATAACCTCATCTGTAATTCAAACTATAGATGTTCTGATTTTATATTAAAAGCTGATTTTAGACAAATATAAGTGTGGCCAAACAACATATGTTGATATAAAGAAAGAGAAACTTTATCTTAACCTGTAGAAATTGATTTAACACTTCTGTCCCTGACACAGTTCCATTTCGCCCATGTTGCAGATGTTCATGTATATTTAATGCCAGCATTCTTGTTTCAAGAAGAGTAACATTTGAATGGCTTTAAAAACAATAAGCAATCCCTTGCTCTTCTTTATATGAGCAAAACTTGAGGCAGAGTGGGTAGTCAAGGGATAATCTAAGTCTATGTGGCCATTAGTAGTTGAATGTGACTCACAGCAGAGGTATGTGTCTAGGTGGACCACATGGACTTACTTATCTGCCCACTGAAATGACACAGTGGGGAGGTAACTGATGAATGTCATAGGCTATCTGTGGACAGATCACAGTCACGCCTGCTGTGAATCACTCTTCCCTCAAAAATCCCAAGTTTAATAGTAAAAAAAAATTCCAAGCTGTTGTCATTGTATAAACTGAATCACTGCGCCTATCTGGGGTTTGGGAGGGAATGACTACAATACATACTGCAAGACATTTTGCCAGTAAATTGTTAGGTTGGGTTTTTAACCCCTAAATTTAGGAAAACCTAAAAGCTTGTTGCTAAAGGTAGGAGCCTCAAATCACTGCAAACAACAAATACCGGTCTCCAGCTGGTTGCCATTGCCATGAAGCTATAGGACCTAAGTCTCATGTGCTTGGACTTAATAGTTTTCTGTCAGTCTGTAAATCTAAAGGGTTAATGGGACCAACAGCATGACATCTGAAGCACTCTAAACCCACTGAAGTCCATGATGCCCAGCTCTCTAAAGGAAAGTTTCATTCCCTGAGTGATAATTCTTCACATGTATTGCCTGTGTGACTAAACTCTTAAGAAAAAGAAAATTAAAAAAGAAGCAACTGGTGTTATATGAACTTAGGTGCAAAGTTGTGGATTCATAGGCACTGTGGCTTCTACCCCTCTGAGTGATTTGGCTCACCTGTGTACAGGGATGGAACTGTACCTTTGTCTTACCTGTGTAGAGGGATGGGACTGTACCTTTGTCTGACCTGTGTAGAGGGATGGGACTGTTCCTTTGTCTGACCTGTGTAGAGGGATGGAACTGTACCTTTGTCTGACCTGTGTAGAGGGATGGGACTGTCCTTTGTCTGACCTGTGTAGAGGGATGGGACTGTCCTTTGTCTGACCTGTGTAGAGGGATGGGACTGTTCCTTTGTCTGACCTGTGTAGAGGGATGGGACTGTTCCTTTGTCTGACCTGTGTAGAGGGATGGGACTGTACCTTTGTCTGACCTGTGTGGAGGGATGGGACTGTTCCTTTGTCTTACCTGTGTGGAGGGATGGGACTGTACTTTGTCTGACCTGTGTACAGGGATGGGGCTGTTCCTTTGTCTTACCTGTGTGGAGGGATGGTACTGTACTTTGTCTGACCTGTGTACAGGGATGGGGCTGTTCCTTTATCTGACCTGTGTGGAGGGATGGGACTGTACCTTTGTCTGACCTGTGTACAGGGATGGGACTGTCCTTTGTCTGACCTGTGTACAGGGATGGGACTGTTCCTTTGTCTTACCTGTGTGGAGGGATGGGGCTGTTCCTTTGTCTGACCTGTGTACAGGGATGGGACTGTACCTTTGTCTGACCTGTGTACAGGGATGGGACTGTTCCATTGTCTGACCTGTGTGGAGGGATGGAACTGTTCCTTTGTCTTACCTGTGTACAGGGATGGGACTGTCCTTTGTATTACCTGTGTAGAAGGATGGGACTGTACCTTTGTCTTACCTGTGTGGAGGGAGGGGGCTGTCGTTTGTATTACTGGTGTGGAGAGATGGGGATGTTCATTTGTCTTACCTGTGTAGAGGGATGTGGCTGTTCATTTGCCTTACCTATGTAGAGGTATGGGCCTGTCCATTGTCTTACCTGTGTACAGGGATGGGACTGTTCCTTTGTATTACCTGTGTAGAAGGATGGGACTGTTCCTTTGTCTTACCTGTGTAGAGGGATGGGACTGTTCATTTGTCTTTCCTGTGTGGAGGGATGGGGCTGTCCATTTGTCTTACCTGTGTAGAGGGATGTGACTGTTCGTTTGCCTTGCCTGTGTAGAGGGATGTGACTGTTCGTTTGCCTTACCTGTGTAGAGGGATGGTGCTGGTCATTTGTCTTACTTGTGTAGAGCAATGGGACTGTTCATCTGTCTTACCTGTGTGGAGTGATGGGGCTGTTCATATGTCTTACCTGTGCAGAGGGATGGTGCTGGTCATTTGTCTTACCTGTGTAGAGTTAAGGTGCTGTTCATATGTCTTACCTGTGTATAGGGATAGGACTGTTCATTTCTCTTACCTGTGTAGAGGGATGGGGCTGTTCATTTGTCTTACCTGTGTAGAGTGAAGGGGCTGTTCATATGTCTTACCTGTGTAGAGTGAAGGGGATGTTCATATGTCTTTCCTGTGTAGAGGGATAGGACTGTTCATTTGTCTTACCTGTGTAGAGTGACGGGGCTGTTCATATGCCTTACCTGTGTAGAGTGACGGGGCTGTTCATATGCCTTACCTGTGTAGAGTGATGGGGCTGTTCATATGCCTTACCTGTGTAGAGTGATGGGGCTGTTCATATGCCTTACCTGTGTAGAGTGATGGGGCTGTTCATATGCCTTACCTGTGTAGAGTGATGGGGCTGTTCATATGCCTTACCTGTGTAGAGTGATGGGGCTGGTCATATGCCTTACCTGTGTAGAGTGATGGGGCTGTTCATATGCCTTACCTGTGTAGAGTGATGGGGCTGTTCATATGCCTTACCTGTGTAGAGTGATGGGGCTGTTCATATGCCTTACCTGTGTAGAGTGACGGGGCTGTTCATATGCCTTACCTGTGTAGAGTGATGGGGCTGGTCATTTGTCTTACCTGTATAGAGGGATGGGGCTGTTCATTTGGCTCACCTATGTAGATGGATCAGGCTGGAGTTTTGGGGGACAGTTTGGCTTGTCCTTTTGTTTTCATTTCCACAAGTGCCTTGTAAATAATATCCATAAATGACCTGGTATTTCTTATTATCTTATAGTCATGCTTTATTTTCTTTGATATCTTGATATACCTATCTTTGCTTTTATTCTGTGACATTAATTTGAAAATGACTACACAAAAAGCCAACACACCGAGGATGTTTACAAATATGGGTTTGTTTTCTGTCTGTGTATTTGTGAAATGTGAACAAGTTGTGGTGGATATATTTTCTAATAAATCATAAGCATGTACTTAGAATTTTACAAATTTTAGATTGAGCGTATTTTAGTTGTGCCAAACAAGTCACATAGACTATTTTTAAGAGAAGTATTTTGGAAATTAATATTGGGATAATTATGTGCACATCTCTTGGACAATGTCTTAACAAGCTGGTGTTTTACTTCTCTAGAGTAAGCATACCAGTTACTGATAGTCCATAAGAGACCCATTGTAATTTATACGCACTAAATCCATAAGCTTTTAAAGAGATGCAATCATACATGGAAGAAAAAAGTAAAATGTGTGGATATGTTGTGTTCCTAATGAAGACAAAATGTTAGGAAGAAACTGGTCCCTGTTGTTTGTTATTAAGTAAATACACACCTGCTGTTTTGAAATGTGTGTCTATTAATACATTTTATCTCATGATACTTTGGACAATTCAAGCAGTTTTTAAGAGAAGCATGAAGAACATACAAATGGAAATAGTAATTGTTTTTAAAGTCACCAATAGTTTATTTTCTTGACTTGAAACAATTATGTTTCTAAATTTTAAATGAATAATTTTGTCTAAATTTTCAGTCTGATGACCAGAACTTCTCTCCACCTTAGAGAAGTAGTCAAGTATTTTTGGAACAGATAAGACAACAGCGTTCCAGTAAGGTTGATTTTCCCAGAGGAGAGCTATGCATACCTAAATTATTAGAAGGTGAATTTCTGTCCCATTAATAAGATTATCTTTTTTTCAAGGTGTCCAAAGACAAGAAGTGGTCTGTAAAAGGTTGGATGACAATTCCATCGTCCAGAACAATTTCTGTGATCTTGACAGCAAGCCACCTGAAAATCAAAGAGCCTGTAACACGGAGCCCTGCCCACCTGAGTAAGTTAGAGAATTTCTTTCTTCAGATCCAAGGAAAAGAATATGTATTCATCTTTTAAATGCATTCCTATCTCTTGGAAAGTTTGAGTAGAATCTACCAAGTAAAAACCATGAAGTATCTATACTGATGGTCTCATTGTAACATTTTGTGATTTTTATGACTATTCTTTTTGAAATATGGTCACCAAGTATCTGATTCCTTAACATTCAGACATGGAAAAGAATGCAATGTGACTGGACATATATATTATGAAGACCAGTTATATGTATGTATACATACACACACATTTGTTTCATGAGTATGTGGTGTGCATGTGTGGGCATGTTTGTATGTGTTTAGCCACATGTGTGTGTAAAGGTGCATGCACATGTGTGTGCATGTGGAGATCAGAGGTCAACGTCAAGTGTCTTCCTCAATTGCTTATGTGATTCTTTAAGATAGGCTGTCTGGTTGAACACAGATTCAGCTCCACTAGCCAGTCAGTGAGCCTCCTCCTAGCACTGGTATGGCAGGCATGCAGCCCCACACTTGACTTTTAAGTGGGTGCTGAGAATATGAACCCAGGTCCTCATGGTTGTGTGGCAAACATTGACCCACTGGGCCATCTCCCCAGCTTAACAAGTTATGTTTTAAATTTTTCCTTTTTTAAAACCACCTAATTTTATAAATTCATCTCAAGATACTACTGAAAAACTAGGAAAAACAAAGTGATACTAAAAATCCACCATGTAAATTTTGTCCCTCCCAATAAATTTTGCGTATTTTCATGTAACATTGAGTCTCACCTTATGGAGTTAATGCACTGAAAGTCAAGATTTGAAGTAATATTCTTGTTATTTCACTGGCCAATTAAGGCATTTTAATGGTACTGGTAACCATTTGTCCTACACTTCTCTATTTGTGCAAGCTTACATACCACAACATCCAATTTCTTAGAGATTTCAATCTTTGGTCATTCCACTCCACGTGTTGTGGACTTGAGCACTGTATTGAAGGTATTTTTTGACAGTTTAATAGTAATTGCCATATTCACACACAATATTAAAGCTAAACACCCAATCTCCTTTCCTTTTGTAGTTCTGAAATGAAGCTGCTTAAGTTTAGAGGTGTGGGGATGAAATTCAAAACAAAAACATAATAAAAATGGAAAGTTTAGAGTGACAATTACCTATTTGGAATGATTTGAAAGTACATGTATTAAATATTACTTTTATTTTTTATAACATTTTGAGAAAGAAAGAGGAAAATAAAAGGAGAGAGAATTGGCTCACCAGGGCCTCCAACGACTGCAGACAAACTCCATATGCATGTACCACCTTGTGCACCTGGCTTATGTGGGTACTGGGGAACTGAACCTGGGTCCTTTGACTTTGCAGGCAAGCTTCTTAACTGCTAAGCCATATCTCCAGCCCTAAATGCTATTGCTTATTAGTCCAGTTTGTCTTAGTTTCTTTTAAGTTTCTTCTTCATCATTTTGAATTCAGACTATGAA
Source organism: Jaculus jaculus (assembly GCF_020740685.1). Taxonomy (NCBI): domain Eukaryota; kingdom Metazoa; phylum Chordata; class Mammalia; order Rodentia; family Dipodidae; genus Jaculus; species Jaculus jaculus. Next base: position 12,617,875 of record NC_059121.1, read on the forward strand.
AGTAGAAAATTTGATTCCTCAAAATCTATGTGTTTGTAATAAGATGGCCAGTGGCCATGTGTATCCTAGGAACAGAGTCATAAACTACTGTGACTCAATAGGACTGTAAGTATGAAGAAAGGAGATAGCCCTCCACTTCCAGATGGCAGTGTGATAGACAGACAAACAAAGAAACAAAGAAAGAAAACCTGTAATTTCACTATTAATATTGTGATTTGTGGTCATTAGGCTTTGTTTTTGTTATCTATAGACAGATATTTAGCACAGTTGTATGTGATGTAGGCTTTGTAGTCAGTTCTCAGTGTATTTTGAACATTAGATATCTTTGACAGCATTTGGTACTTATGTCATTGTTTCTTTATTTAAATTGGCATTCTGCTGTGGTACAATTTTGGCTATATTCTATCTTTTGATTTCCAGTGATACCACAGCCCTCCCCATTTCTACCACTAAAACTTTGCTGTCCATAATTAAGCCTATGCAAAATAAGCAAGAATAGAACTTCCAGTTCAAATGGAGAATATTTTAGCATGCACAACACACTGTCAAACCACTCTCCAGAAAGGTTTTAAGAATGTTCATTCCTGTCAGCAGTATGTAAATAAGAATTCCATTTCCCTGAATGGAATGTTAGGTAGTTTATTTTTTAAAACATCTTCGTTATTTTACAGGGAAAAAGTATGACTGTATTGTGTTTTTCATTTATCTCATTGCTGGTTAGGCTGAAATTTAAAAAAAATTATGTTCAGTAGATATTCTGCTTATTTTTAGGTTCTTCCTCTTCCTGACATATCACAGTTTTCTATGGAAATGTTCACCATTTTGTTACTTATTTGTACAAATTTTTGATATATTAAAAACATTAACGCTTTTGCATATTTTCCAGTTTTTTATTAGATTTTATGCCTTCCATATTATCTATTATATTTTGATCTTTTTTTTTTTTTACTTACAAAAATAGGCCAGCCATTGTGGTAAACAATTGTAATCCTAGCACTTAGGTGATAGAGGCAGGAGGATCAGTAGTTCAAAGACAACCTGAGTCAACTTTGAGGCCAGCCTGGGTTTCTTGAGACTGTCTCAAAATAACCAAATAAAATTAAAAAATCATAAATATTACTAGGAAAATGATAAGATTTTGATTTCTTTCATTACTATAATGCTTAGGAAAGACTCACCTACTCTAAGATTATCTATTCAAGGATATTTTCTTACTTTAATGTAAAATTTAATCTACTGTAAATATATTTGCCTTGGTATGAGGAAGGAACATACATGTTCAAATATCATTTCCTAATGCTATTCAAGTAAAATCCTAAGCTATATTTTTATTAGAAATTATCTTCTCAAATAATGAAATATTTCAAATATCTTTAGTTATATTGGAGACATTTGTAAGTACAGCATGGAAAAATAGAGACAGAAAGGTTTGCCATTGTATTATAAAAAAATGACAGGAGAGCAGGAAGACTAGACAAAAAAAAAAAGTCAGGAAGAGAAACAATACTAATGTTTATTTGGAAGACTTTGAAGGCCAGGAGAGGCCTTGCTTAGGATAATTAGCATGCTCACAACAGCTACTTTTTAATCTGTAAGAGTACAGTGTCAAGGAGGTGAGTTGAGAGAAAGTAGAACCCATGACATAGGCTTCAGTGTTTGGTAGAAAGCAGAGAGAGCAATTGATTTAAAGGAGATGACTTGTACAAAGCTTTTGCCCTCCATAAGAAGAGGAAGTAATGCAGGGTTGGAATTCAAAGAGAAAGTCCAAATGTTCAGCTTTTACCTTGCTGTGTTCTAACGTCATAGATGGCCTCATACAAAGAATCCTTTAGGTCTGGAGGGATGGCTTAGCACTTAAGGCACTTGCCTGCAAAGCCAAAGGACTCAGGTTCAATTCCTCAGGACCCACGTCAGCCAGATGCACAAGGTGACACATACGTCTGGAGGTCGTATGCAGTGGCTGGAAGCCTTGGAGTGCCCATTCTCTCTCTCTTTCTCTGCCTCTTCCTCTCCCTCAAATAAATAAGTAAAAATAAAATTCTAAAAGCAATCTTTTAATATAAATATTGTACCTTTACAATACTAGATATTTTTAATTTGTGAAAACCAGAAAAGTAAAAATAATAAAGTATATATTGTAGTAATACTACAGCCAAAATTTAAAAACATGATGAGTCAATGACAGTATGGATAGGACTATTCTCTGGTTTCTAAAAATCATCTAACAAATACACATTAAAGTAACTACAGTATAAGACAAAGTGTAAGTGCGATAAGAGAGTTATAAGCAAGAGTGCTAAAGGAAGCCCAAAGTAGGAAGAAATTAATTTTTTCTTTTTCTTTTTAAATATTTATTTATTTATTTGCAAGCAGAGAGAGAGATAAAGAGAGAATGTGTGTGCCATGGCCTCCAGTCACTGCAAACAAACTCCAGATGAACGTGCCAGTTTGTGCATCTGGCTTTACATCGGTACTGGGGAATCAAACTCAGGTCATTTGGCTTTGTAGGCAAAGTGCCTTAACCACTGAGAAATCTCTCCAGGCCCCATTATTTTTTTTTAATGCTAGGGATTGAACTTGGGGCCTTATGCATGCTATGGAAGCACTCTGAGTTATTTCCTTAACCACCAGTACCACTTTTTTTCTTCTTTTGTTTTTACTGTATTTTGAGACAGAATCTCACTAAGTTGTCTAGGTTTACCTTGAGCTCTCTCTGTACTTCTAGTAGGCCTTGAACTTGATATTCTCCTGTTTTCACGTCCCAAGTAGCTGGAGTTGCAGGCCTGTGACATCAAGCTCTGCTAAGAAATTAATTTTTATCTAGGGCAAGATTTTATTTAACAGTGTCTATTTAATTTTTATGTATTTATTTGAGAGAGGAATAAAGAGGCAGATAGAAAGAAAGAGAATGGGAGTTCCAGTGCCTTCAGCCACTGCAAACAAACTACAGACACATGTGCCACCTTGTGCATCTGGTTTACATGGGTCCTGGGGAACTGAAGCAGGGTCCTTTGGCGTGACAGGCAAGTGCCTTAATGACCAAGTTATCTCTCCATCTCATTTTTAACAGTGTCTTTTATCATTAAATTTTTAATCATTATTTTGAGCCATTCAGCCTCACCCATAGCCTACTACAATTTGTTATTTTAAGTCCTCTGTAAAACTCCACAATTTAAGAGTAAGAACAATCATGGATGTTGTGTCAGCCTGCTCTTGTCTCAGAATGCTAATCTCTGGTAGTGTTTTCCCATTATACCATACATCTCTAGCATTCTAAGTCACAAGCCAAATGTCTGGTGACACTTTTATATATATTACTTATTACTTCATTGATGCATTCTCAATTGCCACAACTCTAGGGGTACTTACCACATTGACTTTAAAAAATTAAGAAAATCCTTGACTATAGACTGTTTAGAGTATAGATAGTTCTAGTTAATGTTAGCCTCACTTTCCAATTAGCTGAGGAGTAAAGAATTTCTTTTTGTTTTAACCCAATTTTGCTTTAAAAGCCTTTCTAAAAATCATCCTACAACCTAAGAAAGTTTTGCTATTTTTGTTAGTAGACAGTAGGTTATGTAATTGAGCCTCTCATTGACTAAAGATGTCACTGACAAACTCTGAACATTGTTTTGCTTAATTCTGTGATGCTGTGTATAAACAAAAGGGGTTTGATGACTAGACCCTTGATTTTGAGATATCTATCTATCTATCTATCTATCTATCTATCTATCTATCTATCTATCATCTATCTAACTAACTATCTACTATCTATCTATCTCTCCTGTGCTGGTGATTGAACCCAGGGTATTACACATACTAACCTCTTTTTTTTTTTTTTTTGAGGTAGGGTGTTGCTCTAGCCCAAGCTGGCTTGGAATTCACTATGTAGTCTCTGACTGGCTTCAAAAACTCACTGGGATCCTCTAGGGTGCTGGCTATATTCCTTTAAGTTATAATGCAAAAACAATTATAGGTTTATGATAAGCTCTTCAAAAATATGATTTAATTAAGATTGGGATATATAGTGTCTCCCTCCTTTCCATATAATATTATTTTTCATGAGAGAGTGAGCAAGAGCACAAGAGAGAGAGAATTGGCATACCAAGGCCTCCAGCTACTACACTGAAACTCCAGAAGCATGCACAATCTTGTGCCCACATGTGGCCTTGTGCGCTTGTGTTGTCTTGTGCATCTGCCTCATGTGGGATCTGGAGAGTTGAACATGGGCCCTTAGGCTTTACAGGCAAGAGCCCTAACCGGTAAGGCATCTCTGCAACCCAATATAATATTTTTTAATAATGATCACAGACTAAAATAGAGATCAAGGTGCAGCATGCCAGTCTTATTTCAGATACTGAAGCATGAACCCTGTCAGGCACCGTGGAATACACCTGTAAACTTAGTCCATAGGCAGCTGGTGCAGGACTGCAGAGAGCTCAAGGCCAGGCTGGGTTACAGTGAGTTCCAAGCCCGCCTGTGCTACAGAGTAAGATCCCATCTGAAAACACGCACATGTACTAATTGTTCACACCTAATGGACAGAACCAGCTTTAAGATGGTTTTACTATAAAGATTCAGTACTTTATATCCCAAGAGTTAATTTCTGTCTTCAAATTTTACTAATGAACCTGAAAGGAAGGAAAAAAGAGTACATAGCATCTGAGTGTCAGAAGTGGGGAGAAGGCGGGTGAAGGAAGCAGTACAGCCTGAACTGGACAGGAGGATAAGGAAACCAGGACCGGGGGAGACAGTGGTAAATTTTCAACACTGTTTAAATGACAGTGTGATGGAGTCTTTCAGAGAGACAGTGAAAGGGATAATATGATGAGCGTTGACAATCCAACAGGGATTGGATGTAAAATCTAAAATTAAGCTCAGAAAGGAAATTGGTGGGATGATAAATACTCTTACTTTCATATACCCTAAGTTGAAGAGTAGACTGACATATTTAGGCTAAGAAGCTAGGAGAGATTGTTGGCAATTAAAGGAAGGACAAAGAGTAAAAAGACAGAGGTGGCCCTGTCCCTGTGCTCTGAAGAATAGCAGTGCCTCTTCAGTCCCGGCTGACCCTGAGCACCTGTGTTTAATTTGAAGGTCTCCATCCCCATGCATAATGAGCCCTAATGAGATCATGGCTGGAAGTAGTATGACTGAGCTTCCTGTGGCTGCGTTAGACACATTTCTGTTTTCTCCCCTAATCTTGGTGATGGAATCACTGTTGCAAATGGAATCAGAGTGTCACCACGGCTGGCATGCAAGTGTTATTCTCAGAACACAGGTTCCTCCTTACCAAAAACGTACTAGCAACTTGGGATCGTGTTCATCTATGGAAAACAAAGAAGAAAGAATAAGAAAACCATTTTATATTACCCTTGGAAAAAAATATGATAGCATCAGAAATTTAACATTCAGGCTTAACTTATTCTTTAAATAAAATTTAGATTTAAATTTTGAGAAACATATTTTGAGTTCGATAAACTGATCTCTATAATAATAATAATAATAATAATAATAATAATTGGCTAAGGCCATTGTGGCTCAGTTGGTTAAACGCAGGTTTTGGGTGCTGGCGATCTGGAGTCTATAACACATTGCCTTTTCTATACAAAATCTGCACAGTGAAGCTGTGCTCAGGGAAGCAGGGAGGAATTTGTACTTAAGCTCCTCACACTCCTCTCTCTGGCACTCTCCTACCTAAGGTTGTGAGCCTGGTCATAATGTCCCTGATGACAGTTGCATGATTTATAATCATGGATTAAAGAAAATATTCTGTACCCTGAATCCTGTACACAGTGATGCGAGGCATGAGGTTCAGTCCAAACAACAGTTGATGGGAGCTCCAATCCTGGCTCCATTAATGTTCTCTTCATGACTTTAAAAGTTTTTTTCCTAACACAGGGCCTCATTTCTTCTTCTATAAAGTAAAGCACAATGCGTTAAACATGGCAGGCATTCAGCACATGCTGACCTAGCGAAATACAGTAAGGTGTCAATCAAGACATTAGTGATATAAAACAAACAACTTCAATTTGAGCTAGCTTCTGTAAGTAAGGTTTGTGTGACAACCTCAGAGAAGTGTAAATAAGGCTGGGTCTACCTGAGGAAAGTAAGTCATGGACTCTGACACCATAGGACTTCCCACTCCCTCTGTGTTCTTTCTTTTTGGCCTTTTGAGGTAGGGTCTCACTCTAGCCCTCAGGCTGGCCTCAAATTCTCACCGATCCTCTAGCTCTACCTCCCGAGTGCTGGGATTAAAGGTGTGCGCCCCCATGCCTGGCTAGCTCTTGCTTTCAAAGAAGCTGATTCTACTTGACAGGTGAAATGACTTCGGGCAGCTCAGGACATGTGTCCTCACACACCTCTGTGACAAGCAGGGAAAGGTCACTTTTTTTGCTCTACCCAGCATATGAACATTCTAAGTAGAATTCTTACTGGCCTGACCTGGATCCTGACCCACAGTCATTGAACCAATTACTGACATCCAGGAAAGTGATGGATCACCTGCAGAAGTATTATTAGAACACTCTAATTACATACCTATGAAAGCTCACAGATGGCTTCAAGGAAAAGGAGTGGCACACCTATATGTGTGGGATGTTTACTCTAAGCTGTTTGACTTTTCCCTATAGAGAGAAGCTTTTGTTTTAGGAGCAAAGGGATCAAAAACAAGTGATCTCTTTCCGTGTGTGTGTGTGTTTGAATGTGTGCAGGTGCACCTGTGTGTACATGTATACAGAGGCCAGAAGTCAGCATTGGATATCTTCCCTGATCACGCTGTAACTTGTGTTTTGAAACAGGGTCTCTCATTGAACCCAGAGTTTACTAATTCAGCTAGCCGAGCTAGCCAGCCCTGACTCTCATATCCTGACTCTGCCTCCCTGCTGCTAGAATTACAAAGGCACACCACCACTCCCAGGTGTTTTTTTTTTTTTTTTTTGTTTTGTTTTGTTTTGTGGATCCTGGGAATCCAAACTCCAATCATCATGTTTATGTAGCAAGCACTTTACCCAGTGAGCCCAAGCATCCTGGGTCTTTGTTTCTATTAGAGCAAGCTTAGGGCCCTGCTTTTGTAGGAGTGCACCCCCCATAGACCCCAGACTTCTACTTCTCGTGAGGACTCTAAGTCCTGCCATCTTTATGAGAGCTATTTCTAGAAATTTGGAAGCAAACCCCCAGCTTCTTTAGAGTGGTTCTAGCATATATTATCCTTAATGACTAATGACTTGAGTGTAATAATGAAAAAATAACCAGCACTTCTTGTTTGTTACACGGTCCTGTGTGCTTAAAGCTGTCGAGTTCTTGTGCATAAGACCCTGTCATTAGCATATTCTCTCTTGTTCCTGTCATGTCAAACTAGTAGCTTGAAATGGCCATATGCACCACAAAAAATGCAACAGAACTCTGTCCCTCCCATGGATAGCAGCTGTTAAACAATGTTTATTAGTAGCTTAAATATGTTCTTTAATCATCACATTAAATTTTATGTGACAAATTCTTGCTATATTTATTTTAGAAATTGATTTTAGAAAGGAGAAAATTTAAAGAGGTTTTAAAAAACCCATAATACATCGTTTGTTTGAACCTAGGTTCTGTCTGTCCCAAAGCTCATGAGCTACACTTTGGCACACGGTTGGCTGGCCGTGAATACACTCTTCTTGGTAGCTCTTGCACTTGCATTAGCCACCAACCAATGCTGAACTGCTGGCTTTCCTAGAAAAAGCATGGAGTCCATCCACAGAGGCGCTTTCTCGGAAAGCACTGGGAAGACATGCTGTTCTATGCTTCTCCCCTTCTTGCTACAGGTGGTTCATTGGAGATTGGCTGGAGTGCAGCAAGACCTGTGATGGTGGCATGCGCACCAGGGCAGTGCTCTGCATGAGGAAGATTGGGCCCTCTGAGGAGGAGACACTGGACTACAGTGGCTGTTTAACACACCGGCCTATCGAGAAGGAGCCCTGCAACAACCAGTCATGCCCTCCCCAGTGGGTGGCTTTGGACTGGTCTGAAGTAAGGAAATCTGAGGCTGTGTGTTTTGAGATGTCTTAATATCAATCCCAAAGCATTTAATATTAAGGACACCTAAGAATGTGAGCATCTTAGTACCTAACAAGTAAGAACTGCCTGAAAGTGAATTTGGACATGTTCTGTTTTACTGTTGCTTGTCCATAAGTCAGGGGGTTCTGAGACAGGCAAATCAAAGAGAAATGAATCACCAATTTGAATGAAAAGTAAGTCTAAAGTAGATTTGAAATAACATTGCAGTGGTGCATTTAGGAGCTTCTCTCCTTCTTACTATAGACCAACATTTCAAGCTCAGAATTAAAATTAAGAACTGAAATTCAAAACAAACACAAAATCAAGCATTTTTTCTGAGGAACCTCTGGATGCAGCTGTTCCCACTATAACTCTTGCTACTTGAGTGGCCTTGTCTTGTCTGTATCACAAAGTAAAGGAAGGCTCTTGTTTAAGACGGCGTGTGGAAGTGGCACACTTCTGAGCAGCTGTGGTTACCCATGGAATCTTTGGAAAAAGTTAGGAGTGATCTCTCAAGTTTCCTGGATTTCTTCCAGGTTCAGTCATTACATCTGCCTATCTTGTATTCCTACTTTCAATCAAACATAGAGACATTGATATGATCTGGTCTGTGGTTATAGAAAACAAGATGGACTTCTTTTCTCCAGAGTGAGTTCATTAACTTTTAAATCCACTGATGAAAACAGACATTTTGAATGGTTGTGAATATTCATGTCCAGGATCCTTATAGAAATGCATAGAAATTGATTGATAACTATGTCAGATTTATTATGGAAAAAATCATAATGGACCATGTGATTGGTTGTAGCAGTTTTAGGGTTTCAAGGCAAGTCAGTAAGCATAATTGAATGCTTGCTGAGACAGGCAGTGTGGAGCATGTGAAAAGAATCATTCGGGCTGGGGAAATAAGGAAATATTCACGAATCAGCTAGAGTCTGATGTGACAGGACTTAGCGGTGAATTGGGAACCATAAGTGCATGACTAACTCAGAGCTGAGATGGGCAGAGTGGCATCTTGGACGCTGGGGCTTGGTGGCCCCTCTGGAGGGATTTCAGGTCCTTATTACCTGGAACAAGGAATTAGAAACATATGAATAGTAACAACCCCAGGGGTGGGGGACTTCAACAGGAGGAAGAAGTAGACCAGAGTGCAGAAAACATTTAGCAGCTCAATGGAAATGCAGTCCAAAGGATGTGGACTGAGCTGGGCATGGTGGTACATGGGAGGCAGAGGAAGGATGATCACTGTCAGTTCAAGTCCACCCTGAGACTACTCAGGGAATTCCTGGTCAGCTGGGGCTAGAGTGAAACCCTACCTCGGGAAGAAACATGTGGACTTCAATGTCACATGTCATGGGCTTTTTCAGCATGGTGTGGCATTCTTGCACTGGTCACATGTAGTTCTACATACAGCTTCATGCATCGTATGTCTCATAGCATCTTACATTTGAATTGGGTGTTACAATGAGTCCAGGCCACCTTTGGACCCTCTGGAGTGTCTCCACTTGCACCAGTGGCTCCCGCCTGTTCAGTGTGTATGTGTGCGTCCGAGATGCGGCAGGTTGCAGCTTTCCTCCACCAGCAGGCTTTTCTCATGTGCTAATTTTGTGCCCTTTTTGTGAGGCCTTCCAGACTTCACTCTCCCCTAATATACCTCATGAGTAGCCCAGAATACGGTGAGAAAGTTTTTAGCTGATTAGAATTAAACCGATTGTTGAAAGAAAGACTAGGGAAGGTGAAGAGGGGCTAAGAAACAAACAAGAAGAAGCATAAAAATTTTAAAATAGCATTGTGGCACATACCTCACCCCTAGCTCTTTGGTGAGTTCCATGGCAGCCTGGACTACAGAGTGAGACCTTGTCTCAGAAAAAAAAAAAAAAAAAAAAAAAAAACAGGGACTGCAAAGATTGTAAGAGGAAAGTGTTTGCTTTAAGCAAGAGTGACCAACCTTTTGGCTTCTCTAGTACACATTGGACAAAGAATTTTGCGTGACATTATGACACAACATCATCTAGGGAGTTCACACTAGAAAATCATGCAATTGAGTTACAAAAATAAAAGTAAAACCTGATTTTAGGTAAGTTTACAGTTATGAATTGAGCTGCACTTATACCTGTCTTGGGCCATATGGAGCCTGTGCCCCATGAGTTAGACACCCTGCAAGAAGAAGTAGCACATTCATATGATTAAGTTACATAGTGATAGGTAGTGGCATGGAATATAGACTCCTATACCAAATCATCCTTCATAGAAGAAACACAAAGAAGCGTTTGCCAACCACTCAGCTACAAAAACTTCCTTATGTTCAGATTCACTTCATATTGGTCACAACTGACCTGCACATTCTGTGTCATTGTATTTTTTAAATTGAAAGAAAAAACTGAATGTGATCCTCTTGAGGAAGGAAGGCTTAAGATTGTATTTGGAATGGAAAGCACATCTGTAATATACTTAAGGTTTTCTTCTGAGTTTAATTTCACACCGATTATCCTTGCTTTCCTTTAGAATTCTTTTTTTTAATTTTTTTTTTTTTATTTGAGAGCGACAGACACAGAGAGAAAGACAGATAGAGGGAGAGAGAGAGAATGGGCGCGCCAGGGCCTCCAGCCTCTGCAAACGAACTCCAGACGCGTGCGCCCCCTTGTGCATCTGGCTAACGTGGGACCTGGGGAACCGAGCCTCGAACCGGGGTCCTTAGGCTTCACAGGCAAGCGCTTAACCGCTAAGCCATCTCTCCAGCCCTCCTTTAGAATTCTTGTTCTGTGTGCGCAGCCTTTGAAGGGGCTTACTCAAGTGCTGGAAGAGACTCCTGGGCATGCCTAGAGGCTGCCTGTGGAAACACATGTAAGCTGAGGGTGTGTGAATCACATGGCTGCAGTCTTGTTAAGACAGCTGTGTAGAAAGCTTAGGGGAGAGAAATGCCTAGAAAGGTAGCGGGCACAGGTTGGGACTTTGGACAAAGCATTCGTAATTGCTGTCATCTCTCCACCAACGAGCTAGGAAAAGTACCAGGGAGGGAGTGGTAGCCAGGAAACACTGACACCGCGGTCTAGCTGAACACCAGCTTTATCACTGAGTCTTTGTTCGGGGGTGGGGGAGGAGGATGACTTTTATCTCAGATTGTCTGTCCTGTCTATTTTTCACAGTGTTTCCATTTCTTTGCTTTACCGGGCAGCCCATTTCTCCCCTAGGTGGGTTAAAAATTAAAAATAAATCGTATTAGATGAAGTGAATGTTATCTCTCCAACTGTGAGAAAAGCCAGTCTCAGCAGATGAGTGGGCAGTGTTCGATCTCTATTTTCAGTTAACCTTTTGCAAAAATTCACTCTATTTTCTTTTGACACACCCACGAAAACTTTACTCCTCTTTCTGCAACCTACTCATTTCCAACTCTCAGCTTTTGAGCTCTGTTAATCACAAGGGCGAGGTTCCACTGGTGAAAATATGTTACTGCAAGAGGAATTTACCTTTTGACCTTTCCATTTCTTTGCTGTCTGATATAATACAAAATTTCCATTGTTGTAAAGCCAGCAGTCATTTTCCCCATCAGTTAAGCCAGCCCAATATTTATGTGGGAGGGGGGGAATGGCAAATTACTGTGGTAGAAAAGGCTCATTGGCAGCCTTTTGTGAAACTAATGAAGCCACAGCTTTCCCATTTCCTATAATCTACCCTCAGCTGGGAGTCACCCATGCTACTTCTAGTGGCTTTCTTTGTTTGCAGCCACTTGGCAAGTAGCTCTTAAATGCATTGCCACACACTGTGGATGGGCTTCAGCATCCATAACCCATTCTTTTGATGTCTTAGAATGGCTCCTTTGACTCCCACAGAATAGCCATTGAAAAGGGTCTATGCCTTATACTTCTCTTGGGCATACAGATAACTGAAATCCCAATCAACAGCTTTCATAAGACTTTAGGTAGCATTACTTAAGAGAATGGGATGGGTGGATACCTACAAATAATGATGTCTTATTTGGGAAGACAATTATGTCATCACCATGCAAACTCCTAGGTTCTATTCTGGTCCTGTGACTAGTTCAACCATTTAGTGAGAACTTGGTCTAACCCCAAAATATTAAGGTTCCTTCCTTCCTTTCTTCCTTCCTTTTTTAAAAGTTTTATTTATTTATTAGAGAGAGAGCAAGAGGCAGATATATATAGAGAGAAAGAATAGGCACGCCAGGGCCTCAAGCCACTGCAAAGGAACTCCAGACACATGTGCCACCTTTAGCATATGGCTTACACAGGTACTGGGGAATAGAACCTAGGTCCACTGGTTTTGCAGGCAAGCGCCTTAACTGCTAAGCCATCTCTCCAGCCATCCTTCCTTTTTTTGATTGAAAGTTTTGCTGTGTAGCCCAGGCTGGCCACGAATTTACAGTCCTCTTGACTCAACCTCTTACAAGCATGCACCACCACACCTAGTTTCTAACCTTCACAAGTAAGAGCCAAATTGTTTTCCCTGGTGTGGTTTCAAATATTTTGTCTACAAAATGTGTTTTTGTTCCTCCTCAATAATGGAATATTAAGTTGAAGTACAAATGTGTGTCAAAAATGTCTCCTATGTACCATTGAAATGAAAAGGAAGAAAAACAAGTGGTCTGGTCAGATTTTAAGTGCATATAAGTTCCATGTAACTGAGAGAGGAACCAATAAACACTTAGCTGCAATAAGAAGAAACAGAAATAATCTAGTCAAGAGTGTGTTATCTGGAATGCCTTCCATCCTCCTGCTTAGTGGTTTGTTATGAGGAAGAGTGCAATTTTGATTTTTATAACTAATTTTTGGTACATAGAGTTTTATTGCTGAACTAAGTATTTAAATTTCCAATGATTATCAAAAGATTTTATGACATATCCAAAAAGTATTTCTCTCTCTATCTGCCTCTCAAATAAATAAATAATAAATTAAATAAAAACTAAAATTTTTATTTATTTATTTATTTATTTATTTATTTATTTATTTATTTGAGAGCGACAAACACAGAGAGAAAGACAGATAGAGGGAGGGAGAGAGAATGGGCGCGCCAGGGCCTCCAGCCTCTGCAAACGAACTCCAGACACGTGCGCCCCCTTGTGCATCTGGCTAAGTGGGACCTGGGGAACCGAGCCTCGAACCGGGGTCCTTAGGCTTCACAGGCAAGCGCTTAACCGTTAAACCATCTCTCCAGCCCAAAACTAAAATTTTTAAAAGGCTAGAGAGATGGCTTAGTGGCTAATTCACTTCCTTGCAAAGCCAAAGGACGTAGGTTTGATTCCCCAGGACCCACATGCAGCCAGAGGCACAAGGTGGTACATGTGTCTGGAGGTCGTTTGCAGCAGCTGGAGATCCTGGTATGCCCATTCTCTATCTTTCTATCTGCCTCTCTCCCCACTCTCTTTCTTTCTCTCACACACAAATTAATTAATTACAAAAAGTGTGCAAATGCTATTTATATTGATAAAGCTGAGAGTTTAGGTCTGGAGAATGTGCTGAAGCGTTCATGTTAGGAATCATATGTAATCATGGCTATGTCGTACTTCTCCTGCATTCTTCTTAGATAATGCAAAACAGACTGTCAGATGGACAGACAGGTTTATGAGCAGGGCAAAAGGGGACCATAATGTAACTCAGGCTAGGGAAAGCATCCGAAACCAAAGTGAAAACAAACTAAGGATGCTGAGCACTTCTAAGACAGGACCTTGCTGGACAGCTCTTACACATGAACCTGTTCAAAGCATCCCTCTGCCTTTATTAGTTTTTTAGAAGTAACTCTTAAAAATCGGTAATCTCCCTCAAAAAGCACAATATTTATAGAGACCAGCGTCAAGTCTGGCTATAGACTTGCTTTATTTGTGGCTAGCCTCTTGGGCTCAGGCCCAGTATACTCATTGAATAAGAATGTGTGATCACTGCTAGGTCTTTTGGCTAAGAGCACGTGGAATAAGAATGTGGCAGAAATACACAGTAGTGACCGCTTACCCTCAGCGACCCTCATAGACTGCTTAAAGCCACCTATAAAACTGAACCTCACATATATTATATTTCATCCTAAACAGACATGCTATAATAAGGTTTAATTTGTAAATTAGGCAAAGTAAGAAACTAACAACAGTAATTAATAACAAAATGGAACAATTCAACAATATACTGTAATCAGTTATATGAATATCATTTTCTGTCTTTTATAGGGCCTGAGCCAGAGAATTGAGATTCCAACTGACTAGATTCAGTTGTCTACTTCCTTGGAAATAAGAGAAAAGTCATTTTAAAAATATTTTATTTATTTATTTACTTATTTATTTATTGGAGAGAGAGAGAGAGAGAGAGAGGCAGATACAGAGAGAGAATGGATGCAGTAGAACCTGAAACCACTGCAAATAAACTCTAGATGCATGTGCCACATCGTGCATCTAGCTTACGTGGGTTTTGGGGAATCGAACCTGGGTTCTTAGGGTTTGCAGGCAAATGCTTTATCTGCTAAGCCATGTCTCCAACCTGAAGAGTCATTTTTAACAAAATGAATATTTTTCCAGTTTGAGCAAACTAGAAAGGCTCACCAGCCCTCCTCAAAAGGCTGAGATTTATATGAGGGATGAATCACATGGAATATAAAGTTAGAAGTATACTATGTAAAATCACTCCACCGTGAGCCCTAGTTGAGCAGAGTTATGATTCTGGGTTTTGGATTCTGTGGCATCCTCCTGGCATGGGGGTGGAACAGGAGTTTGAGGACTCTTTTCCCTATGTTTTTGTTCTCAGCACAAAGAGGACTGCCTGTAGGAAACTGCTTTGGAAAAAAAAAAAGCAGCTTAGAAGGGCAAAGGCTTGGATTTAAGAAGAAGCAATTTGAGATTTCTTTAAATTCCTGATTTTAAAGGGACCCATTACATCTCTTTTAGAATATCATCTGTTCTTTATGACATCTGACTTTACCATATGCCCTGAAGTATTGCCACAATGTGCTAAGTTATTTTGTCATTCCATGTGTGCCCTGGGCACTCCTTTTGCACTTTTCTGAGGTCATGTCCATTGAGCACCCTTTTCCAGGAAAGCCCCTTGGGTCACAATGGAAGACTTGCTGTGGAGGGAGTCCTTGCTCCTTGACCAACCTCTTCCACCCTGCCAGAACCATGCCATTGTCTTCACCTGCAGATGCAGCTTCTCCAGTAATCTTTACTCCACTTTTTAGTCCAAACCTAGTATTGGCTCTGTAGCCATACCTTACTTGGTGTCACTTATTTCAAGTGCTTCCCTCCTGCAGTGTTTATATGGCTCAGTGCTTTTGTGGTCACCCAGAACATGTGTTTGGTTCCTGTCATCTAGCCCCAAATTTAATGCCTTTCTGTTTTAACTAAGTACTTACCATACACTGTGACCATGATCTTTGCAATTTGGAACACTGCAGAAAAGCTAACACAAAAATCTTTTTCCTCCATGTTTTCATAGATAGAAGATATGTTCCTACTGTAGATATTAGCAGCAGTGTGGATTTGTGTTGCATTTAAGTTGAAAACTTTTTTAAAATTTTATTTTATTTGTAAGCAAAGAGAGAGAGATAGAGAGAAGAAAAACAGACAGAGAGAGAATGGGTGCACCAGGGCCTTCAGCCACTGCAAACTCCAGACACTTGCGCCCCCTTGTGCATCTGGCTTATGTGGGTCCTGGGGAATTGAACCTGGATCCTGTAGCTTCTCAGGCAAGCGCCTTAACTGCTAAGCCATCTCTCCAGCCCAGAAAATTTTATTTAACTAAAAGAAGGATCATCACAGTTTCTCTCTGTTATATTCAGACTGTTTGCATCGATGGTCTTGCCCCTTGGGGCTATCAATATGTAAAGTTACTTGAATATAATACAGCATTGTGGTGGAAGTGAAGTTGATAAGCAAGGGGTGTTAAACACTGGTGATAGAGGCACAGTGGACTATGGATGTAGCAAGTGAAAGGACAGTCGGTGACCCAGGCAGGACTTGCACAAGGTTTCATCACACTACTCAAAATGATGCATGATTTAAACTCTTACAATTTGTTTATTTCTAGAATTTTCATGTAATATTTTCAGACTCCAAAACTATGGAAGGCAAAACCACAGGCAAAGCAGAAACTACTATAGCTCTCTACCATTCCTTAATTTGAGACTCCTGTTAACCATCTCTACCTCTGTTGCTGCAGAACAAAATATCCTTGGCTTATTTTGGGGTGTGATTTTCTAAAGTGATGTCATGGCATGATTAGCCTTGTACGTAACTGTGCATTGTCCTGCAGATGGTTTCTGTCTTATGTGGGGCAGTGTGCATGGTATATGTGACATTGGATGTACTGTATGCTCATGAGTATGCAGATGCCTAGATCCCGTGTACTCATGTGAAGATGCCAGAGGAGAACACGGGGTGTCCTCCTTTTTAGCTCATCTCTCCATATGTTTCCTTGAGACAGAGTCTGTCTCTGAATCTGAAGCTGCTCTTTTGGTGAGCCTTGGTGATTCTCCAGTTTCTATGCCCAACATAACTGCACACATGGGTCCTGGGGGCCCAAGCTCAGACAATCCAAACCCTCAGGCCATCATGCTTTCATGGAAGCCCTGAGCCCGCCCACAGCCCTGGTTTTTGCCTGCTGACACTTGGCTCATCTGGCCTTACCTGTACTTCCCAGTGCTTCAGTTTTCTTGCCTGCAAAGCAGAAAAATAGAGCTTATCTCCTGGTGAGAATTAAATAGAGCAGTGTATGCAAAGGACTTAGAACACTACCTGATAATAAATATTGGTGCTACTTTCTTTTCTTCTTATCAATTGCATTTGTTTTGGCCTCGTTTTACTTCCTGAGAATGCCTCAGACACAGATCAATACATGGTCTGCCTGCTTGAGTAAGCAGGACATAGCATATGCTCTTTGGAAAGGATGCTAGTTATTACTATGCTTATAAAATAATAGCAAAACCTTCTTGCTACATGGAAAATATATTATGATCAGCAAAAGATATATGTCTGCTTTGCACTGGAGAGATGGCTCAGTGCTTGTTTCCAAATACTACCAGCCAGAGTTTGATTCCCTGGTAAGTAAAGTCCATGGAAAATCAATGGACAAGGTAGCATGTGCATCTGGAGTTGGTTTGCAATGACTAAAGGCTCTGCTAAGCCCATATTCATTCATTCTTTCTCTCTCTCACACACAAATACCTACAAATATTTTAAGAATACATTTATATGTTTTAAATATGAAGAGAGCAAAATACCTCATGTGCATTTTTTTCATTCTTTGCTTCTACATAAGAATGAAAGAGAACCTCAGAACCCCATGATTGAGTCTGCATACATCTTACGTATTCTTATTCTGCCCAATTCCCTAAAGTCTCCTGTCCTCTTACATTGTGCCTCAGCTCATTTTCATGATAATTAACATCTAATGTGTGTTATTTTGAATTTGTTTTCCCCAGTGCCAAGAACAGGCTATGGATACAATAATAACTGGGGTGATAGCGTGGTGGATAAGGGGTTTGCAAGGCAAGTATGAGGAATTCAGATCTCCAGTATACAAGTAAAAGCATGACAGGGTGGCGAACCAGGGAAGTCAAAGAAAGACTGTCCCCAGGGTTAGCTAATCTAGCAGATTACATAAACTCTATGCCAGTGAAAGGTCCTGTCTCAATACAAAGTAAGGCAAGGAGCAAAAGAGGAAGACATCCAAACATCAACCTCTGCCCTCCACATGTGCATATGCCCAGTCACATACGTACACACAATGTGATAGAAGGGTGAATGCGCAGACCCTGAAGAATGAGCAGTCAAAGGCCTAACGATTCAGTTCTATCTCCGCCACTTGCTGCTTATCAAACTTCGTTAAGTCACTTAAGCTTTTCTCATCTTTAATCATTTTCAAAAACTTGCTTATTTGAAAATATTTTGCAACTCTGATTAAAGTGGTAATATTAATATACATACATATATATATATATATATATATATATATATATATATATATATATATGTTTTACGAGGTAGGGTCTCACTTTAGCTCAGGCTGACCTGGAATTCTCTATGCAGTCTCAGGGTGGCCTCGAACTCACAGTGATCCTCCTACCCCTGCCTCCCAAGTGCTGGGATTAAAGGCGTGCGCCACCTCGCCCGGCTTATTACTGATAATATTGAGCAGTAAGAAGGTTCTAGAAATCCTCTAAGGCTTTGGGTCAGATGATAGAAGAGACTGGATATAAAATGAAGAGAGCTAGACACAAGCAGGGCAGCCTCAAGAGACTTGGATCACATCACTTGGATTCACACTATAGAAATTACTCCACGTCTTCCTTGGTTTGCTGACTATGAAGTGATGAAACTCCTGTGGGGATGAAACTAGATGAGATATGTAAAGTATGTAGCACAAGGTGCAACAGTAGGGAACAGTAAGAGTTAGCACCGAGATGGTTCTCAATTTAATAGCTGTATAATTTTCCATTACTTTGTTTCCTCGTTGTAAGAGTGGAACAATAATTGTCAGTTCATGGTGTTTTGAAAGGACCCTATAAACTGTACACCTCGCCCTGCATTTAGTTATCACATATTGCTTCTTCAAAGATGGCTGCGGTTGGGTGTGGCTACCCTTAGTAGTAGCAGAACGAGAAGCAGTGGCAGTGTTAACTCTGCCTGGCACAGGGATAACACCAGACTCTTGCAAATAGTTAGTGTGGCAGAGAATAACAAGAAATGACCCTGAAGAGGCATAGAGACCCTTACTATCGTTGTGTAATAAACCTGACTAAAATTTTAAATTTTATCTGAAGAGCAGTAGTAATACAATAAAGGATTGTTCCAAAGGCAGGGGACAATATGATCAGATTTGTGTCATAGGAAGTTTCTTCTGAAATTCAGAACATATACTGTCGTAAGGCAGCAGCAAGAACAGGAGAGGTCTTTCATAGTAACATTTCATGTGGGAAATGATGTTTGTCTCAAATATTTTTTGTTATAGTGGCAATGAAGAGAAATCAACAGATGTGAGATATTTGGGAATGGGAGTAATGAATTAGGCAGCATCAGGCTAGAAGGGTATCAGATTAAAAGAGATAACAGGGGTCAGGAATTGTCTCCTGATTTTTAACTACCTAACTTTTGCCTCTTCCAGTACTATCTTGGAAAGCCATGTTATCCTGTAAAAGGCATCTGTTTTCTAATATGGAGGAAATGCACTGTTGTGGCATTCTTTGACAAGATTTATAGAATCCTTGGTTTTCACCTGAAAAAAGTCAATAGTTTTCTCCCTTTCTAGACTATTTACCAGGATCAAAGACTACCCTAATAAAAAGATATGTATGAGCAATAGGGATATAGCTCAGTAGTAGAGCAGAGTATGTGTCCTGGGTCCTGGGTTTTATTCCCAGCACTGAAACAAGTGTTTACAGGGTTTACTAAGCTATCTCCATCATCAGGTAAAGCAAAATCATTATCTTTCCAGATAGAGGAAAGCATGTAATTAGGGGCTTCCTGGGAAAGGGTATTTGTATTGTGTGCTGTGTGTGTGCACAAAGGAGTTTATGATGAGGTAGATGAGAAGAGATGCAGCAGATCACTATACACCGCAGGCCAGCAGTGATGGGTACCTGAGAGTTAGGTGTTCTTCATGTGCTCTTACAGCATATGACATTGGCCTTGTGTTCACATGTCTGTCTCTCCTTGAGCAGAGGGACTCTCATTTTCTTTTATGTACCCCCCAATTTCATGTAGTACCTGGAGGACACCAAAAAATGAATTTTGAATGAAAGATACAGATAGAGCTTCGAAGTGTGGGTAAAGCCCTCAATTGACAGATGTGAAGTAGAAAATTTTAAGGTTCAGTTGTGTAGAAAAAGCTGGAGGACTTCATTTAACCAACACGTTAAAAAGGTGCCTCAGAGAAATGCCTGGAGGTGAGGTAACTAGTAGCGTTGATGACACAGGACGAAGCACCTTGTTCTCAGTCTAGAACAGACACAAGGTTCTGAAGCTTGTAATTCCTGGACTAGGAGAAGCCCAGATGTGCTCTGGGCAGAAACCTTCACCGGTGACATGGCTTCTTAACTGCACAACGAACATCGTCGGTCCACTGTACCCCAGCCGTTCCCGTCATCTACTGACAACATAAAGTACCTTTCAGAAGACTGAACCCAGCAAGTAGGAATCCACATTCCAAAAATTAGCAGAATCTAATCACCACTGAATGAGGCTGAGGATAGTGTGGAATACAGTAAAAGAAGAAAATAAGTTAGCCAAGAAAGCAAACATTGAATTTACTTCTTAAAGACCTTAGGGAAAAGATGAAAGTATTTCCTGCTTTGAGACTTTTAAGGAATTCCATATCTCAGATATTTTCCTCAGAATTTAATGTATATGTAAATTATATTCATATGCACATTTACTTCAAGAAAGCCTTTCCTCAAATTTCCTCATCTTTAAATTGTTGTTATCCATTAATATTTATTTTATTTTATTTCCAGTGTACTCCAAAATGTGGTGCAGGATTCAAACATCGGCTTGTTCTGTGTAAGAGCAGTGACCTTTCCAAGACCTTCCCAGCTGCACAGTGTCCAGAGGACGGGAAACCTCCAGCTCGCAGCCGCTGCAGCTTGGGCCGCTGCCCTCCTCCGCGCTGGGTCACAGGAGACTGGGGCCAGGTAAGAGAGCTGCACTGAGGGCTCCTGTGGAGTCTTGAAATGCAAACCTGTGCTTTCTGATCTGGTCACTATGAAAGTCTGACAGGAAGAATTAACACTTGGAAACCTTAAATATGATATCTACCTGTGAGACTGTGCATGTGGACATACATACACTTAGCCATATTTCTCTCACAATTAGGTATATCCCATTTTATTATTATTATTATTATTATTATTATTATTATTATTATTGCTATTATTATTTGGGGCTGAAAATATTTTTCTTTATTTACTTGAGAGAGAATGGGGGTGGCAGGGCCTCTTTTTCTTTTTAACACTTTATTTATTTGACAGAGAAAGAGAGAGAAGGGTGTATACAACGGCCTCCAGCCACTGCAAACAAATTCCAGATGCATGCACCACCTTGTGCATCTGGTTTATGTGGGTCCTGGAGAATGAAACCTGGGTCTTTGACTTTGCAGGCAAGCACCTTAACTGCTAAGCCATCCTGTGGCCCAAGGCTTCTTTTTCACAAAACTCCAGATGCATGTACCACTCAGTGCATCTGGCTTTACATGGGTACTGGAAATTCAATACCAGACCAGTAGGTTTTGCAAGCAAAAGCCCTTAACCACTAAGACATCTTTCCAGCCCCATTATGGTTTTTGAGACAGGGTCTCATTATGTAATCCGGGTTGGGTTTGAACTCACAATACTCCTGCCTCAGCCTCCCAAGTACTTGGACAATAGGCATACAACCACCATGTCAAATGTCTCAATTTTATCTCATCTTAGAGTCTGTTATTTTAAGTTTAAAGTAAGAGAGAGAGACTCAGTCAACAGAGATTATGAAAACTTTGATGCTTGTCTCAGGTCTCTCAACTAATTCAAGATAACTCAACACCAGTATCTTGATTAATTCTTTCTTGCCTAATAGAAAAATTTCTGTGACCTCCATTAGTTTATTAATATGACTGATAATATTAGAAATATTATTAATACTTATACTTCAAATGATTTTTTCTGATGGTTACTGTGAATTAGAAGACAAATATATAGAACTTTGGTTATATATTAGACTCATTTTCATTTATGCTCCAATTCCCATTTTTTCTTTTATACTGGAAATTTGTATTGACATGCTATATGAGCCATGGTAAATCGTACAAAAACAGGAAAACAATAACAACAAGTAGCAATTCCTATACTAATTAGCTAGATTTAGTAATTCTATAATATATGCATATAAATTTCAGAAGGTCAGATTGCTCATGATAAATGAATACAACTTTAACTTTTTAAACTTTTTATTTATAACCTGTATTCATATATGTAATGAAATGTACTGTGTCATAATCCCCTTCTACAACCCTACCTTGTCTTCCCCATTCCATGTGCCCCTGCCCACTAAGCCCCTCCTCCTTCCCAACTAGCCGTCTTCTATCTTGTGTCATCTTTTTTTATTTGACCTCAGATTATGCAAGTCTTGTGGAGGTAGCCTCAGCCACTGTATGCTGCATGAATGTAATGGCCACTTTGCCTGGAAGACAGCATTCCAAAGCACTCCGCTCTATCTTTTGGCTAATTTTGGAGTAATTAGAAGGTGATGTGGACATACAATATCCATGAGTAATTAGAAGGTGATGTGGATGTACTACATCCATGTTAATTAGAGGGTGATGTGGACATACTACATCCATGAATAATTAGAGGGTGACATGGACAAACTAAATCCATAAGTAATTAGAGGGTGATGTGGATGAGTAATTAGAGGGTGATGTGGACGTACTACATCCACAAGTAACTAGAGGGCCATATGGATGTACTACATCCAGGAGTAACTAGAGGGCCACGTGGACATACTACATCCAGGAGTAACTAGAGGGCCACGTGGACGTACTACATCCACGAGTAACTAGAGGGCCACGTGGATGTACTACATCCACGAGTAACTAGAGGGCCACGTGGATGTACTACATCCAGGAGAAATTAGAGGGCCACGTGGACGTACTACATCCATGAGTAACTAGAAGGCCACGTGGACGTACTACATCTAAGAGTAACTAGAGGGCCACATGGACGTACTACATCCAAAGTAACTAGAGGGCCACGTGGACATACTACATCCACGAGTAACTAGAAGGCCACGTGGACGTACTACATCTAAGAGTAACTAGAGGGCCACGTGGATGTACTACATCCAAAGTAACTAGAGGGCCACGTGGACATACTACATCCACGAGTAACTAGAGGGCCACGTGGACGTACTACATCCACGAGTAACTAGAGGGTCACATGGATGTACTACATCCAGGAGTAACTAGAGGGCCATGTGGACATACTACATCCATGAGTAATTAGAGGGCCACGTGGACGTACTACATCCAGGAGTAACTAGAGGGCCACGTGGACGTACTACATCCATGAGTAACTAGAGGGCCACGTGGACATACTACATCCATGAGTAATTAGAGGGCCACGTGGATGTACTACATCCAGGAGTAACTAGAGGGCCACGTGGATGTACTACATCCATGAGTAACTAGAGGGCCACGTGGACATACTACATCCATGAGTAATTAGAGGGCCATGTGGATGTACTACATCCATGAGTAACTAGAGGGCCACGTGGACGTACTACATCCATGAGTAACTAGAGGGACACGTGGACATACTACATCCATGAGTAATTAGAGGGCCACGTGGATGTACTACATCCAGGAGTAACTAGAGGGCCACGTGGACATACTACATCCAGGAGTAACTAGAGGGCCACATGAATGTACTACATCCACGAGTAATTAGAGGGCCACGTGGACGTACTACATCCATGAGTAACTAGAGGGCCACGTGGACATACTACATCCATGAGTAATTAGAGGGCCACGTGGATGTACTACATCCAGGAGTAACTAGAGGGCCACGTGGACGTACTACATCCAGGAGTAACTAGAGGGCCACGTGGACGTACTACATCCAGGAGTGACTAGAGGGCCACGTGGACGTGCTACATCCAGGAGTGACTAGAGGGCCACGTGGACGTGCTACATCCAGGAGTAACTAGAGAGCCACGTGGATGTACTACATCCAGGAGTAACTAGAGAGCCACGTGGATGTACTACATCCAGGAGTAACTAGAGGGCCACCTGGACGTGCTACATCCAGGTGTAACTAGAGGGCCACGTGGATGTGCTACATCCATGAGTAACTAGAGGGCCATGTGGACATGCTACATCCAGGAGTAACTAGAGGGCCCCGTGGACGTGCTACATCCACGAGTAACTAGAGGGCCACGTGGATGTGCTACATCCACGAGTAACTAGAGGGCCCCGTGGACGTACTACATCCAGAAGTAATTAGAGGGGCACGTGGACATACTACATCCATGAGTAACTAGAGGGCCACGTGGATGTACTACATCCAGGAGTAACTAGAGGGCCATGTGGACGTACTACATCCACGAGTAATTAGAGGGCCACGTGGATGTACTACATCCACGAGTAATTAGAGGGCCACGTGGACATACTACATCCAGGAGTAACTAGAGAGCCATGTGGACATACTACATCGATTTAGCCAACCAACAGTGGTGTGTTCTCCCCTAGGGCTTTTGACCTTCATGGCTTGTGACTAAGTTTTCAGTGTTAGGCATGAATTCTTTCCCATGGAATGGGCCTCACATCCAGTCAGAGAGCAGTTGGTTTCCCCCATCACAGGTGTGCCACCATTTCACCAGTTAGCATATTTTGCCTGTCTGACCAGCCTTGTAGCTTGCAGGGCCCACTGCTGGTTAAGCTCACTAATGACTTTTCTCCCCAAACAGGCAACATAGTACTTTCCAGCATGGTGACAGTCAACAGGGAGGAGGCTTTCAATGTGGTTTCTTAGTGTCCTGCAGCCAAAGCATGTGGTGTCTTCTGTGATGAGACTTTACCATTTAGCTCTCATGGGTAACCAAGAACCTTGGCAGTAGGCTGTGAATACAGTTTTAATCTGTCAATTAAATTTTATTTGAAAGAAATCCAAATTTTGACATTTTTGCATAGAAGGGAAATTAAGTATTGTTCTTCTAAATGTCAAAAAAGAAGTCTATTAAGTTACATTAAAAAAATAGTCCCATAGCTGTGCATAGTTAGACATGCTTGTTATCCAGGCACTTGGGAAACTAAAGCAGAAGGCTGGCAAGTTCAAGGCCAGCCTAGGCTACATAGAAAGACTACATTTTCAGTGGTAGTACTAACAATACTACCACAGAAGGTAAATTTCTAGTCAGCAATGTACTTGTGCTATGGTTTCAGAATTAGCCTTGTAAGGCTGGAGAGGTGGCTTAACAGTTAAGGTATTCACCTGCAAAGCCTAAGGACCTAGGGTTTAGTTCCCCAGTACCCATGTAAGCATGCACAAGATAGCACATGCATTTGGAGTTCATTTGCAGTGACTAGAGGCCCTAGCATGTCCATTCTCTCTCTCTCTCTCTCTCTCTCTCTCTCTCTCTCTCTCTCTCTCTCTCTCTTGCAAATAAATTAATAAAATATTTTTAAAAATTAGCTCCCCAAAAGACAAAAAGTTATTAGCCTTATAGCTAGTCACTTTATAATGCCTAAGACAAAAATAAATTATAAAAGCACATAACTATGCCAATATGATTTTTTTTTTCTGACCAAAATTCAGTGTTGGTGGATACACAGCAGTACCTATGCATCTTCATTGTTTTGTTGGAAGAGGGCAACGATTTTCAGTCACCATTAATGTCAATAAATACACTGGTCCTGTGTTAAGCCATGTGGATAGAAGTGTGGTCATAAAATAATTAAAGCTTTGTATCTCTAAGGAAGCATTTGGTTTACTTTCAAAATATTCAAGTGGAATATAGCCTGATAGATTTAAGTATTGCATTCAGTTGCCAAAAGAATGTTTCACTGGGGCTGGAAAAATAGGTTAGTGGTTAAGGTGCTTGTCTGAAAAGCCAAAGGACCTAAATTCAATTCCCCAGGAACCACATAAGCCAGTTGCACAAAGGAGTGCTCACATCTGGAGTTAGATGACAGGGCCTGGAGGCTCTGGCACACCCATTCTCTTGCTCTCTCTCTCTCTCTCTCTATCTATCTATCTCTCAAATAAATAAAGAAAAATAAGAAAAAGAATGCTTCACTGTACAAACATTAGGAATACCTAATGAATCTGCATGATCATACTGTCGTAGCTCTTATATTAAATCAGGTAGTTATTATCGTCCTAAAATATGTCTTTTTTCCATGCACTGTTGTTTTTTGTTTGTTTGTTTTGTTTTGTTTTTGTTTTACCAAGGTAGGGTCTCTCTGTAGCCCACGCTGACCTGGAATTCACTATGGAGTCTCAGGGGGCCCTCAAACTCATTGCTGTCCTCCTACCTCTGCTTCCCAAATGCTGGGATTAAAGGTGTGTGCCAGCACACCCGGCACCCCTACACTATTGTTAAAGGTCATTGGAAATGATTTTCTTTTGCATGTACATGTATGTATTGTGTGTGTGCCTATGTGAATCCACGTTTGTATGTGTGTGGATGCACATGTGTGTAGAGGCCAGTAGTCGATGGGTGTCTTCCAGAGTACTGGAAACCCTAGAAGATCTGGAAACAAAGGAATGAGGAGCTGACATATGCAAAGACAGGGGTGGCGTAGTACTGGGAATAGTATCTGACCTGTGAACAATGTTGAAGTCCATATTTTGTTTCTCTGTCTCTTTGAACCAGTGTTCTGCTCAGTGTGGCCTTGGGCAGCAAATGCGAACAGTGCAATGCCTCTCCTACACTGGCCAAGCGTCTAGTGACTGTCTAGAGGCTGTTCGTCCTCCATCGATGCAGCAGTGTGAGAGCAAATGTGACAGTAGCCCCATCTCCAGCGCCGACGGTGAGTTTCCTGTGGGAAAGAGCCGGTTCCTCTGGCTCCCTCTACTGCCCCCAGGATGTGAAAAGCCCACAGACGCAGTTAGGGGCTAGTTCAGAGCATTTGTAAAGCTGTGCGTGTGTGTGTGTGTGTGTGTGTGTGTGTGTGTGTGTGTGTGTGTGTGTGTGTGTTGCCTGTAATCAGGAAACTTGTTTCTTCCTGACTCTGTCACAGTTGAACACCGTAAATCTCTCACCCTCTCTGGAGCTATGTTTTTCTACCTATACTGTATGCAGTCATGTCCAGGGTACTTCTGCTTGGTTTACACTAGGACTGTAGTGCTGATGTCTGACAATCCACTGTAAAAGTGTGAACTTTTACCATGCATTGTGGCTCACACCTGTGATGCCAGCACTTGGCAAGTTGAGGCAGGTAGGTTGCTGCAAAGTTGAGGTCAGCCTGGCTACATAGTGAGTTCCAGGCAAAATGAAAACACACAAGCAAATAACAACAGCAACAAAAAGTGAAAATCTTTGTTTCTTTTTCACTAGGACAATAAATTTCAATTATGATGAGGAGTCACTTAATGTCTGTTAAACATATAATGAAAGCGTATATTTAAATTTATTGTGTTTTAAATGCTAATGTTCTCATTGTAGACAACAAAAAAAGACAAAGGTCTTTACACTCTGAAATTTCACTTTCTTTTTCTTATATACTGAGAAATTCCTTTATAAATGGCAGAGGCTAGCCAAAATATGAAATTTCTTCTTTTACTTAAGTAAAAATATTTTCTTTATTCATTTAGGCATTCATTCAAAATGTATTGAATTCTATTATATGTGAAGCACTGTCAGAAAGTGTTAGAAACTGTAGATCAGTAGAGCATGGTTGGGAATTTCCCACTGCTTTGTATAAAGTCAAAGCTGGTTGAATGCATGCTCGTGGATACCACTGGGAGCCGTGGATATAAATGATACAAGACACAGAGCTGCATGACTCTGCTTCTGCAAAAAGTACCATAAATATATAACCAAATAATTTGTTTATTTTTCTGATGAAAATGAGATGCTTATAAACCTGTTCAAAAGATGTCTGTTCCTAACCAGATCTATCTGGCTTGAAGGATGTTTTAGAAATTATGTCACTACTTTAAAGTTTCTTTCATTTCATTTTGAGAGGAGTGGTCATCTTGTATGACAGTGTGAAGAGAGGCCTTGAATCTTTAGCAAAGATCTGTCTTTCCATAATTCCCAACACCACATACTTACTGTAATGCATTTTTCTGGTATTTTGCTTTCTCACAATAGTACTAGCCTTATCCCACATCAATTTAAGAATCACAATTGTAATTTTCAAACTCTGCAGCACTAATGTCATCTACTTTTTTTCCCCTGGAAATCTAGATGTTCCTCTCTTAAGAAGAATTCAGAATTCATGACAAAAAAAATAGCTTCCTTAGAAAAAAAAATTTTAACTATAAATAAATATATCTGTCTTCCATAAGACTAGCAAACAGCTTTCATTCATGATAAATTATTAGCAACTAGTCTCTTGTGCTTAGGAAGTATGTTTATTTTCAGAATTGGAAGAAGCATGGTTCAGTGGAAAGAGGATATGATCATTACATTAAGCTTCTCTATATGGGGTATTACATTAGACTATAGCTATCCTATTTAATGTCTGTAGAATGCAATTCTGACAACCATTACTGATAAAGAAATTGGTACACAGAGAAGGATGACTAGCCCAAATTAACAAGTTTAGGAAGTAGTAGAGGCAGGATGGCAGGATTTAATTTTGTAGAACCCTAGGGCAAGTCAGTTTCACTGTGTTTACCTGCTTATCTTTTATTATTCTTTTTTTTTTTTTTTTCTGAGAAAGAGTTTTAGAGTTTCACTAGGTTTCCAAGACTGGGCGTGACCTCATGATCCTTCTGCCTCAGTCTCTCAAACTAGGATTACAGAAATATGTCAGCATGCCCTACTAATTTTTTTTAATTTAAAAAGAAAGGCAAGGCCGGAGAGGTGAAGCCTAAGTCAGATGCACAAGGTGGTGCATGCACAAGGGGGTGCAAGTGACTGGAATGCTATTGCCGTGGAGGCCCTGGTATGCCAAGTTTCCCTCTCTCTCCCCACCTCTCTCTCACACATAAAATAAGTAAATAAAAAGAAAGGCAGAATTGCCATGTAACAGTTTATATAAGTGCTAATGGAGGCTCAAATGAACAATTAATGACTTGAACCTTTTGGACCAAGGTAATGTTCAAAACCATTGTGGTCTGTGAGCCAGCTTAAATGTGTAGGTGGCAAACCCAGGGTACACTTTGACAAAGGGGAATAAACATGACCTGAATCATACATTGTCTTCCACAGAAAGATGGAACAGAGCTCTTAAATAACAATAATGACAAATTGGTGTGGCTTGCAGGGGTGGAGGGATGAGATCAGATCAGAGAGATAGATAAGACATGCTTCTTTAGAAAAGTTGGGAAGAAAGTCTAGTGGTTCTGGAAGGAGGGGTTTCTGGCTCATGAAAGACACTAGGAAAGAATCACCCTTTTCCCAGAAGAATCAGGCTTCTTTGACCCTCAGTGAAAAGCAACTAAAAGGTCAGCTTAGTTGTGTCTCCACAGGGTGAGCTAGAGGAGATCTGAGGACCTAAACTAGTCTTTCAGTTGTATCTCTACGGATGAAACTTGGTAGAATCTTGAGCATTGTTCTACCTACCAAGTTTTAGATAACAGTAGCCCCTCCCCCTACTCAACACTTTATTATAAGAATCATTTTTACAAGTTTACAGTATACAGCAAAGTTGAAAGAATCTCTCCATGAACACCCACCGTCTATGTACCTGCTACTTCACAGATGAATCAAGGTAGTGGTTCTTAGTCCAGACGCTCTGTTCGTTGTACAGCCATGTCATTTACTTTGCCAGGCAGTGAGAGCAGAGGAAACTGCAGAGTCCCTGCCTGCGAAGGAAGGCAGCTTAGTAGTGTAGCGGCAGGCAAATGCATAGATGTCACATTCTGAGCGGTGTTTAACAGTGGTGCAAGAAGCTGCCTGAGCGCCAAGAGACGCTGCAGTGAACGAAGTGTCCCTGTGCAGGTGAGCAGGAGCCGGGCACTGGCAGGTCCAGCAGTCCACCAGGAAGATGCTGGGATGTGGGCGTGCCTGGCACATTGTCCACTTACCCGTGTGCACAAGTGGAATTTTAATAAGAAAATAAAACAAAGCAAAATAAGTGGAGACATGAAGAGATGAAGGGAAGTTAAGCCAGCCAGAGATAGTAAGAGGAAGAGAATCAGAAGTTAGGCATCAGGAAATGAAAATAGTGGTCTAGGCATTGTGGTGTGCCCCTTTAATTCCAGCAGAGAGAGGGAGACTGAAGTAAGAGGATTGCCATGAGTTCAAAGCCAGCCTGGGTCTACAGAGTGAGTTTCCAAGTCAGCGTTGGCTAGACTGAGGACCTGCTTCTGGGAGAAAAAAAGAAAGAAAGAAAAGAAAAGAAATTAAAATACTGAGAAGGAAACAGGAAAAGGACTAGGGCAGTGAAATTTGCTATGTTTAGCATCTGTTCTAGTTTCTTTCTGAAAGCCCACACTGAACAGTCAAAGCATCACAGACCTGATCTTGACAGCCTGATTGACTGCTACTGACGAGGGTCACACGACCATTGCTGCTGAAAGTAAATTGTGGAGGCACTGAGTACCACTACATTTGAAATAAATGAGGAACATTTTAAGTATGTATGGCAGCTGTGTCTAGCCTATTCAAGCTCACCTGAAATTCTATCCAAAAATGCCATTTTATTCATTGTTCATACAGTTTAAAGCTTCCTTGTAGTTTATAGGGTGCGTCTTTGCAGTTTATAGCACAAGGAACTCTGTCATCTTGTATTTATTGCTGGCAGAAAATGACTGATGGCGTGGCATGAGCTGGAAATCAATCAGGAAAGGTACTGTTAACACTAGCCATAGTCTACCCAATGGGGTTTCTCATGGTGGCTTTGGTGAGTTCCAGTCTCCCTCATACAAACAGCTCTGAGAAGTCCCACAAATCTCATGACAATATCCGTAAGAACACAACAGCTACAGAATTTAGGTGTTGGCAGAATTTGATGTGTTCGAATCAGTGAGAGGAAAGAGAAAGGTCATTTGAAGAAGACAGTTTCTAGGAGATGAGGAAAGGCCAGTTCTTTTCACATCGCCGTTTCAAAGAGCTCATAGTCCACCTAACATTCAAGTTCCCATTCTTTGCTGTCTGGTTTGGAGGGAACCTGGGTTTGGATTGAGACTGAATGCATGTGGCATCCAGTGAGTAAGACTGGGTGGGTGGGGGAGAGAAGAAGGACAATGTACAGAGTGAAGCTACTTGTTAGCTCATCCTCTATCAGCCTAAATCTCTAAACATCAAGGGTTCCAGCGCAGCTGTTTCAGGAAGAACGCACTGCTTCCCTTCCCTGACCTCCAGGCCCCAGGCCCCGCCTGCCCACGCTTTGCTTTCTCACCCCTTACCGGGCTCTCCATTTCCATGGACAAGTTAGCAGCAGGCACAGCTGTGTAATTCAAAAGATAAGCCTTAAGTGCTTAGTGTGACTCCAGTGATGCAGTTCTGCTGAATGCAGCGAAGAGCCTACAGGCACGGAGGATATGCATGCTATCTACAAGGAAGATGCTGAGTAGTCAGCCTGGCCAGGGAGAGACCTGTCCCTTGGTATCTATCACTCCCATGGTACAAGCAGGCCAGCTTGGCAACATTTGATAAAATAAATACAAGATTATTAAAGGTGATTTGAGGAGTTGGTCTTGTATTCCTTAACCAAATCAAGCCTAAAGAGTCACAATGAATCTGAATCTAAGAGTACCCTAAACCCCGTGGCCTCTGTTGAGTGTGAGTAGCTTAAAAGCAGCCTTTTAGGTCAGTGTTTTGAAAGATTAATGCAAAGCACCCGGGAGGAAAACCTCATTGGCTCCTCAATGATAGGTACACTCATGTGTTGCCTAGGAAACAGGCGGTCTGATTTTATTACTGAAAGCCTAGATTCCCGATGAGTGCCACTCCGGCATGTGTGGCAAGTTGTTTATGATTTGAATAATTGATCTAGTTTCCATCACTTGGCATAGGGCTGGCCTTAAGTGCCTTCTTTTTTTCCCAAGTCTGCCTGAAATGAATTTGAGAAGACTGCAAAATTATTTCCAGGATAGGGTAAAAAGAGGAAAGACCAGTTAGGCTCACAGATGTTTCCTAAAGTCCACACAAGTGGGGACCTATCACTCTTCCAATACCATGAAGAAAAAAGCAGTGGAAAGAGTGTTTTCATACTCCCAAAAGTACAGAATAAAAGTACAGAATAATAGTGGGAAAGAAATCAGATTCCTTCATCTTAAGACATATGAGCCTTCTGGCTAGACCGTGCTATTTAAAAAGCAATAGAGGGCTAAGGAGATGGCTCAGCAGTTAAATGTATACTTGCAAAGCCTGTCTGCTTGGGGTCTATATCCCAGCATATACATAAAGACAGATGCACAAAGTGGCACATGTTTTTGGAGGTCGTTTGCAGTGCCAAGAAGCTCTGCTGTATTCTTTCTCTCTCCCATAAATAAATATTTAAAATAATATTAGCTTTTTTCAAAAGAAGTAAGGTGGTAGAAAGGGTAGCTTAGTAGTAGAGCTCATGCCTAGAATGGAAAAATGATGACAGTAAAGACCATTCAGAAATGAAAACATTCATGATATTGTTTTGATGTAATGGGAAATGTGATTTAAATTATAAAGAACAGCTTTCCAGAATTTTTTCCACAAAAGTAAGCTGTATTTGTGGTATCATATATATTTATGGTAGACCATATGGTAGATCAATTTTTTGTTTTTTGAGGAATTTACATATTTCCATAGTGGCTATACTAGTTTATACTTTGAGATATATCACCCCTGCACCCAAAGGATTCCATCTCAACATGTCACAGAGATATTTTGACTTAATAAACAGTGTTTATTGCAACATTATTCACAATAGTGAAGTTTTGGAACCAGCCTAGGTGTCCAATAACAGAGGAATGAATTTTTTTTAAAGTGTCGTATGTACACATGATGGGATTGTTTTCAGCTATAAAGATGAACAGAGTTTGCCAGAAAATGGACACAACTGGAAATAAGCACGTTAGGTGAATGAAACCAATCTCAAAAGGCTCATTGGGGGCTGGAGAGATGGCTCAGCGGTTAAAGGTGCTTGCTTGCAGTGCCTGATGTCCCAGCTTTAACTCCCCAGTACTCACGCAAGCCAGATGAACAAAGTAGTGCATGCAACTGGAGTTTGTTTAAAGTGGCAAGAGGCCTTGGTGCACCCATTCTCTCTCTCCCCCTTAAAATTAAACTTAAAAGACCAATATTGTATGTACCCTCTTGTGTGTGGTTCCTAGATTTCATCACAAGAACCATGTATGTATGACCTGAAACTAGAAGCAAAATTGCCTGTGGGAACACAGGGGAGCAAGAGGTTATGTGAGGATGAGCAATGCGATAAACAAGAGGGCGTGCCGCAGAGCAGGTGGAAGGTGAGGACCTCTGTCCTACGCACGTGTGCCTGGCACGTGTGCCTGCGAATGGACACACAGAACTGGCTATGAGACCGAGAGCAGACGCAGCAGATGCGTCAGCTAGAAAGTCATGGACAGGCTGAAATATTTTCATTGAGATGCCAGGAATGTAGCCAAATTAGAGTGGGTTTTCAGTCAGACAAACCTGAAGTCTGATCCCAGTCCTTAGTTGTGTGACCCAGCATGGATTTCATGCCCTTTTTGAACCTGAGTTTTTGCTGTCTATGTAAAACTGACCATTTTTGTACTTAAAAGGATTAAGTAGAACAACATATAAAGCTGATGACACAAAGGACGTACTCAGTAAATTATGCTTTTTTGTTACTAAATTAAGCCTTTGTGGAGTTAAAAGGCTGAGAGAACAAAAGACTAGTCATGGCTGACCTTTGGTGAATAGATTTTCATCTTCGCAAAGGTCTGTAATGAACTGATTCTTTTAATCACAACAGTTCCTAGAAGACAAGTCCCAAAATAAGGAGCTGGATCTTCTACGCAACTCTCCTTGGGAGCCTCCCACTCCTGCCAGGTCACTGGCCTGTGCAGCCCAGTGTCTCAGCAAGGTCTGCTGTCTGTGTCTTGAGAGCCACTGGATCTTTCCCAGGTCCTTCCTCACTCCTGTCCCCTCACGACCGGCCTGCTCCGCTTAACAGTTTTCTGCCCATCTGTGTCTGTGTAACTGTGGAACCCTTCCTGACATTGTAGGTTAATTTTGACAGGGATCCTCTGCAAGTAATATGTGGTGGTTGGAGGCTGATGTTTTGATGTTGATAATGAGAGCTAACCAAGTGCTCACTCTGAGCCAGGTGCTATGGTAATGTCATATGCATTGTTTTTTGCATGCCTCACAACGTCCTGTGGGCAGGCCTTGTGTGGTGTTCTTAGAGATGAGGAATCTCAGGTTCAGAGCAGTGAAGTAGCTTGGCCAAGGACAAGCATTAGAAGAGGCAGGGCCAGAACTTACTTTGAGACCCAGTGACTTATGCTGTATGGTGCTTGCACAGGTAGGTTGGGAGGCCTCATGATTAACCCTGCCTCCCTAACCTTGACCCTGCTTGTAGGACCCTAATGAGTTTGGAAAGTTCAGGAAGGGACTGCGTGGGCTAGCCCCAACCTGGGTACAGTACTGGTCCTAGACAAAGCGTACATGCAGAGAAGAACCCAGAGCCTAGCACCCACATAAGGGACTGTTTATGTTTGTAGGAGACTGGGTGAGTGGTGGCTAGGTAGAGGATAGGCAATTTACAAATACATTCATTATTCATTTGTTAAATCGGATCCCAATGTTGAAATCTAATATTTAAAAATATCTGAGAATTTGCTTGTATTTTGAACAAGTTTATTCATTGTTCCTGCTCCTGCAACTCTTCCAAAAAATGAAGTAATGACTCTCCCAATAAAGTTGTGACCTAGAGAATTTTCTTCTTTGCCTGGCTTTGAAACTGACATGCGTCTTCAAGGCAGTATTTTCTGAGCAGTAACTGAAATGCCCATCCTCACTGAGAAGTGTTCAGTGTAAGCTCTTGCTTCCTTCCCAGCCTCAGACAAGAAGAGGCGCTAGTAACTTCTGAGAGCAGCCTGGTCGCTCAATCTCACGCCCTTCTCTCATGCACCTTGAACTGTGAGGTTGCTGCGCATAAGGATATGCTGTGGTTACACCCTGCGCGTGGGAAAGCAAGGATTCTGCTCCAGACTATTGTACAGAAGAGAGACTGAGGCACAGAGAGGTTTAAGTGATTTGCTCAGATTCCTAAAGTTAGTAACAGTAACAGTAAAGCTGGGATTAAATCTAGGCAATTTGTCCTTTAACCTTTTATCGTGGAATTACTAAAACCACCCGTTCTCCTGGATCTGTTCAACTAAGTCATTTTCTTATTTTGGCAAAGAAGTTTTCACCAAGCCCTGCTGCAGAAAGTGAGCTCGGCTGCCCTCCCCACAGTGTGGCAATTTGGCATTAAAGATGAGTGGCTTTGGGCTGGAGAGATGGCTCAGAGGTAAAGGTGCTTGCCTATAACCTGACGACCCTGGTTCGATTCCCCTGCACCCATGTAAAGCCAGATGCACAAAGTGGCTGGAGGCCCTGACATGCCCATTCATTCATATTCTCTCTCTCTCTCTTTCTCCTCTCTTCTCCTGTTTCCCTCTGCTTGTAAGTAAATAAAAATGTTTTCTAAAAAAAAGGATAAAAAAATGAGTGGCATTATGTCAGTGGAAAAATGTTTTCTCATCTTTTTAGTTGTTTTAGTATTTACCTGGGCAATATGTTCTTAATTGTAACAGTGACCTTTTTTCCACAAAAGTATTCTTAGTCTAAATTGTTTGGGTTTTGTTTACTGGCCATAAGAAAATCACAACAGCACCAACTGACCTCCAAATTAGAATATGTGTAAGTCTTTTCACCTCAAAAACACACATAATCCACCAAATATCACCTGATTTTTTATTGCAGCGTTTGAAGTTTTTTTATGCCCCTTCTATTTTCTTTCAGCCAAAACTTAAATTCACTGAGAGTCCTAGTATGCAAGTTTTATGTTCAAATTTCTAAATATTATTCTCTTGGTAAATTGAATCTTGAGTAAGTAAATTTGACAGTGGCAGAGCTCATGTGTTTAGATGATTTGAGAGTTCCAAATTCGATGATTTTTGCTGACAGAGCCTTTAAAAGGGGATCAATAAGATTGCTATCTCACTTTTCAATAATAAGAACTGGAAACTTTCCCGTTTCTTTGCATTTAATTTTCCATGTTTATCATGTGACTCATATGCCTTGTATTAGGTCTCTTTGAATTTTAGTGGATTTCTGAAAGCCTGTTGGGAAGGGGGGAATAGCAAACAACAAAAGTTGTCACTTGGCCCTTTCCCTGAGCCCATTTGAGTCACAGTTATCTTAAACAAATTACTCAAGATGCTCAGGATACCATGTAGAGAAATGAGAGCTGAACTTTGGTTCTGGAGATATATATGAAAATTGAATTAATGGGTTGATAAATTATTTTTAAATCCCCAGATAGAAGTGATCAGAGTGGGCTGGAGAGTAGCTTAGCTGTTAAGGCACTTGCCTGCAAAGCCAAAGGACCAAGGTTCATTTCCCCAGGACCTACATAAGCCAGATGCACAAGGTGTGGCATGCAACTGGTTTGTTTGCAGAGGCTGAAGGCATTTTCTCTCTCTCTCTCTCTCTCTCTCTCTCTTTCTCTCTCTCAAATAGATGAAATAAATAAAAAATTTTTTTGAAAGTTATCAGAGGCCTGTAGAGGAAGGAGACTGCTTGCAGCAGTAGGTGAATGGTAGGGGTAAGAGGTGGCAGCTGTTCATCACAGACCTCGGGCTTGTCTCTTTCTCAGTCCCACATCTGCTGCCCGCCCGAGGGGAGGTGGGGATAGTCATCCAGTCCCCTCGGAGCGTAAGAGCTACAGACAGCAACTGGCAGTTCTTGCACTGAGCAGGAAGTACACACAGGAAAAAAGGAGGCCATGTCTCACTTCCAAATTAAAGAAAGACATTTCTACATGTTTCCATAACCCACAGACTGCTGCCATTTGAGGCCAACCCCTCCAAGCTCTCCCCTCAGTGCAGTTCCTGAACGTGGGCCGCTATCCGCAGTCCTTGTCCTCCACACAGGCCCATCCCCACGCCTCACGGACACAGGGCCCTCCAGAGAAAGCTTCGGTGTCAAACAATGCAACTCATGCTCGATTTTGGATATCCTTGTACTGTTGAATAAAATAACCCTTGAGAAAGAAGCAATAAAAGCGCTGTAAGAAAAATGACTCATGTTTCCAAGCTGTCTAAAGTGATCACTTAGCCCAACAAATGGTAATTCTTTCAAGACACAGTGGGCATGCACCACACTTATAAAAGACTGGAAGGAAAGCCTTGCAAACTGTTTTTTTAATTGTGTTAAAATATATCAAAAGAATGTTTCTGGTAGGCCGTTCCAGACAGGGTGTGCTTAAAAACAAAAACAAAAACCACATGGATATGGAAGAAAGGTGCTCTGGCCCCTGGGGGGAGGGGAGGGTCCTTGCTGAAGAGGCGGCTGCTTCGGCTCGTTTATGCGCTTGTTTATGTGCCTCTAATTGTTTTCCCCTCTTCTGCCCCCACTTGTCAGAGTGCAAAGATGTGAACAAAGTGGCTTACTGCCCACTGGTGCTCAAGTTCAAGTTCTGCAGCCGAGCATACTTCAGACAGATGTGTTGTAAAACCTGCCAAGGACACTGACCCACGGGAAGCCAGGGAGAGCCTTGTTTCATCATGGAAACGCGTCCATCAAAGAGAGCCACCCGGAGGAAGAGGACTGAGGTCCTTACAAAAGCATTACCCTGTGGAAAACGTAACCACTGGTCAGCCCAAGCTGACGGGATTTCAATATTATTTTAACTTCTATGAAGTGGGATTTATTGATCCAAAGTGCTGGACACGATATTAGGAGGGAATGCCAGATTGGAGAGGTCCAAACCACACAGGGAGACTTGCTTACTGTGGAACGTTTGTGTTCTTTCGAGTAAATCCAATAGCCTGTTTACCTCCTTGGACCATTTAGATAACTTTTATTATGGACTTAGCAATGACACTGAATCCATTTGTATTTAAAACTGTTTAAAATGTAGTTCTTGTGACTTGGTCAATCATGGAAGTAAAGAACTCTTATGTCATAGCTTAAAAATATTTACTATGCTTTATCTCACCACAATAGCACCACAATTTAAATTATAAGATGGGCTTTGAACTTTAATTTAAGTAACAATTATAATGCAAAAGTAATGAAAGTTTGTATGATTTTTCTTCAATCCACTTAATTTCCTTAGGAATAATCTCCCTGTTTTGAACACTGCTGTGAGCCATGTATAAAACTACATTAAACTGAACAATGAGGGACTTAGTTTAAAGCAGTGCATCAGTTACTGCAGCTGTGCAAGTCTATAAATTCAGTGCTAAGAGACTGTGGCCAAGTTGCCATTGTGCAAGTGAAGCTGAGATTTCTATTAAAACTTTAAGAGAAAAGCATTTCAGTTTCATGTAGAAGCCAGACCTGGGGTATGGTGGAAACTGGAGTGCCAGGCCCTGTTAGCCATCACATAGGTTGCCTTACTCTGCATGTGGGTCACCCCAGCTCACTTGTGTTTACACCTTTACCAGCCACATATTGGCTTCCACCCTGTGGACTATGCACGCTGAGATGACACAGCGCAAAAGATAGGCTGGCTCTGTAACAACCAGGCAGCCATTTTGCAATTCGCTGGCAATTACGATGGGTTCCAGATGTCCCTTCTTTGATATGGTAGAAGGGCATTTATTTATACGAGAGCAAGTGTGTGCATGTGTGTATGTGTGTGTGCAGGCACTTCCGAGTGTGTGGATCGATGAGTGTGCTTGCACATAAATGTGCCATTTCTGTGAGTTTTAAAGTAGGCAAAGGATAACAACCAAAGAAGAAAAGATCATGAAGACTAGAAATCATAAAGTGTAATATTAATAGTCACTCAACCAAGTATTTGTTCATGGTTATTCTGAAATAGCAATTAAATGTGAAACCTAGTTTCTTGGGCAAGTCACATTCTAATTCTAAAATCACAACTTCTTAACTTAAAATTACTAAGTGGTATCTTCCCTACCTTCAGGTTTCACATCCTACCATCAAAAGACTCAACGGTTAGATGTTTAAGGGTGCTTATTGTTTAATGCTTTGTACCTGGACACCTGTAGCAGGTTCTTAATGAACAGGCAACTTCCTTTATCATTCACGCATGCGCAATGGGCGTCCACCATCACCTAAAACGCCTAATGGCCACTGTGTGACAAAAATACTGTTTCCAGTTAAAGAGCATGTCCCAATTATGTCTGTCACTGTGCTCTGAAAGTGCATGTTGGTGTGCCACGCGTGCCGGGATCTAAAGTAGACAACTTACTGTTACTGTTTTCCAGAAAGAAGAGAGATTCAGACGTCAAAAGTCAACCTAAACTTCTGCTTTGCTATGGACAGTTGGTCTGGAAGTTTCCCCACAGTCTGCCACATCTCATTCCCTGCTTCTCTCTCAACCCCACAGTTCCCAGAGAGGAGAGGGAGAGAGAGCACTGTTGAAGACGTAAGAGCCATCACCAAAGCCCCCACCTTACTGTCTTTAAGAGACCAGTAGAAGGCCGCCTTAGCCACCGCATGAAGGGAAGGGAAGGCGGCCTGTGGAAGGGTGACCCACACTTGAATTCCCTTTGTCCTTTTCAAAGAGCAGTTCACTTGGTGCTAATGTGCCTTGGTGAAATAAAGACTGGGTGGTTTCTGGGGCAATTTAGGCATAGGTCTGCTATCCAGATCTGATTTTCACCAACACAAATGTCAGCTCATTTATTTTATCTTATTTTATTTTATTTCAAAAGGATGTCTTACATTACCGGTGAAAGGCTACATTTTACCTCACCTGGAAGCTGACATCACATATCACAAGGGCTGTGCCCAGCACTATGCTCCCTTCTGCTGGGGCAAGAGGAAGAAGGTGGCCTTCATTCTCCCCAGGGTATGTGCCAGCACTGAGGGCTGGATGCTCCCTGGGGTAGCACAGACATAACAGAATTAAACATTTTCAGACAGGCCCTTAGTGTGAACCTGAGAAGGTTAAGAAACAAAAACAAACAATATTCCACAGCATGTCACAGTACTGCTGCCGCTGTAGCCACCTGCATGGCTGCAGGAGTCTCCATGGTAACAGTGGATCATCAGCAGAGGCTGCGCTGCCCTGGCAGGCGCTCCGGAAGTCAAGAGCGATATATATGCATACTGACTACTTAGGGTACAAGGGTATCCGTGGCTTAGAACAGTGCCTGCCACTGTTTAAAGGCCTGTCCCCCAAAAGGAAAGGTAAATGTATCAAAATGATCAAACCCCTAAAGACACACACATGACTTCCAAGCAGTCCGGTTCATGAGGAATCTTTATGTGAGTGAATGTCACATAGGTGTCCTTAACACAGAATAAGATCATCTTTGTATTATTGTGATTAGTTGTTGCTTATTATTTTATACTCAGTATTAATGTGGTACACTGTTACTTTTTTTTTTGCTTTTGTAAATTATATTCTAATTTATTACCATGTTTCCTAACACCTGCCCTACATTCATTCTCCCGCTTGTAATGAAAATGAAAAAGTCATTGTAACACTTGATGGAGTGAAATTTCATACCAGGCACAGATTTTTTTTTAACATAGATCATTTAGTAAAAAATAAATAAATAAAAATTCAGCTTATAATAATGATTCCTGTGGAAGTTGTCTATTCCCTGAAAAGCTTCTGTCAAACTTGTAGCAGAAGCAAGGTTGGAGATATTTGCTATCATCTTATTACCTTCCTCAGGAATTGCACCTATTTGAGGGTATTAACCATGATATGAACCAAAATAGCCCACAAGCTATTCTGGGGCTAGAAAGACATCAAGTGGGCCACTGCCTCATACCATCAGTCACGAGATGCACAGCATTTTTCCCTCCCTGCAAATGCCTCAGTGCCCTTGGAGGCACAGCATATGTTCTGATAGAAAGGGTGCTGAACCAAGAAGGCATACTTGAAGGAGCTGACTACGCACGTTCATTGGGACGCGTGAAACATGATGGGCACACTCTTTCTCCATGACACACTGAAAACGACCTAATGGCTCAGTCTTTGCTGACCTAAGGGATGCTACAAAACCCAGCGATTATTGAGAGTTCGTTTGTAGTGGCTGAACACCCTGTTATATGATACAGACCCTCCTTCATGCTCAGCTATTTAATACTTTCACAATGACAGTGTCATCTGATCACGAAGAAAGCATGTTGGTGCTAAAATGTACCAGGCACATATTGAACATATTGTACGTTCAGATAAATCTGGATAGACCTAGTATGGTAGCACACATCTATAATCTCAACCTTGGGCAGTGGGGGAGGGGCAATGACACAGGATGCCAGCCTTTGCTACATAGTGAGACCCTATCTCAAAAAAAAAAACAACAACAATGAATCAGCCAATCAATCAATAAGGTTGAGCCAAGTGAGATGACTGCATGATTTTAGAGAGTATTTCTCCCAGGTTGCCCTGTGCAACAAATGTGGTTGGAGAATTATGAACACTCCATTGATGAGAAGGTTATGGGTACCAACCATTTAACCTCCCATTGACTTGGTAATATATAGATCTGCTGGGATTTGGGGAAGAAACTAAGGTTTGGATTAGTTTACAGTCCTCTGGTTGGAGTCAATCTTCTAGATTGCTTTCCAGCTTTCAATGCAATGTTTTGTTTTGTTTTTTTCCTTTGAACTATCTAAAGGACACTATCCTGTTAACTGACTCCATGAAGATTTTGTTACTCCCCAAGAACCATTAGCATCTCTAAGAGTTTTACACACCAAAGGCCATGCATCTTACCAAGTCAGTTGGGGGGAAATGTCAAATATTGACCTCAGTAAAAAAAAAAAAAAAAAGTGAATTTGCATGGATAGAATATGATTTTGTTTGTTTTTTCAAGGTAGGGTCTCTCTCTGGTCCAGGTTGACCTGGAATTAACTATGTAGTCTTAGGGTGGCCTCGAACTCATGGAGATCCTCCTACCTCTGCCTCCCAAGTGCTGGGATTAAAGGCATGCACCACCATACCTGGCTGATTCATTTTTAAAGAATGGAAAATAAATGTAATTCAGGATGAAAGAAAAACAGCCCAGGAGGATTGGAAATTCTAGATAAGTGGCCAAAGGGCAGAGAAAAGATCAGTCACTGAATACAGAGTGACAGATAAGGCCTTGCCTGAGGAGCCTAAGGACCGAGGTTTGACTCCCCGGAACCCACATAAGCCAGATGCACATAGTGGCACATGTGTCTGGAACTCGTTTGCAGTGGCTAAAGGCCCTGGCATGCCTATTCATCCCCACTCTAATAAATAAATAAAAATAAAACATTATAAAAGAGTGATAGGGCTGAAGAGATGGCTTAGCAGTTAAGGTGCTTGCCTGCAAAGCCTAAGAACTCATGTTCAAATCCCCAGGTTCCTCATAAGCCAGATGCCCAGTGATACAAATGTGCAATGTCACACATGCACACAAGGGGGGCACACCCATCTGGAGTTCATTTGTAGTGGCTGAAGGCCCTGGCGTGAATGTTCTCTCTTTTTTTCTCTCTCAAATAAATTTTTCAAAAAGTTAAAAAAAAAAGTGACAGATAATCTGTGCTTGGAAAACTAATTCATATCAGTAGAATCTGAGGAGTAAACTAACATTAGGTTTTTAAAAGGAAGAGCTGCTCATAGTAACATTGTGCTTCAGATTTCAAAACCTCAAGTTCAAACTTAAAATGGTCTTTTCCTATCCCCTTCACAGAAGTTTCTTTCAAGCATTCTTGTCCCTCATTTCTTCCGCAGACAGTATCTGAGGCCAGAAATGGTGCCATGGTGTGAGGGGAGCTCTGCTCTGTGTAGGAAGCCACCATTAGGCCCAGGCTGACTTTGGGTGATGGCTCCCCTGTCCTGCTAAAAATCTTGAACGACTTAGGTGATGAGGCGTGTTTCCACCACCATGCCCTCTCTTCACCAGATCGACAGATGGCCCACTGCTACCTGATGCTTCTGGCTCTGGACATTGCAAACTTGAATTGTCGTATTGTCATTCACCTCAGAGCAGAGAACATCATGCCTGACCAGATAGATTTCATTGCCTGTGCTTTATAAGTTGGGAAAATCAATCAAGAGGTCTCTTCTTGGCTTGGATCCTTTACTGTATTCATTAGTTTTCACTACTATAGATATATGCCTTAAAGTCAGGTGTGGTGGTGCACACCTTTAATGAGGTAGGGTCTCATTCAAGCCCAGGCTGACCTGGAATTTGCTATGTCATCTCAGGGTGGCCTCAAACTCATAGCTGTCCTCCTACCTCCACCTCCTGAGTGCTGGGATTAAAGACGTGCACCACCACACCCAGCTTTCCTGACCAAAT
Organism: Jaculus jaculus; assembly: GCF_020740685.1. Lineage (NCBI taxonomy): Eukaryota > Metazoa > Chordata > Mammalia > Rodentia > Dipodidae > Jaculus > Jaculus jaculus. The sequence continues at coordinate 12,660,925 of NC_059121.1, forward strand.
TTTGAATCTGTGGGCAGGTTAATTCATTGGTTTGGTCAGAGCTTTCATAAGCCAATCACTTCCCAATAATCGTATCCAAAAGGTGGGGACCAAACCTTTAACACCTGAGCCTTTTGGAATGACAGTTTATAGCTCGACCCTGACACTTGTGGTGCAGAGAGGGCTCACCCATGAGATGAGTTGTTCTGTTAACTCCAAGGACTTCCTTGGGTCAATACAAGGTGGATTCTACCAGATCAAAACTGATACAGGTCAGAGAGGGATACGGCCTGCATTCCCCAGCGAGGCAGTGGCAGGCAGCAGGTAACCTTATGAACACATTCTACTGTGTTCATAGTCAACTGCTAACAGAGAAGTCACTGGGGAGTGGGGACACCGAAATCCCAAGCAAAGGTAGCAAGTGCTGATCCAGGCCCATGCTGAAGGTGCGGAGCAGACAGCTATGTCTAGAGAGCGGCGTCCATCGAGCGTGGTCGCCCTTTCCTCTGCGCACGAGTCGCGGAGGTTCCCGCGGCCCTCGGCGTCCTGTGCTACCCACGCCCTGCTCGGGAGCTTGGCAAATGCTCTCTGGCTGCCTGGGCTATGTTGTGGCAGCAATACTGCCAGTCCCCAGTTATAAGTGTCTAAACTGAGGCTCAAGGAGGTTGAGTCCGTTGCTAAGGTCACAGAAGCAAAAAGCTCCCACCTGGGGGAACTATCTGGGATCCATCTGGGACATGAAGCTGAGAAGAATGCCTAAATGTCAGAGAGCTAATGACTGACCAGGCCAGAAAAAAAATGGGATTATATGTAAGTAGAAGAACAGATTAATGGGGGTTGAAAGGCCTAAGTGAGGTCAGGGGAAGAGATTGAGTAAAGGAAAGGTGGAGGGAGGGCTAATCAAAATCTCAGAGGATATAAATAAGTCATATGGAAACGTACTTTTTTTGGATAATGGAACACTCAGGAGTCATAGATTGTTACTAGAAAACTTTCAGTGCCAGGGGTGAGATACCTTCCAGTGAGTTGTTGACCAGGGAGGTCTCTGATGCCCCCAAAACATTATAGGCCATTGATGAGGCCCTTGGTTTCCCACCAAGAATAGATGGTAAGACCTTATTGCTGAAGACTCCACATACTTGGGCTGCAAGGCCACTGAGAAATCCTGCTGGAACTGAGCTGAAAACCTCCTCCATGTAGACCAGTTGACAGACAGCTGGGAGAAGCCATTTTGTGTGTAGTTCAATGGGAGAGAGAGAAATCACCAGTGAAGATACTTAACAGTGGACACTGTAAGCCTTATATTTGGCCAGCCAGGCCAAATGAGCCAATGGGTGCAATATTGGAAACCAACTGCCCTCTAATTGGACTGGAGGCTCGCTCCATGGGAAGTAATACATCCCTGATACTGAAAACCTATAACAGGGGTAGTCATGAGCCCTAGGGGTGTAACGGCTGCTGCTGTCTGGCTAAATGTACATACTATGCTCACCAAACTGCCCAGTAAGCACTTCTCTTCATGTTCATACCCTTATATTAATGCTACTTTCACTTTTGGTTAGAGAACCTTCTCTTTTCATATGGCAGTGACCTTGGGATGACTCAGAAGTCACCATGGTGCTGAGAAGAAGTGACAGAGGAGGGCTGGAGAGATGGCATAGCGGTTAAGCACTTGCCTGTGAAGCCTATGGACCTCGGTTCGAGGCTCAGTTCCCCAGGACCCACGTTAGCCAGATGCACAAGGGGTCGCTCGTGTCTGGAGTTCGTTTGCAATGGCTGGAAGCCCTGGAGCGCCCATTCTCTCTCTCACTCTCTATCTGCCTCTTTTTCTCTCTGTCACTCTCAAATACTCAAATAAATAAATAAAAATCTTTAAAAAAAAAGATAGGAAGAAGCCTTTAAAAAAAAAAAAAGATAGGAAGAAGTCTTTAAAAAAAAGAAAGAAAGAAAGAAGTGACAGAGGAGTGATCAGCACTGAAACATCTCTATCACACCTTTCAAGGCTCAGGGTCCACTGCAGAAGAGGTGGTGGAAAGAATGTAAGAGCCAAAGGAAGGGTAGGACTGCTTACAATGTGCTCCTCCAGACAAAATGGCCTGGATATCCATGACCTCACAGTGCCTGACACTACCTACACAAGACCCTCATAAGAGGAGGAAAAGATCATGACATCAAAATAAGAGAGACTGACTGAGAGGGGGAGGGGATGTGATGGAGAGTGGCATTCAAAGGGTAAAGTGGGGGGAGGGAGGGAATTACCATGGATATTGTTTATAATTATGGAAGTTGTCAATAAAAAAAAATAAATTAAAAAAAATGGGATTCCAGCTTCTGGAAATCAAGAAGCCTGGGGCCTGAGGCACGGCCTCAGGGGGGGTCAAAGGAGGGTGAGCTTTGCACTTTTGTGTAGGAATGATAGGTGCTGGTGGTGTTCAGTAGGGAAATTCCAGTGTCTGGTGACAAAACTACCATTGAAGACCCAACATGGCTTCTAAGTATGTAGTTAAGAGTTCATGGGAAGAGGAAGACGGTCAGTCAGAGCTGGGCCGGGATGAAGACGTTGGCCCCAGCCTGCGCAGCCTCATCCTTACACACAGGACACATAAAATGAAAAGACAAAGGCCTTGCTGTAAATCAGAGAGCCTTTCCCTGCCTGGCCACCCCCCACACCAGCTCCTGGGCCAAGTGGCCTAGCTGACCTACTTCCACATAGCTTGGAGCACAGCGATCCCTAGGTTGGCGTCAGGATAGACTCTATGGAAGAAAGGTGGGTTTTTCTCTATTGCAGCCAGAGCAAGGCCACTGGGACTTGAAAACTTGGGCCATCACGCTGCCGCCAGCAAGAACATTCTTTGACCTTCTGTGGTGGGTCCACAGAGTGGAACCAGGTGTTCTTTCAGCCCATGCCAGATGTACTGGCTGCCCAGCTGGCCTCCTGCCTCACTCACCCCACGATGGGCTTCACCTGGCTCGCTAGCGAACGGCTGTTCTGGGAGCCTCGGTGGCCGCCCACCCTCACGGCCCGCCGGCAGCTGCATTGGCCTGACTCAGCCTGGCAGGATGCTCCTGCCCCTCTGCCCCGGCTTCGTTCTCCCTGAGCCAGATTGCTCAGGGGCTGTGCGGAAGGAAAGCCAACGTTTAATTAAGTCCTCTCATAAACCTGTCTGTGGTCTGAAGGCCATCAAAACAGACTCTATGCTTCCCCCCCTTCCTGTGATAACAGCATTGGTTATGTTTGAAAATAATTCAAATTAGTCTGATGTCAACGATCAGGACTTTAGTTCCTGTCCGGACACATCATGAATCGAATAAAAACAAACATTCCCTGGTGTATGTATATCAATGGTTAACATGAAAGTAAAGAAGGTTATCCTAAGTGCAAAAATGAGATATTTATGAGCCAGGCATGTAGGCCGAAGCCTTTAGTTCCCACATTCATGAAACCGAGATAGGAGGATCACTGTGAGTTCAAGACCAGTGTGAGACTACAGAGTGAGTTCCAGGTCAGACTAGACTACAAGATCCTGCTTCAAGAAAACCAAAAATGGAGCTGGAGAGATGGCTTCACAGCTAAGGTGTTTGCTTGCAAAGCCAAAGGACCCAGGTTCGATTCCCCAGGATTCATGTAAGCCAGGTGCATAAGGTGGTACATATTTATTTCAAATAAATAAATAATTGACTAAATAGTTTATTTTATTTGTTTATTTGAATTTATTTGACAGAGAGAAAGAGGTGGAGGAGAGAGGGAGAATGGGCATGCCAGGGCCTTCAGCCACTGCAAATGAACTCCAGATGCATGCACTCCTTTGTGCAGCTAGCTAATGTGGGTCCTGGGGAATCAAACCTGGGTCCTTAGGCTTTGCAGGCAAATGCCTTAACTCTAAGCCATCCCTCCAGCCCATAAATAAATAAAAATTTTAAGAAAATTTTTTTGTTTTGTTTTTCAAGGTAGGGTCTCATGCTAGCTCAGGCTGACCTGGAATTCACTATGTCATCTCAGGGTGGCCTTGAACTCATGGCAATCCTCCTACCTCTGCCTCCCAAGTGCTGGGATTAAAGGTGTGTGCCACCACGCCTGTCTTTAAGAAAAAAAATTTTTTTAAATGGGTGCTGGGCCTGTCAATCCTGGTTCAATTCCCCAGGACCCACATAAAACCAGCCACACAAAGTGACACATGTATCTGTAGTTCATTTGCAATGACAAGAGGCCCTGGTGCACCAATTTTCTCTCTCTTTTTCTCTCAAATAAATAAATAAAATTTAAAAACATAAATAGTTTCTAGACCATTTTAGCTACTTAGATAATAGCAACATACAAGCATGTATTAGACACATTGAGAAAACACAGAGGTAGCTAAACATGTTCCGTGAGCTGAATGAAAATAGGTAGAAAAAAGTGATCACAGTCACCTTAATGGTAATAAAAACGACTTGACTCATTTCACTTGAACCTTTTGCTGCCACTTCCCTTGCTCTCCTCCTGAAGCCCCTCCACTGAAACCCACCTGCTCCCCAGCTAGTCTCTCTTCTACTTAGAAGTCTTCATGTCCCCCTTCTATTCTGTGGGCCATGAACATCACGGCGGCTTTGTGTCAGGAAGAGTACTGTACCCTTTCCTTTGGCCTTCCTTCCACCACTCTTCTGCAATGGACCCTGAGCCTTGGAGGGAAGGTTGGTAGGAGGAACTATGATCGTCATATACTTTCTGCTATGTATGGAAGTTATCAATAAAGAATTTTGTTGCTTTTGGGCTGGAGAGATGGCTTAGAGGTTAAGCGCTTGCCTGTGAAGCCTAAGGACCCCGGTTCGAGGCTCGGTTCCCCAGGTCCCAAGTTAGCCAGATGCACAAGGGGGCGCACGCGTCTGGAGTTCGTTTGCAGAGGCTGGAAGCCCTGGCGTGCCCATTCTCTCTCTCTCCCTCTATCTGTCTTTCTCTCTGTGTCTGTCGCTCTCAAATAAATAAATAAATTTTTTAAAAAAAGAATTTTGTTGCTTTAATATTCTAGTTACTTACTTACTTACTTATTTACAAGTACAGAGACAGAGAGAAGAGACAGACACACAGAGAGAAAGGGCATGCTAGGGCCTCCAGCCACTGCATACTCCAGGTGCATGTGCCACCTTGTGCATCTGGCTTACTTTGGGTGCTGGGGAATTGAACCCTGGTCCTTAGGCTTTGCAGACAAGTGTCTTAACCCTAAGCCATTTCTCCAATCCTGGTTTTTAAAGAGTTTATATGTTAAAATAAGACAGAAGGTCGTAACTGGGGAAGGTGTAGATTTGTTGCTGCTGGATGCAGGCTGGACAGGCTGAAGGCTGAAGTCTCTACCAGTTCAGGATGTTCCTACAGAAGGGTAATGAGGGGGCCTCTCTTCTTACCCCACATTTCATCTCAATTATACAAATCATTTGGACAACATATTCCCTGTGTCTGGCTTTTAAAGTCAGCTTGTTGGCTCTGACCTATTCAAACGACCCATTGTTTCCTCCCTAGAGATTCTCTGTACTTGTTTCAACAGTAAAATCAAAATTCAAGAAAGCTTTAAGTTTGCTTCTTTACATTATTTCCCAGTGTTGGATAGATTTGATTTTTGCAAAAAGCCCAAATTTATCAAACCCCTAAATTTGATGAATAATTTGCACATAATAATTTTGACCAAAAATTAGCTTATGTGTTGTACAAATTCTCTACAAAAAAGAACTTCAAATATATCGAAAAAGCAATCACATTGAAGGGTTTCACTCATCTGGATATAGAAGTGCCTGGGTTTTTGTGTAAACACTGCCAATAAGTACTTCACAACCCAATTTAAAACTCACTTTTTTTTTTTTTTTAACTGCAGCATTTTGCTGACCTGTTTTGTTATTTGCAGTTCTAAAGTGAGCAGGAACCCGGACCACCTAAATGGTGTGTGCTATCAGGGTGAAGAAAGATCTCTGGCCATGGTGTGCATGGAGTAACCCCTAAACCCAGAAAGCTACCCAGTACACTTCCCCAGATGCTGGAAATTAACAAGCAGCTAATTGTACCTTCCCAGAGTCTCTGGAGAAAACAGCCTTACCGCCCCCCCCCAAAGGGACCAATTAAGCAAGGTCTGTCAGCAAACCCGGTGAAGCCGCTGCTGAGCTGCAAAGCGTGTGAGGGTCATGGCTGAGTCCGGAGATGGCACCATAGAGATTCTCTGCTCAGGACAAGAGCGTGGGTCTCCTGTGCATGCTTTCCACCAAGTGACTCCAACCCTTGGCTTTAATGATATATAAACAAACACTTAAACCTATAGGGGAGAATGCCAATGCTGGTTCTCGCAAGGAATTTGGAAAGCGAGTCTTTGGAAGAGCCTGAAGTACCTCCCTTGTTTATCCAGCTTTGAACTTTGAAGTTTCCGCCCTGGTGTTTAATAAACCAGATATGTACACCTTGAAGGAATAAATTACACACTATTTCCCCGCACTTTTGCTGGAACTTATCTGAAAATCCACAATGCATATTATCTCCCCCACCCCCTGCCATCCCAAAGAACCAAATCATTTTTACTTTACACTCTGTCTTCAAACAGACTTTCAAAGGCTCCTGGGTGGCCTGGAATTCCTCTTTCTCAAAGCTAGAGATGTCAGTAAGGTCATGAAGCTGCTAGAAATCTGTCTGGATCCAGAACACTTCACTTTAAAAGTAATGCTGGGAGCTGGAGCGAAAGCTCAGCAGGTAAGGTGCTTCCTTGCAAAGCCTAAGTGCGAGGGGTTCGATTCCCCAGAACCCTTGTAAAACCTCATGAACAAAGTGGCACATGTGCCTAGGATTCATCTGCAATGCCGGAGGCCCTGGTGTGCCTACTTCCTCTCTCTCCTGCTCTCCCTCTCCTTCTCCCCTCTCTCTTTCTGCCTCTCTCCCTCCCTGCCTGCTTGCTAATAAATAAATAAATGTGTGGCAGCTGATTGCTGTAGCCATTCTGCTGGGAGGCTGAGGCAAGAGGATTGGTAGTGTGAGACCAGCCTAGGCTGTATAGCCAGCTTTAGGCTAGCCTCTGTTACATAGTGAAACTGTTTCAGAAAGTTTTAATTTTACTTTATTTTTATTTATTTGTTTGAGAGAGAAAAATGGGTGCCCCAGCACCTGTAGCCAATGCAAATGAACTCCAGACACATACACCACCTTGTGCATCTGGCTTATGTGGGTTCTGGGCATATCCAACTTGGGTCCTTAGGCATTGCAGGCAAGCACCTTAACCACTAAGCCGTCTTTCCGGCCCTCAGAAAAACTTTATAGGGTTACGAATATGCCCTTCCTGCATTCTATCAATTGAATCTTTCCCATCAACTTCCGAACTCCATGGCTAGCAGTGGGTTAGGACGGAAGACTTGAAACACGGGGGCATGGGGTCTCCTTGGGGGAGCTAATGAAAACAAGTGAGACGTTATCGTCCAGTTCTGGAGTTGAGATCAAGAATCAGACTATTTGTTGAGCCCGAGACTTTTATTTAATGCCAGGAGAAAGTGATACTGATACAGGTTGGGAGCGAAGTAGATTTTCGCCTGGTAGGTAGGCAGCTAGGGCCTGTCCCGGGGCAACATGACCGCGGCCTTGCCTGCCCAGGCAGGACTAGAACCCAGTGCTGGTCCAGGACCGTCACCTATCACTGATTCAGCCACACCCAACCTCTCCTCAGCCCAGCCCCCTCCTCGGCAACAAGAGCTTCGGGGTTCTTCCCCACGCCGTGTGAGCCCACCCACCAGCCAATCAGGTGTCTCCTTTACACACCTGAGTGTGGCCCTGAGGCTCAATCTCAAGGTCGATGAGCCTGAGCCACAGGTGTGGGCTCCCTTGGGCGCTCAGCTACACTTAACTGTCTCTTAGCTCCCTGACTCTCCCCGTCCTTCAACCTTCTGCCCTACCTGAGAGGCTCTTCTTGCTCTCCCCTCCCTCCTAAAGGGGGAGAATTTCTCCTGGCTTGGGATTTCCTGCATGCCTTCCCTCTTAATCCCACCTCTCCCTAAAGGGAATCTCATAATTTACCCTCCCCATCAATCTGCGCTCTCAGTTCTGGGGCAGGCGGGATTCGAACCGGAGACTGCGGCCCAGTCGATCTCAGCCACGTCCCCTGGGCTCCGGTCCTGCAGTCTTTCCCTCCCGAAGCCCAGGGGTGGGGGCGGGGAGGCTTTAAGAGGTTTGGGGGAGGGGGCAAAGGGAGAATGCACTGGAAGGGTGGGCCTCTGCGTGTGACAGGAATGATGCGGTGTGTATTCAGTTTAAACAATTTCCTTTATAAGGTTAGTGATGTTTTTGAAAATAAGTAAAACCAGCACTGTTGGAAAGATTCAGTTCAGTGTTCCTTATTTTAGTCAAGAAAACTATATTTACTTTCTTTCTCCGAGGTGGCTTAGTGATTAAGGCACTTGCCTGCAAAGCCAAAGGACCCAGATTCAATTCCCCAGGGCCCACAAGGTGGCTCATGCATCTGGATTTTGTTTGCAGTGTCAGAGGCCCTGGCATGCCCATTCTCTCTATATATCTGTCTTTCTCTCTCTCAAATAAATAAAAACAAAAATTATTTTTAAAATATTTTATTTAATTATTTCCAAGGAGAGAGAGAATGAGAATGGGCAGCCAGGGTTTCTAGCTGCTGCAAACAAACTCCAGATGCATATGCTACTACATGCATCTGGCTTTACATGGGTACTGGGGAATTGAACCAGGGTCCTTAGGCTTTGTGGGCAAGTGCCTTAACCAGTGAGCAATCTTTCCAGCCCACATTTGTTTTGTTTTGTTTTGTATTTACTTAGTATATATTCAAACCTATGCAGACGCAGAGAGAATAACTCAGTGGTTTCTGATGATCGGTCTTATTTTCATCTATATTCCTCAATCCTGGATGATTTACACAGACTTTATACATCCACAGGACTTAAACACCCACAAACAGCCGCAGTCTGTGGAGCACACCTGTAATCAAGAGGTGGGCTGGCTGGGCGGGGGGCGGGGGGGGGGGTCCAGTTAGTTCTAGGCTACCTTGGATTCTATACACTCACCCCTCGCCAAGTCTGAGCCGAGCAGGACTGCAGTGAGAGCTTCAGGACCCAGCAAAACAAATGACACCCCTCCTTACCTGTCATGCGTTTCTGTCATGGGTCACATGTAAGAAGCCAGACATTCACTGGCTGTGCTCAGACGACAGGAATGAAAACAAGTGGCTCGGGGGACAACGTGGTTGAGTTTTAGCCACAGTGCCTTGGCACAACTGCCTTGTCTGCACGGACGGACATCCTTGTTTTTCTTATTTTGCTTCACATTCTGCGTGGAAAGCTGCCCTGCTTAGCACGACTCCTCTCAAACTTCTCCAGTCCCCCAAACCATTGCAACACCCCCAGCTGTGGCCATTGGGTCATTAATAATGCTTTGTGCGCCAGCCTGCTGTGGAAGAAAATGTGTCACTAAAAGTTGTATCTCAGCAGTGACGTGTCATGGTGGCTGCAAGACGCTTGCCAGCAGCCGGGTTCTTTAAGTGTTGAGGGTGTGGCTAGTGGGAGACAGCAATGAAACAAACGTGGCAGATTAATGAGTGTTATAATGAGTAAATGGGAAGAAAGAATGCATTCTCCTAAAATGTGTGTGTGAGAGAGAGACGGACGGACAGCGAGAGGGAGAGAGAGAGAAACAAAGGTGTCCCGGTGAAAAGTGAACTCGTCTCTCCTTCAGGCCCACTCCTTTCGCAATAAAAGGTGGCTGTGGGGCTGGCGAGATGGCTTAGTGGTTAAGCGCTTGCCTGTGAAACCCAAGGACCCCGGTTCAAGGCTCGAATCCCCAGGTCCCACATTAGCCAGATGCACAAGGGGGCGCACGCATCTGGAATTCATCTGCAGTGGCTGGAAGCCCTGGCACGCCCATTCTCTCTCCCTCTCTCTCTCTCTCTCTCTCTCTCTGCCTCTTTCTCTGTCGCTTTCAAATGAATAAATAAAAATAAACCAAAAAAAAATTTTAAAAGGGCTGTGATGCAGAAAAAATGGCACATATGTCTGGAGTTCGTTTGCAGGGGCAAGAGGACCTCAGAAGCCCATTCTCTCTCGCTTGCTCTCCCTCTCTCCTCTACATAGTTCTCTTTCTCCCTCTCTCCCTCCCTTTCTCCCCCTCTCCCTGTCCCTTTTCCTCTCCCTCTGCTTGTCAATATAAATAAATAAATAAACAAATAAATAATGTTTAAAGGACAGAAGAGCAACTTAAAACAATCTCAAGCCCTAGGCCAAGAATGAGTTTTCTCTACTTGGAGCAGTGATTCTCAGACTTTCAGATTTCATGGACCTCTAAAAATTTTTAAATGCTCTGGAAACTGATAGAGGGTTGCAACTGTTTTACTTTGCCAAGTAATGGTTTGTTTTTTTAAAAAAGTCATTTATTATCACCATAAAACTTGCCATCTGTAAGAAAGTACACTTTACCACCAAAAAGTGAATGCACTTTGCTTTAGAAATTGCTACAGTGCATTTATTTCTCCATTGGATATCTTTTCTTTTTCTTCAGATAAGCAAGTTTTCAGCTGCACGTATAGGAAACTGGACAAGTATCCTGAACATTAAGGCAGAGTAGATTCCCAAGGAAGTTTAGGGTTCCCCCAGTCCAGTGGCTCCTCTCCCACCATGCCTTAGCAGTCCTCAGTGCCCATGGCTCGCTTTATCTGCAATTGGTGGCTGTGACATCACCAGGGACATGAGCAGAAGAGGCAGGGATTAGCCCAGGACAGACTCTTTTTGCTGGTTTGTCACATTCTGTCAGAGAGACAGGGTTTCAGGAGCTCCCAGAAAGCTTAACATCAGACACAGTAGCCAGAACTCCGCCACATGTCCACACTGACCCCTGGTAGCTGACACAATCTATCTACCATGTTCCCACCTCTGCCCCAAGGGCCCAGGAGCGGCAGTTAGTAAAGACTGAGCCACATGGGGTCTCAGAAAGCGTCATCTGGGCTGAAACTGACGCCCGGTGTTTGGGAGCTAATTGACCAGAGCTCCCCCGGCCGGGGCCCACCCTGGCTGCTAAGCACCTCTCCACAGCCGGAGAAGAGCCTGGGGAGCTGCAGCCAAGTCCAGAGCAGAGAGCTGTGCAAAGAACCGTCAGTGTCTGCGCATGGCGAGGGAGCTCAGAGAAGCCCAGCCAAATGACATCACTACTCTGGGGAGGAAAGCTTGAACACTCTCCGGTCCTTTCACCCCCCAAATGCATTATTAACTCATCTTTCTTAACCGCCTGCCTGAATTATTCACAAAAGCAAAGGTACCCGAACCCACAGGATCTGCCTTTCTTTGCTACCTAAAGGAAATTGTCACCACCCTGAGAGTTGTTGGTATAATTAAAATGAAGTTTTTACAATCTCAAGAGCTATAGAAAATGTCATAACCCACAAAAATGATTGTAAACTAGCCTTTAAGACCACAGAGGGGCTGGAGAGATGGCTTAGCGGTGAAGCGCTTGCCTGTAAAGCCTAAGGACCCCGGTTCGAGGATCGGTTCCCCAGGTCCCACGTTAGCCAGATGCACAAGGGGGCGCACGCATCTGGAGTTCGTTTACAGAGGCTGGAAGCCCTGGTGTGCCCATTCTCTCTCTCTCCCTCTATCTGTCTTTCTGTCTGTGTCTGTTTCTCTCAAATAAATAAATAAAAAATAAAAAATAAAAAAGACCACAGAGGTCCTCTCTTTCATGATATGTACCATGACTACATACTTTTAGAAGACGAATTATAATTTTAAGCAAAATCCAAAGAAACAGATTAATGAAGCACTTATATAGGATCTCTCGCCCCACCCCACCAATGTTGAAAAGATGAAAATCGCCAATTCTTCCAAATGTGGAAAGAAACAGATCGAAGGACTGGATGGGTGGCACAGGGTGAGGAGGGAAAATTCATCTGCAGCAGAAGTTTCTGTCCACCATTGTAACGTGTGAGCCACGGCATCACACAGGGAGTCACTGAATCTCCAGAAATCTCACCTCTAGCTACGTACATGCATGAAGAGGCTTGAAGAGACGTTTGCATGGCCTGTTCCCTGTGGCCCTGCCCACAGCAACTGAACAGCGTGACCACTGGCCGATAAGCACCCAAACACAGTGCAGTAAATGTGTGTGCCATCAATGATTCAGCTTTTAAAAGAAAGGGAGTCTTTTTTTTTTTAATTAAAATTTTAAACATTTACTTACTTATTTATTTATTTGCAAGCAGAGAGAAAGAGGAGAGAGACAGACAGAGAGAATGCAGGCATCAGGGCCTCCCCTCCGGCTGCTGCAAACAAACTTCAGATGCATGTGCCACTTTGTGCACCTGGCTTTACATAGGTACTGGGGAATCAAACTCGGATTAGCCTCTGTAGGCAAGGGCTTTAACCACTAAGCGATCTCTCTAGCCCTGATTAGCTAATTTTCAACGTGTTGTATATTGGTCATACCCCCATAAGTTATACTCTTTTGTTCCCTCTCCCCTGCCTCCATTCCTCCAAGGGCCCCCTCAGTGGGGATATCTGTATCCACTGTAAGGTCATGAATGCAGCAGTCCATCTCTTTTGAGGGATACTGTCTCTGGATACTCCTTCCCACCTGCGACACTTAAAATCCTTCTGCCCCCTCTTCCACAGTGCTCCCTGAGGTTTGGTGGGCATGCTGTAAGTCTCCTTTAGTGCTGAGCTCTTGGGAGTCTCTAATTTTCTGCTTTGATGAGTTTTGAGTCTCCTTAGTGTCTACTATGATCTCCCTGGAGGAGGTTTTCAGGCTGGCCGTGAGAGCAGCACTCATACTTTAAAACTTTTTATTGACAGCTTCTATAAGTATAGATAATAAACCATGCCAATTCCTTCACCCTCTCAAGTCCACCCTCCATTGAATCACCTCTTCTTTCCAATCAGTCTCTCTTTTATATTGATGTCATCATCTTTTCCTCCTGTTATGAAGGTCTTCTGTATGTGGTGTCAGGCACTGTAAGGTTATAAGTATCAAGGCCATTTTGTGTGTGGAAGACAGTAAGCATCCTACCCTTCCTTTGGCTCTTACATGCTTTCTACCATCTCTTTCACAATGGACCCTGAGCCTTGGAGGGTGTGATAGGGATGAGTCACTGCAAACACTCCACTGTCACTTAGGGACTTAAATGAGCTTTGAGTATCTCCAGTGGCCACTGGCATCTATGAAGAGAAGCTTCTCTAACCCAAAGCGAGGGTAGCATTAATATATGAGGTTAAACATTAAAAGTTGCTTAGAGGGCAGTTTGGTGAGCATAATTTAGCCAAGCAGCAGCAGGCAAGGGCCCATGACTTTCTCAGCCATAGGCTTTTGACTACATTTTCAGTACCAGGCATGTAACCCCGCAAGTGGAGCAGGCCTTCAGTCCACTTAGAGGCTGGTTGGTTTCCCCATAACAGACATGCCGTTATTGCACCAGTTGGCTCCTTTGGCCTGGCTGGTCAATCTTAAGGCTTGCAGGGTCCACTGCTGTTAAACACCACTGATGACTTCTTTCTCCCAAAAGGCTACATGCAGTAGAGCTTTTTCCAGCTTTCTGTCAGCCAGTTAACAGAGAGGAGGGCTCTAGCTTGACTCTCAGACAGCACTCATATTTAATCTACTGCTTCCTCTGTGATGGTTTCTGGGCCCTGGCAGATGTGATAGACATGAATCATCTCATACTAGGGCAGTTGGATATCTTTCCTTGTTGTACGATTGGCCTTGGGTCTGCTGGTATTTGCTGCCATCTGTAGAAAGCTGAATCTCTAACCAAGCGAGAGAGCAACGTGCCTTCCCTTGAAGTGGCAGGCTCCTTCCCACCTGTGCCAGCAGAGTGCCACCTGTGACCCTGCCCCGGAGAAGGAGCGTCTTCTGGTACCTGGCTTTCCAATCTCGTGAGCAAGTCCTAGCTGACGGCGATTCTGAGACCCACTAGGAAACCTTCCAGACCTGTCTAGAGAAATGCAAAGAGGCTAATCCTTAGAGTTGACGGGAAACCCTGGAGCCCTCGTGAGAGCATGGGAGGAAGAGCCAGGGTGCCAGGTCGAGCAGGGCGCCCACCGCTTCCACGCTGTAGAGGAGGGGCCTGGGGTCGTCTCTGTTGATCCCTAAATTTCCGTCGTTAGCTGTAGAAACACACCTTCGCTTGCTCCAGATGGTCTTTCATAGTCTAACCTGCAGAACTTTTCTTCTCTCATCTGATATGCATACATTGCTAAATCCGCCCCTGGTGTAACTCCACGGGAATTGTCCTCCGTCCCCTGGGCATCTGACTAAAACCCATGCAGTCATGAGAGCTCCTGTTGTCCACGGCATGCAGGCTGCTGTCCCCGGGCTGAGGAGCAGAGAGAGTGAGAAAGAAGGACTTCACTAAGGGGCCTATGGCAGAGGCTTGGGCGCCTTTTCTTGCCGGATAGAAAACAGCCCAAGATGATAAACCTGACTCGTTTTCTTGATTAATAATTTCTGGTTGCACCGAATGCAGAGTGAAGAGATGCCCTGTGCTCAGCGAGGGCGCTGGCTCAGGCCAGGCTCCTGCCCGAGGCCCCAGGCTGCTCAGTAAACATCACTTGCTGGGCCTGCTGGCTGTCAGGAAGGAAGGACACACTGACTCTCTGAGGAGCTTAACTGCTCAGTCCAAGAGGAGAGAAATGAGTTCCAGCCAGCAGGCATTATCTATCCTGGTAAAGATGTTGCAACGAGATGATAAATAATCATGTGTGCTTGCGGCTCCCAACAATCATGCTGGCTTACGCTTGGAGAGTTTTGTGTGCCACGGGCCCCGGGCACCTTCCACACATGGCCTCCTCCCCTGCTCATTGGCCTCTGAAGCTTTGACTGACAGAGCTCTCCCCGGTTTTGAAGCTGAGAGGTTGAGTTATGGGAACACCGTGTCAGCTTTTCCATGGTCCTATGGCACAAATAGCCCCAGAGTTAGATTTCCTGCATCCCAGCCAAGGAAGGCATTTTTCAGGCCTCTTGCCTCTTTCACAACACTCTTTTGATACAGTGTCACCCATCAAATATCCAAAAAATTCTAAGACCCAGCACGGCTCTGGCTTTGAATGCAAGTTGGCAAACAACTGGTTATGTGAAATGGAGACCTTCCCAAAAGAGGCAGGAAGGCAGCCAGCAGAGCCGTGGGTGGCTCCCCCTCTCCGCGATCGCTGTCGGGGGGAGCAGACGCCAGATGCGTGCACCAGCGTGGTGTGCGGTGGCAGGGGCTCACCCGCCGGGGGTCCATTTTGCCATCTAGACGCTGGCTGGCATGGTTGGCAAGTGGCAGGCATCACACCTGGTTCTGAAAATGATCTCCCCACATGCTTCCAAGACCCGCTGCCTCCTTTCAACAAGTCTGGGACGGTTTAAGATGTCTAGACCGACTTCAAACAACCAGAAAACTGTGGTTTCTCCACAGACATGGCTGGTAAGGAGTTTATCAGCAAGGGGGGAAGCCATCCACTTAATTACCCTAAGAAACAATACAATGGCAACCAGACCAAAAAAAAAAAAAAAAAAGGAGAGAGCCAGGCATGGAGCACACCTTTAATCCCAGCACTAGGGAGACAGAGTGAGAGGATCACTGTGAGTTCAAGGCCACCCCGAGGCTACATAGTGAATCCCAGGTCATCCTAAGCTAGAGCGAGACCCCACCTCGATGAAACCAAAAAACAATGCAATTTTTAAAAAGAAAAAGAAAGGAGAAAGAGAGAAGAAACTAGTTCCAACCATCAAAGCAAGATAGTCAGTTTTCTCAAACCTTCTAAAACTAGAAGTCCCCAGAGAGGAGATGACACACAGCTCGAGGGAGCATTGTCAGTCCTTTAGAGACATGGCATGTGCACAGCAAGGGCCAGCTGTCCAGGATGACAGAATGGTTGTTGATGGGTACAAGGCCTCCAGGGAGCTGGGCCTTGCTTGGTGTTGCCATGGCCTGATCAGTCGTTTACATCTCTTCCTTGGGATACGAAAACAGTGCCAGGTTCCAAGACCCGCGCTTGAGAAATCTAGCAGCGCCCCGGCTTTGAGAAGACCCCTGCAAGCACAGGTCACTTAGAGGTCACAAGGTAAAAGCAGGCAAAAGGAGCTCAAAGAAGGGGTCAGAGGAGCTACTTCCTACCCAGCCTCCGCCACCTGGTCCCTCTGGGCACAGTGGAGCTCATAAGTTCCCCCCTCATGCATTGATGTGAGGCTGCAATGGTGTCTTGTGTGTGAACTGTAAGGCCTGCTTGTTACTGATGCCCAGGGCTAGTCTCCCATGGCCCAGGATCATGGTAAATCTGCAAGTGGTCCAGCTGTCTGAGTCACACACAAAGCCTGGGCTGTCCCCTGTTCTTTTCCTTTCCATTACTTCACTTTCTTTCCTTCCTTCCTTCCTTCCTTCCTTCCTTCCTTCCTTCCTTCCTTCCTTCCTTCCTTCCTTCCTTCCTCCTTTCCTTCCTGCCATCCATCTTTTCCCCTCTGCATGCTATGGAACCTCATACACGCTAGGCAAATGCTCTACCACTGAGCTGCATCTCAGCTGCCCCTCTTGAGTACTTTTGGGTATCTGTCGGGGGACTGTTGCTCTTTTCAGATGATTGTCAGTTAGTCCTGAATTGATACCATGGGGGTGTATTCTTATTCCTCGAGCAAGTTTGTTTAGAACCCAATGTTTTCTTCTCCCTAAGCAAAGACACAGAAGATTTCAGTAAGGCTTTGGATGCAATCCCAACTTGTTCCAAAGTATCAACCCTAAAGAACATCAGAACATC
Source organism: Jaculus jaculus (assembly GCF_020740685.1). Taxonomy (NCBI): domain Eukaryota; kingdom Metazoa; phylum Chordata; class Mammalia; order Rodentia; family Dipodidae; genus Jaculus; species Jaculus jaculus. Next base: position 12,677,632 of record NC_059121.1, read on the forward strand.
ATTAGATGAACCCTGAGAATTATCACTATTTTTTAAAAAAACATTTTATTTATTTACTTATTAGAGAGACCAAGGGGGGGGGAGAGAGAGAATGGGCATGCTAGGGCCTCTGGCCACTGTAAACAAACTCCACACGCATGTGCCACCTTATGTGGGTCCTGGGGAGTCAGCCCCAAGTTATCAGGCTTTGCAGGCAAGTGCTTTAACATCTGAGCATCTCTTCAGCCCAGAACCAGCACTGTTATCTCCATCTTGGCTGGAGATGTGGAAAGAGCAAATAAGCAAGGCAATTCTAAATGGAAGCTGAAAAACTCCAGGCTCCATGATATCTGCAGCCACAACTCAGGGATGTCTATTAGAGGACAAGGGGGCGTACTCCCTAGTACTAACATTAAAAAAAAACTCCAGAGCCGGGCGTGGTGGTGCACGCCTTTAATCCCAGCACTTGGGAGGCAGAGGTAGGAGGATCGCCGTGAGTTCGAGGCCACCCTGAGAATACATCGTGAATTCCAGGTCAGCCTGGACTAGAGTGAGACCCTACCTGGAAAAACCAAAAAAACAAACAAACAACAAAAAAAACTTCAGCCAGGAGTGGTGGCACATGCCTTTAATCCCAGCACTTGGGAGGTGGAGGTAGGAGGGTGGCTGTGAGGTCAAGGCCACCATAATCCTACATAGTGAATTCCAGGTCATCCCGAGCTACAGTGAAACTCTACCTTGAAAAACCAAAAAATGAAAAAAAATATCTTCAAAGGAGGACTGGAGCCATGGCTTAGCACTTAAGGTACTTGTCTGCAAAGCCTAAGAACCCATGTCTGACTCCCCAGGTCCCACGTAAGCCAAACACACAAAGTGGCACATGCATCTAGAGTTTGATTACAGTGGCTGGCTGCATCAGTTCTCCCTCTCTCTCTTGCTGACTCTCACCCTCTCTCATAAAAAGAAAAGCCAGTCTGTTGGGCTTGCCTAAAAAAAAAAATCTTTAGAGGAAACCACAGTCCTTTACTCCCTCATAGAACAGCAAACAGAACATTCTAGTCCTGCTCTATCTGTAATTTCAGAGAGAAGTCTCCAATATGGTGGGAATAAATTAAACAAAATCTATGGGAATATAAGGATAGTGTGATACACACGGGCACATAAGTATATGCAGAGCAATTGAAAAGGTACAGTGGAGGCACCAGTGTAAAAACTAAACAAGATAAAAAAAAAATCGCATGGGCCAGGCATGGTGGTGTAAGCCTTTAATCCCAGCAGTTGGGAGGCAGAGGTAGGAGGATTACTGTGAGTTCAAGGCCACCCTGAGACTACATAGTTAATTCCAGGTCAGCCTGGACCAGAGTGAGACCCTACCTCAAAAAAAAAAAAAAATCACATGGGGGCTGGAGAGATTGCTCAGTGGTTAAAGAGGTTGCCTGAAAAGCCCCATGACCCAGGTTCAATCCCCCAGTACTCATGTAAAGCCAGCTGTATAAAGTGGCGTGTGCATCTGGTGTTCATTTGCAGTGGCTGGAGGCCCTGGCATGCCCATTCTCTTTGTATCTGTTCTCTCTATTGCTCTCGCAAATCAATAAATAAAAAAATAATAAATAATAATAATATTTTAAATATTTATTTATTTAATTTATTTTTAAGAGAGAGAAAAAGAGGCAGATAGGGAAAGAGAGAATGGGTGCACCTGGGCCTCTAGCCACTACAGACAAACTCCAGACACATGTGACCCCTTGGGTCTGGGGAATCGAATCTGGGTCTTTTGGCTTTGCAGGTAAGTGCCCTAACCACTAAGCAATCCCTCCAGCCCAACAATATTTTTTTAATGACATGGAAATCATGTAAACAGGGGATGGCCTCTGAAGCGGAAATACAGCATGAAAAAAGACAGGCAAGGAATCCAGTCGTGCACGTGGTACTGGGTTCAATCCCCAGCACCTTAAAAACAAAACACTTCAGCCAAGCCACAGCTGAAACCACAGAGGAACGGAGAGATGAGCAAGAGAGCTGCTTCCATGCTAGGGTGAAGGAGACAGACCCCGAGGACACTCAGCACCTACCAAAGCAGAGATCCAGAGGCTCCTAAGAGCTCATCACTGGAGTGGACTCAAAACTCACCCATCACGGCTCAGGGAATTTTGCAGAAGAGGGGGCGGAAAGATTGGAAGAACTACAGGTTGAGACATTCCCTTACCCCAAAAAACAACTGACTGCTGCTGCCATAGTGCATAAACCTCAACCCCATGGGGAATACCTGCCACCCCACTGAGGAGTGTTCCCAACAGAATGGGTCAGAGACAAGGGAAAACAGGACACATGATGTGTCCATACAAAACATCTTGATAATAATAAACATTAACAAAAACAAATCTATCAGAGGTGGGAGCAGGGGAAGGAACAAAATGAACAAATTATGGAATGGAAGAAAATTCTCCATGCAATTCTTGGTTCCTACAAGAGATTAATAAAGATATGCACTCAATGAAGAACTCAAATACAAGATAATGAAATGGGAAAATACCCTAGAGAAGCAAGATGAAACTCCACTACAAAGAGAATGAATACTTACCAAGGGGCCAGCACTGAAGACACGCTACTTTATCGTCCCTGTGACTAAACCCTGTTAGAAGCAACTTAAGTAAGGAGAGATTTATTTGGGGTTGGAATCTGCGGGGACAGAGTCCACTGTGGCAAGGACTTCACGGTGGAGTTCACGGTGGTTCGTGGCTATGAATCGTAAGTGTGAGTGTGGAACTGCTTGCACCTCTGCAGATCTGGAACAGAGAGCGACTTGGGCCAGATCTGCAGTGAGGCTACATAACCACTAAGCCCAACACCGGTGGCCCTATGTCTACCCCAGCCTCACGTTCAGAAGTTTCCATAAACCAGGCATGGTGGTGCACATCTTTAATCCCAGCACTCGGGAGGCAGAGGTAGGTGGATCTCCATGAGTTTGAGACTACTTTGAGACTACATAGTTAATTCCAGGTCAGCCTGGACCAAAGAGAGCCCCTCCTTGAAAAACTAAAATAATAATAATAATAGTAATAATAATAATAATAATAAAGTAAAAAGTTTCCATAGCCTCCAAATCAGTTTCACTGGCTGGCGGCCAAGTGTTCAAGTACATGAGCCTGTCAGGGGCATTTTCCCTTCAGATCATAATAAAACAAAAACAGCACCCAGAAAGCCAAACGCCACGTTCTCTCTCCTATGTGGATCCTGGCTACACATGATTGGACCTCTGAGGGAGGAGGAATAAAACCCAGTAGCAGAGGCCAGTAAGCTAGAAAGGGGATCGAAGAGGAGGACAAAGGAGGGAGGGGGACCAAAGGGATGGTTTTATGTATATGTAAGTAAAAGAACAGACCAGCGGCCGTGTAAAGGCTGACGTGAGGTCAGGGAAGAGACTGAGTAAAGGAAAGGTGGAGGGAGGGCTAATTAAAAGCTCAGAGGATATAAATAAGTCATATGGAAACGTACTTTTTTGGACAATGGAACACTCAGAAGCCATAGATTGCTACTAGAAAATTCTCAGTGCCAAGGATGAGATACCTTCCAGTGAGTTGATGCCCCCGAAGCATTACAGGCCATTGCCGAGGCCCTTGGTTTCCCACCAGGAATAGATGGTAAGACCCTATTGCTGAAGACTGCACATACTTGGGCTGCAAGGCCACTGAGAAATCCTGCTAGAACTGAGCTGAAAACCTCCTCCGTGTAGACCAGCTGATAGAAAGCTGGAAGAAGCCATTCTACATGCAGTTCAATGGGAGGAAAAGATACCACCAGTGGAGTTACTCAACAGTGGACACTGCAAGCCTTAAATTTGGCCAAATGAGCCAATGGGTACAATAGTGGCATGTCTGTTATGGGGGAAACCAGCTGCCCTCTAATTGGACTGGAGGCCCACTCCATGGGAGGGAATACATTCCTGATACTGAAAACTTACAAGAGGGGTAGTCATGAGCCTTAGGGGTGTAACATCTGCTGCTGCCTGGCTAAATGTATATACTATGCTCACCAAACTGTCCAGTAAGCACTTCTCTTAATGTTCATACCCTTATATTGATGCTACTCTCACTTTTGGTTAGAGAAGCTTCTCTTTTCAGACAGCAGTGGCCCTGGGCTGACTCAGAAGGCACCATGATGGTGAGAGGAGATCTCAGCACTGAAACATCTCTATCACACCTTCCAAGGCTCAGGGTCCATTGTGGAAGAGGTGGCAGAAAGAATGTAAGAGCCAAAGGAAGGGTAGGACTCCTTATAACAAGCTCCTCCAGATACAAAATGACCTGTATGTAAGTTAAAAAGGAGATATAAAGGGAAGAGAAAGGAAGGGAGGAGGGTGCTTAATAGGGTTGGCATTGTATATATGTAAGTAGAATGATTGAGATGGGGAGGGGATATGATGGAGAATGGAATTTCAAAGGGGAAAGTTTGGGGGAGGGTATTACCATGGGATTTTTTTTGTAGTCATGGAAAATGTTAATAAAAATTGAGAAGAAAATGGCCTGTATATCCATGTCCTCACAGTGCCTGACACTACCTACACAAGACCATCATAATAGGAGGAACAGATCATCAAAATAAAAGAGAAAGCCGGGCGTGGTGGCGCACGCCTTTAATCCCAGCACTCGGGAGGCAGAGGTAGGAGGATTGCCATGAGTTCAAGGCCACCCTGAGATGACAGAGTTAATTCCAGGTCAGCCTGGACCAGAGTGAAACCCTACCTCAAAAAACAAAACAAAACAACAACAAAATAAAAGAGAGACTGATAGAGAGGGGGAAGGGATATGATGGAGAGTGGAGTTTCAAAGGGAAAAGTGGGGGGAGGGAGGGAATTACCTACCATCTACAATTATGGAAGTAATCAATAAAAAAATTAAATTAAAAAAAGATAAAAAGTGGAGGGGAAAAACAGCAGACCTTGGGCTAAAGTGATCGCTCAGCACTTAAGGCACTTGCCTGAAAAGTTTAACGACCTAGGTTCGAGCCCCAGTATCCATGTAGAGGCAGATGTACAAAGTGGTGCATGCATATGGAGTTTGTTTGCAGTGGCTAGAATCTCTAGTGAGCCCATTCTCTCTCTCTCTCTCTCTCTCTCTCTCTCTCTCCCCTTGCAAATAAATAAAATTTAAAAATTAGAAATGCAAAAAGCATAACTTGATATAACACAACTTTTGACATGGCTACAGTGGTTGTGAAGGCAACACATGGAGGTGTATACATACGGTATTGCATCTGGAGATCTCTGCTCAGCCCTCTTCATGCAAATGGCCTCCCCGCCCCTAGGAGAGAGCCGCCTGGCACCAGATTTGTGTCACGTGGCCTGGCTTCCCTGGTGACCCAGTTGACTTATTGAAACTGTGGGGTGGATGGGCCAGTAGCATTTCACTGGAAACGTCTAGCTGGGTTCAAGAACATGGCCAGGGGCTGGAGAGATGGCTTAGCTGTTAAGCGCTTGCCTGTGAAGCCTAAGGACCCCGGTTCGAGGCTCGGTTCCCCAGGTCCCACGTGAGCCAGATGCACAAGGGGGCGCACGCATCTGGAGTTCGTCTGCAGTGGCTCGAGGACCTGGCATGCCCATTCTCTCTCTCTCTCTCTTCCTCTTTCTCTCACTGTCTGTTGGTCTCAAATAAATAAATAAAAATACCCCCCCCCAAAAAAAAGAAGACGGCCAGTCTATGGTGCTGATTGGCTTGTGGGACACCTGCACTTGGGCTCTGTGGGCTGATATCTCCTGACACAAGGCATGGAGATGCCGTTTGAACTGGCCAGAGCACAGGGCCTGTTAGATCCATAGAAAGAGCAGCTGCTTTATTTCCAAACACCCAATTCCAGTGCCTTCCATGGCTATTGAAGGAGATCCTCCTATACCTTAACACCCACCTTCCTTTGCTGCATTTGACTGAGTCTATTAAGGTATGCAATTCCAACAATGACTGCTAACAACCTTCTAAGTCAAAAGAAGCAGCCTAGACATTATTGGGCAAATAGTTGGGGAGGGGAGCAGCAGACAACCAGGAAAGCAGAAGTTCTTACACCTGCTTAAAGGACACGCTGAAGGGCAATGGAGGCAACATCTTGCCCATGATACCTATTCAATCAACTCGCTAGATGAAGGATTTTTTATATATTTAAAATTTCTTTATTTTATTCTGGAGAGAATGAGAGAGTGAGAGACACACACAAAGAGAGAATGAGAGAGAGAGAGAGAGAGAAAGAGGGAGGGAGAGAGAGAGAATTGGCATGCCAGAGCTCAGCCACTGAAATCTAACTCCAGATGCTTTCACCACCTAGTGGTTCGTGTGATCTTGCGCTTGCCTCACCTTTGTACATCTGGACATGGGATCTAGAGAATAAAACATGGGTCCTTAGGCTTTGCAGCAAGCGTCTTAACCACTAAGCCGCCTTTCCAGCCCTCGATGGGGTTTTGGGTTGGCTTAGTTTGAGATGAAGTCCTGCTAGGTTGCACAGACTTTCCTTGGACTTATCCCCCTCACGCCTCTGGCATGGCTGGGAGTCCCTGCCGGCTGTCCCCGTGACCAACTAAAAGGTAAATTGAAAACTCAGGTCAGGGAGTTGGAGAGATGGCTCAACTATCAAAGGCACTTGCTTGCAAAGCCTGACAGCCTGGGTTCAATTCCCCAGTACCCACATAAAGCCAAATGCACTAAGTGGTGCATATAGTTTGTTTTCAGTGGCAAGAGACTCTGGCACATCCATATTCTCTCTGTCTCTCTTTTTCCCCTTGCAAATAAATAATAAATAAAATATATATTTATTTTAAAAATCAAGTTGGGATTTAAGGCAACTCTGGGAGAGTCGCTGTAGCTCAGTAAGAGAAAAACCATGAAGACAAGCCCTGAGATCTCTCACAACTCTGATCATCAAATAATGTGTCATTTAGGAAATGGTACCTGAGGGTATTTGCCTCTTCCACGTAGTGCATGCGTCAGAAGGTTTCTGTGTTACAGCACTTTGTGGTGTTTAGATGAACGGAGGTATTAATGGGGTCTTCCTTGATGGGGGATAACCACAGGCAGATATGTGCTTCAAGAACACACACACACACACACACACACTAGAAAATGCTGGCATGTGGGTGGGCACCTACACATTGCCTTCCAAGCAACACAGCACTTCTCAACTCTTATTATCCCGTGCTAGGGGAGTAATGTTAAAAAGAATTAGCAGGGTTAGAGAGATAGCTTAGTGGTTAAGGCACTTGCCTGCAAGGCCAAAGGACTCAGGTTCGATTCCCCAGTACCCACATAAAGCCAGATGCACAGTGGCGCATGCATCTGGAGTTCATTTACAGTAGCTGGAAGCCTGGGTGCACTCTGTCATTCTCTCTCTCTTTCTCTCTCTCTCAGATGAATAAATAGATAAATAAAATATTGAAAACAAAGGAATGAGCACATAAAAGGGGTATGGCAAGTCATCAGGACCAGACAATATGTAGTATAATGTGTTGCTACAGTCTCAAGGTTTGGTTGGCCAATCCCCAAATTTCTGTGTTGACATTTGGTCCATAATGGGATGGCTTCAAAACAGAAAGGAGGCTTTGAGGAGAGGATTCGGTCCTCAGAATGGCGACAGTGCCTGCAGGCAAGAGAGGTGCTGGTGAACTCGGGTACAGACACACGAAAAATCCTGCCACCTGGGCTGGGGGCTCATCAGATGCGGAATGTTCTGGTGCTTTGATGGGGAACTGCAGAACTGTGAGAAGTAACTTCTGGGTTACAAGTGACCCAGCTTATGGCTTCTGTCCCAGCATTACAGAGTTGGTGTGGCTTTCTGTCCTTTCCAAAAACAGCTGCACCCGGTCAGCCGATGACCCGAGAGGCTGGCCTGTCACGGACTTGTGCCTTGGCCCTCTCACTGGACAGTGCAGCTTCATCATCCCTTTTCTGAAATGCTCTGGACTGAGTGTTCCATGTTCAAATTCTGGGAAACTGAGTATCCTTATCCTGAAAATCTGAAATGGTCCCTCATACAAAACTTTCTGGATGTCATGTAAATACTGAAGAGTTTTTAAGACAACATTTTATTTATGTGTTTATTTGAGAGAAAGAGTCAGAGAGAAAGGAGAGAGAGAGAGAATGGGCGCTCCAGGGCCTCAGTGGTTAACTGTAAATGGACTCCAGACTCATGCACCACCTTGTGCATCTGGCTTACTCAGGTACCGAGGAATCAAACCTGGGTGCTTAGGTTTTGTAGGCAAGTGCCTTAATCACTAAGCCATCACTCAAGCCTTTGTTTTATTTATTTGTGTGGGTGGGGATATGTTTGAGGCATGTGTAATGCATGTGTGTTCAGAAGCATGTGTCTTTGCATACATGTGGAGATCGCTTTGGTAGAATGTCTGACGTTTTCCCCACAGCTCTTCTGCATTGTTTCCTTGAGATAGAGTCATGAGTCTCTCTCACTGGAGCTGCTGGTTTTTTGAGCCCCAGAGATTCTCCTCTCTCTCTCTCTCTCTCTTGAAGACTCGCAGCACAGCCATGGAGGGCCACACCTGGAATTATGTTATTTCCCCCGAGGTAGGGTCATGCTCTAATCCAGGCTGACCTGGAGTTCACTTTGTAGTCTCAGGGTGGCCTCAAACTCATGGCAGCCCTCCTACCTCTGCCTCCTGAGTGCTAGGATTAAAGGTGTGCGCCACCAGGCCCCACCCACCCCTGGATTTTTACATGGGTGCTGGTGACGGGACTCAGGTCCTCAGGACGACATGACAAGCACTTGTGCCTACCGTCAGCTTCTCAATGAGTTTTAGATTATGGAGCATTTTGCATTTTCAGATTAAGAGTGTTCAATGTATACAGAAATGGTGAGGATTTATTTTTAAGTTTTTTGTTCATTTTTATTTATTTATTTGAGAGCGACAGACAGAGAGAGAAAGAGGCAGATATTTATAGAGAGAGAATGGGCATGCCAGGGCTTCCAGCCACTGCAAACGAACTCCAGACGCGTGCGCCCCCTTGTGCATCTGGCTAATGTGGGTCCTGGAGAATCGAGCCTTGAACCGGGGTCCTAAGTCTTCACAGGCAAGCGCTTAACCGCTAAGCCATCTCTCCAGCCCAAGAAATGGTGAGTTTTTGAAGTCATGTTGCAAGCAGGTGAAAAAGTCTTGTTCCAGACCTACAAGACAGAGGCATCTGCATCTCCATCTCCATCATGTGACATATTCACAATGGCAAAACACAGACCTACCAAACGGTCTTCACTAGAACTTTTTAAACATATTTTTAATTATGTATTTTCAAGCAGGATGGGGGAGGATGGGCACACCAGGACCTCTTGCCACTGCAAAGAACTCCAGAATCATGCACCACTTTGAGCATCTGGCTTTACGTGGGTACTAGGGAATCGAACTCAGGCCGTCAGGCTTTCCAAACAAGTGCCTTTAACCACTGAGCCATCTCTCCAGGCCCTCAATATAAATTTTTATTCCCCTACTTTATGTCTTCAGGCAAGTAATGTCTGTAGAATGTCCTCTCGCAGCCCAAGATGAGACTGGCCCCTTGGGCCCATGGGCGTCCTATGCCCTGGACTTCTGACCTTGCTTCAGGCCCCTGACAAGATACAGAAGCGTCCCGGCGGAAGTGAGCCTGGGAAAGCAGACCTCGTGAGCTCCAAGCAGGATGTCACTCTGCTGGCAGAACCGCTCTCCACAGGCTGGTCTGGGAGAGCAGAAACTTCTCGAAGGCCAGTGAGACTTCCTGGAGTCTGGGCACCTCTGGCAGCCCTTGTTGGTCTATGACCCCAAGCGGCCAGTCTCCAGGCCTCACAAGACAGCCACAGGCTTTGCTGTCCCTGCAAATCAGTTGCCATCGTTGCCACCCAAAAGCATTCATGTGACTCCGAATACGTGACTAGAGGGGCCGAATGCTGTCCATCCCACTTTTGTAGGGTAGGACCCTTACAGGCTGGGAGCGGCCAGACACGAGCGCTCTTTATTCCTGGAGAGAGGGGGTGAGGGAAACTTAAAAATCATTTAATTATGACATTTGGGTTTAATATTAACAAACTCAAAAGTTTTCCAACCACTTTCTACAAAGCTTCTGAGCCGCCAAATGACTTCAGCTGCTTAGAGACAACACGCTGTATGTCTGGGGCATCAATTTGATTTACAGAGGATTTCAAAATATTTATATATTTTTTAGGGTTTCCATCACAGCCTGAGCCAGTAACCTGCTGTGTTTGAAAATGTCTGGGCAGTCACTGCCATTGTTTGCAGCAGCTATTTTAGACTCCCGAGAGGGCCATGGCATTTTGCAGGATCTAGGAATGCAATTACCAACATTGTGTACATAATCCAAGACGCCTTCTGGCTTCAGAAGCTCGACCCCGAGGAATAAAAAGGATAACAACAGCAAAACGTTTGTTTAATTTTTTTTTCTTCTGTAGTTGGTCAGTGGTAGGTGGATTATATTATAGCCAATTTGGCATCAAGATGATTAGTGTAACAATTCCTTATAAGTACAAAATAATGCTGAATTAAACACAGGAGAACGAATATCTCTGTGGTGATGAGCTCTTCTGACCCAGGGTCATACCTAAGTGTTTGTGGAAGAAATCTGATTCCAAGGGGATGCCTGGGTCCTAGAGTGAGTCATCCATCAGGATGCAGGAGGTTGTTTTGTACCAATTAAAAAGAAAGTACTGTAATGTCACTTAAAAATAAGTTTCTAACAGTTAAGAGCTTTAAGTTTAAAAGGGGAAAAAAATGACACAACCTTACTCGATTCAAGAGTCCATTTGGGAGCCAGTAAGTGAATAGACAAGTTGCCCCAGGTGTCACTGGGGATTTAGGCTTTTTAGATTTTATCTGTATTTGAGGGGATTCGGCTGCTCTCAAATTATTTTCTTTCTCCTGTTATGTTTTCTTTGCTTTCAGATGTTATCTGGAAACTGCACTGCTAGATCTTTCTCCTAGTGTGAAAGAGTTCTCAGAACAAAGCCGAGCCGTTAAACAGAGCCTCTTGATTTCCAAAGCACACAATGGTCTGGGCAGCTCTGGAGCAGGATGCACAGAACGGGACCAAACCTGAAAGCAGTAATTGGCCGAGCAGAGATGCCCATGGTTGGGGTTGGAGGTGATGTTCAATGGGAACTTGCATGTACGAGGATCTGAGATCACCCTGCAAAAACCTACCCTAAACAGTAAAAGAGAAAGGAAAAAGAAATACCCATAATTATTTCAAAGTATTTTCTAGGCTTCATACAACATTCATTTCCCATCTGCCTTTGCCTGGATGGAGTACTGTGGCCTTAACACTCTGAGCAAGTGTGGCTACAAGCGACCCCTCTGATTCGACACTTTACATTTTTTTAAAATATTTATTTTTATTTATTTATTTGAGACCGACAGACAGAGAGAGAAAGAAGCAGAGAGAGAGAGAGAGAGAATGGGTGTGCCAGGGCTTCCAGCCTCTGCAAATGAACTCCAAATGTGTGCACCCCCTTGTGCATCTGGCTAACGTGGGTCCTGGGGAATCGAGCCTTGAACCAGTGTCCTTAGGCTTCACAGGCAAGTGCTTAACCGCTAAACCATCTCTCCAGCCCCGCTTTCCATTTTTTTAAATTTATTATTTATTTATTTGAGAGGGAGAGAGAGAGAATGGGTGCATCACCTCTAGCAAAACGAACTCCAGACACATGTGCCACCTTGTGCAGCTGGCTTTATGTGGGTACTGGGGAATTGAACCTGGTTCCTTAGGCTTTGCAGGCAAGCACCTTAACCGCTCAGCCATCCCTCCAGCCCTGATTCAACACTTTATGGGTGCCTCCCAGGGCTTTATCTTGATGATGGGTTTTGCTTCCCTCATGATTTATACCCCATCAGGAGGACTTGGGGGTAAGTTACAATCAAGCTTTAGGAGTGTCCTTCCAAAGCTCCAGGAGAAAGAAGTGAGACCTGGACCTCTGGGCACTCTTCATTGGTAACATCCTTTCCTATTTCATTTCTCCAACATAAGCCTTCGTCTCATCTCCTGTCTTCTCGCCCCTGCATGGAATTATACTAAATCTAGCACCCCCCATATCCACTTCCACAAGCACCCGTTTGTTCTGAAGTGAGGGCCAACCCGGCTCCCAGGCGCCCTACAATGACAGCAAAGCCCCAGACGCACACTCGCCGGCTCCAAAGCAGAGCCGGCCTGCGAGTGTCCACTCTCAGCGGGGGACAAGCGTCCTCAGGACCCACTGATCATTCCCAGCCACGCTGCATGTGGCCTGACTGCCTCTGTGCACAGGCTAGCTGTCAGGGAAATCGTTCACCCGGATGTAGGGGCCCCGAGGTTAGGGAGGGATCCCCAGCCAAGAATTACACAGTCTATAATGTCCACCACCTACAAAAAGTGCCCTCATGTCCAGTCTCTTGGTAAGTCATCCAAAAAAAAAAAAAAAGCTCCGGCAGGAAGTTATCTTCAGGGAGAATTTGGAGGGTTTTTTTTTTTCCTTCTCAGATGAACATGACCAAGATGAAAAACCTCACAGCCGACCTTGTGCATAAATTATATGGCTCTGAAATGCCAATTTTGTATCCAGACAGGCCTGCCGTTCAGCCAAAGGCGCTTTTTATCACGAGCACTTTACTCGACGCTCCCTCCCTCTTTCATCTGAACTCAGTCTTTTATTACTGTAAGCGCTGGCTTTTGATTCACGGAAATGAAAGCACTCACATTTTGCTGCATTCATTCATTCATTCATTTTAAAAAGGAGCCTGTTGCTTTTGTGATGTAAAGATGTTCCCCAGGAAGCAATGACAGCCTTCCCAGGAACAGCGGATTTAACAACAAATACAGTATTCTTGCAGAATTTTCCTTGTGCCAGGAAAGCAGTGAGCCAGCCTCACAGGGGAGAGAAAACACTGCTCTGCCCATGGGAATTCACTGAAACCATCAGAAAACTAACAAATTAACTCTTTCTCGTGTCCTTACCGCTATTCAAGTGTGGATGCCAGGGAAGTGGAAATGCTATGTGTTTGGCATCTGTTATTCAGGTGTAAATGGAAATGAAAGATGTGGGCAACTTTGATAGGAAGGGAAAATACTTGAAGAATCCACAAAGAACACAAAACCCAAATTGCAAATGGTAACCCTTCAGTGACAAGTCAGTCTGTGGGGTGGGCGGTTCCATGGGCAGCTCTGAGGTTTTTTGGAATTTTTTTACTATTTTATTTATTTGCAAGGAGAGAGATAGAGGAGGAGGAGGGGGAGAGAGGGAGAGAACGGGTGCGCCAGGGCCTCTACGTTGTTGCAAATGAACTCCAGATGCATGCACCACTTTGTGCGTCTGGCTTCATGTGGATACTGGTTTTGCAGGTAAGTGCCTTAGCCACTGAGCTATCATTCCAGCCCATGTTTATTGGAATTTTCAGGGGATAAAAAAATAACCTTTTCTATTTACCCACTGTGAGGTTCATGGCTGACACCCCTTATAACAAAAGACAAGTTAGCAAAAGAGAAGTTAAGAAATTCATTTAACAAGTTTTACTTCAAAAATAAAGAGCTCAGGAAAATTGTGCTTTCATCCTTAGGTCTGATGAGAAAGGAACAGACATGTGGTTCGGATTGGATACAAAGCAAGTGGGGTCTATTGGCAATAATTGGAGGGAACTTAGCAAGACCTGTTAGTGCAGACTCCTCTTGCCTGGGTTCAGTTCCCCAGTATCAACCTAAATCCAGATGCACAAAGTGGCACATATGGCTGGAGTTTGTTTACAGTGGCAGGAGCCCCTGGCATGTCCATGTATGTACTCTCTGTATCTCTCTCAAATAAGGAAATAAACAAAGATATTTAGAAATGAACATAGCTGGGTGTGGTGGTGCACGCCTTTAATCCCAGCACTTGGGAGGCAGAGGTAGGAGGATTGCCATGAGTTTGAGGTGACCCTGAGACTCCACAGTGAATTCTAGGTCAGCCTGGGTTAGAATGAGACCTTACCTTGAAAAACACATAAAAAAAAAAAGAATATAGAGACCTTCCTGCATAATAGGAGGAAAAAATGATGAAGTGAGACAGAAGAGAATCTAGTTGGAAAGAAGGGATTCTGTGGAGGGGGGCTTGGGAGGGAGGGAGGGGATGGGCTAGGAAGGGATTATGATCATGGTATGATGTCTATATTTATGAAAGTTAATAAAAAGTGGGCTGGAGTGATGGCTTGGCGGTTATGGCACTCGTCTACTAAGCTAAAGGACCCAGGTTCCATTCCCCCGGACCCACATAAGCCTGATGCACAAGGTGGTACACGTGTTTGGAGTTTGTTTGCAATGGCTGGAGGCACTGGAATACCCATTCTCTCTCTCTCTCTATCTCTTTCTTAAATAAGTTCAATGTCTTTCCTATAAAAAAGAAAAGTAATAAATAAAAAGTTAAAAATATATAGAAAGGACAGAATGGGCCTACAGGCAGAAGAACAGCCCTTTAAAAACCCTTAGGAGGAAGAGGACGAGCCAGGAAGTAAAACGGGGCTGTCCTGATTATCATCATGGCGCATCTGGGTTAGGATCGGACTGGAGTTTTCTTCTAGTCTTGCCAGGGCAGGCTGCCATCTTTGTTTCTTTGGGCCTGTGTCCTCACTACCTACACAAGAAGTCTGCCTTGCTCTCCCATTGCTGTCACACAGGAGACCTGTTTGTCACGTCGGAGAGCGACACAGGCCTAAGCAGGTGTACAAAGGAAAACAGTTCTCACTCTATTCTGGTGTTAATAACTTTTCTATCTCAGTGACAAAACACCTAAAAAGAATAATAATAATTAACTTACCCCCAGGAAAGGTTTATTTTGGCTCTTACTTCGGAGGCTTCTGTCGTGCCGTGGTCTGTGGCAGTGCACTACAATGCAACGCTGTGGGCTGGATCAAAGCTGCTCATTCATGGTGCCAGGGAGCAGACAGAGAGAGGAGAAGGCTGAGGTCCCATATCCTCTACAAGGACGTTTCCCCAGTGATCTTAACTCTTCTCACTGTGGCCCACTTCTTAAGATTCCTTCACTTCCCAGTAGTGACACAAGCTGGCAAACAAGCCTTAAACACATGGCCCGTGGTGGACATTTACGACCCAACTCCTCACATCCTCATGCGCTCCCCACCCCCAGCCCACACGGGGGATCGTGCCTAGGACCTGGAATATGCCAGGTAAACACTCTACCACCGACATCTCTAACACTCCTTTTACTTTTCCCCATTTTAAGACCAGGACTTACTATGTCTCCAAAGCTGGCTTTCAACTTCCGCTGTAGTCCGAGCAAGCCTTGAACTCGCCATCGTCCACCTTAGCCTTCCAAGTCGCAGGGACTGCAAGCCTGTGCTGTGAGTCCTGGCTCTCAATGTCTCCCCACGTCACGTAGGCGGAGGGCCTCATTAAGGACGCTGTTCCTGTGCAGTGGGCACTCGCTGGGAGCCCTTAAACTCAATCCGATTTTAATGCTACGTGGAGACAAAATATCACAGCATATAGATTCGGGGCTCAGTACCCAATCTTCCCGCTACTATAGTTTTCCTTATATGTATATATTTTTTCATGGTAGTGCCTCACTCTAATTCCAAGCTGGCCTGGAAGTCACTGCGTAGTCTCAGGGTGGCCTCAAACTCACAGCAAGCCTTCTACCTCTGCATCCCAAGTGCTGGGATAAAAGGCGTGCACCACCATGCCTGGCTCTCTTCTAATTTTTTTAAAAGTATTTTATTTAGTTTATTTTTTTTTTCAAGGTACGGTCTCACTCTGGTCCAGGCTGACCTGGAATTCACTATGTAGTCTCAGGGTGGCCTCGAACTCTCAGCGATCCTCCTACCTCTGCCTCCCGAGTGCTGGGATTAAAGGCATGTGCCACCAAGCCCAGCAAATTATTTTATTTTATTTTATTAATTTTTTTATTCTTTATTTATTTGAGAGCAACAGACACAGAGAGAAAGACAGATAGAGGGAGAGAGAGAGAATGGGCGCGCCAGGGCTTCCAGCCTCCGCAAACGAACTCCAGACGCGTGCGCCCCCTTGTGCATCTGGCTAATGTGGGACCTGGGGAACCGAGCCTCGAACCGGGGTCCTTAGGCTTCACAGGCAAGCGCTTAACCGCTAAGCCATCTCTCCAGCCCAAATTATTTTATTTTTGAGAAAGAGAGAGAGAGAAAAAAAATGGGCATGCCAGGGCCTTTCAGCCACTGTGAATGAACTCCAGACGCCACCCCTTGTGGTGCACATGTGACCCCGTATGCTGGTATCACTGTGCATCTGGCTACGTGGGACCTGCAGACTTGAACATGAGATCTTAGGCTTTGCAGGCAAGCTCCTAACTGCTAAGCCATCCCTCTAGTCCTCTTACACTTTTTTATGAGTTGGAGTTCCCACAAGACCCTCTTTGGGTTTCAGTAATTCTCGTAGAGCAGCTTGTAGCATTCAGGGAAACAGTTTACCAGTTAGCTTTCCTAATCCAGTCCTTTTGTTTTATTTTAATGGCAGCTTCATTGTATATGTATGAATGATTGAATCATTAGATATTGGTGATTAGCCCTCAGCCTCTTTCCCCTCCCTGAAGGTTGAGGTGAAAGTTTAGAGTTTCTAATCCTGTCTTGATCTTTCTAGTGACCAGCCCCATCCTGAAACTCACTAGGAGCTGCCAACCAGCAGACGATTCATTAGCACACAAAGCACACACTTACTTCAGAGATTGCAAGGACTTTAGGAGTTGAATGCCAGGAAACCAGGACAAAGTCCCTGTGAACATGTCACAGCATCACAATGGCAAATAAAAGATGTTACAAAAAATTTTTAAAAACAAAGGGCTGGAGAGATGGCTTAGCGGTTAAGTGCTTGCCTGTGAAGCCTAAGGACCCCGGTTCGAGGCTCGATTCCCCAGGACCCACGTTAGCCAGATGCACAAGGGGGCGCACGTGTCTGGAGTTCGTTTGCAGTGGCTGGACACCCTGGCGCACCCATTCTCTCTCTTCTCTCCCTATCTGCCTCTTTCTCTCTCTGTCACTATCAAATAAATAAACAGCAAAAAAGAAAAAAAAGATGTTACAAGCAAAATACAAGTGCCAAAGAGAAATTCAAGTAGATGAGCATACATTTCACCTTAAAAGTAAATACAGTATGAGGATTATATGACTTGATACCACGTTAGAAAGCTGGCCTCAAGTACCACGAGAGAGCTGACTTGGAGAAGGGGCTACAGGATGCCCGAGGCCCGCACTCTGTGGAACAACAGGGAGCACCCAGGTTACCATGTTCAGTTCTGGTCACCACATTTGGATAACAATGACCCACTGTATCACCCTGGCCTCCACATTTTGATTTCAAGGCCAGTATAATTCTTCCTCCTGGGGACGGAGGATGGTCATCAAAGTGCATCCTGCGTCATGGATTGGGGTGCTGAGACAGAGCTCAGATGCTATTTCTAGTTGGAGGGGAACTTCTGAGTGATTTGGTAGGAGTTATGATCTATAAATGGTATACACTCCGGCTTCTTTTTGTCATAAAAATGGGCCCCTGGTGTAATGCGATGCTATGGATTCCATGTCAGCAGAGCAAACACGTTGAAAGGTCTTACATAGTCTGGCCAAGGAGTTCTATAGATAGAAACTGCAGCTCCAAACCCACACTACTTTTTTGTTGTTTGTTTGTTTTTCTTTTTCTTTTCTTTTTTAATTGTTTGTTTGTTTGAGGTAGAGTCTCACTCTAGCCCAGGCTGACCTGGAATTCACTGGGCTGGCCTCAAACTCAGTGATCCTCCTATGTCTGCCTGCTGAGTGCTGGGATTAAAGGTGTGTGCCACCATGTTCAGCTATTTCTTTCAAAACAAATTATCAGGGCTGGAGAGATGGCTTAGTGGTTAAGGTGCTAGCCTGCAAAGCCTAAATACCTAGGTTCGATCCCCCAGAACCCACATAAGCACATGCGTGATCACAAGATGATACATGCGTCTGGAATTGATTTGTAGGGGCTGGAGGCCTTGGTGCGCCCTTATTCTCTCCCCCGCTCTCTCTAATAAATAAGTAAATAAACATAAACTATTTTTAAAATAAATAAAACATTAGCCTTTCCAGAGTACAAAGGACTCAGTATAATCAAGTGGTCTTCTTAAGGGAAGGGACCCTATCAGCAACTGGATATTGATCCTTGTTACTAGCAAATTATTAGGAGCAACAGTGGTAGTTAGATGAGCCCTTACAGATGTTGTGACCTCTGCCACTAAGGCCACTTTGTTCTTTGTCACTGTCATGGCTGGTGACTGAGTCTACTTGCTTTGGGTGTCTCTTCTTTCAAAGATGTCCTGTGAGCATCAGTGTTCTACACAAGCGCCCCCACACCGATATGCACATGCCTCTGTGACAGAGCTCTCGCCCCCTGCATTTCAATCTGCCCCCCTCAGGCTCCTGACAAACTGCCTGGGCCACACTCACCACTGCCCAAGATCAGACTACACTCTAACTTGAGGCCACTTCTCTGTCAACACAAGGGTCAGGTACCACTCAGTAAAGTCTGATGTAGTGGAAGGACGTCCTTCTCTGCCATCTCTCAAGGTTACCCAAGGAGGCTGTGATGCATCCACATCTGTTTTCAGCTTTCACTCAACCACCAAGCTGATTTGATTCACCTGTGAACAAGCTTGGTTTCCTCCTCCTCGGGGAACCTGTTCGAAGGCTGCCCTGTGTAGATGCTGGTGTGAGCTGAGAACAATGGTGATGAAGGCTGATGGGTGAGACACAGGGCTGGGCCACCCGCTCCCCCAGCTCATTCGCATTCCCTGGTCCTGTTGGATCACGGTCCTGGTAGTTCGCCACTGTGCCCTCCTGACATGATGACTTGATCAGCTGAAATAACTCTGTCACGATGAGCAGTTTGGGATGCCTGGGGTCCCATGCTTCATCTGAGCCCAGTAGCATGCTAGATTTTGTTTGTTTGTCCGTATATCTGTCTGATATTGTCACTGGTTTTGGTGTGTGTGTGTTATGCATGGTGTGGTGTGGTGTGGTGTGTGATGTGTGTGATGCTTGTGTGTGCAGCTGCACACACCCTGAGAATGCAGGCGGAGGGACCGGGGGAGAATGTCAGGTGACCCCCTGTATCACTCATCTGCATAATTCCTTAAGGCAGAGTTTCTTCCTCATCCCAGAGCTACGGTTTTCAGTCAGCAAGCCCCAGCAACTCTCCCATCGGCACCCGCACGCCACCCCACAAAACCAGGGTTAAGGACGTGTGTGGCCATACCCATTTGTTAAATAGGTGCTGAGGGACTGAACTCAGGTGGTCCCAGGCCCACACTATGCATAGCTGACAAATGTTCTTACCGGCTGATCCATCTTCCCAGTCCCTAGAACTTAAAAAATATTTTTTTAATTTTTAAAATTTTTGTTTATTTATTTGAGACAGACAGACAGACAGACAGACAGAGAATGAATGCACGCACCAGGACCTCTGGTCACTGCAAATGAACCCCAGATGCATCCACTACCTTTGGCTTTGCAGGCAAGTGCTTTAACTGCTAAGTCATCTCTCCAGCCCCTAGAGCTTATTTATTTATTTATTTTATTTATTTATTTGAGAGAGAGAGATACAGAACTAGGCAGGTAGACAGAGAGAATGGGCGCGCCAGGGCTTCCAGCCACTGCAAACGAACTCCAGATGATTGCACCCTCTTGTGCATCTGGCTAACGTGGGTCCTGGGGAGTCGGGCCTCGAATCGGGGTCCTTAGGCTTCACAGGCAAGTGCTTAACCGCTAAGCCATCTCTCCAGCCCAATTTTTTTAACCACAGTTGAATGCTCCTCTGACAGAACACCCTGATCCAGAATCCCAAAGATCTGCATGTGACTCTTGCTGTAGGGCTTGCATCATTTCCTGTCACTGCTATTGCAGGTGTAATACTTAGGGTCGTCTAGGTGACATCACCCCAGCACCAGAATGACTTGGCTGTATGCTAAGTAAGCAGTCCTCCAATGGCTCAGTCCATAAGCTGGAATAATATTACTTTGTGGCATGGGACTTATTGGCTTCAGAACCTGAACAGACCTGCTAGGCACTGTGTTTACCTCTTCATGGTAGAAGATGCAATCGTTCTTTTGACTGGATGATCCATAGTTCCCTTTCCACTCGATCCCTAAAAGTTACTGATGCTGTAGTCACCTAAATCATTGCAGAGTTTATTTCCCACACTCTAGAATGTAGTTGTATGGCCAATTCTTGCTTGTGCATGATTATTATGATATAAGGCAGGATAACCAGATAGCCCAGGTCTCTTTATGACAAAACGTAGGGTATTAACATAGTGATATGGAAATACTATAATTCTTGTCTTCATTTTCTTTTTTTTTAAGAGTCCCCATAGTTTTTATCAATCCTAATGATGTTCAAACATCCCCATAATCCAAGGTCTTTTAAGTGAGCCATAATACCAAAAAAAAAAAATCCCCCCAAACCCATAATGGCACAGAATAAACATTCACATTGCCAAAGATGGCACTGGGCATAGCAAAGGAACATTCAACCGATACAAGATTTAAACAGGGCAAACGCCAAACTCTGCAGCTCCAAGTCCAACAACTCTAGTTAGTGACAAATCTCCAAGTCTGATAATTCTAACCAGCTACAGTTCTCTGGAATTCCAATTCCACCCTCTAGCTAGGCTGCTCACAGTCCTGGAAAACTTCATCGGAGCCGGCAGCTCTCCTTAGCAGCTGTCTCATGGTCCCGGCATCTATTCTGAGTCTGCGTTGCAACCCCTGGTTCATCCTCACAGTTCCATCAGGTCTCCATGCAGGCAGTTCTGCTTCATGTTGCCCATGGCTGTTTCCAAAACACATCGTCTTCATTTTCTATGAATGAAAACTAGTTCCTATCTTCTTTTGTTAGAGAGGTTGAAAATAATTCATTTGCCAGATCATCAAACACCATAAAACTGAGATCATGTTAATCTACTCCAGCGAGTGTTCCACATCTGCCAGCCGGACTGAAAGGGAGCACCTCTGCTCGGTTGAGTTCTCAGTAACTTCCCACCACTTCTACAATAGGCCTGGTTTCTGAGGGGCCCAAGCTAGAGAACCAAATGTAGTTACACCCTCAAAGCTAGCACAATTCCTCTTGGGATTTGATGTTGACTTTGATTCATTATTTGGGAGACAGTCTCAAAGATTTGTTTTTAATTTCTTATTTTGCCTTCTTTATAATGATAGCCCTTATCCCACACACTAATGTGAGGTTGTGCCTACCAAGTATATCTTTCTTAAATTACACATTCAGAAACAAAGGAAATGACTACGGAGCCTGTGAGACCCATGATCTGGACCTTGGCTTACGCTCTGTACAACTATCATCTGAATGTTTGTATGTTGAAACCTAAATTCCAAAGCAGTGGCATAAAGATGTTAGGCCTCTGGGAGGTGACTAGCTTATGGGGCAAAGCCTTCAAGACTGGGATTATTCCCTTTATCAGAAAGGTTTTAGGGAACCTGTTTGCCCTGCTGGCCCATGAGGACCTAGCAAGAAAGTAACATCTGTGAATCATAACGCAGGGCCTCACCGGACATCCAACTGCCACTACCTTCATCTTGGAGTTCTTGGTGTACAGAACTATAAAAACAAAAGAAAAACAAAACAGACATGGCTTAGCAGTCAAAACGCTTGGCTATGAAGCCTAAGGACCCATGTTCGATTCTCCAATTCCTACAACAGCCAGACACACAAAGGTGAGGCAAGTGCAAAGTTGCACATGACCACTAGGTGGCACAGGCATCTGGAGTTCGAGCGTAGTGGCTGAGACCCTGGTGCACCCATTCTCTCTCTGTAAAAATAATAAAAATTTAAAACAAAACAAAAAAAAACCAAATGTATATTTATTTATTTATTTTATTTTTTAAATTTATTTATTTATTTATTTGAGAGCGACAGACACAGAGAGAAAGACAGATAGAGGGAGAGAGAGAGAATGGGTGCGCCAGGGCTTCCAGCCTCTGCAAACGAACTCCAGACGCGTGTGCCCCCTTGTGCATCTGGCTAACGTGGGACCTGGGGAACCGAGCCTTGAACTGGTGTCCTTAGGCTTCACAGGCAAGCGCTTAACCGCTAAGCCATCTCTCCAGCCCCAAATGTATATTTATAAAACACCAAGTTCATAATGTTTTGTCATAGCAGCAGTATGTATGGACTGGCTCATATATATTCCTACATCAACAGAAACCACAGTGATATTTGGGGATTTAGGCCTTGTGCCCAACAATCCTCAAAATGTTGGTCACACTGCTTCCCCCAGTATGAAGTCATCCAATTAAATGTCTCCAGGTCCCTTGGAGAAGTTTTATGGAATCCTTAGCAGCATGTTGGGTGCTGCAAAGGCCACATCCTCACCTTTATATTAAACGTTCCAGGACAGGAGATTGGGTGAGGTCATGGCTTCTTCATGGGGTAGCTACCTTCAGGCTGTTGATTATCCATGGCTGGTTCGGACAGAAGTAGAGTTCTGCTCTTGTTAGCTGTCCTTTCATTCTGCCTGGTTATGATGATTAACTTTACAGGCCACTGGGGCGGCCATGCTGCTCAGATACTTGGCTAAACATTATGGCTGTTTTGTGAAGGTATCTGGGGATGCTAGGAACATGGAAATCAGTGGATTCTGAGTAGATATGTTTACCCACCATCATGTAGGTGGCCCCCACCTAGTCAACTGAAGGAGCCTGATCTCTCCAGAGGACAACAGACTCTCTGCAGACTCACACTGCAGCTGCTCCCTGGGCCTCCAGCTTGCTCACTTAACCTGAAGATTCTAGATTTAAAAGCAGGGGAGACCATTCTGTAAGAGGAATCCCTTTGCTTTTCTCTCTACATACATCCTATTGGTTCTGCTTTTCTGGGGCCCTCTGACTGTCCCTTCCCAAGCCCATTGTATACGGTCTCTCTGTAACTTTTGGAGACATCTGGCTGCCACCCAGTGTTAAAACTTACTACAATGATTGCACCCACAGCTATTATCTGACTTCTGAGGGAGTCTGCTGCCATCTCAAACTGTTATTTCAAAGATATAGAATCCTCAGTGTTGCTGGCAAATTTGGTTATTTTTTAATATTTTTATTTACTTATTTGTAAGCAGAGAGGGAAAGAGAGAGGATATACATACATACATACATACATACATACATATATATATGTGTATATATATACATATACATATATATACACATATATACATATGTATATACATATACATACATACATACATATATGTATATGTGTATATATATGTATATATAGAGAGAGAGTGGGGGAATGAGTGTGCTAGAGTGTCGAGCTGCTGAAAACAAGCTTCAGATTCATGTGTCACTGTTCAACTGGTTTAATATGGGTACTGGGAAAATAAACCCCAGTCGTTAGCATTGTAGGCAAGTGCCTTAACCACTGGGCCATCTCTTCAGCCTGAATCTGGTTCCTTAATGGCCTCTTTTATCATCAGGTTCAGACAGAGAACAACCACTACAAAACTGCTTCTGCACTTCCACCTCCTGCTTTTTTGTTGTTTGTTTATTTTATTTTATTTTATTTTATTTTATTTTATTTTATTTTATTTTATTTTATTTTATTTATTTGAGAGTGACAGACAAGAGGAAGAGGCAGATATAGAGAGTGAGAGAATGGACGATCCACGGCCTCCAGCCACTGCAAATGAACTCCAGATGCCTGCGCCCCCTTGTGCATCTGGCTAACGTGGGTCCTGGGGAATTGAGCCTCAAACCGGGGTCCTTAGGCTTCACAGGCAAGTGCTTAACTGCTAAGCCATCTCTCCAGCCCACCTCCTGGTTTTTTAAAAGAGACAAGGCGTCATGTAGCCCAGGCTGACCTCAAACTCACTATAGAGCCAAGGATGAACTTGAGCTTCTGATTCTCCTCCATCCACCTTTTGGTGCTGGACTTATAGGCACATGCTTCTGCTTCTGGTTTATGTGATGGTGGGAATCGAACCCAGTGCTTCATGTATGTTAGCCAGACATTCTACCAACTGATCTACGTCTCCAGTCCCCTATGACACATTTTAATGATAGGATGCCCTTCCCAAGGGTGTATTTTCCTCCTGGCTTTTAAAAAGATGACGCTAGTCCTTTGGGGCTGCTCTACCAAAACCATACACTGGGTAGGTTATAAACAACGGAAGTTTATGTCTCATCGTTGTGAATGATGGGAAGTCCAAGTGACACATTCTTTTCACTTTGTCCTCACAGGGAGAAAAAGGTTACCAGGCTTCCTCATGTCTCTTTAACCTTTTAAAGAAGAACTGATCTCATTTATGAGGGCTCCACCCTCATGACTTAATCACCTCCTAAAAGCTCTACCCCCTAAAACTATCGTCATGGTAGCTGGGATTTGGGCATATGAATTTTGAAGGACTGTCAGGTTCGTGACTTTTACCAAGAAGGTGTAAGGAAACATCTATCCCCTCCACATGGGTCACAGACAAACGACCAAAGAAAGCACTTCATCCAAGCCCAGCTTGGTGAAGGGATGAGTTTGCTGTGGTTACTTACAGGACAGTGGTGACTCAGCTGCAGCGACATCACCAGGATGTCCCTGAGCCGCGGCCCCTAGAGAGCAGGCAATCCTGCAGCGTGGATGACACACGAAAACCTGTGCAGTTGAAATGCCACCCTGTCCCCCGGAGAGTTGTGGGCAGCGCAACTTCTGAAAAGTCACCTGTGGTTGAGTGTTTAGTTATACAGTGTGAGAGGAGGGACCTCTTGAGGGTTTCCTGAAAGGTCAGGAAGCCGCCCTCTCCACAAAGGAAAGTTAACAGGCCAGATGTTGCGAGGGTCTCATGCCGGCAGCCACATATGCTGTGATGTAGAATGGCTACAAGGGCTGGAGAGATGGCTTAGTGGCTAAGACGCTTGCCTAAGAAGCCAAAGGACCCAGGTTTCATGACCCAGGACCCATGCAAAGCCAGATGCACAAGGGGGGTCATGTATCTGGAGTTTGTTTGCAGTGGCTGGAGGCTGTGGTGCGCTCATTCTCTTTCTCTCTCTCTGTCTCTTTGTCTCTCTCTCTCCCTCCTTGCCTCTTTCCCTCCCTGCCTCTCTCTTTCAAATAACTAAATATAGGAACCAGTTATACAAGGACACATTCACATCCTAGCAAAGATGAATCCTCTAGATCTTCCCTGGAATATAATCGTTTGATAGGTTTACCAGCCTTACAAATCTGTCTTATTATTCAGCATTCCCTACCTTCCAGTGTCTTGATCTATTCCAAACCAACTCAAATGGCAGGGCAAGCATAGAAGCCTCACTTAACACGACAATGGCTTCTCCAACGCCCGCAGGAACCTGTATAGTTGTGAAATTACATCATCTCCCAGTGCTCTTGTCATGGTATTGCATTCTGTATTTAAGGTTTCCTTTATCCAAGCAATAAGGTCACCCTTTTCACTGTAGATGAACTCCAGACACATGCACCACCATGTGCATCTGGCTTACGTGGGTTCTGGGGAATTGAACCTGGGTTCTTTGGCTTCACAGGCAAACACCTTAATGACTATGCAATATCTTCAGGCCAAAGTCTCCCTTTTCTACACCAACAAACTCTCCTCTACCCAGTGTAACATTTTCAAAATTCAAGCCCATGTGTATTTCCCTAATCCCCCAGAACTTTCCTCCCACTCAGTCTGAAGAGATCCTCTGTTTGTCCTCTTGTGTAGCAGGTAACAGGAATGGAACTGGGAACAGATCTGAAGGAAGAATGCTAGAGACTTCTTCATTAAATTCAAGAAAGAGTGGTGCCATCTTTTCAGAGGGCCGAGAGGCGTGGACCACTACTGGGCATTCAGAGGGTTCCAAGATACCTGTGGGTCCAAGATTGCTGAAAGACATCGACTATATTGCAAACGAGCCTAGGAATAGAGTATTTCAAACATTGAAAGAGCACGGTTTCAAACACAAATTACTCGACCCCGTAAAATTGCCCCTCATAATACAGGAGAAAGAAAAGCTTTTCATGATAAGAGCACTAAGCCAGTCGTACAGAGAATACTGGATGAAATACATAGAGCTCATTGAAGAGAGGAATAAACACATTCAAGAGACTACAAGAGGAAAAACATCAATAATTAAAACTAGACCTGTTGTAGCAAATGAAGATCAAGAAAACACCAAACTCCACAAAACCATCACTGTGACAGGGATTAACTCACACCTTTCAATAGTTGCTCTTAAAATCCATGGACTCAATTCCCTGACAAAAAGCATGGGTTAACAGGCTGGACCAGAAAATGGGAGTCATCCATTTGCTTTCCTCAAGACACCCACCTTACTGTCAAAGACAGATACCACCTTAGGGTGAAAAGATGGAAGAGATATTGTAAGCAAACTGAAATAGGGAAAAAGCAAGTGTGGATTCTGATATCCAACAACATATACTTTAATCCAAAAGTGATCAGAAGCAATAAATAAGGCTACTTTACACTGATCAGGGGACAATTAAACAATCTTAAATACCTACACGCTGAACACAGGTGCACCAGATTTTATATAGCCAGATCTATGAGATATAAATCCCAACACAATAATAGTAGGTGATTTCAACACTTGTCTATCACCAATAGACAGATCATCTAAACAGAAAATAAATAAACAGCAAAGCTGAGTGACACCAATAGCAACTCCGTTCTATAGACCCATCCAAAGACACAGATTATACGATTTTCTTTCCAGCTCATGGAACCTTCTCTAAAATAAATCACATATCAGAACACAAAGTGAGTCTCCACAAATTCAGGAAAATGTTAATAACTCCTTGTATTATATCCAACCATAAGAAGTAAAACTTGAAATTAACAAGAGAAATAACAAAAAAAATACAAACTGCGAGAGTTTGAACAATGAGTGGGTCATTGAAAAAAATCAAGAAGGAAATTTTTAAAAATTCTGTAACTGAATAAAAATAAAAACACAGTATTCCAGAACCTATGGAACACAATGAAGAAGTTCTAAGAGGAACGTTTAATAGTTCTAATTATCTACATCACAAAAAGAGAGAGATCTCAAAAATCTCAAAAAAAGCTGAAGGCTTTGGAAAAAACAAGAACAATCTAAACCCAAAAATACCAGATGGAAAGAAATACTCAAGATCAGAGCAGAACTCAATGAATTAATGAAACAGTTGGTTCTTTAAAAAAAAAAAAAAAAAGATTGATTAAACCATGGCCAAATTAACCAGAAGAAAGAGAGAGAAGATTGAGCCAAAAAGGTTAAAGATGAAAAAAAGAGATGTTACGACAGATACCAACAAAATAGGAAAAAAATTTTAGGACATATTTCAAAAACCACAACATTGGAAAATGTGGAAGAAATGAATGAATTTCTTTACTCATGTGACCTATCAAAGCTAAACCCAGAATAAATTGAGATAAATTATCTGAAGAGAGCTATAACATCTAACAAAATTGCAGAAGTAATTAAAAATCACAGGCAGGAGAGATGGCTTAGTGGTTAAGGTGCATGCCTACGAAGCCTAAGGATCCAGGTTCCCTTCTCCAGGTGCCATGTAAGCCAGATGCACATGGTGGCACATGCATCTGGAGTTCATTTGCAGTGGCTAGAGACCCTGGCGCACCCATTCTCCCCCCAACCTCTAATAAATAAATAAAAATCTCCCAAACAAAAAACATCCATTCCTAGATGGATTCACTGCTGAATTCTACCAGAACTTTATGCAAGAACTGAAACCACCTGCTTCTCAAGTTATTTCATAAAACTGAAAAGGAGGGAAGGCTCCTTGACTTATGAAGCCAGCGTTACACTAATACCAAAACCAGACAGAGATACAATGTAAAAAGGGCAAATTATAGACCAATATCCCTGATGAACTTAGATATAAAATTCTCAATAAAATTCTTGGAAGTCAGGACTGGAGAGATGGTTTAGCAGTTAAGGTGCTTGCCTGGGAAGCCTAAGAACCCAGGTTCAATCCCCCAGAACCCATGTAAGCCAGATGCACATGGTGGCACATACATCTGAAGTTTGTTTGCAGTGGCTGAAGGCCCTGATGTGGCCATTCTCTCTCTCTCATAAATAAATAAATTTTAAAACTACATTACTTTAAAATTTTTTGGAAATCAAATCCAAGGACATATTTAAAACATTCAATTTGATCAGGTAAGTTTCATTTCAGGGATGCAGGGATGGGTCAGTAGATGTAAGTGAGACATATCGAAGAGGACTTTGGGACAGAAGTCATACGATCGCCTCAATAGATGCAGAAAAAGCCTTTGATGAAATATATCATCCTCTCATGATAAAAAAAAAAAAAACACTGGAGAGATGGAGACTAAGGATGGAGAGCTCACATGTCAACATAACAAAGGGTACACACAACACACCTGAAGTCTCTATCTCACCAAGTGGGAAACACTTAAAACATTCCCATTAAGCACTGGAAAAGCTCATGGGTGTTACCCTCCCTCCTGCTACTTAACATAGTACCTGAAGTGTT
This sequence comes from Jaculus jaculus, assembly GCF_020740685.1. NCBI lineage: Eukaryota > Metazoa > Chordata > Mammalia > Rodentia > Dipodidae > Jaculus > Jaculus jaculus. Next base: position 12,706,094 of record NC_059121.1, read on the forward strand.
AGCTAGGCTGACAAGACAAGAAAAGAAATAAGAGGGATCACATCTGGAAAGGAAGAAATCAAGCAAATACAGAAAAATCATTAAAAATTTTAAAGCTTAAAAAGTTTAGTGGGACCAGATAGGAATATGATCAATATGCAATATGTTCATCCTGTAAAGTTTGTAAATAATTATTTAAAACTTATTTCAAAATCAGTAAAAATAAGTGAAAAATTAAAATGATATAACTCTCCATCAATCCAAAAGAAGGTAGGAAAAGAGATGTCACAAAAGAAAGAAGCAACATTTTAGAGAATATAAACAAATTTGAATGATTGAAGTAAATTTAAATATACTGCTAATCCCAATAACACTAATTAGATTAAACTTAATTTTTAAAAATAAGTAATTCTTTTTTAAGATTTTCTTCTTTTTTAATACATTTTTAATTTTTATTTATTTGAGAGAGAGAAAAGGCAGAGGGAGAGAGAGAGAGACAGAGAGAGAGACAGAGAGAGAGAGAGGGAAAGAATTGGCACATCAGGGCCTCCAGCCACTGCAAATAAACTGCAGATGCATACACCACCTTGTGCATCTGGCTTATGTGGGTACTGGGGAATCATACTGAGATCCTTTGGCTTTATAGGCAATTGCCTTAAGCGCTAAGCCATCTCTCCAGGCCCCAAAAGCCAGTAATTCTTTGATTGGGATATAAAAACAAAAACTAGCAATTTGGTTTTTCAAATAAGTCCATAAAACCCAAAGACACAGAAGTATGAAAGTAAAGGGATAGGAAAAAATATACACCAGGCACATTGTAAATTAAGCTAGCACTGAAGTAATTATACTTGAAAGAATATATTTTTTAAATATAAGGTATTGTATGAATGAACTAGTAATGTAGACTGTACTCATATAAGTTATTCGCTTCTCTATGATATAAAATTAAGTATAATACAAAATCTTCAGTGAAAATATGGAATTTTTGCCTTATGATACTCTGAATGATTTCCTAGGAAGATGGAGAATCCTACCTGAGAGCCCTTCCAACAGACAAAACTTGACAGGCATCCAAAAGAGATTGGTAAGATACTAAGTCATCACTCAGTAACTAATAAAATGAAACAGACTGAAAATGAGTAGGCTAGAGAACATTTTAACCACACAATTAATAAGCCTAAGTCAGTGTTAGAAATATGCTTTGGGGGCACAAAGGGAATATTTAGAAGTGAATTCTGACATAAATCTAACGCATGTCTCTACATGGGTACCTATACCAGCACTATACCATCAGTTTAATAACTTATATTAAGAAAATATTATTTAAAAAATAAGGTATGGGCTGGAGAGATGGCTCGGCAGCTAAGGAGCTTGCTTGCAAAGCTGAACGACCTGGGTTCGATTCCCCAGTACCCATGTAAAGCCAGATGCACAAGGTAGTGCACATATCTGGAGTTCATTTGCAGTGGCTAGAGTCCCTGGCATGCCCATTCTCTCTCTATCTTTCTCTCTCAATAAATAAATAAAATATAAAAATTATTTTCTAAATAAAATGTTTCACATACTCAGTCTGCCACGCTGCCCACAATAGGCCCCCATGACACCATTCCTTCATTGATAAAGTGTTTTGATTGTCACCCAGGCGATCTTTGCCTGGCCTCTGCTCTCCATTTTACATGCTCACACAGGCATAGGCCTTCGGGACTCATGTGCTCCTCCTAGTTCATCTTGCAGGGTCAGTCTCTTCCAAGGTGTCTCAACTCATTATAGAATTCCATTTCTTTATAAAAATACACCATATGTTTTCCATAATTCCTTTTGTATTGGTTTGTCCTGTTTGTCTCCACATTCAGAAGTCCATTGTTACACAACAAAGCTAAAATTTGTTCTTTAAAGTAAGTAATTTTAGGGCATCTTCTTTATTGTGTTTCATCCCCTAAGGATCCATGTTTTCCCCCTTAGAATATACTTTGATTACTATTTTTTTTAGAGAGAGAGAGAGAATTGGCGCACCAGGGCCTCCGCCACTACAATCAAACTGGAGACATTAGCACCACCTAGTGGGCATGTGAGACCTTGCACTTGCCTCACCTTTGTGTGTCTGGCTAACATGGGATCTGGAGAGTAGAACATGGGTCCTTAGGCTTCACAGGCAACTTCCTTAACCACTAAGCCATCTCTCCAGCCCTTCATTACTAATTTAAAAAAATCACTTTTTAAAATTTATTTGCAAACAGAGAGAGAAGCAGACAGAATGGGCACTCCAGAGCTTCTAGCTGCTGCAAACCCAAGCATCTTAATGACTGAGCCCACTCTCTAGCCCTTGATTATTTTTTGTTTAGGGATTTTCAGGCTCTGTTCTTCATTCCAACTGCGCTACTTGACAACTTTTTTTTTTTTTTAATCAAATACTTAGCCTTTCTGTGTTTCAGTTACCTCACCTATAAAATGAGAGCAGTATTAGTACCTATTTTGTAGGACTATTGTTGGGAATTTAACAAGTAAATACAATTCAAATGCTGAGGTCAGTGTAGAGAGTTGGAGCTCAGTAAAAATTAGCTGCTATTAAAATGGTTTGCTCTTAAAATTTGATTTATAACCCTCTTGATTTCTTTGGTGAATCTTCTGCCAAATACATTCCTGCAGGGCTTTTTATGGTATCGTCTGTCCCTTGCTTTCTGGTTCATAGTTCAGGAAACTCAACTACTTCTTGACACCATTGGCAAAGCCGTTTGCTTACTTTTGCACAGTCAGGATCATAAAATAGCAGAAAAGATTTTTGAAAAAAAGAATCTGTTTCTGAATCCTTCCCTCTCCTACCCAACTTCTCAGTCCATAGGAATACTTCTCACACCTTTCCCCACCATATCTAGAGTTCTCCGTGTGAATCAACAGACAGATGGTGCAACAGCAAATTCCAGAGATCACTGCTAAGGCTCCGGCAGTGAGGCCTCAGCCAGAATCGGCCCTGTGTGCCAATGAAAGGCCAGAAATGCTTTGCCATGATATCATTTGGGAAGCTACAGTGTTCCAGGACTCAAAACCAAACTGAAACAAAGGTCATTGTTAGCTGGGCCACCATTAATAACCATGAAAGCACCATTTTTTTTCTAGTAGCTTTCTGCCAGGCCACATTATTTTACTCCCTTATTTATATTAATTATTCTGTGTTTATTTTTCATCTTTTTCCTTCCCCCTCCCTTCCTTCTCTTTATATCTCACTAGCCTCCAAACACATTATTATTTTATGACAAACTCAGAAATCCTAACAGCAAGAGGGAAGTCACTTATCATGTATAAGGATTTTTCTTTTCTCTCTCTGTTTTTTTCTTTTTTGCAGCGCTGGGGACTAAACCTAAGGCCTTACACTTGCTAAGCCAACATTCTACCACTGAGTTAAATCCTTAACCCATGTGCAAAGAATTTTTAATAAGATGAACAACTTTCTCATCAGAATATATGGAAGCCAAAGGGCAGTGGGAGAAGATACTCAAAGTACTGCAAGAAAAGAGAAAACAAATGATCAGTCAAAAAATTCTATATCTGACAAAACTGCCCTGTGAAAATGAAGAACTTTTTCTTAGGCAAAAAATTGAGATAATTGCCATTCATAAAGAGACAGAGCTGTCATACAAGAACTCATTCAGGCCAAAATGAGGACATTAGCCAGTAAGTCAGATGAGCACAAAGAACTAGGAGGGGAGGTAAAGGTAACTGCACAGGCGATCAGAAACAGAAACGGTGCACCTCGGGTTTACAGCCTTCATGTTTTCGAGGGTTTAGACAGGCAGGGTCTATTCTGTCATTCAGTCAGAGTTCCATCTATTCGCATTCACTAGAATTACAAAGAAGTACTGCCGAACTATCGTGTGCTTTCTATGTCATATCTTCTTGTTGCTGTTCTCAGTTGCTCCACTGTTGTCCTATTTGGGTTAGAGTGTTCTAATGTGCCGTGCTATAAAAGGCTAGTTTGGGTCAATGCTGACAGGACACAAAACTTTCCCAAATTGCTGTTACAAATCACATCACTAATGGTGTGCCCATCCACAAAGACTGGCTTTTCAATATTTGAAAATGGGCGTGATACGACATATTAACGAAGAACAAAGAAGCAGACTTCTTGATCGTCTTGTCAGAGTCACTTCATTGCTGGGACACCAGCCAGAGCAGCGGATGGAAGGAAAGGGCTTATTCAGACTTGCGGTTGGAAGGAGAAGCTTCATCAAGGCGGGGAAAGCGTGGCACGAGCAGAAGCTGGCTCACATTACCACACTTCAGCAGCGAGGAGGCAGCAAGTGTCAAGGGCACTGGGAAGAGGGCTGGGTTAAAAAATCCCAAGGTCCAGGCTGGAGAGATAGCTTAGTGGCTAGGTGCTTGACTGTGAAGCCTAAGGACCCCGTTCGAGGCTCAATTCCCCAGGACCCACGTTAGCCACATGCATAAGGGGGCGCACGCATCTGGAGTTTGTTTGCAGTAGCTGGAGGCCCCGGTGTGCCCATTCTCTCTCTCTTTCTCTGACTCTTTCTCTCTGTCTGTTGCTCTCAAATAAATTTTAAAAAAAATCCCAACATCTGGACTGGAGAGATGGCTTAGTGGTTAAAGTGCTCGCCTGTGAAGCCTAAGGAGCCAGGTTCAACTCCCAGGACTCATGTCAGCCAGACACACAAAGGTGAGGCAAGAGCAAGGTGGCACATGCCCACTAAGCATCTAGTATTTGATGGCAGTGGCTGAGGACCTGGCTTGCCAATTCTCTTTCGCTCGATCTGTCTCTCTCTTGCTTGCTATCTCTGAAAAAAATTAAATTAAGTAAAAAAAAAGAATAAAAAAATTTTAAATCCCAAGGTCTGTTCCCAGTGACACACCTCCTCCAGCCGGGGTTGAAGGATGATGCTTAATCACAATCACATGAGGCAGTGTTGGGACCTTTGGTATTCAATCCTCCACGAACTCAAATCACGCAGGTAAGTCACCTGATGAAACCCAGCACTCTGTCATGATTAGACACCATTTACAAAACCAGTAGTAAGAGGAAACCCACCCGATGTGGTGAAATCTACCTGCGATGTAGCTCTTGGGAGGTGCAGACAGTAACTTTACCTAGAGGACAGCCTGGTCTACAGGGCAAGTTCAAAGTCAACCTGGGCTCTGTGGAAGTGTGGCCCATGCCTGGATGATATATTCCCAAAGAATCTAGCAAAGAACCATTAGAACTAATACATGGATTTAGTAAAGTTGCAGGATATAAGTTCAACATACAACAATTAATTGTATTTCCAGAGTAGTAATGAACAGTCCAAATTTAAAATAAAAATTTTTTTTAATAGTATCACCAAATAAAATAAAGTAGAAACAAAACTACCATGATATAAAACTTACACACTGAAAATTATCAGGCACAGTGGACAGAAATTAAAGAGTTTAGTAAATGGAAAGATATACCACACTCATGGATTGTATGCAAATGTTACAGATGGCAGATTTCTGTAAGTGGATTTACAAACACAGTAGTATTCCTATAAAAATTCCTTCAGGTTTTCTGCAAAAACAGACAAGTTGATTCTAAAATGTGGAATTGCAAGGAACCCCAAATTGCTAAAACAATTTTGTAAAAAGGTAGACCTACAGTTTCTAATTTCAAAACCTGTTACAAAGTCATAGCAATCAAAAGAATGTGATACTGGCACCAGTGTAGAAATATAAATTAATAGGATAGAAACAGGAGTCCAGAAATAAACCGCAGGATTGGCAAGATTATTTAATGGCAGAAATATAAATTTCCTCACCAAATGGTAGTGAGTCAATTGGATAGCCATGAGAAAAATAATGACAATATACCCTTCCCTCATACCTTATAAACAAATTAAGTTAAAATGGAATAGATACTTTGGTTTAAAGGCTAAAACTATTAACACATTCAGAATAAAACACAGCACTTAATCCATTCAATCTTTGGAGTTTTTTAAATGGAGATCTTATGTTTTTTATTTCTATTTATTTATTTGAAAGAGAAAGAAAGGAGGGGAGGAAAAAGAATTGGTGCCCCAGAGCCTTTGGCCACTGCAAAGGAACTCCAGACACATACACCACCTTGTACATCTGGCTTACGTGGGTCCTGGGGAATCAAACCTGGTTCTTTGGCTTTGCAGGCAAGTGCCTGAGCTGCTAAGCTATTTCTCTAGCCCCAATAAGTTATTTTTTATGTATGATGCCAAAAACACAAGCAGCAAGTAGAAAAATAGATAAGTTAGGTTTCACCAAATGAAAATGTTTCGCACACCAAAAACAATTAAGAGGGCTGGAGAGATAGCTTAGCAGTTAAGCACTTGCCTGTGAAGCCTAAGGACCCTGGTTCGAGGCTTGATTCCCCAGGACCCACGTTAGCCAGATGCACAAGGGGGCGCATGCATCTGGAGTTGGTTTGCAGTGGCTGGAGGACCTGGTGCACCCATTCTCTCTCTCTCTCTCTGCCTCTTTCTCTCTCTGTCTGTCACTTTCAAATAAATAAATAAAAATAAACAAAATTTAAAAAACAATTAAGATAGCCTAAGAGGGTTAGAGAGATGGCTTGGTTAAGTCATTAGTCTGTGAAGCCACAGGACCCAGGTTCGATTCCCCAGGACCCACGTAAGGCAGATGCACAAGGTGGCCCATGCGTCTGGAGTTTGTTTGCAGTGGCTGGAGGCCTTGCCATGCCCAATCTCTCTCTGTCTCTCTATCTGCTTTTCTCTCTCTCTCTCTGAAATAAATAAAATAAATTTAAAAAGTAGGAGGATCACTGTGAGTCTGAGATCACCCTGAGACAACAAAGTGAATTCCAGGTCAGCCTGGGCTACAGTGAGATCCTACCTCAAAATAACAAAAATAAAAATAAAATAAATAAATGGAAAAGAAACATTAAAAAAAAAGAAAGTATAAGAACAGATCACAGAATGTGAGGGAATATTTGTGAGTTTGGGTATATGAGTCAGGTATTTCAAAAATATAAACTCAATTTAGCAATCGAAAAGACTACCCATTTTAAGTACTGAGAAAGGACCTGAATAGACATTTTTCCAAAAAGGCCTAAGAATGATACAAGCATTTGAAAGATACTCAAAATCCTTGGTTATCAGGGAAGTGAGGCACAAACAAACGCACAAGGAGATCCCACGTTAACTTACTAGGGTGGCTGTCATAATAACAATATTGCAATAAAGTGGAAACTCAGTGTTGGTGAAGAGATGGAAAACTTGGAATCCTCACACACTGCGGTAGGACTGCAAAGTGATGCAGCCGCTATGGAACGTGGCTGACGGTTCTTCAATGTGTCATTGTAGATACTAAACTGACATTGTAAAGTCGAAGCTTTGCTGCTGACCAAACCGAGATGAAGACAAGGCTAGGGAAACTGCAGATTCCAAAACTTCCTGAAATGACCCAATTTTATTCAGCTGTACTTTTTAAAAATAATGATGACTCATTATGATGTCAACAGAAAGGACTTGACAAATAAGAGTACTTACAATTCAAATAGTTATGCCATCTGTCTTCCCATAATCTTAATCTTAAGAAGTGTGTTGAAGTCACCTTCTGGCTGCTGGCACAACACAGCGGACCAAAAGCAGCCAATGAGAAGCAAGGGTTTACTCTGGCTTGCAGCGGCGGGGGAGGCTCACTGCCGCGTGCAGGCTGGGCATCGCACCCTGCACAGTGGCTGGCAGAAGCTGAAAGAGTGAGTGCCTTCGGCAAGTGGCACTTGGGCAAGCAAACCCCGAAGCTGCGCTGGAGAGACGGCTTAGCAGCTCAGGCGCTTGCCTGTAAAGCCTAAGGACCTGGGTTCGATTCCCTAGGATCCACGTAAGCCAGATGCATGAGGTGGCGCATGCGTCTTGAGTCCTTTTGCAGTGGCTGGAGGCCCTGGTGCACCCATCCTCCCTATCTGTCTCTTCCTCCCTCCCTCTCTCAAATAAATGAATGAATAAAATATTTTTTAAGCCGGGCGTGGTGGCGCACGCCTTTAATCCCAGCACTCGGGAGGCAGAGGTAGGAGGATTGTCATGAGTTCAAGGCCACTCTGAGATGACAGAGTCAATTCCAGGTCAGCCTGGACCAGAATGAGACCCTACCTCGAAAAACCAAAAAAATAAAAAAAAATAAAATATATATATATATATATATATATATATATATATATATATATATATATATATATATATATTAGGGCTGGAGAGATGGCTTAGCAGTTAAGTGCTTGCCAGTGAAGCCTAACGACCCTGGTTTGAGGCTCGATTCCCCAGGACCCACATTAGCCAGTTGCACAAGGGGCGCACGCATCTGGAGTTCATTTGCAGTGGCTGGAGGCCCTGGTGCACCCATTCTCCCTCTCTCTCTGCCTTTCTCTCTGTCTGTTGCTCTCAAATAAATAAATTAATTGAATGTATATTTATATTATATTATACTATACTATACTATATTATATTATATTATATTATATTTAAGAAACCCTGAAGCCCACCCCCAGCAAGGTTCCATCTCCCAAATTTCCACCAGCTGGGAACAAGTCATTCAAAATATATGAGGCTGAGGGGACAGCTCATTCACACCACCACATGGTATGTCCCTGAATGAGAATCAGTTGGGAACAGTGAGTCAATGATTAGGTCAGCCTCTCTGTCCACTCTCTGTGGACGTTTTATGGGGTAAACATTCTGCCGCCCTGAATGTCACCTTAGAATATAACAATATAATATTCTTCACACAATGTGTTTCAAAAGTGTCAATCAATGGTGTGGACAGTGTTCAAATTAAGAGAGCAATGTGTTTGAACTTTGTGCTGAATTTATGCATGCTGACTTACAGTATTGCAGGACACCTTCCTGAGGCCCTGCCAAGAGCGACTGCACACTATCCATGACCTATGTTGCTTTAGGAAACTAAATTCCAAGGTGATCTTCACTGTCCTGAGCAGTTTTCATTTTTCTTTATTTTAGAGAGAGAGACAGAGATAATTGGTGGGCGAGGGCCTCAGCCACTGCAATCAAACGCCAGACGCTTGCGCCACCTAGTGGACATGTGCAACCTTGCGCTTGCCTCACCTTTGTGCGTCTGGCTTACGTGGGATCTGGAGAATTGAACATGGGTCCTTAGGCTTTGCAGGCAAGCACCTTAACTGCTGAACCATCTCCCCAGCCCCTGAGCAGTTTTCTTAAGAGTCTCCAGCTTCTGCAGCGTCTCTTCTTCTCTTGAGAATGACATTGTTCTGACAATGGAAAGCAAAGGCAAGACTGAAGTCACTGGGGCAGCTCCACCACTCACGCAGAGTACTCTGATCTTCTCCACCCAGCACGAACTTTTCCTTTCCTCTCCTCCCCTCCCTTCCTTTCTCCTCCCTGCCTCTCTCTTTCTTTCCACAGGGTCACACTGTACCTATTTTTGATATTTTTCCCTGGAAGTTACTATGTAGCCCACAGTAGACTCAAACACACATCATTCCTCCTGTCTCAGCCTCGTGAGTGCTGGGATTACATATGTTAGCTATCACACCTGGCTAGTCAACAAATACTCCTGACTGCCTACTCTGAGAATTGAATATGAAAGACCATGTCCCCAAGGTGTTCCTATACAGGATGGGCAGAAATACAGCCAAATAATAAATGTGGCATAAGGAAAATAAATTGTGCTTGTGTAATTACAGACAGACAGAAAGGAACACGGTGTTTTGAACAGACTTTAGTGCTATGAGACCTGGGTTTGAATCCTGATGCTGGAAAGGGATTAATGATGAAGACATAAGTGAATTGTTTATTTTTATTTATTTATCTCAAGTACTCATTTCTTTATGAAGACAAAGATCCATATAAGCTAATGATGTAGTAGCAAAAGACGGTTCATGAGTGATGCTTTACCACCATTATTCATACAGATTGGCTACTCCTGGATGCTGCAAGAAGTTTTGGCAAGTTTCCTGCTGGCCACATTGAAGAAAGAAGATTTGATGTGGAGGGGATTTCTATGCAAAGGGACAGAGGCATGAAAGACAGTGTCAGGACTCAGGAGCTCAATACTGAGACAATGAGGAAACTGCATCTCTGTCAAGAAGTCAGGAAATGATGTATGAAATGAGAGCTGGAGTCAGGTGCTGATAGAGAGAGATTTTTGACTTGAAAACATCTTTGAAGAACTCTTAGGACAAAAAAGACAATCAACTTTTGCACTTTTATACAGGGAAAAAAAGGTGGCTGCTGGGGAGACCTAAAACTCATCAAAGTGAGGCTGGAGAGGTGGCTTAGTGGTTAAGGTGCTTGCCTGAATAGCCTAAGGACCCAGGTTCACTTCTCCAGGTCTCACATAAGCCAGATGCACAAGGTGGCACCTGCATCTGGAGTTCATGCAGTGGCTAGAGGCTCTGGCATGCCTATTCTCCCTCTCTTTCTCTCTCTCTCTCCCTCCCTCTCTCTCTCTCTCTCCCTTTCTCTGAATTTAATAAATAAATAAAAACAAACATACAAAAAAGCTCATCAGAGTGCTAAAAAGAAGTGACAGTGGAGTGTTCAGCACTTAATGAAACATCGACATCACAGCCTCTAGTGGCTCAGGTACTATGGTAGAAGAGGTGGCAGAAAGGATGGAAGGGCCACAGGATGAGGAGGGTCCTAGTGCTTTGGAGCCCTGTCTTCTGGACACAGATGGTCATATTCATGATTTCTCCCTGGGGCTGTCATTATCTTTACAAGACCTGTGTAATATTGGACCCACTAGCAAGTCGTGGATGGTGGAGGATGGAGAAAAAAAAGATATCAACATAAAAGAAAATAGTGAAAAAGAAATGGTGGTTCAGTGGAGGAGAATGGGGGAGGGTGGACAAAGTAGGGGACAAAGTAAGTTTTTTAAATAAAATTTTTAAATTTTATTTTTTAAAAACAATTGGGGCTTGGGCTGGAGAAATTGCTTAGTGATTAAGGCACTTGCCTGCAAAGCCAAAGGACCCAGGATCAATTTTCCAGGACCTACGTAAGCCAGATGCACAAGGGGATGCACACATCTGGAGATTCATTTGCAGTGGCTGGTGACCCTGGAATGCCCATTCTCTCTCTCTCTCTACCTGCCTACTTCTGTATCTCTCTCTCTCTCAGATAAATAAATAAACGTAAAGTAAAATAAAAGATTGGGGCTGAAGAGATGACTTAGAGATTAAGACGTTTGCCTGCAAAGCCTAAGAACTCATGTTCAAATCTCCAGGTCCCACATAACCAGACACACGGTGATGCAAGCATACAATGTCACACATGCACCACAAGGGGCTCACACGTCTGGAGTTCATTCACAACAGCTGAGGCCCTGCATACCCATTCTCTCTCTCTCTGCCTCTTTCTCTCTTAGGAAAAAAATAAATAAATAAAGTTTAAAAAAAAAACCAAAGATTGGAATGAGGCAGTTAATCCAGGCAACCTTTAATCCACATAGGGTTGGTGAAGACAGAGTAGAAATGATAATTGACACATTTTGTTTGTTTGTTTGTTGTTTTAAAAATACTTTTATTGGGCTGGAGAGATGGTTTATCAGTTAAGTGCTTGCCTGTGAAGTCTAAGGACTCCAGTTCGAGGCTCGATTCCCCAGAACCCACGTTAGCCAGATGCACAAGGGGGCGCACGCGTCTGGAATTCATTTGCAGTGGCTGGAGGCCCTGGCGTGTCCATTCTCTCTCTCTCACTCTCTCTCTACCTCTTTCTCACTCTGTCACTGCTCACCCTGATAAGTTTCATTGATTGAATGGATATTGGAGGCGAAGGAAGGTGACATCAAGAAGTGACTCGAGCAGGGCTTGGTGGTGCATGCTTTTAATCCCAGCACTCGGGAGGCAGGGTAGGAGGATCGCTATGTGTTTGAGGCCAGCCTGAGACTGGGCTAGAGTGAAACCCTACCTCAAAAATAACAACAATAATAATATGGCGTGACTCCAAGCAGTCCTAGGAAGATAAGAACCACAGGAAGAACCCGGGCGTGGTGGCACACACCTTTAATCCCAGCACTAGGGAGGCAGAGAGGTAGGATGATTTCCATGAGTTCGAGGCCACCGTGAGATGACATAGTGAATTCCAGGTCAGCCTGGGCTACAGTGAGACCCTATCTCTGAAAACCAAAACCAAAACAAACAAGCAAACAAAAAAAGAACCACAGGAAGATGATTTTGAGATAGTTTGATATATATGTATATATTTGAAACCCAAAGAAGAAATACACCTGAGGGCCATCTAATAGGTGGTAGTTACATTCATTACTTCACTATGACCAGCATTGCACTAAGTTCTGGAGACGCTCCAACATGAACTCACTCTCAGGGACTGGCAGGTTAGTGGGGAAGACAAAGATATTTAACTGTGATCTAGGAGATACAGATTAGAGTGTAGTATCGTCCGCGGCAATGTGACTTTCCCATGTTGACTTCTATAAACAGTGTGTGTGGATGGCTCTGGGACAACCTGAGGGTGTCACTCCTCAGGAACTCTGTCTACTTCCTTTGAGACAGAGTCTTTCAGAGCCTGAAGCTCACAAGTAGACCAGACTGGCTGACCAACAGGTCCCAGAGAGCTCACCTTTCTCTGCCTCATTCAGGATTACAGGTACATACCTGGCATTTTTACATGGGTTCTGGGTTTCAAACTTAAGTCCTCATGCTTGTGAGACAAGCATTTTAGTGAGTGAGCTATCTCAGTAGCTTTCCACTTTTTTAATTTTAATTTTTTTTTTATAGAGAGAGAGAGACAGACGGGGGGGGGGAGGGAGAGAGAGAAAGAGAGAGAGAGAGAGAGAGAGAGAGAGAGAAAAGAGAAATGGCGTGCCAGGGCCTCAGCCACTACAATCGAACTCCAGACACTTGCACCACTTAATGGGCATCTAAGACCTTACTTACGCTTGCCTCACTTTTGTGCATATGGCTTATGTGGGATCTGGAGAACTGAACATGGGTCCTTAGGCTTCACAGGCAAGTGCCTTAAGTGCTAAGCCACCTCTCCAGCCCAGCTTCCAGTTCTGACTTCGTGTTGCCCACAGCTTCAGTTGCTTGGATGAACTTCCAGAACAGATGCAGTTTATAGGAGGAAGGGAATTTATTTGAAGCTTACAGATCAAGGGGAAGTTCCATAATGGCAGAAAAAGCTGGCCCCCTTCCACAGGTCCATGCAGAGGGAAAAGCCACCACCAACACTGTAAGCAAGCACACTCCAGGAACATGAGACAGACCTCCGGCACTTTGCATATCTTAGGCTGGAAGTCAGGTCCGCCGCCCCACACCTTAGGGCTGGACCCTAGGATCCACCCACAGTGACACCTCTTCCAGCCAGGCAGGTGGAGATCTACATTACAAGCTCTAATAAAATTCCTGAACCTATTGCGGGACATCCATTCCAACCATCACACTGTGTGTGTATGGGGGGGGTGTATGCTTGTGCATATGCAGATGTGTGTGCCCTGTGCGGGTGTGAGCAGAGGCCAGAGGACAATGTTGAGTGTCCTCCTCTTGGATCCTTCTACTTTACTTCCTCAAGACAGTCTTTCACTGAACCCTTAGTCAGACTGGACGACCTGCGAATTCCAGCAATTTCCCCGCCTCTGCTTCTTGCAGGGTTGAGGTTATAGGTAGGTATAACCATGCTTAACAGCTTACATGATGCTAGGGAATCAAGCTCAGGGTGAATGAGGCCCTCTCAGGCACAGCAAGAGCTCTTACCTGTTGAGCCATCTCTCCAGCTCCCATTGTGACTTTAAGGATGAGTTGCAATCAGTTAGAGACGAGAATGCAGATAGAATAAACACTGGGTTCAAAGGGGAGAAAGCAGCACCCACAGAGGCAACGTAGACAGGCCAGAGCTGGGAGCCCACGGCAGCAGTGGAAAGCGAGCAGAAAAGAAGATGATGTCGATGGCGGCCTCTGCTAAAGCCCGGGAAGGAACTCAGACTCACAAGTTGGGAGTGCCCTGATAAGGCTGAGCTCTAGAGAAGTCACCGTGTTGCGCCAGGAAGATGACAGGGAAGAGAGTGAGGCTGTCTATAGAAACCATTGAGTGGACTTTGTTGTGATCTGGATGGGACTAATGGGGGTGTGTCCAGAAGAAGGAACAGAAAATGGAGCAGATTTGGATTGCTGTACAAATCACGATGCTCTGAAGGAGACAGAAACTGCAGCAAGAAAAAAGCTAATTTTAAAAATATGTTATTTTATTTATTTGACAGAGAAAGAGGGTGAGAGAAAGAGAGAGAGCGAGAGAGAGAGAATGGGCATGCCAGGGCCACCAGCCGCTGCAAACTCCAGATGCATGCGCCACCTTGTGCATATGGCTTATGTGGGTCCTGGGGAATTGAATCTGGGCTCTTTGGCTTTGCAGGCAAATGCCCTAAAAAAAAAAAAAAAAGCTCATTTAAAAGTGAGAAATGTCTTGGATTCAGTCACTGCATCATGTGAAAGAGAGGGGAGCCACTGGCCTGCAAGGGCAGGTCTGGTGATGGGCTGTGCCAAATGCCTCTTCTATTTCAGGGCTCACCTCTGCTTGTCTCTGAAAGGGAGCTAGCTGTTCCACTATCTGATAGACGGTGACCTGCCAATGGCTCTGAAATCACATCTCTTCATATTTTTGATTAAGAAGGAGACCTAGCAGCTGGGGAGATGACTTGGTAGATAAAAGGTGTGCTGTATTGTCATGACTATCTGAGTTGGACTCTCTCCAGAGCCCATGTAGAAAGCTGGAAGCTGGGCTGGAGAGATGGCTCAGCGGCTAAGGCACTTGCCTGCTAAGCCTAAAGACCTCGGTTCTATTCTCCAGTTCACATGTAAGCCAGATGCACACGCATCTGGAGTTTGTTTGCAGGGGCTACAGGACCTGGCGTGCCCATTCTCTCTCTCTCTCTCTCTCTCTCTCTCTCTCTCTCTCTCTCTCTCACTCATCTGCCTCTCTCTCTCTCTCTCTCAAATAAATAAATAAATAAAAACCTTTTTTTACAAAAAAATCTGGAGGCTGTGGCGGGTATCTGTAATCCCAGCATGGTTATGGCCACAGGAGAGGTGCAGACAAGAGAACACTCCAGAAGCTTTTGGGTGGTAGTCTGGCGAATGAAGAAGTGAGCAAGAGACCCTGCCTCAAACAAGGTGAGGCTGAGGGCTGACTGAAGACTCTGCCTGCCGGGCTCCTCCCCGGTGGGCAGGTGGTGCTGAGGAAGGACCAGGCCCGCTGGTTCCTCCTATGGGGTTGAGGAAGAGGGTGAACGTCGGACGACTCAGAACCTCTCCTAGTCACCCGAGAAGACCCACACTGAGTCGGGACCGAAGGCGGGGATTCCAGGACTGGGGAGAGGAAGGGCCAATAGTAAACCGCGGCCTCTGAGATGATTGGTCCCAAGTGGACGCACAGGAATTCCAGCTCCTACGCGGAAGCAGCAGACCAGAAGCCATTAGGCGTAGCTGGCCCGAGGCAGGTCACCAAACTTTAGCTAGACCCAGGAAGTTCCACAAGACCTCACGCCCGGCCTCTCAAGGCCCAACATCTGCCCTCCACATGCATGCTGTGAAACATCCCATACACGAACACACACATATCATATGCACACATGCACACACCCTAAAAAGGAGACTGTCTCTCAAATTCAAAACACATCAGGAAAATAGGACCCCAGGAAAAGCTGTGATTGACTGGACTTGAATCTGGGTCCACCTCTGTGGCCATCTCTGTGGCCAATGGGGAGGTGCTGTGATGTCTAATGAACACATCATGCTGGTGGTCCGGGAGGTCGGGTCTATTAGCAGGCCAAAGATGGGAAAATGCTGACAGGTCTGGGCAAATAGAAAGGTGCTGCAGAGGGCTGGAGAGATGGCTTAGTGGTTAAGTGCTTGCCTGTGAAGCCTAAGGACCCTGGTTCGAGGCTCGGTTCCCCAGGTCCCACGTTAGCCAGATGCACAAGGGGGCGCACGCATCTGGAGTTCGTTTGCAGAGGCTGGAAGCCCTGGCGCGCCCATTCTCTCTCTCTCCCTCTATCTGTCTTTCTGTGTCTGTCTCTCTCAAATAAATAAATAAATAAAATTTAAAAAAAAAACTTAAAAAAAAAAAGGTGCTGCAGAAATGCGGATGGTTGGATTAACTTCATTTGACAGTAGATGAAGGGTATAGTGATGAGCCAAGAATAATAGGCAGAAGTCTACCTGTGAGACTGTGAAGATATGGAGACATTCTCTGAGTCAGGAGACACAGGAGTATGAACAAGATGATGGGGCTGGAGAGATGCTCAGCGGTTAAGGCACTTGTTTGCAAAGCCTAACAACCTGGGTTCAATTCCCCAGTAGCCATGTAAAGCCAGATGCACAAAGAGGTACATACATCTGGAGTTCATTTGCAACAGTTGGAGGCCCTGGTGCATCTGTTCTTTCTGCCTGCCTTTCTTCTATCTCTCTCTGCTTGCAAATAAATGGATAAAATTAAAAAAAGCAGGGGGCTGCAGAGATGGTGTTGCAGTCATGTTCGCATTGCTGGCAGAAATCACCCATCCAAAAAAGATTGTGGGAATAAGGGTTTATTTTGGCTTATAGACTTAAGGGGAAGCTCCATGATGACAGGGGAAAATGATGGCATAAGCAGAGGGTGGACATCACCCCCTGGCCAACATAAGGTGGACAATAGCAACAGAAAAGTGTGCCAAACACTGGCAAGGGGAAATTGACTATAGCATCCATAAGCCCCCAACAATACACAGCCTCCAGAAGGTGTTAATGCCCAAATCTCCATCAGCTGGGAACCTAACATTCAGAACACCTAAGTTTATGGGAGACTTCTGAATCAAACCACCACAAATGGCTTGGTGGCTAAGGAGCTTACCCATGAAATCTAAGGGTCCAGGTTCGATTCCCCATTACCCACATAGGTCAGATGCAAAATGGTGGCACATGCATCTGGAATTCATTTGCAGTGGCTAAAGGCCCTGGCATGCCCATTCATTCTCATTTGCCTTCTCTCTCTCTCTCCCACTCTTTCTCTTATAAATAAATAAAATATCTTATAAAAGAAAAATGTTGAATTCAGATATATAGCTGCAGAATATTGAAGGACACATGAGGCATTCAATGTGAGATTCCCCGCCCAGGGCCTGCCTAGTACACAGAACAGACAAGCTGAGCTGGGCAGGCATTTGGGAATCATCAGTGCTGACAGTTCACTGGGGTCCAGAGATTAGATATGGTCTCCCAGGAAGAAGGTAGACTATGAAAAGTGTAATTGAAGTAGAACTCTGGAAAGCGTGAACGTGAAAAGAAGGGAGCTGGCAACCAAGTCGCAGCAGGAAAGAGGAAGAGACCAGGAGGGAATGCCAGCATCACGTGACTTCTTACTCACCATGGTTGAAAGACTTCACACAGGAAGGTCAAAACGCAGGTTGGAAAGTGGAAGAGGGAGGAAGTCTCCCCAACTCTCTAAGCACTGTACAATCTCCGTAAGTTTAAATAATCACCACACACACCTGCTAGGGACACAGGGTGTGATGGGCGCCAGAATGAGAGAGCGAGGAAGAGACAGGAAGTACTTGGAGTGGCCAAAAGAAGCAGGAGTTTTTTTTCAGATCCTGAAAAATAGGTAATATTTGAACATTAAGATTGGGAGGAAAAATTAGATGCACAAAGTAAGAACTATACCAGGAACATTGAGGAAACAGGTTTGTGTTAGAGATTGATAGAGAGAGAGACACAGAGAGAGATCAATTTGGGAGTCAGTTCAGGACAAAGAAAGCCCCAAATGCTTTTTTTTTTGCATATTTTATTTATTTATTTTTATTGACAGTTTCCATAATTATAGACAATAAACCATGTTAATTCCCTCCCCAGCCCACTTTCCCATCTGCAACTCCACTCTCCATCATACCCCCTCCCCCTCTCAGTCAGTCTCTCTTTATTTTGATGTCATGATCTTTTCTTCCTTTTATGAGGGTCTTGTGTAGGTAGTGTCAGGCTCTGTGAGGTCATGGATATCCGGGCCATTTTGTGTCTGGAAGAGTGCAAGCGCTTTTACAGAAACGAATAATTAATTTCAATATAATTTCAATAATTCCCCAGTGTTGATACTCTCTGAAGGTAATGGTCTGGTATTGTTTATTTTTCCCTTTAAGGCATCTCCGTGAGGCCAGTCCCTAGTGTATAAACCTCATGCTCTCCTGTTACATGGGGTGTGACTGAGTTTGGTGTCTGTCACTGTTCAGAAGCTGTCTCCCAACAGGTAGTTGTTTGCTCATCTTCCCTACTGCTTCCAGTCCATCCCCCGGGGACCATGCGAAACCAGTCCACTGCGCCTCCCTAAAATGCTTATGGACTTTGCACATTCCCCTCTGCTTTGAGCTCAGCCAAGGTATACAGGCTTAATTCCTTTAATCTCTCCTCCTAAGTCACTCCCGCTGGCCCCTTAATCATCTTAATTGCTCTCCTCTGAACGGCAGCCAGCTCATTATGCGCATCTTCCTTGGGAGGCGATGAGGAACATAGCATTCCCCGTGTGGTCTCCCCAGACTCATATATTACCTCCCAGTTTCATCATCCCATGGCTGGACTCGTGGAACCGCACCCCGCCACCGGCCTCCCACCACCCCCCATGGCCACAGTTCACCCCGGCCTCGTCAGTCCTGTATCTCAGCGGGTCATCTCCCCCATTTCCAGGTGGCCTGTTCTAAACCATCGAACCTGGATTTGCCCCTCGCTCTTCTCCCAGGAGGCCTCTTACTGGGGAAGGTGGCCCCGGACCAGGCTGAGTATCTGTGGAAAATTGCAGCTAAGCTTGTGTAAGTCAACCTTGGAAGAGGAGAGGCTGCAGGCTGCCATGAGCTTGCTGGCCTGCCTGGCTGTGACAGCATTCGAGAAGGTGCAACGGGGGCTGCGTCTCTGCTTCCAATTAGCCGTTATCTCTGCTCTGGCCCGCCGCTTACCTAAGTGTTGTGCTAGCTTTCAGCCATTGCCGTTGAGCTTTGAGAGGATCAATGCAAAACCAAACAAATTACAAGGATCCCGTCTCAAGATGGGTTATCATCCGGTGGATAGAAATCCCAGAAGCCTGGGCATCCTGAAAGCTTGAGTCTTTAAAACTGGGGGCGGGGGGGGGGGAATAATTTAAAAAGAAGCCTTTGTCACCTCACGATATGACCCAGGGGTTAAGCTCTTTGAGAAAGCTAAATGTTTGGATTGCACTGAAGGCTGACATGTAAAGTCACTTGAGGCTTCTTGGGAAAGAAAATCCTGGGTGCACATGGCCAATGCTAGAGGCAGAACTAAAGGGTGGCAGGTAGTCCTGGAAGAAACCAAGCTGGAAAAGCACATGACTGTTGTATGTGCAGGTGCTGAGGAGATCTCAACAGTCCAAAACTTTCCAGAGGGTCTGCGCTGTACCGACAGGAAAGTCGCTTTTTTCTTTTTCTTTTTTCTTTTCTGCTCTTGGAAACCTTTTATGGGAGTTTAATGAACAGCAGACACAGGATGGGCAGCATTCTCCTGCAGGGGATTGCAGGATGGGCCCCAGACAGCCCCCAAACAGCCTGGCACAGACGGGGCAAAGAGCTTCTGCGGCGTGGTTTGGGACACAGAGGAGGAGCAGGAAGAGGAAGAGAGTCAGGACACGATCCCGATCCCTTCCACACCTTATCCTTTGGCACATCCCCTCCTGGCGCTGGGCAGTGATGGACCAGTCTTTGCCAGTCTGCCTTTCCCCTCCCGAGGCCTCTTTAAGGATGTCCTAGAAGAATCTTGGGAAGGGAAGTCAGGAGCCGCCTTCCATGCGTCCAGGGCCTGGGAAGACACACCGCCCAGTTCAGTTCGAGTCTCAGATAAGCAATGACTGATTCTGAGGATGTGCCGGACACTGATTTCTGTCTTGTTTTGTTTGTTTCTATTGCTAAATCTAGCCACCTAGTCAGTATTTCTGATTGTCATGATCCAGTTCCTGTCCAGACAGCAGCCTTGTGAGGCAGGAAAGGGAAGAGCGCCTGTGCCAGGGCTGCTAGGCACAGCTTCCTGCCTTGACCTCTCCACGCCTGGCAAGCTTTCAGCTGCCGGCTCATCCTGAAGTCACTTCTGGGGAAGTCTGACCGGCTCATCCTGAAGTCACTTCTGGGGAAGTCTGATCGGGTAGAGATTGAGGGTGAGCTAAGGGAAGGATACCGTAAGCCAGCCCTTGGAATCTCCAGCGTGAGATTTCCTCACCAACTAAGGGCTGCGCTCATTTCCATTAGAGGAAATTGCAAGATGCACCGCGGAGTCAAGAGTTAAATCGTAATAGCCCTTTGCAACCGACAGCTCTTAAGTGGAGTTTACTTTTGGGATTAATAGTAAACTCCCTAGGCCTTGCTGACAGAAGAATGTAGTTGCCTGACCAAACCCTTAGAACACTCTGCTTCTTCTAGCAAGGAGCATTTCCCAACTCTGAAGTCATTTGTAATGTGCTGGGAAAACATTTTTAAAAAATGGATATCTTAGATACCATAAAAGGGAAAACAATTCTCTCTTTTGAAGTAATAAATACCATTTGTAGCAGAATTCCTTCGTCTGAATTATTTCCTGATAATGCTAGGCTCATAGTGGCTGAGCGGTGCCCACTGCCTACTAAGGAATAGCCTCATGGAACAATGTGGGTGTGGGGTTTCTGCCTCTAAATGTTACACATTCCTCTTGGTACATAAAACTGAGATGACTTCCCACTGATTGGATTTCTGAGGCTCGAAGGGCCCTCAAACAGTGACATTGTGTCACACTGTCTCCCAGTGGCCATTGCTCCTTCAGTCTCTCAATGAAAGGGCCAGAAAAGGTTGACATTTCTCCACAGCACTTTGAATAGAAATGTGAGTGTGTTGAGAAATATAGAACACATCTTGGTTTACCAGAAGGCCACTCTTCAGGGTGACTTCCCTTAGACAGAAGATGGTTCTGAGGCCATTCAGAAGCGCTGCTCCCTGGTGCAAGCTCCCCACTTCCAGGAGAGGCTAGAAACAGCCATAGATAATCCTGCCTCTTAGGTGTAGTGGTTTTATTGAGTTGACCCCCATAAATTCATGTGTTCTGAATGCTGGGTACCCCGGTGATGGCAACTGGTTGGAGCCTTGCTGGAGGAGGTGTGCTGTTGGGGATGGGCTCAGCAGTTGTCACAGCCGTCCCTTGCTAGAGCTGCCTGATCTCCTGCTGTTCTCCAGCTACTGCAGCAGGGTGATGTTCATCCTCTGCTCATGCCATCCTTTCCCTGACATCATGGGGCTTCCCCTCGAGACTGCAAGCCAAAATAAGTAGTTTCCCCCATCAGCTGCTTTTGGTCAGGTGTTTTGCCCCAGCAGCAAGAAGGTAAGTGCAACACTTGGAGTGGCTGACTGTTTCTCAGCATGGGACATCCTCAGTTAAGATTTGAGGAAAGGAAAGCATTGGAGACTCTTCCAACTCATTCCTTCAGTATTTGTTGCTTACCTACTGTGTCTGCATCACTCTTACCGACAGGAGGCAGGCTGGGAGTGAATGTGGGCTTCTGGGTCCTAGTGAGCAAGGATGAGACTAGGGGATGAGGAGGCGAGAGGAACTGTGTATAGGAGTTCTCAATAGCAAAGCCCGGTGCCCTGTGTTTGGAGCTGTGGCTGGCACAAAGTAGTTGCCCAGAAATATTTGTTCTACTTGAGTAATTAACACTTTTTATTTTACCCATGCCAACTTCTGTTCAGTTCATTAAATCTCTCCATATGACCTTAGTAATGTATATAAGTGTATATACTAAGCAAATCTGGCCCAAGGGTGAGTTTGGCTGTTCTGTAGATGTCCCAGATCTATGTTTATCTGTGAGATATTGTGTCTCGGAAAGCTACTGCGTGATGTTAGGACCAAAAAGCAGTGAGCTAAAAAAGTGCAATTTCTAGGGAGGCATGCTTATCTGTGTGCCTGTCTGTCCTGAGGCCACATGCAGGTTATGCGGGCTTTCTTAAAGAAGTGGAAGGGCTGGGCGTCTCCTGGGTCTTTGGCTGTCAAGTAAGAACATATCTGGAAGTCTCCCATCAAATCCACAAGGTTGACTTCTCACTCTGCAAGAGAATTTATGGAAAAGCTGGCCTGGGAGTTGGCATAAGAAACAATGCTACTGACTATTAGCTATTTATTGCCTCCAGACTATGAGACATTCCATGGTGCAACATGTGATGGGACATGGAAAAGGAGGCGAAATCTGTGTCTTCTGGTTGGGAATTTACAGTTCAGTGAAGGATTTGAAACTCATAGGCAAAATAATCAAGAATGGTACATACCAAGGAATGTTAAGAAGGTCTGAGGAGGTGGAGAAGATGGAAAATGAGGAGGGACTTGAACTGACAACAATGATAATTAAGAGTAAATCATCTCCCTTCACCTTCACGTCAGGTCTATGGTCTTTGTACCAGCTTTCCCCCATTTTATATGCAGGAAAAATTAGACTTAGAAAAGTAAAGTAACTCTGAGGTTACCCTACAAGTAAATGGCAAAACTGAGACAAAAATCATTTGTATAATAGAAGGTTAAAAAAGGCGGGTGGAAATCGTAATGTAGTGGGAAAACAGTTTTCTCTCCCCCTCCCCTTCCTTCAAGGGTGGATTATAATGGTTACCGTTCAGGATTGTTGGGTAGGATAAATGAGGGTGTCTGTGGAAGTCTCTGGAACAGCCTGGTCCTCAGTAGGAAGTCAGACCACATGTGGAGAAGGAGGGACAAGGACACACATTTCATACTGGGAACTGTCATGTGACAAATGCTGAGGAAATAAATTTGGAAAGGTAAAAAGATCCTGTTTGTAGAGGACCTTAAAACCAAAATGGAAAGGTAGGAATTGTGATGGGGTACTAAATACTTTAATAAAAGACAATGTTACTTTCTGATTTTATAAGTAAAAATATTCATGAATACTGGGGGAGAAAGCCAGAAAAATGGAAAGATGGAAATAAAATAGTGCCACCATGCAGAGACAACCATTATTATTGTTTTGGTGTTGCTCCATTTTTATCCTATGATATGGGTTATAAAATATATTGTGACACCAAATATATATATTTCTTATGATTATAAACTCTGCTTTTTTTCACTTTCTGGTAAGCATTTTATCATTGAATAATATTAGAGAAAATTTCAAGGTTATAGAATATTAACAAATACTGATGCAGGATTTGGGGTTTCAGGAGGGGTCCTCCAAAATTGTGAACCTTAACTTTGGGTTTTTATCCTATTTTTAACAAGGAATTGATAAAATGGACTTGAGAG
The DNA here is from genome assembly GCF_020740685.1 of Jaculus jaculus. Classification (NCBI taxonomy): domain Eukaryota; kingdom Metazoa; phylum Chordata; class Mammalia; order Rodentia; family Dipodidae; genus Jaculus; species Jaculus jaculus. The sequence continues at coordinate 12,729,312 of NC_059121.1, forward strand.
GGATAAGTTGTGGATTATTGAATTTATTTAGGGGAGAAACCATAATTATTTATTTATCAACTTACATGTGTTATGTGGGTGCACTAAGGCCTTTAGCCATTGCAAATGAACTCCAAATGCATGTGCCAACTTATGCATCTGCCTTATATGGGTTCTGGGGAATCGAACCTGGGTCCTTAGGGTTTGCAGGCAAGTGCCTTAACTGCTAAGCCATCTCTCCATCCCATAATTTTTAAGGCTAATTTTAAATGAAATTTCTATTTAGGAAAAGGCTGAGGTAGTTACATACACACACACACACACACACACACACACACACACACGGGGGGGGGGGAGGGAAGGAAGGGGGAGCGCAAACATGCAAGCCCCTTCATATAACAGACCAGAGATTAAGAAATAGTGAAGGACTCATAGAATCAAAGATAAATCTCACATATGACCAAAGTAAGAAGGTACCTCCTAACATGACCCAGACAGAAGGCAAGAAGAAAAATACCTAAATCAAGATTATTCTCCCCTTCCCAGCCAGGAGGGACATGCTCTTGTGGATTCTCAGGCCATATCAAGAAGCAAAAAGAAAAGAAGAAAAAGTTTGGGCATTTAACCTCCTTTATAGGATTCAGACATACAATCTGGGTGAGCCTCTAATCAGGCTCAAGTGTGTAAGCAGAGACCTGATTGGTTCAGACTCAAGGAGCCAAGATCTGATTGGTTCCTGGACTCAGAGGGCTGCTCCAGGGAGTTCTGAGCTGAGGAAGAAACAGGAAGTTCCTGTTGGGCAGATCACTGGCAGCCATCTTGGGAAGACAGGATCAGACCTAAGTTTTAGTTTTGCCAAGATGGACAGAATGGCATCTCCTCGTTTCTTCTTTGGGCTTCTGTGCCTATTTCATTGCCTAAGAGAAGCTAGCTTTTCCGTATTTCTCCTTCCCATACCATAATAGAATTCTCCTAACCCATACCATAATATAGTTAGCAATTTCTCCATTACTAGCTATTGAGATTGTTTTTACCTCCTACTGTTAGAAAAAAAGTCCTGTGGTGGATACCCTGAATCATGAAAGTCTAACTGCATTTTTAAAACTTATTTCTGAAGTCAGGCCTGGTGGTTCACACCTTTCAGCCCAGCACTCGAGAGGCAGAAGCAGGAGGATTGCTATGAGTTGGAGGGCAGTCTGAGACCACATAATGAATCAGCTTAGGCTAGAGTAAGACCCTACCTCGACAAAACAAAACAAAACAAGCATCTTATCTCTTTGGGCTGAATTCCTAGAAATAAAAACAGCAGGTCAAAGAGTAGAAGGATTTTTAAGATCTTAAGTCATATTGCCAAATGACTTTCCAGAAAAGTTGAATCAATTTATTCATAAGCAATGCATGAGACTGTTTTAAAATACCTTGCCAACAATGAAGTTTGTTTGTTTGTTTTGTTGGTTTTTTTCCAGGTAGAGTCTCACTAGCCCAGGCTGACCTGGAATTCACTATGTAGTCTCAGGTTGGCCTCAGATTCACAGAAATTCTCCTGCCTCAGCCTCAGTACTGGTATTGAAGGCGTGGGCCACCACACCTAGCTAACAAGTTTTTTTTCTTTTTAACTTTGTGAATCAGGTAGAAAAACTATCTTGTTTTAATTTGTATTTCTTGGATAAAAATGAGGTAGGACTCCTTTTGTCATTGTTTATTGCCATGTGTACCTTTTCCCTTTTGCAAATTTGTTTTCTTTTTTTCTAGTTTTTTTTGTTTGTTTATTTTTATTTATTTATTTGAGAGTGACAGAGAGTGAAAGAGGCAGATAGAGATAGAGAGAGAAAGAGAATAGGCGCACCAGGCCTTCCAGCCACAGCAAACGAACTCCAGACGCGTGCACCCCCTTGTGCATTTGGCTAACGTGGGTCCTGGGGAATCAAGCCTCGAACCGTGGTCCTTAGGCTTCACAGGCAAGCGCTTAACCGCTAAGCCATCTCTCCAGCCCTGTTGTTGTTTTCTTGATTATTCTGCTAGCATAGCTTTGTCCAATACAGATCTAATGAAAATAGCATATATAATTTAAATTTCTCTTATGGCCACATGAAACAAGTAAAATGAAACAAGTAAAATAAATGTAAACATATAAATGTAACCTCTCCACCACAGTAGTAGTAGTTCTACTGTCTCTCCCTGGGACGTGGCATCACGGGGCGGATCTGGACCGTCATCCCACCCTGATATGCTCTGAGTCGTAGTCCTAAAAGGAAGTCCTTACAGGACGTAAGATGGGACTGGAATGTGCTATTCCAAAACGTATGCATATGTTTTCTCTTTAGTAGAATTGCCTTCCAGATTTTAGACATAGGTTTTTTCCATTCACATGTATTTCGGCTTGTAGAAGAGGTTGTATTTGGGAATTGTTGCTTGAACCTCTATGTAATTATTTTTTTTAATATATTTTTTATTTATTTGTGAGGAGAGGGAGAGAAAGAGGGAGAGAGAGGGAGAGATAGAAGAGAGACACACAGAGAATGGGTGCACTGGGCCTCTAGCTGCTGCAACTGAACTCCAGATACATGTGCCACTTTGTACATCTGGCTTTATGCGGGTACTGGGGAATCAAACCAGGGTAATTATGCATGGTAGGCAAGTGCCTTAATCACTGAGCCATCTTTCCAGCCCTAGTTAAGGAAATTTTGATCAGAAGTTGATGTAACAAGAGTCATGCTGCAGAAGAATGCTTGACTTTGCAGAGACATGACTGGGAGGCATGTGAGCCTGACAGCTATACTATGTGAGCGTGCGGCAGTGCACCTCCTGACAGTCTGGGGTACCAGGAGTGGAGTTGAAAGTGTATCCCTGAACCAGTTGCTCTCACAGGAAACACTGGGGCTGTGTAAAATACTGGATATGGCAGATGGAAGAGAGAGAAAAGAGTTTTAATGTTTGTGTTGTTCTGGAGACTAAAAGAATGGTATTGCTGCAAAAAAAAAAAAGAAAAAACTAACAGGAGGAAATTTGACTTATAAGAAAATGTTTTAATTCAGCATACGCTGAATTGGAGAAAAAGCAATGCATTTGTGGAAGAAACACTTTTGAAAAAATAATCTTGCTTCTAGTTTGCTCCCTATAAGGGCGGTTCTATAAAATTAACCCAACAAATCTATCCCCTCAGACGATCAGCTCTGTGCACTAGTGATAGCTGATGAAACTTAATTTCAAAATTGAGTGAACAGGCATGTAGAGGAAATCATGTTTTGAGCTAGACTCAATGATCACATGTTGAGAATGATGGGGTCACAGGAGGTAGCTGTCCAAACAAGCAATAAGTGAGGCTATATCCTGGAATGGCACTGAGTCAGGGGATTTTGAAGGACAAGCTAATGCCTGAGAGTGGCATTGGGGAATTGAAGAGGAGGTTGACTCCCGCACTTCGTCCGCTGACCCAAGGACAGGGTAGGAGGACGAGAATCCACAGGGACCCAGCCGAGATTTGAAGGGACAAAGAAAATATATTTAAAAAATTATTTATTTATTTGTAAGCAGAGAGAGACAAAGAGAAGAGAGAGACACAGACACACACGTGGAGGTGGGGGAGAATGGACGCACCAAGGACTCTTGTCACTGCAAACAAACTCCAGATTCATGTGCCACTTTGTGCACCTGGCTTTACATGGGTACCAGGGAATCAAACCTGGGTCATTATGCTTTGCAGGCAAATGCCTTAACCACTGAGCAACCTTTCTAGTCCCCTCTCTCGCCGAAAATATCTTTAAGATAAGAGAAGTTTCATCACAATGGTCTTTTTATTCAGGAATAACGATTTGGAATAAAGACTTGAAGAGTTTAATGTCACTCAGGAGCACAGCTGTCCTCTGTTAGAATTGGAGTTCCACCACTTCAGGGCTGTGTGTCTTTGACACAGTAGTTCCCCTCATAAAACTGTAACTGTCCTGACCGGAATGGTGATAATCTTTTAACCTCCCTTTGCCTATCAGACTGTTGAATCAGTGCATCCCAAGGAATTGAAATTTCCCTAGGAATCTCATGCTCTATCTAGAGAAGAAGGCTGAATCCTGGTACCAGTCAGAGGAGAACTTGTCTCTCAGAAAGAGATTTCATATAGTTCTAACAGCTGGTTAGACCACCAAGCAGGAAAGACTAGAACCAGCGATGGGTGGACAGAACCATATCTTGACCACGACTGCTTAGCTTACCCTCCACTTAAACCTTGTTCCAGGACCCCAATAATGGACTTGGGAGGGTCACTGGCTCTTACTATCCCCATTCCTAGCATGGCCCATTGAATGAATCTTCCCCCACCACACACTCCACTTTTGTCTATTTCTTTTGTTTTTAATTAGTTTATTGTGAATGAGTGGTCAAACCTGTCTTGTTCAGGATACTGCTAAATCTCAGGCTCTGACCCAAATAAATCCTATATAGAATTTCCATGAGGATGAGTCAAGGTAGCATATATTAGCTGCTTAGATGAGTGCTTTACACAGAGTAAGCATGACTTAAATATTTGTTATCACTCTTAATAGGCCTTGAGCAAGTATCTTGGCTCTGAATCCTATCATCCTCAACTAAAAACTGGAGATAAGGTCGTCCATGTCACAGAGCTTTGGCTAGAATTAACGAAGCACCCCACCACGAGTGTTAAACAGCAGATCCCTGGGCTGGAGGAATTGCCTGTGAAGCCAGAGGACCCAGGTTCAATTCCCCAGGACCCATGTAAGCTAGGTGCACAAGGTGGCACATGTGTCTGGAGTTCATTTACAGAAGCTGGAAGACCCAGCATGCTCATTTTCTCTCTCCCTCTCATAAATAAATATCATGTGCTGGTAAACTAAGATATAAGGATTATTAGACAGTATCTACGCCCCTCAAGGGATTCACATTTTATTGGAGGATATAGATAAATGATCAAAAATTATAGTACAAATGAGATCTTTGATCAAGACCCACAAGGCACATTTCTGCTTGAGTAAGGGCAGGGAGTGGGCATGAGGAGCTGCTGAAGGACCTGAGAAGGCGCCTGGGAGGAAGTTAAGAGTGGTCTCTGACCAAGAAGTTGATTTAAGAACTCAGATGAGAAAACAGGAAGCTGGCCAGGCGGTCTCCACAATGCCCAGGAGCAGGGAACCTCCTTGGCCCTCCAGGGAAAGGCTATCTGTAGTCTAGAAGTAAGAGGGAACCGGACACAGAAAAGATAGACCCCGAGCTGAACAAGCTGATCCAAGGCCCCTGCTGCCCTAAAGGCCCTGTCTCCTCTCTTGCCAGGTTCTGAAGCATTTCTTTCCCTCACTAGATCCTGGTCAAACCTGCACTACAAACTTAAGTATCCCAGCTCTGAATCACTTGCCTTTGTTTCTCAATATTGTGATTCTCCCTTTTTTTCCTCTTCATTCAGCCTCCTTCCCCCCCCCCCCCCGTCATTTCTTCTTCTAGGTGCATTGGGTTTTCAATCCATTATTCTCCTAGAATGATCTCACCACAATTTCCCATTGGGTGACCATTTATTAGACAGAATCCTTCACCTTGTTCCCAACCTCCTGTTTGCCTTTGCAGTACTTCGCCTTTTTGTCTATTTTGTTGTTGTTACTCACTGACACTCTCTTCTGTGACCTTTGCAGTTCTCTGCCCATCCAGAATGGTTGATGTGTTCATATGGAACCTGGATCATTAGGCATTGCAGGCAAGCGCCTTAATGGCTGAGCCATCTCTCCAGCCCTACAGCATTCTCCTCTGAGCTCTCTTCTTACAGTCACTAACTCCTTCTGCGTAATACCATCCACTCTCAAGTCATCATCTATCTCCCCCAATTATACCAGTGGTTCACAAGTCTCTATCTGAGGCTTTTGCCTCTTTCTTGGGCCCAATTCTGATTTCCCATCTCTCACCAAAGACTCCATTTCTCTGTCTCCTAGGTGCCTCTAAGTGAATATAATCCAAGTCAAATTTATTATCTTCTCGAGCTGGAGAGATGGATCAGTGGTTAAGGCACTTGCCTGCAAAGTCAAAGGACTCAGGTTCAATTTCCCAGGACCCACGTAAGCCAGATGCACAAAATGGTGCATGCATCTGGAGTTTGTTTACAGTGACTAGAAGCCCTGGTGCACCCATCTCTCCCCACCCCTCATCTGTGTTCTTTCTCTCTCTCCCAGATAAATAAAAAATTCTTAATTTATAAAAAAATATCTCCTTGGGAGCCAGGCATGGTGGCACATGCCTTTAATCCCAGCACTTGGGAGGCAGAGGTAGGAGGATCACCATGAGTTCAAGGCCACCCTGAGACTGCGTAGTGAATTCCAGGTCAGCTTGAGTTAGAGTGAGACCCTTCCTCAAAAAAAACAAACCAAAAACAATAAAAAAAAATCGTCTTCTCCAACAATCCACTTTGCCCATAATTCCTTTTATTTCTCCTTTTGTGCAATTTGTAGATTAGTTTCTCCCTTTCTCTCTTCTTCACTGTCCCAGGTGCCAATCAATGTTCACCTTAATCAAGTTTTAAAACAATATTTTTAGAGGCTGGAGAGATTGCTTAGTGGTTAAGCCCTTGCCTGTAAAGCCTAAGGATCCCAGTTCAAGGCTCGATTCCCCAGTACCCACATAAGCCAGATGCACATCTGGAGTTCATTTGCAGTGGCTGGAGGCCCTGCTGTGCCCACTCTCTCTCTTTCTTTCTGCCTCTTTCTCTCTCTGCCTGTTGCTCTCAAATAAATAAATAAAAATAAACAAAAAAAGTTTTTTAAAAAACAATATTTTAAGATTTATTTATTTGAGAAAGAGAGAGACAGAGGCAGATAGAGGGAGAGAGAGTGGGCACACCAGGGTCTCTAGCTACTGCCAATGAACTCTAAATGCATGTGGCACCTTGTGTACTTGGCTTTATGTGGGTGCTGAGAAATGGAGCCTTGGTCCTTTGGCATTGCTGGCAAGCACCTTAACCACTAAGCCATCTCTCCAGTCCCTTGATCATGTTTTTGTAGTCAACATCCTTGCTTTTCCTTTCACTTTCTCCCAACCAAGCTGTCAATACCTGTTTAGAATGATTCTTCTACTCTCTGTATAATTTGTGGGTTACATTTTTGCCCTCCTTGCATTCTGGGATCCTGGATGGCAGAAACTGGGTCTTGTTTATCTGGGCATCCTGGGCATCTGGCACAGTGCACAGGAGGTCTTCGTGTGAGAAATCTTTAGAATATCTGTAGAAACTTTATATATTTTTTAAATTTATTTATTTGAGAGCGACAGACATAGAGAGAAAGACAGATAGAGGGAGAGAGAGAATGGGCGCGCCAGGGCTTCCAGCCTCTGCAAACGAACTCCAGACGCGTGCGCCCCCTTGTGCATCTGGCTAACGTGGGACCTGGGGAACCGAGCCTCGAACCGGGGTTCTTAGGCTTCACAGGCAAGCGCTTAACCGCTAAGCCATCTCTCCAGCCCTCTTTTGAAACTTTAGAAGACATAATTTTTCTAGACAAGAAAAATGAAATAGCCCAGCTTGTAACATCTAGGGTCTTTCCATATAATAATAGTCTATACCAAAACAAATAATAATCATTCATATCTTCAGCCATAAAATCATAGAAAGTTGAAGCTGGAGAGATGGCTCAGTGGTTAACATGCTTGTCTGCAAAGCCAAAGGACCCAGGTTTGATTCCCTAGGACCCATGTAAGCCAGATGCACAAGGTAGTGCATGTGTCTGGAGTTTGTTTGCAGGAGCTAAGGGTCCTGGCATGCCCATTTTCTCTCTCTCTCTAATACATTTTTTAAATTTTTTAAGAAAGTCATAGAAAGTTATAGAAGGGAAGGACTGTAGCTATTATCTAATACAACTTCTTCATGTCAAGAAACAATCTGAACTAAGCTTTCCTCTTCAAGATTCAGGGGCTGAGCTTCCTTTATATTCTGGATAAATTTTCTTTGGATTCAGACTCATTGACATTCCTCCTAGGATGTAAGACTAAGTTGCTTGTTTCCAAAAAGTAGATTTTTTTTTCCTAGTCACAAGCATGGATGTCTGGAATCCATAGATAATTTATATTTTAAAATGATGTTGACATTTGGCATTCTTTGTGGCCAAGTCCTTCACCAGGCAGTATGTAAGAGGAACAACACGGGCTGATCTGGAATCTAACCTCACTTACTTCTCGTGCCCAGGCTCTGGAGGAGGTGTGAATGGACAGCAGGCAAACGGCCAGAGGAGGAGCTGCAACCTGGACATGAGACCTTGGGGAAATGAAAGTCCACAGCGCTCACAGAGATTAGAACCGCCTGCTTCTTAGAACTTCTGACTGGTGAGCCTCCAGTGCCAGGTGTGGCACATGAGATGGATGTTTTGTGGCCATGTGGATGAGTTTTCACAGAGGAATGCTTCATTTTTGTTGTGGAAGAAGTTTCTTGAGGGAGACTATGGAGACAAGTTGTCTTTGGCAAGATGGTGCGCTACTGAAGGCACGGTGAATAACAAGGAAGAAATGCAAGTTGCCTGGTTCTCCGGACAACTGCGTGGCCACGGAGAGAGTGGCAGGGTGGTCATTACCTTGAAGACATATGTAGAAGACAGCTCAGCACAAGCAAGTAATGATCGAGGAGTCTGAGTGCCGGCTCAAGGTTTAAACTAATTTATTGCATCTCTATGGAGAGAAGCCCTGGGTATCTCTGACTTTAAATGAGGAATCATCCCCCAGCCACGAAACGCAGGAGGCCTCCGACACCCAGTAGCCTATGGATGCGCAAGCATCTTTGCCAATCTGGGTTGCATCGTTTGGCAAGGAACACGACCTGAACTCATTTGTCTATTTATATTTTATTCAAAATTCCTGACTGCATGGAATGAAAATTGTCAGCCTCCCAAATTCAAGTCTAGAGCAGTTTAAAAAAAAAAATCCTGATGGTTTATAAAGCTCATCCATCCAGTGGAGCTGGTGTCAATTAACTCTGATGCCCCGAAATTCATTTTGCATATTCAGTAGCTGCTCTGAGAAGCTAGGTCTGAAATAAGAAATGCTCAGCAGCACCATGGAGCAGGGTGCAGGCCGCACATAGTTTTCCTAGGGTCACTTCTGTCGGTCAAGGCAACTTGCGGACGTGAGACCAGAGAGGTTGTGACAGTAAGTCCCCCAAGAAGAGGCTGCCCATTTGTCTTGGTGGTGGGGCATCTCTTGCAAGCAGACAGCTGCGGCGGGCACAGCCCAGCATTCTAGCTCAACAGCTGTTCTTTCAGCACTTGCAAGACATTGAGTTATGGCATCTTAGAAGGAGATAGAGCAGATAGAAAGATGCTTCCAGAAACAGCAGTTTAAGATGTGGACTTGTAAAATCCTCTACGTACAGTTCAAAGTTTTCAGTTACTCAAGTGAACATAATGTAAAGAAATAATGTACTTTTCACCATTTGCAATATTGTATATTCCCACCATATTGGTCAGTTTCATTTCTTTGTAGTTTTGCAACCCACACAATTCAGTGGCATCTCATGAGTATATTTTTTAAATTTTTTGGGAGGTAGGGTCTCACTCAAGCTCAGGCTGACCTGGAATTCACTATGTAGTCTCAAGGTGGCCTCAAACTCACGGCGATCCTCCTACCTCTGCCTCCCAAGTGCTGGGATTAAAGGCGTGTGCCACCATGCCCGGATCATGAGTATATTTAAACCCCAAGCCAAGAGGTTTACATTGTCATTTCAATGGAATAGATTAGTAATAATAAATAAAAGAGTAATAGAAACTGTTCTATTTAAATAAAAATATTCTGTACAGGATCTTGTGTTCACTGATTAAAAAAAAAAATTCTTAGCCAGATGTGGTGGCGCACACCTTTAATCCCAGCACTCGGGAGGCAGAAGTAGGAGGATTGCCAAGAGTTCGAGGCCGCCCTGAGAGACTATATAGTTAATTTCAGGTCAGCCTGGGCTAGAGCAAGACCCTACCTCAAAAAGAAAAAAATAATAATAAAGGGGAGGTTTTAGTTTTCACCTGCTGTCCTTTGGGACAGCACAAGTGCAAGCTCACTTTGTGGTGTGTCCAGGGACACATCCTCGCATATACCCCAGAGGCAGCTACTGTGAGTACGCTGCGTTGGGAACTTACACAAACTCATTTGTGTCTTTACACGACGTCAGAATTTGAATAACAGGGGCTGGTATGTCCCTCAGCTGGTAGTTTGCCTTGTATTCATGAAGCTCTGGGTTTGGTCCCCAGCATCACACAAACTAGGTGTGACAGCATGAGTCGTTAATCCCAGCACTCAAGTGACAGAGGCAGGAGGCTTGGAAGTTCAAGATTATCTTTGGCTGCATAGTACGTTCAAGGATAGTCTGAGCTATAAAAGATCCTGTCTCAAAAAAAAAAAAAAAAAAAAAAAAGAATTTATGGAGTAGCCATAAATTCACAAAGTGTATCAGTTGTGTTAGTAGCAATTTGCCAAGTTGTCCCAATTCCGTTGGTAGCAGGTTGAAGCAAGTATAGATTTTTTTTTTTATTCCAATCTTCATTGCTAACATTGGCTCCCAGCTTCCCAGCTCACACATGACGTCTCGCCAGTAAATACCTGTAATTATATCTACCTATATCTACAGATACAGTCTGTGGAATAGCTACAGAGGGTTAAAAGGGCTTCAGTAGAGTTCAGACATGAGGATGGCGGGGGGCTGTAATCAGGTCATGAACCAGACTGGAGATCTGCTGCAGATTCAGATTTCTGGGTGTCAGGTGTGACGGAGCCTCAGTGTTGACTCAGGCTGTAGGAGGAAGATAGGCTGTAGAGACAAACAGCAGGTCCAAATGGATCAGCGGGTGGGCGGGTGGACAGCGGTTTGAGCAGACTGTGTGAATAGTCCAGCTAAAGTCCCTGGAGAAGTCAGGCAGTCGCTGCCTGTTGGCCCATTGATGCATATCCTCGTTGGTCAGATGATCTGTTGGTGGTGACAGTACCATCACAGTATTATGTGTGTTTTTTTTTAAATTTTTATTTATTTATTTGAGAGCGACAGACACAGAGAGAAAGACAGAGAGAGGGAGAGAGAGAGAATGGGCGCGCCAGGGCTTCCAGCCTCTGCAAACGAACTCCACCCTTGTGCATCTAGCTAACGTGGGACCTGGGGAACCGAGCCTCGAACCGTGGTCCTTAGGCTTCACAGGCAAGCGCTTAACCGCTAAGCCATCTCTCCAGCCCCAGTATTATGTGTTTATGGGGTCTAGATGAGAGTATTGTATCCTCCCTTAGTCTAGTGTGTTTGATAAGTTCCTGAGGGCTGATTTTAATATGCCCACATGCTTATATGGTCTAAATGGACACTGGTGAGTTTACAGAGTAGCACCATTTTACTTATAGGAATAAGTCTGGGCCAAACAGGAGTGCTATACAGACACTTTTCACATGTCCATTAAAATACAAAGTTATCCTGTGTCTGTGATTGCATTAAAGTGGAGTCGTAGGGATGGAAAGACGGTTTAATGGTTAAGGTGCTTGTCTGCAAAGCCAAAGGACCCAGGTTCTACTGCCCAGGACCCACATAAGCCAGATGTGCAAGGGGCGCATGTGTCTGGAGTTCGTTTGCAGTGGCTGGAGGCCCTGAGGTGCCCATTCTCTCTCTGCCTCTTTCTCCTTCTCTCTCTCTTATAAATAAATAAATAACTTAAAAGAAATAAATAAATACAATGGAGTCAAAATCTGCTTGTAAAATAGAGTATCAGGGCAAAGCACAATGTAAGAAAACACCCTTTGTCAAGTATGGAGCGTCAGGTGTGGGAGTGGCCAAGACCACGCTGAGGCCGAGGAACGCTTTTATGGGGAGGAGCACGAGCTGCCAGAGCTGACTCCCAAGAGCCCACCTGAGTCTTCAGGTCGTGGGCTTAATAGGCCTTTTTCAGTTGGGGGAAGTTGAGGAAGGAAAATGAACTCGTTTGTTAAGTTGAACAGAAAAGTTCCTTTAGGGGAACTTTATATTAGCCATTTAAAAGAGCTAAGGTGCGACACCAGAACAGTGACCCTGTGTTTTATGAGATAAGGGGCCGGAAACCGTGACCTGGGCCGCTGTTAGGCAAGGAGGGGATAATGACCGGGTGTTTTCTTTTTTTTTTTTTTAATTTTTATTATTTATTTATTTATTTATTTGAGAGCGACAGACACAGAGAGAAAGACAGATAGAGGGAGAGAGAGAGAATGGGCGCACCAGGGCTTCCAGCCTCTGCAAACGAACTCCAGACGCGTGCGCCCCCTTGTGCATCTGGCTAACGTGGGACCTGGGGAACCGATCCTGGAACCGGGGTCCTTAGGCTCCACAGGCAAGCGCTTAACCGCTAAGCCATCTCTCCAGCCCGACCGGGTGGTTTCTTGAGGAATGTGGATAATGCACTTCCCAAGCCTCTGTCACCATTCTCCTGACCATGGTGACTCCATCGTGGGAGCCCGTCCTGACCTAATATGAAGTAATTTAAGAGAGGGCATAGCCTGATCTCAAGAGCCACCTTGCCTGATATGTAGTGAACAGCTTTCTTCTGGGCTCACAGAGAAAAAAAAAAAAAAAATCCACTCTCAATTGATAAATGTATCTTTTTCTTTCTGATTGTCTTTAATCCCAGCACTCGAGAGGCCCAAGGTAGGAGGATCACTGTGAGTTCAAGGCCAACCTGAGACTACATAGTGAATTCCGGATCAGGCTGAGCTAGAGTGAGACCTTCCTGGAAAAACCAATGGTAAGCAGAGTTAGAGAGGAAGAAGAAGAAAAAATGAAAGTGTGACCCAAGTGACATATGAAGGTGACACACAGTGTTCGTTTTCTCTGTAGGTTACCAGACCAATAGCCAACTGCCATTATATACATGCCATCAATCTCTTTGGCAAGCTTGTGTAATAAAACACCACCATCCAGGTCATAGACACAATATCAGGTATTCCCAGCACTGCGTGTGCAATGCTTCCGTCTAACTCATTCCATTGCACCAAGGTAAGCTTAGCTCCCCTGCAGTGTCTGGTGTTGGCATAGAGAGACACAGGTTGAAGTTGAGATCTACATCTCAACATCTGTTCTTTCTCTTTCTAAATTATTCTTTCCGGGTTAGTCCCTTCCCTCCACCCACCCCGCATTCTCCTTTAGACCAAATACTCCTCAAAGAATCTGCACTTTGAACTGACTGAGCACTGTTGGAGGTCACATGCTGCAATTGCTTGGGATCTGTGAGAAAGCAAACACTGAGCCCGATGTATCGATACCACGACGTGTGTTTCTAATATAGCACCTGACAGGTGTGAACAGGCCCGAGGGCTCCCCCAAGACTTGCTGCTGTACAGGGTGCTGTGAGGGTGAGAGCTAATTGGAAGTGCGACCGTTGACTGCTTGGGGGAAGGCAAAGTCACACCATCCATCCGAGGGGAGAATCAGCCCTTCTGCTGCTCAGCGGGGCTCCTGTTTCCTAACCAGTGCTGATGGTTTTATTGCAGTGTGCGGAAGACTGCTTCCTGTGCATCAATCACTTGTGGCCCTGAGACCTCAGGGTGTGTTCCTCAGAGCCAGCCACAGGAGCCTCACTCCTGGATTCTTGGGAAACACTCAAAGTCAGCGAACAGCAAGAGTCCAATTAATCAGACTCCATGATAGGAGGTGGTTTGAGGAAAACCCTTCCAGCAAAGGAGCAACATCTCTCCTTCTTTCTTCCCCCCTTCCTTCCTTCCTTCCCTCCCTCCTTCCTTCCTTCCTTCCTTCCTTCCTTTCTCTCTCTTTCTTTCTTTCTTTCTCTCTTTATTTCTTTCTCTTTTTTTTTTTCCTAGTTTTTCAAAGTAGGGTCTCACTCTAGCCCAGGCTGACCTGGAATTCACTATGTACTGTGTAGTCTCAGGGTGGCCTTGAACTCACAGCAATTCTTCTACCTCTGCCTCCCGAGTGCTAGGATTAAAGGTGTGCGCCACCACGCCCAGCATCTCTCTTTGTTTTAAATGCAGGTGTGTGTGTGTGTGTGTGTGTGTGTGTGTGTGTTAGGGGATGCAGGTGTGGGTGTGTTAAGGGATGTGTGTATGTGTTTGTGTGAAGTATGTGTACCCCTGTGTACATGTGTTTAAGGAGGCCAGAGGACACCCCAAGTTGTTCTCAGGAATGCTATCTATCTCCTGCAACACAGGCTCTCTCACTGGCCTAGAACGCAGCATGTAGGTAGACTGACGGAACAGTGAACCCCAGACCTCCTGCTCTCTCTGTTTCCCCAGTCCTGACACTACAGGAGCGCACCTCTGTGCCGGGAATTCACACTGGTGCTGAGGAATCCAACTCAGGCAAGCAGTGTACTGACTGAGCCATCCCTCAATCCTAAGACAAAACTAAAAACACACTCAAAGGCCCGTTTCTGAAGGTCTGTGTTAAAGAAAGAATAAGGCACAGAATGAGGAAACAGTTTCTATATTGCCCACAAAACCTAAATAATTTATCATTCGACCTTTCCAGAAAAGACAAAATTTCAAGCCATGGTTGAAATTTTGTCATGCATTTTCTTGATGAGGAGAAGTCTCTCACTTGTAGCTGTCACCCTACTTCTCCTTCCCCATCAATGTCCATCTCTGTTGTTAGTGAGCCCAGCAGGTGACTGGTTTTGCCTTAAAGACTCTATGAAAGTTGCATGTAATTTTGGAGTTTTCCACGCCACCATTGGGCAGGCCCTCTGGGCCCCTGTGATCATCACTATGTAACTAAGTGGAGAACCAGGTCTTACCAAGATAACATGGCTTATAGCAATCTACTCTAACTTCCCAGCACACGACCAAGTGACTGGGCTTCCAGCACAACCTTTCAGCCAGCACACATGTTTATCAGATCTTTTGAGCCATTTGATACTTCACTGTTTTTCCCCAAATACCCTTCTTTAAGAGCTGGCCTACCTCCAAGGTTTGGGGAAGATAAGATTCCAAATTAATTCCTACAGTTTCTAGCTAGATAGAGACTGCCTTTTAATGCAGGTCCCGTTTCTTTGATCCAAATCCCGGGAGAGTCATGAATATTTCTTCCTCTCTAGCTTTGTCTGGACATTGCCTGTATCTTGAATGACTATCTTTGGTCTGCTGATGTCTAGGCTGACTAGAAAGGTTTTAGGGGAGGAGATGGAAAAGCAGAGCTTCCCTTCTGTAGCTCTCTCTTTGGGCAAACCTTCTTCTTTGGAAGGAACATACATCCTTAGGCCCACACACAGGCTGGGCATTCTCCACATCTACAGATTGAGAACATAGGATATAAACACACTATATGGTTGGCATCTGCCACTGCGTTTTTCTGATCTCACCCCTACTTGCCCCCCCGCCACACCTCACCTTCTTCATCCCTTTCTCACCTTGGTATTGCATTTATCATTTCTTACAGAGAGTAGAGTAATGGCCTTTTCTTTGATAACTTCAGTCCCCAAAGCAAACACAGCATACCCCTACACCTTGTTTCCAGGGATTCAAAACCTGCCATGGGGCCGGAGAGATGGCTTAGTAGTGAAAACACTTGCCTGCAAAGCCTAATAACCCAAGTACCCACGAAAAGCCAATACTCAAAGTGGTGCTTGCTTCTGGAGTTTGTTTGTAGCTGCTAGAGACCCTGGTGAACTCATTCTTTCTTTCTTTCTGTCTGTCTCTCTCTCTCTCTGCTTGAAAATAAATTTTAAAATATATTTTAAAAATACAAAAAAGACCCCACAAAACCCTAGCCTGGTGTGGTGGCGCAAACCTTTAATCCTAGTACTTGGGAGGCAGAGGTAGGAGGATCACTGTGAGTTCAAGGCCAACCTGAGACTACATAGTGAATTACAGTTCAGCCTGAGCTAGAGTGAGACCCTGCTTCAAAAAACAAAAAAACGAAAAACAAAACAACAACAACAAAAAAACCCTGTCATCACCAAGAGGTAGAACCTCTTCTCATTGTCCATCCTGAGGTGGTATTTTGAGACTGACCACTTCTTAGGTAGCACTCGTGTCCTCATTCTTCAACCATGGCTACCAGGATGCACACAGCTCCTTAACCTTAAGCAGGTCGCCTCGCGAGGCCCTCCACCCTGTTCTTTCCCCAGTTTGCCTCACTGATATCTAACGATATTCTGAGTTGAGGCCAAGGGTCATATTAAGGCTTGAATGGTGTCCTCACTAAAAGGTGCTGAAGGCCTAATCCCCAGTATTTACAGCTGTGATGAATCTATGAGCAGATGGCCATTAAAAAGTGGAATCAGAAATAAGATGGGGACTTCCGGTTAAGATGGCGGTGTAGGTACCACGCCAAAGCAGCCTGGGGGGGGGGGGGGGCGAGACAAAAAAAAACTCAGCAAAATAGGCACTTTTACTAAAAAGCGAGGTGTATAGGAAATTGAAGCAGCAGCGGAGAAGTAGGAGAGATCCAGAGCATCCAGAGCCTGCACAGGCCGGCAAAAGCAGCCCTGGCAGCTCCGCCAACCACGGTGGTGGCAGCGCAACAGAAAGCCACCAGACTCGGCTCGAGCCGCAGGAAAAGCCAGGTGCGGGAGCTTCCCTCACACCGCGCTCTCCGCAACTCAGGACACGTGAAGGGAGAGCGGCAGCGAGCAGCGGAGGAGCAGACCGCGAGGTAGAAGAACACGTGGAGCAGCGAGAGAACCAGAGCAGCTGCTGCTCCCTCCCCTCCCCCACCGCCTGAGCCCAGCTCCGGCGAACAGAGCAGCGGCCCGGAACCCGGCCACGCCAACTTGGGCAGACAGAAGTACCCAAGCAGGAGCAGAGTCCGGCAGCAACATCAGCGCCTCTGGCACTGGTAACAGCGGCCCCAGCAGCAGACCCAGCAGCAGCAGACCCAGGAGCGGCAGCCACGGCAGACCCAGCAGCAGGAGCTTCAGTGGCAGCAGCAGCAGTGGACCCAGAAACAGCAGCTTCAGCAGCAGTGGTGGCTCCAGAAGTGGCAGCTACAGCAGCAGCAGCAGAGGCAGCAACAGCGGTGGGTGCAGCAGCAGCAGCTTCAGCTGCTGACAGACCCAGCACAGGCAGCTTTTGCAGCAGCAGTTCTAAAAGCAGGGGTGCTGATCTACAGGGCCACAGTTGCCAAGCTCGGTTTGCCCTGCAGGAAAAGCCAGTGCCCAGCTCCAGAATTCAGAACAGCAGCCCAATGACCCAGGCAGCAACTTGACTGAGACCAAAATCATCCAAAGTAACTGGGATGGCACCAGGGAAGGGTCTCCCTTGGTCACAAGCTGACTTGGATCCCTCAACAGACCAGAAATCTTAACCTCTATGTTGATAGAGGATCTGGTTGTTATAATAACTACTCTGGCTTACATACTTGGGGCTGTTCTTGATTGAATGTGTACGGTGTTTTGTTAACTTTTAGAATCTACCTGTATTTTATTCCACTCAGCCTACTTGAATACTCCCATAGCAGGGAAACTCAACCCCTAGGAGCACCTTTGTAGATACTCTGAGAGTCTTAAGAACCACACCTAACACCTTAAGCTCCTACCCTGAAAATATATAACATCAAATCAATTGATACAGCTAAGAATACCCAGCTAGCTAGAAAATCCAAGCAATAACTTAATCCAAGATGCAAAAATATATATATTATAACACAAGAAACACTAAAAAGCAAGATGATATAAATCCACCTAAAAGTACTAATGCATCAGAAATGACCTCCAGTGAGAACGAGTTAGAGGAAATGCCTGAGAAAGATTTCAAAAGAATGATTGTAAATATGTTCAAAGAAGTCAGAGAACAAATCAAAGGACTCAAAGAGGAACTTAAAGAGGAAATCAAAGGGATCAAAGAAGAGGCAGGACACCAACTTCATGAAATAATGAAGGCAATACAAGACATAAATAAGGAAATATAAATAATAAAGAAAAACCAGTCAGGCCGGGTGTGGTGGTGCATGCCTTTAATCCCAGCACTTGGGAGGCAGAGGTAGGAGGATCTCTGAGAGTTCGAGGCCACCCTGAGACTACATAGTGAATTCCAAGTCAGCCTGAGCCAGAGTGAGACCCTACCTCGAAAAACAACAAAAAAAAATAATAATAACAAAAGAAAAAGAAAAAGAAAAAGCAGTCAGAATTACTAGCAATAAAGAACACAGTTAATGAAATAAAAAACTCTGTAGAAAATCTCACCAGTAGAATGGATGAAGGAGAGGACAGAATATCTAAGCTAGAAGACCAGGTGGCAGATCTAATACAGTCCAACAAAGAGAAAGACAAATTTACAGAAAAGTATGAGTGGGAATTTCAAGATATTCGGGACACTATGAAAAGATCAAATATAAGAATTCAGGGCATAGTAGAAGGAGAAGAATTCCACTCCAAAGGCATAGTAGGCATCTTCAACAAAATCATAGAAGAAAATTTCCCCCAAATTGGGAAAGAGGTGCCAATACAGATACAGGAAGCCTTTAGAACCCCAGCCAGACAAAACCCAGAAAGAACCTCTCCTCGCCATATGATAATCAAACTTCCAAACACACACACCAAAGAAAAAATATTGAAAGCAGTTAGAGAGAAAAATCAAGTTACCTGCAAAAGCAAGCCCATCAGGATTACAGCAGATTATTCAACACAAACTTTTAAAGCCAGAAGGGCTTGGAGTGATATATTCCAAGTTCTGAAAGACAACAACTGTCAACCAAGGTTACTTTATCCTGCAAAGTTATCCATTCAAATAGACGGAGAAATAAGGACATTCCATGACAAAAGCAGGTTAAAGGAGTATTTGAAGACAAAACCAGCTCTACAGAAAATACTTGATAGAATCCTCCATGCTGAAGAAAAGGAAAAGCACACATATAAGGAACCAAGTAAAAACAAGCAATACTCAAATACTAGTTAACAGAAGAGAGGACAGGTAGAACTGGAACCACACAAAAAAAAGCAAACATAAATACACACCTTTCCATAATATCTCTTAATATCAACGGCCTCAATGCCCCAACGAAAAGACATAGGCTTGCAGACTGGTTTAAAAAGCAGGATCCTACAATTTGTTGTCTCCAAGAAACTCACCTTTCTACAAAGGATAGACATTATCTTAGGGTGAAAGGTTGGAAGACGGTGTTTCAAGCAAATGGGCCTAGAAAACAAGCAGGGGTTGCTATCCTAATATCTGACAAGATAGACTTTAGTCCAACGTTAGTCAAGAAAGATAAGGAAATAATCATGGAAAATGTTAATAAAAATTAAAAAGATAAAATAAAATAAAATAATAAAAAAAAGAATGATAAGGAAGGTCACTTTATATTGATTAAGGGCACACTCCAACAGGAGGACATTACAATCCTAAACATATATGCACCTAACATGGGGGCTCCCAAATTCATCAAACAAACAATATTAGAACTAAGGTCACAGATAACACCAAACACAGTGGTAGTGGGTGACTTTAACACCCCATTCCCATCAATTGACAGGTCATCCCAGGAAAAAATAAACAGAGAGGCATCTGGACTAAATGAGGTCATAGAAGGAATGGACCTAACAGATATATACAGGACATTTCATCCAAAGGCTGCAGAATATACATTCTTTTCAGCAGCACATGGAACATTCTCTAAAATAGACCATATATTAGGACACAAAGCAAATCTTAACAAATTCAGGAAAATTGAAATAATTCCTTGCATTCTATCTGACCACAATGGAATTAAACTACAAATCAGTAGCAAGAAAGGCTATAGAGCATACACAAAATCATGAAAACTAAACAATACACTACTAAATGATGAATGGGTCAATAAAGAAATCAAGAAGGAAATCAAAAAATTTACAGAGTCAAACGATAATGAGAACACAACATATCAAAATCTCTGGGACACAATGAAGGCAGTTCTAAGAGGTAAATTTATAGCCTTAAGTGCCTATACTAGGGCTGGAGAGATGGCTTAGCGGTTAAGCGCTTGCCTGTGAAGCCTAAGGACCCGGGTTTGAGGCTCGATTCCCCAGGACCCACATTAGCCAGATGCACAAGGGGGCGCATGCGTCTGGAGTTCGTTTGCAGAGGCTGGAAGCCCTGGCGTGCCCATTCTATCTGTCTAGCTAACTATTTCTGTATCTCTCTCTCTCTCTCAAATAAATAAATAAAAAATATTTTTTTTAAAAAAAAGTGCCAATATTAAGAAATTAGAAAGGTCACAAGTAAATGACCTATGGCTTCACCTTAAAGCCTTGGAAAAAGAAGAACAAGGAAAACCAAAAATCAGTAGGCGGGAAGAAATAATAAAGATTAGGGCAGAAATTAATGAAATACAAACAAAACAAAACAAAAAAAACAATCCAAAGAATTAATGAAACAAAGAGTTGGTTCTTTGAAAGGATAAACAAGATTGATAAACCCTTAGCAAATCTGACCAAAAGAAAGAGAGAAGAGACACAAATTAATAAAATCAGAGATGAACAAGGTAACATCACAACAGATCCCAGAGAAATTAAAAAAATCATAGGGACATACTATAAAAGCATATACTCTACAAAATATGAAAATCTGAAAGAAATGGATGATTTCCTTGATCTATATGACCTACCTAAATTAAATCAAAATGAGATTAATCACTTAAATAGACCTATAACAAACATGGAGATCCGAACAGTTATCAATAATCTCCCAACTAAAAAAAGCCCAGGCCCGGATGGATTCACTGCTGAATTTTACCAGATCTTTAAGGAAGAGCTAACACCATTGCTTCTTAAGATTTTCCAGGAAATAGAAAAAGAAGGAATTCTACCAAACTCCTTCTATGAGGCCAGCATCACCCTGATACCAAAACCAGGCAAAGATAGAACAAAAAAAGAAAATTACAGACCAATCTCCCTCATGAACATAGATGTAAAAATTCTCACCAAAATATTGGCAAACAGAATACAAGAGTATATCAAAAAGATCATTCACGCTGACCAAGTAGGCTTTATCCCAGAGATGCAGGGATGGTTCAATATACGCAAATCTATAAATATAATACATTATATAAACGGGTTGAAGGACAAAAATCACATGATCATCTCATTGGACGCAGAGAAAGCATTTGACAAAATCCAACATCCCTTCATGATAAAAGTCCTACAGAGACTGGGAATAGAAGGAACATATCTCAATATAATAAAAGCTATTTATGACAAGCCTATAGCCAACATATTACTAAATGGGGAAAAACTGGAAGCTTTTCCACTAAAATCAGGAACAAGACAAGGGTGTCCACTGTCCCCACTTTTATTTAATATAGTTCTAGAAGTCTTAGCCATAGCAATAAGGCAAGAGACACACATAAAAGGGATACAAATTGCAAAGGAAGAGATCAAGTTATCATTATTTGCAGATGACATGATTCTATACATAAAGGACCCTAAAAACTCTACTAGCAAACTGTTAGAGCTGATCAAAACCTACAGCCATGTAGCAGGATACAAAATAAATACACAGAAATCAGTAGCCTTCATATATGCTAACAACAAACACAAAAAGGATGAAATCAGAGAATCACTCCCATTCACAATTGCATCAAAAAATAAATAAATAAATAAATAAAGTACCTTGGAATAAACCTAACCAAGGAAGTAAAGAATCTATACAATGAGAACTTTAAAACACTCAAGCAAGAAATTGCAGAAGACACTAGAAAGTGGATAAACATCCCCTGTTCCTGGATTGGAAGAATCAATATTGTGAAAATGGCAATCTTACCTAAAGCAATCAACACATTTAATGCAATCCCTATCAAAATTCCAAAAGCATTCTTCATGGAAATAGAAAAAACAATCCAAAAATTCATTTGGAATCACAAAAAACCTCAAATATCTAAAATAATACTGAGCAACAAAAATAAGGCTGGTGGTATCACCATACCTGATTTTAACCTATACTACAGAGCCATAGTAACAAAAACAGCATGGTACTGGCACAAAAACAGACATGTAGATCAGTGGAACAGAATAGAGGACCCAGATGTAAGCCCAAGTAGCTATAGCCACCTGATATTCGATAAAAATGCCCAAAATACCCATTGGAGAAAAGATAGCCTCTTCAGCAAATGGTGTTGGGAAAACTGGATATATATCTGTAGAAGGATGAAAATAGATTCTTCTCTCTCTCCATGCACAAGAATTAAGTCCAAATGGATTAAAGACCTTAACATCAGACCTGAAACTCTGAAACTGCTAGAGGAAAAGTAGGGGAAACCCTTCAACATGTTGGTCTTGGCAAAGACTTTCTGAATACAACCCCAATTGCTCAGGCAATAAAACCACAGATTAATCACTGGGACCTCATGAAATTACAAAGATTTTGCTCTGCAAAGGACACAGTGAAAAAAGCAAAGAGGCAACCTACAGAATGGGAAAAAATCTTTGCCAGCTATATATCTGATAGAGGATTAATATCTAGGATATACAAAGAACTCAAAAAGTTAAATAATAAGGAATCAAACAAGCCAATCGAAAAATGGGCTATGGAGCTAAATAGAGCATTCTCAAAGGAAGAAATACGAATGGCATATAAGCATCTAAAAAAATGTTATACGTCACTAGCCATCAGGGAAATGCAGATTAAAACTATATTGAGATTCCATCTCACTCTTGTCGGATTGGCCACCATCATGAAAACAAATGATCATAAATGTTGGCGGGGATGTGGAAAAAGAGGAACCCTTCTACACTGCTGGTGGGAATGCAATCTGGTCCAGCCATTGTGGAAATCAGTGTGGAGGTTCCTAAAACAGCTAAAGATCGATCTACCATATGACCCAGCTATAGCACTTCTAGGCATATGTCCAAAGGACTCATCTCATTTCCTTAGAAGTACGTGCTCAACCATGTTTATTGCTGCTCAATTTATAATAGCCAGGAAATTGAAGCAGCCTAAATGTCCCTCAACTGATGAGTGGATAATGAAGATGTGGCACATTTATACCATGGAGTTCTACTCAGCGGTAAAGAAAAATGAAGTTATGAAATTTTCAGAAAAATGGACAGACCTGGAAAGGATTATAGTAAGTGAGGTAACCCAGGCCCAGAAAGCCAAGTGCCACATGTTCTCTCTCATATGTGGATACTAGCTATAGATGATTGGGCTTCTGCGTGAGAATGAAAATACTTAGTAGCAGAGGCCAGTAAGTTAAAAAGGAGACATAAAGGGAAGAGAAAGGAAGGGAGGAGGGTACTTAATAGGTAGATATTGTATATATGTAAGTACAATGATTGTGATGGAGAGGTAATATGATGGAAAATGGAATTTCAAAGGGGAAAGTGTTGGGGCGGGGGAGGGAGGGAATTACCATGGGATTTTTTTATAATCATGGAAAATGCTAATAAAAATTAAAAAAAAGAAAAGTGGAATCAGCTGGGTGTGGTGGTGCACACTTTAATCCCAGCACTCGGGAGGCAGAGGTAGGAGGATTGCCGTGAGTTCGAGGCCACCCTGAAACTCCATGGTGAATACCAGGTCAGCCTGGGCTAGAGTGAGACCCTACCTGAAACAAACAAACCAAAAAAACAAAAAAAAAAAAGGAATCACCAGGGCAGCCCCTTAGCCAGAAATTTGGACACAGAGACAGACATATATAAACATATAGGGAGTAGACAATTCTCTGTAAACCAAGAAATGATGGAAGCCTGGAAGTTAGGAAGAAATCATGGAACCTACTGTATCTTACAAACCTTAGGAGGAAGCAACCCTGAGAACAGTAGGATTTGAGATTTCTAGCTTCCATGCTGGTGAGACGGTCAGTTTATGTTGGTTGAACCACCAAGTTCCTGGTACTTTGTTATACAGCTGTAGTGAACTAATGCAGCTCATTTTTTCATGCAGAGCCTTTCTTGAACTGCATAAAATCCAACCTACCTTGTCCTGGATACAGTTTACAATCCCAGACACAGTGATAGGATAAAGCAGTGTGCTTTTTTAATATAAAGAATACATAAACCACCTGGAAATCATATTAAAATGTGGATTCTCATTTGTTAGGCCTGGGTGGGGCCCACATTCCCAAATTTCTAGCAAAATACTCATGCTGTTAGTCTTTAAGTGACATTGCTTTGGGCACTTGTCTGTCTTCAAGGCTGTCGCAGGCCTAAGATCAGAGACTATGCATTTGCATACCCAGTGTTTCGGTGCAGTGCTGAGATCATAACAGGCACATGACAAAATGATGGTTGGATAGTTGCTGAGTGATTTGATATCAAAAGGTTCATGATCAGTCCCAAGATATGTTGGGCACACAGTAATTGCCAACTATCAACTTGTTCTCCTACCCTTTGATGCCTTTATGCTTTTTAAACCTTCCTAGGACAGTAAAGAGAGCCCCAGCTCATGCACTTGAGGAACGATATTCTGGAACATCACTGTGAGGGTAAAGAGGTGAAGGTTCCAACTGCATATGACTCCACTCTTTAACACCAGCTAGCAAAATCCACCCCCATTCTTTACTCCTCCCCCACTAATACTTCTGTGTGACAGCCCAGAAAGTTGGTCACCTAAAGCAAAAGTGACTCACTTTAGGGTTAACAAGCCCCCCCAGAGTAAAAGTGAGAAATGTTTTTGAACCTATATGGGGAGAATCTGGGTTATCCTATTTTGCTGGAGGTCAGAAATGTCAGAAAGGACCTTTCCTTATCTCTTCTTTCCTAAAGGAGTTCCCTTTTTCTAAGATGCATAATCATTTCCTTCTCATGAGGTTACACTCTCCTAGAAAAAAAAAAAAAAGATTCCTGGGTAGATTATTCTTTCCCAGAAAGTCTGACCAGGTATATAACACTGGGCATCAGGGCTGAACTGCCCAGGTTAGTCCCCATCCAGTTCATAAAAGACCCCAAATCGGGTCTTTAGGCAGGATTTTCCATTTTCCAGGATCCCCACTCCTGCTCGGTTGGCCAAGAGCACTGTATTCCTTCCTTCTCTTAAGCTCTATCACTCTATGCTGTATGATAAGATTGTTTTAAATTTTATCATATTGTCTATGGGTTTCAGTAGTCAAAATTTATAAGACAAGGACCTGGGAAGTCCGCTGACTCAGAGGAAGCTCTGTGTGACCACTGAAGGTCCAGCACCTTGGCTCCTGAGTTACTCGCCCTTTCAAGAGCTCAATAACACTCCAAAATTCCTATATCAAACTGACGTAAGGGATGTGTGACTGAGCTCAGCGTAAGAATCAGGCATCAGGGCTGCAGAGATGGCCTAGCGGTTAAGGCACTTGTCTGGGAAACCTAAGGATCCAGGTTGGGCTCCCCAGTACCACATAAAGCCAGATGCGTAAAGCGACACATAATGTCTGGAGTTTGTTTACAGCAGATAGAAATCCTGGCATGGCATTCTCTCTCTCTCTCCTTACAAGTAAATAAATAAAATAAATAAATAAATTTAAAACCAGGCATTTATATACTTAAACATCTTACTGAGGTATGATGCTATTAGCCCAAGTTTACAGATAGATAATTGAGTCTTGAAGTAGTTATTAAACTGGTGGATAGCAAAGCCAGGGGTCAAACGGATTTGATATAGAAATCAGTGCCTTTCCCAGGGAGTACCATGAAGGAGAGCTGCTGGCCTGCCTTGCCTCACTGTTGGAGCACATCTTCCTCCTTTCCGCTCAGCAGAAGCCTGAGAACAGGGAAGATTACCTGATAGCTCAGAGCCCAGAACTCAGTTGCCTTCCTTCTAAAGGATTCCATTTTTAAAAGATATTTTAAAAATATATTTTATTTATTTATTTATTTATTTATTTATTTATTTATTTATTTATAAGCAAAGAGATAAAAGGCAGACAGACAGAGAGAATGGGCATGCCAGGGCCTCCAGCTACTGCAAATGAACTCCAGATGCATGCACCAGTTTTGGCGTCTGGCTTTATGTGAGTACCAGGGAATCAAACCAGGTCATTAGGGTTTTCAGGCAAGTGTCTTTACCTGTAAGCCATCTCTCCAACCCCTGATTCCATGTTTGATAATCACAGAGAAATATCATCTTTCTGATGTCCTCAGGCGCCAACAATGTCTAACATAAGCACGTATTTCAGGTATTTTTTTACTTTTAAACTTAAAAACTGTTAATAATTTTCAGTTAAATAATTCTGAAATATAGCATATCTATTTTGCTTTCTTAAATAAGATATATCTTTTCTTGATCACTGAAGAACCCCTGTTAAGGATTGTTAATGTCATCCCTATGCTGAAATTCACTCATATTATCAGCTATTACTGAATCACATTAGTGTGTTATACATTAATTGGTCTCAGATTTAAATTATATATACATGTGTGTGTGTGTGTGTGTGTAATTTATTTATTTATTTTTTATTTGCAAACAGAGATAGAGAGAAAGAGCTAGAGAGAGAGAGAATGGGCATGCCAGGGCCTGTTGCTTCTAGAAATGAACTCTAGATGCATGTGCCATTTTGTTCATCTGGTTTTACATGGGTACTGAGGAATCAAACCTGGATTGTTAGGCTTTCCAGGCAAGTGCCTTAACCATTGAGCTATCTCTCCAGCCCTTGTATTTTTTTCCAGACATATTTAACTTTTGATATTTTTTCCATTCCTCCTTTAAACACAACCACTGGTAGCTTCCCTTTTCCTGCTGTCAGTGAATCTCCTTCTAGAATTGCCTCATGTTTAATTTGTTCATTAAGTTCTCAAAGGGGGAAAACCTGACATGCAAGATTAATAGATATTTATCTGATTCATCAATTTCTGCTCTGGTCTTGATTATTTCTTTCTGTCTGCAACTCTTAGGGCTGTATTCTTCTTGTTTCTCCAGTGCCTTTAGCTGAGCAGTTAGGTTATTCATTTGGGATCTCTCTGTTTTTGTTATGAAGGCATTTAGCACTATGAGTTTTTCCCCTAGGACTGCCTTCATTGTGTCCCATAAGGTTTGGTGAGTTGTATTTTCATTATCATTTAATTCTGGGAGTTTTGCAAATTATTTTTTGATTTCTTCCACAACTCATTCATTGTTTAAAAGTGTGTTGTTGGGCTGGAGAGATGGCTTAGCAGTTAAGCTCTTGCCTGTGAAGCCTAAGACCCCAGTTCAAGGCTCGATTCCTCAGGATCCACGTTAGCCAGATGCACAAGGGGGTGCACGCGTCTGGAGTTTGTTTGCAGTGGCTGGAAGCCCTGGTGTGCCCATTCTCTCCCTCCCCCCCCCCTCTCTCTGTCACTCTCTCTCTCTCTCTCCTCCTCCTCTCTGTCACTCTCAAGTAAATAAATAAATAAATAAACAAAATAAAAATAAATAAATAAATAAAAGTGTGTTGTTCAGCCTCCAGGAACTGGTAAATTTCCTAATGTGTGTCTTGTGCTAATTTCTAGCTTTAAAGCATTATGATCTGATATGATACAGGAAATTACTTCAATTTTCCTGAATTTATGAAGGCATGCTTTATGACCTAATATATGGTCTATTTTGAAGAAGGTTCCATGGGCTCCTGCAAAGAATGTTTATTCTATTGAATTGGGGTGGAAAGTTCTGTAGATGTCAAATAGGTCAATTTGATCTGTGGTGTTGTTGAGCTCTATCATTTCCCTGTTGATTTTCTGCTTGGATGGTCTGTCTATTGATGATAGTAGAGTATTGAAGCCCCTACTCCGGTGTTTATTTCTGTTTTGTTGTCAAGTAGGTTTTGTTTTATAAGCTGTGGTGTCCCTGTGTCGTCCTCATGTTGGATCATTCTCTTGATGAGTAAGAAGTGGCCTTCTTCTTTGTCTTTTTAGATCACTTTTGGTTTAAAGGCCATTTTATCAAATATTAGTGTAGCAACACCTACTTGTTTCTTATTTCTATTTGATTGGGATATTATTCTCCATCCTTTCACCCTGAGGAGGTGTCTGTCTTTAGTGGTGAGGTGGGATTCTTGAAAGCAGCAGACAGAAGTGTCCGCTTTTCTGATCACCCTATTAACTTGTGTCTTTTTTTTTTTAAGGCAGGGTTTCACTCCAGACCAAGCTGACCTGGAATTAACTCTGTAGTCTCGGGGTAGCCTTGAACTCATGGTGATCCTCCTACCTCTGCCTCCCAAGTGCTGGGATTAAAGGCATGCACCACCACACCTGGCTTAATATCTGCCATGTGGGGGTGCTTTATGGGGTTGGGTACTATCTTGTGTTTTGTACCTTTTTTGAGCCTACTCTACTTCTGGTTATTGTGATCTTCTTGTAAGCTCTTGAGATTGGTTGTTTGACTTTTCTGTGTGGAATATTCCTGAAGTATTCTCTGTAGGCTTGGCTTTGTGTTCGTGTAATAATAAAGTTGACTTGAAAAATATATTTTATTTTTATTCATTTATTTGAAAGAAAGAGGAAGGGTGAGAGAGAGTGTGAGAGGGAATAGGTGCTCCAGGGCCTCCAACCTCTGCATACAAACTCCAGACACATGAGCCACCTTGGACCAAATGGAACCTGGGCGCTTTGGCTTTGCAGGAAAGCTCCTTAACCACTATGACATTTCTCCAGCCCAAGGTGACTTTTCTCATGGAAAGTTTTCCTTTCACCATCTATTATGAGGGATACTTTCACTGGGTACAGTAGCTTGGGCTGGAAGCCACAGTTTTACAGACTTCGAAATATTTCACTCCAAGCCCTTCTGTCTTCAGGGTTTCCACTGAGAAATCTGAGGTAATTCTGATGGAATTGTCTTTGTATGCAGTGAGTTGTTTTTATCTTGCTGCTTTTAGCTCTCTCTCTTTGTTTACATTGTTAATAGTTTTAACTATGATGTGCCTTGGAGAGTTTCTTCTTTGATTTAGTCTATTTGGTGTTCTGTGAGCTTTTATATCTGAATGGGCCTCTTTTCTAAGAGATTCGGAAAATTTTCTTCAATAATTTTGTTCAATATGTTCTGTATGCCTCTGGCTTGGATTTCCTCTCCTTCTGGCATATCCATGATCTTACAAAGAAGCATCTGAAGTCAGTGTGATTTGTTCTATGAGAATCTGAACTTTCCATAGCTTGTCAAACTCCATGGTGGTTTCTATCTAACCAGAAGACTTTTTAACAAATTCTCTTCTTCTTCACAGCATTGAAACCCAACTTTGTATAAAAATTTTATCAGGGCTGGAGAGATGGCTTAGTGGTTAAGACACTTGCCTGAAAAGCCTAAGGACTCATATTCAACTTTCCAAGTCCCACATAAGTCAGACACACAAGGTGATGCAAGTGTGCAAGGTTGCACATGTGCACAAGCTGGCACATGCATCTGGAGTTCCATTTTAGTGGCTGGAAGGCCCTGGTGTGCCAATTTTAATTCTCTCTCTCTCTCCCTTTTTCTCTCATAAAAAAATAATAATAAATGTGTGTCAGATTATTAAACTGTTTTCAGAAGCTCTCAGTAAAACTTTGACATTTTCTGAGCATTTGAAACAATTCAACAAGTTTTTTTTTTAAAAAATATTTATTTATTTGAGCGAGAGAGAGAGAAAAAAATGGGCATGCCAGGGCCTCCAGTCACTGCAAATGAACTCCAGGCACATGTGCCTCCTTGTGCATCTGGCTTATATGGGTCCTGGGGAATCGAACTTGTGTCCTTTGGCTTTGCAGGCAAATGACTTTTAACTGCTAAGCTATCTTCTCTAGTCCTTAAACAAAAGTTTTAAGAAAAGTCTATATAGAAAAAAACCAATATTATTACCAACTCTGGTTTTTGAACGTGGAAGAATTGCTAGCAGCTCTAAAATCCAACAGTGGGCCTATTTCTTTCAATTACCCCTGTCACACAATTGATCTTGACCTACCTACATCTTTGATCCTAGAAAACTGATCTACAATGGGCATCGACATCACAAGCTTTGGTTACATATTTTCCAACAACTAAAAATGTGGGGATGGAGGGATGCACAGTGGTTCAGGTGCTCGCCTTCAAAACCTAATGACCCTGATTCCATTCCCCAGTACCCAAGTAAAGTCAAATACACAAAGAGGTTCATGTGTCTTGAGCTCATTTGCAGGAGCTAGAGCCCCTGAAATGCCCATTCTCCCCACTCCGTCTCTGTTTCTTCACTCTCCCTCTCTCCCTCTCTCTGTCTCTCCTTGCAAATAAATAAATAATAATGTTAAAAATATGAACATTCTGCAGGACATGATAGCACATACCTTTATCTCAGCACTTGGGAGGCAGAGGTAGGAGGATTGCCATGACTTCAAGGCCACCCTAAGACTACATAATGAATTCCAGGTCAGCCTGGGCTAGACCCTACCTCAAAAAACCAAAAATAATAATAATTATAATAATAATAAGTATGAACATTCTATACATGTACTAAATTCTTCCTTGGTCTTCTGTTTTGTCATGAGAAATAAAGTTAAAGTGCTTTTTGGTAAAAATAAGATATTTTTATTTATTTACTAGAGAGAGGAGAGAGGGAGACAGAATGTGCACGCCAGGGCCTCTAGCCACTGCAAATGAACTCCAGATGCATGCTCCACCATGTGCATCTGGCTTACATGGGTACTGGGAAATTGAACCTGGTTCCTTAAGCTTTGCAGACAAATGTCTTACTTGTAAGCCATCTCTCCAGCCCAAGATAAGCTATCTTTAAAAATATTTATTTATTTATTTGAGAAAGAGTGTTGCAGTCAGGTTCATATTGCTGGTAGAAATCACCCAACCAAGAGCAGCTTGTGGGAAAAAGAGGTTTATTTTGGCTTACAGTCTTGAGGGGAAGCTCCACGATGGCAGAGAAAATGATGGCATGAGCAGAGGGTGGACATCACCCCCTGGTCCACATAAAGTATACCATAGCAACAGGGCAGTGTGCCAAACACTGGTATAGGGAAACTGGCTATAGCACCCCTGAACCCACCCCCAACAATACACTGCCTCCAGGAGGCATTCATTTCCAATTGCCAACAGCTGGAGAACCTAGCATTCAGAATACCTAAGTTTATGGGGGACACCTGAATCAAACCACCACAGAGAGAAAGAGGCAGAGATTGAGAGAGAAAGAGAGAGAGAATGGGCGCATCAAGGCCTTCAGCTACTGCAAACAAACTCTAGACACGTGTGCCCCTTTGTGTATCTGGCTTACATGGGTCCTGGAGAGTTGAACCAGGATCTTTTGGCTTTGCAGGCAAATGCCTTAACGGCTAAGCCATCCCTCCAGCCACCAAACTAAGACCTTTTTTACTTCAATATGATACCAGACATCCTTTTTCACTGAGTTTGTAAGACCTCTTAGAGGAATCTACTTCCTAGAATCCAGGATGCATGTGTATGGTGTGTGTGTGTGTGTGTGTGTGTGTGTGTGTGTGTGTGTGTGAGAGAGAGAGAGAGAGAGAGAGAGAGAGAGAGAGAGAGAGAGAGACTGAGAGGGAGATGCTGAGACACTTAAGAGTATGCATGTTGTTTTTAGTTTGTGGCTGTGGCTGAGAAGCTCATTGTCCTTGCTCTGCGGGTCAACCTTCCCATCGTTCATGGCCTGTGTCTTGAGAAACTGCAAATCATCCCTCGACCCCCAAATCTTTTCTCTACTGCCCATGCTGACATTCCTTCATGGGGGTCTCCTCAGTGTGATGCTAACGGGGCTCCCTCCACCATCCTGCAATGCTGTTCCTTCTTTAGACCTAGACTGTCTCTGATGAAGTGTTCGCCTGAGTTGGGTGTACTGTTAGCTTTTTGTGGTAAGGGAAAGGCATTTCAGCAATCCAACCCTTGCACTGGAAAATGTATCTCATCCCTGGTCTGCTATCTTTTTGTGTAGAGTGAGGTCAAGAAATAATTCATCCCCAGTTGCACACTCAGCATTGTCTCGAGAACTTCCCCTGTAGGCTCTCCACGGGGTTTGAAAATTGATATTTCCTTGCTGATTGTATTAAAAAAATGTTTATCTTCTTGTTGCACATTAAGGCTCAGAAGTTAAGATTTCCTTTCTTTGCTAACACTTTGTCCCCTAAGCATTTTTAAGCTTTTCCTTAAGTTTGTTCATACTTTCTTCCTTGTTTCTTTTTTTTTTTTCCTAATGTATCTTTTTAAAAGACACCCCTCTTGTTTAGTCTATCAACTTCTTCCTTCTCTTCCTCCCCCTCCTCCTCCCCCTTCTCTCCTTGGAATGGCAAACCCCTCTTTTTCTCCCACAGCTGCCAACTGTCTTTCTTTCACTAAAAGGCAAAGTCCAATATTCATCTCATTTTTGTTGTTGTTGTTGGTTCTAAAAACATTATGAAGTGGAACTTACACACACGATGACCCCTCAAATTGTCATCCACCACTTTCATATTGTCAACTACCTACTGTCATCTGTCCTTTGGGGTGCATGCTTAGGTCTGCCCAGGTAAAATAAAATATATGTGAGGGGAAACAAAGGGGCATTCTCTGGGTCCCCTCCCCGACCTGACTGCCAACACGCAAGCTCTCAGCACCACAGACATATCAGGCTAAGACTTAACTGTCCAGGAAGTGTGTATAAACATCTAACTATACATGCCTATCTGTGTAATTTGTGCAGGGATGTAGGAAATATTATAGACCATATTATAGACCAAAAAATAATATTGCAAATTGAATCATTTTTAAAAATATGTATTTGATAAAGAAAGAGAATGGGCATTCAGGGCTTCCTGCTGCTATAAACAAACTCAAGACCCATGTGCCACTTTGTGCATCTGGCTTTATGTAGGTACTGGGGAATCAAAACCAGGCCATCAGGCTTTGCAAGCAAATGCCTTTAACTGCTAATCCATCTCTCCAGCCCCAAATCCAATTGTAATTAAATATAACTGGAAGTATATTGGCAACATGGTTTCCAAGTGGTAGTTGGTGATTGACAGTTTTAAAAACAGTACTTAACATGATTTCAAATCAATGAAGAAGTTGGAATAATGACCTGTGATTTGTTCTAAACAAATTTGGTTTATGTTTAGATAATTCAATTGTTGTTTTGAGTGGTTTTTCTTTTAATGTTGTTTAAAAAATTCTGCAGTTGGGGGCTGGAGAGATGGCTTAACAGTTAAGGCACTTGCCTGTGAAGGCTAAGGAGCCAGGTTTGATTCCCCAGGACCCACATTAGCCAGATGTACATGGCAGCACATGCAGCTAGAATTTGTCTGCAGTGGCTAGAGGCCCTGGCGTGCCCACTCTCCTTCTCTCTTTCTCAAATAAATAAATAAATAAATAAATAAATAAATAAATTTTTAAAATTAAAAAAAAATCTTCTAGGCTAGACAGATGCTTTAGCAGTTAAGGCGCATGCCTGCAAAGCCTAAGGACACCAGTTTGAT
This sequence comes from Jaculus jaculus, assembly GCF_020740685.1. Classification (NCBI taxonomy): domain Eukaryota; kingdom Metazoa; phylum Chordata; class Mammalia; order Rodentia; family Dipodidae; genus Jaculus; species Jaculus jaculus. Next base: position 12,762,443 of record NC_059121.1, read on the forward strand.
GCTCCAGGTCCCACGTAAGCCAGATGCACAAAGGGGCACAAGTGACTGGAGTTCGTTTGCAGTGGCTGGAGGCCCTGGTGTGCCCATTTTCACTCTCTCTCCCCTCCCTCTGTCTCTAATAAATAAATAAAATAAAATATTTTAAAAACTCATCAACTGGTTTGAACCTTAATTGTTAACAGCAGGAGGGGATGAGAGCATCCAAAGATGTATAAAAAGAAAGGTCAGGGCTGGAGAGATGGCTTAGCGGTTAAGCGCTTGCCTGTGAAGCCTAAGGACCCCAGTTCAAGGCTCAATTCCCCAGGTCCCACGTTAGCCAGATGCACAAGGGGGCGCACGCGTCTGGAGTTCGTTTGCAGTGGCTGGAAGCCCTGGCGTGCCCATTCTCTCTCTCTCCCTCTATCTGTCTTTCTCTCTGTGTCTGTCGCTCTCAAATAAATAAATAAATAAATAATTTTAAAACAAAGAAAGGTCAGAAAGGCTTCCTTAAGAAGAGTTAAAATTACAATGAAGGTTTACCTGAATCGCTTTCCTGATTTTGTCAGTGTCCATATACTGTTGATGCCTTATACCATTGCCCAGATGTCTTTCAAAGCCACGGGTGCGTAGCTGACCTCTCCACCTGCCCTGCACCTCCCTCCCAGCTTTTCAGATTTTTTGTCTTTTGTTTTTTGTTTTTCGCGGTAGGGTCTCACTCCAGCCCAGGCTGACCTGGAATTCACGCTGTAGTCTCAGGGTGGCCTCGAACTCATGTCAATTCTCCTACTTCTGCCTCCCACGTGCTGCGATTAAAGGTGTGCGCCACCACGCCCGGCTCAGCTTTTCAGATTTTTGAGGTCACAAAGACATGGCACCAGTGGCCTCTAGATATGACCCTCATTTAATGTGACCAATTAAGGCACTTTTGGTGGGGAAGGGCTCAGGCCCTAAGCATTTCTTCATGGTCCTTGTCTTCATAATCACTACATTCTTACCTCAGCATCAGTCTAACATGATGTCCTTAGCATTCATTTTGCTATGCGCTGCCACTGTTTGATTTTCTTTTCTTCTTTTTTTTTCTTTTCCTTTTTTTTTTTTTTTTTGCTATACATATGGATAAAGTCTTGCTACTTCAAAGTGTGACTTGCAGATCCGTGGCATGGCTGTCACTTAGGAGTTTGTTACACATGCAGTCACAAGATCCGCCCCAGGCCTACTGAGTCTGTCTTTTGAAGATCTCTGAGTGAGGCACATCAAAGTTGGAGCAGCCCTGAGTTCGTCCACTTATAAAGAACACTGCTGTGAACATCTTCACCTCCGTATTCTCCCCCTGCTTGTGGGTATTCAATTTATAGAAACAAGATTCAGTTCAAAGGAGTTGCAAAATCTGCTAGCCAGGATTCCAGAAGCATACTTCGTAAGAGCCATGGGGCTGTTATTCTCAGATTCATTAGCCTGTACTCCAAATTTGTGATCTTTAATTTATGTTTCTTTTTCAGATTGGAAGCCGGAAAAATATAATCGTGTTATTTCACCATTCAAATAAACTGGAGACACTTCCAGAGGAAATGGGTGATATGCAAAAGTTGAAAGTCACTAACTTAAGTGACAACAGGTTTGTTATGTATTCATCAGTTAGTTTATAGAACATACTGACAGAGTGAAATTAAAGTTGCATATGAAATGTGCTGATGCTTTTTCCTCTCACACATATTTAAGTTAATTGAAAGAATGATGTAATTTTATCTGATATGATTTATCCTGTTGTGATTGTCACTGTTTATTTTGAGTCAACATAGCTGTATAACCCAACCTTTATTCTCTCTTCATTTTAACCTTTGTATTCCTAAAGTTAGATCTTCAACGTAAAACTTTTGTTAAGCGTAGCAGCTTTAAAAATTTTTTTTTGTTTATTTTAATTTATTTATTTGAGAGTGACAGAGAGTGAAAGAAGCAGATAGAGATAGAGATAGAGATAGAGAGAGAGAGAGAGAGAGAATGGGTGTGCCAGGGCCTCCAGCCACTGCAAATGAACTCTAGATGTGTGCGCCCCCTTGTGCATCTGGCTAATGTGGGTCCTGGGGAATCAAGTCTCGAACCAGGGTCCTTAGGCTTCACAGGCAAGTGCTTAACCGCTAAGCCATCTCTCCAGGCCAAGCATAGCAGCTTTTGAACCTGAGGTGTTACTTAAGTGCTCCAGGCAGAGAGACACTCACACAGTCTAGGCCACAAAGCCAAAACACAGAGCAAATTGATCACCAGGATTGTTCAGTTGGAAATTGCGACTAAGTTCAGAAGAGACTGAGAATATCTTCTGGGGTGATGTGTGGTCAACCACTATCACCCCAGGATTGGTCCAGCTAGTGCCCTTTGCTGACTGGTCAATCATGAGTGACCCGCTGGGGCCCTCTGTCTTTAATGGCCGTATAGCTTAGAGGACAAGCCTCACAATCCCGCCAGGAGGCTGAGCCAGAGAGGAAAATAACTTTCTGTTCCTTCTCCCTGCCCCGCAGACTCACAGAGCTTCTCACAGTGCCCATCAGATCGTGAGGCTGACAACTCCTAAATATTCAAGATACAGGCCAGAAACCTCCTTAAATTTCATGTCTAGGGAATTCATTCCTAACTTTCTCTGAGTCATGAAGAGAAAGAAATGCTTCTTTCTGGGCCTTTTCGATTCACCTTCCAAGCCACAGTAATTCTAGCTTTGTTCTGGTATCCGTTGCCCAAAGGCCCACTGTGGAGCTTCCCTGATGCCCTCAGGAGCTGCAAATATTTTCTTTTACAGATAATGTCAGCCCTTTAGGGGTCTTTAACTCCAGGGCTTATACCATCCCTGTTGGGTTCCTATGCATTGTTCCAGAATTTTCTCTGTTGTTTTCCAGTTGTTTTTTTTTGTTTGTTTTGTTTTGTTTTTTTAAGCCAGCTGCTAGGTTGCTGTTTTTCTTGGGCCTCTGTCATATTCTGAGGTTTAGGATATGCCTTCCTGATAGCGATACTGTCCAGATCTTGGTATGTTTCTCTGCATTCTTAGGCCTGCCCATCAAAACTGCCGCACATTGGGCCGGCTTATCTGGGCGCTGGTTTGGAATAGCCTGGCAACTGCCGCCTGTTGGTTTGCCTTGATTTGAGGCTCGATTGCAAAGGGACATCTGGATTTGTCTTAAGATTACTGGAATACCAATATCAAACTCGACAGACTCAACTAGATCTGCAGGACATCCTTCCAATTGCTTCTGAAGATATTTTCCTCAGTTAAGCTGGTCTCCAGTGTCCCTCCAAGGGGGCTTAATGTCTCACAGAGATGTGTCCTTTCTTTCAGCCACTATGTTTTATGGGTTCTAAGTTATGAACCTTATATTTAGTAGTCAACTTTTGTGTTCAAGTGTGGTACTGTGATGAGCACTTTTATGTAAGAATTAAAGAAAGAGGGCTGGAGAGATGGCTCAGTGGTTACGGTGCTTGCCTGCGAAGCCTAAAGACCCAGGTTTGATTCTCCAGTATCCACGTAAAGCCAGATACACAAACGGTTTGCAGCTGCTAGAGGCCCTGGTGAGCCCATTTTCTCTGCTTCTCTTATCACTCTCTCTCTCTGTGTGTGCTTGGAAATAAATAAATAATTTTTTAAAAGAATGAGAGAGAAGCCAGGAGTGGTGGCGCACACCTTTAATCCCAGCGCTCGGGAGGCAGAGGTAGGAGGATCGCCATGAGTTCGAGGCCACCCTGAGACTCCATAGTGAATTCCAGGTCAGCCTGGGCTAGAGTGAAACCCTACCTCGAAAAACCAAGGGAAAAAAAAAAAAAAAAGAATGAGAGCGAGCGAGCGAGCGAGCGAGCTATGAATTACCCTTTATTTCAAAGTAGGCCAGGTAAAATAACTTATCTATAAGATGGTTGCCATCAGTTTCTTCCCTCCTTCCAGTACATAAATTATTCTCGCATCAAAGAATAAAACTGATGCCTCTGCTTCTCTGGGTCTACACTGACCTTGAATGTTACAACCAGTAGAATACAGAGGTGAAGGTGGAATACAGTTTCTCTGTGGTTCTCTTAGTAGGTTTACCCTGGGGGAAATCCAGTCACAGTTCAAGAAATCAGATGATCATGATAATGCCATTCCATGAGGAAGCCCAAGGCAGCCATAAGGAAAAGATGTGGTTGTTAAAAATAAAACCAGTAAACTGGGCGTGGTGGCGCACACCTTTAATCCCAGCACTCGGGAGGCAGAGGTAGGAGGATTGCCGTGAGCTCAAGGTCAGTCTGGAGCTACAGAATTCCAGGTCAGCCTGGGCTAGAGTGAGACCCTACCTCAAAAAGAAAAGAAGCAAGTGAAAGAAAAGAAAAAAGACCAATAAGCCCTCAGTTATGCCAGTCCACAGATGTGAGTGGCTAACCCTTGAAAGCCTTGGTCTGGGGTGTAGCTTAGTGGTGGAATGGTTATGTGACATATAAAGCCTTGGGTTAGATCCCCGCGACTGGAAGAAGAAAGGAAATAAAGAAGGAAGAAAGGAAGGAAAACACAAAAGGGCTAGCGACATAGCTCAGCCTAAGGACCCAAGTTCGATTCTCCAGTACCCACGTAAAGCCAGATGTGCCCAAGGTGGCACAGGCATCTGGAGTTCGTTTGCAGTGGCTAGAGGACCTGGTGCACCCATTCTCTCTATTTGTCTTTCTCTCTCAAGTAAATAAATAAATAAAATATTTTTAAAAAAAATGTAAGGAAGGATCTAGTTTCTGCTTACATCCGATTGCAGCTCTGAGAGGGGCCTCAGAGGAGAGCTGCCCTCTGAACCCTAGAACACCGAACTTCACACTATTTCTGTGTGTGGTTTCTTATGCATCAATAGGTAATTGAAATACCAAATGGCCCTTTCTTGTTTGTTGGCGATAAGATCTCAGTTGTGTAGCCCAGGCTGAGCTGGGACTCTCTCTCTTTTTTAATTTAGAGAGAGAGAGAGAGCAAGTGATTGAGCAAGCGAGAGAGAGAAAGAGAGAGAAGGAGAGAGAGAGCGCATTGGCACACCAGGACTTCAGCCACTGAAATTGAACTCCAGATGCTTGTGCCACCTAGTGGGCATGTGTGACCTTGCGCTTGCCTCATCTTTGTGCGTCTGGCTTACTTGTGATCTGGAGAGTGAAATATGGGTCCTTAGGCTTCTCAGGCAAGTGCCTTAACCACTAAAGCATCTCTCGAGCCCTGAGCTGGGGCTCTTGATTCTCCAGCCTCAGCCTCCAAGTGCTACATTTATAGATGCGCACCATGTCCAGCCAAATATCTCTTTTTTGGTAAGCCTTTCTGATCTAAAATAAGCAAACAATCGGCTCTGTGATCAAGAGGCTTCAGGTGACATGTTCAGTTCCTCTGGAAAAGGCAAAGCGGCTGCTTTAACTTGCTCTTGAGGCAGCCTGAATGCTGCCTTCCAGATCTGCATGGCAGCAGACACATTTCAGGGCTCATAGACTACCTATAAACTAGGAATTCTGACTCTGGAAGAGTCTAACACCATTAATATTCTCTAGGTACAAGACTGGTGATGCCACTTGGTGGCAAAGCTTTCACCTAGTGCACACAAAGCTGTGAGTTTGATCCCCAATACCACACAAAAACATGAACTAAGTATAAAACTAGGCAATAATCATAAAGGTTACAGGAAGAAGGACCTTATATAGAAATCACCCCGTGCAACCATATATATTTGTGTTCATGTGGCGCGCGCGCGCACACACACACACACACACACACACTGGCCATGGTAGCTAGGAGAAGCAGAACACAGAGGTAAACCGTCTTTCCCAGATCTCAGAGCTGCTTGGTGGCAGTGCTCATTGTCTCCTGGCCCAGGGACAGCTCCACGCACCAAGTCTTTCTGGATCATAGATGCTGCAGGAATCAAAGTGCAATCTTCTCTATCCTCTCCTCCATTTCTTTTTCTGTGTGTGTGTCTTAAGGGCAGTGATCTGTATGATGGGGAAACACAATAGCATCATCTTATTCAAGATTTCGAACTTGTCAGGCACGGTGGCGCACACCTTTAATCCTAGCACTTGGGAGGCAGAGGTAGGAGGATCACTGTGAGTTCGAGGCCAGCCTGGGACTACATAGTGAATTCCAGGTCAGCCTGGGCTAGAGCGAAACCCTACCTTGGAAAACAAACAAACAAACAAAAATTTTCAAACGTGCCACAGCTTTACTTACCTGTGGTCAATTGCAGTCCAAATATGTATGGCGAAAAATTCCAGTCATATGCAATGCTTAAGTGCTTAAGTTTCAAATTGCTTTTATTACAGCTCATTGTTACAACTGTTCTGCTTTATATTATTTTGTTAATGTCTTATCCTAATATATAAATCAAATTTATAATAGGTATGTATGAGTAGGGAAAACATAGCATATTTGTATGTGTGTGTGTGTGTGTGTGTGTGTGTGTGTATACACACACACACACATACACATGTATTCTGCCCACAGTGGCAGATGTCCCCTGGGAGTCCTTAAGACAAGGAAGACCACTGTACTATAGGACATAGGGTATGCAAGTTATTTGGCACTTGCTATATACTCAATAAATGGTGAGTGCCTTCTTCAAGAGCTAGTAAAATGGATTCTTTGGATAGCAATCTCAAGAGCCTTTAAATTGTAAGAATTTCTCCTCAAACAATGCCCTGGGTATGAGAAATCCATCACTAGGGAGGACAACAGGAGGGAATTCAACATCTCCCCAAGTTCTAAGCCAGACAGTAGACACTTAAACGACCTGTGAGCAAGGAAAGGGTCTGGCTGCAGATAATTAGCAGGAACACGTGGACTCGCTCGCCCTCCTGCAAAGGGAAGCAGACGGGCCTGAGCTCTGGACGCAAGAGCGTGAAGAGAGCAAGCCTGGACGTCTGGAGTTCTTTCTGTCAACTTTTAACAAAAAAAAAAAAAGTACCTCTAGCTGTCTGTCTGTCTGCTGAGGAGACGATCCATCACCCAGCCTGTGAAAGCAGCTTTCCTTGCACCCGTCTCTCCAGACTTCTGTTGTGGTTACATGTCTCGTTGTGGTTATCCTCACGTCTGCGTCTCTGTCTCCCTTGTATCATATGTGCTGTGTGTGTAAAACTCTTTATGTGGAGTCTGGGAATGGTTTTTAATACATTCAGAGCAATAAGCCAGAACCTCCACCTTTAATACCTGCTTCTGCCATTCCTCATCAATGGGGCTGCAAACACATGGGGGAGTCAGCCGCCCGTGACGGGCCAGGCCCAGCACGAGAAGCAGATGGGCGAAAAGCGAGCTATTGTGCCGAACACCTGCCCAGCCCTCGGAGCCACGGAGGAGGGGCCGTGAGGCACAATGGACAGAGCCTTGGTTTGTGGACACACTCAACAAAGGCCGCCCCGGGGGTAACTGCTGTGATTTTAGGTGATGAACAGAAAAATAATTTTCACTAGTTTTGATTTTTCTTTCTTCACACTGAATCCTGAGATTGTTTGAAGGCTGTTAGGTGATACCTTTGGAGGTAGTCCAGTGGATTCAAATGCCAGGTCTGCCCCTGGTTAATTTTCAGATTTGTGGTAAGCTTTTTAGCTTTAGGCTACAAGTTCCTTATCCCCCAAATGGGGATGATAATAATGCCTGCTTTGGGGCTGGAGAGATGGTTTAGTGGTTAAGGCATTTGCCTACAAAGCCAAAGGATCCCGGTTCGACTTTCCAGGACCCACATAAGCCAGATGCACAAGGGGGCGCATGCATCTGGAGTTCGTTTGCAGTGGCTGGAGGCCCTGGTGTGCACATTCTTTCTCTTTCTCTCACTTTCTCTCTCTCAAATAAATAAATAAATAAATAAATATATTTTTAAAAATACCTCCTTTGCAGGTAGTTTGTAAAGAGAATTGTCCAGCAATTGTGTAAGTAAAGTGCCCATCAGCATTCTGGAAGATTGCATATGTGCCGTGAGTTACACATAAACTATAGCGACAATGGTTTTCCAAGCGAAGACCGAAAATGTTGCACAGTGAACAACATGAGTTTACACACTTGGATTAAATATCCAACCTACACTGACCATGTCACTTGGAGAGTCTGACCCTCAGACCCCCGCTCCACCCTTGCACATTGAGAAGTCTTGCTTCAAACGACTGAATACCTTGAATACCTTGGAATTTGCCTGTGGGTCAGGATTAGTCTGGATCTATTTAGATGACAAACATAGGGAGTGTGTTTTCTTAATTTGGTGCAAAATTGTTTAAGTTAGTCCTCAAAGGGGCACATCACAAGCATCTACTACTATGCTATTGTTTGTACTTTAAGAATGTTGTTTTTCTGTTTAAAGACTAAAAAGTAACTTGTTTCTCTAGCAGCTTTGCAATAAGTATGATAGTGAATTATGTTTATAGAATCAACTAGTAATAAAAAAGAGGAACAACAATTTGTGAAGTGCCTGCCACTTGAGAGCATGCAACTCCCCTCCTCTTAAGTGGGTATCAAGGTCCTTGTCTCACAGAGGGGGAACCGAGGCTCCAAGGAGACAGACTCTCTGATGTACCTGCTGGGGGTGGAGGCCCTTGCTCAATCCAGCCCACGTTACTTTCTCTGGGCTCAACTGAAGTTGCGTGACTTTCAGAAGAAGCCAACTGGAGCTGATGTGCAGCCGAGATCCTGTGAACTGTCCTTTCCCTCATCTTTGGAGTGACCCTGCTGCTTCACCCTGGGCCTAGACGACAGAAACTCTCTGCATATGTCAGTTATTACAGGTCGCCGAGTGTGAAGCTTTTAATCAAGTGCTTCGGGGACAGGCCACATCAGGAAGCCATTATCCAGATGTTATAAACCACTTTGGACAGCGTTTGCCAGACTGCTGTCCAGGTGATGAGTACTGGACACTCTCCTGCGTATGTGCACGATGGTCTGGAAGGACAAGAGCTGGGGACTGGAGGGATGGCCTGGTGGTTAAGGCATTTGTCTGCAAAGCCAAAGGACCCAGGTTCGATTCCCCAGGACCCATGTGAGCCAGATGCACAAGGGGTGCACGTGTCTGGAGTTCATTTGCAATGGCTGGAGGCCCTGGTGTGCCCATTCTCTCTCTCTCTCTCTCTCTCTCTCTCTCTCTCTCTCTCTCTCTCTCTCCCCCTCCCTCTTTCTCTGTCAAATAAAATAAATAAAAATAAAATATTTTACAAAACAAACAGGACAAGAGCTGGGAAACTTGTAACTACTGCACTGCATTTGTCCTGGAAGGGACATGGGGATCAGTGCTCACACCCCTCCCAGCCCGAGCGCGTCCTAATGACTCACAGTACAGCCTCCAATGGGTCCTTGATTTCTCACACTGGAACCTGCTCCCCATAGCTTGAGTTTACAAACTTGTTTATGGGTTGTTTTCCTTTCTATCAAGGAGAAGGGTGCGCTGGGTATAGCTGTGAATTCCATCCAGAGGAGCTGGAATCTAATAGAGGATGCTACCCTGGTTAGGGCAGGGCCACAGCCCGCCTCACTCCCGTTTTGTTTTTGTTTTATAAGAACCATGGCACTAACCAGAAAAGGTTGAGCTCCCTGTGATTCATACAACACCATTGTAAAACCAAACTAACCTGGGTGGCTGATTTCTGATCAAACTTTGCGGTTTGATCTGAGGCACATGGCCTTTTCAGTTTGGGCCATAGTTATCTACTGCTGCTGGTAATTGCTGCCTGAGCCCAGTTGCCTGAAAGGAAGTCACATGGCATCAGGTAGGAATTAACCATGCATGCAGATCCATTGCTTTCTCTGTGTCAGTGATGTTTGTGTCACTGAGGCCTTAATACGTAACAGGAGCAACATAAAGGAGGAAGGACTTATTTTGGCTCACGGTTTTAGAAGGTTTAAGTCCATTGTGGAGGGGAGGCATGATGGAGCAGTTCAGATAAGGACAGTGAGAGGGGCCAGGCATGGTGGCGCATGCCTTTAATCCTAGCACTCAGGAGGCAGAGGTAGGAGGATAGGATTGCTGTTGAGTTCGGGGCCAGCCTGAGACAACATGGTGAATTCCAGGTCAGCCTGGGTGACTCTACTTCAAGAAAAAAAAAAGGAAAGAAAGAAAGGAAAGAAGGAAGGAGGGGGGAGGGAGGGAGGGAGGGAAGGAAGGAAGAAAAGAATAGCTGAGAAATCAGATAGCTTTACTTTCAGTCAGGAGAGGGTACCAAAGAGAGGACCAAGAAGATGTTACACTGCCTGGCTGCTTCAGCAGGCCAGTGCCCCTGGTCTGATCCAGCCAGTGCAATCAGCTCTCTGTCTCCCCCTCCTGGGTGTGCTGATCTCTTCCTGAGCCAGCCCAGACCACTGAGCTCCCTCTCAGGCTCACCTGACCCTGAGGGGAAGGCCCCCCCTCAACAAGATTATAAATACCGGGAAGGAACTGCCCACCTTCCTCAGGAACATTCTACCCCTCCCGCCTTCCATGTGGCAGAAGCTCAGTGTACTTTCTTCTCTTTCCTTGTCTCTCTAAGTCTTATTCTCTCTTCTGTGCGTTTTAATTCTTTAAATTCATAACACAAGGATCCAGGGACGCCCCAAATTTATTGGTACTTTGGCATAAATTGGTGTATTGGCAAAAGAAACCACAAGGCTCCCATTCCAACAGGGCATGTGTAACAGAGGTTGATCATATCACACGGAATAGGAAGCAGAGAAGCCAATAGGAATCAAGGATGGGCATAACCTTCAAGGGGTGACCCTCCCACAGTAAACGATTTCTGCCAGCTAGGCCCACTTCCTAAGGGTGCCACAATCTTCCCAAATAGGGCCACCAACTGGGGAACAAGGATTCAAAACATGAACCTGGGCTAGAGACATGGCTTAGTGGTTAAGGCACTGCCTGCAAAGCCTAAGGACCCAGGTTCTAGTATCCACATAAACCAGATGCGTGAGGTGGTACATGTGTCTGGAGTTCGTTTGCAGTGGCTAGAGGCCCTGGTGTGCCCACTCTATCTGCTTCTCTCTCTTTCGTTCTCTCTCTCTCTCTCATAAACTAACTAACTAACTAAATAAATAAATAAATAAAATATTTAAAAAAATGAACCTGTGGGGGACAGTTCAGATTCAAACCACAACATTTCTGTATGACTTGGTATGAGTTAATCTTATCTGAAGTTAAGCCTATGTTAACCTTAACTTAAAAGTTTTCTTCTTTAAAACACAGAATTAGGCCAGGCGTGGTGGTGCACGCCTTTCATCCCAGCCCTCGGGAGGCAGAGGCAGGAGGATCGCCATGAGTTCTAGGTCAGCCTGGGACTACATAGTGAATTCCAGGTCGACCTGTACTAGAGTGAGACCCTACCCAAAACCCACTCACCCAACTCGAAAAAGTAGGTGGGCCTGGTGGTGTATACCAGCACTTTGGGAGATTGAGGCAGTGTATCTGAGCTACATAGTGAAACCTTGTCTTAAAAAAAATGTTCACACCAAACTTCACAGAGTGGCTCTGAGGAAGTAGGCAGATGACGTGCGCATCCCCCTGTGGGACTTGAAGTCTCCATGAGCACCACTGTGGGAGGGAGGCTTGCTGGCTCTGGTGGGGGGGGGTCTGAGAAAACTTTCTGTTAGCTGGAGGGTCTGCAGCCTCCTGTTGGGGCCCGGTAGGGGTTGGGAGCATTTGTGCTAAAACTCAAAACAATTGGCTAGTGCTTTTGGCCCTAGAAAGGAAAGGCGGACTGGGAAAGGTCTGCCTTGCTAGCTAAAGCTAGTCACACTCACACTAACAGACTCCACTTGTCCTCTGGCCCAAACAGCTTGATTCAAAAAAACACCAGCCTCTCTCCACAGGAATTTCACACATGCAAATGAGGGTTTTGATGGTCCTTGTAAAATAACCTCTAGTTTAGTCTGAACAGTCTATGCCATTTGGGAGCCAAAGTCCCCAGGATGGGGCCAATTGACTACACAATTGCTGTAGTCTGAACCCAGATGGGGGAGCCTCAGAGGCAACCAGCGGTTTGCAGCCGTCCATTGCTGGAGGATGCATCAGCTTCGCTGTGGGGTGAGCAAGCCCTTCAAGCCCTTTCCTTTACTTTGGTATGGAGCGAGCTGCTCAGCACTTGGGCCCAGGAAACAAAAGGAAACCCACATTAGTGTCCACCTTTTACTACTTCAGATCAAACAAAAATGTCAGTATAACCTTTAAGAAGGAGCAGAAGTCCTAGCTGGGCGCAGTGGTTCACACCGTAAACCCAACATTCAGGACCTGAAACCAGGAGGGTTATGTCAGGTTGAAGGCTAGCTTGGGCTACAGAGCTTCTGATACTCTCCCCAGACACCTTCTCACTGCTCCCCCCCAAATAAAGATAACCCTAGGAAGAAGTCAATAGGACCATTTCAAGGTGTTCCCATTGATCCATTTATTTCTAGGCGCATTCAACATGTCGGATCGCCATTACATGTCTGAACTTATTTATTTACCTCCTGGAAAATTTTTTCTTCTTAATTTTTGTTCAGGACAGTGAAATAATTGAGCTCTTGGAAAAATTGGAGCATAGTTTTATCCGTTACATCTGGATCATTTTTGCCTTAGGCAAAGGTCCATTAGCATCAATAAAATAAAACTGAGCTGTCTTCAAAGTGTATTTTTGACCAAAATTTCCACTTTAAAGTAAATGATATTTATATGATTTGATACAGGAACAACTCCTCCACACTCTTTCTTCCTAGATGGCCCCTAGGTACTAACTTCTGTATCTATGTGCTGTCCCACAGGCATAATCTTGGTGTTCTTCCCCACCCCAGTACTTTGACCTCAGAGACAGTAGTTATCCTTGTTGCTTTATCTGTCACCTGGAGTAAGGTGCACAGATAGAGAGAGGGAGACAGAGTGTAAGGGAGAAATGCCTTAATCAAAAGTACTGAAAATATTACTGCTTGCCTGACAACCAGCTCCAGGGCAATGGTGACAGATACAGTGATCAATCAAAACTCATCAAAGCAGAAATCCAGAGGCTACAGAGAACTCAACACTAAATCAGACTGTCAACAGGCCTGCCATGGCTCAGGGAACATTGTAGGAAAGGGGGCAGAAAGATTATAAGAGCAACAGAACAGCCCAAGGCACAGATTCCCTATCCACGGGGACTGACTGGAGCCTTCATGACCCCACAATGAATACTGTAACCCCACTGAGGAGGGCCCCTAGAGAAACAGGAGCATGGGCAAAGTGATAAAAGAGCATAACCTGTTATAATATATGTAAAATAGAGTAAACAAAAAGTAGTGAAAGTATTTATTGACTTTTGGCTGAATTTTGAGATAACTTAGTTGGCAAAGTGCTTCCTGTACAAACACTAGGACCCAAGTTTGATCTCTAGTACCCACAGATTAAAAAGTCGGTGTGGTCCTAGGGGACTAATGAATGACTGCTGGCGTCTGGCTAAATGCTAAACTGCTCCCTAAGCACTTTTTAATATTTATGCCCATATATTAATGCTACTCTCACTTTTGGTTAGAGCAGATTCTCTCTTCTGATGGTAGGACCATTGAAGTGACTCAAAAGTCACCACAGTGTCAAGAAGTGACCGAGGAGTACTCAGCACTGAGACATCTCTATAACTTCTTCCAAGGCTCAGGGACCATTGCAGAAGAGGAGGTAGAAGAAATGTTAGAGCCAAAGGAAGGGTAGGACGACTTATAATACAATCTTTCAGATGCAAAATGGCCTGCCTATACAAGACCCTCGTAAGAGAATGAAAAGATGATGACATTGAAATAGAAGAGAGACCCATTGGAATGGAGGGTGGGTTTGAGAGGAGGAGAACTGAGGTGGGGTGGGAATTATCATGGCTTATTGTCTGTACTTGTGGAAGTTGTCAATAAAAAGTTTTTTTAAAAGTGGGTGAAGTGGTGAACACTTGTAACCCCAGAGCTGGGAAGTCAGATATGGGAGTCCCTGGAGCAGGTAGGCCAGCCAGTCTAGCCTGCTTGACAAACTCCAGAACAATCAGAGACCTTGTCTAAATGAAAAAATGGAAAGGTTGGATGGAAACACCCCAGTTTGTTTTCTGGCCTCTAGACACATGCATATCTGCACACACATGCACCTGCACACGCATGCTCACGCGCTCAGAACTGTTGTGTTAGGTGAACCGCAGGGTGTCCAAAGGGAAAAGTTCATCTGCACAGGCCTATAATGCCAGCTCAGGAAGGCTGAGGCAGGAGGATCACAAGTTCCAAGTTACCTGGGCAACATGGCAAGACACTGTCTTCAACAAGAAACAAAAGATTTCATTTCCCCTGGTGTACACAGTCCTCAGCAGAGGCTTGATTCATCCTTTTCTTGCCTATAGCTATGCCTTGCAAAGCTCTCACTTTAACAAATCATAGGTCATCTCTGTGTATTACAGAGGGGCATGAAGCAAGTCTCTTCTTTTGACTTTTCAAAAAGAGTTTGGGCTGGAGAGATGGCTCAGGGGCTAATGGTGCTTGATTGAAAGCCTGATGGCCTAGGTTCGATTCCCTAGTACCCACATAAAGCCAGATACAATGTGGTGCATGCATCTGGAGTTTGTTTGCAGGGGCAAGAGGCCCTGGTGCGTCCATTCTCTCTCTCTCTTTCTCTCTTTCTCACTCTCTCCCTCCTTGCAAAGTAATAACATAAAATATTTTAAATTAACCAAAAGCCTGTGGAGTCATCCATTTCTTGCTTCTGTTTATCCAAGTTTTATTTGCAACGTCCTAATAAATCTCTGTGCTGCCAGCTCACGCGCCATGCAGACAGCTTTACAGGTTCCCCCTGAGCTCTGCAGTCGGGGAGCAAGCAGGTGGCAATGTGCTGCTGCCACACACACAGGAATGCCCTGCGTTACACTCCAGCCTGGCTTCCTCCTCTTGGCTTAAGGAGACAGACATTCAGGTGGCGGACTAGAGGGAGTGTTACACAGACCTGTCCAAGCCACCAGTAGGCTAGAAATAGGAAAAGTGCCCTTGACATCCGTCCACCATCTGAACGACCATACCTGGAAAGAAAATTACTTCTATAATAAAAGTACGAGTAAAACACGCCCGAGGGTCGGTGCCTGCAGACAGAAATGAGTCTCGTCCGTGCCAGCTCTTTACCCCCCTTCAAGAGCATCGTTCTGACAGCCACTGCCATCTGCTTTGCCTGGGGCTGGGATTGTGATGTCACTTCATCTGGATATACCTTTGTGTGTATGTGTCTTATCTTCCCCTTCCTTCCCTTTCCTTCCTTCCTTTCCTCCCCATCCATTCTTCCCTTCTTCTTCCTTTCTTCCTTCCCTCCCTCTCTCCCTCCCCCTCTCCCTTCTTCCCTTCCTCCTTCCCTTCCAGAGAGGATTGCTCCATGTCGTCGGGCTGGCCTGCAACTTGGGATTGCTCTCTTTTCGCCTCTCGTACTCTGTCGTACTGACTTGCTTGTATTCTTTTTCACTTGTCATGTACTATGAGTTTTCCCCAATGGGTCATGTATTTTTATATAACATCAGGTTTTTTAAAATTTTTTATTTATTTTTATTTATTTATTTGAGAGTGACAGACAGAGAGAGAAAGAGGCAGTTAGAGAGAGAGAAAGAATGGGTGCGCTAGAGCATCCAGCCTCTGCAAATGAACTCCAGACACCTGCACCCCCTTGTGGATCTGGCTAACGTGGGTCCTGGAGAATCGAGCCTCGAACTGGGGTCCTTAGGCTTCACAGGCAAGGCTTAACTGCTAAGCCATCTCTCCAGCCCTAAAATCGGTTTTTAATATATTATATTCCATCACGTGGATGGTTTGTATACTGCATCATCTGTTGTAAACTACTCCCAAGAAGAAATAATTCCATAGTGAATATCTTTGTACACATCTCTAATTACTGTCCTGAAGTAAATTCCTCAGCTTGGAATTGGCCAGAGGTGTATTCATTGTAAAGAATTGATGTTATTATAAATAAGTTTATGATATTGAATACCTTGAAACAATAGGCCAATGGGTGACAATTTCTCTGCAGACAGCTATTAAAACAAACAAACAATAAAGGACTAGAGGACTGGAGAAGTGGCTTAGCGGTTAAGCGCTTGCCTGTGAAGCCTAAGGACCCCGGTTCAAGGCTCGATTCCCCAGGACCCACAGGGGGCGCACGCGTCTGGAGTTCGTTTGCAGTGGCTGGAAGCCTTGGTGCGCCCATTCTCTCTTTCGCTCTCTGCTTGCCTCCCTCCCTTCCTCTCTCTCTCTGTCACTCTCAAATAAACAAAAAAATTACAAAAAAAAAAAAAAGGACTAGAGAAATGGCTTAGAGGTTAAGAGGCTTGCCTGTGAAGCCTAAGGATCTAGGTTCAATACCCCAGAACCCACATAAGCCAGATGCACAGGTAGCACATGTGTGTCTAGTGTTTATTTGTAGTGGCTAGAGGCCCTGGCATGCTCATTCTCTCTTTATCTGACTCTTTTTCTCTCAAATAAATAAACAAAAAAATTTAAAATATATTTTATTTATTTATTTGAGAGAAAGAAAGAAGGGGAAGGGGACAGATAGAGAGAGAATGTGTGTGCCAGAGCCTCCAGCCACTGCAAACGAACTCCAGACACATGCACCATCTTGTGCATCTGGTTCACGTGGGTCCTGGAGAGTCTAGCCGGGATCCTTTGGCTTTGCAGGCAAGTTCCTTAACTGCTAAGCCATCTCTCCAGCCCAATAAACAAAAATTTTAAACAAGATAACATAGCCTTGAATAAATGCATTTTAAGGAATATGGCCCATTCCAAATTTATCTGTACAAAAGAACCATTTTGAAACCTCTTTATAATTTGACATTTTTGTACTCTAACATTTAAATTAGACACAGCAGTCTTATGTGAAAATTATAAACATCTATTTAAAGGACTATATAAATTGTTTACTAGTGATATTTATCTGTTACATAAGGTCCGAAAGACACTCTACACTTTTGTTTGAAAGCTCGGCATTCAGAAGTTTGTTAATTCTCTACTGGAGAGATATTTTAAAGTCCAAATGGCCCATAAAGGCTTAAGTGGAATATATGACTTACATCCTTCACTAGATTTTAAGAGAAAGGAGTTGTCACCAATATATTTTGACCAAATGCCTTATTAAAGACACTACCAAGAATGGGGCTTGGAAGCAAGGTTAGCTGGCCGCCCCTGGCAGCCCCATCATTCCTGTGCTTTAATAACTCGCTTGGCAACATGATGAAGTAGTTTAGTTATGTTCCAGACTTTGCCTCCTGGTATCTAGATTTTTATAGGTGTTTTGACTGGGGTGTAGAAGAGGCATTTTTTTGGCCGCTGATTTCTATTCCAGATTGCGGGATGTGAATAATTTGGTAAATGAACATCAATGGGTTAGACTGTTCTTTGTTACTGAAGGGCCCTGTTCCACTGGATGGTCACATTAATTTGTAACCACAGGAGGACTGCTGCTGGGCACACACACCCAAGTTAAATTTCCTTTTTGCAGGTTCCCTCTCCCCGCCCCCCATTTTGGATTTCAGGTAGCCACGGACGTCTGAGGCAGCTCTCTCTTGTGCATTCATAATTCCAGCCAAACCTGGGGCTTCCAAAACTAATATCAAGCAGGAAAGATCCAAACCTTAGTGCTTTTGAGGGTTTTTTTTTTTTTTCTAAATTCCTGGGGCCAGTTTTCGGCCATGTTTCCAATGATCAGTCTGTACTCAAAGTTATATACTAAATACTTAAACTATGTGTGCTACAAATGATGTTTTTCTAGCCTGTCCGTATAGCCTATTAAACCAGACTTGGCAGTTTTCCATCCCTTAGGAGAAGCCTTTGGCATAAATAACATTGTCATCTGGGCAGGCTAGACATGGTTTGAAGAAGTGACCTTGTATAAATATTGTCTGAGGTATGACTGAGGCTAAATTATATGACAGGGAGCTAGTATATAGTCTGGGCTCTGGGCCCTCCTGGTAATGAAGTTGCTTCTTGTAGTAGTGGAGTCCTCTGAATTGAAAATGTAATCAAATACACCAGAGGTTGTTAAAAACACAGAACTTTTTTTAAATGAACCCCTGAGGTCTAGCAGATGACAGAGCCCCAGCTGGGATTCCTTTGTTGCTCAAAAGGCTTTGTCTTTCGAGGAGACAAGATGTTCTAGAAAGTGCCTTTGTCTTGCCATAGAACTTCCTTCCCTGTTGAGATTGTTCAGTAGGCCAGAGTGCGTATGGGGTGAGCAGCTGGCACTGGACAGAGTCTTGGGTATTGCTGGATTGTTTGAGGCTGACCTGGTCAATCAGTGGCACAATACAGTCCCCCAAAAGACATTACTTCCCATTCCTTCTTTCAGAAGCCATAATTGAGGATTTCTTCTCTTCTTTCCTGTCTTATGTTGTTCTACCAGTCTTCTAATTATTGAGAACTCCTTCCCTTCACTTTCTCTTCCTTCTATTAATTGACTTGCCAGATTTTGTGTTTCAAAAGCATGATTTTATTTTCAACAGTCTATCTATTTATTCATTCATTCAACAAATATTTATGGAGCGCCAAGTGGATGTCAAATATTTTGCTCCCTGCTGCAATGTAATTTACAGTCTAGTGGGGGAAACAGATATTTGACAAATAACCCCACCACTGGATGTACAATTATAGACTAGTGTGAATGTTCTCTGGGCAAAAAGCAAGGTTCTTTGAAAGAAAGAAACCTCATGGAGATGGAGATGGAAGAGCCAGGAGATGTTTTGCTGAGGAAAAGGACCGAGACATTGCTCCAAGAAGCACGTGGGTCTTAAACAGACAAGAAGAAGAATTGGGTTGTGAGGAGTGAGATGGGATAGAGAGTGTGGTGGTGGTTTGCTTTCCAAACAGAGGAAGGGACAGGCCATAGCACAAGGATGGAGCATTCAAGGAATGAAGGCCAACGTGGCTGGAGTAGACAGGCAGAAAGCCAGGCCATGGTCTATGTCCCATCAGCAGAGGAGAACCAGTGTGTAAGCAGGGTGGCAATTTGATCAGATTTGGGTTATGGAAAACCCACTTGGGATGCAGTGGGGTACTCTGGTTTGCAGTGACCAGAGATGGTGGAGCAGGCCCTGGTAGCTCAGGTGGTCACAGTGGAGTTGGTGGGCTTGCACTGATGGATGGGATTTGAGATGAACAAGAGGAGGCAACTGCCAAGGATGGCTGAGAGCTTTCATTTTGTGTTCCTAGAGGGTTGCACACGCACCTAATGGGAGGATACCAGAAGACTCAATTTTGGAAGGAATTCCTGAGCAAAAAGGAGCAGTAAGGAAAGCACGCATCCTGCATTTGAAAATCTGGTATCCAAAATGCTCTAAAAGCTGAAACTTCTGAGCACTAATGTGATGACAGAAATGGAAAATTCCAGATCTGATGCATGTGACAGGTTACAGACAAAATTCAGGAGCACTGGAATTATTGTATAAAATTACCTTCAGGCTATGTGTATATGAAACATAAATGAATTCTGTGTTTAGATTTGGGTCAAATCCTCAAGCAATCTCATTTACATGTAAATATCCCTTTTTTTTGTTAACAACCAGAAATCCAAAACACTTCTAACATTTCAGATAAGGAATGATAAACGTGTGTCAAGAGGTGAGTTCAGAGAGGTGTAATGAGAAGGAGGCAAAACAGGTCATGGGGGGCCTTGAAGACCAGTGGAAAAGGACTTCAGGTTTTAGTTGAATATGTGAAAACCTAGTAGAGAGTTCCAAGCAGAGGAACCACATGATCTGAGTTACATTTTTGAAAAATTATCATGGCTACCTTATGTAGAAAATACTGTGTGTGGGGATGAGACAAGGCTCAGGTCAGAGACCAAGTGAATGACAATGGCCACAATCTACGCAGAAGATGGTGGACAGTGGTGGTGGCTTAAATCTTGGTGGCAGTTTAAAAGGTGGTGAGAAGCAGCTGGATTCTGGGTAGGTTTTGAATATGGGAACCAGTAGAATGTTCTGATCCATTGGACAAAGTGAGAAAGGAGGGAAAAGAATAGCAGTGGGGTTCGATTTGCAACCCTAGGGGTGTACACTGCCCCTCCCAGAGATATTGAAGACTTCCATAAGCTCAGTTGCTTCATTTTGTGTGTTAGATTCAAAAGATTGTATAGGCTATTGGATATATGCAGTAAAATCCAAAGGCACAGAACAAAGATGCAAACATGGGTGTATTTCAGGAATTCACAGGTGAGACTGCAATTCCTGGACAAGCGTGAGCTCACCAAGGAATAAGGGTCACCACAGAAGAGGAGCAAGTCGACAGGCCACGCGAGAAGAAGATGCTTGTCGGCCGTCTTGCTCAGTGTTAGCATCACCAGCAATACGACATCCTAACACCACGGATCCCGCTGTGCCGCACAGGGTCACTTCTGAGGCGTTTTTGCTAAAAAAAAATGTTCATAATCTCTAGCTAACCACGGGAAAACATCAGATAGATCAAGATTGAAGGACATTTCAAAAAATAACTGACCTGTATTCTTCAAAAGAGTCAAGATTTATGAAAAACAAAATAATGATCGGGTTAATTGCTACAGTTTAGAAGAAATGAAAGCATGATAATTAAAAGCTGTGGGTGGAGTCTTGAAATAGATAAGGACACTAGAAGGAAACTGGCTAAAATTCAAATAAAGACTGACGTTAGGTAACAGTGTTGTACTTCTGTTATTACTTTTTTCTTTTTGTATTTTAGAGAGACAAAGAGAATCGGGGCACCAAGGCCTCAGCCACGGTAAGTGAACTCCAGATGCTTGCACCACCTAGCGGGCATGTGTGAACTTGCACTTGCCTCACCTTTATGCGTCTGGCTTATGTGGGATCTGGAAAGTTGAACATGGGTCCTTTGGCTTCGCAGGCAAGCACTGTAACTGCTAAGCCATCTCTCCAGCCCTTTAGTGTTTTTTTTTTTATATCACTGTACTATTGGTATGTAAAACGTTCGCATCACAGAAATCTTGTCAAGGAAATAGAGGATCATTCTGTTTTATTTTTGTAACTTGTCTGTAAGACTAAAAATACTCCCAAATGAAAAGTTAAAGAAAATCAGGCTTATGGTTTTTAGGCATGTAACCCCAAGAATATGTCTTATACAGTTTAGCAAAGAGTTTCTGGGAAACTGGCAAGTCTACCCCTACAGGATTTTTAGACTGTGTTAAAGGTTTTTGGACTTTTCCTCTAAGAGGCAGTGAAGGATTAGACTGGATATGTGAGGAAGATGGGAAAATAGACATATTTGTTTTAAGCAAACAGAGACAAGAAAACAGAATAAATACTGGGTTAGGCCCGGATTCAAGCAAACACCCAGTTACTTTCAATTATTCATCCTGTTCTCCAAACAGAATTGACCATGAGTTAGCTCATGACTCACAAGGGTGTTAGCACATTGTAACGTCTGGCTGGGAAGATTTGCTCAAATCCCAAAGGATTATCCTCAGGGAGTCTTGCAGTGTCCTGTTTTCTCCTAAAGTTCAGGCACAATTACAGAGGGGATTTTTAAGCTTGTAGGCCTGAAAAGTAAGTCATGTGTACATTGTACATATCCGACCCTCCAGGTCTGTAATGATTCCAGAATAAAGATTACAGCTGGATTGAGACAGCAACTCGAAGGGCAGGGGGAAATGCCCTGAATAGATCTTGGAATGAAGAGAAGAGACTCCCTCACACCATCCTTCTCAGCCAGATCTGCTGAGGGGGTGCACTGTGGAAGAGCCCATCACAACAGAGGGCCTGAGCCTGATAATTAATGACAAATATGGATGTTTACACTATATTATTAAATCTCAGCCTTGGGAAAATCATAGAAGAAATTTCATCCAAAAGACGGGCCAGTTCCTTGAAGCTCTGTCCTGTCCAGAGTAGAAGTGAACTGCTGACCATTTAATCTCCTTGCTGTACCAAGGAGAATGAGACAAGAATTAGGGTAGGTTTTTTTTTTTTTAAATGTACATCAATTATACAAAGTCCTGGGCTTTCAAGTAGTTACTTCTGCATTGCGGTGGCCACAATAACCTGACAGAGCAATTTAAAAGAGGAAAGATTTATTTTAGCGTATAGTTTCAGAATAATTCCATTCATCATGGTGGAAGGCATGGAGGCTGGAGCTTGTTGGAACTGTTCACCTCAATGTGGAACCAGGAGTAGAGGAGGCAGGAAGTCGGATCCAGTTTAAGCAGAAAAGGCCCACCTTTAGTGACCCACTTCCCCCAGCTAGGCCCTGCCTCCTGAAGGTTCCACAGCAACCCCCTCACTCCCCCGGCATAGCAGCTGTGGGACAAGTTTTTTTTAAATATTTTATTTTTTAATTTTTTTTTGTTTTTGTTACTTTTATTTATTTATTTGAGAGCAACAGACAGAGAGAGAAAGAGGCAGATAGAGAGAGGGAGAGAGAATGGGCGCGCCTGGGCCCCCAGCCACTGCAAACGAACTCCAGACGCGTGCGCCCCCTTGTGCATCTGGCTAACATGGGTCCTGGGGAACTGAGCCTCAAACCGGGGTCTGTAGGCTTCACAGGCAAGTGCTTAACCACTAACCCATCTCTCCAGCCCTTAAAATATTTTATTTTTATTTATTCATGAGAGAGAGGGAGGGAGAGAAAGGGTGCACCAAGGCCTCTAGCCATTGCAAACAAACTCCAGATGCACGTGCCACCTTGTGCATCTATTACGAGGGTCCTGGAGAATTGATCTTGGGTCCTTTTGCTTTACAGCCAAGTGTCTTAACCACTAAGCCATCTCTCAGTCCCAGAATAGTTTTTTTTTTTTTTTAAGCTGTCTACGTGGAACATTTTAGATTCAAACCATAACAGGGTTCACTGTGACATTCTCATACATGTATATAATACACTTAGGTCACACCCAGCCCCCCGGTGACCCCCTCTTATCCTGTTTCTTTCTTGTTCTTATCCCTTTCTACTTTCTTGCTCAGAGTTTTCTTCCTTCCTTCCTCCCTTTCTTTTTTTTTGGGGGGGGGAGGGTTCAAGGTAGGGTCTCACTCTAGCCCAGGCTGACCTGGAATTCACTATGTAGTCTCAGAGTGGCCTCAAACTCACAGCGATCCTCCTGCCGCTGCCTCCTGAGTGCTGGGATTAAAGGCGTGGGCCACCACACCCTGTCCTAGACAGAGTTTTCTAAATTACAAGATTTCAGGGTACATTCACCTCTGTATACTAACCCACGTCCTTACCTGGAAGGGCAGGAACCACGTCTGCACTCATGCAGTCTTCATCCTAAAGCTCAGCACCTACCCAACACTGGATTCGCTGTAGCTGTGAGCGTCTAGGCCTGTTCCAGAAGTGTCTCTGACCCTTTCGACAAATCTTCCACATAGTCTTTTGCAGGGGAAATTTTATGGGCAAGGTAGAAGGCTTAAGTTATCTGAAGTCACAAAACCAGTGAGTGGCTGAGGCAAGATTTGAACCCAGAACCAGCAGCTTCCCAGAGTTCCAGACCTTCTCCACTAGCCCTCGCTTTGGGCCAAGAGGAAGTCATCCTTGGGGGAACATGACTCTTGGGAAGTGCCATGAAAGCCACTGGCTGTTGCTGCTGGCAGGTCACTTTACACACACATGCACACACGCACACACGCACACACGCACACACTTGCAGGGCCTCAGGTGCTCCCCGGGGAAGGGCTGTCTGCCTAGTGAACTGCTGGCAGTCACAAGTGATGGCCGCCTGAGGAAGAGAGAGTGAGGGGAAGGGCGGGGAGCACACCTGGGCCCCTCATGTTGGAAAATCACCAAGGAGTTCTGTCAGCCTTGGCCTGCAGCTACATTTCTGGCTGAAATTTGGGGGTGGCTTTATCAAGCCTCGGAGGCGGAAAGAACAAATCATGTTGCGAGAGACGGGCGCTCTGACAAGGCCGGGCGCTGGCTGGCCGGCTGCCACGGCCGTGAAGAGGAGCAGAGACATCCCGGTTCCCTGCTGCGGTCAGGCCCGTCGTCCTCCCCGGCTCCGCGGACGGCACAGAGGCCAGGCCCGCTCCCAGGGCGCAGCTGAAGCCAGCTCTGCAGAAGACCCACCTCGCGGAGCACACAGATCTGCCCCGCGCTGTTTGCACCAGGGCAATGGACGGGCGAGGGCATCCAAAGTGCTGGAGGCTGAAGACGTCAGAGTTTCCCAGGAAAGATAAAAGAGGAAAAAAGGGGGGGGGGATCAACTTCATGCTGCAGGTGCGGAGGAAAGTCTGGACTCTGTTGATAGGATCTCTCTGCTCGTTCTCACCCACTGGCTTTCTCAGCCTTTGCTCCTTAGTGCTTCTCTGCTCTGACACCCCCACCAGCCTTGCTCTCCCCAACACTGTCTCCTGTACGCCTTGCCTATGATGAAGCCAGAGCAATTGCTCTGACTGAATGCTCCTTGCAGCCCTCTTGCCCTAGACAGAGAGCAAGCTTCTCAAGGCACCTGAGGAGTGCCCCAAGTCCTGTCCAGCCTTCGTTACCTTCCACAGGGTCTCCTCATAGGCAGATCCTAGACCACGTAGCAGCCGCTTTCTGTACGGGACCCTGCCGCCCCTTCCTGTCTCTGTCTACGCAGTCATCTTAAGTCTCATTTTCGATGTCCTTTCTTTGCGGGGGCCGGGCGTATCGTGTGAGATAAGGTCGCATGTAGCCTCGGCTGGCCCGAACTCACTATGCGATCCGAAAACCTTGATCCTTCTGTCCCTACCTCCCAAGTGTTGGGATTATAGCAACAACCCCCCTGACCTAGCTTTAAATGCCACTTTTTCCAGGAAGTCTTCTCTGGCGCCTGCTCCCCTGACTTTGTAAAGTATTGCCCTAGCATCTAATATGAGCCCCTCTGGAACGGGAGTCATGCCCTTCCTATTGGCTTCATGTGTCTCCTCCAATCTCAGCTTCAGAATCTCAAAAACAGTAGCTATTGACTGGAGAGATGGCTCCGTGGTTAAGGCAGTTGCCTACAAAGCCTAACGAGCTGGGTTCAATCCCTTGGCACCCATCTGGAGTTCATTTGCAGTATCTAGAGGCCCTGGCATGCCTATTTTCTCTGTCTCTTCTGTCTCTCTCTGTGCTTGCAAATAAATAATAATAATAATAAAATTGCTAAAAAAAAAAAAAAAGACATAAAGAGACTATAGCTAGGTCAAAATTCTGACCTTGGCTGATTATAGGAAGATTCCTTTTCTTGTCTTTTCTTACTTTACATGCTATACAGACTTGCCTGATTCATTAATAGAGATTTTCTTTTTTGGTATTATTTCCTTGTTTTGCTTTTATAGTGCTAAGATCAAACCCAGAGCCCTGCACATGCTACCCAAACCCTTTGTCACTAAGCTGCATCCCCAAGCCTCCCCAAGCCCTTTAAAGACAGGGTCTTCCTGAGTGGCTCAGACTGGACTACAACCTGCTCTGTAGCCTGGGCTGTTCTTGAAATCATCCTAATCCTCCTGCCTCCGCCCCTAGAGAACTGGAATTATAGTGTTTGGCACCATCCCCAACTAAGGGGGATATTTAAAGGGCAGACCATGGGAGGGGTGTGCACAAAGAGACGCAGTTAGTTATTGACCAAATTCCCCTTCCCACGAGACCCAGGATGCTTTGTGGATCTTTTGCTTGGGCTTCTCTGGCTTTAAGTCCACAGGGTCGAGTCCCTGGCAGCGATTGTCGCTGGCTGTGGGACTTGACTTCTCTGCCTGAGCTCACACGGTCTCAGTTTGTGGTAGCAAAATAAATCAGATCCTTGGCATGACCATCCCGCGAAGCCCCTGGAGTGGAGAGGGGAGGCCGGCCATGGGGAGCCTCTGTGACCTTCCTCTTTGTTTGTTTTAAGCTCGCTGCCAAGCTCCCCTCACGTGAACGAATCTTCAAATCCCCAAGGTAAGCAGCAGTTGGGAGCTAGAGGTAGCTGAGGGTCAGGGTCATGTCCACCCGGGGAATTTTTTTTTTTTTTTTTTTTTTTTGCCCAGGCTGGGACATTTGAACTTCTTTAAGATGTCAAGAACTCAAGAAGTGAGAGAGAACGCTTAAGAGCTTGTCCAACATGGAAACTGGACAAAGCACCCCAGTGACCTCAAGACATAAACTACTTTAGTCTTAAGATATGTCACACAGAGACGTGGGGGTGCGGTAAAAAGACTTGCGGCTGTAGGCCTGGTTTCTGGGTACACAGGCAAGCCAATCCCTTCCCAAAGATGACGCAGCCATCGTGGAGCCCAGGCAGGGACGTGCTGAGCAGCATTCCTGCTGCCTGTATGGCTGAAAAGCAGGGAGCGAAAACTTTAACTTAAGTCTTGCCAGTTTAGCACCCCAGAATACTAGCAGAAACCATCCGACTCCTCTCGAGAGAAACTCAACTTTTGCCCATCCCTCAAGGGATTTTGCAGATAAAGTTACTAGGAAAATGGGCAAATCATAATAAAATAAAATTCCAAAACCAGACCAGACAAACAGGACAGTATGGGTAAGAACAAGACAAAAAAAAAAAAAAAATGATAACAGGATCAAAACCACAATGTTCAGTGATCAGGACAATCAGACGTAGCAAGTTAACAAGCTATGGGCTAGACAGCAGGATCAATGTGAAGGTGCTTGCTTGCAAAGTTAAAACCCTGATGTGATTCCCCGCTACCCACATAAAGCCAGATGCACAAAGTGGCACGTACATCTGGAGTTTGTTTGCAGTGGCAGAGCCCTGAAGTGCCCATTTTCTCTCTCTCTTCCTCTCTCTCTCTCTCTCCTTGCAAATAAATGAATAAAAATATTAAAAAAGAAAGCTCAATGAGCCAACTAAACTAAGGCAATAAAGCTAAAGAGGTTGCCAAACTGGAAGACGGAAGTAAAGAAATTACTTTGAAGGCACCATCAAATGAAGGCAAGAAAGATTAAATAGAAATAGAATGAAAAAGCAAAACTTACTTTTTTTTAGTTAATCTTATTTTTTTAGAACAATTTAAGGACTATAATCTTCAGAACCAAGGAATCCAAATGATATCCAAAAAATCCACACATCAACATATGATAGTAAAACTGAAAGTACAAATAATAATATTAAAATATATTTTTTAAACTATCAAAGACTTGCGCAGCCACTTTGGTAAACAGTTTGACCAAACCTTAAAGTGTTAGGCATAGATTTATTACATGACCCGGCAAATCCACTCACTAGAATTGAAAATATATTTCCATATAAAACTTGTAGATTAATGCTCATAGTGGGATTATTCATAACAGCCTCCAAGTGGAAACCATATAAATTCCTATTAACTTGTGTATGAATAAACACAATCTGGTATGTCTACCAAGGGAGAGTATGATTCATCCATAAAATGGATGACACACACACACACACACACACAACATGAATAAAGCTTGGAAAGATTATGCTTAAGTGAAAGAAGCTGTCACAAAGTGGTACATACACTGAGTCCATCAGTATGAGATGTCTAGACTAGACACAGGAAGAAAAGAGGTTGCCAGAGAGTGTGAAAACATGACCCCTAAACGATACTAATGACTTTGAAAAAAATGAACTGTTTCTTACATTCTTAAAAAAAATTATTTAGGCTGGAGAGATGGCTCAGCAGTTAAGGCACCTACCTGAGAAGCCTAAGGATCAAGGTACAATTCCCCAGATCCCACATAAACCAGATGCACATGGTGGCGCATGTGTCTGGAGTTTGTTTGCAGTGACTAGAAGCCCTGGCAACTCATTCTCTCACTCTTTCTTTCTCTAATAATAAATAAATAAAACAATATATTTAAAAAATATTTACTGGGTTGAAGAGGTGGTTCAGGGGTTAAAGGCACTAGCTTAAAAAGCCTGATGGTCCAGATTTGATTCCCCAGTATCCACATAAGGCCAGATGTGCTAAGTGGCACCTGTGTCTGGAGTTTCGAGGGGCAGGAAGCCCTGGTGCACCCACACTCATGCTCTCTGTCTTCCTGTTGCTGTTGCTCTCTGTCTCTCTCAAAATAACTAACTAAACAAATAAATAAATAAGTAAATAAATGTTTTAAAATTTATTTATTTATGTGCATGTGTGAGTGTGCCTGTGTGTGTGTGCATGCGCGCGCACGCGTGTGGGTGTGGTCTCAGGGTGGCCTCGAATTCATAGTAATCCTCCAACATCTGTCTCCCAAGTGCTAGGATTAAAGGAATGTGCCACCATGCCCAGACTTTTGTGCCACTTTTTGCATCCAGCATATGTGGGTGGCTTGGGAATTGAATCTGGGTAGGCAAGGTTTGCAAGTAAGTACCTTTATCTGCTGGTCCATCTTGCCAGTTCTTAAAGTTGTTCTTTAAAGCTAAAACTTGAATTCTGTAATTCCACTGGGAAAAAAGAAAGGCTTAAAATTACCAAGTTTAGTGTCTGCTTTAAGAAATAGAGAAAACATATCAAGGAATTTGGTGGAAGGAAGCAATAAAGTTAAGAGGAGAAAAATCAACAAAGCCTCACATTGGCTAATTGAAAAAAGTTAACAAAACAGACAAATTTTTTGGTATTGTTTAAGAACAAAAAATATAGGGCATAAATAGTACTTGAATTGAAAAGTGAAGCATAATGACAATGTATGAAAATAAAATTATGACAAATGTAACAAAGAGAAGACATTACTAAACTTAGCAGCAATAAATTTGAAGATCTAGATAAGTGGATTGAGTCCTAAAAGAATATAGTTTATAAAAACTGACTCAAGATGTAGAAATTCTAGGCAGTCCTATTATAATCTCCTTTTCTTTTCTTTTTTCAACATAGGGTCTTGCTCTAGCCCAGGTTGATCTGGAATTCACTATGTAGTCTCAAGCTGACCTAGACTCACAGTCATCCTCCTACCTTGGCTTCCTGTGTGCTGCAATTAAAGGTCTGTGCCACCACACCCAACCCTATAATAATTTTAATAATTGGATACATATATTTTTAATTTTTTGTTTATTTTTATTTATTTATTTGAGAGCAACAGACACACAGAGAAAGAGGTAGATAGAGAATGGGCACGCCAGGGCTCCAGCCACTGCAAATGAACTCCAAATGTGTGCACACCCTTGCGCATCTGGCTAATGTGGGTCCTGGGGAATCCAGCCTCTACCTGGGGTCCTTAGGCTTCACAGGCTAGCATTTAACCGCTAAGCCATCTCTCCAGCCCTGGATACATATTATTTTAATTTTAAAAAATTTATTTGGACAGGCAGATAGAGAGAGAATGGGCACACCGGGGCATCTAGCCACTGCAAATGAACCCCAGCTGCATATGCCACTTCGCACGTGGGTGCTGGGGAATCCCACCAGGTCTTAGGCTTTGAAAGCAAGAGCCTTAACTACTGAGCCATCCCTCCAGCCCTTGTGCATATCTGAAACCCATTTATTATCTGAGTATGTAGCTTATAAAAGCTTTGCATATGTGCTTTCAAAACACATGGAACATAATCATTAAGCAACATTGTGTATAGTGGCTCTAATTGGTAATACTCCAAAAGTCTATGATAGGTGGCATAGATAGACTTTAGAGGGGGGTGATACAAAGGGATAGTTCCACAGCTAAAGAAAAGTCAACCAACTGCCCTTTTGTGGATCAACATGCATGACTCTCAAAAATCCTAAAATCATCAAACAAAATGTGCTGCTTGGACTATAGACATTGTGATCCTATTTATCAACAAGACAAAAATTGGCCCAACTCAGTTTCATACTTTTACACTCTTACACTCTTTAAAGAAGAAAAGATTATTAAGACAAAATTTATATATTATTTCCTTTGCAAGGAAGAACGGTTGATAAAGTTGTAGAGCAGTACACAGAAGCTTGTATAGACTGGCAATTATCTGGGGATTTTCTATCCTGTTTTTATTAGATCCTAAACTCTACAGATAAACTCTATTCATTTTTATATATGATGTATTCTCCAATTAGATAAAAACTCAATTTTAAAAAATATTTCTTTATTTGAGAGAGAGAATGGGCATACCAGAGTCTCCTGACCCAGCAAAGGAACTTCAGGTGCAAGCACCACTTGGTGCATCTGGCTTTACCATGGGTCCTGGAGAATTGAACCCAGGTCATTAGGCTTTGCAGACAATCACATTAACCACTAAATCATCTCCTCATCCCAGAAATTAAGTTGTTTTTGATATTGTGACAAAGAAAGACATGTGAAGTGCCTGGCATCTAAGGAGTTCTCAATACAGGTCTAAACGTAAAACCCCCTCAAACAAGTCTTTGATGAGACCAGCTCAGGGGGCAGGATGCAAAAGCACAGCACACTGGGCTGTGGGCAGGGGAGCGTCTCACATGGGACACAGAGGCCCAGACATCAGCTGCGGCACTGCCAGCCCCTGAGGAATCTGCCAAGTGAAGGGCAGATGCTTTCCAGAGGGTGGCATGTTTACTGTCTCTTGGCTCAACACTACTGCCATAAACCAGCCAGCTCCAGATGCCTCCTTTTGATGTGAAACTAAACTCAAGAGCATTGTACCCTTGCTGGCACTGCTCTGGTATTAACTGCTTCATATGAGAGCTCTTCAGCATGTGCTCTGCACTCACCAGTCCTCCAGAGATCAGAGAGAAGGACGTCACCACCTGACGACACTCGTGCCCTCATCTTGGCCCAGGTGCCTCCAACAGACCTGCTGAGGGCGAGTTTCACTGAACCTCTCAAGATCTTTGACCGAATCCTAACTGCAAACCCCATACCTGCTAAGTGATTTTCTAGACACAAGGTGCTGTGTATTGAATTGTGTCCCACCAAAAAAAATAAAAAAAGTTGTTGAGTTTTTTATAACTCCCAGAACATGTGAATGTGACATTATTTGGAAATGCAGTAAATGGTCAAATTAAGATGCGGTCATTAGGGTCAGCCCCCATCTACAATATTGGGTGTTCTTATAAACAGGGAGATTTAACACAGGGAGAATGCCAGGTAGTTACAATAATACTGACAAAAGCCAAGCTAGGAGAGAAGTTTCTATAGACTGAAGACTGGTGCATCCCCATAATTCACAAGTTCAATGTAAGGGTATTAGGAGGACGTTATTTTTCTAATTATATTTTATTTATTTATTTGAGAGAGAGAGAGAGGGAGGGAGAGAGAGAGAGGGAGCCACTGCAAATGAACTCCCCACACATGCGCCATCTTGTGCATTTGGCTTACATGGGTACTGGTGAATTGAACTTGGGTCCTTAGGCTTTGTAGGCAAGCTCCTTAACCGTTAAGCAATCTCTCCATCCCTAGAAGGCCTTTTGATGGGTAAAAGATCTCAGTTTAGCCAAAGAACAATGGAAACTCCCCTTTGGGGTCTGGGCTTTTAACTGGGTTTCATATCCAATCAGAGAACAGTTGATTGGCCCATAATTTATATGCCATTATTGCACCCATAGAGACATCTTGGGCCAGACATTTCTTGATCATCCTTCCTATGTTGTTGAATTTCTTTCTTGTTTTTAATTTTTTGCTAATTTTTATTATTTATTTGAGAGTGACAGACAAGGAAAGAGGCAGATAGATAAAGAGAATGGGTGCTCCAGGGCCTCCAGCCACTGCTAACGAACTCCAGACGCATGTGCCCCCTTGTGCATCTGGCTAACTTGGGTCCTAGGGAATCGGGCCTCTAACGGGGGTGCTTAGGCTTCACAGGCAAGCGCCTAACTGCTAAGCCATCTCTCCAACCTTATTGTTGAATTTCTTAGTTCATACATCTCTCTTTACGAAGGAGGAAGGCAGAAACTGTCTTTCTCCATCACCCTGGCCCATGGCTGCGAGCATGAGACCTGGGCCTTGCCTATCTGATGTCACCAGGATGTTGGTTTGAAGACAAAACCGTGACTGAAGACGGTAGCGCGTGGGATTTGCAGTAGGGATAGGGGTTGCGCAGTTTTGAGAGGAGACAGTCCCGGCAACTCTTTTTACCCTAGATTTGACATCCATTCTGAGGCGACAGGAGGTTTCCATGACAGCCTTACAGGATGATTTGGGCCTGTGTCCAAAGCCTCTAGCTCAAGCTTGAAGGCCCCCCCTAAGATTCTGTGTACAAGCTAATAATGTAACACAGTCCTCTCTCCCTCTCTCTCTTTCTCTTCCTCTCTCTCATAGACTTTGTTATTCACAACTAAGAATACAAGTAGAAATGAGAGGATTTACTGAAGACTGGGAATGAGGAAGAGGGTGAAATTGGGAACCACACCCAAACACTGTGTCTTGTCATCTAAGCCCCTTAGGAGAGGCCACTTGAGAAAGGACAGCTTGGGGAGACACTGGAGGTGAGCAAGAGTCCAGTTTTCAGCACACTGACGCTGAGTATCCTTTGGGATGCATGGGTCAGGGGTAGTGAGAAATATGAACCCCAATATCAGCACAAAGGATAAAAACCGATTTAGGATTTTGTCAGGATACATTTCCTTATTAAATTATTATTAATTCCATGCTTACAATGTGCCAGACATAGAGGAAACAACCATGAATAAGACAAAACTCTGCTCTTGTAATCATTATCCATGGAATAAATCAGAAATAAGTAAACAAGCAGATATAAAATATGAACTGGGAAGTAATAAACACTGTCAGGAACATGGGCTAGGATAAAGAAATAAAAGGGTGGTGGTCGGAGATAGCGCTGGAACAGCCTGTGTGGAGGGGATTAAGGGGCTGACCCAGTGGGGAAGTACTGGCCACACAAGATTGAGGACAGGAGTTTGGTTCCCCAGCACCCATGTAAATGCCCCATGGGCATGGAAGCCTACCCGTAACCCCAGCATTCAGGAGGTCGAGACTGGGGATCCCCTAGGCTAACAGGCTACCTAGACCATTGATGTGGGATTCAATCTCCGTAAGTATGCAGGCCATCTCCCCAAGGCCCATGAACCCCAACTTTGGGTCCTTGTCAAAATTGTCAAAGAATTGAAAATGTGGACTCAGGGAAGGCTAAATCACGAGTCAGTAGATTTATTCTAGGGACAGTTAGGAGGGGAAAGCAAGGTAGTCAGCTCAAGCCAAAAGAGAAGCTCCCTCACCCAGAAGGAGGTCTCCCCAGGGCAGAAGTCTCTGGGGAAGGGGCTTGCATGGGTGGAAAGCCAGGTGCGAGACCACCAAGACCAAAAGAGAAAGCACCCCAGGCAGCAAGAAACTCTTTCCCAGACAGGCTGAGGGGGGCATGAAAGGATCTCCCTCACACAGGACAGGAAAGAAGAAGGGGCTGGGAGGGTGAGGGAGGCCAAGAGAGGCCTGAAGAGCCAAGATGCTTCCAGATGCGTCTCAGGCCCATTTACATGCATCAAACATTCAGCTAGAATGAGCCTCATCACCAGACCCAGGTGCCTCAGAGACATGACTGGCTGCTGGGCTCAAGAGGCTGACTCCACAGGTGTGCTGAGGCTGGGAGGAGCTGGGGAAGAAGAGAAGCAGGACGTTGCTGCTGGAGTTGATGCTTGTGGCCATCTCAGGTGAGACTGGGCTGCATTAGACGTGGGTGCCACTCTCACCAGGGCAGGTAAGACGGCAGCCATGTCCCTAGATAACTACTACCAGGAAAAGCAAAAAGGTTATTTTGTTCCTAACCTGTATAATGATCTGAATTGGCATTCACTGAGTTTGAGACCCTACCTCAGTAAATAAGGTGGAGAGAAAGAGGGGGAGAGAGAGATTAAATAAGGAAGATGCCTGGACACCTGGAATTAACTTCAGGCTTCCACCTACATGTGTTCACACCTGCACACACATAGGCCCACATACATAACAAAATGCATACACACACATGCACACCACACATACCTACAGAGAGAGAAAGAGAGAGAGAGAGAGAGAGAGAGAGAGAGAGAGAGAGAAAGAGAGAGAAAATCAGTCCAGGGGAGTTTTCCTTTGAGGAAAACTTTTATTTCAGTGGAATGAGAGGAGCCTATAAAAGCTTAGGAAGGACAAGCCGCCTAAGTAACCTAAGTAAGGGCTAAAGTGAGTGCACAGAGGAAAACACTCTTGGAGCAATTCAGGAACAGATTAGAGTGAACAAGAGGCAGAAGAGGATCTGAGAGAGGGATCCAGAGAACAGATCACACAACCAATACTCACCTAAGTGAGGAATTTTTGTTTCATCCTAACTTTGTTAAGAAACCCCTACAGGCTTATGAGCAGGGACAGAAATGGGGTGAATTACACTTTCAGAGATCACAGCTTCTGCAAGGAACCGTGAGGGTAGACCGGTTGAGAGGCTGGTACCATCCCCACGCTGGACATGCTGAAGATGATGGTGGCTTAGATCCTAGAGGTAATGGGGAAGTTGTGTGAAGGCTGATGTTGTGTTGCTTTATAACATACAACCAGGGGCTGTGGAAATGGCTTCGTGGCTAAGACACTTGCCTTCAAAGCCTACAGAACCAAAACAACTGGAGTTCGATTTCCTAGTATCCACTGAAAGCCAGATGAATAAAGTGATGCATGTGTCTGGAGTTTGTTTGCAGTGGCCAGAGCCCCTGGTGCACCCATTCTCATCCTCTCTCTCTACAACCAATAGGAATTGTTCGGGAGAGAGAAATTTAGGATCAGGATGACCAGTGATGAGTTACAGAGGTAGTGGAGATCAGATTTGGGGAATGGTGTTGGAACTCAAATACTTGGGTTTGAATTTTATTAGCGACTCCTATTAGATACTAAAATGGAAAGGCTGGGGCTAGAGTAGCCAACTTGGAAATCATGTCTCAAGGACAGAATGTGGAGTCACAAAACTTGATGTTTACCAGGGAAAGTATAGACAGAGTAGAGGGCTTAGAGTTGAACCTCATGGTCAGTTTGGGCTGGTAAGATGCTAGCTTATATCTGTGGGGGGTGGGGAGGAAAATCATCCAATATTTGTGACTTAAACATTAAGAAAGAAAAAAAAGTAGTTTCTAGATGGAGGAAATAATCAGTCACCTTAATTTTGCTGCAAGGTTGAGATATGAACAGATCTAAGAAGTGGCATTGGCGGAATGGAGGTTGCTGGTGGGACCTTGGCAAGTACAATGTAAGTGGAGAGCTAGCTGGAGAGGACAGACAACTGAATGGCTCAAGCGTCAGTAAAATGCAAAAAGTAGGGTCAATGGAGTACAGGGCGCCAACAAAGGGAATATCATAGGTGGGGACAAATGGTTATGTGGATAGCTGTTAGCTGAAGTGGTGGGGACTGGGGGGGAAATAGTGGACATTTCCCATAGAAAACGTACAGATTGAAAACAGAAGAGCTGAAAATAGACACTTGGACAGCACCAAGGAATAGAGACAAGTTTTCCTATAAATAGACTGAGGTGGACTAGTTGAGTTGGAGGATCAAATCATAGCACAGAAACCAAGAGAGGAGAGGCTGTGAGGAAGAAAGGCTCGGAACCATAGTGCCTGGAGTCTGCGTACCAAGGACAGTGAATGTGCAGAGGTGGCTTTTGAATGCTTGGTGACCGCCACAGGGCTGTTTTGAAGGTTGGGAGGATGGAGATCAGACTGTGCCCTGCAGAGGAAGAGAGCCAAGGCGAGGGGTGGATGGGATAAGTTCAGACAGATCTCTGAGAAGAGAGGAAAGTGCTATAAGAAGGCAGAATTGCAGGGAATTTCTAGTTTTGGTTTTTTTTTTTTTTTTTTGAGAGAGATAAAAAGAGGGAAAGAGAGAGAATGGCCATGCTAGGGCCTTTCAGCTGCCGTGAATGAACTCTAGGCACGTGCACCCCCTTGTGCACATGTGTGACATTGCACGCTTGCCTCGCTGTTTAGGTGTGACCTGGAGATTCGAACAGAATTTCTAATTGTGAAGACGGGTTTCAGCATGCACCTGTGCTGAGAGCAAGGAAATGGTGAACAGCATGAAGTAGAAGAGATGGTGGGTGCAGGGAGAGGGAACTGGGGTTCAGAGCATCGGCTCATTCACCTAGAAAGGATGAGGACTTTTCTCCACGGGGAGGAGGTGGGCTGGCCCGCGGAGGCATGCTGATAACCACCCAGGGAGAGGTAAGAACTTCTTGTATCTGATGGTGTCTGCTCTCCCTGCACTGCGGTGGGGGGGGGGGGGGGGAGGAGGCACTATTGGGAAGAGGAAAGTGGCCAAGACACTTGCAAGGGGGCTGCCCAGTATTTTCACAAATAACATTATTGACATCGCTTTTTTTTTTTTTTTTTTTTTTTTTGGTGTTGATCTGTGGGTCCCAGCAAACCTCCCAGCTCTTGTCCAACAAGCTGTCATCCTCCCCCTACTGCTTCCCCGTAAATCCCTTCTCCAATCCCACCTGCAGCATCGGGAAGCTCCCTGTCCAGGGTGAGTTATGGATGGAATCTTTATCTTTCCTCTCTGGCATAAGTCTTTTCCCCCAGGAGGTCTGTGCTGAGCCCACCACAAGTAAAATATAGCACACAGGGAAAGCAGAAAAGCCCAGGCAAGAACCTTCCAGGCAAGCACATTGCAGAGTAGTGTAAATTTAAAAAGTGCTAAGGTAAGCGTGGAGATAGGTGTGTGCCGCGTATTTCGGACTAAAGCTTCTAGGCAGCAACTATTGTTTAGTCTTGCGTCCCCTTCGGAAGCAAGTTAGAGATGTGGTTAGGATTATGTCTTGGGTTCCAATTAGAAAGGAGTCATTTTGGGCCAGTTTTTAAAGGTATATAAAGCCCTGCTTACGGTGCTGCGGTTGGAAGCAGTCAACAATGGCGAGCCACAGTGCTACATGGGGACGTAAGCCAACTGTAGACCCTGTATAGGAAATGGCTTAAAAGGAAACTAAAATACTCCTATAAAAATGTTGTGGGGGCTGAAGAGATTGCTCAGTGGTTAAGGCACTTAACCTGCCAAACCTAATGACCTGGGTTTGATTCCCCAATGTCCACATAAAACCCACAAAGTGGCTCATGCATCTGGAGTTGGTTTACAGTGGATTGAGACCCCAGTGCGCCCAGTCTCTCTTTCTCTGTCTCTTTCTGCTTGCAAATAAATAAAATTATTTTTTTAAAAAGACTTTAAGGGCTGGAGAGATGGCTTAGCGGTTAAGCGCTTGCCTGTGAAGCCTAAGGACCCTGGTTCGAGGCTTGGTTCCCCAGTCCCACGTTAGCCAGATGCACAAGGGGGCGCACGCGTCTGGAGTTCGTTTGCAGAGGCTGGAAGCCCTGGCGCGCCCATTCTCTCTCTCTCCCTCTATCTGTCTTTCTGTGTCTGTCACTCTCAAATAAATAAATAAAAATTTAAAAAAAAAAGACTTTTAAAATGGGCTGGAGAGATAGCTTAGCAGTTAAGGCTGTTGTCTGAAAAGCCTAAGGATCCATGTTCAACTCTCCAGGTCCCACATAAGCCAGACACACAAAGTGACACAAGCATGCAGGGTCTCACAAGCACACAAGGTGGTGCACACGTCTGGAGTTTGACTGCAGTGGCTGGAGGCCCTGGTGTGCCAATTCTCTCTTTTCCTCCCTTTCTGTCTTTCACTAGCTCTCTCACATTAAGAAGTTGGGGAGGGCTAGGGAAATGGCTTAGCTGTTAAGGCGTTTGCCTGAGAAGCCTAAGGACCCTGTTCAATTCCCAGGATCCATAGAAGCCAGTTGCCCAAGAGGGCGCATGCTTCTGGAGTTCACTTGCAGTGGCTGGAGGCCCTGGTGCGTCCATTCTCTTTTTCTCTATCTGCCTCTTTCTCTCTCTCAAATAAATAAATAAATATTTTTAAAAGGCCAGGCTTTTAGGCTTCCTTAAAAAAATGACTTAAAAAGATTGAAAGGGGGCTGGAGGGATGGCTTAGCAGTTAAAGTATTTGCCTGCAAAGCCAAAGGACCCAGGTTTGATTCCCTAAGACCCATGTTATTCAGATGCACAAGGGGGCACAAGCTTCTGGAGTTTGTTTGCAGTGGCTTGAGGCCCTGGAATGCTCTCTCCCCTCCCACTTTCTGTGTCAAATAAATAAATAAATAAAATATTTTTTTAAATGTTGTAGGGGTGGCCAGGCAGCTTGGTAGCACATGTCTTTAATCGCACTTGGGAGGCAGGAGGATTGCATGAGTTCGAGGCCAGCCTGAGACTACAGAGTGAATCCCAGGTCAGCCTGGGCTAGAGTGAGACCCTACCTCGAAAAACAACCAACCAACCAAAATGTTGTAGGGACAATAGTGTATGAGGTGAGATAATGTCTTCTAACGGCGGGTTCTCTTTCTCCCAGGACGTAGTTCCTCTGGAACTTGAGAGCACACCGTGGTGACCTGAGGCCAGACTGGCGAATGGGGACGTCTTGGGCCCCATTCCTAGAAATGATGATTCTGGCCTCAAGAGCCCCACATGCTTCCTGCTCTCTGGGTTCTTCTGCTTGCTCTCCTCCTATGTGGATAAATTCTTACGTCACATAATATATCCCTCCCTCTCACCTTGAGAAGTCACCATCCTGACTTCCACTTCTTCAGGAGAAAGCCTTTGCTAGCCAGCTGACCTTTCCTTCTATGCAGCGTTTGCCTTCCTTGGAGAGGCAGCAGGCTGGGCCGCTCCAAGCACACTCAGCAGAGAGGGGCTGCGGCCTCCACGCTGGAGAGGGCAGTGGGGTCCAGACAGTTACCGCACCTCTCCTGTGGCTTGGGGCCCTTAGGAAAGTTAGCATAATAGGAATTAAATGGATCTGAACTTTAAACCTTGCAAATTGGAAATAAAGTTTTGCACACCCATTGAATGTGCATGCTGCTTGTATGCAGCACTGGATCAGATATCTCTGAGGAGAATACAGAAAACCTCTCAGACTGATTTTGACCATCGTGCCACTGGGCACCATAGATCCTTGACGCTGAGTGTGCGTAGTTTATATGGAAAAATAACAGCCGGGCACGCTGGCGCACGCCTTTCATCCCAGCCCTTGGGAGGCAGAGATAGGAGGATCGCCGTGAGTTCGAGGTCACCCTGTGACTACATAGTGAATTCCAGGTCAGCCTGGGCTAGAGGGAGACCCTACCTCAGAAAACCAATCCCCATCCCCCGCAAAAAAAAAAAAAAAAAAAAAAAGCCCAGTATAATACGGCTTAGGCACTGTCTCACTATAAGCATTTTACAGCACTTCCAGGGGCTTCTTTTGAGAAATAACTGGGCATCACTTTTTCCCCCCTGTTTTTCTCTTAGTTTGGCTGTGAGGAGGGGCTTCTTGTCTAAGTACTTGAGTGTGGGGAAGGGGAGGGAGGAGGCTGTCCCAGCACTGTCACTGGCTCAGCAACCAGGGAAGAGTCTGAGCACTCTGCTTCCAGAGACATGTAGCGTGGCTCCCGCTGGCTCCTGCGCGGGAGAAAGGTGCGTACCTCGAAGGGGGCTTTGAGACAAGCGAGGAAATGTGAAGACTGAGCATGCTTGTCCCCTGTTACTCTGAATTTTGGCTTGTGGGCATCTTCCAAGCTAGTCATG
Source organism: Jaculus jaculus (assembly GCF_020740685.1). Classification (NCBI taxonomy): domain Eukaryota; kingdom Metazoa; phylum Chordata; class Mammalia; order Rodentia; family Dipodidae; genus Jaculus; species Jaculus jaculus. The sequence continues at coordinate 12,801,655 of NC_059121.1, forward strand.
TACTGAAGACTGAGAAATACTGTATTAGACAATATGTGTGTGCATGCGTGTGGTGTGTGTGCACCCATGTGTGTGTGCGTGCATGCATGTGTGTGTGTGCGTGTGTACCTTCTACGTAGAAGAATTTGAAAGCAAGTCCATAACTCATACTGAAGGTGAGCCCTCTAACAGAATTGAACCTGGGACCTTTGAGTAGCACCATGAATTGTCTGTATGGAACCATTAGACTCTTCTAGAGTTGATGGACCAGAAAGAGCACCAGGAAGACCTATAACAGTAGAGTTAGACCAATGCCCCCCGCAACGAAAGTGGCCCCTGAGTTCAAAAGATGCATAGCAATTTGTTCCCACTATAGAATAAGATGTCAACAAAGTTAGAAGTTCAGGTGTTGTGGTAGTTTGAATGGATGTCCCCCAGTGGATTCAGGAGTTTATTCAAGCTTATAATTTAAGTCTCAGGCCCTGCCTGGAAGAGGCGTGGCTGTGAGTGGATGCTAGGGTCCAGCCCTGAGGTGTGTTGGGGCAGATCTGGAGTTCCAGCCTCAAGTGTGCAGAGTGTCTGAGTTCTGCCTGGGTCCCTGCTGTCCCGCTGCTGGGTTTTACTCCTGCTTTTGGTGGTGGTTTTGCCCTTTTTTTTTGCCACTATGGACCGTCCTCTAGATCTGTAAGCTCCAATGCATCCCATTCCTCCCAAGAACTGTGCCAGGTTTGGAAGTTCATCCCAGCAACATGGAGCTGACTGCGACAAATGGATTTCCTAAACTGAGAGGGTTTTTTTTTTTTCCTCCTTTTTGGAGGATAGTTTAAAATTCCTTCCTTCAGATGCTATCATTCTTGTTGGTTTCCTCAACGCTTCATTTCAAGCTTCACACCCCAATAGCTCTGTGTGTGTGTGTGTGTGTGTGTTTGAGAGAAAGAGAGAGAGAGAGAGAGAGAGAGAGAGAGAGAGAGAGAGTCTTCTTGAACAACAGCTGAGCACTTGCCAATTCCTGGGTCTCCTCAGCATATCTGAATGCTGTGTTCAAAAAGTCCCTTCACTGGGCTTTTTTTTTTTTTCTCATAACTGCCAAATCACATCAGGGGAAGTGGTGAGGATGAACCTTGTTCTAACCCTCATGTTTCTGTAGGTCAAGAGCGCTGAGTCATGGGAGGACATTCATTTCAAATAAAACCTAGCACAAACCAAAGACCGGAGGAAGTACATCCACCCGCTCAATTTTTCCAAATTCCACTCAGGTTTGGAACTGAGCTAAACAATTTTCATTTTGCAACACGGAAAGGTAGAGGAATCCAGCCTCTGGCTGCTTAACAGTAGTCATAGATAAGCATCTCTCCTCAAAGGTACAAGATCATGTTACCCTCCCGGAATCCTAGTAGCCAATTCAAGTTGTTTTTTTGCAGCACAATGCTACCCATGAGGCCTAAACCAACAGAAACAGACATTCCAGATTGACTCAAATAATTCCATTTTTTAAATGTAATGTTCTGGCACCTCTCTGATTTCCATATTTGTCCCAGTTTTCATCACACCCGGTGATACTGAATGGCTAGATCAAGAACAAAATGCTTCCTTGTTAACTCGGCTGTCTGCCTACCTGGTGACTGGCAGGTACAGGGTGTGGTCTGTCTGGAATTAAATGAAAACAGAAATTGCATTCAAGTATTTTTCTCCAACAAATATAAAGTGGGGGGGGGGGGCGTGGAATTGTTTTTGCGGTTTATTTTGGGGGAAGGAGAGTCTTAGAAAATAACCAAAGGAAGAAAATTCCCAGTGGAAAGTGTGGATTTTTTGATGAAGTTTTCATTTCTGTATGATTAAGGCATTACTAAAAGCCAGCATAATTTTTTCAAAACAATTTCTCGCTATGTCTCATCCAAATATTTAGTAGGGGAAAGAAAATGGCATTACTAATATTGAGCCATATGACTTTCAACTACTTAGTAACTTGACTTTGAAAATGCGTTGTAGCTTATCTAACAAACCCAAAGGCAGGGTGCTAAACCCTTTCCATTTTCTCTGATAGATTTAGAAAGACACAGCTCAGAGCGGGGGCTCTGCACCAGAGGCCATGTGGTACTCCTGTGATGACTTTGCCTCCACCAAAGAAAGCTTTCCAAGCAAGCGGGGCAAGAGGCCTCTTGTACTACGTCTGGTCGGTGTAGGCCAGACTTACTGGGTTCTGTGTGACAATTACCCCTTGCCAAATATACTTCTCTGAATTATTCCGTAAAACACACTTGATAAATGGGTTTATCAAGACCGTTGTCTCTTGAAGAACTTAAATTAGTCCCAGATGACTCTCTTTGCAGTTAAAAAAATAAACTTAAACAAAATGTTATAAATTTAAACAAAATGTTAAGTGTAAAACCTATTTCCAACTTCAAGTTCCATCTCAACCACTGAAGAGCATTCTGTCATTAGGTGTTGCACCTGCTTTTGACATTTATGACTCTTGTGTTTGCTGGGAAGAATGAGGTTTCAGAATCCGTTATATATGTATGTATGTATATATCTATATATATATATGTAATGACTTTCGTATTTGTTGGATGCAATCAAGTTCCTGGTTTTCTATCTGTAAAATCAAATCGGAGCAGCTGCCCCATGGGGCTCTTAGGATGAGCAGATGATAACACAGGCTTCTGAACACATAGAGATGCTCACAAACGTTGTGATTTAATTCCCTTAGCTCCGAGGAAAATGTACACAGATGTGAGTTGATTTAATATTAAGTTTCATTAATTATTTTACTCCTTTCATGTTCCCAGTTCACCAGTCCATATACTCCTCTCACTGGCCTCATTCGGCAGTCTCACAGAAACTCTGTACTATCCTTCTAAATAACCCACATTTGCTTGTATCATGCTCCCCGCAAAAGCCTACCTCCCCATTTCATTTCCTTATGACCTGACTCTTCCTGTAAGACCCCTTCCACCTTTCCCTCTACAAAGTTACGTGAGGTTCCCTTAAAGCAAAAATAATCTCTCCCTCATAGTCATTTTCATGATATTGAGTATTAAAAAAAACCTAGAATTTAGATTTGTACTAGGTTTATATAAGAATTGCAAATATTGGGCTGGAGAGATGGCTTAGCGGTTAAGGCATTTGCCTGCAAAGCCAAAGGACCAAGGTTCAATTCTCCAGGTCCCACGTTAGCCAGATGCACAAAGGGGTGCACACATCTGGAGTTAGTTTGCAATGGCTGGAGGCCCTGGGACCATGCCCATTCTCTCTCTCTGCATCTTTCTCTCTCTTAAATAAATAAATAAATAAATAAATAAATAAATAAAGAGTTTAAAAAAAGAATTGCAAATATCACATGCAGAATTCATAGTCCTTAGCTATTTTCCCTTAATGTCCACATTTGACTGTGGTACACTTGCCGGAACTAAGAATCTAGGATTGCTGTAAATGTTGAGCCCTTTCCCTTATATTGTAATTGCCTGTAAACTGTAAAGTTCTTAAAATCAGGCCCTGTGTCTGCAGACTCATTTGTTGCTGTGATGTGTACAAAGTCTGTGTTACTGTGGAACACCAGACGGATGCTCAAACAGTGCATGATGAAGGAGTAACTGACCTCATGTCTCGGTAGCCTACCTCAACCAAGCCCTCAGTTCTTTTATTTTCTTTTAAGTAAACTTATTGTTGAAGGGGGTCATACCCACATGAAAATATGACTGCTAAATGTGGATCCCAGTGAATTTTCTTTCTTTTAAATTTTTTTGTTTTTTGAGGTAGGGTGTCACTCTGCTCCAGGCTGACCTGGAATTCACTCTGTAGTCTCAGGGTGGCCTTGAACTCATGGCGATCCTCCTACCTCTGCCTCCCGAGTGCTGGGATTAAAGGCGTGCGCCACCCAGTGAATTTTCACAGTGAGCACACTCAGGGAACTACCACCCAGTTCTTCAATGAGAACACTCCCACATTCCAGAAGCCTCCCCAAGCACCCGTTCCCCTAACGACTGCCCTCCATCTAGACTCTTTCTCCTGTCCTCACTTTCATTTTAATAACAGGAGTCAGTCGTTGTGGTCATACTTATAACACGAACCACTTTTACACTGTAATTACATCCACACAAAGTGGCTTGAGCCTATTAAAAACATTCGCTGCCTGATTAGAGCCAGTGCTCTGCACTCAGTCAATTTTCCAACGACCGAACAATGCCCATTGTCTTGGCAGTTTATATCATTCCTGTATGGAGGCTTAGCTTGCGGTTGGGTGTACCCACTTTGGACCGAAGGGCAATTCCAGTTCTGACATCAGTCAGGCCAGTGGAGGAAGTAGGGCATAAACCATTTTCTTTTCTGTTCCCTTAGAAACCCATGGAACAAAATAAAGTTTGCCAGATGGAAATATACAAAACCACTGAGGAAATAAATGTTATTTTTAAGCTTCTAAGAGGCTATCACAAATACTGGGAGGAGGATGGAAAAAATTCAAAAAGCCCGTGACCTTTTAACAAGACGGCACAGCAGGGCCGACAAGTGTCTAGAGAACGTTGTGACTCGGAGGAAGGGCACGGAGGCCCAGTTCTGGAAGGGCTGGTCTCGCTGGATGTGATGAGAATGGACTTGGCTTGGCCCCAGGTCTGCGTGAGCTGAGCAGCAGGAAGGAAGCCATCTTTCCAAAACGGGAACAGCGCGAATCCCTGGAGACTAGAAGAAGCTAGCTGGTTTGGAGATATGGAAGCTGGTGGTTTTGTTGCTTGGCAAGGGCCTCAGAATGATGGGATTTTTTTTTTTTTTACTCTTACGTCATCTCTCCTCCTGTGGAGATACTGTGATCGGCCTTCGAGGTGGATGACCCGCAGAGGAGATTCAAGTGGACCCGAAGGGTGATGGTCACTCTGGGGCTAGAATGAGACTCGGGCACGGATAGGTGTCCCTCTGGGTTCCAAGGGCAAGCAAAGCCCGTTTCGTTGTGGGTCATACCACTGCTTCGCTGCCAGTCTCTGGTGGTTCAAGAAGTGACAGTGACTTTGATAAGAATATGCCAGTTGTACAAAGTCACTTTGCAAATCAAGACAGGGAATGTGGGCAGCTGGTCGGTTTAGCTTTCCTCACAGAGCCATGAGCATCGAGAACACTGGCAACACTGAGGATAGAGTTTATGTCACATGTCATGCTTTCTTCCATAAGAGACAATGCCCCCAGAGGGGGGGACAAGGAGGAATATGCTGGTAGTGGGCTCTTCCTGTGTACTTTGGTTCACAGAAGGGCCCAACCCAGGTGCTTCACTATCAATACAGGAAGCAGGGCTGCATGCCCTTTACTAAACAGACCAGTGGGTAAAACCTTGATCATAGGATGCGGAGGCTGGACTTTCTCTCCACCCACCAGCCTTCCCTCCTCACCCCTGACCACCACTTTCCAGGACACAAGTGGAAAAAAGCACTAGCAAGGGCTCAGAGAGATCTTTGGACTGAGTCACGGCCTAATCCTACGTAGCTGGAACCTAGCTGGGAGCCATTCCACCCCAGCAGTGTGGGACAGGGGCCCTGAAGACGAGAGGATGTGCTCAGCAGGGTTCCTCTTCCTTCACGTTTGCCAGTGCCTTTTCGATCTCTTTGTAAAAGAGACAACTACAAAGTTCTCCCAAATGACCCATCGGAGTTTGTGACTAACAGAGTATTGAAGGTTGGACATCAATGTTTTAAAAGTTAACAGCCGTTTCTTTCCGCTGGGAGCTGTCTTCTTAGAACCTGCTCAGCCTGTCTTCTCCGGCTGGCCTGAATCCCCATGGCAAAGGTCTCCATCTCCCATTCAGGCTGAGGCCTTAAGGAGCTCGTCTTAAAAGAAGCAGCCCCTACCCAGGTGCCTTTCCATCAGCAGCATGGAAAGCAGCAGTTGTTCAGTTTCTGGCAAATGCAGGATCAACGTCCTCGTGGGGCGCGCTCTCCTCCATCAAGCACGGGCAAACGCGGCAGAGAGCTGGAAAGGGTTCCTCACCCCTCCACTCATGCATTCCGACAAAACGGGGGCATCAGAGATGCCCTCAAACAGGAATAAGATTTTATCTTTGCATATTGTGCTCTGCCTGCTCTGTGTGTGGTCATGGGTGGAGACCGGAGCTCCACACATGAGGTGTCTTCCTCCTCAGCTTGTTTCTTAAGATAGGGTCTCTTGCTGAACATAGAGCTCATGGGTTGTGCAAGACAGTATAGTAGACAGCCTCACGTTGCTGGGATGAACCTTCAAAGCAGGTACAAGTTATGGGAGGAAGGGAATTTATTGAAGCTTACAGATCAAGGGGAAGTTCCATAATGGCAGAAGAAGCTGGCACCTTCCACAGGTCCAAGCAGAGAGAAAATTCAAAAGCAATCAGCACATGCAAGCACACTCCAGGAACTCCAGACACAGCTCCAACACCTTGCTTATCTTTAGACTGGAATTCCAAACCCACCCTCACACCTTAGGGATGCACCGTAGGATCTGCCCATTGATACCTCCTCCAGCCAGGCGGCTGCAGCTCTAAATTACAAACTTGAATAAACTATAATAATCTATTGGGGGGTATCCAGTCAAACCACCTCAACTGGCTAATGAACTTTGCTACATCTTTTTAAAAAATATTTTTATTTTAGACACAGAGAGAGAGAGAGAGAGAGAGAGAGAGAAACAGACGGGGAGAGAGAAAGAGAGAGAAGGCGGGAGAGAGAAAATGGGCACACCAGGACCTCGAGATACTGCAGATGAACTCCAGATACATGCACCACCTTGTGCATCTGGCTTATGTGGGACCTGGAGAATTGAACCTGGTTATTTAGGCTTCACAGGCAAGCATCTTAATTGCTAAGCCATCTCTCTAGCCTCCTACATCTTTTTTTTTTTTTTAAAGATTGTATTTATTTGAGGCGCGTACACACACACACACACACACACACACACACACACACACACACACGGGGGGGGAGAGAGAGAGAGAGAGAAAGAGAGAGAGAGAGAGAGAGAGAGAGGGAGAGAGGGAGAAAGAGAGAGGGAGAGAGAGAGGGAAAGTATGGGTACACTAGGGCTTTCTGCCACTGCAAAAGAACTCCAGATGCATGAGCCACTTTGCGCATCTGGCTTTCCGTGGGTCCTGGGGATTGAACTGGGCTATCAGGCTTTACAAACAAGTGCCTTTAATGCTGAGACCCATCTCCCTAACCCCGCTGTATCTTTTTATCTCAAAGCTCATGTTCTGTTTTTGTAATTACAAAAAAAAAAGAAAGAGAGAAGGAAAGGAAGGGAGGGAGGGAGGGAGAGAGGAAGGAAGGAAGGAAGGAAGGAAGAAAGAAAGGAGAAAGTTTTGAGTTTCCTCAGTCAGCAAAAGAAACAAGAGACTTGGTGACCCAAGCCCAGTTTCTCTCTCAGCTGAGGTGACATCACCGTGGGAAAGCCAGAGCTGACCATGAAGTCAGGAGGCATCCCCCGGTCGCGGAGCAGGGCGCGGCGTCCCAGGCCAGACTGACGCGGGGCCCTGCCCACCGCGAGCCCCGCGCACGGGTGGCACGCGAGCCCAGGCGCGCCGGGGTCCCTCCCGGGCTGGCTCGGGCTGCCCCGGGCACCGCGGGCACCTCTCCCAGCCGCTCCTCCGGGTGGCCCTCCGCGCGGCGGGGAGGCGGCTGCGGCCCGAGCCCGGGGCGCGCGGTAGATCAGACCCTCGTGGACAGCCCGGTGGATGCCGTCGTGTGGGTTTTACAGCCTCCAGCTCTTAATGAGATCTGCGGCATAGGCACATGCTATTCGTGATTTGATTTTTATATGGGAATCGCGCTTAACGACTTCATCTCGCTAGTACACAGCAATCCCTGGCATCGGGGAGGAACTGGGAGGCACTCGAGGGGCGGCCTCGCCTTCCCCCCGCGGGAGGGACGCGGGGCAGGGGCAGGAGCTGCCCGCAGCTTGGAGCGACCGGCTGCTGACCCCTGGAGAGGCTCCGGGCCATGCCGGCTCTGCGATCAGCCTGTTCTTGAGCAGTTCAGACGCAGAAATTGTATTAAGGACTGGAGACATTAATTAGTGGTCAAGGCACTTGCCTGCGAAGCCTAAGGACCCAGGTTCAGTTCCACAGTGCCCATGTAAGCAAATGCACAAGGTACTGCATACTGTCTCTCTCTCTCTCTCTCTCTCTCTCTCAGATAAATAAATCAAATTAAAAATTTAAATTAAGATTTTGTATTAATACTGTGTCCTTAAGAGGAGAGGTGTGTGAAATGTCAATAAAGAGACCTGAGTTGGGTCTGGGAGGAGATGGTTTAGTGGGTAAAGGGATTGACACCCAGGCATTAGTTTGGATCTCCGCACCCATTTAAAAGCCAAGCATCATGGACCTTGAGGGTGTGTGGCTGGTAGCCGATCTCTGTGGAGGAGGTGACAGGAAGATATCACGGACTTTGGGACAAGCTCAATCAAAGAACAGATGAGTTCTAGGTTTAGTTAGAGAGCCTGTGTTAAAAAAGAAAGTGGAGAGCCTTAACCTCCACACACACATGTATGTGCACCTTCCTGCCACACACACACACACACACACATACACACACACACACACACAGTCCTGTACTGTTCTTTCTTATGAGTGATTTTGTAGTATCTAAGAACTCTGGGTAAGGCCACGCCTTGTTTCAGGTTGAACAAACAGGTAGAGTTGTACCTTATGAAGTGGGAAGCTGGGTCGGTGTGTGTGTGGGGTCCTGTCTGGAACAGACCAGGAAGGGAACATAGTGAGGGAAGCTTCATCTTGCCTTCCCGGCCCTTCCTCGCACTAACCTGGACTCCATCTGGAAGGAATCCCACTCAGTCTTGTCTCTCTCCCTCCCCAGCTTCCCATCTTGTGTTTGCTGCCTAGTCAGACTTTAAACCTGGAATCGGGGCATCCTTCCCGCTCCTCACCAAATGTGCGTGGTGAAGGCAAGAACCCAGAACCTGGAGCTGGAGTGTGGGTCAGGTGGGCCGGACAGGAACCGCTGACCGTCCTCCTTCCATTTGTTTTAACCACATCACGGCTTGCCACAAGCTCCCTTTCTATTTTCTTTCCTTTTTCCTTTCTCTTGTAAAACAAAGGTCTCACTAAGGTTCGCAGTACAGTAAGTGCCGTAACGTGTTAGATTTCCTTGGCAGAGAGAAGGCTTCTTATCTGTTTTTTTCATCACTGTTGGAGTCGCAGGCTTGTAAATCTTTTGAACTCATATCCATTGTTCCAAACTAGCTGCTACTCTTTGGACAATCAAGATTTCTCTTGATTGTATTTCTTTGGCTCAAATATGATATCTTAGTTCTCACTTGGGCTCATGGGGCTGGGTGTAGGACAAAGGGATTTCTGAACCATACTCAGAAGCTTGATGGCCTGTAACCTGTTTGCAGCACATGATAATCAGCATTAACAACAAACTGGGTTTAGGGGAGCTCGCTGGTTTGTGTAGTTCAGGAAAGCCAGCCCAAGATATGGAAAAAGTAGAGTTATTTGGTAGCTACTCAGCCCAGAGCTTCTCAAACTGAACTTGTCCTCAGAGGCCTGAGAAACCTTTGGAAGTAAGGCAAGCATCTGTGTTTTTCCAAACACCTGTAAAATTCTGAATTAATTCAGGGAGGGCCACTGGCTTATGGCCTTGGCTCACCTTACATCAGGACAGCACGTGGCTTAGGCAACACCCTGCTCCCCTGGGATGGAATCGCTGATAAGAGCTTCCCAGGCTCTGGGAAAATATGTGGCCCAGGTTTCTAAAATTCTGGCTTTGCTGTTGGAGTGGCTTTAAGATTTGAGACTCAGGGTTGAAGGGATCTGGGAATAGAGAAGTTTCTGCTGGTGCCAGCAACATAGGGAAGGAAGGGGTTGGGCTCCGAGTAGAAGGAGAGAGCTGTCTATCTGCTCACTTGACTGGCAGCTCAAGCAGCAGCGAGGGGCTATGACGTCATCATCCAGGAGCATACAACACAGCACTTGACAATTGTTCTGAAACCATTCCAGTCCTTACTGAAGGAGGAAACACTACTAATAACCCTCACTAAGCACCATGCTGGTGCAGTGATCACGAATTGAGTACCAGCCATCCGAAGGTTTTACTAGTTTTTTAAAAAATATTTTTATTTATTTATTTATTTGAGAGGGGGGAGAGAAAGAAGCAGAGAGAGAAGCAGATAGAGAATGGGTGCATCAGGGCCTCCAGCCACTGCAAACGAACTCCAGACGCATGCGTCACCTTGTGCATCTGGCTTCCGTGGGCCCTGGGGCATTGAACCCGCGTCCTTTGGCTTGGCAGGCAAGTGCTTTAACTGCTAAGCCAGGTCTCCAGCCCTCCTTGTCTTAACTGCTGCAATCTTCACAAGTTTCTGAGGTAGGCTGTATGTCCCGTTACATAGGAGGCAACTGAAGTTTGGAGTTCAGGCAACTCACCTAAGAACCTCAGCTAGTTGGTGGCAGAGGTAGAACTTGAAATGTAATTTTTATTGACTTTATTTTCATGTGTGGTACTGTGGATTTAACTCTAGGGCGCTGCGCATGCTAGTCAACAATTACGGAGCTCTATTCCCAGCCCTGTCTTCACTTTTTAAATTTATTTTATTTTTTCACAGAATTTGAATTTAGGACTATTTGACTCCAGGATGTGGTCTTCTTTGATGTCAGCAGGCTCATCTTACAGGACTGTGAAATCCCAGGGGACAACTTGAATGCCAGCTGAAGACGTGGGGTGGTGGCCATGACAACAGCTGGGGGAATGAATGACAATAATGTTCAAAAATGCAATGAGCAATATTTGTTTTAAAAGTCACATCTTACATGTCTGGGGTTGTTTCAGTTTGGGTGTCCATAACCTGAGGCCTTAATAGGCCCATGACATCTTAACACCACCCTGAGGGTTACATAGGGCACAATAAAGCCACACAGCGGACCTGGAGGATGGTTACTGAAATGGCATTTTAATAAGTAACTGCTCATACTCTTCCAGGATCCTTCCTAACAATGCTCTCATTTAGGCAGTGTCTGCAAAGCACTCATCAATTTGGTTTTAGGCAACTGGCAATAATTTGGAGACCTTGTTGTCCTTGTAGCACAGATGAGAGTCCAGTGAAACACGGCTAAAGGAAATGACAAAGCACCCTTTGGGGGATGATGACAGAAACCTACGTATGAAAATAATCACACCTTGGGGATCTTGGAGGATCTGCAAGCACTACCCATTACTCACCAGTTGTAAGATCTCCCAGCATTAATCCACCTTGGCAGAAGGGAGAACATTACCAAATGACTACATTGCTTGCTGGCTCTTCCTGACTCCTGGCTGGAACAGCAAATAAGTGAATATGCACTCTGGAAGATGGAAGCGTTTCCTGCAGAGAGTCCATCTCACGGAGGTCCTTAATGCAAGTCAACCAGGATTTGAAATTTTATTTTATTTTGTTGATCACATTCCAACAAATGCTGCCTCATCTGAGTCCTGTCTTGGAAGCCATTTCCTTGAAGTTTCACCAGACAAATGTCAGACCTGTGACCGCCAGAACCATTTTCTAGCCCTGCAGTAATTTTAGATGCAGTGTAAATGCTGAATCCTGCCCGTTATATTTGCTCAGAAGACATAAAAACTTGCTGGGCTCTTGAAGGTGCTGTATAACATTTGTGGGTTCAGTTATTTCATTCCCAGTATAACAAGGTTGGAGAAAAGTCCACCAGTAAAGTAAAACAAAATAAAACATGTTTCCCCACTGCTGGGATAACATTTTATCCACCAACAGTAAGTAAAATATAGAATAAAAGGCAAAGAGAGCAGACTTTCAGAACCTGGAAGATGTCTTTGGCCAGCAAGTATTTTCTTTTTTTTCAAGGTAGGGTCCCACTCTAACCCAGGTTGGCCAGGAATTCACTATGTAGTCCCAGGCTGACCTCAAACTCACAGCGATGCTCCCACCTCTGCCTCTCAAGGACAGATTTTGAAATGGCTGCCTCTTCTTCATTCAGATGGTAGCATGTGCATCTCCCCCAGATGAATATTGGCTCCAGGGTCATGGTATCTTGGGCACTATGGTCCCAGCCCTGAATTCAGAGAAATTCAGTCCAAGAGCTCACAGAAAACAGGTAGTAGAGGAATTATTATCAGCAAGGGGACGAAAACAGTTGGGATTAAGACAATGAGAAGAGGACTGGAGAAAGGGCTTAACAGTTAAGGCGATCTTCTGCAAAAGCCTAAGGACCCATGTTTGACTCCCCAGATCCCACTTAAGCCAGACGCACAAGGTGACGCATGCGCAAGGCTGCACATGTGCACAAGGTAGCACATGCATCCGGAGTTCGGTTACATTGGCTGGGGGTCCTGGTGTGCCAATTCTCTCTCTCTCCCTCCCTCCCTCTCATAAAAGAAAGGCCAGTCTGTTTCACTTGCCTCAAAAAAAAAAAAAAAATAGGAGAGAGAGAATGAAGAGAAAATTCTAGAATGGTAGACTTGGATCTGACAGGAGGAATCTCATGAGTGATCTTTGAGGCAGCACCTTTTGCTGAGGAGCATCTGGGCAGCTGTGGCTGGAGCAGGCTGGCATTGAAGGGGAGGGAAGGAAGAACTGGCGCATCGGCACTCAGGCCGCTCCTCTGGAAGAGCCTGATTCATACCAACAACCTAGACGTGGCAGTTATACTGACAGAATTTCTTGCAGATTCAGTAAAGGGTCTTTTTCTTTTTAAAATTTATCTTTATTTACTTGAGAGAGGGAGACGGAGAGAGAGAGGAGGGGGAGAGAATGGGCGTATCAGTCACTGCAGACGAACTCCAGACACATGTGCCACCTTCTGTATCTGGTTTACCTGGGTCCTGGGGAATCAAACTTGGGTCCTTTGGTTTTGCAGGTAAGCACTCTAACTGCTGAGCCATCTCTCCAGCCCCAAGGGGTCTTTTTGTGAACATAATCAATACATTCTTTTTTGGTTTTTGGTTTTTTGAGATAGGGTTTCGCTCTAGCCCAGGCTGACCTGGAATTCACTATGTAGTCTTAGGATGGGCTCGAACTCATGGGATTCTCCTATCTCTGCCTCCCAAGTGCTGAGATTAAAGGCCTGAGCCACCGCGCCCGGCATCAGTACGTTCTTAGTGATTCCTGACTCGTGGAAGCCAAGTGTCCGGGGAATGATGCCTCGTTCCAAGTCACACAGGCATTACATGGGCTGGCAATTGCCCAGAAGGAAACATAATGCATATATTCAGAAGCCATTCTATGCAGTCAGTCATACGAGGACAGTAGCATGAACCCAGCTCCATCCAGAACCATCTGTTTATGACTTACCCTTAACCATACTACGAAGCAGGTGAAGGTAGTGAAAGTTAATATGTTTTAAGTAGAAGATCAAAGGAAATCAATGGGAATGAATTTTTCTCTCTGTTTTAGGACGTGGATTTTTATGTTGTGAAAATTCCCAAAGGGTTTTCTTTTTAGTTTTTTTTTCTGATTTATTTATTATAGACAAAGAGAGGGTTAAAGAGAGAGAGAGAGAGAGAATGGAAATACTGGGGCCTCCAGCCATTGCAAATGAACTTCAGATGCATGTGCCACCATGTGCAATTGGCTTACATGGGATTTGGAGAATCAAACCTGGGTCCTTAGGCTTATCAGGCAACTGCCTTAACCACTAAGCCATCTCTCCATCTCCCAAAGGGTTTTCTTTTATGAGCCTATCTTGTCCTTCCCCTTCTCACAGGGGCATGGCACCCCTTGCTATGATTGTTCAATGGGATTAGAAAGTAGAGGGCTCTAGAGATGGCTCAGTGGTTAAGGCACTTGCCTGAAAAGCCTAAGGACCCTGGTTTGATTCCCCAATACCCATGTAAAGTCAAATGCACAAGGTAGCACATGTGTCTGGAGTTTGTTCATTGCAGTGACTAGAGGCCCATTCTGTCTCTCTATCTGCCTCTTTCTCTCTCACACAAATAAATAAATAAGTAGATTATTTTTAAAAGGAAGTGGAGAATGGAGAAGTGGGAAATACTTGCTACTCAAGTCAAAACTAATTGTGTAAAATGCTTTTTGTGTTTCAAAAACAACATGCAAAGTAGGTTCGGTGCAAATTTAACTTTCTATTGTGTTAATTTACTGGCCTCAAATAAAATTCTCCCAATGTCTATTTTCTTATATCCCAGGGTGTGTGTGTGGTGGGGAGCTGTTTAGGAAAATACATTGAGATTAAAGCAAATGAAACCAAAATATCAGGATGGGGGAAATCCATCAATCTTTCTTGTAGGTAGAGTTCGTTTTGCCAAGAGAATATATGTGGGGAACAAGCACTCAATCTTGGTGTCATGATGGAGGACAGCCCACTGATAAGCTTTGTGAAAAACTATCATGCTATCTGCTCACCTTGAGATGTTCTTTCTTTCAAGTTATCAAGTTATCACGGCTGGGAGACACTGTAAGCAAACAGCCGGATAGGTGGCTCATTGTTTCAGTGAACCGAGCTGGCTTTTCTATCTGATAAATAAGTGACTGGTTTAGCCTTGGAGCAGTCGAAATTCTTAGTAAAATCATTAATTGTACTTCCCCATCACGTAATCCCTGTGCTCAGAGGGGCTGCAGCAGTCCTGGGAACTGAGAAGAGACAGGCTCTTCTACCCTTCCCCTGGGCTTCTCGGGTTGGCTGCACAAGGTGTGCAGGATTCTGTGACAAGTTCTGGTGAACACACTGAGTTTACCCAGGAGCTCGTTTCACTGTGAGGTGGGAAGGAGACGTGACCGTAGGACTCCGCAGGACTGCTCTTCGTGAAACACAAAACGACATCACCATCAATAAAAGATCAGAATTCGTTGGGGTAATTTATTAAAAAAAAAAACAAAACCAACCGGGCGTGGTGGTGCACGCCTTTAATCCCAGCACTTGGGAGGCAGAGGTAGGAGGATCACCAGGAGTTCGAGGCCACCCTGAGACTACAGAGTGAATTCCAGGTCAGCCTGGGCTAGAGTGAGACCCTACCTCATAAAACCAAAACAAATTAACAAACAAAAAACCAACTGGTTCCTGGATCTCCTCGCAGAACACTGGATTTGTCATTTCTAAGGGCCTGGAAATTGCCTCTTTTATCTCCTCTAGGGTGATTCTGTCATCTGTTGGTATGGTTACAACCTTACATTTTATGTTCTCCTGGAGTGTTTGTGGGGACATACGGGATGTGGGGAGGGGGATGACCAAACCAGAGCAGAGAGATAAGTCACTCTTTTATTTTATTTGTAAGCTAAGACAGGGAAAGAGAGAATGAGATGCAAGAGGGCCTCTAGCCACTGCAAACCAATTCCAGATACATGCACCACTTTGCGCATCTGGCTTTATGTGGGTTCTGGGGAATTGAACCCAGAGCGTCAGGCTTTGCAAGCAGTTGCTGGAAACCACTGAGCCATCTTCCCAACCCCCCTCTCTTTTGAACCTAGGACCCTGTGCATGACAGGCACTGTACCACCGAGCTATATCTCCAGCCCTGAAAGGTCATTTTCCTCTGTCCAATAAGGAAGTATTTAGGGGGGAAATAGTGTATTTCTCAAGAGCCACCCAACTGGCTGTATAGACTGATAGGCTTGGGGCAGAAAATATTTGAAACCGCACACATGTAAAAATATGAATCCCGTATTTAGGAGGCTTACTAATAAGATGGAGCACATCCACTGTGATACATCAGTTTGAAGAGAGGAAAGGTTTAGTTTGATTCATGGCTTCACAAATTTCAGTCCATTGTCCCTTGGCCACAGTACTTTGGGTCAGGGTTGCACTGGACATCACAGTTCAAGTATGGGAAAGCTCAGCCCCTAGAGGCCAGAAACAGAAGAGATCCCTGTTAAGGGCATAGACCTTCAGTGACCTAACACTCTTCCAATAGGCTCTATCCCCCTAAAATTCTGCCACTTTCCAGTATCTCCACTGGTTAGGGACCTCATCATTAACAGATAAGAACTGGAGATTTAAGCCACAGCACCCTTTTATATACCCACCATAGTTTGAATCCTGAAACGCGCTGTGACATGTCTAAGGCAAGCCACTTATGCCCTTTAAAGTTTTATAAGTTAGAGCTTTAACAACAAGCAAATGCTTGGATTCAGCCCTTAATGCCTGCCTATAAACAGGCATTTTTGAATACTGACCTGTCCAACATGATAAGACTGTGCAGTTGCAGTTTCTCCTAATTTCATGACTGCTTATTCCCCATGCATCTTAGTTGACATTATAAATGGAATAAAAGTGACCGTCCTTAAAACACTAACTTTTTAGACCTCTCGCTAAAATTGTGTCTATTTGATATTCTGACTCTTGAAACATTTTCTTGGAACTGGACAGAAAAGGAAATCACTTTAGGTAGCTTGAAAATGATGAAGGACTCAGAAATGGAGGTATCCGTGGTTACCCCACCCCCAGCCCCAGCAAGGCACGGAGCCCTGGCAGTGGTCTGTGGGTGGTGGATGGCTCAGAGGGTCTCCTGGGACTCCCTCTTGGTTTACTCCTGTGGTGAAGCTGCCGGCAGCTGCTTTCCCAGACTTGACTTTCCCAGCCTTGGGGTGAGGTTTCACTCCCTTGTCTAGCCCATCCTCACTTCCTGTTCTTTGTCTGTAATGTTTTTCAGATCCACTTCTTCCTGTTGCCTTCCCAACATTCTAGTCGGGGCTCTAATTACCTCACACGCACCTGCACTCTTTTAATACCCTCTTTCCTGTCTACAACTTTCCTCTCACTGGTTTTATTTTATTTTTTTAAATTCTCTTCACAGAACCCTATTCCTGAAGCGTCGTTTCCGCCACACACCTCTTGCATTAGCTCCTATTTGCATCCAATCCAGGCTCAGGTCCTCTGCTCCCAAAGCCCTTTCCCTGCCCAAGCCATCTATCTCCTCTACAGCTGGACCTCACTCCAGCCAAGCAATGTCCTGACACCATGTCTATACAACGCCTGAACATCTGGCTAATCCAGTCAACTCTGTCATATCTTCAGTTAATCATCTGGATGTTTTGTCTACAAGACGCCAAACATCTGGATTGACTGAAGAAATTCACTACATTGATGGAGGTTGGCTAGTTTTTTTTTTAATTGAGTTGACCAGATGTTTTGGCATGACATAGACACATCGTTGTCTCTTCTATTTAATAGTGTGTCTTCCCAACCCTCTCTCCACCTGGAACATGACTTGTCTTCTAAATGCCACGCTCTCCTTTCCTTTCAAACAATGGTAAAGATTTTCCTTTGCCACGAAGAAGTTCTAGGTTAATCCTACTGACCCATCACTTGCTCCCTTCTGGCATTGACTTCATTATTACATGCACCATTCTTTTGGGCTGAGGTGATTATTATTTATGCTCTTATTTTGGGGCATTTCCTTCCTTCCTCTGCCTCACTAGACAGTAAGTTCTGCAGGCAAATAGAAGAAGGCTCATGCAAGACCAGCCTGGTTTGTCTGTGCAGGGATGGGCTTGGTAGCTGGTGGTCAAGGGAGCTGGCTTTCAAGTCATGCTGTCGCGTGTCCCAGCTCCTCTGCTCACAGGGGGGACATGAGCCCGTTAGTTACTCTGAATGTCAAATGTTTTCCTGATTTGGAATATAGAAAAGACTAGAACTGAACACTTCATGGAGTTGTTAATAAGGATGAAATGAGTTCGTAGACAATTAGAAGAATGCTTGGCAGGAAGCAAACGCTGACATTTATCATTTATAGGGTCTTAATCAGCCTGTTTATTTTCCTTGGTCTGTGACAACGCCTTGCTGGAAAGGTTAGAAGTGGTTACTCTTCCCATTGAAACAGGCATGTGGGGTTAAACGATTTACCTGGGAAGGCAGGTACAGGTCTTATTTCCGACAGCATCGCTCCTATGTTACCTGCTGGTCCTCAGCTCTTTCTAGAATTAGAATCTTGCTTCTCAGGATCAGCAGGCATTCAAGGAAGTTTTATAGGTACCTTGTGGTTCTTTGGGTAGAATGTAGCTTTCCACAGACAGCAGGCAGGCAAGGAGTGTCTATAAGTAGAAACATGCTTTTTCCTACAGACCAGTGTTTCCTCCAAACTGGTGTGTGGATCCTCGCCTAGCACTGATCAAGTGTCTTACAGTCAAATGAGGAAACAACAGCCTGCTGAGGTTTTCTTATAGCTACATTTACTCAATCATTGGAGATAGCCCTGAACTGAAGCCTTATCGTGCCTTCACTTTTAGCATGAGCTTGTCCTGTTTTTACGCAATGATCATGATATTAAACTAAAAAACATGTAACACTCATGGGTTGTTGGAATATAGTGATTTATGCATTTGACAAATATTAAATAATATGTTTATATTATTTAATATAAATAATAATATTGTTTTTTTAATGATTTTTTCTTTTATTTTTATTTATTTATTTGAGAGCAACAGACAGAGAAAGAGGCTGAGACAGAGAGAGAGAGAGAGAGAGAGAGAGAGAGAGAGAGAATGAGAATGGGCACGCCAGGGCCTCTGGCCACTGCAAACGAACTCCAGACATGTGCGCCCCCTTGTGCATCTGGCTAACGTGGGTCCTGGGGAATCAAGCCTCGAACCGGGGTCGTTAGACTTCACAGGCAAGTGCTTAACCACTAAGCCATCTCTCCAGCCCTAAATAATATTATTGTTAAGTAGCATTATTAAATTAGGTTCTTGCACTGAGACAATAGTAAACAAAATAGACAAAAATGTTTGGTTTCATGGAGTGAACACTAGGGTGAGAGGCAGGTTTTAAATAATGGCCTTTGTCAGGCCCCGTTTACTGATGAGTAGTGAGTAACGGGTTCTTCCATCACGGGAATGTCTGTAGGAGTTAAATGACTTAAGCTGGCACAGTGCTTAGGCACTGCTGGTGCCATTCACCGCAGCCGGGCAGGCCGATGGCGAGAGGCGCGGGTGGCGGGTCTCGGGGATGGACGCACGTGGCTTGCTGGGTGGGCACAGCGAGGACGCACGTGGCAGCGGTCAGAGGATGGAGCGGCGGGCACGACAGCCCCCCGGGTCTCAGCACCCGTGTGCGAGCTGGGCTTCTACCCGGACTCGCGTGGGGGCCTTAGCCGGGCACAGTCCTGCGGCTTCTGTTTTACAAAGTTAAGGGGGCCTGTGAACACCGACAGCCCCTTGGACTCAGATGGTCGCAGAGGGAAGGGGCATTTGTAATGGTAACATGTCTGGATCTGTCTGCAAGGAACATCCTGCCAGTCTGGGTGTGTGAGGTAGACAGAATCCAGATGTTTGGTCTGAGCCGCTGGCAAGCTTGCCTGGGCACGAGCAGAGGAGGGAGAACTGTCACCAAAGCAGGTTTGGCAGCAGCAAGGCTAGGAAAGGGGAGATACAAGTTCCAATTCGGACATGGATCAAGCTTGATAGGCATGAAAGTTCCCTCTGGAAAAGACTAGGCCTCCCATGTCATATATCACTTATAAAACTAAAGAATCCCTTGTTGAATTCTTTGGCTACTTAAAAAAAAAAACTTTAAACAATTCCTCATTTATTCATTTATTTATTTGAGAGATAGAAGGGCAGAGGGCAGGGAGAGGGAGAGAGTGGATGTGCCAGAGCCTCTAACCACTGCAAATGAACTCCAGATACATGTGCCACCTTGTGCATCTGGTTTACATGGGTCCTGGGGATTCAAACCTGGGTCCTTTGGCTTTGTAGGCAAGTGCCTTAACCACTAAGCCATCTCTCTAGCCCTTAAACGCTTTTTGTATTGACAACTTTGACTCATGTCCATAATACACCTCAAGCATAGTCCCCTAATGTGACCCTTTTTGTCCTCCTCCTTCCATGGATCCCTCTTTGTTCCAACTAGTCTCTCTTCTATTTTGATGTATTATTATATTTTTTTCTTGACCTCCTCCATCATCCATGATGAAATGTTGATGCGCCTAATTTTATGCCAGTCTTGTGCAGGTTCTTCTTTTTTTTTTTTTTTTAGTTATTTTCTTGAGAAAGAGAAAGAAAGAGAGAAGAGAGAGACAGAGAGAATAGGCATACCAGGTCCTCCAGCCACTGCAAACAAACTCCAGATGCATGTGCGACCTTGCACATCTGTCTAGCTTTATGTGGGTTTTGGGGAATTGAACCCAGGTTCTTAGGCTTTGCAACCACTGAGCCATCTCTCTAGCCTGGTAATGACAGTTCTTAATTTGTTTATTTATTTATGCCAACCATATAGTATTACAAGATTTTAGAATAGAGTTAAAATAATTACATTCCTGTTACCTTAAATAAAATATTTCTCCCTATTGCAAATTAAACAACAATTTGTATGTACCACATGAAGACAAGGAAATCCACAAACTAAGTTTACTGTAACTGTTGGGAACACAGAGCATATACTCTGAGGGCAGTGGTTTATTCTCTATATGTGGTATCTTTTCTTTGCAATATATTTTTTATTGAAGTATTTGCATATCACCATAAATCTTCAACTAAAGTAAGCACAGATAACAAAAGTCACTTTGGGGGTTCCTGCTTTTAGATGACCCTGATTGCTTTAAAAGGGCTAGCACTTCAGTCATCACTAGAATGACAAGCTAATAATTTCCTGAAAGACCAGAAACACCTTCTTCTTGACTGGAACCGTGAAGAAACCTTCCAGAAGATCTGTTTGCTGATCAAGTAACATGAATTAATACCACGATCTAATCTTAAGGGAGTAATTCTCAGCAGATGTGGAAGAGAAAAGACCAGACTTCTGTCTGCATTTCATTTAGAAGCTAGTTTTTTCCCTTCCAGGTATGATTTCCCACCCTCTAACTCCAACACTGCTTTTGTGAATTAAATGGTGATTTGTATATTGTATATTGAAATGTTCTTTACTCTTTTCATAAACTTCCGTTCCTTTTTGAATTGGACATAGGATTAAGTGGGTGGTGGGAAGGGGAGAAAAAAGACAAGTAGGGGAAAAGGTAAATGTGAGGTTTCATTTTTATTATATTTTCAAATATGTATTTTTAATTTGTAATTTTTTTAGCACACGTGCATGTGAGAGAGGGAGGGAGGGGGAGAAAGAGGAAGAGGGAGAGAGAGAATTGCTGTGCCAGGGCTTCAGCCACTGAAATTGAACTCCAGATGCTTGCACCACCTAGTGGGCATGTGGGACCTTGTGCTTGCCTCACCTTTGTGCATTTGGCTTATGTGGAATACGAAAAGACATCAAACATGGATCTTTAGGCAAGCACTTTAACTGTTAAGCCACCTCTCCAGTGCTCAAATATATTTTCATATTCTTACTTATTTGTTTGAGATATAGATAAGAAGAAAGGAGAGGGGGGGGAGAGGAAGGGAGGGAGAGGGAGAGAATGGGCACTCCAGGGCTTCTGGCCACTGCAAATGAACTGCAGGTGCGTGTGCCACTTTGTGCATCTGGCTTTGAGTGGGTACTGGAGAGCTGAGCCCAGGCCATCAGGCTTTGCAAGCAAGTGCCTGTGATTGCTGAGCCATCTCTCTAGCCCTAAATGTGAGGTTTCGGAAAACTTCATCAACAACGAACCTATACAAACGGTTTCCATACAAAATAGAAACACATGGAGATTGTGACTGAGGCGAGCCGTTGAAACCCTCCCTTGCGGTGAGTTCTTCAGCGCCGAGGCAGTACTTAATGGAGAGAGAGGAGCTTCCAGGCAGAAATGCTTGGAAAAGATCTAGGCGTAGACCAGAGCAACCCCAGCAGCTTGAAGCTGGCTATGGTGAGGGGACTTACGGCAAATGCTGCAAATTCTCTCGCTTCCTCTCTCTTCTCTTTCTTTTTCTTTCTTTCTTCTTTCATACCATCATGCCACCAAAAACATCTCCCCACAAGGGGCACTTGAGAGACACACTCCTAACACCCATGCTACTTAAATCCAGTTTCTCATCATTTCTCTCAGAGTTCAAATTCTGAATCCTTATTAGAAAGGACTTCTCTATATTATGACCCCTGTATCACTTCTCTGTATTAAAAGCTAAAATAGGGCTGGAGAGATGGCTTAGCAGTTAAGCGCTTGCCTGTGAAGCCTAAGGACCCCGGTTCGAGGCTCGGTTCCCCAGGTCCCACGTTAGCCAGATGCACAAGGGGGCACACGCGTCTGGAGTTCGTTTGCAGAGGCTGGAAGCCCTGGCACGCCCATTCTCTCTCTCTCCCTCTATCTGTCTTTCTCTCTGTGTCTGTCGCTCTCAAATAAATAAATAAAAAAGGAACAAAAAAAATAAAAATAATAAAAGCTAAAATAAAAAAAAAAAGGTTATAAAGTGTCCTTGGAACAGGAAAGCCTTCTGCTTTCCAGTAAGCAGAGCTGGTGTGCTTCCTGACTTACTGGAAGACAGTCAGCCTTGGGGAGGGCAGAAACTGCTCCTGTTTTGTGAATGGCATTGCTAAAAAAAAATGTACCCCCTTAACTTCCCCACACCCGCTCATACAAATTGCTTATACTGATAGCACCCTCAATGGAAAATCACTTCACACCTCCCTTTTCTTCCTTGTTATCGCCAAGATTAAACAGCATGTTTGGGCAATATTCTGCATTTATCTCACCTTTTGCATACAGGTCCCAGTGACAGAGCCAGCAGGCTTATGTCCCTCACACATCAGATCTTATCAGGAAACTTGGTAGTGACAGTTTGATAAGGATACCCACCATAGCTGATTGGCGGTGTTCTAAAAACAGCAACAAACCACTCCTCTCCTCACACTTTTCAGTGACCTTGCTTTATGATGTCCCCATTTTTAGATATAGCAGATGCATTACTGTGTAGCCTCAGAGGAGACAGAGCCGAGGGTATATGATAATGTGCATTTTTGTAACATTCAAATTTCCAGTGATTTGAACACAGATAAAATAAAATCTTCTTTTCTCGGTTGGAGAAAGATAAAAAATTTTTTTTTTCATTACAAAGCACTATTTCCATGAACTAAATCATGACCATTTAAGGCAGAAAAGTATGCAATGTGGTGAGGATGCAGGATTATACCTAGCTGCTCAGGAGGCTGAGGCAGGAGGATTTGTAGATTAAAGGGCTGCCTGGGCAACCTGGTGAAACTCTGCCTGTGGTGGTTTATATTGCCAACCCCAAAGGACGGGAAATCACCTGTGAGGGGTCATCTCAGTTAGGTTATTTAGGTGGGAAGACCTACCTTAGCTGTGGGCAGCAGTATTCCGTGGGCCCGGATTTCTGGCTATGGTGAAAGAGGAACTGGTGGAGCAGCCCGTTTAGAGCTCTCTGCTTCCTTATCATGGATGGAAGCTCCTAAGACTGCAACCTGGAACTGTAAGCTGAAACAAGCCTTTCTTCTCTTAAAAATTACGATAATTCCGGGCTGGGGAGATGGCTTAGTGGTTAAGCGCTTGCCTATGAAGCCTAAGGACCCTGGTTCAAGGCACGATTCCCCAGGACCCACGTTAGCCAGATGCACAAGGGGGCGCATGCATCTGGAGTTCGTTTGCAGTGGCTGGAAGCCCTGGTGTGCCCATTCTCTCTCTCTCTTTCCCTCTGCCTCTTTCTCTCTCTGTCTGTTACTGTCAAATAAATAAAGAAAAAAATTAAAAAAAAATTATAATTCTGTGGCTAGAGGAAAGGCTTAGTAATTAAGGCACTTGCCTGCAAAGCCAATGGACTCAGGTTCAATTGTCTGGTACCCACATAACACCAGATACAAAGGTGGCACGTGTACCTGGAGTTCGTTTGCAGCGACTGGATGCTCTGGCACACCCATTCTCTATCTTCTATCTTTCTCTGCTTGTAAATAAATAAAAATATTTTAAAAATTCCAGAGGGCTGGGAAAATTGTTCAGCAGGTTACAGGTGCTTATTTGCTGGAAGCAGTTTTTTCCCAAGCCATTCAGGTTAAGCTGTACACAGAAGGTGGTCCAAGCACTGGGTTATGCGTTTGCAGCAGTGAGAGGCCCTGGAGCGTGTGCTCTCTCTCTCATGCACACAAATTAATAGGAAAAATATCCAGAGAGATCTGCAGTCACACTACCTTTTTGGAAAGGAAAAGCTGAGCATCAGTTTTATCATTCACCTTGCCAACAGCGTGGACCAAAGTGAAAACCATGGCTTACCACAAAGTAAGAACAAAGGCTGCCACACATTCACTCTACTTTTTAGAACGCCCAGCATTGTCACAGGCAAGGAGCAAGGACACTGACAACCTCCAGTGTCTCAGGATGACATCCTTGAGACAGACACATAAGATAAATAAAATAGCCCAGATATGAAATTGTACTGACCTTGTGTGTGCACGCTCACGTGCACGTGCGTGCTGTTGCACGTGTGATATGTGGTTGTCGGCACGTGTGCCAGAGGCCTTTCTTTGCTGTTCAGCTATGTGTTTCCCGGAGATGGGGGTCTCGTTCTCAATCCACAGCTGCCACTGGTCAACCCTGTGATTCTCTGGTCTTTGCCTGCTGTGGAATGAGGTAACAGACATGAGTGGTGGGGTCCAGCTTTTCAAATGTGTTCTGGGGAGTCGAACTTGACAGTCTGTGGTCTGAGAGGCTAAGAAGCTGAGCCATCTCCTTGGTCCTAAAAGGACATTTATTTTTATTTTTATTTATTTATGTTTTGGATTTTCAGGGTAGGGTTTCACTTTAGCCCCCTCTAAAGGGTATTTTTACAAAAATATTTTTATCTTTTATTTATTTGAGAGGCAGAGAGAGGGCTTCTAACCACTGCAAATGAACTGCAGACACATGTGCCACCTTGTGGCATGTGGCTTACATGAGTGTTGAAGAATTGAACCTAGGTCCTTAGGCTTTGCAGGCAAGCACCTTTACTGCTAATCCATCTCTTCTGCCCCCTAATGGGTATTTAAAAAATATATATATATATATAAAATCTTAAAAAAACATTTTATTTATTTGAGAGAGAAAGACAGATAAAGAGGATGGGTACACCAAAGCCTCCAGCAACTGCAAATGAGCTCCAGAAACATGCACCACCTAGTGCATCTATCTTTACAGGGGTACTGGGTAACTGAACCTGGGCCCTTAAGCTTTGTGGGCAAGTGCCTTAACTGCTTAGCTATTTCTTTAGCCCTTGAATATATTTTTAAGTTTTATCTGTTATTTACTTATGGGTGTGTGTGAGAGAGAGATAGAGAGACAGAGGGAGGGAAGGAGGAAAGGAGGGAGAGAAAATGGGTATGCTAGGGTCTTTAGTCATTGAAAATGAACTCCAGACACACGTACCACCTTGTGCACCTGGCTTTACAGGGGTACTGGGGAATCAAACTTGGGTCTTTAGGTTTTGTAAGCAAGGACCTTAACTACTGAGTCATCTGCTCAGTGCCTTAGCCACTGAGTAATCTCTCCAGCCCTGAAAATGTCTTTTTTAAAACATGTTTTCATGTAAGTTTTTTGGCCCAAGTACATTCTTGCAACTATGAACAGATTTAATACAACGTTTAACAGATGATTTGATTATTTTCTTCCGTTTGAAAAAAATCTGTTATTTCGTTAAATACACAGTGGATTTTGTTATGGTGAAATTCTGTTATTTTCTAATATCTATGGAATTGCAGACTTTTCTGCTCCTTGCAGAAATGAACAGAGTAAGGAACACAACTTAAAATAATATCTCAACTTTGTCATTAATTATCTCTTTTGATATTTTCCTTTTTTATTATTAAGAACATACTTTGTATGGAGACGTCATGTGTTGGAACCATCTTTTTCCCTCTTCCTGCTCCCATTTCGCAGGGGGCCCTCCTCAGTGGGGTTGCTGGTATTCTCCATGGAGTGGTGGGTTATGCGTTGTAGGAGCAGTGGTCAGTTACTGGGGGAGACAGTGCCTCTGTGTATGCCATCCCAACCTGTGACTCTTACAGCCTTTCCACCCCTTTTCTGTAAAATTCCCTGAGCCATGGTGCGTGTGTTTTCAGTCAATTTCAGTGATGAGCTCTTAGGAGCCTCTGGATCTCTGCTTTGATAGGTGCTGAGTGTCCTCAGGGTCTGTCTCCGTCACCCTGGCGCTGACTATCAGGCCCACCATGGAAGCAGCGCTCTTGCTTGTCTCCCCAATTCCTCTGTGGTTTCACCTGGGCCTTGACTAAGATGTGAGGGGTGGTTTATCTCCTCAGGTCTCACTACCTTCTGAAAAAGACAAACAGATTCTGCAGTGGAGAGTGAAGTCAGCAGAGGTTAAATAGGATAAGCGTTATTAATTCAGGGAGAGTTTGATGGACGTAGTCCTTCTTTAAGTCAGACTAGTGGGAGCTTGACATTGGAGAGCGTAATCTTTGACTCCATAGGAGTCAGACCTGGTTCCTAATTCCAGATATGGGTTCCTTTCCACTGAGCCGATCTCTTAGCCATTCAGAAAGCCACTGGTTACCCACCGAGGCTGTGTGCCACTATGGCACTGGTGTGTACTTCTTATGAGGCTGGCTGCTTCTGAGGAGCTTAGACCTCTGCTTACTCAGGCCGTTGTTGGCCGCTTTCCCCCAGTAGCTCCTGCAGTGCTTTCCAGCCCTGGACTGTCTGGGGACTGGCTCTCTTCCACATTCCAGCCAGGTCTCTGTGCTCTGTCGTCAGCATATGGTGTTTCCAGCAGTGAGATCTTACCTTTTACCTCAGGTGGGTAATCAAGTGATTAGACAGAGTGGGGACCGAGCAGGTCTCTGATCAGCAGCTCAATGTGGGTAGCATCTGTTTTTGGTGCTGTGAGTTATGGGTCAGAGCCAAAGTTTTTTTTTTTTTTTCAATTTTTATTTTTTTATTTGAGAGTGACAGACACAGAGAGAAAGACAGATAGAGGGAGAGAGTAAGAATGGGCGCGCCAGGGCTTCCAGCCTCTGCAAACGAACTCCAGACGCGTGCGCCCCCTTGTGCATCTGGCTAACGTGGGACCTGGGGAACCGAGCCTCGAACCGGGGTTCTTAGGCTTCACAGGCCAGCGCTTAACCGCTAAGCCATCTCTCCAGCCCAGAGCCAAAGTTTTTTAAGGTCAGGCTTCATCCCACCCTCTCCAGGGCCCTTCTTTTCCAGCATTCCCCCTAAACTACGTTTGAGGGTTCATATTTTTTTGTCTGTCTTCAAGGATAAAGGTTTCTCTTCAGTTCATTTTGGGTTTAGCTGTGTGTGTATTCACCAAGCCCCTCCCCCACCCTTCCAGCCCTATTGTTTGGGCCTCAAGTTGCCTGTCTGGTATGGCAGCAACTCAACCTGACCCAGGGTAGGAACCGCAGGTGAGTGAGAACATGCGGCGTTTGTCTTTCTTTGTGTGTTTGCTGAGTATGATCTGTTCGAAGGCCATCCATTTTCCTACAAATTGTATTGTGTCGCTTTTTATTATTGCTGAGCAGAATTTCACTGTGTAGATAGATGTACCACAAGTTCATTATCCATTTCTCCAAATATGGGCACCTGGGTTGATTCCAGTTCTTAGCTATTATGAATTGAGCCACTACAAACATGGTTGAACAAATATCTCTGTAGTGAAGCATGGAGCATTTAGGATAAATACCCAGTAAGGGAATAACTGGGTCTGTTGGTAGCTCTGTGTTCATCCTTTTCAGGAGCCTCCATATTGATTTCCATAGTGGTTGTACCAGCTTACACTCCACCAATGGCAGATGAGGGTTCCTCTTTTCCCACATCCTCGCCAACATTTATTGTTATTAGACTTTTTGTTTTTGTTTTTTGAGGTAGGGTCTCACTCCAGCACAGGTTGACCTAGAATTCACTATGTTGTCTCAGGGTGGCCTCGAACTCACAGAAATCCTCTACCTTTGCCTCCCCAGTGCTGGGATTAAGGGCGTGTGCCACCAGGCCCAGCTGTTGACTTTTTAATGATTGCTATCCTTACTGGAGTAAGGTGGAATCTCATAGTTGTTTTAATTTGAATTTCCCTGATGGTTAGGGATGTTGAACATTTTCTTAAGTCTGGTTACCCATTTGTATTTCTTCCTCTGTTAAAAACTAGTTAGTTGTTCCCTGAAAATGTGTGGGATCCTTTTTCTTGGAATAATATAGAAGTGGTAAAGATAACCATATTAGGGCTGGAGAGATGGCTTAGCAGTTAAGGTACTTGCCTGGGAAGCCTAGGGACCAGATTGATTCCCCAGTTACCCATGTAAAGCCAGATGCACAGGGTGGAGCATGTGTCTGGGCCTGGTTTCTAGTAGCTGGAGGTCCTGGCATACCTACTCTCGGTCTCTGATTCTCACTTTCAAATAAATGAATAAAGTATTTTTTAAATTATTTATTTATTTATTTAAGAGTGACAGACACAGAGAGAAAGACAGATAGAGGGAGAGAGAGAGAATGGGCGCACCAGGGCTTCCAGCCTCTGCAAACGAACTCCAGACGCGTGCGCCCCCTTGTGCATCTGGCTAACGTGGGACCTGGGGAACCAAGCCTCGAACCGGGGTCCTTAGGCTTCACAGGCAAGCGCTTAACCGCTAAGCCATCTCTCCAGTCCTAAAATATTTTTTTTAAAGGATGACCACATTAGAGGAAGAGTGAAAGAGAATAAAGGGTATTTTAGCACAGATAGACTCAGGGATAATACATTTCAGAATAATTGCAAAGACAAATAACTAAATCACGGAGTCAGCATAGATGTCAACTCAATTCAGTGTGGCACACATACACAATGTTCTTTAGGGGTATGCATGTGTGTGTGTGCACATGACACCTTGTGTTCGTGTGTGCAGAGGCAAGAGGAAGACATTGCATGTCCACCTCTATTGCTTTTCCATCTCATTTTCCTGAGCAGAGTTCCTCACCAAATTTGGAGCTCTCTTGGTATTTTCATCTGGACGAGCTGACCAGGGAACTCCAGTGATTCTCCTATCTCTGTCAAAGCTCGGCCCTGGGGGTTACAGGCACACACAGTCATGCTAGCTTTCCATGTGGGTGGTGGGGATTGAACTCAGGCCCTCGTGCTAACTTGCCAGCCGTCCCAGTGAAGTTTTATGCAGCCAAAAAGAATGAAACTGTGTTATCTGCAGAAAATGGATGCAACTAGAGATCATAGTAAGTGAAATAAATCCCTCAAGAAGATAAATATATGTTTTCTCTTACTTACATATCCTAGATTTTATATAGATTTATAGAACCATATATACATATATATGAAAATAGGAATGTGGCTGGAGGCATGAATAATAATAGGGGTAATTGGGAGAAAGGGAAGGGTGTGAATGAGTATATGCCAATTAAAAAATAACTGCAGAGATTGTATTTGGAAACCAAATTCTGGCTTGTGAATATTTATGCAAATGATATAACTTACTGGTGAGGGGAGACAGGGCAAACTTCCAAATGCTATTTTTTTTGGGGGGGGTTGGCTTTGTACCTGATTACCCAGCATTTTGATTTGGTTGACATGTCCTTAGAACACTTCTATTATTTCCCTCTTCTCTTTTAAACTTTCTGCTTCTTTAATTGAGAGAGAGAGACAGAGAGGGAGGGAGGGAGGGAGGGAGAGGGGTTCCTATTAAAACTAGGAGTCCTCATCTCTCACTTCAGGGTCTACAAACGATCATAAAGGAAGGGCATGATGACGCGTCAGGCACACATAACGTGCAAAGAACGAGAGCTGAGTACTCGCCCTCTAGCTTCAGCTCAAACGGAGTCTGCGGCGTCTCCTGTCTTGTCAGCGGTAAGCCCTGGTTTTATTTTCTTGCACATTTACTACGTATGTGTTCATCCAAATCAACATATAATGCTGATCTTACATTCCTAAAGCTTTTTAAACAACTGTTTCTGTTTGACCTTTTAAAGTGTATTAATGCAGAGCTAGATGGCTTAGCGGTTAAAGGAACCTGATTCAATTCCCCAGTACCCACATAAAGCCAGATGCACAAGGTGATGCAAGCATCTGGAGTTCATTTGCAATGGCTGAAGAACCTGGCGTGCCCATTCTCTATCTACCACTATCTCTTTCTCATATAAATAAAAAAATTAAGAAGATAGGTTAATATATATCACTCTGAATTTATTCATGCCACGCTGGGGCTCCACTCAGGACCTGCATGTTATGGGAGCCCTTCCACTGAGCTGCATCCACAGACTGTTGACTGGTTTTCTTCCTCTAGAAAGTATCCCATAGTGCACATAGCAATTTATTTACATTTCTCAAAACGATGCATCAATATATGTGTATCTAGTTATCTTCTTGAGCCATGTGGGTACACACTCAGGATTGGAACTTGAAGATCACTGGATAGGTATAGTTTTAACTTCCTTACACATTGCCAGTCTCCAGTATGGCTGAACAGCAGTGGTAAGGCACACTCAGAAATCTAACAAGCTCTCAAGGTTCAAAATGTTTTAGGTTCCACTGTCTGGAAGACAGGGGGACGGAATGATGAGTGGCAAGGCCCGATAGGCAAGCAAGGCACTTCCGACGTGTTCCCTTGAGCTCCACCTCAGTGTTCCCACCTGGGACTTTATTTTAAGAACTGGTGTTTTAGAGAAAGCCTATTAGATTTCTTTCCCTACATAGACATGTAAAAGACAGATCTGATCAGATAGTCTCTGAAAAGATATGGCTCGTGAGGTTTTTTTTATGTGTCTAGAGTTAGTCTGTGGCACAACTTTAGCATTCAGCTTTTAGAATAAATTGACTGAAATAGTTAATGTAAATATTCAGTTTGAATGACTTCATTAATGGAGCCTACCACCTTACAGGTCCTGTGCACTGGCTCCTGATGCTACTCTGCTGAGAAGGGCAGACGAGTGACAGGTGTCAGGCTGTGGTGTTGGGTGAGCAAGACACAGCAGAGTGCTGCTGTCCCAGGCACATCCATCAACCCCCGGAGGTGGCCTAGCTGGAGGTGTAAATATTTGCTTGGGGGTTTGTTTACGAGGTGAAGTACAAGACTGTTAGGCTTCACTGGTTTGGCTATCTTTATGTTTACATGCAAAATAAAAGCATCAATAATTATATTACTTTCATGTTTTAAATTTTTTATTTTTTTTTTATTTCAAAGTCAGTGCCAGAGAAGTTTTCTGCAAATATTCTTTCTGTGAGAACTTCTTATAAAAATCTTTTCAGAAAAGCCTTTATATAATTCAGGGAAAAGGGCTTGTACAATCTGCAAATGTTTAACATGTAAACTGGAAGGAAATTGATTTTTTCATACTTATAAAAGTTCAATTAAGAAAAAATTGTATGAATAATGCAAAGCATTTGCTTACATCATTCAAAAATTTAAAAATAAGATAATTGCTTTTCAAACCCAGACAACAGTCTCAAAGCACTTTTCACAGCCTACTGTGAGAGAACAATGGCTGTTCTTGGCCATTTCTTGCACCCATGCAGTAGTGTGTTCTAGCTGTTATTCCTTCATTTTATCGTCTTTCTTTCTTCTCTCTCATCAGCTTTTTGCTCTCCTCTCTTCTCCTTTTATTCACTGGGTTCCGAGGGTCATAGATTTCAAACGTGTCCGAGTCTTGCATGCTCGCATCTTTGACTTTTCTGGTTTTGTCTTCGAACTGTAGCACATGCGACATCCTGGAGAAGAAAGAAGGGGCTCAGTGATTCTGGCACGAAAACCGAGAGCAGAGCTTCCGTGCCCTCACTGGCGTGACAAGCCAGGTGGGTGCCCTCGAGTGACGCTGCTGTTTCACACACGGAAAGTGGCTTCCCAGAAAACACACTGTGTGTGTGTGTGGGGGGGGGGGTGTTAACTTAGCTCAGTGGTACAGGGCTTGCCTAGGAAGCACAAGGGCCTGAGTGTGCGTCTCCATAACAGAAAAGAAGAAAGGGGGAAGAAGAAGGAAGGAAGAAAGGAAGGAAGAAGGAAGGAAGGAGGAAGGAAGGGAAGAAGGAAGGAAGAAGGAAGGAAAAAGAAGAAAGGAAGAAGGAAGGAAGAAGAAGGAAGGAAGGAAGAAGGAAGGAAGAAAGGAAGGAAGAAGGAAGGAAGGAGGAAGGAAGGAGAAGAAGCAGCAGCAGCAGCAGCAGCAGCAGCACTCTTGCAGCTCTCCACCCCCCACAAACCCCAACCTAACCACCACCACCACCACGTACATTGCTCTGAAGAACATTCCTGGCATTTGTTCTGCATTTTAGTGCTGAGCCCCTGTGCTTCTGTCTTCACTGGGGATTTCTCTCCCTGGGGAGGTTACGGGCTCTACCCAGAAGTTTCCCTCAAACCGCACTCAGAACACACAGCTTGCATCCTTTGAAGAGCATACCCACGTAGCCCAAGGGAGCCCAGTTGTAGACTAACATCCCAGACAATAAACCAGACCGACCTGACGGTTTGTTTCGAGAAGTTCAAAGAGTCAAAAGCAAGGACTGCATTAAGAAGTTCCAAGGACAGGATGCAGCTCAGTGGAAGAGCATTGTCTTGCATGCACAAAGTCTTGGATTCAACAACATCACATCAAACAAAAATGATGTGATAATAAAACAGAAGTTTTTAAAAAATAAAAGATGTCCACATGATAGTATGACTGTCCTTTCTGGGAAGGTGCTCAGTTAAAAGGTGTGTGTGTGTGTGTGTGTGTGTGTGTGTGTGTGTGTGTGTGTATGTATATGAAAAGGAAATGAAACTTTTGGCCCAACGCCATGAACTAATTTTCTCCTCTTAGTGTTGACTGCAGCAAATCTAACCACTCTGCTCTCCTACTTGAGCAAATGCTTACTGGTCTTAAGGTATTAACATGTGCGTGAGTGCTAAGTGGGCCTAAGCTAGTGGCCTCAGCAGCGGGGACTGTGCATGACATCAGCTGTGCTCCCACTAGAAGGTGTCAGAAATACACAGGGAAGTCCAAAGTCCAGAGTTGAGGGCAAATGAATGAATTTGGAAACAGAAAAGATCAGTTTTTATATGACCAGAACTACTAAGAATATTCTGCTATTTAAATACTTAAATTTAAATATTCTGCTATATATTTAGTAGGTGTATATCGTATATACATTTTTAAACCATAGCTGACAGGTCTAAACTACTTATAGGACTAATATTTCTATATGTGCTCATTGCACTTTTCAGATGAGCTCAAATGCAACGTTAATTTCTTTTCGCCCAGTAGATATGAACAGATCCACCCAGCCCGTTTTACTTCTCTGCAATAGCACAAATGAGTCACACCGACTTGTGGGGCAAACTCCTATGAATATGCCCCTATTCTGAAAATTTCTAAGTCAAAAAAGATAAATGATGAGATATCAGTGATCCTGCCACTTCCTGTTCATCAGGGCTGGCCAGCTGAAGCGCATGAACCACCAGCAGCCCTTCCGATCCACTGATGAAGGCTCGGGGAGTGCGAGGAACTAATCGTGAGATTCAGATGATCAATAACTTCTTATCGACTAGAGGAGGTAAACCGCATTCCCATCGCTGTACTTGATTATTGCTAATACATTGCTTGCACTGAACTTAACTGATCAGTCCGCGAACATGCCACCTCACACGTAAGAACTGCTGCCTTTTACACCTCCACTGCTGTCGTGACACCTTCATTTGCAAACTCATCACACAGGCATGTGGAGTCCCCAGCATCAGATTTTCTTGTGTTTTCAGTTTCCTATGGGGTTTGTCCAACTGCTACCTTCCGAGAGCATAACACTATCTAACTCCTTCATAAACGCCGTTTTGTAGTCTGCTAACAAGCAAACACAGGAACAAGCTGGACACAGACTGGGTTTATTAGCGACTCACTTCCCCGTGGTCAGTGGCAGCTCACCTTAGTCAGCACAGCTCTACAAGCCGATGCAGGGTGGCACCACGGGTCTACAAGTCGGCCAGTCAGTGGCAGACTCACCCCAGTAAAGTGCTTCTGAAAGCCTTAAGCTGATCAGCCACAGCCTCAAACGTGGGTGCTAACACGCGGGAAGAGGTTAACTGTACGTAACAATTCCTGCCCCTCCCACTTCTGATAGTTGGACCTGCTTTACTTGGAAAGGTCTTGTCGAAAAGCCTGCTCTTCTTTGCTTAGGTAAGACATGGACTATTAGGTGGTGGTCTTTTCTTCCACACTTTTTATACTCGCCAGTGTATAAGAATGATCAGGAAATTCTAGAGGCATCACCACTGCAGGAAAATGAGTTTGAAAGTGCGGCAGGATTTTCCTGTTAGTGCCCTACGTTTGTTCTTTGAGCTTCCCATGCTCAGACCTCAGGCTCCAATGGTACCTAACCAAACGCCAGGACGCCGCTGGAACCATATGCCCGCTAAAGGCATTTCATTCAGTATTTTTAGACTGACATTTAAGTTACCTCACTATCTAGTTAGGTTACTAATACCTTCCAACACACTCATCACTCTTTAAAGATATCATGTGGAATACACATCTCCATCAGAGATCGTCCTTGTTTCATTTCAAGAGTGACGCTGCTAGGCGCCTTTCTTCTCTCTGCTACGAGGTCATCTTTCACCTATGGAATCAGTTGCTCTGGTATGAGAAATGAAATCTAGGCACATGAATAGCACACCAAGTCTACAAGAAGAAACAGATTTTCCTAAATTTGACAAAACAGAAAGCCGTAAATTAAAGAAGCTGTCTGCTCCAACTGTTTGTCTCCTCTGCCCCTGCACGACACAAGCCCAGCACTGTGGTTGATGAGGTAAGAGGACTCTCAGCTTTTCAGAGGTAATACCCTAACCCCAGGACGGCTGGCTACTCCACAATACTACTTAGTCTTTAATAGAAATGAAAGCATGATCAAAATGTTTTGCCCATTTATCTTTCAACATGCTTCAGTCACTTCATTTTAAAAATGGAAAACAAAACAGTTATTAAGATTTTTAGCATAATAAACTCTAGCCTACATGCCACCAAAATCACAGGCTGTGCAAACTGGAAACAGGCCCACACTCGGTCTCGCGTGAGGACACACTGGCTGTGAGCTCTGACTCAGCCCATGCTCCTGCCCACGCCTCAGTCTCCTAGGAGGGTGCAGGGCTGACGGGGACTCTTACCCGGCACAGGAGGGAAGCGCGCCCACACCTCGCGGCGCACTGTGAGGGTCAGGCAGGCTATCTTGCTTTTCAGCGGGGAGGAGCCGGGCCCGTCGGCGCTGTGCGGCACAGTAACTCGGCCCTCTCCGTTTCACGCTAGACCCAGCACTGCGCCAACAGGAGCCACAGATTCTTTGGAAATTCATTATACACTGATCACTTACATGCGAAAATTTTAGAACTTGTTCAGTTGAAGGCAAAGACAAAAATTTAGTCCTACCTGATAAAAAATTTAGCACAGGCTCGGATTCTCAAGTAAGAATAATGTCTTTAGTGTGTTACAGAAAATGGTGGCTTGCTATTTCATAAACAAAAGCAAACAAGTGATTCTTCATTAAACTGATGCCCAGTTTTTAAAAGTTTTCACACACTTGTGAGATGGATTAAGACGCGACGGTGACGTCTGTGGGGACCATGCGAGTGTCTCTCAGCCCAACCCAGAATGTCAATCCCAGCGACCCATTTCTAATTGAAATGCACCTAAACTGCTTATGTTCATGCAAATAGCTCTCTTGTTCATAGGGGATTCCACAGACCACACATTTTCAA
The DNA here is from genome assembly GCF_020740685.1 of Jaculus jaculus. NCBI lineage: Eukaryota > Metazoa > Chordata > Mammalia > Rodentia > Dipodidae > Jaculus > Jaculus jaculus. Next base: position 12,837,047 of record NC_059121.1, read on the forward strand.
GTCATCATAATTTAGGGCGTTCCCCTCCCCAAAGTGAACATTTATTTAGTTGTTTTTGAAACAATTTCACTATGTAGTCCAGGCTAGCCAGGAACCAACAGACTTCTCCCTGACCTCCTTGAGTGTTGGGGTTACAGATGTGAGCCCTGCACCCCATTCTATAAACATTAATTTATAATCTTTATTTGAGGCTGTTGTAGGTGGTTTACTTATTTGACATGTGCACTGTTCCTCCTCAGTTCTTCAAGGTGCCCAGTCTTCCCTTACACACTTCCACAGCACTCCTTCGCTGAGAAATGAATGGTGGCAGCATTAGGCTGAAGCACCTCAGTATGACTCCTAAAGCTTCCAACAATTTGCCGCTTCCTGACTCAGCACTTAGCGATTACTTCTTTACTGACCTGGGGCAGATGGCCGGTTATTGGAGACAGCTTGCTTTGTGCACACTGGCAAGCCCAGGGCTTTGCAAGGCAATTCGTGATCAAAATGAAGCCATCAGGCCTTTGGCTCTGGCCAAGCCTGGTTCTAGCACGATGGTTACCTTGATGCCTGACCTCCTGCTGTGGGCAGGGCCGGCCTTGTCTTTTCATGATAAACTCCCCAACACGTGCAGAAAGTGTTGGGTTCACTGCTCATCACTTACTGCGTTGCTTTGTGCTGCAAGTCTTTGTTTATTCCCTGACCGACTACAGTGGGAGGATGAGCTCTCCCCTCCCGCAGCATGGACTGGAGGCTTTCTACGTGCAGTTCTCGAGAATTCCTGCATCAAATGCAGGTGGCATGTTAAAACCACCTGGGCGTTCTTCAAAACCATCAGTGCCACACTACTACCTCCAACGGTCCTGATCTTATTGTCTTACGATAGGGTCCCAGCATCAACGATGAAAACCTTTTGCCTGGTTATTTTAGAACGCTAAGACTGCAGAACTAAGGACAGAGAATTCAGACTTCTATATTAATTGACTTCATCACTATATATTCTTGTCCCTTCACAGGTGGAAACAATGGGTTTCTCATGACAAACTACTCACATACTTGAAGAAATTCAAGTGGCCATTGGGTCTGCTACTCAAATTGCATAATCTCAAGGGATAATCCACTTTTATAAAAATATGTTTTAAAATATATATATATATATATATATATATATATATATATATATATATACACATATATACACACACACACACACACACACACACACACACACACACATGGAGAGAGAGAGCAAATTGGCACGCTAGGGCCTCAGCCACTGCAACTGAACTCAGCATGCTTGTGCCACGTAGTGGGCATGTGCAACCCTGCACTTGCCTCACCTTTGTGTCTGGCTTCTTACGTGGGATCTGTAGAGTAGAACATGGGTCACTAGGCTTCACAGGCAAGTGCATTAACCGCGAAGCCGTCTCTCCATCCCCCACTTCTATATATGATTTGAGTACAAAGCTATGAGCTATAGACTCACCTGCTGACTCCACAGGCGTCTGAGGGGTGTTTGCGAGAACAATGCTAGCCAATAGTCCTGCAAAGCCAACAGGACCAGGCCCTGCTCTCCCCAAGTGGGCTGTCTGTCTGGAAGAACACACAGACAGCATGATGTGGCAGACACATTTTGGAACTGCCAGCGAAGTGTGCAACAACAATAGAGCGTCCACTGACTGTGCCCATGCAAAGCTTCCCCACGTCACCTGGCAGCATCTATACTAACTGTGGGAACACGGGAAAGAGACCACCATCGCCCCGTGCCCTGCCCTGGGCGCACACACCAGCACTCTGCTACGAGCTACGGCTCAGGCTGACCAGCCCCTTCACAGCAACCTCCTAAGCCTCACGAGGGCGGAGAGACTGATACAGCGGCAGGGAACTGACCAGGTATTTTCTTGGACATCTTTAGAGAGAACAAGCTTTCACCCTATGACGGTGGGTGTGACTCTGAGAATGAGCCAAAAGACGATTCAATGTTAGGTTTAGTAACAGACATACAAAAGTCCTAATACGGTACTGTTCCCGAGGACAAGACCCAAGAAATGAAAATATAAAAGGATAAGAAAGATCATGGGTGTGGCTCCAAGGCTGGCCTTTGAAAGCAGCTCCGAAAGGGAAGTGTTGCAATGTCTTCAGCAGTGTGGGCATATCTTTGGGAAAAAGCTTACTTTAAAAAAAAAGCATTGATTTCCACTATAAATTTTTTCCTTTCATTGCCTTAAATCACCGCTTTCTGGAATCTCAATCTCAGTTTCTCCTTGTTCTTCCCAAAATGAGGATAAGGCTTCACTCAGCTGGAGTCCACGGAATAGAGGTGAGGAGCCAGGGCTTGTCTGCGAAGGCAGGCCCAGGCAGTCCCCACTCAGGCGTCAAGTCGCTAAGCACTGCACTGTGCTTGATGAAAATCTCCAGGTCTTCTCTGCTACATATATGTTTTTAGTTATGCGCTAAATCTAGTCACGAAAACCCTTCAGTCTAAATCCTCGAGTCCACTGTCTACCAAAGGAAAGACATTTCTTATGTGGCTTCTGGTATCTGGTTTCTGCATCCCTCATCAAGTTATATATCAACTTCCTTCATCACATTGTGCATTGCAGACACCCCATTATTTACCATTTCCTGAAGGGCACCCCACCCCACTTACCTCCTTGCTGCCTCTTTACATCTCCCCTTAGCTGAGGTGCCACCTTGCTCTGGCCTGCATTCCCCAGCGGCGCAGAGCCCTCTTCTGTGCCCACAGAGCCCTGCCCAGGGGCATGGTGCAGTGCATCCGCCCTTGCCCTCGGCAGGCTGTGGGCTCTGTGGACCCGAGGCTGTTGGCAAAGAAGCGCTTCTCGGAAGTCCGTTTCTGCTTGGTAGTCTTAATAAATGACTCCGAATGATTTGTCAATTATGCTTATAAATCCCTAGTTTTCTAGACAAGTAACCAAATTCTATAAGAAGAAAGGGCTCTAGTACTCAAAAAGCTGGAGTGAGGTACTTAATACTACTGTTGTGCCCTGACAACATAGCACTTACTTCTCTCAAGAGGGCCAGATAAACTGCTTAAAGATTAACATCTGCCTGTGTTTGCTTAGCTTTGAGGTGTGGGAAGTATGCTTGCTAGTCCTTCAGCGTCATGCCCCTTCCTGGGGTGAAAGACCTTGCCACTCTTTGAGAAGGACACAGAGCACGTAACTTGTCTGCATGCTGTGATGACAACTTCTCATTTCCTCATTATGTTAGGATTCTTTTTTTTTTTTTTAAAGAATTTGGGGAAGCTGACGCTATTTGTTAGGTTTTTTGTTGTTGTTGTTTATTTTTATTTATTTATTTGAGAGAGACAGAGGAGGCACAGAGTGAGTGAGAGAGAGAGAGAGAGAGAGAGAGAGAGAGAGAGAGAGGGAGAGAGGATGACAATGCCAGGGTCTCCAGCCACTGCAAAGGAACTACAGACGTGTGCACCCTTTGTGCACCTGGCTAACGTGGGTCCTGGGGAATCGAGCCTCGAACCGGGGTCCTTAGGCTTCACAGGCAAGCATTTAACCGCTAAGGCATCTCTCCAGCCTATGTTAGGATTCTTAAGAAGCCCAACTAAACAGCTCCTGGTTGCTGTTTAAGTTCCGCATTCTATGGACTACAGATCACAAATTTACGTGATCTGGTTGAAGCTTTTTGGGGAGTGGCTTAAAAAGAGGACTGTACATAAAAAGCAGAAAGTCTTTTTGTTTCTAAGTAAAAATTTCAGAAGACAAAACAATTTTCAACTGTTGCCTACATTCGATTCTTTGAAAGGACTCCACTGTTCTGTCAGAGACCAGCTATAGCATACTTTCATCCAGTCACTCCTCTGAAATGTTCTATATGCCACCTTCTTTCCCAGTCCTTACAAAGCTCATTTTGATGTCCATTTCTTTTTAAATATCTTTTCTAGCCGGATGTGGTGGCGAACGCCTGTAATTCCAGCACTCAGGAGGCAGAGGTAGGAAGACCGTGGTTTGAATCCACCCTGAGACTACACAGTGGATTCCAGGTTAGCCTGAGCTACAGTGAGACCCTACCTCACAAAACAAACAAACAACAAAAAAACCCCCAAATTAAAAACCCTCTTTTCTTATTGCTTTGGCCATCAGACCTGCTCCTATCTTCAGTTTATGTAGAACTGTTTATGAAACCTTTGTGGATGAAGTCAGAGCTGAGTGTGAGCTATAGGCTACTCACTAACTGTGGCTGGAGGACAGGCACATTACTTCTCAGGCCTGTTTCCTCCCTTGTGGAAAAGGGATGATACCAAGGCACTGTGTTTACCTCACACAGTCACAGGCCCAGACCCCAGGCCTTTCCAAATGGCAAGAGCTGCTCCAAACATGTGGCACCATTTCAACTCATACTGTGCTTTGTGTCTTACTTAGGCTGGGAGCCACGCTGAGGGCCTTGAAAACCAGGAATTCATCTTCCCATGGCTCCAAATACAGGTTCACAGGCAAGCACGGTGGTCTCACCCTCACGTCCACATCTAAACCTAAGTTGTTCCCAAATATCCTGTGTCCACATACTATGCTATTTGGAACTGCTTTCTGCGTGTGAATTGATGTGGGTACACATTTCAGTCTGCAACAGTAGGTATATATGTCACCTGCAAACCGTGTTTCCAAGATTCATCATTTTTATTTTTATTTTTTTATGTTCTTTATCATATACATATTACTTACCTGATCCCAACTAAGCACTGATTCTTATGTGTATATTTCTAAATATGTTATTCATATACTAGATCATAAGATATTCTAAGAATTTTATAGAGTCAAGTATTATACATATTATTTTATTTTTGTTATGTTTATAGCATAAGTTAAATGTCTTTCCTGTGTGTGTGTTTTTGCAAAGTCAGATAATGCTGAACAAATAAAAATTACCAGTAGTGCAAAGCCACACCACTTGTTCACTTCTTTTCTGTACGTTTACCTACATATGCATGCACATCATAGGTGTGTGTGATTAAACTTCATGTTTTATAATTTACTTTAATAATAATAATGTAATAACTGCACATTCTGTTATGTGATCTTATAATTTATAATTCCTTATTACATGATTTTAAGACTTGTTCAAATCTAGGCCTTTATAATTAGTGATAGGACTCATATCCATGAGACTACAGATGTGGGTTGTCTTACCAGAAAGGCAGTCAGCTATTAAGCTGAATCAGAAGCCCAGTTCAGCCTTGAACATTTGAAGCCAAACACATGAGACACTGTTGTAGACACCTGTGCCTGAAGAAAAATGAAGCCCCAAAGTAGTTTCTGGAGACATGAAAACTATGCTAACAACAATTTGGTACTTGTTACATTGATTTTGTTAGAAAGGCATTATAACTGACAGAATCACACTTTTAGATTCATAAGCAGTAAGCTGATTATGACTAGCACGTGAAGAATAACGACATTGTTAACCACAGGGACCACAGCTAGTTCCCATCCACGATGCACAGTTCACGTTAGCTATCATTTAAAATATGAATAGCTATTTTGGTGAAATATTTTGACATTTTCTTGTGCTATAATATTTTAAAAAATAATTGAATGTTTTCATTTCTGTATTTTAACTATTAAAATGTACTTTTTTAGGCAAAAGTTTTAAGGAACTTTAACTTTAGGGCTTTTCTCTACTACTGATTACAAATAACTTATTGTTCTCTTTTCATATATATTCAAGGCTTCTTTAGGAATAAAGAAATATGGAAAAGGAGGTGTCAATCCTTTTCTTTCATGAAATACCTATCAGAGATTATGAAAAGACAGGGACAGATGCATGAAACACGACCAAGTCTTGCGATCCAACAGGCAACAGAGGAAGTGGGGAGAGGAGCTCGCTGGCACTGCCATGCCCAGCAGAGCAGGTGGGCAGGGAGGAGAGGACTGATGCCAGAGAAAAGTCAAGGAGAAAGCAACAGAAATGAACGACAGAAAAGGACACTTCAAGGAAGTAGGAAAAATGCAGACAGAAATGTTAGCACAAACAAAAGTAGGAAGGGGTTTGAAACTGACAATAGGAGAAAAATAGGAACAGAACTTGAAAATACTTGGGCAAACAAAAATAAGTCCAGGAAAAGAGCAAACACGAAAATAGGCACTGATGTGGAAAAGACAATGTACTGTCATTTACTATTTACCAATAACATGGAAAAATCTCCTTTGTTCTGAATTTTAAAGGAATACTGCCAACCTTGTCAGGGGTTTTGAAAAGTCAGCATTGAAAAAATATCTTTTGTTTTCCTTAGTTACAAAATCCATAATAGGACTGGAGAGATGGCTTAGTGGGCGAGGTACTTACTTGCCTGAGAAGCCTGAGGACCAAGGTTTGATTCCCCAGTACCCACATAAGTCACATGCATGCGTCTGGAGTGGCTGAAAGCCCTGGTGTGCCCATTCTCTTTTCTCTATCTGACTCTCTCTCTCTCTAATAAGTAAATAAGTATTTTTAAAAATCCATAATATTTGTAACTCTTGAGGATTGTTGAACTAGATGTGAATGATGCATTTTTCAAAATATCTCTAGCAACAGGGTAATGCATTATTTTGCCCATCTAACATGTTTACTACTGAGCAGGACATAGGTGGAAAGATTTAAGAGGATTTCCAGAATAAATGTGCAGTTAGTGTTCGTGTACCTGCCCTGGCGCTTAACCACTGCTCAGCCAGGAACATGTCATCTACGGCCAGAGGCCCGAGAGCAGCACGTAGGGAAGATGGAACCCCCAGCCCAGAAGTCCTCGGAAGCAGCTAGGGCTGGCTGGTCAACTTGCTCACGTCACGTCAGACTGGTGAGCCAAGCAAGCATCTGTCGTAAGATAGAAACTTTTGGGGCAAACTATATGGAAGCACAGAGTTAATGCAGAAGGACTTTCTGCATCCAGAAGACAAAAGCAGAACAAGAGGTGACTTCAGGGATGGGCCAGAGATCTTAGGATTAAAATAATGACCATTCCATGGTCAGCAGCTCCGAGGAAGACCCACACTGGCTTTTTGCAGGATTATTTCTGGCTCTGTGCAAATGAACACGACCCTGGAACCCAGTTTGCAATCACACACCTTGCTTCATGTCGTCCCAGCCTCAGAGCCCGCCGGGAGGGGGCAGGGAATCCTGAGGCGCGCTGGGCAGAGCCGGCTCGAACTGGAGGCCTTGGGCTACCTGCTCCCGTGCTGCTCCTCATTTCCACACCTCCAGGCCTGGCCTAATGGCAGACACTGCTTCATGGGTGAGGCATCACTCTCTCACACAAAGCCAACCCCAAGTGGGACTTACTTCAGAATATTAAGAATCTTACTAGAAACTACACTAAATGTAACCACTGTGAATATAGGTTGAATAACAAAAGGTCAAAAAACAATTAAATACTATAGCAAATTATTCATTCCAGTCATGATTTTGATGATCTGACAGTGGTTAGTTCTAAAAACAAAAACAAAAACAAAAAGAACTATTAGCGAGAATGACACATTTGCAAAGCACTGATTGTTCTAGACACCCTGCCAAGCACCTTAAAATAAGCATCTAATTTAATTCACAAATAGACCTACCCCCAAAGTGCTATTCTTACCCTCAGCCCACATTTGGAGAAGCAGGGAGAGAAAGGTCACGTAATTTTCCCAAGAACATGCAGCCAGTAAGTTTCCATGCTGGATTCAAGTTCAGGTGTGACGCTAAAATCTCCCATGCTGATAACCACTCCACTATTTATAGTCCTATAAAATTACAGGCAAATGTGGCAGGAACTTCTTGCTGAAATGAAACAAGCTTTTAAATAACTTTCTGAGCTTTAACCCTTCAAGTAATACAAATAACACTCGGGAAATGAAATTTATCATCTTCCAAGATTTAAGAGGCTAGACAAATTTTGATTTTAAGAGTTACTAAAAAAGTCTTGATGTCAATTTTTCAGCTTATTGCTATAGTTTAAAATAATGACAACATGGTTGTCATCAGAAAGCATGAAAAATAAAGAGGCTCACTCAGAGAAATTGTTCCCTGGGTGGGAGAACCTTTGATGACAATTCGAAGCAGCACACTGAAAACTGATGCATTAAGCTTCACTGTGTAAGACAGCAATGCTTTGCTTTTACAGCCAGCTGTGGTCTCCTGCCATCCCTGTTTCTGTGCCTCAGGTGCCTCCCATATTATATGGACATTGTAACAATATCTAGTTGCAGTCAAAAGAGATGTGTGAGTTATAATGTTTAATATGCCATACATACATACATACATATATATATATATATATATATATATATATATATATATATATATATATATATATATGTATGTATGTATATATGGAGGGGGGGGGCGGGGGGGAGACAGTCTCAGGCAGTACAGGCTGGCCTACCTCTTGAATGCTGTGATTACAGACATGTGCCAGCATGCTCTGGTAAAGCTCCCCCCACAGTTTTCCTCTTCCTTCCCTCCCTTCCTCCCTTCTTTCCAGACAGAGTCTCATAGTGTCATCCAGGCTGGCCTCAAACTCAAGGCAATCCTCCTGCTTCACCCTCCTTAGTGCTGGCATTATAGATATGTGCCACCATGCCAGGCACAAGTTAGCTTTTTACTTAATTTTTATTTTCATTAAAAACAAAACAAAACAGCTCAATACTTGGGAGGTAGAGGCAGGTGTGTTAGGAGTTCAAGACCAGCTTCTGCTACATAACAAGTTCAAGGCCAACCTGTGCTACATAAGACTGTCTCAATAACAACAACAAAACCAATGACCAAATAAACAAATGAACCCAAAATAAAACAGCACAAGTGCAACAGTTTAATATTATGGTCAAATAAGTTATCTAAAAACCAAAAACCTTACTGTCTTATTTGATTTGATTCTGCATTAACACCAGAGAGAAGAGATTATTGCTAGTTCAAAATGTCAGAAAGGCTAACAGCGTCTTAGGTACAGCATTTTATGGTCTGCATTGATACATGACTACCCTAGATGTCTCTGGGGATTCACATCAGGTAAAGTCGAATACACTGAGATGGTATTACTTGGAGACTGTTAATCCTTAACATTTTTGATCAGTGTACTAGGAAGATGGAAAACATCTGATTAAATGTCTCATAAACATACTTGGATAACTATATCAGCAAGTGGAAATGGAAATGCTAGATTTCATTCTGTTTTTACTCCTTATTCTAGTTATTTTCCATATACGATCTTTTCCATTTCTTTGAAGGGTTTGCCCGAAGACTAATTATTTTGTTCTTGGCACCAGGGATGCAGTTCAGGTAGTGGCCACCTGTTAAATAATGGGCTCTTCTAACTGATTCCATGGTCTATTGTCTAAGCCTTGTCCAGGTGTGGATAACTAAAAGAAAGTAAGAACACAGCACGTTATCCACCCAAGCTTTGAAAGTAAAATATAAATGCAGAGCAATAAGGGTCCAATTTGCCTTGCCAAGCATTAAACAGTACTATGCTGCTATAATGATTAAACAGTGGGGTGCTGGCAGAGGAACAGACAAGAAACCCCACTGTAAAATGATTAAATTGATTTAAAAATATATAACACTTCACATTATGATAAAACTCACATTTAATATCAGTGGAGGGAATAGGATTATTCAGTTTTGGTGGTATGAAGTTTAGAGAAAAAATTATACTGCTGCCCTAACATAGCAAATCAATTCCAGGTGGACTTTTGATATCAATTAAAGATAACAATAAAACCATACAACACAGGAGTTAGAGATGAATGTATGTATGTATGTATGTATGTATGTATGTATGTGTCTGTCTGTCTGTCTGTCTGTCTATCTATCTATCTATCTATCTATCTATCTATCTATCTATCTATCTATCTATCTACCCACCCACCCACCCACCCACCCATCCATCCATCCATCCATCCATCCATCCATCCTTGGGATTAAGAAGTTCTTGAGAATAACACTGGGCAGAAACATGCAGGAGAAGAATGGTCAATGTGGAATTGCAAATAGTTCAAACTCCATGACCCAAACTAACCAAAAACATCCATAAACAAATCATAAGGCAGTAACAAATAAGTAAAACATATTTTAAACAAAAATGATATCCTTAGCAACTTTTGTGTATCTATAACAAATATATAAACATAAAAGACAAGATAATAAAAAACTACTACCACAAAACGAAATACAAATGGCCAGCCAATATTCTGAAAAGGCTCAACTTTACCACTAAACCAGGAAGTACAAATTAATACAAGGCAGGCAGAGATGAATAAATACGTATGTATATGCATCTATGTAATCTATAATACAACGCATACTTACTTACATGATCATTAAGGTGGGAGAAACCAAAACCTTCCTATAATGCTGGTACAAGTATACAAGTATCTATGCTGGTATAAAATTCAACATTCTAGAGCACAACCTAGCCATTGAAGGACACAAAGTGGCGCACATCACAAAGTGACGGCTGGGCACTAGCTGCAGAGGCACTGGGCAGGACTTCCTGGGGGAGTGCATGCATTATGTTTTGGGCTGGGTGGGACTTCCTGGGGGGGGTGCATGCGTTATGTTTTGGGCTGGGTGGGACTTCCTGGGGGGTGAGCATGCTTTATGCTTAGGCTTTAGTTTAAATGGGGTACACACTGTTGACATGCCTCCAAGTGCAGGAATAACAACTGTATCTTCTTATTTGTAAATTAAATTCCAATTAAAATGATTTCTTTTCCCATGGGAAATACCTATTTGATTTAGCAGTGTCACTTTTGTTTTAGCCCAAGGAAATAACAATGAACTCACAAAATATTGAACTACTATGTTATTCCTTCATAAAAGGCATATAGTTTAAAAATGAGATGACTTTTTCCCAAAAAGACACACATTATATCTTCATGATAGAATATTATACAATTATCAAATGAGATGTAAAAGAATATTTGATGATGCAAAAAACAGTGGTAATACACTGAAAAGAGAGAACAGAAGAAAACAAGTATGGCATGATTCCATTCCTGGAAAAAGCATCAGAGGTCTCAGTGGACAGACAAAATCACTAATGATGAGTACTATGGGACAGGATATTATTAGTAAATTTTTTCATTTTTTACCCTTTTAAAATGTATTATATATTAATCATGTATTACAAATACAAATTAGGCTATATGATGAAAATTTGGAGGATAATTTGTATTACTGTCATTTTAACTATTAGAGAAAAATGATACATTACTTAACGACCCTGGTTCAATTCCCTAGGATACATGTATAGCCAGATGCACAAAGTAGCGCACGCATCTGGAGTTCATTTGCAGAGGCTCTAGCACACCCATGACATACTCGAGCCCTGGAACATCCATTCTCTTGTCTCTTTATCTCTCTCTGCTTGCAAATAAATAAATAAAATATTTTTAAAAAGAAGTACAGACAACTACGTAGACAATGGCATCTTCTTTCACTACTTTTCACCTAGAATTAACTTGTAGCTACCATTTAATTTTCAGATATGGTTAGGTCTGATAATTTCTTCATTGCTTGCATGCCTCTCTCTTTCCCTCTCCTCTTCCCTTCTTTTTTCCCTCTCCTTACTTCCCTTTTGTGGTACAGAGTATCCGTAAGGCCTTATGACTGCTAGGTAAGTGCTCTACACCTGAGCCATATTCCAGCCTGGGAATACTGCCTCTGCTCTGGCTACATTCCTGTTTATTAACAACCATGGTGAAGAAACATTTTTACTATGTAATACCAACCCAAGACCTCAGTTCCTTAAGAGCTTTGCTTCTAATAGAAGGAAATGATTTATATGTACCATTTTTTTTTTTTCTGTTCCAAGTTGCTCCTGTCAGCTTAAAAAAAGAAAGGATTCTGGAGAGAGTCTACAATCATGACTATATATATATTCCCAACATAGAAAAGGTCACCTCTTCCACTCCCGTCCTCTTTCTCGGAGTGCTAAATTTATATTAGCTAAGCTCTGCCAGCCTCAGCACTTTATAATCTGGATTCAGCTAAAAAATGTCTTTTGGTAAAACAGACTACACTTTTCTCCTTTTATCAGCATATTGGTTATAAAACCGAAGTATCAGGCACCAGTAGCAAGTTTAATGAACAGGCCTACCTTTCCTCTGTGTTAAGGGTAACATGACTGAAGGAAATTAACATTTGTCTTTCTTTCCCAACATTATTTTTCTTTGAGAAGATCAGGTTAAGAAGACTATCAGTCATGTTTTGCAATTTAAGCTTTGGTTTTTTTCTTTAAAGTTTTTATTTATTTATTTATTGGAGAGTGACAGAGAGAAAGGGGAGGGGAGAGAGAGAGAGAGGGAGGGAGGGAGGGAGGGAGAGGGAGAGAATGGGCGTGCCAGGGCCTGCAGCCACTGCAAATGAACTCCAGACGCATGCACCCCCTTGTGCATCTGGCTAATGTGGGTCCTGGGGAATTGAGCCTTGAACTGGAGTCCTGAGGTTTCACAGGCAAGTGCTTAACCGCTAAGCCATCTCTCCAGCCCTGTTTTGCAATTTAAATGAGAATCTTTCAAGGGTGCTGCCTGAGTGGTATGTCAAGCCCAGCAATGTTATTCCAGCCACCATGAGCTCCCCCTTTGTGTGCCCTATTTCTAGAACTCACCTAGTAGTTAGGCACGATGGGAAGTGCTTTATAGGAGTCAGCTCTCTTGGTCCTAAAAGCTCTGTGGTAGGCATTGCTATCCTCACTTCACAGGGAAAGGAATGGAGGTACACATGTCAGGTTTCTTACTCAATTGTCCAAGCAGAGATCTGAGGGTAGGAGCCTGATCAGACAGCCACTGTAGATTTATGCCATAATTTTACATGTTGGATGACAGACTAGGTTTTGGTCTCAGAAGTCTAGTGTAAGAAGACAATGACTATTATATTTATTTATTTGAAGAGGGAGGGAGGGAGAAAGAGACAGAGAGAGTGTGTGTGAGAGAGAAAGGTGAAGATGTGGGGGGTAAGAGTGGGCATATCAGGACCTTCTGCCTCAGCAAAGGAACTCCAGATGCCATTGTCACTTTGTGCATCTGGCTCTATGTGGGTTCTGAGGAATTACACCCCACCCTGCAGGCTTTGTAAGTATCTTTCACTACTGAGCCATCTCTCCAGTCCCCAAATTGTGACTTTAAAAAAGTATTTTATTTTTATTTATTTATTTGAGAGAGACAGAGAAAGATGGAGAGGGAGAGAAGGAGGGAGGGAGGGAGGGAGGGAGGGAGGGAGGGAGGGAGGGAGAGAGAGAGAGAGAGAGAGAGAGAATATGGGTGCACCAGGGCTTCCAGCAACTGCAAACAAACTCCAGATACGTGCGCTCCCTTGTGCACCTGGCTAACGTGGGTCCTGGGGAATCAAGCTTCAAACCAGGGTACTTAGGCTTCACAGGCAATTGCTTAACTGCTAAGCCATCTCTCCAGCCCTTCAAATTGTGACTTTTAAAGGGAACCTCCATGACAGTTCATTTCTTTACAAGAATGTGCAAAGCATTCCATAGATGAGATCTACATGCTTCACCCACTGCAGAGCTGGGCACTGCTGCTGAGAACAAAGGCCTCTGAAGTCAGGCTTGCTTTCTCGTCCTACTTATCACCATTCTGTGGTGCAGTAACTGTTGGTAGCAGCTTGTGCTATGGAAGCAGCTTCAGCTCTTAATGTCACAGACAGCCCACCTCTTCTTACCACGGCATCTTGGGTAAGCAGTCCAATTTCTTTGAACTTCAGTCCATTTATGGATCAGGGATACTAGTAATTATCTGATGGGGCTGTGAAGAAATCTACCACAGTGAACCCCTAACTGATGAACCCAATGAGGCTCCTGTGATGGTTAAAGGAGATGAAATGGGATAAAGGCTCCAGCAAAGTGCCTGAAATATCTGTTTCAAGGATGAACCGGTGGGTCCAGAGCCACCTTCATCCTCTCCTAGCAGTGCAGAGTTAGGATGAAAGAGTGTGACAAGGAGGCACATTTGATTTGATATTAGGAATAAGTGATTTCAACTGTGTTACTTTGTATAATGTTACTAATTAATCTGGATATCTGATAATTGGCTAAACTATACTTAATAAGTACACAAAAGGAAATGAAGAAATTCTACATTAAAGTCATTCTTCTAAAAAGCCTGTAAAAATGCACATACAACTTGGGGCAGAGGACATTCCTCATTTTAAACGTCTATTTACCTTCCACAGGCTTCCATGAAGTGTACTGGGAAGACTCAAAGTTGAGTTACATCAATCATAGTAATTTTCAGACCTCTATGAGGTCAAACAAATGCCTAACACTAAAGAGTCATCATAGATACTACCTAAGATCCACAGGTTCCAGCCTCTGGCAAGTTACGATCCACTACATTCACTGACCACTGTACCTAAAGTCTTCTGTTAGGTAATCAAGTTACACAGGGAGAGTTATGTCACATCAGGGTCATTAACAATCCTAACATGAAAGCAAAGTTCCTTGTAACTGACTGTGAAAACATAGTGTTATTTCTGTTTCTTTCCAATGTCTCTCCTAAGCAGAAACCCTTTCCTCACAGTGACATTTTCCTCTCACTTGAGATATTAGGCTTTAAATCAAGGAGGATGGGTATGATGTCCAAGTTCATTGCACATTCCTTACTTCATGTTATTTACACTGGGAACTTTCAAGTGAAATAAAGATAGCTTTCACAATGTGAACACTTAATTAATCTGACCCATTTGAATAAACTGAACCCAAAAGTACTATGCATCAGTTTGGCCACTGAGAGACCTTGGCTTTACTAGGTTCATATTCACACAACGCGGCCTGCTACATGCCTTCCGTGTTTCAAAGTACATTTCGGGGGTCAAAAGCATATTATCTAGAGGTTATTTTTTAAATTCAAGAGTTCTTAATTGATAAACTAGGATAAATGTATCACAACAGCAGCTTAATGAGTACAAGAAGCTTATTATCTGAATATAAGAAAACTGTACAAGTCACCCACATGCTGGAAATTAAAGAACTTCTGAATTAAGAATCTAAACAAACAGGGACTCTGGAGTTCTAATAAAAGCTAAATAAAGCACTATTACAGTTAACTACTGAAAGAATTACTCCCCAAAAGCTGATAAATGAGTATTTGTCTTGCAGGCAATCACTCAAATAAAATTCTAATCTTAAGGGTTTCCTAGTCTTGGCAAGGACAAGGAGGAGTAATTCATAACTAGTGAGTACGAGATACAGCAACTTCTTTGGAGATTATTTAGAAACAAGCTTTAACAGGAAAATACACTCTCCTTTCGACTCCATGAACGATCAGTAGATTTTCGGATTAACTGAGCCAAATTTGTTATTCATGTGGCTTACAGCTTCAGGCATTAGCCTATTATTGCATCTTTTAGCTGGGAACCTCTGCACTGCTCCCCAGCCCACAGGCACTCAAATCCTCTAGAGATTCCTGTCAACTGCAAGCATGTCTTATGATCTTCAGGCTGCCCTTGCCTCACACTTTAACTTTCTTGGTCCTTCATATGGGAAAAGGATTTGCCCCTCAGTTCTCTGGTGTCTCTGGCAAACACTACTCGTATAAACACAACCTCAGGGAAGGCTATTAAGACATTTGGGCCATGGGCTGGAGAGATGGCTCGGGTTCAAGGCACTTGCTTACAAAGCCCGGTGGCCTAGGTATGATTCCCCAGTACCCATGTCAGGCCAGATGCACAAAGCAGCACATACATCTAGAGTTCATTCCCAGTGGCAAGAGGTCCTGGAGTGCCCATACTCTCTCAAATAAGTAAACAAAAATATTAAGGAAAAAAATAAGAGAGAGAGTTTGGTCAAATGTCACATCACCAGTGCATCTATCAAGTTCCTTGTCTCCTGTCGTCTCGTGTGCACAGCGTGGGGACCATCGTTGGTGATGTGAGGGGCCCTTCAGGGGCTGCTCTTCCATATGGGAGGTTGGCCAGGCACAGTCCTTTTCACCAAGGAACACAGTATTTTCACAACAAACAATTCAGAGCCAACTATTAAGATAAAACAATTCAAGGAAAAATACTTATGCTAAGAATTCAGTACCATCTGAATTTTTCTTAAAAAGGGTAGCAAGCAAGATCTAACAGGAGATAGATGCCCTGTGAGGTTAAACAACTCTGCACAATTTACTCACTTGTCATGCACATACCTTAAAAGAACAGAGCAGGGCTGGAGAGATGGCTTAGCGGTTCAGCGCTTGCCTGTGAAGCCTAAGGACCCCGGTTCGAGGCTCGATTCCCCAGGACCCACGTTAGCCAGATGCACAAGGGGGCGCATGCATCTGGAGTTCGTTTGCAGAGGCTGGAAGCCCTGGTGCACCCATTCTCTCTCTCTCCCTCTATCTGTCTTTCTCTCTGTGTCTGTTGCTCTCAAATAAATAAAAATATTAAAAAAAAAAAAAAAAAGAACAGAGCAAACCTGAGACCTCCAAGGAGGCACATAGCAGCTACTCCCAGAGGCACAAAGGGTGGGCTCTCATTGCCCCTTCCTGCTACAGGCTGGCCTTGAACATGGCCATGCAGAAAGTACAAGGCAGAGGAGCGTACGTGCTGCTCCCCCTGTCTGGCTGGAGCACAGAGAAGGGGAGACCCAGGATGCCAGAAGAGGTGGTACTGTAAAGAAGTAATGAGATCCCATAAAGTCAGTGCTGGTGGGAAGCGGATTCTAAACTGCGTACCACAGACTTTAACAAAGAGGAACCTACAGCCAGGCCATAGACTGCATGATGCACAGAACAACGCAGGCGCACTGGAAGCAAGACTGACATTGCAATTGAGCCCTCCAGGAGGCTGGCTAGAACTTGTGGACTCTACCCAAACAGGCTGTCTGCTACAATACTCATCACAAGAGCTATAAAAGACCCTGAAACTTAAAATATTAAAAATATCTAGCATACAATGAGTACTTTCTTTGCGTATAAAGGACTAAGAAAATCCCAATCTGCTGGGCATGCCTTTAATCCCAGCTCTTGGGAGGCAGAGTTAGGAGGATCACAGTGAATTTGAGGCCACCCTAAGACTACATAGTGAATTCCAGGTGAGCCTGGGTTACCATGAGACCCTATCTTGCAAAAGCAAGAAAAAAAAAAAATCCCAATCTATATGAAAAAACATTGTCCAGACATTTTAATAAGGAAATGACAGAGAGTGGAATTATCAGATAAGACTTTAAAACAGTACTAGTAAAAGTGCTCCAGGCAAGAGAGCTTCAACATAAAAAAGATACAAACACTCTTGCCTTTTCAAGGGCAGGAGCTCTTCACCCTCTCTCTTTTCTTCTCTTAATCTAATAAAGTCTCTCTAAACTTAATAAAAAAAACAGTTACAAATAGATACTTTAGAACTGGAAAATACAATAATCAAAATTGAAAACCTGTTGGAAGGGTCCAGTATTATAATAAAGATAACAGAGAAAAAAGTCAGTGATCCCGAAGACAGATCATTAGAGAGTACCCATTTGGAACTGAAAGAAAAATGACTGAAAAAAGCCGGGTATGGTGGTGCACACTTTTAATCCCAGCACTTGGGACGGCAGAGGTAGGAGGTTGCCCGTTAGTTGGAGGCCAGCCTGAGACTACAGAGTGAATTCCAGGTCAGCGTGGGCCAGAGTGAGACACTACTTTGATAGATAGATAGTTAGACAGACAGACAGACAGACAGATACATACATACATACATACATACACAGAGAGAGAGAGAGAGAGAGAGAGAGAGAGAGAGAGAGAGAGAGAGAGGGAGGGAGGAAGGGAGGGGCACACACACACAACTGAAAGAAATTAACAGAGCCTAGGAAGAAATAGAGGAAAATACCAGTGGTTTAAAACTCAACACTGAAAAGTCAACAAGGTAAATATATCCATTCTCAGATAGATCAACAAAGAAATTTAAATAAAGTCATAGAATTTGTTTTTTGGTAGATAAGAGAAACAGGATTCTGAAAATTTCATGAAAAGGCAAAAAGACCAGAATAGCCATCAAAATTTAGGGGGGAACAAGAAGGAAAGGATAAACTTTCAGGAATCATTCACCTTATTTTAAGTTACTATAAACGTGGTAATTGTATTAGTGAAAGGATAAACATAATGATGGAATAGAACAGACAGCCCAGGAAAAGACCTATGTAAACGTGGCGAGGCAATCTTTATCAAGGTTGCAGAACTAGTTCAATGGAGAAAAGAGTCTTAACTGTTCTGGGGCAACCGGACACCAGCCCAGTGAAGAAAGCAGAGTGGCCCACGCCTCACTCTTCATCCCATCTCATGTTTAAAATGGAGAATGGGCCTAAATGTAAAATGTCAAACAGTAACAACATTTAAAAGAAAATTTAAGAGAAAAAAAAATCTATGTGACTTTAGGCTAGGCAGAGTTCTTAAAAATGATATGAAAAGCATAATCCATAGAAGAAAAGAAACAATCGGTAATTTAGACTTTGTAAGAAAATCCCAGACCTGATCTGGATTATCTAAAGAACCTCAAAACCCAGCAGTAAGAAGACAACGCAAGTAAAGCAGGGAGAAAGGCTTCAAGAGAAACTCCATTAAAAAGGCAATAGAGAATGCATAAGCTCAGAGCAGACTAAAAATAACTACTGGATTATTCTACAACCAGTGAAGCTGGTGAAAGATAACAAAGCAAACAGTAAGTGCATCTTCTTTGTAGGCACTTTTGTGCCTGCTGCACTGCAACCCAGTTCCTGCCCACCTGAGGCTACAAGGTGCCACAGAGGCAGAGGCCCCTTTTTCCTCGGGACAGATCTTTATGAAGTACACAAAAAGTACTTGAAGCCTGCTACATGCCAGGATCTAGATAAGGTCACAAATGACTGCATTATAACATTAGATAAGATCACAAATTAACTTTCCTCACCTCATTTACATACCTCATAACTGAGTTAAGCAAACCAATTAAGGGACATGAAGCAATTAATCCTTAATACATTCTTAGTGTGATAATCTATTTTGAGAGTTTAGGCACAAATATAAGTAATATGAAAAAGACAAAAACTATAAGTTCGGCATAGTATTTTCAATATACTAATCCCCCAAACAAGGAGAACAGTCCCTGTGAGGGTGTCACAAGAAGGAATCTTTTTTTTTTTTTTAATATTTATTTTTATTTATTTGACAGAGAAAGGAGGAGAGAGAATAGGCACACCAGGGCCTCCGGCCACTACAAATGAACTACAGGCGCGTGTGCCCCCTTGTGCATCTGGCTAAAGTGAGTCCTGGGGAATCAAACCTGGGTCCTTTGGCTTTGCAGGCAAATGCCTTAGCCACTAGGCCATTCCTCCAGCCCAAGAAGGAATCTTAATAGATACACTAAGATGTTGTCTGTAAGGGGCTACATAAGGGGGATGTATTCAAAGAAAACAGACTGGAGGAGTCCTCGCGGGCAGGAATGGTGCAGTGTGACTAGAGGACAGCGCACACTTGGGAGAAGGCCGGCGCTGGCCAGGGCCATGAAGAAGGCAGCCGCAGTGAAGGGCGAGGCAGACATCCACGCAGACGGGACCGCACAAAGGCCCAGGAAGGAAACTGCCATCTGTCTGCGCAGACACAGGTTCTCCAGCATGACCTCAGCAGGGAAGATGTGTGCTGAGAAAACAACTGCGAGCCTGAGGTGGATGGCACGATGCAGTGGGAAAGGGACTGAACGGACCCTGAAGGAGAACCAGGCAGGGTTTCTGGCGCGGCCTGGGGTGGCCCTGCTAGTTAGTGAAGCGAGAAGGGTCAGCTCGGCCCCTCGAGGACTGCATGGCGAGGAGACAGAAGAGTGGCTATGGTCAGGCAAGGAATCATACTGGCTTCAAATGAGACAGTAGCAGTGTAGATGACAAAAAATGGCTGAACTTGGGCAAAAACATAAGGCTATTAGGTGATAAACATGACGTGGGAAAGTGATAGAGGAAGTAAAGATGGCCTGTAGGTGTTTAGTCCCAATGACCAGATTGCACATGGTATGTTTACGCAAAATAGAGCACGTACACGGAGACGTGAGGGACGATGAAATGGGATACGCACGCGTTGTATTTACCAGACATCCACGTAGGGTCCTCAGGAAGCCGGGACTTGGCTGTGCGGCTTAGCAAATACTCTGCACTGGAGGCCGAGGTTTGGCAGGGAGCTGCTGTCAGCGCGGAGAGCTAAGTGAACAAGCCCTCCAGGGAGAGTGCGGTGAGTGAGTCACTGAAACATGCGTCACGCTAGGAAACGAGCCCAGCTTGAAGGAGCGGGTCAAGAAGACCACTCAACGATGGGTGCTGGGGAGGCGTGGCTGAGGAGGAGGGAAGCCAAGCGGGGAGAAAGAAGACCGACGAGGAGGGCTTACCTCTCAATACGAACACTCTCAGAACGGAAATTGAATCGTCTGCTCTGAGACGCCGCCTGTGGATTCTGGATGAAAATGCGGGCAGTCAATGGACAAGTCTCAGCCGTGAAGGCAGCTGGAGAAGACAATTCTGTACTATGTTTTCTGAAGGAGGCAGGTAAGTGGCAGAGTTTGGTGGACTTTTTTTTTTTAGTGTTTAATTTTTTTATCTGTTTACTTGAGAGAGAGAGAGAGAGAGAGAGAGAGAGGAAGAGGGAGAGAGAGAGAAAAGCAGACTAAGAGAAAGAGAATGGGCACACCAGGGTCTCCAGCCTCTGCAAACAAACTCCAGATGCATGTGCCACGTTGTGCATGTGGCTAACGTGGGTCCTGGGGAATCGAACCTGGGTCCTGTGGCTTTGCACGCAAGTGTCTTAACCACTAAGCCATCTCTCCAGCCTGGTCTTGGTTTTGATGGGAGGGGAGACACCAAGGAGTAGACAAAGAGAAGGCAGCCACTCATTGCAGGAAGATCCCAGGAGAGGGAAGAATGGATGCCACGGTACAGGACAAGCGTCGTGCTGGCTGCAAGAGCTGACAAGAAGGATCTGTCGAGCCCCTGAAAACTCTGAAGATTAATAGGGGGATTAAACAAAGTATTTAGATAGCAGATGCATCTAGTAGCTTTCAGGCATCCCAGAAATAAACAGCTAGGAAATATTTTAGAAAAAAAAAATCAAAAACCAGTGCCAGGTATTAAGAACTGATGAAGATGCATAAAACTTTAAGAAAATTATGGCACCTTTCTTTAAAATCTTAAGAATATATAGTTGATGCATTTATACTTTTGGCAAAGGCCTTTAATAAGACCTAAAGACCCCCAAATTATGAAAAGATTGACAAATCTAAATAAAAATTCAAACTTTTTGCGTGCCAGTTCTAAATCTGGAAGACAAGCCATTGCTTGGAACAAGATAGTTGACAATAACTACAGTATCTAGAATATATACGAAACTACAGATCACTAAGAAACAAACCTTGAAGTACTCAAAGTCAGAGCCTATGGAGGGAGAAAAAGGTAGATTTAAGTAATATTGCATAAGTGAAAAAGGAATAAAAAGCAAACAAAACCAGGGTCAAATAGCGTGCCACAAGTAGCTTCAGATGTTAAGGCCAGTGGGGGCTGGTAAGGCAATAGAAAAGCTTCTGCCGTTCCAGGCCTGTGCCCGTGCCAGTGCCGTGGGCACATTTCGTTCACAAAGTGCTGTGGTGGTACCACTTGTGAATACAGATCACAAAATGAGACCCGGGGAAAACAGCTCCCCAGGACCCAGGGATCTGGCCACACTTCTGACAACGAAGGAACGAAATGACCACACCACTAGAGGGGCTCTCGTCTGGCCATCCCCAGGGAAGCAGGGGTCACTGTCTCTGCCAGGTCAAAATTACTATGTATGGACACTAAGACAATTGTTGGCGCTTAGCACACAGTGGAATTTTTCACAGAATATGTGATCTGAGGGGTCCACAGTGAAGCTTTTATGTTTATAGACTCTTGCTGCTCTTGTCATGCTGGACTTAGAAAGTTGCTTCTACAAAAAGGTAAAGCAATGCCAGTCTTCATGGGAGTTTACCTGTTTTGCATATATAGTTACTTTGTATAAAAGCATGTTCATTATGTAAACATCTAATAGGTTTATTACTATTTCAAAGTGATTTAACATTTCCTCATTGCAATTTCTAACTAGGAAAATATTGGTAGTTATATTTCACATAAAAAGCTTTTGATAATTAAAAGAAAAATCTCAGTGCTGAGAGATGACTTAGTGGTTAAGACATTTGCCTGCAAAGCCAAAGGATCTTGGTTTGATTCCCCAGCACCCATGTTAGCCAGATGCACAAGCGGGCACACGCATCTGGTGTTCATTTGTAGAGGCTGGAGGCCCTGGCGTGCCCATTCTCTCCCTCTCTCTCTCTTTCTGCCTTTTTCTCTTTCTCAAATAAATCAATAAATATATAATGTATATTAAAAAAATCTCAAGGGCCTAGAGACCCAAAATTTGAGAACTGTTGTCTAGCTAACGCTACAAGGTGAAGAGAACTGCCTACCTGGCTAAGCTGAGCCTTCATTTCCCCAACTTGTCCATTCTTACAGCTCTGTTACCTACTCCTGGCAATATTCCATATGAATGAAGAACTAGAATTAAAGTATTAATTACCAGCTATGCTGGTGCATGCCTTTAATCCCAGCACTTGAGAGGGAGGCAGACGTAAGGTAAAGGACTGCTGTGAGTTTGAGGCCACCCTGAGATTACATAGTACATTCCAGGTCAGCCTGGGCTAGAGTGAGACCCTACCTTGGAAAACAAACAAAATCTCCAAGTTATTAATTTCTTGTCAATGAATGTACTTTTCATTCATATGTGACTGAGCTAAGAGATGCTTAAAGCTTCACCAGATAAGCAATGAGATGAAGATAGGTTTAATAGTGGCCTAACAAGATTTGACTCAGGTGGGTATAAAAGTCAATAATCTTTTGATAACATCTGCATTTGAACAATGCCACTGTTTTGGATATTCAGACAACTGTTACTTATTATTTTTGCACTGCTATCTCCAGAGAAAGGCTTTAATATTTATTCATGTCATCTCTTGGATCTCAGCACTCTGATCTCTAGTAGCAACAAACTATGACTGACAGATAAAACTGAGTTTGATGCAAGCCAAGGTATAGTATTAAATGAGAGAGAAAAAAATCCCAGATCCTAGTGTTCTACCTTAGGATATGTTGGAAGAGTTTTTCGGCTCCATGAATAAGACTATTTCGAGAGAGGTTCCTAAGAAGAGGAGCTATGCTGAAACCTGCAGTTTTATTAAAACCAGAAGCAAACCAGACAGCATGTGTATTTTAAGATTTCTATGTAGGCAAAGCATTTCTTCTACAATGTCATTCTCTTTGGGGACAGTTACTGTGAGTGTAAGTGGGAGAAGCATCTAGGGAGGCCATTTCAAGATATGTACCAGAGGCCTAACATGCATACCCACTCATTAAGCAAATCCAGTTTTAAAAATGTATCTTAAAAAAAAGAGCAAGGACATAATTCATGGTACTTTATAGTACTGTTTAAAATACTAAGTACTAGAAAGAGCATATATGTGCAATAATGTGGTCAAGTAAGCTTGTTGTTCATCATATAATGGAATATTATGTAATATAAAATTTAAGCTAATTTAGGTTAAATAATGTTAAAACTACATGTGGCAAGGAGAAGTGATTCCTATTTAGTTATAAAACTGAAGTACTATATGATCCTATTTCTGTTTAAAATATGGATGTGTATAGATATTTCTAGAAGGGTATAAAATATATATGAGCTAAAACTTAAGCATATACATTTTTTATGACTATACTTATAAATTAATAGTACTTATCTTTTCATTTGAGATCAGAGATGGTGTTTATTTAAATCTTTTGAATGATTTACCATTAGGTTTTGCTACAGTGAATATTTTTAAACTTTTTTCCCCCAATGTTATTTATTTATTTATTTACTTATTTGGCATAGAAACAGGGGAAGAGAGAATGGGTGTGCCAGGGCCTCCAGCCACTGCAAACAAACTCCAGATGCATGCACCCTCTTGTGCATTGGGCTAATATGGGTCCTGGGGAATTGAACCTGGGTCCTTCAGCTTTGCAGGCAAATGCCTTAACCGCTAAGCCATCCCTCCAGCTCTACAGTGAATATTTATTTAACAATTTATTCTTATTTATTTATTTGACAGAGAAAGTGGGAACCAGAGTGAGAAAATGGGCGCGCTGGGGCCTCCAGCCACTGCAAACTAACTTCAGATGCGTGTGCCCCTTTGTGCATCTGGCTAACATGGGTCCTGGGGAATTGAACCTGGGTCCTTTGGCTTTGCAGACAAATGCCTTAACTGCTAAGCCATCTCTCTAACCCTACAGTGAATATTTTTACTTCTACAGTAATCATTAAATATTTGAGGCAATCATACAGTATTGGGTTTTTCAATTTTAAAAATATTTTATTTATTTATTTACAAGCAGAGGGAGAGAAAGAGAGAGAGAGATTGAGAAAGAGTGAATAAATTAATATGAGCATGCCAGGGCCTCTAGCCACTGCAAACGAACTCCAGATGCAAGTGCCACCATGTGTATCTGGCTTTGAGTACTGGGGAATCAAACCTGGGTTGTTAGGTTGGCAGACAAGTGCCTTAACTGTTGAGCCATCTCTCTAGCACCTCATCTTTTTATGATGCTGAATGCTGCATTACTGTGGAGGAAAGTGGTGCAGGAGAGAAAAAGCAAAAGCAGAAAGACCATTAGTGTTTCACATGATATCCTGTACTTGTCAAGTTTTAAGAAACCTTAGATTTAACAATTTGGAAACACAGTTTCCAGAGAACATGCTGGTGCACAGTGAATGCCCACAGGATGCCAGCTGCTCTCACAGTCTCAGAGAACATGCTACTGCACAATGCCCATAAGGTGCCAGTCGGCTGTCACAGAGTGGACATTCTGTGGGAGGAGCAGGTGGCTGTCTTTATAAGTCTCTGCTGCCTGGCCAGCTACAGCTCTCTCCAGACTTGTTTGGAGCCCATCAAACCCAAAGTGGCACACGGACTTCATCCGCACGGTCATGTGAACCCTTTGGCTGACGGCTCCTGCCATGTGTCTAATCCATTGTGTGGACCCGTGCTCGAGGAAGGGGTCCGCAGCCACATGGGTCTGAGACTGTGGGGCTGACAATCACAGCGTCAAAGATGACTGTGCCTGCTCAGCTAGCCTGGTGCCATCCCTGCGCAGCACCGACAGTGTTTATCTGGACCAAGGCAGAAAGCTAGCACTTGTGAGGGAGAAATTTCCACTATGCATTTCAGCTTAGTCTACTCACAACACTTCTTAAGTGCCTCCTCAGACAGTGAAATCTGGTAATAATTACCAAACACCATACACACTGTTTACAATAGAATCATATTTCTTTTCTTTCTCCCTCCTACTTTTTTTTTGCATGAAAAGTCGAATGGTGCTGAATGGTACCCAAATGTCTGCTGTATACCACGCCAATGCAGCAGCGCAGCCAAAAATGTGAACGGAATGGTTCGCCAAGTAAAAGAAAACATAACAAATTGGTAATGGTTTCTATCTTGACAGAAACTGAAAATGATCCCCCAATGTGTGGCCACTCATGCGGACACATAAAAATGTCTTAGAAGCAATCATTTTACCTCAGATAACAGACCCTGACAGTACATACAGCATACCGCTGACTTTCCCTTCTTAGAAAAGAAGCACCCATGACCTGCTAAACAGTCTGGGAACCATGTAATTTATGCATAACACACATGCATATGCCATGCACTCATAATATTTGCTATAAATCATTTTTAATATGAGACTTCTTTACTGGATGGAATAGACTTTTATGAGAGAGGCTTTAAATCACCAGAGACTTGATAAAGTTGGAGTGGCTTATCTGTGAACAGAATTGATGTTGTTGCCTATAAAGTTACAAAATTTCAATGGTGTATATGATAAACAGGCCTCACATAGAGGTTCCTATACAGTCTACATTTCTGCATAGAGCTATAACCACTGCGGTTAGTTTTGTTAGATGTTACATTAAACAAATACCAAAATACTCTTGAGGTGTATATTATATGGATCTGATTTTTCAAGTACAGTTGAAAGCAAAATGACCCCCTGAAGACTTGCTGATAATGCCGTTAGCTTACTTTCCCTTCCTTTACCACTTTTCCCCCCTTCAAATGGAGAGCCAGCCGACACCACTGACCATGGATGTTTTTTCCTTTCCATCTTATGAAATTTTCCCACGTGTTTAACTTTATAATGAGGACGTTAGATGGAGCATCGACTACATGGTCAAAAATCACCAAAACAAGAATGCCACTTTCAAAACCACAGAGGTGGTAGCTGAAGAGCGTGAGGAAGTCACAGCAAGAGCACCAAGCAACAGAGGGACCTTGGGAAGGTAAACGTCCGGTCATGTTGAAGGTGAATTTCAATTCTTTGGGTTACAGGTTTCAAATAAAACTCCTAGTGTCTAGTCCGTGAGATGCTTGCTGGGGATGTAAGGTATCTTGGGTAGATTCAGGTTAGGTGCTATAGATGAGTGAGACTATGTGGCGATTTTTTTTCTGTGATTGGGTAAGTTCATTGAGAATGATCTGTTCTAGGCTCAACCATTTTTCCTCAAATTTCTTTGTGTCATTTTTTCTTACTGCTGTATAGAATTCCATTGTGTAGATAAACCACATCTTAGTTATCCATTCTTCTAGTGATGGACATCTGGATTGATTCCAGCTCTTAGCTATTATGAATTGTGCCGCTACAAACATGGTTGAGCAAATCTCTCTGATCCTCTCAGTGGTGCAGGACCCATAGCTGGAGCTGGGAAACAAGTCAGAATCATATCCAAACATAAGCCCACTCTCCAATATCAAGCTACCATCAATCATGGGGTACAAGAGGGCTTACACCTACTAAACTCTCTATTAAGAAAGTAAGGGCTATCTCATTTGTCCTGGTGCTAACTCACTCTCTGCTGGAGATTCTGCTTCTCTTTTTCAGATAGATGCAGATCCTAAGAAGAGAGCCACCCCATCATACCTCAAAAAGGCCCCAACTGAAACTAAGGAAAATTGGCAAAACAAGCAAGGGTGCTGTTTTCCTGATGAACCAGATACCAGCACAAGGGGAAAAGAGACCAACACAGAGAAAAATCAACTCCTACCAAATCAGAGACCCAGAGCCACAGAGGCCCCCAATACCTCATCACTGAAGCAGACCAAAAATGAACCCAACATGGCTCAGGGAAATTTTGCGGAAGAGGGGGCAGAAAGAATGTCAGAGCCACATGTTGGGTCATGATATGCAGAGACATTTATCATACCAATAAGTGTGGGCTAACTCCACAATGTATGACCCATTTACATCAACAAGGAGGGGCCATTGGGGAGGGGGTAGGTCATGGATGAGCCTAATAATGGTACCAAACTGCCTGTATTTGCTGAATAGAAAACTAATAAAAAAAAAAATGAAACTCCAGGGGTTTGAAATGATTGGTGACTTTCCTATTCAATAAAAAGGTGCATTTTTATTTTTAAAATTATGTATGTATGTGTGTGAGAGAAAGAGAAAGAAAGAGAGAGAGAGAATAAAAAGTGTGGGCACATCAGGGTCTTTAGCTACTGCACATGAACTCCACATGCATGCACCACCTTGTGCATCTGGCTTTATGTGAGACTCAAGAACTGAACCCTGGTCATCAGGTTCTGCAAACAAGCATCTTTAATCACTGAGCCATCTCTCCAGCCTGCAAAAGGTGTATTTTTAAACAGCACAGAAGAAGGTGGAGAAAAAAAATGCATGGGCATCCAACTGCTCTTACAAAACACCATCTTGATGACTTAAGTATAAATGAATAAGAAATATATGGGTCATATTTCCTTGAAACGTCTGGATGGATTCAAAAATAAGGGGAAGAAGACGTGTGTGTGTTTTAGTGGAACCCGAAACCTTTGAAAGATGTTTTGAGACCTTCAAGGAATCCAAACTACAACCAAACTCGTCCGTCACACTGTCCAGACAGCTCTTCTCTGCCGTGTGCATTCACTGAGTCAGTCACCCCCCAGGGCGCCCCTCCCGTAAGACGACGGCAGAAGCAGCTCCCGGCTTCAAGCAACTTCCAATTCAAGGCTTCCAGAATTGGCATCCCAGTGCAGGTCCTCCAGCAACTCTCAGTTCATGCAGAATTGGACAAAGGCTTTTCTTTCCCATGGTCCCAGCTTAAGGAGGCTTCATTTTACTCACACCGTTATCCCCTCATCCCAATGCATGCAAAGACCTACTTGTTGTGCTTTCTTAAGAAGCATTTTTATGTATTTTGAAATGTGTGTCCTGGCACTCCTTCCTCCACCCTCTAGATGTGTGAGCTCAACAAACCTTGCTGACTGGTTTTCTGGAAGTTGGGAGTACTGCAGTTTTGAAGGAGGGGAGACACTGTTTGGCATGGAGCTCGGGGCCATGATTCCGGGTTGGGATGATGGCACACGTGGCAGCTGGCAGCCTCCAGAGGGCGAGTCACGTGTGGAGGAGCCGCACGGGCTCGCCTGCTCAGGGTGCCTGGGCCGGGGGCCGGGAGGTGCAGGCGGTTCGGTGGGGGGAGGCCTAATATAGTGCATGGAAGTCAACTTGAGGACACGGGGGGTGGGGGGGCATACGGGAAAATGAGGCTCAAATTCTTTTGTCTTTGTCTCCCCCTCCAACATAAAAAGTTCTAAGCACAGGATATATACATGTAATTAATTTCTTTAGACGCTGAAAGTATCCAAAGATAAAATAAAATTCGCTATGCATGCGTTGCTAGGATCCTGTAGGTGACCAGCTTTAAGAGTAAGCCAGTAGGAGATATATGACAAAAATGGATTAATAACTTCAAAAATGTTTGTGGGAAAGTGTAAAAATATTGATTTATTGCCTTTTAAAGTTATTTCCTAGCTGTTTAACATGAGTTTTATCTTTTCCACAGTTTTAGAAATTACTTGGGGTGTCAAATATGCCTTAAACATTTTCTACTGGCTAGCAAAATACTGGACTAGCTCAGTTATTTCTCTTTATAGCTCAAGTGCAGTAAAAGGAAGCCAAGGACCTACAGTGATGAAGGTCAAGTTTGAAGAAAAAAAAGGAAAGGATGACAAGCTTTAACCTGTGCCTGCAGGGCCCCCACTCGGAGCCTGTCTGCTCACGGTGACCATGAAGAAGCCACAGCTCTTACCATCCTGCGTCGTCGTCCACTTCTGTGTCTGAAACATCATTTTCAGGAGTTTCAGCAATTGCTTGAGTGAGTTTCGATTTAAACTGGTTCAATAGCGCAAGGGTCTGAAATAAAAATTAGACTGCTCAACTTCCTGATTACAAAATATATTTCTTGTATATAAGATAAATATTTGATTTCTTTGAAGGAAAGTAACAAAGCTGCTACAACAGTGACATTAATAAAGCTTAACAAAGGACTGTTTGGCTTTGTGCTGACATATTATCCTCAAAGACACTTCAACATTGTTTGATTCTGGGAGTTAATTTGCCTATGTAGTAGATGCTTCAAAGTTTTCAAATACATATTTATTAAGTTATATATTTAGCATTTACTAAAAGGAAGGTAATTCACTAATAGATATGGAATAAAAACAAAACACCACAATCAAATGGTGTTCTTCATTTAACAAATTTCTAAGATGTAGAAATATTAATATTAGGAAGGTGGATAAAGCCAATGGCTGAGGAAAGGTCACCAAACTGAAATACTTCTAGAAAGCTGTTGACATATGTCAGAATCTTTAGAATGATCACTCCCTCTATCTAGCCTGAAGCTCCAACTTTGTGTAGAAGTGTAGAACTGTAATCTGAAACACAGAAAATGCCTATGCAGTAATAGTCATATAAATGGAAAAATGGAGACATGCTAAGTACTTAGATAAATTTGGTAAAAAGTAATATTCATGCTATCATACTATTTTTAAAAATTATATAAACACTGCATCCTATTACAAAGATATTTTTGAGAAAGAGGATGTAAAGTTCATGAAGAATATGTGTTTTTTTAATTTTTATTTGACAGAGAAAGGGGGGGAGAGAGAGAGGGAGAGGGAGAGGGAGAGAGAGAGAGAGAGAGAGAGAGAGAGAGACAGGGAGACAGAGAGAGAGAGAGAGAGAGAGAGAGAGAGAGAATGGGCATGCCAGGACTTCCAACCACTGCAAATACACTCTAGATGCTTGCGATCCTCCCCCCGCCCATACATCTGGCTAATGTGGGTCCTGGGGAAGTGAACCTGGGTCCTTTGGCTTTGCTGGCAAATGTCTTAACCACTAAGCCATCCCTCCATCCCTAGAATATGTTTTTAAGAAAAAAGAATAGTACTCTGAATTGCCTCTTATGTCCTTTGTGGGAAAGAAGCAACAAATGTCTACAATTGTATAATCATATTTTCTCCTGGTTATACCTTAACAGCCTGCTCTAGAATTTGAGCACAGAACATGGGCTAGGAAAAGGGTTTCTATTCTGTGAAATGGGCTAATGTACTACCTGTCTGAAAAACCAAGGGCATAAAGGTTTTGGTACTTTGAATTCAATATTGAATTCTCGTACTTCATAAGGAAACATGCGTGTGAATGATGTCTAACGTGAATAAAGACAAGAGGGGTCACACAGTATGTACTGCTCCTTTGTCTGGCTGCGGAGCCTGCAACACTGACGAAGTGTGTTCTCAGGGAGACCTTTCAGATTCTTGGTTCTGTTTAGGTCCCAGCGTTCCATAGTTCTCTGCACCTGCAGTTTCACAGTGCCTGCCCTTCTTGTTGGGATTACTAATTTAACTGGCTCTTTGCCCGGATAACTCAGAGAGGGCAGAGACATGACTGTGTGTGGACCATATAGGAGTATAGGAATTAGTACATGAGAGGGTGATAATAATTATTACCTTCAAGGGGAAAAAGAAATGTATGAAGGAGGAGGATCCTCAAAACCTTTGCATGTGATCATGAGCGCTGTGACACAGACTGCAACTCCACGAGGACATCTCGTGAACTTGAATGTACTTGTTTCTTTACTTTATTTGATACGTCATTTTTGGAAAGTTGCATTTTGAAAGTTAGAATTCTGTGTTTAAAATTTCCTATACGTGGGCTGGAGAGATGGCTTAGCGGTTAAGTGCTTGCCTGTGAAGCCTAAGGACCCCGGTTCGAGGCTCGGTTCCCCAGGTCCCACGTTAGCCAGATGCACAAGGGGGCGCACGCGTCTGGAGTTCGTTTGCAGAGGCTGGAAGCCCTGGCGCGCCCATTCCCTCTCTCTCCCTCTATCTGTCTTTCTCTCTGTGTCTGTCGCTCTCAAATAAATAAATTAAAAAAAAATTTCCTATACGTGACTTCTTGGTGAACTTCCCCTATGATTACTTTCATGCTAAGTGCAAATGCATGACCCTTCCTTACCAGTTGATGAGGTGTCATTTATAACAGTTTCTCATTTGATTAATTTAACCAAATAGGTTTGGCTTCTTATTTACTTTTATCCTGCTTAAAATATCTAAAATGGCATATAAATATAAACAAAAATAAACTGTGGACTACCCAGCACCTTTTCAAAATGAAGGAACTGAAAGATTTGCTTCAGAAGTGCTGTGTGCTGCCTACATAAACAGCTGCCTCTCCAACTGTTCAGCTAGTTCTCTTTTCATTGCTTTTTAAATTTTTTTTGTTTATTTTTATTTAGTTATTTGAGAGCAACAGACAGAGAAAAGAAAGGAAAGAGGGAGGGAGAGAGAGAGAGACAGAGACAGAGGGAAAGAATGGGCACACCAGGGCCTCCAGCCACTGCAAATGAACTCCAGACACATGAGCCTCCTTGTGCATCTGGCTAATGTGGGTCCTGGGGAATCGAGCCTCGAACCAGCATCCTTAGGCCTCACAGGCAAGTGCTTAACCGCTAAGTCATCTCTTCAGCCCTTCATTATTTTTTAAGTATTTATGAGGGGGGGGGTAGAGGGAGGGAGGGAGGGAAGGGGAGGGAGGGGAGAGGGAGGGAGGAGACAGGAAAGAGTGGGTGCATCAGGGCCTCCTGCTACTGCAGATGAAGTGCAGATCCATGCACTACGTTGTGTTTTTGGCTGTACTTGGGTGCTGGGGGCCTGAACGCAGCCCCGGCTTTACATGCAAATGCCGTTAGCCCCTGAGCCATCTCTCTAGCCCTCTCTTTCATTCTTGATTTCTATTATTTTTTCACATCACTCTTAAAGACTGAGGGAATACTCACAATAAATAGGGTTTTATTACAGTAGAAGTCAACTGGTGACTTATTCCTAGTGGACAATTTCAACCTGAAGGGGTGGTCAGCTTGTGACATGCTGGGCTTGGAGATAGCCATCACTGTCCATACTCACCAACACTCCATTTCAAATAGTCATGTCTACCTGAAGACATGAAAATGTGGGGCTTTTTGAAGCTCTTCTGCTTGAAGTGGGAGTACCAGGTTTCAATACTATTTTTATTTATTTATTTGAGAGAGACAGACAGACACAGAATGAGTGAGTATGGATACATCAGGGTGTCCCACCACTGTAAAAGAACTCCAGATACATGCACCATTTTGTGCATCTAGGTTTACCTGGGTACGGTGGAATTGAACCCAGGCCATCAGCCATTGCCAGAAAGCTCCTTTAACCACTGAGCTATCTCTCTAGCCTGAGTACCAGGTTTAAACTTGAAAGTCTGAGGCCTTTTTTTCTTCTGAATGTCTGGAAATAATTCCAGAATTTGGACCCTTTAAATTGGCCAAAATCCTTGCACCCCACCTTGCATAAATATGTCCTTTTTATTTTTAAAAGATTGCTTCCCCAACTTGTAAATGTATTAGGCTTCACGAGAGACAATGGAAGACATGTAGATTGTACTTTCTGAAGCTACCTGCTCTTCTCGGGATGTTCCCTTCTTTGGCTGCTGTTTCCTCAAAGCTTCATACTTCCGCTTCTCTCGTCTGTACTCTGCAACAGCGCCCTCTGGCACAGCTTCTTCCTCTGAAAAACAGTAAAATGCACAAGAGTCAGCAGTACACAGACTACATGGGGTCCCATTCATGTCATGTCACTGCAGAGTCAGTGGTACAAAGAATACATGGGTTCCTGTTCATGTCATGTCATGTCACCGCAGAGTCAGCAGAACACAGACTCCATGGTTCATGTTCATGTCATGTCATGTCAGCGCAGAGTCAGCAGAACACAGACTCCATGGTTCATGTTCATGTTCATGTCATGTCATTGCAGAGTCAGCAGAACACAGACTCCATGTTCATGTTCATGTCATGTCACTGCAGAGTCAGCAGAACACAGACTCCATGGTTCATGTTCATGTCATGTCATGTCATGTCAGCGCAGAGTCAGCAGAACACAGACTCCAAGGTTCATGTTCATGTCATGTCATGTCACTGCAGAGTCAGCAGAACACAGACTCCATGGTTCATGTTCATGTCATGTCATGTCACTGCAGAGTCAGCAGAACACAGACTCCATGGTTCATGTTCATGTTCATGTCATGTCACTGCAGAGTCAGCAGAACACAGACTCCATGGTTCATGTTCATGTTCAAGTCATGTCACTGCAGTCAGCAGAACACAGACTCCATGGTTCATGTTCATGTTCATGTCATGTCAGTGCAGAGTCAGCAGAACACAGACTCCATGGTTCATGTTCATGTCATGTCATGTCACTGCAGAGTCAGCAGAACACAGACTCCATGGTTCATGTTCATGTCATGTCACTGCAGAGTCAGCAGAACACAGACTCCATGGTTCATGTTCATGTCATGTCATGTCAGTGCAGAGTCAGCAGTACACAGACTCCATGGTTCATGTTCATGTTCAAGTCATGTCAGTGCAGAGTCAGCAGAACACAGACTCCATGGTTCATGTTCATGTTTGTCATGTCACTGCAGAGTCAGCAGAACACAGACTCCATGGTTCATGTTCATGTCAAGTCATGTCACTGTAGAGTCAGCAGAACACAGACTCCATGGTTCATGTTCAAGTCATGTCATTGCAGAGTCAGCAGAACACAGACTCCATGGTTCATGTTCATGTTCAAGTCATGTCAGTGCAGAGTCAGCAGAACACAGACTCCATGGTTCATGTTCATGTTATGTCACTGCAGAGCCAGCAGGACACAGACTCCATGGTCCATGTTCATGTTCAAGTCATGTCAGTGCAGAGTCAGCAGAACACAGACTCTATGGTTCATGTTAATGTTCAGGTCATGTCACTACAGAGTAAGTCCAAACTTAAGTTTGGTTCTCCAACATTAATTTTGAAACAAAACCAATGAGATTCCAATACATTCACAGTTGTTTTCTCCATTACAATGTGACTAATGCCGGGAGTGGGAGTCATTTTCCTCGGTGGTGCAACCTATGGAGAGCTGTTGCTGCTCTGGTACACAGCTCCTCAACCATGCACACACAGGAAACCTGATTAAACTCAGGGCTCACATACTTCAGTTTGTGTTTTCTGTAAATTCACCCTGTTCTCTTGATCCCAGACCTTTTGCACCTGTTATTTCTTCTTTAAGAAAAACAATATCATTCCATTGCTCTATTCCTAAGTTAATTTCCTTGCTCATTCTTTCATTTCAGTTCAGCTGACACCTTCTCCTGGGAGCCTTTTTTGGGTCCAGTTCAGTTAGGTGTGGAGGTTCTTTCTTAGTGCTTATCCCACTCTATGTAATTTCTGATTCACTCATCTTTTTCCTCAAGGGGTGTCAAGCTCCCAAGGAAAGTCATATTCCCCTAGTGCTAAGGATAGGGTATGGCAAGCACTCAAAATCTGATCAATCCAATAAGTGAAGGAAGAAATGATGGAACCAGAGGGAACGGGAACATTTAAAGGTCATAGGCTTGTATGGTGTCCAATCTCACAATGTTACGCTTGTAATTTGCCACACACCTGGACTATCCTGATCCTTTACACTTACGGAGCCAATTATATTTCTTCCTGCTATTTTCCTAAGATAAGATTTTGAAAAATTCTAAGGAAAATTCTAATTTTAACAGAAGGGGGCAGTGAGCACGGCATGACTAGAACGTAGATTCTAGAGTGAGACTGATTTGAATTCTGGTGCCACATGTCACTCTATGTATGACAAACTGTCATTTTTTTCAGCTGTAAAATGAGGATAATATGTACATAATAGGAAGATTAGGTGAAATACTGCATGATAAAAGATGAATGCTTATTCTACTCACATTTAAGAAGTTAAGGTGCCAATGTATACTCACGTCTGCTGCTCATTTATACCACATATTTTTCTTTGTTGTGACTGATTCTGATAAACTTTCAAGGGATACTAGACATTCTTGCCCAAGTCAGGCCTTTCCACATCCCTTCTCTCTCCATACACATCTACTCCTTGTACAGTTTGGATTATTTTTGCTTTGATGGAAGCAAAGGGAAAACTACCTTGTGCCAGATTATAAAGCTACCTACTTTCTAGTGGTAACAAATCCTCAGGAGGGATGTTCTTTGATATGATAATACTTTAATTTCACTTTTCTGTGCATTTCCACATTTTAACTTGCAAGGACAAGTAAAAGAAATCACTTTCTTCCTCAGTATTTATTAAACCAACCTGCTAAAATATTTTCTAGCCATAATGAAAGCACGGACATGTAGACCAGACAAACTTCAGCATAATGCTCTGATAATATTTTAGTATCAGAGCACTAGGTGTCCTTCTAAAAAGAACAGTCAAAACCAACTTCCTGTTATGACAGTAGTGGTGATAGCAAGCATCTAAAACTTAGTAAGATTCTCATATACAATTTCTTATATACAATTTAGCTAGTGTAGAAAGTAAATTCACACCTTTAATCCCAGCACTTGGGAGGCAGGGGTAGGAGGATTGCCATGAGTTCAAGGCTACCCTGAGACTACATAGTGAATTCCATTTCAGCCTGGGCTAGAGTGAGACCTTACCTCAAAAAACAAAACAAAACAAAACAACAAAAAAAGATTTACATCTCCTCTCAAAGCCAATTTCGCTTTGAAAAAATGTTAGGAAGTAGTTGGGTAAAACTATAAAACTTTTCATTATTATTTAAGTGATCACAGATCAAATAACAAATAGAATTTTTTCTTTTCACAGTGCTTAAATACTGTTTCCAACACCACTTAGATTTACCCCACCTTTAACTAGATCTATTCTTAGCAGAGCTCCAGTGCAAGAGAGAATTACATAAAATTCTAGATGCCATCTATCCCTCAATTGCTAAACCAATTGTCATCCAACAAAGTCTTGGTCTGGAATCTTACCCAGTCTATAGTCTTTGACTTCCAAAGAGGGGGACTATTGTAAAAATTAGATGTTTAAACCTCTGGCCATAACCAACACCATTTTGACAACTGACTGGATTTTGTAATGAAAGTTAAGAACTCAAATACCTGGCACCCCAGGGTTGAATGGCAAAATGACAGTCTGCAACCTATCATTACAAAGCTGCAACGGTCCACTTCTCCTCCTGAAGAATGCTCTCAAAAAATTCCTTAGTGGCTCAGGACTTGGGGATTACTTTTTTTTTTTTTTTTTTTTGCTACAACTATCTTTAGTTTGTTTACTTAACTGTAGTCTGGAGTTTTTCTTGTGCTTGAATATGGTTATTAATCATTTAATTCTTATTTGATGTTTTTAAAATAATTTATTTGCAAGGAGAAAGTGGGGGTGCTCCAGGGCCTCTTGTCACTGCAAACAAACCGTAGACACATGTGCTACTTTGTGCATTTGGCTTTAGGTGGGAACTGGGAAATTGAACCTAAGCTGCCAGGCTTTGCAAGCCAGCCCTTTAACCGCAGAGCCATCTCTCTAGCCCCTTGGTCTGTCTTTCTAAAGCTACACCTACTATACTCCATGGCAGCAGGGAAGCGCTTCCCTGGCTACACTTGTAGGTGGCCAAGGAGGAACCTGAGAGACTCGCTTGAATCACCCAAGCTGATGTTAGGGAGAAGCAGATGGCCGGGCAGGGGAGACTGTCTAAAGGGCAGTCTCAGTAGTCCACCTCTTCCAGAGTAGACAACGTCAGCAGAGAAATGTGCTGCATTCGGGCCTGGGCTGATTTTTATCTTGCGATGATTTTCTCACACAGGTTACAAAATAAAAATAGATGATTTGATTCCTTTGGCTGCTTTGTGCCCGATGGAGGGTTAGTTGATTTGACACACCTCTAAGTAATTAAAATGCAATATACTACTAAAGATATTTTGATAGAGCAAAAGAGACAGATTATATCTTATGGAAACAGTATTTTATTTTAATAATTTACATGATTTTATAAAGCTAAATTTCATGAACAAAATCAATCTTAACCTAAGTATTCCACCAACAGAATATTTTATATCTTTAATTCTTACAAAAGACATTTCCTTTTCTAAATTCATATTCACAACTGCTTAACAGTAAATAGGACCCTTAGACATACCTGCTTGTTAATGAATTCTACCCATTATATCTACAAAGATATGTTTTGGTTGACAGTGTTCAAAGAATTACAGGTGGAAAAGATTCATTATACAATTTGTTCTACCCACTTGCCAATGGCAATGAAAAGTTTAAAAACGTGCTGGGCATGGTGGTGCACCCCTTTAATCTCAGCACTTAGAAGGCAGAGTTAGGAGGCTACCCTGAGACTACAGAGTGAATTCTAGGTCAGCCTGGGCTAGAGCAAAACTCTACCTTGAAAAAACAAAAATTTACAAATGTAAGTTAGCTTTTGATCAAGAATTAAGATAATGATATTACATGCAGAAAACTATTTGATGTCAAAAAAGCTGGCCTCTAATTTTTATGTGGGAAAAATACTAGGCAAAACATAGAAACTCAGTTAAATTCATGGTATGTCATTTTATTTTCAAAAATATCAATCTGAAATATTAAATTTAGATCAGCCTAGGTAGGTATGTCACCCTCAATATAAACATGTTGGCTATTCTAGTTCATTTTGTGAGACTTTTTCTTTTTTAAATCACATGACTTAAATATGTCTTTCTTTCCTACTTTAGCTAGTCTAGCCAAAATAACAGGCAACAGTCAGAGGATACCTCTGAGGTCTGTTTATTACAGGTAAGATTTGGGACAGCACTACTTAACGCTGCTAAGGGTCTTCCCTGAACACAAAGGAAACTGTAACTCAAATATTTCACATGGTAAATGCAACGAAAAGCAATGACATCTATACAAACTCAACTATGTAAGAAGACTGGTTAACTCTTTCATTTCCCAGCAGGGTATATCATATTAATATAAACTGTGATCAACTATGAATAATCATAGGATATTCATTTTTTATGTATTTACTTTTCATAAGTATACTGAGAAATTTCCTCAGGAAATTTTCCTGTTTACCCTATTTCCATAATTAATTCTCTGTGTAGTTGTATCTCATCAGTTTTTAAAAAATATACTGAGTCACTAGCTTTAAGAGATATATTTTTTATTTACAGAAATTCCACTTTGCTTTTTAAATCCATCTACTCTGTTATAGCTTTAGTCATTTATGATTTTTGTTCTTACTGTTTAGTATTTAGTGCCCTCCAAGGCTCAGGTAACATTGTGGAAGAGGGGCTGGAAGGAATGTAAGAGCCAGAAGATGGGCAGGAGTGCCGTGGAACACTGTCTTCTGGACACAACATGGCTGTCATTACCTGTATGAGATCTGAACAAAACTGTACACATCAACATCCTGTCATGGGTGGTAGAGCCAGAGAGAGGGAGGGAGAGAGGGAGTGAAAGAGATGAGAAAAGAGAGGACAGAGTGAGAGAGGCAGAGAGAGAGGGAGAGGGAGAATATGGGCACGCCAGGGCCTCCAGCACTACAAACAAATTCCAGACACATGCGCCACCTTGTGCATCTGGCTTACATGGGTACTGGGGAATCAAACCTGGGTCCTTAGGATTCACAGGCAAGCACCTTAACCACTAAACCATCTCTTCAGCTCCAGCCTAGTTATGTCTTACTCATTCTTGAAGAAAAAAAAAAAAGAAATTTTCTAATTGGACATAAAAATGGGTCAGATAACACATCTGTGTCCTGGTAAAATAAAATACTATAAAAAAAAGTGGGCCCTTGCTGGGCGTGGTGGTGCATGCCTTTAATCCCAGCACTCGGGAGGCAGAGGTAGGAGAATTGCTGTGAGTTCAAAGCCATCCTGAGAATACATACTGAGTTCCATGTCTGTCTCAGCTAGAGTGAGACCCCACCATGAAAACTAAAAAAAAACAAACAAAAAACAATGGATCCTAAACCCCCAGACCCAAAATACGGTTCAGTGGTTAAGAGCAGTTGGCCACTCAATGACAAGAATTCCTTATGGATTTTTCTGGATTCTCCTCAATCACAATTCCCCTTCATAAAAAGCTTTAAGACCTTTTAACTCCAAAGGATAGTGTACACAGATGACTTTGTGTGACTCACCCCACCCCCGCCGCCGTTCACAGGGCAGCCCCGCGCGTTTGTCACCCAGCGCAGCCTGTGCGCATCACGCGCTCAACAGACTGCAGCTCCACAGCAGAGGCGCAGCCGGATCCCTCTGAGCTCTTGAAGTACAATGATGTCCAGGGACACCTAGTTGCCTTCATTGGGTGGAACACGTCCTTTACTGTCTTTCAAGATCTTAGTGCCTCAAGATTACACATACCTTTTCAACAGAGAGTTGACAAATTGAGTTCTAAGGAGCGAGACGACCTTTACAGGATTTGGCGAATTCAGCATTAAAGCAGGTACTCTTGAGGAAGACCACGGCGCTGAGCTTTCTGGGTGCAATGCCCGCCCACTACAGCGGCTGCCTTTTCCGTCCCCGTCGCAGGCGCTCCCCAGGCCAGTCAGAGCCCCTTTTCTTTCCTATGCTGTATGAAGAAACCCCGCTTCGGCAGTGACGACAACAGGAAGTCATCAAAACGACAGCGCGCATGCAACACATTCTTTCCTGTAACTGTCATGATTAGAACACTGCCTTTTTTTGGGGGGAGGGTTCGAGGTAGCATCTCCCTCTAGTCCAAGCCGATCTAGAATTCACTATGTACTTTCAGGCTGGCCTTGAACTCAGCCATCGTCCTTCCTCTGCCTCCTGAGTGCTGGGATTAAAGGTGTGCGCCACCATGAACAACAGCACATATTTCTTGTGTGACCAGAATCTAAACAACCGCTTCATTTTCAAGATACCTGTTTGGATGATAGTTTCAAACAGTGAAAAGAAGAGGCTGAAATGATGACTCAGTAGTTAAAGGTACTTCCTTGCAAGGCTGCTGGCCTGAGGTCAACTCCTCGGCACCCATGCAAAGCCAGATGCAAAAGGTATCACACATCGGCCTATAACCCCAAGGTGCTTATTATGGCAATGGGACGCAGAGCAAGGAGAAGCTAAGGTTGCAGGCCAGCTACACGGGCACACATTCAGTGGCAGAAACAAGAGACTTGTCTTCACATCCATGTGCACACACATACACACATAATAAAACAATTAAAAACTGAATAAGAAAAAAAAACAATGAAAGAAAAGCCAATGAAACTGCCAAATGAAAACTTGCCCATTACAGTTGATTTACTGAGAGGCGGTGTGTTCTGTGTACATGCACATTTACGAAAACTAAGCAAAGGATGCGACGAAGTTTAACTTTTTTGATACTATAGACTATATAAGAAACCTTCTATTTAGTCTCTCTGTTTAACCAATTTTCATTTTCAGCATATTTTCATGCCTTGTAGCATGTACAAATGGAACGATGCTGGCTCCATCTGGTGGTCAGCAAGCATCTGCAGTTTCATAGAAAGAACTAGTCACAAGTGGCTCCATCACTCAGGGCCTGTCTGAGACCCACCTGAACACTGACGTTGCTCCAACGTCAACCTGGAACGCTAAGCACAGTTAAGTCGTAGTTTGAATTTTTGGTTCATATCTTATCCTAGCTTCATTGCTGCATATTATTTTGGGGTTTAATTTATTTTCACAATTCTTAAAATAATACAAAATGTTTTACTCTATTTTTCTAATAGCTATTTTGAGAAATGTGCAGGTAACAAGTTGTTTCAGAGAATGAATACCACAGTTATAACGCATCCAGACTTTCAGGTTGGATTCCACTTTGGAAGAGAAAGTATTTCCAGCTGTATTTTCCATTAGGCTTTTTCAGAACAGCAGCTTGAGGAAGCACAGGTCTGGGAGGTCTGCACATTTATATTCCATTACATGCTTCATCTTGGTTTTTAAATTCTGAAGAGAGGACTGAGTCCAGAACCACAACATAAAATATTAGCATAAGAAATTTTTAGGCACCAAAAATTTGCTAATTTTACAGAAAGAAATATAGTAAAGAAGTTAAATGAGGGGATAGAAGATGGCTCAGCAGACAAGGCATGAGACTTCATAGACTAACAACACGGGTTTCATACCCCAGAATCCACAAGAACCCAGATGCACAAGGTGCCACATGCACCTGGAGTTCGTTTGCAGTGCTAGCCGCCCTGGCATGCCCAGTCTCGTTCTCGCTCTTTTTCCTTGAAAAAAAAAAAAAATTTCCAACAGGATCTAGATTAATGAACAAGTGAATGTCTCCCTTCTGTGGGCACTGTCGTGGGCACTGTCTCTCTGTGGTGAGGGCACTCTCCCTTCTGTGAGCACTGTCGTGGGCACTGTCTCTCTGTGGTGAGGGCACTCTCCCTTCTGTGGGCACTGCCGTGGGCACTGTCTCTCTGTGGTGAGGGCACTCTCCTTTCTGTGGGCACTGCCGTGGGCACTGTCTCTGTGGTGAGGGCACTCTCCCTTCTGTGGGCACTGCCGTGGGCACTGTCTCTCTGTGGTGAGGGCACTCTCCCTTCTGTGGGCACTGCCATGGGCTCTGTCTCTCTGTGGTGAGGGCACTCTCCCTTCGGTGGGCACGGCCGTGGGCACTGTCTCTCTGTGGTGAGGGTACTCTCCCTTCGGTGGGCACGGCCGTGGGCACTGTCTCTCTGTGGTGAGGGCACTCTCCCTTCGGTGGGCACGGCTGTGGGCACTGTCTCTCTGTGGTGAGGGCACTCTCCCTTCGGTGGGCACGGCCGTGGGCACTGTCTCTCTGTGGTGAGGGCACTCTCCCTTCTGTGTGCATGGCCGTGGGCACTGTCTCTCTGTGGTGAGGGTACTCTCCTTTCAGAGGTATTTTACTCAAGCTATCAATGCTTTTAGAATTATGCATTTTATAGTACAGTGTGATTCCTTATGAAGTATATTATATCTTTAGTATCGTTTAAATCCTCTAGGAATTTCTTAGTTTTTTTTTCTCTTAAGATATTAGAAATTCTAAAAATATTTATTTATGAGAGGGGCGATGAAATTTGAATATAAGTATGAATATATGAGCATTCCATGGACTTTTGCTGATGAAAAACAACTCCACACATGCACCACTTTGACTACCTGTCTTACATGGATAATGGGAACTAAACTGAGGTAGCCGGCTTTCCAAGCTCCTTTTTTTAAAAAAATTTTGTTTGTTTATTTTTATGTATTTGAGAGTGACAGGGAGAAGGAGGGAGAGAGAGAGCGGGAGAGAGGGAGTGAATGGGTGCGTCACGGCTTCCAGCCACTGCAAACGAACTCCAGACGTGTGCGCCCCCTTGTGCATCTGGCTGCGTGGGTCCTGGGGAATCGAGCCTCAAACCGGGGTCCTTAGGCTTTACAGGCAAGTGCTTAACCGCTAAGCCATCTCTCTAGACCGCC
Source organism: Jaculus jaculus (assembly GCF_020740685.1). NCBI lineage: Eukaryota > Metazoa > Chordata > Mammalia > Rodentia > Dipodidae > Jaculus > Jaculus jaculus. The sequence continues at coordinate 12,879,628 of NC_059121.1, forward strand.
AAGCAAGCCTCTTTGGCTGCTCTATCCGCTGAGCTATTTCCTCATCTTAGACATTAGAAAGTTTTAAAAGTTGTCTTAAAGTCCCTCTTCTGTCCAAATACAAAATATTATTTTGTTTTTGTTCAGGAATATGCTGCTTTGTTGCAGTTGTTATTCAAATAGGATTCATACTGGTAATAAGTTTTCATCACAATGGCATTTAACTCAGGCTACTACAAAGTATTATAATAAAAATACATAGAAATGAATATAAATTATCATGACGTGGTAAGAGATAAAGAATAAATGATGTGGCCCATACTTATAACCCTCACACTTAGGGAGAGCAAAGCCGGAGAATGAGGAGGTCAAGGTCAGCTTCAGCTCATAGGGAGATCGTGTCTCTCAAAGCTAAGCTTTCAGGACATAGTTCAATGGTAGAGGGTTTACTTAGCATGCACAAGACCCTGGGTTGAATTTCCAGCACTAGAGAGAAAACTTAAATCAGTAAAGGTAGGCAGGTTCTGAACAAGATACTAAGTAGGTTTTAAACATGAGTAAATAGTAATTTGCTACTTATTCTGTGAACTATTAGTATCTGGTAAGTAGTTTGTTTTTTTTTAACCTTCTGTCTTAATGGTTCTACGGCACAAGGCAATATACAAATTATCAAGGGACATGAACAGCTTGGCTTTGTGGGGACTGAGGGGGATTCCAGCCTTCTACCGGTCAGCTGTTACTGGCCGCTTCTGTTCAAATTCACCCCCTTGCCCCCTCCCGGACTGATTGGTGCTGTGCCCTGCATACTTCATACTTCTCCAGATGGCATGACCCAACAGTGCTTGCAGTTTGATGGCTATTTTGACAACATCCCATACTGCCCTGTTATTCTGGATGTAGAAACCTCAAATTATGTATAATGTGTGATAGCAGTAAGGAAAAAGAAAACCCTGAAGTCTTCAGGTAGGAGACTAAAGAATAAAAGCACTATCTAAAATTGCCTAAAGCTATGATTACACTAGCCAATTAAATACTGCAGTGTGTGTGTGTGTGTGTGTGTGTGTGTGTGTGTGTGTGTGTGTGTGTTAACAGCACTTAAAGGACGGGTCTACTATTCTGTAAAGAGACGGGAGACCGCACTTACACGGGCGGCAGGGTGGGAGTGCGCTCCTCTCTTGCGCGAGCGCACTGGCTACAGCCCTAACTGCGCCCTGACGTCCCAGCGCAGCTTCAGCGCCCCTGTCCGGACCTGGTCCACCCGAGTGTCACTTCCAAGAGCCCTGCGCGTGGTCTCGTGTTCCTTAATTTTGCAGATAGAAGGGAATTCTTATCCTGCTTACTCACGAGGAAGCAGGGATTCAGAGAGGTTAAGCTTTTTGTCCCAGGTTACAGGTAATAAATGATAGAGTAAGGATTGAAATCAGGATGGCAAGACTTCCATGCGCATGCCTTTTCTGTCCTATCGCACAGCACAGACCTGGCGATGGCAGGGGAAGGTGACCCTATGTATGGGATCGAGGAAAACAATGCCGGCTGCCAGTATGACAGGTTTGCACACTGGATAGAGACAAGACAGACACCGTCAACTGTGGGCTAGAGCAAATGCCATGAGAGCTCTGATCAAGCATTCAGCACATTCGTGTAGACGGCAGAGGGAAGTACTGCACAAACGGGCCTTGGAGAAAGGGGTAACCACAGCGGGGAAGGGACACCAAATCCCAGGCGTGACAGCAGCCTGGTATAGGAGCAACACCCGAAAGAACGGAGAAGCACCCTCTGGGAGTGAAGAACGGACAATGCACATGGGGAATGAGCTGAAATTCCCTTCAGGCCAAATTCAGGAATTGGAACTTTATTTTGGCAAGCCCTGAGCTATCATGTTTTACCCTTCAACTCTATGTTGAAGAAATCACTTACAAGTGCGTGGGGGCCTTTTATAAAACCCCAGACAGTGTCTGAAATGATTGCTCTGAACTGTATTAAGGGGCCATTTTCTCTTGTATTGTAGCGCTGGCCTGAGGTAGCGGATAAAACGGGAGCTCACCTTCCCAGACTGCTGATGCGCGTTCTGACGGACAACACAGTGCAGTAAGTAAGATGGTGACAGGGCGGGAACGGGAGAGACAGGAGAGCCCTGATCCTCGGAATTCGTTTTTCCCTATCAATTTCAGGAAGGAACAATATCCTGGTAAAACTGTTCTTCTGTACCTATCAGAATACGTAACTGTAAGTGGGAACGTACGCGTCACTACTCCAGAGTGGCATGCCCCATCACCTCTGCCTATGTGTCCCGGCTCCGAGTAGTTCACTTGTGTCAACCATGTATTCTACCAAGGCACCTGGACTCCAGTTCAGACTGCAGCTCTCTAGAGTAACGGGGAGCTGGAACACAGTGAACGATGAGATAGGGTGATGGCAGGAACCAGGTCTCTTAAACTATGTTTCACCAGAAATGTACTTGTGCGGGCATGGAGAGATGGCTGGCAGTTAAGGTGCTTGCCTACGAAGCCTAAGGACCTAGGCTTAATTCTCCAGTATCCCCATAAGCATGCAGATGCATAAGGTGGTGCATGCATCTGGAGTTTACTTGCAGTGGCTGGAGACCCTGGCACACCCATTCCCTCTCTCTGCCTCTTCCTCTCTCCCATCTCAAATAGACAAACAAACAAATTTATTAATTAAAAATGTACCTGTGTCCACATATATGTTCTAGGACCTGGCTCTAGGGGGTGGTGGGGCAAGGCAGTGAGTCACTGCATTCAGGTCAGCTCCGTGTTGCTGGGGACTGTGGGCTAGCCCTCAGCGGGCTCATTCTCATATCCAGCTTGCAGGTCCTGTTGCTTGATGTTTATTTTATTTTTAAATGAAACAACGCCTTGGAGTTTTACAGTGGAAAGAACACGGGACAGAAGTTCTGGTTTCTCCTGTGCAAAATGGACACTGTGATACTTGTTTAATCTACTTCTCAGACCACAACAGAACAACTGTGATGAAGCAAGTGACCGGACTTCATACAGTGTTCAGGTTACATAAATAGGAGGAACTATTATTTGGCAGGAATACTAGGCACTGTATTTTATGTCTATAAGCAATTTTATAGTTATAACTCCTTTCAACTTATTAAATCCCATCTGAAGAAGCTGAGAGTAGATACAGTATCTTTCAACTTAGTAACATACTTCACTGAATAAAATATAGTTATATATAAGAAATCCTATTTTCCAAACTCCAGTAGAACTTCTTAAGGGTTTTACATGTGGAAGCCCTTCCTTTCAGTAAATGCCAAAAACTATGGAAAAGGAGACAGTGACTGAATGTTCATGACTCTGACGGAGAAGGCTGCTGCAGTTCGACACCAGGACGTGGGCTTCTGAGGACAAGAGACTTTCTTCTTATTCACAGATTTATGTCCAGAGTATAGAACTGCATCTACCTACCTGGGACTTCAGAAATATGATTTGAATGAATAGATTTTTTTTAAAGATAAAAGTGATTTTTAGTGGAAAATGTATTCTTAGGGAAAGATATTTTAAGAAAGAATGGAGAACCAGGCATGATGCTGCAAGCTTGTAGTTTTAGCTACCGGCAAGGCTGTGGCAGGAGGAACACCTGAGTCCCAGAATTGAGGCTAGTCTGAACTATGAAAAGTGAGAGAGATTCTAGGGAGGAATGGGGAAAGAAAAAGAAAAAGAAAAAGAAAAAAAGGAAGTGGGAACACACAGAGGCAACTGAATTACTAGCTTTCCTGGTCCCAGGTCTTGAAGAACTGCAGTTTAGTAAGTAGACGTAATGTCCCCAAGCATTTCTCAGGAAGTTCTAATGGTCAAAAGAATACTCAAGAAATAAAGGGGGAGGGTGCGGAGAGACAGCTAAGCGGTTAAAGAGACACAGGGACACACTGCTCATCGAGGTGATCTGTCAGCTGAAGCTAAACTCTCTGAATGTGATATCATAAAAACCTATTTTCGAGGGAAGAAAAAAACTATTTACAAATTGTTCTGTTTTGAAATAGCACCAACTAATTCTATTATGTGGAGGATCACACAAACTGATTGGTACTAACGTAATCTTGTATGTCATTCTGGGAGAAGTGAAATCTTTCTCACCCTGTTACTTCAGACACGTTCTCATTGATTATTTATTTATGAGAGAGAGAGAGAGAGAGAGAGAGAGAGAGAGAGAGAGAGAGAGAATGGGTGTGCCAGGTCCTCTAGCCTTTGCAAACTGGGGGACGGAACTTGGGACCTTAGGCTATGTAGGCATGTGACTTGGGTGCTAAGCCATCCCTCCAGCCCAACTCCCCTTCCAAACACCATTGGCTTTTCTCTGAGAGAAGCGGACGCCATGGGGACTGGACCGATTACATTTAGTCAGCGGGGTTACGTTCTGTCCTCTGCTGTGCCGCTCACAAGGACAGGGTCCTGGTGGGCCTCAGGCATGCTTTGTCTAAGATGAGAAACACACTATTAAATAACGTTCAATGTATGGGTGAACTAATTCATGAAATGCACTGGTAAACCAATTCATGAAATGCACTGTTAAACAGAAGAAAATGTGAGGAAGCCGACTTTGAGGAACATTTTGAGAAACTGGGTTTATTTTATCCTTTCCCAGTCGATGAATTCCACAAATAAGCAAACTCTAGCAGGATTAGAGCAAATTGTGGAATCACTTTCCCTTTGACCACACCCAGTGGCTGAGAATCAATGTAACTATTGTCCCATAGACACTTCACATGGGGACTCAGCCCAGCCGGGAGGGAAGGAGAAGGAGAAGGCAGAAGACCAAGGGCTCAGTTCTGGTATTGGTTTCCTACAGCGGACTCAAGTCTCCTGATGCCTTAGCTGACAGCTCAAGTCAGATAATCAGAATTGAGAGCAGAAGAATGAGAAAAGGAAGTCAGTGCTACTGATCCTTGGTCTGGATTATCTGAAGGGAATCCAAGTTGTAAGGCTGCTTCTAAAGAGAGGCACAGTAATGTGGTACTTAGTATGTACTGCCCAACAATAATAAAACTATACCTCCAGCATAATAAAACCTATATTTAGTATTTTTGTAGGTGTTCCAAGAGCATATAGATGCTATGTCACTATGCCTTAAATTATTCTGGTAAAGAGACAAGTGAAAGATTCCATATACTTTCTACTCTATGCTCCCAACACACAACTTGCAAGAAATGGTACTATGCTTTCTCTCATCTGCATGTTCTGAATCCCCTAAATAAACTTCTTTATTTACCCTACTTACTCAACTAAATCCATAGCCTCAAAACTGTACACAAACAACAGGAGCCAAAACAAACCCTCTCCACTTCAGTTTTGTTTGCTCCAGGTAGTGTGCCACAGCACCGAGGCAAGCTAGGGAGCACATGCTCTGAGCAGAGGCCGACAGTGACGAGAGACTAGTGGCGACTAGGCCTGGAGAGTGGGGCTGGATGAGGTGACAGCTAAAGGTCATGAAACGGTCCGTGTGTTGAGCGATCATACAATGTTCTAAAAGCGACTGTGGCAATGGCTACAAATATCTATTAATACCCTAAGCCCCAATGAATGGTAAACTTAAAATGGGTGAGTTATATGGCATGTGAATCATCTCAAAAAAGCAAACAGCTTATAAAAACAAACAAGCAAACAACCCCTTTACTGGCCCAAAAGTAGCCAACCAACAGCCCATAGACCACAAGCAGTCCAGAAAAGCTAAGAATGGGGCCCAACACAAAATTAAGATTCTTTTTTTTGGGAGGATTTTTGTAACTTGATTTCAAAGTTCTCGAGGGTAAGCTGTGCAGGTGACAGCATCAGGCTGCAAGGACAAGAGGTGCATCTATAATCTGTGTGTTTCTCAAGACCGCTGGACTCCGTGCACACGGTTCTAGCTGACTCGCTCACCTAGAACCTGCGCTGCTTCTGGACTCAGACGCCTCTTCTATGTCTCTCGGCCTTCACGAGACACACTGTGCTGTATTCTCACTGACACCTGTCTACATCCCCTGCTCAATCGTTAAATCTATAACTTTAATCACAACATAGAGTAAAATAATTTTCAGAGGGTTTAAACAAAAATAAAATCATAAACTACTAATTTATGTAATAATTAACATAATTCTATGCAAACTCTTTGAGAAAAAGAACTCTGTCTTATTTTGAGTCAAACATTACCCTCATATAAACTATACATGTAAGAAAACAAACCTAAAAATCATAGACCAATCACCTTCTTGATGCTAATACCTTATATAATAATTGATGCAACAGATGTAAAAATCCCTAATGAAATTAATTTTTGTAAATGAATTCAACAACACAGGGACAATGTTTATCCCAGGAATGCAGGATTGGTTTAACAGTAGAGAAGTCAATTGGTGTATCACAGTAAAAACAAAACAAAACAGAAAAACCATATAATTATCTCTAGATGCAAAAGTATTTGACAAAGTTGAACAACCTAGCAGAATAAAAATCCTGAACAAAATGAAGGGTGGGAGAAGGGTTAATCAAAATTTAAGATGTCATGAATAAGACATATGGAAACCTACTTCTTTGGATAATGGTGTATCCAAAAGCCATAGATTACTACTAGAAAAATTTCAGTGCCAGAGTTAGGATACCTTCCAGTGAGTTGCTGGCCAGAGAAGTCCCTGATGCCATCAAGACAATACAGACCATTGCCAAGGCCCTTGGCTATCTGCTAGAACTAGATGGTGAGACCCTACTGCTAGAGACTCCATATGTTTGGTCTGCAGGTCACTGAGAAACCAAGCTGCAGCTGAGCTGGAAATCTCTTCCCTGTTGATTAGCTGTCAGAAAACTAGAAAGAGGTATCCTGCTTTGGAAGACAGAAGTCATCAACAGTGTCAAACAGCAATGGACCCTGCAGGGCCTAAGGCTTGCCAGCTAGGCCAAATGAAAGAACTGGTGTATGGTGGCATGTCTGTTATGGGGGAAACCAGCCACTCTCTAATTGGATTAGAGGCCTGTTCCATGGGAGGGAATACATGCTTGGTACTGAAAACTTATGGTTGGGGAGGTCATGAACCCTAGGGAAGTAACTCCTGCTATTGTCCGGCTAAATACATATGTTATGCCCACCAAACTGCTCTGTAAGCACTTTACTTAATGTTCATACCCACATAGTAATGCTACCCTCACTTTTGGTTAGAGAAGCTTCTCTTTTCAGATGGCAGTGACCAATGGCATAACCCAAAAGTCACCATAGCACTGAGAAGAAGTGACAGAGGAGTGCTCAGCACTGAAACATCTCTATCATACCTTCAAAGGCACAGGGTTCATTGTGGAAGAGGTGGCAGAAAGAATGTAAGAGCCAAAGAAAGGGTAGGACTGCTTACAATACACTCTTCCGAACACAAAACGGCCTTGATCATCATGACATCACAGTGACTGAAATTACTCACATAAGACCTTACTACAGGAGGAAAAGATAATGAAATCAAAATAAAAGAGAGACTAATTGGAAGGGGGAGGGAAGTTAATGGAGGGGGATTTGAAATGGGGGATGGGAGTGCAGGAATTATGGTTTTATTGTCTATACTTATGGAAGCTGTCAATAAAAAGTTAAAAAAAATAAAATTGAAAATAGGGGGAAAAATCCTCAACAATCTTTACCAGGACCAGAAGGAGACTTCTTTTACCATATGAAGGTCATCTACTGGCCTCAATGACAGACAGTGTCACATTTGATGGTAAAAGACTGAATGCTTCTCTCCTAAGACTGGAAACCAATCGAAACTGTGCAGTCTACCTGCTTCTATTTTTCAGTCCAGTCAGTGGAATGTGGAGAAAAACAACACACCAAAACAGAGAGAAGCAAACTATTTTTATACATCAACAACTCAGGTAAGAAAATCTCAATGAATTTATAACAATGCTGTTAAGCAGGCATAAATAAATAGGCTTAGCAAGGGTGTTAAAAATAAATGTACAAAATCCAGCTGTTTTTCAATATACTAGCAGTGACAATTTGGAAATTAAAATAAAATACCACCACAACAGCACCAAATATATATATATTTCTAAAATAAGTCAACTATCTCTACTGTGAAACTACAACATACATGAAAGAAATTAAACACATAAATGGAGAGATAAAGTATATTCCTGAAAAAAACCCTCAATATTACGGATGCCAATTCTTTCTAATCCATTTGTAAATTCAACATTATTGCAGGATATTTTTGTAGAAGTTTCCAAGCTGGAACTAAAATATATTCTAATTTTAAAAATTTGTCTTTGTTTTTGGAAAAATGATTCCTAAATATAGAGGTTCCAAAAAAAAAAAATCCACAATTTTAAGATGACTTTTGCCTGGGCTGATCTAGCATAGCCAAGGTAATTTAGAAAAAGCAAAGGGGAGGACTAACAGGTGGGAGGGTTAGCTGACTTTAAGATCCACTATAAAGACAGGGTGATGTCAGTGTAAGATAGGCATACAGAGAAATGAATCAGGATCCAGAGAGTGTACGTTCACTTTGATTAGGTGCTGAGTGGGCATAGGGACTCTTCAACTAAAAAAGGCTGGACAATTGAGCATCCATATGCAGCAAAACAAAAATAAAGAAAGTTGGGGCTGAAGACATGGTTTAGCAGATAATGTGCACACCTGTGAAGCTGAAGGACCCATGTTTGATTCTCCAGGTCCCAGGTAAGCCAGATGCACAGAGTGGCATATACATCTGGAGTTCGTTTGCAGTGGCTAGAAGCCCTGGTGTGCCCATTCTCTCTCTCTCCCCTTCTCCCTCTAACTTTAATAAATAAATAAAAATCTTAAAAAATTATGCCATAAAATTTCTAGAATGAAAAACAGGAGAAAATGATTTTTTCCCATACCAAAAATTTTTTTAAATGACTAAAAGATAAGCTGCATTCCACTAGAATTAAAACCCCGGGCCAGGTGTGGCAGCGCCTGCCTAACACTAGGGAGGCTGAAGTTGGTCTGGGTTCCAGGCCAGCTTGGGCTACAGAGTAAGTTCCAAGTCAGCCTGGCTCAAATGAGACCTTGCCTCAAAATAAAAGCCTGAAACCTCCTGCTCCTTAAAATATACTACAAGAAAGTGAAAAGGGGGCTGCAGAGATGGGTAAGTGGTTAAGGTGCTTAGAGACCCGGGCTCAATTCCCCAGCACCCAAGTAAGCCAGATGCACATGGTGGTACATCCATCTGGAGTTTGTTTTGCAGTGGCTACAGGCCATGGTATATACATTTTTTTCTCTCTCAAATTAATTAATTAATCAAAACAGAATGATTAAATACATAGCCTTTCAAAGGGCCAATGATGTGAACAGGGCCTCCCCAGAGGAACAGCAAGTACGTATGTGAAAAGATGCTGACATCACTGGCATCAAAGAAGTGCCAATTGCAATCCGACTGTAATGTCCTTGCATATTCTCTGAGACTGGTGGAATGAAAAGACTGGTAATAGCAAAACTGACAAGGATTTGAAGCAATTAGAGCTTTTCTACACTGCAGGGGTAATGCAAAATGGTATGGTTACTGTGAAAAATAGTTTAGCAACTTTTTGTAAACATGTATTTTATGACCCAGAAAACCAAGGCTTGGATATTTACTCCAGAGAAATGAGTGCTATAACTGTTCATCACTGTTTACTCCTAACAGTTTAAAACTGAAAACAACCCACACAGCCATTAATTGCGCAATACATTATGGCATATATACACAGTGGAATATTACTTAGGGATAAAAGGGAGATGAGGTGAATCTGTAAAGGTACATGGATATACAAGAGGACAGAGGCATACTGCATTATTCTACTAACAAGCAATTCTAGAAACAGAAAAACTGTGATGACACAGATAGGGGATTTCAGGTCCTGACGAGATTAACTACAAATCTGGAAACCTGAGGGATAAGAAAAATTCCTACATTTTGATTCTGGTGGTAATCACCCAACAGCATTGTTGTCAGATCTCACCCAGTTGCAGACTTGAAATTAGTGAAGTTTTGGCGTATATAGTATACCTTCACAGAGCTGAGTTGTAAAAGATATCATACATTGCCTTCTGTCACTATTATGGGAAAACAGCAAAATTATTCAAATGGTTAAAAATGATATTGGCCACATTTCTCATTTTTTCCTTAAATCCGTATTTGATAACCTTTTACGTTTTGTAAAATGTTTTTTAAAAATATTTTTTGTATGTTTATTTATTTGAGAGTGACAGACAGGGAGAGAAGGCAGGAAAAAGAGAGAGAGAATGGGCACACCAGGGCCTCCAGCCACTGAAAACGAACTCCAGACGTGTGTGCCCCCTTGTGCATCTGGCTAACATGGGTCCTGGGGAATCGATCCTTGAACCAGGGTCTTTAGGCTTCACAGGCAAGCGCTTAACCACTAAGCCATCTCTCCAGCCCCTTTTCTGTTGTTTTATGTAGTTAATTTGGATCAATTCCTTGTCTTCCAAGTATTTTATATACAATAAACATTCAAATGTTTGCTGAGTTAAGAAATGAATGAATCAATACTCTGGTGAAAATCCTAGTGCAATGAAAATTTCTGCAATGTTTACTTTATCAATGAGGCAGGAAAGGATCAGATAAAAAATAATCTTCATATGTATATGCTAAATATCATGCACCATTGCTAACAATTTATATAATACAGTGATTTGACATTCAATGAGGGGGGTATGCTGTGAGAAAGACATTAGGAAATTTCAGTCGTTCCACCTCAGAGAGTTGTATGTGCATAAAACCACACTTGACCTTAGCCCAAAGGGAGAAGTGATGCCTTACACAAGGCTAGGGTGTGTAGGTAAGCCATCTGCTGGGGCCTCTTAATGCTATCAACAGGGCACTGACTGTAAGACACAGAACTCTGTTTTAGTTAGTAAAAGGAATACACTCCAAAACGACACTGGGAGACCCTGTGGTAAGCACGCGCCCTGTGTCTCAGTTGTCAAGTGCAGAGTTGGGCTCACAGCCGCGAGCACCCGACTCCCATTTCGGCAGCACAGTACGTGGTGTTTTCGCACCTCGCCACAAACTACGAGTACGGGGAGGTGCTGCTCTGTTCCTGCATGATCGGAGCTTTTCTTTGTTTCTTTCTCGAGGTAAGGTCTCACTCTAGCACAGGCTGACCAGGAATTTACTATAATTCACTATGCAGTCTCAGGCTGGCCTCAAACTCACAGTGGTTTTCCTACTTGAGCCTCCCAAGTGCTGGATTAAAGGTGTGCGCCACTACGCCTGGCTGTTTGGAATTCTTTAGCTCTAATATGGGCTACTGTGGCAATCCTGTATTGAATGAAATGTTATGTGGTACATGAGTACAGTTCAGAATAATTGCAATTTGTTCAAGATTATCAGTCTCCAAGAGAAATATAATGCAAGCCACAAGTGCAAATTTAAAACGTATAGCAATTATACTAAAAATATAAAAGGAAACATGAAATTATAATAAAAAAATCAACCAAGTATATAAACATATCATGTCACTATTCAACCAGTATAGTTATTAATGAACTAGTTTGGTTTTAAGTCTCCAAATCTAGTGTATATTTCACACTTACTACACATCAGTTTCAACAAAAAATACTTCAATTTACATCAGAATCACATATGGAGTGTCAAAAACTATTGATGCTTGGGTCTCATGCCTGGCCTTTGCAATCTCCAAAGGATTCTAATGTTCAGAAACACTTGAAACCAATGGCTTGCTGATGAGGAGGAAGTAGAAAAGATAACATTGAAAATGGATCTGCAAACAATGACTTGAATACTTGACATCCAGTAGATACAGACAACAGGCAAGAGGGAGCCATCAACCTGCGGGCCATTAAGTTCAACAGGCTTTCACATAGAAAACTAGCCTGTATGGAGCACAGGCTCAGGGTGAGAGACGAGATTAGTGTGAGAGGCAAAGTACAGGCCATGTAGGGCCGTGAATGCTGTGGAAGGACTTTATCCTGTAGGAAATGAGACACCATTAAAGAACTTTATGAAGGGGATTGACACATGATCATGTTTGTGTTTCAGAAAAGCCACACACAGAATGAATTGGCAGGATCTCAGATTAGCAACAGAGATCTGTTGGCAGCCTGTTAGCAGGTTGTTAAAATAGCCCATCAGAAATGCTGTGGCTAAAATGGCCATGGTAGAAAATAAGGCTTACATTTTTGAGCGGTAGGGAGAGTTTACCAAAGAAAAATACAAAGAGCTGTATACCTTTAATGCTCTGAGGACATCTGAGAATTTTGCAACGTGAATCTAACTCAGTTCACTCAAAAAGTTGAAGCTGTGAAGCAAGACTGTAAGCCCCACAAACAGTATCACCCCAACAGTAAATTCAAAGTTGTTTTGTGATCCTATTTTATAGGATTGCAATCCTACTTCATAAAAAACTATCTATTCTTGATGATTTCTGCCTCATACCAGCTACTTCTTCCATGGCATTAACTTTCTGAAGCTCACACTACAGAAATGAAACCTCAGCATGCGGCCCCTCCCTCTGGTCAGGCCACCTCTCCCTTCACCCTGCGCGGGAAGGAGGGTTTACTTGACGTCAGCTCCCACTCTGAAAGTCTCTGATGCTCATCTGCACACCAAATTTCAGCAACTAAAATACTGCTTACTAGTAATGAATTGTATTTGATTATGACTACTTATGCCAATATTTTAAAATATAAATTCCAAAATATTTATTTCATATAAATGAGTCTTATTTTACCCAGCAGAGGCTAAGGCTAATCTTGTGGATTTCTTCTGGGCCTACCACAGTGATATTAGACATTTTAACTCAGTGGTTTTTGAACTGATTTGACTAGGGATCTATAAGAAAGACACTTTTTTAGCTGGGCGTGGGCACACGCCTTTAGTCCCAGCACTTGGGAGGTAGAGGTAGGAGGATCACCGTGAGTTCAAGGCCACCCTGAGACTACATAGTGAATTCCAGGTCACCCTGGACTAGAGTGAGACCCTACCTCTAAAAACCAAAAAAAAAAAAAAAAAAGAAAGACACTTTTTATCTGAAGTACATACACATGCTTGGTATATATCTAGCACATAACATTATAAAGTTAAACCATATCAAATTACTGATATATTTGGGTGGCTTTTCTTTTGAGAAAAAATCAATTTCGTATTGTTTAACTAAACATAATTTAAAAACTTAAAAACTGACAATATTTATCCTTTAGAAATCTCTAATGTTTTCTGACTTGTGCCATTTCATTAAAAAACTGATTGAGATACAGTGCCGATTTCACATCCCACTAGGGAATTATTGCCTTTAACTTTAAAAACCTTGCTTCACCATGCTGAAAGTTAAGGGCATTAAGGAAGGTTCACAGTGGTCTATGGCAGAGGATAAAAGTAGAGGAGGTAGTGTGTCTCCTGGACTCTGGACTCAGACGTAGCAGCTCCTTATCAGCAAGAATCACAGTAAACACAGGTGTTTCAAACACTGGACACTCTGACTAAATGTGTTCTGATGTGGCAGAAGTAAGCTGACCACACAACACAGTTCAGTGTGGTAGAAGATAATCTAAGAGTCAAGATTATCTTTAGAGACACAGAGGCATGTTTTATAAGTTAACAACAAAGAACAAATTATACGCAATGCCAGATTTCTTTCCACAGAGGAAGCCCATAGAGAATACTTCTGTCTACTATGTCTTGCATTCTAGAAGATCATCATTATGCCAGGTGAGCTGGAACTCAGCTATGTAACATTTTTCTAAAGGTGAAGATTATCCAGTTCTGTTTATAACTTGTGAAATAGTTCAGATGATAACAGATTACAGACATACTGCTTTATTCCAATTGAACTTAAGTTATTGGAATGATGTTTATGTAAAGACCATGTACGAACGCTTATTAACCAGAGCGTCCGTGAAACCCAGAAGACATGCATTCTTATCCAAACACCTCAACCTCGTCAGAGGGAGGCCGCCGCCCGCACGGGCGAGCGTCGCAGCAGCGCAGGCGCGGCTAAGTCACGGTGGACCGCCAGCAGGAGCACGGCGGCGGCGGAGCAGGCAGAACGCTGCTGCCTTCTCCTCGGGTTTGGGCAGTGCCTGTGCCGTGCCCCTCCTTTGAGTTACCAACAGCTATTTATCTGATGGAACACTGTTGACAGAACTTGAGTAGGTGCCAAGCCGACGGATGAGAAACAAGGAGGAACGAGTGCTGGCTGGAGGGAACGCTTCCTTTTTAGGAAGAAGCAGTAAGAGGAGACATGGAAACATGGCTGGATTGGACAATCACGGCTGCTGATACAAGAAATGTTTGCAGGCCTTAAAAAACAGAGGATCAAAGAAGTCAAATAAATGGCCAATGTATACAAGAACTTACTCAAGCATCCACACGAAAAGTCAGTCTACAGAAAATAGCTGGTCCCTAGGCATGTGGACTAGTATACAAGAACTTACTCAAAAATCCACACGGAAACTCTGTCTACAGAACAGCTGGTCCCTAGGCGTGTGGACTAGTATACAAGAACTTACTCAAACATCCACACGCAAAGTCTGTCTACAGAACAGCTGGTCCCTAGGCGTGTGGACTAGTATACAAGAACTTACTCAAACATCCACACGGAGAGTCTGTCTACAGAACAGCTGGTCTCTAGGCGTGTGGACTAGTATACAAGAACTTACTCAAGCATCCACACGGAAAGTCAGTCTACAGACCAGCTGGTCTCTAGGCGTGTGGACTAGTATACAAGAACTTACTCAAGCATCCACACGGAAAGTCAGTCTACAGACCAGCTGATCTCTAGGCGTGTGGACTAGTATACAAGAACTTACTCAAGCATCCACACGGAAACTCTGTCTACAGAACAGCTGGTCCCTAGGCGTGTGGACTAGTATACAAGAACTTACTCAAGCATCCACACGGAGAGTCTGTCTACAGACCAGCTGGTCTCTAGGCGTGTGGACTAGTATACAAGAACTTACTCAAAAATCCACACGGAGAGTCTGTCTACAGACCAGCTGGTCTCTAGGCGTGTGGACTAGTATACAAGAACTTACTCAAACATCAACACGGAAAGTCAGTCTACAGACCAGCAGGTCTCTAGGCGTGTGGACTAGTATACAAGAACTTACTCAAGCATCCACACGGAAAGTCTGTCTACAGACCAGCTGGTCTCTAGGCATGTGGACTAGTATACAAGAACTTACTCAAACATCCACACGGAGAGTCTGTCTACAGAACAGCTGGTCTCTAGGCATGTGGACTAGTATACAAGAACTTACTCAAGCATCCACACGGAGAGTCTGTCTACAGAACAGCTGGTCTCTAGGCGTGTGGACTAGTATACAAGAACTTACTCACACATCCACACGGAGAGTCTGTCTACAGACCAGCTGGTCTCTAGGCGGGTGGACTAGTATACAAGAACTTACTCAAGCATCCACACGGAGAGTCTGTCTACAGACCAGCTGGTCTCTAGGCGTGTGGACTAGTATACAAGAACTTACTCAAGCATCCACACGGAAAGTCTGTCTACAGAACAGCTGGTCCCTAGGCGTGTGGACTAGTATACAAGAACTTACTCAAGCATCCACACGGAAAGTCAGTCTACAGAACAGCTGGTCTCTAGGCGTGTGGACTAGTATACAAGAACTTACTCAAACATCCACACGGAAAGTCTGTCTACAGACCAGCTGGTCTCTAGGCGTGTGGACTAGTATACAAGAACTTACTCAAACATCCACACGGAAAGTCTGTCTACAGAACAGCTGGTCCCTAGGCGTGTGGACTAGTATACAAGAACTTACTCAAAAATCCACACGGAGAGTCTGTCTACAGACCAGCTGGTCTCTAGGCGTGTGGACTAGTATACAAGAACTTACTCAAGCATCCACACGGAAGTCTGTCTACAGAACAGCTGGTCTCTAGGCGTGTGGACTAGTATACAAGAACTTACTCAAACATCCACACAGAGAGTCAGTCTACAGACCAGCTGGTCTCTAGGCGTGTGGACTAGTATACAAGAACTTACTCAAGCATCCACACGGAAAGTCTGTCTACAGAACAGCTGGTCTCTAGGCGTGTGGACTAGTATACAAGAACTTACTCAAACATCCACACGGAAAGTCAGTCTACAGACCAGCTGGTCTCTAGGCGTGTGGACTAGTATACAAGAACTTACTCAAGCATCCACACGGAGAGTCTGTCTACAGAACAGCTGGTCTCTAGGCGTGTGGACTAGTATACAAGAACTTACTCAAACATCCACACGGAGAGTCTGTCTACAGACCAGCTGGTCTCTAGGCGGGTGGACTAGTATACAAGAACTTACTCAAGCATCCACACGGAGAGTCTGTCTACAGACCAGCTGGTCTCTAGGCGTGTGGACTAGTATACAAGAACTTACTCAAGCATCCACACGGAGAGTCTGTCTACAGACCAGCTGGTCTCTAGGCGTGTGGACTAGTATACAAGAACTTACTCAAGCATCCACACGGAAAGTCAGTCTACAGACCAGCTGGTCTCTAGGCGTGTGGACTAGTATACAAGAACTTACTCAAACATCCACACGGAGAGTCTGTCTACAGAGTAGCTGGTCTCTAGGCATGTGGACTAGTATACAAGAACTTACTCAAGCATCCACACGGAGAGTCTGTCTACAGAACAGCTGGTCTCTAGGCGTGTGGACTAGTATACAAGAACTTACTCAAACATCCACACGGAAAGTCTGTCTACAGACCAGCTGGTCTCTAGGCGTGTGGACTAGTATACAAGAACTTACTCAAGCATCCACACGGAAAGTCTGTCTACAGAACAGCTGGTCCCTAGGCGTGTGGACTAGTATACAAGAACTTACTGAAGCATCCACACGGAAAGTCAGTCTACAGAACAGCTGGTCTCTAGGCATGTGGACTAGTATATAAGAACTTACTCAAACATCCACACGGAGAGTCTGTCTACAGAACAGCTGGTCTCTAGGCGTGTGGACTAGTATACAAGAACTTACTCAAGCATCCACACGGAGAGTCTGTCTACAGACCAGCTGGTCTCTAGGCGGGTGGACTAGTATACAAGAACTTACTCAAGCATCCACACGGAGAGTCTGTCTACAGAACAGCTGGTCTCTAGGCGTGTGGACTAGTATACAAGAACTTACTCAAGCATCCACACGGAGAGTCTGTCTACAGACCAGCTGGTCTCTAGGCGTGTGGACTAGTATACAAGAACTTACTCAAGCATCCACACGGAAAGTCAGTCTACAGACCAGCTGGTCTCTAGGCGTGTGGACTAGTATACAAGAACTTACTCAAACATCCACACGGAGAGTCTGTCTACAGAGTAGCTGGTCTCTAGGCATGTGGACTAGTATACAAGAACTTACTCAAGCATCCACACGGAGAGTCTGTCTACAGAACAGCTGGTCTCTAGGCGTGTGGACTAGTATACAAGAACTTACTCAAGCATCCACACGGAAAGTCAGTCTACAGACCAGCTGGTCTCTAGGCGTGTGGACTAGTATACAAGAACTTACTCAAGCATCCACACGGAGAGTCTGTCTACAGAGTAGCTGGTCTCTAGGCATGTGGACTAGTATACAAGAACTTACTCAAGCATCCACACGGAGAGTCTGTCTACAGAACAGCTGGTCTCTAGGCGTGTGGACTAGTATACAAGAACTTACTCAAACATCCACACGGAAAGTCTGTCTACAGACCAGCTGGTCTCTAGGCGTGTGGACTAGTATACAAGAACTTACTCAAGCATCCACACGGAAAGTCTGTCTACAGAACAGCTGGTCCCTAGGCGTGTGGACTAGTATACAAGAACTTACTCAAACATCCACACGGAGAGTCTGTCTACAGACCAGCTGGTCTCTAGGCGTGTGGACTAGTATACAAGAACTTACTCAAACATCCACACGGAAACTCTGTCTACAGACCAGCTGGTCCCTAGGCGTGTGGACTAGTATACAAGAACTTACTCAAGCATCCACACGGAAACTCTGTCTACAGAACAGCTGGTCCCTAGGTGTGTGGACTAGTATATAAGAACTTACTCAAAAATCCACACGGAAAGTCTGTCTACAGAATAGCTGGTCTCTAGGCGTGTGGACAGTATACACAAACGTACTCAAACATCCACACAGAAACTCTGTCTACAGAATAACTGGTCTCTAGGCGTGTGGACTAGTATACAAGAACTTACTCAAACATCCACATGCAAAGTCTGTCTACAGAGTAGCTGGTCTCTAGGTGTGTGTACTAGCAGCTGATATGTGTTCTGGTTGACCTAAGGGGCTGCTTGGTCTGTTTAAATAAGACAGATTCCGGAAAAACAAAGACTAACTAACTCCTAGTCTGCTGAGAGGTCTATTTATTAAGTCAATCACAAACCACATTCAAGTTATGTCGCAAACATAAAAAGGAGATGGAAATCAAATTGTCTAATTGCAAAAAAGAATTGAAACCTGAGACAGTTTCATGAAGCTTACACTAATGGCAAGTCTAAGTAACTTCATTAATAAATCTCTCTCATTCAACATAGGTACATTTATAGTCAAGTCTCAGATCATAACCCATTACTTTCATCTTGTCCAACCTCTGATCTCATATTAGTATTCAAGGGTTACTGTACCTTATTTCACAGAACAGTGGATCTGATGGGTCATCATTCTCTTTTCCACAAATTTTGTGAATGTGAGCAACTGTTTATCCATAATGCAATGAAAACCAATGTCCCTGATGTCCACTGAATAAATTAAATTCTGTATAATTTTAGCGTCAGATATTTTCTTATTTGCATTATACAATGTGTACACATTTATGGTTATGTTTATATACATGTACTCTAGTACATTAACTGTCTATTTTTTTTCTATTTTTTTAAAAAAGCTTTTTATTGACAATTTCCAAAAATATAAACAATATATCACAATCATAATCACCTCTCTCCCTCTCTTTTCCCCCTCCCAATTCCCCCTTAATTAAATCCCTTCTTTCCAAGTAATCTCTCTTCTATTTAAAAAAAAAATTTTTGTTTTTATTTATTTATTTGAGAGCAATTGAGAGAGAAAGAGGCAGATAGAGAGAGAGAATGGGCACGCCAGGGCCTCCAGCCACTGAAAACAAACTCCAGATGCGTGCACCCCCTTGTGCATCTGGCTAATATGGGTCCTGGGGAATCAAGCCTTGAACCGGGGTCCTTAGGCTTCACAGGCAAGCGCTTAACCACTAAGCCATCTCTCCAACCTTCTCTTCTATTTTGATGGCATCATTTTTTTGTTTGTTTGTTTTTGAGGTAGTGTCTTGCTGTAGCCTAAGCTGACCTAGAATTCACTATATAGTCTCAGGGTGGCTTCGAACTCATGGCAATACTCCTACCTCTGTCTCTCAAGTACGGGGATTAAAGACATGTACCACCACGACAGGAGATGTCATCATTTTTTATTTTTATTTTTATTTTTTATTCCAGCCCTATTACTTTGAAGAGTTCTTCTTTTAAAAAATTATTTATTTGTGCCGGGCGTGGTGGCGCACGCCTTTAATCCCAGCACTCGGGAGGCAGAGGTAGGAGGATCACCGTGAGTTCAAGGCCACCCTGAGACTCTGTAGTGAATTCCAGGTCAGCCTGGGCTAGAGTGAGACCCTACCTCAAAAAAAACTAAAAAAAAAAAAAAAAAAATTATTTATTTGCAAGGAGACACACAGAGAAAGAGAGAGAGAGAGAGAAAATGAATGAATGAATGAATATGCATGTCCCAGGGCCTGCAGACTCTGCAAATGGACTCCACATGCAGGTGTAACTGTGCGTCCAGCCTCACATGGTACTGGGGAATCATTCGAACACAGGTCGTTAGGCTTTGCAGGCAAATGTCTTAATTGCTGGGTCATTTCTACAGCTCACAGCTTAATTACTTTAAATAATTTCTTCTACATGAGTTTACAGATATCTCTTTGCCACCTAACAAAAGAGTAATAATTATGGCTGATTAAAAGAATATATACTAGTGTTCTGACCGTGTTTTGGCTTGAGTATTTGCTGACGGAGGTAACTTCTGGTTGAGAACAGGAAGATATGGGTGAGACATGGAGGAACTTGATGGCTAAGGAACACATTCTGCATTCCATTGCATAATAAGTATATCCTACTAGTACAAATATCAGCAACTAACCTGCCAGGTATTACAAAAGAATTTAATGTGCGTATCTGAAATATGCAGTGAGTTTTCTTTTTCATGTTCAAATGACAGGCAAAACACAATAAAGAACGATCTTGTTTGTATCACCTTTTCTAGAGGAAAAAGGTTACTTTCTTGACTCACAAGAATTTTTACATAGTATTTTACAATAAACAACACTAGACTTTGTCACCCGTATGAAAGACGCTGGCAGTTACCACTGGACATTCTGGTCCTATCAGCCATGTTGGTGCTCTTAGGGAAAACGTGACTTACCTTACCTGCGTGATCATGTCCCTGAGTAAAATGCCGACCTACCCTATGTCCCCCAGGGATTCTTGTCAGAGAGAAATTAGGAGGGGCAAAGAACAAAAATATATAGCTTTCCCAAATATGATCTTAATTGATTGCCTAGGTAATAGTTCTTCTACATTCTCTGTTGCTAATGAAATCAGATCTGAATGCTCAGAATCGTAGGACAAGCTATGATTGCTTTGAACTACTTTAGTTTATCATTCATTTATTCAATTTATATTCCAATTTGTTTGAGAAGGTAAAATATTGTTAAAGATGCTAGGGAAACACCAATAAATAGCAGACCAACATTTTTAAAGGGAAGGCAGGAAAGAAACAATAAATATATGAAGCATAAAGGATAACAGAAAGTGATAAGATCACACAAAGAATGAAGAACAGAAAGTCGAGGCAGGGCACTTCAAGGTCTATCTGAGATGGCAGCATTTGAGAAAAGACCCGAGAGGTAAGAGAATGAACGGGCACAGAGAATCAGGCGGCACGCTGACCGCACACAGAATCAGGCGGCACGCTGACCGCACACAGAATCAGGCGGCACGCTGACCGCACACAGAATCAGGCGGCACGCTGACCCGCACAGAGAATCAGGCGGCACGCTGACCGCACACAGAATCAGGCGGCACGCTGACCCGCACACAGAATCAGGCGGCACGCTGACCGCACACAGAATCAGGCGGCACGCTGACCGCACACAGAATCAGGCGGCACGCTGACCGCACACAGAATCAGGCGGCACGCTGACCGCACACAGAATCAGGCGGCACGCTGACCCGCACAGAGAAGCAAAGAGACTGCAGAGATCAGAGCAGAGTGAACTGAACAATAGAGAAGCTAAAAACGGGATGAGGGAGGCCGAGATTGAATATTCGGGTTATGTACAGCATGATGGACAGATGCAGTTTGAAATCTAATGGTACATTAAAAAGAGAGAGAGAGGGCTGGAGAGATGGCTTAGCGGTTAAGCGCTTGCCTGTGAAGCCTAAGGACCCCGGTTCAAGGCTCGGTTCCCCAGGTCCCACGTTAGCCAGATGCACAAGGGGGCACACGCATCTGGAGTTCGTTTGCAGTGGCTGGAAGCCCTGGCGCGCCCATTCTCTCTCTCCCCCTCTGTCTTTCTCTCTATGTCCGTCGCTCTCAAATAACTAAATAAAAAATGAACAAAAAATATTAAAAAAAAAGAGAGAGAGAGAGAGAGAGAGAGATAGAAATGTAGCACCTGATTGAGGTTGTGAAAAGACTGTCCAAAGGCCTCAGACAGAAACAAAGAGTTTTCAATTAGGAAGACAACTGTGCCATTTTAGGTGGTTACAGTGAAGAGGTCACATTTCCTGGATTTCCCGATCAACAGATGAAAAGAATTAGAATAAAAAAGAACCAGGGATGACTTTAAAATCAACTGAGGGCCAGGCATGGAGGCACACATCTTTAATCCCAGAATTCAGAAGGCTGAGGTTAGAGAGACTGCTGTGAGTTTGTAAATTCCAGGTCAGCCTGAGCTTGAGCAAGACCTTACCTCAAAAAAAAACAAAAAAACAAGCAAACAAACAAAAATCCCCACAACAACAAATAGGGGATCCGGAGAGATGACTTGGCAGTTAAGATGCTTGCAGGCAAAGCCAAAGGACCCAGGCTTGATTCCCTAATACCTACATAAAGCCAGATGCACAGGTGGTACATGTATCTGGAGTTCATTTGCAGTGGCTAGCGGTCCTGGTGGACTCATTTTCTCTTTCTATCTGCCTTTCTTTCTCTCACTCTAAATAAGATAAAATAAAATAAATAAAATAAAATAAAATAAAATAAAATGAAATAAAATAAAGAGAGTTGGGTAACTGCAGAAGGATCAGGCTTGGAAGACATGATCAGTAGTTTAATATGATGCATTAAGTTGAAGATGCCTATTGGCTTTATTCCCTAATGGCGTTTTCTGATAACTTCTTCAATTCATTATAAAATTACATTGAGAATGAACATATTTCATAAATCCTTTTTTTCTTCACACACACACACACACACACACACACACACACACACACACACACGGCCACGACCTGGGGTAACATGTAGCACTTTATTCATTAACTTGATTTCCTCCTTTGGATCTCTTTCTTTCTTAGAGTGCCTAAGCAGTAGAACCACACTGATGAAACATCTTCCCACCTCCATCACCAGTTTCTTTGAGAAGCCTACATCAAGTCCGCTTCCAACACCTACAGGATTCAGTTTCTTCTGTCCTTAGAAGAGTTCTACTTCCCCCACTGCCGGCGCTCTTCCTTGCTTTCATCTTATCAGGTACCATTATCCTTTTCTTTTCTGGAGTCATTTCTGTATACCTGAATACAATAAGCTCCTTCACCACACATCAGAAGAAAAGTAGTATTTGCAACTTATGACACAAGCACACATTATATGCATGGACAAAATTAGAGCTGAAGTTTTCAAAGTCTGGACTAAAACTATACTTATTCTGTTCAGAGCAAGAAAAATTATTTAGTCTACAGTAATGAGCAAGTAGCAGCAAAACAAATATTTGGTTGACAGTGGAAAGCCAATGTTTTCATTTCTTGTTACAAGCATAAAAGCTAAAAACAGGCTGACCAAGCACATTTTGCCAGCAAATAACACATGCATTCATCATTCTGGTGCATATAAAACATGATTCCTAATTTATGGATTTCTATGTGGTGAGGATATGACTATGCCTCAAATATACTTCATATGATGCATATACTATACATTTTTATTTATTTATTTATTGCATATGCATTTTTTACATTGCTCATTTACTTAAAAAGATTTCTTGCTAAACCAGGCGTGGTGGTGCAGACTTTTAATCCCCAGCACCAGGGAGGCAGAGGTAGGAGGATCACCGTGAGTTAGAGGCCACCCTGAGATTACACAGTTAATTCCAGGTCAGGCTGGGCCAGAGTGAGACCCTACCTCAAAAAACCAAAATAAGGGCTGGAGAGATGGCTTAGTGGTTAAGCGCTTGCCTGTGAAGCCTAAGGACCCCGGTACGAGGCTCGAGTCCCCAGGACCCACATTAGCCAGATGCACAAGGGTGCGCATGCGTCTGGAGTTCGTTCGCAGTGGCTGGAGGCCCTGGCATGCCTGTTCTCTCTGTCTCTTTATCTCTGTCACTTTCGAATAAATAAATTAAAATAATTTTAAAAAACCAAAATAAATAAGTAAATGAAAAGATTTCTTGCTAATTCTTTACTAGCATAATATAGAGCATTTCCTGCCTTAAAATGTTTTAGACTAGGTATGTAGCTTAGTAACAGAGCACTTGCCTCACATCTAGGAGGCCCAGAGTTCAATGCCCAGCTCTACACAAAAACAATTATGACAGAAATAAGGAAAAAAATGCTTTAATATTGGACAATGTATTTCATAGCTTAGCAATCTTATTAATAAACTACTTGTTTACACATATAAATAAGTGCTTTGATAATCTGCACATAGGTAAAAATTGCTGAAAGATTAAGAGGTCTGTAATTGGTGAAAGATATATATAACTTCATGTGACTTATTTACATCTTACAGGAAGGAACCAAGGCCCAAAAACGCCATGGAAAGATTATTGAGTCCAAATATAAATAAATGAACAAGCGAGCCAACATCTAAATGCCCGTGACAGCAGATATTGTAAAAATCATACTTAACTACTGTGGGGAATGGGAACTGAACCCAGGCTGGCAGGCACTGAAAGTCAGCACCTTTAACCACTTAGCCATCTCCCCAGTTCTTCTATTTTAAATGGAAAGAATGCATATGTTTACTGTTATTAGCTAATAAGCAATTAGTGGAGAATCACCTTAAAATTATTCAAATATACTCCTCAAACCTAGCTCTATTATGAAATAGCAACTTTCTAACTCAGCACTCTTTTTCATATTTATTTA
This sequence comes from Jaculus jaculus, assembly GCF_020740685.1. Classification (NCBI taxonomy): domain Eukaryota; kingdom Metazoa; phylum Chordata; class Mammalia; order Rodentia; family Dipodidae; genus Jaculus; species Jaculus jaculus. The sequence continues at coordinate 12,903,947 of NC_059121.1, forward strand.
TCATTTGGCATTTTACACTTCCCTTCTTTTCTCACTATTTATATCATATGAACTTCTGGATTCCTACTTTTCTCTTAATCATGTACAAATATTTACTTTCATAATTAAAAAAAAAATTATACATCTCAGAGAGAGAGATAGAGCAAGAGAGAATGAGTATACCCGGGCCTGTAGCCATAGCAAACAAACTCCAAATGCATGAGCCACCATGTGCATCTGGCTTATGTGGGTACTGGGTTTGAACCTAGGCCCTCAGTCTTTACAGGCAAGTGCCTTAACTGCTAAGCCATCTGTGGTGGTTTGATTCAAGTGTTCCCCATAAACTTAGGTGTCCTGAATGCCAGGTTCCCAGCTGATGGGGATTTGGGAATTAATGCATCCTGGAGGCATTGTATTGTTGGGGGCAGGCTTATGGGTATTATAGCCAGTTTTCCCTTGCCAGGGTTTGGCACACTCTCCTGTTGCTGTTGTCCACCTGATGTTGGCCACAAGGTAATGTCTACCCTATCTCTGCTCATGCCATCATTTTCTCCTGCCATCATGGAACTTCCCCTCTAGTCCGTAAGCCAAAATAAGCTCCCTTTCCCCCCAAGCTTCTCTTGGTCAGGTATTTTCTGGTGACAATGCAAACCTAACTACAACAGTGAAGTTGGTACTGAGGAGTGGTTGCTGCTATTCAGCTGACTGTGTGGCTTTTGGAGCTGATTTTCAAGAGTAATGTGGAAGGATTTGAAACCTTGGCCTAAGAGACACCCTGCAGTGCTGTAAGTACAGCTTGATGGACTATTCTGGTCAGAGCTGAAAGACCTGAATGCAGTAAAGTAAGGACTGTGAGGTTTGGCTTATGAGGGTGAGAAAGAGGTTTGCCTGGACTAGGCTAGAAACAGTTTGTATGAGAAGCTCGCTGTTATGCTCATGTCCTGAGAATCTGGGAAGAGTTGCTTTGCATAGAAACGGACTGGTATGAGCAGAGGAATATGACAGAACTGAAATCTTTGGGATAAAACTTCTGTCCGTTCAGCTGCAATTATATAAGTGATTACAACCTTTGAGACTGGGGCAATGGGAAGAATGTAGGCTCTTTGAAAGGAGCTTCAATGCTCAAGGAGTGTCCTGTTCTTCAAAGTCTGCTTTATTCTCCCCTGTATTAACAAACTGGCACCCTACCTGGTATTATGGAGTAAAAGAAATGCAGGAAAGGGAGGGTCATTGCGTTTGCAACACGGTCTTGTGCTTTGGAAATGGCCATGGGCAGTGTGAAGCAGGTTTGCTGGTGCCTACGTGGAGAGCTGATGGAGCCGTGAGGATGGACTGTGGATTACAGTGGAGACCTACTGGAGATGCTGCGACACGAGATGGCTGCTAAGGAGAGCTGCCGGCCCTGGATGATGTTTTCCAGGACTGTGAGTAGCCTAGCTGGAGGGGTGGAATTGGAACTCCAGAGACTTATTGATGGTGAGAATTATCCAACTTGGAGACGTGTCACTGACTAGAGTTGTTGGACTTGGAGCTACAGAATTTGATGATTGCCCTGTTTAAATCTTGTATTGGTTGACTATTTCTTTGCTATGCCCAGTGCCATCAATGTGAGTCTTTGTTTTGTGCCATTATGGATTTTTTTTTGGGGGGGGGACTTTTTGTTATTATGGCTCAGTTAAAAGACCTAGAATTATGGAGATGTTTGAACATTATTAGGATTGATAAAAATATGGGGACTTTTAAAGTTGGACTGAAAGCATTGCATTTCATATCATGTATGGTTTACCTGTTTATGGGGGCCAGGGTTGGAATGTGGTGGTATGATTCAGGTGTCCCCCATAAACTTAGGCATTCTGAATGCTAGGTTCCCAGCTGATGGAAATTTGGGAATTAACGCCTCCTTCAGGCAGTGTATTGTTGGGGGCAGGCTTATGGGTGCTATAGACAGCTCCCTTTTGCCAGTGTTTGGCACACTTGCCTGTTGCTGTTGTCCACCTGATGATGGCCAGGAGGTGATGTCCACCCTCTGCTCATGCCATTATTGTCCCCTGCCATTGTAGGGCTTTCCCTCTAGTCTGTAAGCCAAAATTAAACCCCCCTTTCCCCAAGCTGCTCTTGCTCAGGTGTTTTCTGGTAGCAATGCAAACCTGACTACAACACCATCTTTACAGTCCCCATTTTTTAAAAATTTAGATAAAATGCATATAAATTTCACTATATTGAAAGCACATAATTCAGTGCATTTTTAGTATAATCACAAGGCTGTAAAACCTTTACTACTAATTCTAGAAAATTTCTATTCCCTCCTACCCCAAAGAAACATCATTAACAGAAACATACCAATCCAATCAATGACTTCCCCGCTGAATTACCTTGCAGCTACTAATCTTTCTGCCTCTGGATTTGGATCTGCCTATTCTGAAGTTTTTTTGTCAATGAGACCAGAAAATGGGTGACCTTTTATATTCTGCTTCTTTCATTTAGTAAAACGCTTTCAAGTTCCACCCACTCTGTAGTATGAATCACTATTTCATATTTTATAGCCAAATAAAAATATTTGATTTTATATCAACATTTTTTCCCTATTTTTTTTCTTGTCCCTTTTTCCTTTTCACTTCCACTGAAATCTTTCTTTCCAACTCATCTTTCTACTTTGATGTCTGTTCTTTTTGTCATTCCCCACCATCCATCACAAAGTGTTGACAGGCACAATGTACTGCAGGTACAGGCAATGACACTGATGTGAGGTCATGACTGCAACCAACATTTACTGTCCGGATGACTGAGTTCCAAAGCATGCCTCCTCTTCATTGTCTGCGTCTTACATTCTCTCCTACCCTTCTTCCACAGTGTTCTCTAGCCTTGGAAGGAGTGACACCAAATGTCTCATTTAGTGCTGACAACTCAATGGTCACTTATTCTCAGCATTTCATATCATATTTTCAATCACTTATTTGTTTTACAATAATGTATAAATATCCTAAGTTTTCTCGTCAAACACCTCCCTCCCTCCCCAACTGTGTCAACCCTACCTGGTGTCAGGTGCGCAGGCATGAAATAGTATACTGCCATACTTTTGATTTACATTTCCCCAGTAACTCATGAGGTTGAACATTTTTCATGTGCTTGTTGGCTGTTTGCATATTTTTGGAGAAATGTCCATTCCAATGCTCTGCCCTCGTAACAAGATAAAGATTTATATGATCTGAAGCCGGGTGTGGTGGCATATGCCTTTAATCCCAGCACTCGGGAGGCAGAGGTAGGAGGATTGCCATGAGTTCAAGGCCACCCTGAGATGACAGAGTTAATTCCAGGTCAGCCTGGACCAGAGTGAGACCCTACCTCGAAAAACGAAAAACAACAACAACAAAAAAGATTTATATGATCTGAAGAGAAACCACAATATTGCAGTCTTTAAAAAAAAACAAAACAAAACTGGGTTATCTTCTTATTTGTAAGTTGTCTTTCTGGGATATATCAGGCACATATCAGGGCAGATGTGACCAGGGGGGATGAGCCACTTCAAAATGCTCTCTTTTACTCTCATTTTTTGGAGCATTCCCCCCCTTTGTTCGCAGCAGTATTTTGTTCTTGGGCACCAGTCAGTGTGCTAGAGGTCTTTCAGAAAGAACTGGCATGAGAATCCAAGACATGGTGCCAGGCATGCCGCTCGCTCTCTGCTCTTAGGCTGTTTGGCCTCAGGAGACAGGAAATGCACAAATAAAAACACGCATGAATTCTTCTAAGTGCAATCTCTCTACACATACTACTCTACTTCCAAAAGGATTTTCTTGCCTCCTTTTACTTCACATATTATCTCCTCTCTTTTATAATCAGAACTATGGCCCCCTCTAACATTAACATAAGTATTCGTTTTCTAAATATTACCACATTCCTAAAATAGTTTGATAATTGGCCTGTAGTACTACAATACAAAACAAAACCCCACCACAGAAGAGTTTAAAACCTTATTGCTCCTCCCAAACCCAGAAGAATGCAGTCAAAATGCTAGGTTCAAAATTTGAATTCTTTTTTCTTTTTCTTTTAGTTCTCACTAATATGATATTGCTCATCTGAAACAGAATTAGGTTGTTTTCTCTTTATTCTCAATTTTAGCTTCTTTTCCTAATCATGCTTACTGATTTAATTTTTTAAAAATATATATTTATTTGCAAGCAGAGAGAAAGGGACAGAAAGGAGAGAGTGGGGGGAATAGGAAAGAGAGAGAGAAAGAGAATAGGAGTGGCTGCCAGAGAGCCGCGACTGCTTCCTCATCCCCGTAACCTGTTCTCTGCTCCCCACCTTTGGTGACTAACCAACTTCATCTTTTCTGGCTTACCTTTCTTGTTCTGCAAAAATAAGGGAGGAAGGTGTATGCTCTATGTTATTCTGTAATTACAGTTTTCCCCACTTGTTTTTAAGGAATAAAAACTTGAAGATTCTAAACGGGCATTTTCTCAGATAGTCTTGGAAACAAGTTTAAAGTACATCTCTCATTGCTTGTATTTGAAGGTTTAAAACCTATCCCTAATCCCTTTTTCCACTATCAGCTACCACGCAACAGAGAGGATGCTAAATGAAAATAAATGTTTTCGCAAAGGAAAATGGGTAGACTTGTCATTATCAAATAATTTCCTACACATTTGTAGAGTTTTAACTCTATTTCTGCTGTACAGCAGTGAAGAATATGCTTGAAGGAAGCACCTCAGACCCTACACTGTAGGCCAAAGGCCACAAGAGGAACCAAGAGAGTGTGAAGACTGAGAAAAGGCAGTGGGTTCCATCATTTTTGTTAAAAAATACAGCACACTAAGAAATGGGTAATGTACATATCAGGAAATGACTAGTTACTATAAGCACAGGATCTGAGACAACTTTTTGCAGAAGCAGGTGATAGTGGAACACACAAACCAGAAGAGAGCACATGAAAGAAACAAGGCTTAAAAAATTGTCTTTAAGGGCTGGAGAGATGGCTTAGCGGTTAAGCGCTTGCCTGTGAAGCCTAAGGACCCCGGTTCGAGGCTCGGTTCCCCAGGTCCCACGTTAGCCAGATGCACAAGGGGGCGCACGCGTCTGGAGTTCGTTTGCAGTGGCTGGAAGCCCTGGTGCGCCCATTCTCTCTCTCTCCCTCTATCTGTCTTTCTCTCTCTGTCTGTCTCTCTCAAATAAATAAATAAAAAATGAACAAAAAATATTAAACAAAAAAAAAGTGCTGAGCATTTAAAAAAATTGTCTTTAAGGTCAAGGAAGAAATGAGCAATGTTACACAAATATGAAGCTTTAAAATGATACCACATTAATTCTAAAAAAACGCCACTTTAGATGTCTCACCTGACTCTGGCCAGAATTTATGTTGACAAATTTACTAAGCACAAATGACAAAATGAAACAAGAAAATATAGTTATTAATTCTATAGTAACCACACATATGCATATGCAAACACACAGAAACACAGACACAAAATATTTATATTTTTAATGGATATAATGATGTTTTAAATTGTAAAGGAAAATATATGGAAATAACACAATAAAAAACCTTGTATTTATGCCCTGTATGTCTCCATGGAAGTTAGAATCTTTTAACAGACATTATCTCATTGTTTTTAAGAACTGCTATGAAATAATCTGACATTTATATAACACAATTCATTCTCAATAATCATGAAGGGCTTTATAAGCCTTGGAAGGATGGTTGTAGTCATTGTAAGTATGTAATTACTAAGGGCTGGACCTGGGGGTGGGGTGGAGAGGTGACAAGACTATGGTAAGACTACTGTCCTATGGAACAATGCCACAACATACAACCATTTAAGAAAGAAAGAAGTGGGCTGGAGATATGGCTTACTGGTTAAGGCGCTTGCCTGCAAAGCCTAAGAACTCATGTTCAAATCTCCAGGTTCCACATAGCCAGACGCATAGTGAGGCAGGCATGCAATATTGCACATGTGCCCAAGGGAACACACACATCTGGAGTTCGTTTGCAGTAGGCTGATGGTCCTCGATGCCCATTTTCTCTATCTCTGTCTCTCAAACAAAAAAAAAAAAGACAGACAGACAGGAGATACTGTAAACTGAATCTATGAGTAAACCAGAGGCAGGAAAGATACAAGTTAACATTATTATACTTGTTACATTTGAGTAAAATATTAAATACTAGATAGTCTTAATTTGAATTTCTGAATCTTAGAATAATATATATTCAAGATAAGAAATGGTCATCTACTAAATCAAGAACTCAATTTTTTATAATTCATAAAATTTTACATATTTATGGTATATAAAGTTTTGATATACATATACATTGTGGAAGGCCTAAATCATGCTGATTATTAATTTCTCCACATTGCTTTTCTGTGATACTTAAAATCTAATTGCCTTAAGACTTCTAAGCATAGAATAATAGTTATAAACAATGTTGTGTAAGATATCTCTATTTTACACGTTTAAGGTGATTTGTTTTCATTTTGAATAACACTCCATCAATCCTCAGCCTAACCCCTGTGCTCACCATTTTTCTATCTGAAGAACTCACTGCACAGCACTGCTTGTGTGGGTTGTCGTCCATTCCCGCCTCTCATTCCATCTTGGATACGAGCTAAAATTGATGTAGATGTCGTCTATTTCCACCTCTCATTCCAACTTGGATATGAGCGAAAATGGATGTAGATGTTGTCTATTTACACCTCTCATTCCATCTTGGATACGAAGCTAAAATTGATGTAGATGTAGTCTATTTCCACCTCTCATTCCAACTTGGATACAAAGCTAAAATTGATGTAGATATCGTATATTCCCACCTCTCATTCCATCTTGGATGCGAAGATAGAATTGATGTACATGTTGTCTATTCCCGCCTCTCATTCCATCTTGGATACGAACCTAAAATTGATGAGATGTCATCTATTCCCGCCTCTTATTCCATCTTGGATACGAAGCTAGAATTGATGTAGATGTCGTCTATTCCTGCCTCTCATTCCATGTTGGACAAGAAGCTAAAATTGATCTAGACGTAGTCTATTTCTATCTCTCATTCCATCTTGGATATGAAGCTAAAATTGATGTAGATGTCGTCTATTTCCCCCTCACATTCCATCTTGGATACAAAGCTAGAATTGATGTAGATGTAGTCTATTCCCGCCTCTCATTCTACCTTGGATACAAAGCTAAAATTGATGTAGATGTCTATTTCCACTTCTCATTCCATCTTGGATACAAAGCTAAAATTGATGTAGATGTCGACTATTCCCGCCTCTCATTCCATCTTGGATACAAAGCTAAAATTGATGTAGATGTCGCCTATTCCCACCTCTCATTCCATCTTGGATGCAAAGCTAGAATTGATGTAGATGTCATCTACTCCCGCCTCTCATTCCATCTTGGATACGAAGCTAGAATTGATGTAGATGTCGTCTATTCCTGCCTCTCATTCCATCTTGGATACGAAGCTAGAATTGATGTAGATGTCGTCTATTCCTGCCTCTCATTCCATGTTGGACACGAAGCTAAAATTGATCTAGATGTAGTCTATTTCTATCTCTCATTCCATCTTGGATATGAAGCTAAAATTGATGTAGATGTCGTCTATTTCTCGCCTTTCATTCTATCTTGGATACGAAGCTAAAATTGATGTAGATACTTGGGCAAGATATATTCTATGTAAAAACCTTTTCTCTCTTTACTTCCCTTTTTATACTGAGAGCAGGATGCTGAAATAAAACTTCACCCAATTTTTTTAAGTTTTTGCTTTTTAAAGGATCTCAACAAAATAGGTAACCAATAGAAAAATTCAATATATTTTAGAGACATTTGGTTGTGCTTTTCTGCTAAAGCAAGTACATTTTGTAACTCATAAATATTAATGAATAATAGATTCACAATATCTCAAATGCTAGATAGTAAGGATAAACTTGAGTTGAAAAAACTATCAGAGGCCCTGAGGAGACAGCTTTGAGAACAAAGTGCTTCCTCCACAAACGTGAGGAACAGAATTTGGATGCACAGTATCCATGTAAATGAAGGTGGGCATGGCGGTCTGTGCTGTGGTGGTGGAGACAGGTGCTCCCGGGATAAACTGGCAGCTGGACTATCTGCACGAGTGAGCCCTGCATCCACGTGAGAGGCCCTGCCTCAGTAACAGAGTGGAGGGTGACCATGGCAACAGCAGATACCAGCCTCTGCCCTCCACATGCACGAGCACACATGTGCACTCACTCATCTGAACATGCAAACCTATACACACCACCACACACATACACCAGCAAAAAACTTTATCAAGTATGTTAGCTAAGGTTATTCATAAAATAGAGTCAAGATTATGTGTATGCACTTAGGTATGTAGAAAGAAATTTATTATAAGAAATTGGCTCATATGATTATAAAGGTTTGGAAGTCTCAAGATTGGTACTCAGCAGGCGGAGCTCCAGGAGAGCTAAGGAATTCCATCCTGAGTCTTTAGGCCAGACATCCCCAGGACAGCAGACTGTGGTTGAGTTCCAGACTGAAAGCCAGCAGGCTCGAGATTCAAGAAGAGCCAATGCTCAGGCTATGTCCAAAGGCAGGAAGAGACCACTGGTCTCAAAAAGATGGACGACATAACTGTGACTCAATTTTGACACAAAACGAAATTTACTGATTTCTGTTCATCATTTCTATATCACTGGATTTATTCTGCATGCTTTCTTATATAGGTAATTCTATAATAATTTCTCAAAAGATTAGCATCTAAAGCTATAACGTCTTCCTTTAGTACAATGGGCTCGACTGTATGTCTTCATTTGTGTTGAGAAGTTAGCTCTTGCTTTCCTAAAGGTAATATCTATTCTTTGTGGTTGTTATAAGATTTCTTCATATTGAATGCTCTGAAGTATTATGATATAAGCCATGTTTGGATTTGTTTTCATTAATCTTGTTCTGGGTTCTGGGGCTTCTTTACTCTGTGAATAGATCTCTTTTGTTACTACAACAGTCCTCAATTATTGTTGTACAATGACTCCATGCACCCTTTTGTTACTACAGCGATTCTCATTTATCACCGCACAATGACTCCATGCACCATTTTGTTACTACAGCACTTCTCAGTTTTTACACAATGACTCTTTGCACCCTTTTATTACTACGGTGATTCTCAATTATTGTTACACAATGGCTCCATGTGCCCCTTTAATGCTATGGTAATTCTCAGTTGCCCAGTTATCACTGCACGTGGCTATGCGCCCTTTTATTGCTGCAGCAATCCCCGCTATCACTGTACAATGACTCTGCGCCCTTTTATTGTTGAAGTAATTCCCAGTTACCATTGCACAATGCACCTTTTTATTACCACAACAATTCTCAGTTATTGCTGCACAATGACTCTATGCATCCTTTGTTGCTACAGTAATTCTCAGTTGTCATTGTTCTGTGTGCCCTTTTATTTAGAATCTGATTAGACATTCATTAGATCTTCATTTTCCAGGTCTCCTCTTTCTTTGGAGGCTGAGTTCTATATATTTTTTTTTTCAATTGTTGTCTTTCATTTTACTAATGTTCTTTTTAACTGTATATTATTTGCTATAAATCCTACTAAACTTTTAATATCAGTCATCATTTCTTCATATTAGGTAAGCTCCCTGACTAAACATGCTTATTTATTATATTTTCAAGCTTATTATTTCTTGAAGTAGATAAAATACACAACACTTAGTATCTGAATGCCATCTTAGTTTTTGTGCATCTGATTCTGTTGTTTGATTTTCCGCTATCTTTTGGTCAAGGTATCTAAGCTGTGCCTCTGTGCATTAGCTGTGGACCTTAGTGCTCTCTTTGAGGACTGGGACAAAAGCCGGCTCTTCTGCAAGGGACTTAGGTTTGCTTCTACTAGACCTCTGGGGACACTGGGGAATCAAGAGTCTTTGAAACTTCATTTTTGGCCAGAAGACTTTGAGTCCACCTAGTCAAGGTGAGCTCAGGCTTCAAGTTAAAGGTTAATATTTCCTTCTTATTTTTGCCCCAGATATTACGTCCCATGATTGTAGAAAGAAGTTTTCCTTCTGGTCCTCTGGTAGGTGTTTAGTGCTTACTTTTCCTCATTCTCCAGACCATGAATGAGACTCGAAGGCTTCCTGTGGGCTCCACTATACAACACAGCCTCCACTTCATTCTCCCCTCCCTTCAGAAGACCCTTGGTTTTGCATGTTTTTGAGACCTCCAGAAACAGTGTTTCAGTTTACCCTGTTTAGCACATGTCTTTAGGATTAAAGCCAAACAGAGTTTTCTACTTATTTCTCAGTTCACACCTTTATTTATTCTCTGATTCTTTACTTACTCTACTTATTAAATATCCCTGGCTATTTGCAAGCCACAGGCACATATGAGACGTTCCAGTATTCTATTCAGTGGTTTTAGTTGTTTTATGTGGGAGGATCCATTTAGACTTCCACAGTTCTGCTGTTACCAGAAACTGATGTTTCCATACATAGTTTTTAATCACGCATCCCAAAAGTATACATTTAACCTTTGAGAAGGTACATGTTTATAATAACGATGTGACCCTTACATGAGCTAAGGAGGTTCAAGAAATAATCATTCTAGTCAAAACTAGATTTTTCATACCAATTACAACTACTTTATTTACTGTATCTTCTTTTCTTTTCCTTTTTCTTTTCGAGGTAGGGTCTCACTCTAGCCCAGGCTGATCTGGAATTCACTATGGAGTCTCAGGGTGGCCTCAAACTCATGGTGATCCTCCTACCTCTGCTTCCCGAGTGCTCAGATTAAAGGCGTGTGCCACCACATCCAGCTATTTACTGTGTTTTCTTAAGGTTGAGTCGCATGGCAGTAGAGAGAAATGCCCAGAGCACTAACAGGTCTGAGGATCAGGGTTCCAAGCTCCAACTCAGTGCCTGCTACTAAACAGAGCTTGTTCAAGGTCAAAATTTCTGATACTTAAGATTATCTTACTGTTACCTTTTAAATGGACGGCAACATACTGATCTGCAATAAGCTTGTATTCTGCTAGGGTCATTTTCTAAATCGAGAAGACAGTATGAATCTCAAAACTTTTTCTATGGATTTCCAAATATTTGGACATGGTGCTAGCTCCGAAAACTTCATTATTCTTTTCGTCTTTTCTGGCATTTTAAATGATCATATGTAATTATTAATATAATTTAGGGATTATCTGACTGTTGAGTAAAAAAAAAAAAATGCTCATACCTAAGAAATGCAACTGTACTATCAGCCAGGGTTTTTGTAAGGAATTCTGAGAATGTAAGTATTTAAGACTGTCAGCACCCTGCATTAATCATCTAAGAAAATCAGTCTAATACCATATAGATTAAACTGTCCAAAATCAGTCTCAATGCAATATACCCACATTTTATACTGTAAAGTTGTGAAAGAATATATTTTTCAAATCTGATTAAGTGCTGCAAGATGCTGAAGAAATTTAGCACTCAACTGAATTACTGTATAGTTTGATGTCACTATTGGCAAAAACCTCATAAAATGCCACATAAAAGAGAAATATCTTACTTAAAAATAAAGTCTTGACAAGCAGTCTGGAAAAGTTAAAAACCCCATTCCCAAATGGAAACATTGGTAATAATCTAAGTCTTAATGATGATATTCATTCCCCTTTGAGAGAATCTAAACAGCAAAATAAAACATTGAAACAAAATGGATACATGTGAACACGTAAGCCTCCACCACCTTGTTTGTTTTCTGAAGTACGCAAACTGACTCCAGTGTGTCCTTGCTGAATTATCAGTGGCCACTGGAGGAAGAAGGAGGTGGAATAGTACCATGTCAATAAAGGATTTTCTCAGTAATGCTTTTCTTTTCAATGACAAGTATAGATAATTGTCATGGGAAGGAGAGATGGACCTGGATCTAATGCTTCAGCATGCTTTACACCTCACAGTTGAAAATGAGGAGCCTTCACATTTAAGAAAAATATTTATTTATTTGAGATAGAGAAGCGGGTAGATAGAGCAAGGGTGGACCAGGGCCTCTAGCTACTGCCAGTGAACTATAGACACAGGTGCCACCTTGTGCATCTAGCTTACATGGGTAATGGGGAATTGAACCGAGATCCATAGTGTTTACAGGCAAGTGCATTAACCGCTGAGTCATCTCTCTAGCCCAGAGCATTTTAAACTATATTTATGTCATCTTTTTATCACTCATGCTTGCTAAGAGAATTATGAATAAATACTCCTAAAGCAAACCAATCTATGAGTTATTGGTAAATTTCAATAATTTTAAACAGCATTCCTCAATTAAATTATAATATTATGAGGACAAAATTAAGCTGGTATATTTCAGTTATAAACATAAAGTCTAGAAAAATACTACAATATTAGCAAGTTTTCTGTGCAGAAGTATTATAGGAGTGATCTTTTTGTCTGTCATGCTTTCCAACACCTTTAAAATTTTTGGAAAGAATCTATGTTACTTAAAAAATACTTTGATGACCTCCGGTTAAGATGGCGGCGTAGGTACCACGCCAAAGCAGCCTAGGGGTGAAAAAGACCAAAAAAACTCAGCAAAATACACACTTTTACTAAAAAGTGAGGTGTATAGGAAATTGAGGCGGCAGCGGAGAAGTAGAAGAGTTATAGAGCATCCAGAGCCTGCACAGGCGAGAAAAGCGGATCTGGCAGCTCGGCCAACCGCCGCAGCCGCGGCGCAGCAGAAAGCCGCCAGACTCTCGGCTCGAGCCGCAGGAAAAGCCAGGTGCGGGATTTTCCCCTCACACCGCGCTCTCCGCAACTCGGGAAACGTGAGGGGAGAGCGGCAGCGAGCAGCGGAGGAGCAGACCGCGAGGTAGAAGAACACGTGGAGCGCGAGAGATCCAGAGCAGCCGCGGCTCACTCCCCTCCCCCAACGCCTGAACCCAGCTCCAGCGAACACAGCAGCGGCCCGGGACCCGGCCACGCCAACTTGGGCTGACAGCGGGACCCAAGCAGGAGCAGAGTTCGGCAGCAACATCAGTGGCTCCAGCACCAGTACCAGCGGCCCCAGCAGCAGCGGACCCAGGAGCGGCAGCGGCGGCAGATCCCGCAGCAGCGGCTTCGGGGGGAGCAGCAGCAGTGGACACGGCAGCGGCAGCTTCAGCAGCGGTGGTGGCTCCGGCGGTGGCAGCTACGGCAGCAGCAGAGGCAGCAGCAGCGGCTCAGTTTGCCCCGTAGGAAAAGCAAGTGCCCAGCTCCAGAAATCAGAACAGCAGCCCGACGACCCAGGCAGCAACTTGACTGAGACCAAAATCACCCAAGGTAACTGGGATTGCACCAGGGAAGGGTCTCACTTGGTCACAAGCTGACTTGGATCCCTCAACAGACCAGAAATCTAAACCTCTTTGTTGATAGAGGATCTGGTCATTATAATAACTACTCTTGCATACATACTCGGGGCTGTTTTTGATTGAATGTGTACAGTGTTTAGTTAAATTTTAGAATCTACCTGTATTTTATTCCACTCAGCCTGCTTGAATACTCCCATAGCAGGGAAACTCAACCCCTAAGAACATCTTTGTAGACACTCTGAGAGTCTTAAGAGCCACACCTAATACCTTAAGGTCCTACCCTGAAAATATATTACATCAAATCAATTGATACAGCTAAGAATACACAGATAGCTAGAAAATCCAAGCATTAACTTAATCCAAGATGAAAAATATATACATTATAACACAAGAAACACTAAAAAGCAAGACGATATAAATCCACCTAAAAGTATTAATGCATCAGAAATGTCCTTCAGTGAGAAAGAGTTAGAGGAAATGCCTGAGAAAGAGTTCAAAAGAATAATTATAAATATGTTCAAAGAGATCAAAGAACACATGAAAACAATCAAAGAAAAAATCAAAGAGGAAATCAAAGGAATCAAAGAAGAGGCAGGACACCAATTTAATGAAATAAAGTAGGCAATACAAGACATAAATAGGGAAATAGAAATAATAAAGAAAAACCAGTCAGAATCACTAGCAATGAAGAACACAGTTAATGAAATAAAAAACTCTGTAGAAAATCTCACCAGTAGGATGGATGAGGGAGAGGACAGAATATCTAAGCTAGAAGACCAGGTGGCAGACCTAATGCAGTCCAACAAAGAGAAAGACAAACTTATAGAAAAGTATGAGTGGGAATTTCAAGATATTCGGGACACTATGAAAAGATCCAATATAAGAATTCAGGGCATAGTAGAAGGAGAAGAACTCCACTCCAGAGGCATAGTAGGCATCTTCAACAAAATCATAGAGGAAAATTTCCCCCAAATTGGGAAAGAGGTGCCAATGCAGATACAGGAAGCCTTTAGAACCCCAGCCAGACAAAACCCAGAAAGAACCTCTCCTCGCCATATTATAATCAAACTTCCAAACACACACACCAAAGAAAAAATATTGAAAGCAGTTAGAGAGAAAAATCAAGTTACCTACAAAAGCAAGCCCATCAGGATTACAGCAGATTATTCAACACAAACTTTTAAAGCCAGAAGGGCTTGGAGTGATATATTCCAAGTTCTGAAAGATAACAACTGTCAACCAAGGTTACTTTATCCTGCAAAGTTATCCATTCAAATAGATGGAGAAATAAAGACATTCCGTGACAAAAGCAGGTTAAAGGAGTATTTGAAGACAAAACCAGCTCTACAGAAAATACTTGATAGAATCCTCCATGCTGAACAAAAGGAAAAGCACACATATAAGGAACCTAGAAAAAACAAGCTATACTCAAATACCAGTTAACAGAAGAGAGCACAGGTAGAACCAGTAACACACACACACACACACAAAAAATGGCAAACATAAATACACACCTTTCAATAATATCTCTTCATATCAACGGTCTCAATGCCCCAACGAAAAGACATAGATTTGCTGACTGGGTTAAAAAGCAGGATCCTACAATTTGTTGTCTCCAAGAAACTCACCTTTCTACAAAGGATAGACATTATCTTAGGGTGAAAGGTTGGAAGACGGTGTTTCAAGCAAATGGGCCTAGAAAACAAGCAAGGGTTGCTATCCTAATATCAGACAGGGTAGACTTTAGTCCAACGTTAGTCAAGAAAGATAAGGAAGGTCACTTTATATTGATTAAGGGCACACTCCAACAGGAGGACATTACAATCCTAAACATATATGCACCTAACATGGGGGCTCCCAAATTCGTCAAACAAACACTATTAGAACTAAGGTCACAGATAACACCAAACACAGTGGTGGTGGGTGACTTTAACACCCCACTCTCATCAATTGACAGGTCATCCAGGGAAAGAATAAATAGAGAGGCATCTGGACTAAATGAGGTCATAGAAGGAATGGACCTAACAGATATATACAGGACATTTCATCCAAAGGCTGCAGAATATACATTCTTTTCAGCAGCACATGGAACATTCTCTAAAATAGACCATATATTAGGACACAAAGCAAATCTTAACAAATTCAGGAAAATTGAAATAATTCCTTGCATTCTATCTGACCACAATGGAATTAAACTACAAATCAGTAGCAAGAAAGGCTATAGAGCATACACAAAATCATGGAAACTAAACAATACACTACTAAATGATGAGTGGGTCAATGAAGAAATCAAAAAGGAAATCAAAAAATTTATAGAAGGGGCTGGAGAGATGGCTTAGCGGTTAAGTGCTTGCCTGTGAAGCCTAAGGACCCTGGTTCAAGGCTTGGTTCTCCAGGTCCCACGTTAGCCAGATGCAAAAGGGGGCGCACGCGTCTGGAGTTCGTTTGCAGAGGCTGGAAGCCCTGGCATGCCCATTCTCTCTCTCCCTCTATCTGTCTTTCTCTCTGTGTCTGTCGCTCTCAAATAAATAAATAAATAAATTAATTAATTAATTAAAAAATTATAGAGTCAAATGATAATGAGAACACAACATACCAAAATCTCTGGGACACAATGAAGGCAGTTCTAAGAGGTAAATTTATAGCCTTAAGTGCCTATATTAAGAAATTAGAAAGGTCGCAAGTAAACGACCTAATGCTTCACCTTAAAGCCTTGGAAAAAGAAGAACAAGCCAGGGCTGGAGAGATGGCTTAGCTGTTAAGCGCTTGCCTGTGAAGCCTAAGGACCCCAGTTCGAGGCTCGGTTCCCCAGGTCCCACGTTAGCCAGATGCACAAGGGGGCGCACGCGTCTGGAGTTCGTTTGCAGAGGCTGGAGGCCCTGGCGCGCCCATTCTCTCTGTCTCCCTCTATCTGTCTTTCTCTCTGTGTCTGACGCTCTCAAATAAATAAATAAATAAAATTAAAAAAAATAAAAAAGAACAAGGCAAACCAAAAATCAGTAGACGTGAAGAAATAATAAAGATTAGGGCAGAAATTAATGAAATAGAAACAATAAGAACAATCCAAGGAATTAATGAAACAAAGAGTTGGTTCTTTGAAAGGATAAACAAGATTGATAAACCCTTAGCAAATCTGACCAAAAGAAAGAGAGAAGAGACACAAATTAATAAAATCAGAGATGAACAAGGTAACATCACAACAGATTCCAGAGAAATTCAAAAAATCATAGGGACATACTATAAAAGCATATATTCCACAAAGTATGAAAATCTGAAAGAAATGGATGATTTCCTTGATCTATATGACCTACCTAAATTAAATCAAAATGAGATTAATCACTTAAATAGACCTATAACAAACATGGAGATCCTAACAGTTATCAATAATCTCCCAACTAAAAAAAGCCCAGGCCCGGATGGATTCACTGCTGAATTTTACCAGACTTTTAAGGAAGAGCTAACACCATTGCTTCTTAAGCTTTTCCAGGAAATAGAAAAAGAAGGAATTCTACCAAACTCCTTCTATGGGGCCAGCATCACCCTGATAACAAAACCAGGCAAAGGTAGAACAAAAAAAGAAAATTACAGACCAATCTCCCTCATGAACATAGATGCAAAAATTCTCAACAAAATATTGGCAAACAGAATACAAGAATATATCAAAAAGATCATTCACCCTGACCAAGTAGGCTTTATCCCAGAGATGCAGGGATGGTTCAACATACGCAAATCTATAAATGTAATACATTACATAAACGGGTTGAAGGACAAAAATCACATGATCATCTCATTAGATGCAGAGAAAGCATTTGACAAAATCCAACATCCCTTCATGATAAAAGTCCTACAGAGACTGGGAATAGAAGGAACATATCTCAATATAATAAAGGCTATTTATGACAAGCCTACAGCCAACATATTACTAAATGGGGAAAAACTGGAAGCTTTCCCACTAAAATCAGGAACAAGACAAGGGTGTCCACTGTCCCCACTTTTATTTAATATAGTGCGGGAAGTCTTAGCCATAGCAATAAGGCAAGAGACACACATAAAAGGGATACAAATTGGAAAGGAAGAAATCAAGTTATCATTATTTGCAGATGACATGATTCTATACATAAAGGACCCTAAAGACTCTACTAGCAAGCTGTTAGAGCTGATCAAAACCTACAGCAATGTAGCAGGATACAAACTAAATACACAGAAATCAGTAGCCTTCATATATGCTAACAACAAACACACAGAGGATGAAATCAGAGAATCACTCCCATTCACAATTGCATCCAAAAAAATAAAATACCTTGGAATAAACCTAACCAAGGAAGTAAAGAATCTCTACAATGAGAACTTTAAAACACTCAAGCGAGAAATTGCAGAAGACACTAGAAAGTGGAGAAACATCCCTTGTTCCTGGCTTGGAAGAATCAATATCATGAAAATGGCAATCTTACCTAAAGCAATCTACACATTTAATGCAATCCCTATCAAAATTCCAAAGGCTTTCTTCATGGAAATAGAAAAAACAATCCAAAAATTCATTTGGAATCACAAAAAACCTCGAATATCTAAAATAATACTGAGCAACAAAAAAGAGGTTGGTGGTATCACCATACCTGATTTTAACCTATACTACAGAGCCATAGTAACAAAAACAGCATGGTACTGGCACAAAAACAGACATGTAGATCAGTGGAACAGAACAGAGGACCCAGATGTAAGCCCAAGTAGCTATAGCCACCTGATATTCAATAAAAATGCCAAAAATACTCATTGGAGAAGAGACAGCCTCTTCAGCAAATGGTGTTTTGAAAACTGGATAAATATCTGCAGAAGGATGAAAATAGATTCTTCTCTCTCGCCATGCACAAGAATTAAGTCCAAATGGATTAAAGACCTTAACATCAGACCGGAAACTTTGAAACTGCTAGAGGAAAAAGTAGGGGAAACCCTCCAACATATTGGTCTTGGCAAAGACTTTCTGAATACAACCCCAATTGCTCAGGCAATAAAACCACAGATTAACCACTGGGACCTCATGAAATTACAAAGATTTTGCACCGCAAAGGACACAGTGAAAAAAGCAAAGAGGCAACCTACAGAATGGGAAAAAATCTTCGCCAGCTATATATCTGATAGAGGATTAATATCTAGGATATATAAAGAACTCAAAAAGTTAAATAATAAGGAATCAAACAAGCCAATCAAAAAATGGGCTATGGAGCTAAATAGAGAGTTCTCAAAGGAAGAAATATGAATGGCATATAAGCATCTAAAAAAATGTTCTACATCACTAGTCATCAGGGAAATGCAGATTAAAACTACATTGAGATTCCATCTCACTCCTGTCAGATTGGCCACCATCATGAAAACAAATGATCATAAATGTTGGCGGGGATGTGGAAAAAAAGGAACCCTTCTGCACTGCTGGTGGGAATGCAATCTGGTCCAGCCATTGTGGAAAACAGTGTGGAGGTTCCTAAAACAGCTAGAGATTGATCTACCATATGACCCAGCTATAGCGCTCCTAGGCATATATCCAAAGGACTCATCTCATTTCCTTAGAAGTACATGCTCAACCATGTTTATTGCTGCTCAATTTATAAGAGCTGGGAAATGGAACCAGCCTAGATGTCCCTCAACAGATGAGTGGATAATGAAGATGTGGTACATTTATACAATGGAGTTCTACTCAGCGGTAAAGAAAAATGAAGTTATGAAATTTGCAGAAAAATGGATGGACCTGGAAAGTATTATACTAAGTCAGGTAACCCAGGCCCAGAAAGCCAAGCGCCACATGTTCTCTCTCATATGTGGATCCTAGCTACAGATGACTGAGCTTCTGCGTGAGAATGAAAATACTTAGTAGCAGAGGCCAGTAAGTTGAAAAGGAGACATAAAGGGTGGAGAAAGGAAGGGAGGAGGATACTTAATAGGTTGATATTGTATATATGTAATTACAATGATTGTAATGGGGAGGTAATATGATGGAGAATGGAATTTCAAACGGGAAAGTGTGGGGGTGGGGAGGGAGGGAATTACCATGGGATATATTTTATAATCATGGAAAATGTTAATAAAAATTAAAAAAAAAATACTTTGATGAGGGCCTCCCTGTGGCCCAGGCTGGCACTGAACTCCTGGTGCCCTCTCTGCAGCTTCCTTAGTGGTGGCACTGCAGCTGTGAATCACACACTCAGCTTGTTCCCTTAATTTTTTGTTCATGATTGTATTCATTTATTCACGCATGCTCTCTCTCTAGTCTTTTTGCTTTGAAAAAGATCTACCTTATGAAAAGCCCCACAACTTTCAAAGTGCAAGTAAAAACATGGATATATGGCTAGATATATTTATTTTAATAGCAGCAAAAGGCAATAAGCAAATAACCAATGATTCACTAAGTGATGTGGGATTGTCCAAAGAACAAAGTTCTTTATGGATTCTCAAATGAATGATGATCCCACATTTTTAAAAAAATTTTTGTTGTTTATTTTTATTTATTTATTTGAGATCGACAGAGAGAGAAAGAGGCAGAGAGAGACAGAGAGAGAGAGAATAAGCACGCCAGGGCTTCCAGCCATTGCAAATGAACTCCAGATGCATGTGCCCCCTTGTGCATCTGGCTAACGTGGGTCCTGGGGAATCAAGCCTCGAACCGGGTTCCTTAGGCTTCACAGGCAAGTGCTTAACCGCTACGCCATCTCTCCAGCCCACGATCCCACATTTATATTATCAAAAATTAAATTCTTGGTATAGGTATACAAGTATGTACATCTTTACTGAACATGTTACTGCCTTCATGTGCTAGAAAGTGTACTATAAATTCATAGTATGTCTTTTAATAATGTAATTAAAAAACAGGGCTGGGGAGGTGGCTCAGTTGATAAAGCTCTTGCTATACAAGCTTGAGTACCTGCGTGTGAATTCCCACAGTCCACAGACAAGGCTAGATGCTGTGGAACTCGGGTCTGTGGTGAAAAGGGGCAGGGGCAGAGGAGAAGTTCTCAGGCCAGCAAGCCTGCTGGATGTAGGAGAAACTCTGCTCAAATGAGGTGGAAGGGAAGGACGCACCAGAAGTTGTCCTCTTAACCCCACACATGCTGTGAAAACATGCTCCAACACTCTCACACACTCATATACACAGAAGAGATAAATAAGTAAATAAAAAGATAGCAAAGATTGTGTGTGTGTGTGTGTGTGTGTGTGTGTGTGTGTGTGTATCATAAAAAGTAGTGAACTAGAAAGTTTCACGGGTCTTCTGCTTTGGTTTTATTGCTAATTTATTCTTTTTTTTTTAAACTGATGTACAAGTCACATTTTATAAAAACCCACCCTTTAAAATAGACTTATTTTCATTGCCTTTTAATCTGTTTGGAGTTTAGAAACCAGGTAAGACATGTGTTAAGTAAAAAGAACTGAAAATGACTAATGGCCTAAAAGGCCCTCTGTGACTCAAACAAGCATATTTTCATTTTTTTAAATGTAAATAAAGTAAAATTAGTACCAATTTTAAGAGTAAACTTCAGGAAAATAAATTCTAATACTTCTTGTTTCTAAGAAAAGAAACGATGACTCAAGAGTACCTGAAGAAAAATAAGTGCTTTGGACAAAAGGACTGGTTTTCTCAATGAGAATTCACTGTATGTGCTATTAGATTTAACAGAGACCTAACATTACACAAATGTTTTTGTTTCTTACCAAAATTAAAATTAAGCTGATTTGACATTATATATAGTAGATGAATTTAAAGTAGTCAAAAACTATATATTTTCACAACCCAACAAGCCCAAGGGGCCCTATTCTGATGTAAGCCACTATTAAGAGGATAGGATGAAGACCTTTGAAATGGCCATGTGTAATCTGAGAAGTACTAAGTACCTCAGGGATGTATTTCCTAAGGAGGCTTTAGAATTCTTGCTTGATTTATAACCTTAGATTGCCTTTCTCCTCTACTTTTTGGCACTAGACATAGAGCAGGTATTGTCTGCTGAGAGCTGCAAGGAGGACCTGACACCTTATCTACTTAAAGCTGGTTACAGAATTTGTCCAAACCTGTATCTCTGTGAGAATATGCTCAGTTTGTTACTGGTTTTGATATGATGAGACTCAGAGCAGCCTATAAAGGACTTAGATACAATTTAATGAGAAAGGTTATATAATTTCTTATAGACCATGACAGATCCAACACAGGAAACTAACATTATCACCAATTAATTCTCAATATTGTTAAAAATTTATTATCTCCCACAACAATACCATAAAGAAGCCTAAATGACTTACACTGGGACTAAAGAGACTATAGGCTCCAAACATGCCTGTCCTACAGCACATCTCTGCTGACACTGTTGGTATCTAAAATAAAACACCACATCCCTTGCTCACCTAAACTGTGGTGTTTGGTTGAACCTTTTGCAAATTCTATATTCAACTAAGAAAACTGACTGTTTTGATTTTTCTAAAGTCAAAGTTCATGTTGTTAAGAAAATTTTAACTATATGACTGTATTAATGGTTTTATCCTTGGATATTTGATTTACTGAAGCATTCCCTTTTCATTATCTGAAAACTTTCAAAAATAAACAGAAGTAACAAAACCATGGATATGTTTATTTAATGTGGTTCTTCACGTGGATACTTAGGTCTATTAACTGAAAACATCTTTGTGACACAAAGAATAACAGATCCTGTTTATCTTCATATAGGGAGAAAAAGGTGAATCCAGCTTTTAAAGTAACTTACCTCACATGATGGAACAGATTTAAAAGCAGGACTATGAATAGATCCAAGTCCTTAATTATCTGCATAAATATGGCTAGCCAGGAAATTGGGTAAAGATTATAAGACCACTGGAATATTAATCCCTTGATCAAAGGTGGTTTCTTAAGTCGGTAAGATCTCACAGGAAGCACCTGACTTAACAGACCTCCACTCATGCAAAAAGACTATCACTGAGTATACACATAGGCATTAAAACACAAGGTGTTCTTGCTCTTTTGAGTTTCATCCCAAGTGTTTTCAATCCAAGTGTAATACTTTAAATTCTAAAATGAGGTGACAACAGTCAGCAAGTGTCAAGACTTGTCAGGTGGATTCACAAAATGAGGAAATGGTATCAATGGTTCTCCTTGAAGGTAGACCAAAAGATTGAACCCTCAACAGGAGAATGGGGGGATTATCTGGAAAGAAGGGGCATGGATAGGGTGGAATGAAGCCTAATCTTAAAACATTTGGCTCAGGCCTATAACTCCCAGTACCAGAAATCAGTTGCTATCCACATTGAGCTCTTGATTGGAGAGACCTATGAGGTCCCCAAAACAAGACAGGCTTCTGTCAAAGTACTTGATTACCCACCTGAGGCAAAAGGTAAGACACTTGCTGAAGATACCATATGCTGCTGACACAAGCATGGAGAGATCTGGCTAGAATTCAGAAGAGAGCCAGTTCCTATATGGTTAGCCCATTTAGTGCTGGAAAGTGCTACATGAGCTACTGGGGGAAAATGGACAACCTTTATGTGTGAGCAAGTAGGGTTCAAAAATACTCAGAAGCAACCATCCTAAGAAGATGTACACACCAGTGCAATGGTGGCACACACTCTTGGTGGATAACTATTGGTAATACATATACAAAGAATGGAGTTTTACAGTAAGATTTACTATTAAAAATGCCACAGTTGGGGCTGGAGTAGTGCTTGCTATTAATCAATGCTGGGTGGATCTGACAGCTGCCTATAATCCCAATGCTTGAGGAGGAGAAGGTGGATTCTCCAGGCAAACTGGCTAGCTTGCCAGCTCATTCAGCAAGCTCTGCATTCAACAGAGAGACTTTGCCTCAGTTAATAAAGCTCTGCATTCAACCAAGAGATGTTACCACAGTAAATACAGCTCTTCATTCAACTGAGAAAATTTGCCTCCGTGAATAAAGTGCAGAGTGATGGAAGAAGACACCTGATGTCAATGTCTAATATTTTACATGTACATGTGTGTGCAACCTCCCCCACATATGCCCACACACATGCATGTGTACATATGCCCACACATCACAGCACATATGCACATATAAAAAAGGAGAGAAAACACCAAAGTATTTCTGATTTCTTATATTAGCAGGTATAGCATGAATTAGGTGTAAATTCATAAGGAAGATACGCCTATATTACGTAAAAAATTTGTCACTCCAAATTATCTAAAGACTTTAAAATGTTGTCTGCCTCTAAGTTTATTGGTAAATTGATACATATAGCATAAAATGTGCAAAAAATGAAATCATTCTTTTTAGAATACTCAGATAATTATTATAATTATTAGAGTTGAATGTAAATAACATGTTTTACAAAAGCCAGATATGTAGTTACATCGAACAATCAAGAAATCTTTCCTGCATAGGTATGTGACAGCATTCAGATCAACTAAAACATGACATTACAGAGCCACAAATAACACTTTCCAGCTTCTTTTCATGTGAGGATCTTACTACCCAAATACATGTATAAACCTCTAGATCTCTTCTTAGAGTCCATGTAGTTCTAACCTTAGGATAGCTGTCAACTGGGAAGATAGGCTGAGTTCTGACATATATGAAAGATGTTTAAAATTCTACTTTGTTTCTATAAAATTATATTGTGAGAAGGCCTGTGGTATCATTTGTAATCATGGGGAAAGAAGTATTATTAGCTTAAAATTGCATAACCGTATTTGATTTTTCAAACATGATGTGGTGATCTTGAAACTCAAAACTCTTTCTTAATAAACAATCTCATATTATCATATCAACAATACTTGCCAACTTTAAAAGATTAAAGTAAATTTAGAGGAAATATGCTTCCATGGAAAATGAATCAATCATGTACATTATAATAGGTTCTAATAAAGAACCTTGTCAGGGCTGGAGAGATAGCTTAGTGGTTAAGATGCATGCCTGCAAAGCCTAAGGACCCGGGGTCGATTCTCCAGGTCCCAAGTAAGCAAGATGCACATAGTGGTGCATTCGTCTGGAGTTCGTTTGCAGTGGCTAGAGACTCTGGCATGCCCATTCTCTCTCTCTCTCTCTACCTCTAATAAATAAATGAATAAATAAAAACAAAATATTTAAAAAAAATTTTAAGAGAGCCCAAGAAAAACTTTATTTAAAAAAAAAGAGAAAGAACCTTATCAAGCTACAGATAGTGCTAAGAAAATATGGCTCCTAGCAGCACTCCAGAAATATCAGAATCAATACCAAATGGCCCACTTACTGTCATAATCTTGGTTTCTCTTTTCAAATTTTATTTATTTATTTGCAAGAAAAGGGAGAGACAAGGAGTGCATCAGGGCTTCTATCCATTGCAAACAAACTCCAGATACATGCAACACTTTTTGCATCTGGGTTTACATGCATACTGGAGAACTAAACCTGGGTAGTTAGGCTTTGCAGGAAAGTGCATTAACCACTGAGCCATTCCTCCAGCTCCCAAATCAGTTTCTAACTACAATACTTGAATAAAAGAACCTAAATTCCTAGGAGAAGTTGTGATTCTAGGTCTGGAAAAGGGAAAATGCAAGAGTAGTCTATTATATCAGAAAGGAATAAAGTGCTCAAAGGATGGGGCAATTGAAAAGAAAAGTGAGATACCTTGAAATAGTCATGCATAGCCAAAGCTGGAAAAATTTGCACAAAATAAAGAATGATTAAAAAATTTGACCCAGCTGAGTGTGGTGGCCACATGCCTTTAAGCCCAGCACTCAGGAGGCAGAGGTGGGAGGATTGCCGTGAGTTCAAGGCCACCTTGAGACTACAGAGTGAATTCCAGGTCCGCCTGGGCTAGAGTGAGAACCTACCTCAAAAAACCAAAAAAAAAAAAAAAATTGACACATAGAGTAATATATTCACAAGCCCATATTGAAATAAATACATAGGTACACAAATAAATAATAGGAAAGGAGAGAGAGTTCTTTCTTTTCCTTTTGCTCTGGCTTCAACCACAGACACCTTTTCTTACAGAAGAATTCCACATGATAAAAATAGCAGGAATCAAGGAAAATAGAAGGCCACTGTCATAACACCACAGGAAATCACTATCAGCAACGGAAAGAGCTACTCTCTGCAATGGATGCTGAAGTCAGCAATGACCGGCTTGAGCAGAAGCAGGAGAGTGGCACACACTCCTGCACACTGACTGCATGGCACAGCGTCTCTGCACACACCGCTTTAACCAGGCGAGCAGGGCACTGTCACCTGCAGTGAGTCAACAGATACCACCTTACTGCCAACAATGCATGAGCAAGGGATATAATTTCTGTAGTAATGTTTCAAAAAATGCATAACCTTAATGTAGTCATGAGAAAACAGCAAAGTCAAGTTCATATTCTATAAAATACTTAAGTAGAGCTCTGTGAAACATCAAGGGAATGGAAGAAACGGAAAGAGTGAGCAACAGCCACAGGTCAAGACACTAAGGCGCTAAAAGCACTACATCTTGGACAGGTGCATGAGCAGAAAACGGGCCACAGTGAGAAGGACGGCGAAACCCTATCAAGGTCTGCAGGCAGCCAACAGCTCCACCCCAGCACTGAGGTTTGGTTTCAATTACTGACCTTTGATTACAAAGTGCTTTAAGTACATGGGAACACAGAATTACACATTAGCAACTTTGTGGTAAATCTAAGATTATTTCAAAATAAAACAATTTTTAAAAGCAAAAGCATTCTGAGACTAGAAAACAAAATAATATAAGCGATTCAGGCAAGTCTACATTTTTGGAGGCTGGTTTGAGCTGTCACTCGGATTTAGAGCAAATGCTCTGGGTATTTCTACATGACATAAGGCAGATTAAGAAGAAAAAAAGGGCTAAAAGAGAGGGCTTAGCACTTGCCTGCAAAGCCTAAGGACCTAAGTTCAATTACCTAGTACCCATGTAAGCCAGATGCACAAAGTGGCACATGTATCTGGAGTTCACTTGCAGTGGCTAGACGCCCTGGTGCACCCATTTTGTCTCCCTGTCTCTCCATCTACCTATTTCTCTCTCTCAAATAATTAATAAATAAAATCTGTTTCAAAAAGAAGAAAAGCAATTACTAATCATGATATAATCTTTTTAACATGGCTAACTTTCATCTATATAGTCTGAAGTAACTGAGAATCTTTGCTTTTCTGTTGGAAAATCAGTCTTTAAGATTCTAACCTATCTTTACCTAATTCAATCTAGTATGTCAAAGGCAGACAAACAAATATTGCTGTCAAGTATAGGATTTAATTATATTATATTAATTGCAATATTATAGCAATTACCTAATGTATTTCTCTTACTCCTGCTAGATCATGAAGTACAGAAAGAAACATCCACTTACTGACAACTTCATACCCTACACTAGCAGTTTTTAGACAGAGGGTACTTAATTTATTAGTTAAAAATGAATAAAAGTCTTAATTAAAAGATATCTCTAGTCCAATGAAGATATTACATGCACTTAAGGTGATTTTAATAAAAGAAACAATCCCTTGAGAAAACTATGTATAAATTTAAGATATTATCACAGCAATTTCAAAGTCTATACTGTCAATATTATTACTGGGTTATGTCTCACCTACAAGAAAGATATAGACATAAAACATAAAAAGCATAAAAAAAAAGATATAGACATAAAACAGCTTTTCTTTAAATTGATTATAATTTGGGTACTTACGAGTTATGAGTTAGTTTTTGTTAGCAATTTTTTATTCAATTATGTATTTCAGTGACTTTGAATTCTCCATCAAATCTCTGCTTTCACTGTAGGTTGCTACGGATATGGATAACCTCTGACTCTTGCCCCTTAACCAGCTAGAGAACATTACTTGTACTACTTGAAACAATGTCATGTTGTCCAATCAACACACTGCTGTCCTGTATTAGAATATGTTTTCTTTACAGATCAAAATGTCGTATATTATTTTTTAAAAATTATTTCTAGTGACAGTCACAAAATTTAATAAAAATACACCAAGCTTTATAAAAACATGAGGATAGGAAAGATTTATGCATAAAGCTAATGTGTGGCATCAAATTTTGTATCCAGTCATAGAGGAGAGTGAACAGGGTTTCCGATTTTTTTAAAAGAGGCATTGCAGTGTTATTTATTATCATATTACATGCTTTATAGTAAAACAATTTTGAAGATTAATAAACCAGCTCTTTCAGAAGCTAGTCTAGCTTAATAAAAACACAAATAATCACAACTCATAAGCAGCTTATAAGCACAGGTGTTATTTTGATGTTTAGATTGTCTAAGTTCTAATGAGTTAAAAATAAATAACAGCAATCAAAACAGCCATTTAGTCATATTTCAACCCAACACACCAATGTTTATACAAGTCCTATGTACAGGCTCAAAATACTTTAAAAAAAAAAAAGGTTTTAAAGAGCATGCAACAGAAAAAATGAGCAGTGTGCTATGGCCGTACTAAATTTTATCTGGTGTTAAGTACTCTGTTGTTCTCATTAAGCTGATTTAACAGCAATAATTGCAATGATGTTTGCATCAAATTTAGTTCTCTGAAAAACAATGCCCTAAGTGGAAATCTATTTTATCTGCCAACTGACCACAGTGAGTTTGGGGAAAACTAAACCAAACCAAACCAAACAATGAAAACAAAGAGGAAGGAGGAGAGAGGTCGATGCAGTAAGGACGAGGGGCGCAAACAGGGCCAGGACCACAGAAGAGGCGTGCGAGCTGGAAGGAGGCCCTTACCTTCGTCTTCTTTCTCGACTTGCGCGATTGCTCCTTTCTTTTGTTTTGCTGCTAAGAGTTCTCGCTTTAGTTGTCTTGCTTCTTTTCTGAGCTCTTCACTATAAAGGAAAAAGTCATTTAAGTTTATAATATGCTGAGAAAAACGGTTGTTGAATAAAAACAGGACAGTTTTTCAGGTACACTAAATCAAAGAAAAACAAGTAATAATGTAATTCATTCACTTTCTTCTATGTATATATGTTTATGGTATGGAAGCCTATGGCATGAATTGTAATTTTTCACAAAAGCAGAATGAATTCCTGTAAGACGTTTCCCCTTTGGGGGTTAAGGGAGATGACTCAGTTAGAAGTGCTTGCTGCACCAGTCTGACGACCAGAGTCAGATGGACCTTAGTCAGATCCCAGCACCCACGTAAAGCCAGATGGACACAGGGGCCCACTGGTCAATCATTCCTATGACAAAGGGCATCGGAGTCACAAGAATCCTGACGCTTGCAGGGCAGCAAGTCTGGCACATATAGCAGCAAAACCACCAAAGTCGCTGCTCAACCAGGTGGAAGGAGAGGACCAACATGCTGAGGTTGTCCTCTGAGCTCCAAACGTGTGCTTGGCACATGTGCAGCCATGTGTTCACAAGGGACCCTGTCTCAATCCAGGTGGAAGGAGAGGACCCCGACATGCTGAGTTTACCTTCTGAGCTCCAAACACGAATACCCATGCCTTCACCCACCCTCCACCTGCCTCCCCTTTCAAGTGTACCAGCGCCATATGAAGATAAATGACTTATTGCTTTCTTAATTCACTAGCAAATTTAATGTTTTAGTTTCAAATAATAGTTGGTGGTGATCTTATGTCAAACCAAGAAAAATGTGTTTTTAGATAAAGTCTTCTAGGTAGCCCAGGTTGGTTTGGAACTAACTATATAGCCCAGGTTGGCCTTGAGCTTGCAAACAAAGATTTGAATATAAGTACTATTCACTAAATCTGGTTTTATATAAATATGATTATAAATTTCTTGAATTCATAAATTGGCACCAGTAATTATCATTTAACTAAGTATTTATAACATACCAGTTACATCACTAAAATTTTTAAATTTATTCTTGTCCCAGATATTGTTTAATGGTGACATTTGGCCCAAACTTTAGTCAAATGCTGGTTTCAATATCCAGACATTCAACAACTGCCCACATCCAAACCAGGTGAAGGAGGAACCCCTCTAGCACACAGTGAGAGGTCCCACGAGAGTCTCACAGAGCCTCACGGAGGGTCCTTCACATGGGAACGGCCTGGGAATCACCTGCAGCCCTGTTCGGAGCAGATCCAGACCAGGCGCGTGAGGTGCACAGAGCGTCTGCCGAGGCCACGGCGGCACGAGTGAGCACTGAGCAGACAAATGGCCCCATCTGAAGGCCACAAGACCGTTTTAGCTCATTAGATGACCAGACTCAAGTGTGTAACTTACAGTATGGTGGTAATTCCAGCACTTGGGAGACTAAAGCAGGATTATTGTAAGTCTGAGGCCAGCCTGGGCTACAGAGTGAAATTCTATCCTTTTTCATAAAACCAAAAGAAAAAAATTAGACTTGTTTAATGCCACAATTTGGTATATAATTTCCTCTGAGGAAATACACCACGAAAAGCGTTCTGCTGATTAACAGCTAAAGGAAAATATGTGCTCAAAGAAAGTGCTGGATTCACCACAAGTCAGCAGCTATGTGACTTGTCTCTGCAACACAATTTTAAGGTAGGAGGTTCAAATCACTGTCTTGGAAAGAATATTTATTTACTAATGATCCTGTCCCAAATCCTTGGATATGGTTTACATGCCCTGTCCAAGATTCACGGTTGGGTGCTGGGTCCACACGGCGCTACAGTGAGGTAAAAGAGCCACTAAGAGATGGCGTGTGGTGGGAGTTTAGGGCAAACTGAGGGAGGGATTATTACCCCAGTCTCTCTCTGGCTTCCTGTTCCAAGACGTCACCTCTCCCTCAAATGTGCTGTCAACATTGTCATCTGCCATGTGTTGACAAACACATCCAAGGGAGGGAACTTGCCTTGCTGGGATCTGGACTTCAGCACCTGTTGTAGTTTGAATGTAAAATGCCCCATAGTTTCATGTGTTTGAACACCTTACCCCCAGTTAGTGGTGCTGTTTTGGAAGGCTGTAGAACCTCTAGAACGTGGAGCCTTGCTGAAGAAAGAAGGTCACTGGAAGAAGGCCTTGATGTCTAGCCCACTTCCTACCCACCCTCTGCCTTCTGGCTTGCGGCCCAGCTCTATTGACGCTCCTGACACCACACCTCCCCTGCTATCATGGAATGTATCTCCTTAAACTGCAAGCCAGAATAAACCCTGTTGTTCCTTAACTATTTCCTGTCAGATGACTTGGTTGACAATGAGTAAAGTAATAATGGAATAAAAAACTATGAGCTAAATAAACTTTTTTAAAATGTATAAAGTTATCCTACTTGAGTCATTTCATCATAACAAGAGAACTAGTACAAACACTTAGGATCACTTATGACCAGTCACAGCCGTGCATGTCATATATTTAATTGTTAAACATCTACTCTATTGTTATCAGTAAAAACTATACAGGATCAAGGATATTCAGATAATTTTGCAAGCTCAAGCAGACATCTCACTCTGATATGGTCTCTAAAGTTATCCAATCCAAGCCTAAGTCTGACTCAGTTTGTGGTGCTTTCTACTGACCCTAATCCCATCCTTTTACTGTTCACTGTCCTTTATCTGGATTGCCAAACAGACCTTATGATATGCAAGTTCAGTTCTTTTAACCTCCTGTCCACAACAGACACAGAGTTAGATTTTAGTTCCACTTGCCTTCAAGAGCCTGAATTCTGAATCTACCCACTCAGGGTCAAGTTCACTGCCTTTTCAGTCTTTCAGTGTTTCAGTCCTGTACAACTTGCACTTGCTCTTAAAGCCAATGCCATACGTACACTCATGGGGCACTGGTCTCACAGGTGTCCCCATCCGCTGTGTCCACTCTGGTCGGCCATTTCACTCATGTCCTCATCCGCACTCCTAACTGTCATGGTTTGCTTGGCTGGGTCGCCAGAGCAAAGATGACTAGACGTGGGTGCTGTCTGCAGAGTTGCCCTTGTAACACATCCCCTGATGCCTTCAGTGTGCTCTGGGATCCAACGCCTACAACTTTACTACTGAAACTGTCTTTTCTCTGTCATAATTTCAAAGACTTATCTGACAGATCCTTTCACTTAGCAAACAATCATGCTCAAATTCCTCTGTTCAAATCTAGTGATTGTAATATTTACAAATGGAAGAATCATTTATAAATACAATCTACTTACAATATCTTGAAATATTTCCCTCTTTTCCACTGAAACCTCTTCTATGTCCACTACACTGCATGGTCTTTTCTCAGTTCTTGTCTTAACCAGATGGCCTCTCTGTCACTCAGTAATGTTGACTACTTCCTTCTGAGATTCTATCTGAACAAGACATTTTAGCACTTTGGAGTCATAATTTTAAAATTCACCTTGTCCTGGTTACTTTTTCTCTCCTATAGAAAAACAGTTGCATTTTCCTCATCTCTATGCCCCATGACATTAACTACCATTCTTATATAGATTGCTTCCAAATCTAGTCTAGATGTTTTTACCTTGAGTGTGGTCTTGCATGTCTACCTATCTGTTGCGCACCTCTACACAAAACAGAACTATCCCAAAGAAATATAAATAATGGCATATAAGCAGCAGCTACATTTTGTAAGAATGTAAAAAGCTAAATTAATCTCCAACATACTTTTATTTTAACATGCAACCAATATAAATGTGATATTATATCATTTTTTACACTAAATCTTTCAAATCTGGAATGTGCTCTTAAAGCATACTGCAATTCAGCTTAGCTCCATTTCAAGGACTCTCATCTAGAGAGAGAGTAGGTCAGATAGCTTAACGTAATTACACTCTCTATACCCAAACTTGAAGTCACCTCCTTCTGAGCCAACTCTAGTCTTCTATAGTGGATGTATGTGACGATGGAACCGTTATCCTGGTAAGGAGCAGGATATTCTCCTTCATTCTCATTGAATTGGTGTTGACCTGGATTTCACACACAGCAGTACCTCTTGGCACTCAATATCAATGCCAACATCAGGTTCTTGCTATGTGTGTCTCAGGTAAATATAATTACTTCTTTTGCTTGAAGCTTTGTGGACATAATCCCAGCAATCTCATACTTCGGTAGTGTGAAGGAAAACTCAAGTGTGTAGTCCCCGCACAAGGAACATCGTTCCTCCATCCACTAAATACATCCTTTGTACTATACTACTTTTCACATATATAAATGTTAGGTAATTTCATAATTTAGAGATGTTTTTGAGGTAGACATTATTTTGCAAGTTGAAGAAAAAAATGCTGCATTTGTAGGCTATATAAATCAGTCCTGAGACTAATGTGAAGAACACAAAGAATGAGACTAAGAAAATATATAACATATGTGATATTGTAACAACAATAAAGCATACTGAGATAATTAAAAAGCCAGCCCCATCACTTACTGAGTGACTTTAGAAAAATTAATTAAATGAATTAATTAAGTTTAATTAATTAAAGCTAATTTGAGATTCAGTTTCTTTAATTATACAATAGGGGCAACATATGCATATTAATTAACTTCTTGTTGCTAAACCAAAATATAGCTGAAAAAAAGCAGTTTAAGGGAGGGTTGGTTTCAGTTTACAGTTCTAGGAACAGTCCATCGTAGCAGAGAAGACATGCCTCCAGGAGCTGCTCACACTTAGTCCAACAGTGGGAAAATTAAGTAGGGGATTAATGGTGCTGCACAGCTCACTGTTTTTTTTTGTTGTTGTTGTTGTTTGTTTGTTTGTTTTTGGTTTTTCGAGGTAGGATCTCACTCTAGCCAGGCGGACCTGGAATTCACTATGGAGTCTCAGGGTGGCCTCGAACTCATGGCAATCCTCCTACCTCTGCCTCCCGAGTGTTGCGTTTAAAGGCTTGCACCACCACGCCTGGCCTAGCTCACTCTTTTTATATCATCGGGGACTCCAGCCCCTAGGAGGGTGCCCAGAGTTGAGGAGTGTCTTCCTGTCTTAGTCATCCTGAGCAAGATAACCCTAAAGATGTGCGCAGCTAACCTAGTTTACATAACCCCTCACAGGTGATTCTAGGTTCTTCAAGTTGACATTTAAGTAAGTCATCACAGTATATGTAAGATACTGAGCACACAGCACAGGCTTGATAAATGGAGCTATTATGTTTAAAACAGTACTACTGTTTAGAGATGTTTGCCATACAAGAATATTTCTTAATTCAGCAATTTATTATAAATGAATGCTGCCTCTACTATATATGGAAACCAATTCTGCTCATAATTTTCAAAGTGCAATAGATAGTTAATTCTTCTATAAATCTATCCTTAAATAGTCAAAGATTCAGAAACATTATTGAAGTAATATAATCCAAACTGAACAATGAAGACTAAAATCTCAAAAAGATAAAGTAAGACAGGAGTGTAAGTTTATGTAGATTAGTAAAAATTGCTTCATTATGTTGAATTTCTCAAGTGATTGAGAGTTTGTGATGTTGTCAAAATCATTCAGACTATTCAAACATCACCATTTGTTAGTACTGCTGGAATCCATAACTCCTAGAATGAAGATAAACTTTTAAAACTAATCTTCAGATCACAGTCTAATCTTCTGTTCCCTAGAATATAATCCTATCAGTTGGCACTGAAATATATTTAAATATGTTAAGATGAGAATGAAAATTATGAGCTTAAAGTTTATGTCAGCATGTATTGCCAAATCATGGGGACGGATTGCAGAGTTCAGACGGCATCTCTAGGTCCCCTGAAAGCCTAGTTTTTACCTGAAAGGTGAGAAAAATGGTACTTAGAAGCTGAGTGTGGTGACACACACTTCTAATCCCAGCACTTGGCAGGCAGCAGTAGAAGGACTGCCACAAGTTAGAGGCCACCCTGAGACTCCATAGTGAATTCCAGTCAGGCTGGCCTAGAGCAAGACCCTACCTCCAAAAAGAAAAAGAGAAACGGGTGCCTTACTTCCACAGGTTCAATTAAATCACCACATTTATGGCTTGCTTAATCTTCTTAGTAAAACCGTCCAAACATGTGGTAGGTAAGTAGACCAAGGCTTATGGAGATTAAATGAAAACTCTGCCTGCAATTTTATAGGCAGCAAGAGAGCTAGAAAATAACAACACGAATCTCTGAAATCTAGGTTCCCATGATGGCATCCCAACCCCTACACACACTCTCCAAGGAGCATAAACCCCACGCCCACCAAAAATGTACACAGAACATGCTACAAAGTGCCAAAGAAATGGCTGCCCTTCAGTGAAAGAAGGGATACTGGAGGCTAAGTAAGAGATGGCGTACTGGAGCACGTGACGTGGGCCTGACCAACAGTGTGGATCTGCCATGTGGAGATGGCATGAAAAGGCCACATGGAGACAGTATGGAGAGATGCCCAAGCAGCAGGCATAAACCTAGGCAGAAGCTGAGGAGCAGGCCAAGAAGGTTCTTTCTAACAGGAAAAGAAAGGGGGTCAAAAACAAAGGGCGCGTGTCAAACAGAATTTGGCTGCATCATAAAACAGAGGGCTCATAACTGAGCCGGCAAGAGAGGGTTAAATGTGAGGAGCGAAAATGACAGTATTTCTTTTCTGTGTTTTCATGCCTCGCCTTTTTAATAACTGATTTTTCACTGCTCTTTGTTTATTTACTTGACGTGGGCCATGTGCGGGGAGACCAGGGCCTCTAGCCACAGCAAACGAACTCTAGACACGTGGGCTGCCTTGTGCCTTTAGCTGACGTAGGTAGGCGGGAGGTCCAAGCACATTAACCGCTAAGCCATCTCTCCAGGCTCTCACTGCTTGTCTTCATTTTATCCACTCTCGACCCACTTTACCACCCCACAAGTCATCCACTACCTCCTTCAACTGCACTCCAAGGTAACTGACCTGTAATTTACGAATCTCAAATTCCCTTGTCTTCACTGTAGATTGCCACTTGTCTGTCCTTCAGAAGATCTTGGTCCTTCTGCAGACTGATTTACCACGTCCTGCCTCCCCACCTTGCTGACGGTCTTTCCTGGTGCACGCTGGCTTGACTCTCCCACTTTCTCAGGAGTCCAGGTTAGGCTTATTCTTCCCCTCTCCACCTGCTACATCAGTACCTCCAGTGCACTTACCATCAGCATCTCCGCGGTGCGTGCTATCCCCCACACTGAACATACAGTGAGCGTGTGGCTGAGCAGAAGAACCCTTGCCTAGCATGGTCAGAGCCCTGGGTTCGATGCCTAACACCATGCACACGCACACAAAAAATCCAGGATCATACCTATTACCTCATCACTCAGGCTACATAGCAAGTTCTACACCAGCCTGGCTTATACAAGTCAAAAACAAGCAAGACAATCTATTTCTATCTTTACTATTGCTTTTAAAAAATATTATTTTAGGGCTGGAGAAATGGCTTAGCAGTTAAGCGCTTGCCTGTGAAGCTCCCACGTTAGCCAGATGCACAAGGGGACGCACGCGTCTGTAGTTCGTTTGCAGAGGCTGGAAGCCCTGGCGCGCTCATTCTCTCTCTCCCTCTATCTGTCTTTCTCTCTGTGTCTGTTGCTCTCGAATAAATAAATACAAATTTTTTAAAAAATATTATTTTATTTGCAGAAGGAAAGAGACAGAGAGAAAGGGGCATATCAAGGCTTCTCGTCACTGCATACAAACTCCAGACATGTATGTCACTTTATGTGTGTGCTGGGGAACTGAACGCACAACAGCTGGCAATGCCCGCAAGCACCTTCAACATGTGAACCATCTCTCTAGCCCTGATTCTTCTCTTTCCTGACAAAGCCACCAGGATGCTCGAGTCAAGCCCACATACACTCCCTTGCTATACCCTCCTTTCTCCCATCAGGAGTCTTCATTTCTGTGGTTCGTGACATAAGTAGAGTTTGGACGATCTTCATTTCATACAGATGCATAACTGTAGCCTATAATTACTTCCCTGATCTTCACAGCTCCACGGACCCTACTGAACCATGTACTAATTTCTTCTGTAAGTATTTGAGTCTGCTTAGGAGCTAGCTTCCAAACCCTCTCTAACTTTACCTTCCGTGTATGGTGTATAGCTATGCTAAACTTCAGTCAAAACGCACTAGTCACAATTACCTTGGCAAATCTGAAACTCCAGCACACACACACTCCTTTGTTGAAGCCATTTTCATGACTTTTTTAAAAAATTATTTATTTATTTATTTGAGAGCGACAGACATAGAGAGAAAGACAGATAGAGGGAGAAAGAGAGAATGGGCGCGCCAGGGCTTCCAGCCTCTGCAATGAACTCCAGATGCATGCGCCCCCTTGTGCATCTGGCTAACGTGGGACCTGGAGAACCGAGCCTTGAAGCAGGGTCCTTAGGCTTCACAGGCAAGCGCTTAACCGCTAAGCCATCTCTCCAGCCCTATTTTCATGACTTTAAAATAGCGCCTCGCCCCATTTCTGTTCTCTAACCTTCCTCCTTCCGGGCTGGATGGGGAAGAGGGCACCAAAGCACAGCCAGGGGAGAAAGGCTGCCAAGTGCCCGACATGGACTTGTCATCTGTCAACTGTGGCATACGGCTAGCTGCTTGTATGGAAATTATTTCTACAATGAAAACAATCTCGCCAATTCATGAATCTTAAACTATGTGAGTAATATTAATGATTAAAAATTTTAAAACGGGCTGGAGAAATGGCTCAGTGGTTAAGGTACTTGCCTGCAAAGCCTACTCTTTAAAACTAATGTCCATTTCAGCATTCTAAAAGTGTAAAAAAGAAATATTTGGATGTGGAGGGGAGTTATCAAATAAAATACACTTATATCACACTTTAAATAAAATTATGTTTCATTTTGCCTTTTCTATGTGTGCAGAGATACTATTTCTTTTCTTCTTTTTTAAAAATTATTTATTTATTTATTTATTTATTTGAGAGACAGAGGAAGAGGCAGAGAGAGAAAGAGAGAGAGAGAGAGAGAGAGGGAGGGAGGGAGAGGGAGAGGGAGAGGGAGAGGGAGAGGGAGAGGGAGAGGGAGAGGGAGAGGGAGAGGGAGAGGGAGAGGGAAAGGGAGAGGGAGAGGGAGAGAATGGGTGTGCCAGGGCCTCCAGTCACCGCAAACGAACACAAGATGCATGTGCCACCTTGTGTGCATCTGGTTTATGTGGGTCCTGGGGAACTGAACCTGGGTGAACATGGGTCCTGGGGAATCGAACCTCGAACTGGGGTTCTTAGGCTTCACAGGCAAATACCTTAACCACCAAGCCATTTCTTCAGCCCCACTATTTCTTTTTTTGAGGTATGTTCTTGCTCTAGCCCAGGCTGACCTGGAATCCACTATGTAGTCTTAGGCTGGTCTTGAACTCATGGTGAGCCTCTTACCTCTGCCTCCTAAGTGCTGGGATTAAAGGTATTCCACATTTACTACAGTATTTGACACTTAATCACTATGCAGTTGCTAGGAATATATTAAAAATGGTATCAGAGGGCTGGAAAGATGGCTTAGCAAGTAAGTGCTTGCCTGTGAAGCCTAAGGACCCCAGTTCGAGGCTCAACTCCCCACGACCCACGTTAGTCAGATGCACAAGGTGGCGTGTGCATCTGGAGTTCATTTGCAATGGCTGGAGGCCCTGGTGCACCCATCCTCTCCCTCCCTCCCTCTCTCTCTCTCTGCCTCTTTCTCTGTCTGTCACTCTCAAATAAATAAAATAAAAAATAATAAAAAGGTATCAGAATACTAATCCTAGAAATTGTCAAAGGAAAAAGTAGAGCCTTGGGAAGAAGAGGAATTAGGACATCTTGGACATAGCACATACAATAAAAATCACTGAAAAAATAGCATTAGACAAAATAATGTACAAATGAAAAAGATGAGTTCATTTTTATAAAGGCCACACTCACTTGGTAATAGTAACCACTATGAAAAGAATTTTACCCTTTTTTTTTTTGGTTTTTCAAGGTAACTCTAGCTCAGGCTGACCTGGAATTCACAATGTAGGCTCAGGGTAGCCTCAGACTCATGGTGATCCTCTTACCTCTGCCTCCTAATTGCCTCCTAATTTCCCATAGTTCTTTGCTTTAGTGACATCAAAATGTTCTCCACATTATGTAGAAGAATGGGTATGTGGACCAATGATCACTACACTGGGCTAAATAAAAAAAAAGCTGTAATGTGGATATTTTTTCTGGTGGACCAGCTATTCTTTCATAAGTATGGATTAAGGTTACACAAAGTGGCCAACAGAAGCTCACAATATTGTGTACAGTTTCACAAACGGACTGGCATGTAGACTATCCTCTGAAATCACTAAGACTTCTCACATGTCAAGTGTAAGAGATGATGGCCTTGCCTTTCTCACCAAATTCAGGAACAGACTGATACCACATACAATCCAACCACCACCGGGGACTTTGGTCAGCCTAGCACTCTGACACGGAGGCTGAGATGGGAGGCAGAGACAAGCCAAGTTCCCAGAAGCTCAAAGCCAGCACAGCAAAGAACAGAGCAAGGATTCACAGTAAGAAACCCTGCCTCAAAATGAGGAGGACAGGAGACCCTAACATCATCATGTGACCTCAACACAGGCACCATGGCAAGCATGTGCCTGCATTCAGACATGAGTAAAACCTCCACACACATAGGCATGCGCGCGCGTGCACACACACAAAATGAGACAAAATTAGGCCATGGCATATGTATTACATAACTGCAATGTTTATCATTGACTGTGACCTTGACAGAATACAAAAATCACCTAGGGATCACACACACACACACACACACACACACACACGAATAGAAAAACCAAATATAAAACTATGTGTCTATAGCCACCTGATGTTTGACAAAGATGCCAAAAATGCACACTCAAAAAGAGCCACTTAAAGAAATGAGGCTAGGAAAATTAAATACTTACTTGTAAACTGAAACTATGAAAATCAGTATAAAATTTTCTCAAAAACTTAAAATAAATCAACTGGCTGCTCTAATTATGCATTCCTGGTGTTTACCTAAAGGATCATAGAGATACCTGTACTTCAATGCTGTTTGAGGCCTTGGCCACATTAGCTAAGTAACAGAACCAAAAGGAGGTGTCCAACGACAGAGGAATAGAGAAAGAAAATGTGGTGCACATACATAATGGAATTTTTTTCAACCTCAAATAATGAAGGTAGGTCATTTGCAAGGAAATGTATCTTACTGGAGATAATTATATTGCACAAATTAAACCAGTCTCTGAAAGATAAATATCATGTGTTCTCTCCTTTGTGGTTTCTATATTTTATATAGTCATTAAACCTGTGTATGGATATATAACATGCAGAAGTGACAGTGTCTAGGGAACAGAAGTGACTAAGAGGGAGGGTGAAAATGGGAACGATGAGATATGGGTCAGTATATTCAATGTTCATTGTATACTTATGTGAAAATGTCCTGATGTAACATACCATCTACAGTGAATAGACACAATGAAAATCTGAACAAAGTACAATTCAAAAAGATAAGCCTACTTTTGTTAAGAAAAAGAAGTCTTGCTGGGCATGGTGGTGCACGCCTTTAATCCCAGCACTTGGAAGGCAGAGCTGTAGGAGGATCACTGTGAGTTTGAGGCCACCCTGAGACTGCAGAGTTTATTCTAGGTCAGCCTGGGCCAGAATGAGACCCTACCTCCTACCTCGAAAAACAAAACAAGAAAAAGAAAAAGAAGTTTCTTTTGGGAGGATACATTAAAAATTATTTTTCTAGATAAAGTTGTTATACATTCATCGCCTTCTATGTTTATTTCTAAACTTAAAATACAAATCATAATTTAAAAGTTAAATTAATTAAAGGGGAGGGGTGGCAGACACAAAACTGGACCCTGATAGCAATGATACTGTGGTGGTTTGATTCAGATTGGTCTTGTGGTTTGGAAATGGCCATGGGCAGTGTGAAGCAGGTTTGCTGGTTGCCTGCATGGAGACCCCATGGGGCCATGAGGATGAACTATGGAT
This sequence comes from Jaculus jaculus, assembly GCF_020740685.1. NCBI lineage: Eukaryota > Metazoa > Chordata > Mammalia > Rodentia > Dipodidae > Jaculus > Jaculus jaculus. The sequence goes on from NC_059121.1 coordinate 12,943,984, forward strand.
TGTAGTGGAGACCCAGTGGAGCTGCTGGGACCACGAGATGGCTGCTAAAGAAAGCTGCCGGGCCGGATGAAGTTTTCCAGGACTGCGAGTAGCCTAGCTGGAGGGGCAGAATTGGAAGTCCAGAGACTTGTTGCTGGTGAGAATTATCAGACTTGGAGATTTGTCACTAACTAGAGTTATTGGACTTGAAGCTACAGAGTTTGATATTTGTCCAGTTTAAATCACGTATTGCTTAAGTATTTATTTGCTATGCCCATTGCCATCTTTTGCAATGTGACTGTTTATTCTGTGCCATTATGGGGTTTTTGGGGATATTTTGGTATTATGGCTCAGTTAGAAGATCGTTGACTATGGGGATGTATGAACGTCACTGGAATCGATAAAAACTATGGGGACTCTTAAAGTTGTACCGAATGCATTGTATTTTATATCATGTATGGATATCAGTTTATGGGGGCTAGGTGCAGAATGTGATGGTTTGATTCAGGGGTCCCCCATAAATTTAAGTGTTCTGAATGCTAGATCCCCAGCTGATGGAGATTTGGGAATTAATGCTTCTTGGAGAGAGTGTATTGCTGGGGGAGGGTTATGAGTGTTATAGCCAGTTTCCCCTTGCTAGTGTTTGGCACATTTCCCTGTTGCTATGGTCCACCTAATGTTGGCCAGAGGGTTATGTCCACCCTCTGCCCATGCCATCATGTTCCCTGCCATTGTGGAGCTTCCTCTCGAGCCTGTAAGCCAAAATAAACCTCTTTTTCCCATAAGCTGCTTTTGGTTGAGTGATTTCTACCAGCAATGTGGACCTGACTGCAACAGATACCATAAAATTCTACATCCTAAATGACAGACTAAACAGATGAACCTTCATCAGGCCCTTAGAGGGGACACCTGGATCACTATATGCACACTGTGTACATAACTAATAATAATAAGTTAAATTAATTAATAAAACATTCTGGCACTCAGGATATATAAACACACACATATTTAGTAATTTAAGGATACAGTGGATAAAGTATGCAAGTGGGAGTTTGAACACCCAGAGCCCACATAAAAAAGCTGAACAGCTATAATCCCCATGCACCTGCGATGAGAAGGGAGGTATAAACAGGAAAATCTCCTGAAGCTTGGGAGCTAGCTAGCCTGATGAATACAATGAGACCTTGCCTAAAAGGAGTATGTGAGGACTGACCCCCAAAGTTGTCATATGACATCCACATGCACACCACGGCATGTGTGTGACTGCACTCACTCATACACAATATAAACACTCCAAAATACAATCGTTGATTTCTAGCATGGTGTCATCTCATAAGCCCATATTTTGAAGTGAATATATTAAGTCAAGAGAATAAAGAGTGTGGCATGTTCCATTTGTGGATTAAATGAATTTAACAACCAGTTTTTACTAAGTAATAAATCTACCACTGCAATGACAGAGACTTTAGACATACATTTCTTACTATTTCTACTACGACTTTTCCCATTACTCTGAATAAACTAGTCCTATTACTTGATAAAACTATAGGCACAAATCACTGTAAAATTTGCTCAATGTTTAATCATATCTCTGAAAGTCAAACATTTTGGGAATTACAGTGATGTACATGTCTGTTCTTAGAGTGAGTCAGCCTTTATCTAATACAGACCTGAGAGGGCAGTGTGGGGGAATTATAACCTTTTACCCTCTTTTCTTTTACTTCTTTCCTATCCTGAGAGCCATGGGGCGGGCGCTAGGAGGCGCGAACAAAGAGGTGGTATGGGGGGAAGAATGACTTGTAATTTTCCCAACACTATGCAATACAGTCCCAGATTCATAGAGGAAAGAAAGGAAGAAGGAACCGAACCCTGTTTTGTTTTCTTTCCTCTCGAGAGCCATACCACACACAGAGCACTGCGTGCCTTCGTGACACGAGGCATGAGCCATCGCAGGGCCATCTCACCAACACTGTGGCTTAAGGGTTTGCTCTGAATGAACCTGTAGACTTGCTGACATTTAGCTGAAAACAAGCTGTCTGCTCGGAGCACCAGTCACTGGATGTGAGAGCCGACTTGTTCCCAGGAGCCAGCGGCAGAGGCCCAGCTCTTCTTTTCCAGGAGGGTGACTGTGGGTTCCTACTCTGTCGCTACCTGGCAGACACGCAGAATCAAAAATCTTACTTCAACTGTGCTAGATCAACCCTTCAAGAAAATAAGGACACGAAGAGATCCAGGAAAAGCACTTAGCCACTTTCACCTAATAAAAATGTATTTTTAATTTAGCTAATGTAAAATTCAAGGACGTTCAGCCCAAATGGAAAGGATGCTTTATTTATGTGAGTTCTTAATTTAGTCTTGATTCATTCTTCATGAATAAAAACTACCATGTTATAAAATAAGTTGAATATTTGGATTTCATGCAACCTAACTGCTCTTCAGTAAAACTAGTATTTGGCAAGATTCAGTATTTGTCCTTAATTTTATGAATAAACAAAATATTTCTTTAATGCTAATTCATTAAAATTATAATTAACAGTGATATAATTAGAACTTAACATGGCTACTTTTATTTTTCTGTATTCCAAAATGCTTCTAAGTAGCATGCTAAGCACATAAGGCATTGAATTCTCATATCAAAATCTAAGGGAAGCCAGGTGTGATGGTGCTCGCCTTTAATCCCATCGCTTGGGAAGCAGAGGTAGGAGAATTGTCATGACTTTGAGGCCACCCTGAGACTACAAAGTGAATTCCAGGTCAACCTGTGCCAGAGTGAAACCCTACCTCAAAAAACAAAAACAAAAACAAAAAATCTTTGAAAACCAATAGTCCAAGCAAATGTTACTGTGTATGCCCTGCCTGTGCAATTTTATTAAATTTTCATAGCTTTTAAAATAAATTTGTGTAAGAATTTGTCATGTTACATATAGTCAAAGTTCAGTGTTTATAGCTAGACAGAGTAAAAACTTAGGAAACTGATGGTAGATTAGTAAAGTTTTCTCTCAGTAAAGTCACTAATAAAAAGTCTCAGATACCTTCCAGGAGCTAAAGGAATATGACTTCATTTCTGCATTTAAAGGAAAGTTTTCAGAATGACTTTTAATATATGTGGACTGGAGGGACACCATGTGTGTTGAATGTGGACAATAATCTTCAACACTTTTGAAAAATTTATCGATGAATTTTCAATACACTGTCGTGTTTTGTGAACAGCGTTGCACTCAAAATTTATAATGTGTATTTGGACATCTTACTATTAATTCAAAAGGATACAAATCTGGTAAGTGATACACAAATGTCCAAAGCTAGTGTAATAAATAAAGCAGATCTACAAATACTGCCCATTTCATCCTCTCGTACAGAGGCCACCCCACTGTGGCGTGGAGGAAGCTGGTGTTATAGCGCTTCATCTCAAAGGTGGCCGCCTCACCACGCTACAATCACCTTAACTGGGGCCCGCGGTGCCGTTGAGTAGAGAAGGAATTTGGCTTCACACAAGAGGGGAGGGCTACTTAAAAAGTGCTAGAGGGATGGGCGTGGTGGCGCACACCTTTAATCCCAGTACTCAGGAGGCAGAGGTAGGAGGATCACGGTGAGTTGGATTCAGGATTCACCTGACACTACACAGTGAACTCTAGGTCAGCCTGGACTAAAGCGAGACCCTACCTTGAAAAAACAAAGGGAAAATAAAAGGACTAGAGGGCTAGAGAGATTGCTTAGTGGTTAAGTCCTGCAAAGTCCACGGACCCAAATTCAATTCCTAAGGCCCCACATAAACTAGATACACAAGGTGGTGCAAGCATGTGGAGTTCATTTGCAGGGATCAAATGCTCTGGCACGTCCATTCTCTCTCTATATATGCCTCTCTCTCTCCCAAATAAATAAGTAAAATGCTTTTTCAAATAAGTGCTAGGGATGTGAGGGCGATCTGGCTGCGACATCTGTCACCCCATTGATCGCCAGGGTTGATTCGGCTGATCTGGCTGGCTAGGCGGGTGTCCCCTTCCTCCCTCACCGCTCCATGTGCGTCCCTCCCGAAGCTGCGCGCTCGGTCGAAGAGGACGACCTTCCCCGAATAGAGGAGGACCGGTCTTTGGTCAAGGGTATACGAGTAGCTGCGCTCCCCTGCTAGAACCTCCAAACAAGCTCTCAAATAAGTGCTAGAATATGGCTGAGATATTCTCATGTACCATGGATGTGTCTTATCACTGACACTGGAGGTCCATCTTCATGCCTGTGGGTAGCAACTTCACCAAGTGAAATATTCCCTCCATTAGGGAAGAGGGAGGCTCAAGAAATCAACAATTTTGGGCGAGCTGAAACCGGTAGATCACAAGACCCCTCAGCAAGGTTGTAACAGCAGTAACAACCTCTACGGCGGAGAGTGCCGGCCAGCCCCGCGGACAGCAGGCCACGCGTGAGCCACTGAGGGCTGGGCGGGGCTTCTCCTAATGCAGCTGCCACGTCCTGAGAGCAACTCCTCACCCGCTGCCGTAAGGAGTCCCAACAAACTCATTAGCCCACCCAAATTGGTTTTGTAAAATCATGATTTAAAAAATATCATTTATTTATTTGAGAGAGAGAGAGAAAGAATGGGCATGCCAGTGCCTCTAGCCACGAACTAGCAAACCAGATACATGTGCCACCTTGTGCACCTGGCTTTACATGGGTACTGGGGAATTAAACCCAGGTCCTCAGTCTTTGAAGGCCAGCTCCTTAACTACAGAACCACCTTTCCAGTCCCGAAACCATGGTTTTTGAAACCCCATCTTGGGTAAAGAGAGGTGTGTTTGTGTCCCTGGGAAAAAGTGTCATGCAACACTGCCTCACAAGGCTTTCTTTGCCAGGACTGCTGACTTGGTCCACAGGCGGCTGTCTTCTGTGTGGTGCAGATTCGGAGTCGCTCTCTTCCCACAGCTGTTAGGAATACGTGAAAGATGAAACAATGACAGTCCATCAGGAGAGTTTATGGCCTCTCCACATGAGGAGTGGGCCAGAAGAACAGAAACATTCCTGTTAAAGTGCAAATTCCCGCTGTGAAATCTCTTGTATGATAACCCTCTACAACACATTTATTGACCACAGCAATAATCATCATCATTATTATACTACTAATAGGACTCAAAGCCGGTATCACTTGTGTTTTCCCATCGGTGAGCTCTGCATGGCGGTAACCCAAGCTTTGCCATCCCCACGACAAGCACTCACGTAAGCTCAGCAGCCCTCATACGCAGCCCTCGGCTACTTTCTACTTTTTTTTGTGAAAGGAAGACTGTCACAGCAGTCGGGCGAGTTGTGACCCTTCCCTTTCTCTTGTAACTAACTCAAGTTCTTACTCCCTTGCTGGAAACTGCTAAATTCTATTTGCCTATAGTCTCATGTTAGTGAATGCTTATCACTGTGGCAGTGTGAAATGACCGAGCCAAACTGTCACACTTTTCCGCACATTCTTCCCTATACCAGTAGTGAGTGATTAAAAGTGTGGGTTCAAATCTACAGAATGCTTCACCCAGGACCAGGCACAACAAACCTGAGGTGCCTAGGAAACATTCTCAAGATAGGCCATATGCTTGCTAGCCCACAAAATAAGCCTCAACATATTTACAGGATTAAGTTCATACAATGTATATTACCTGATCACATTGGGTCAAAACCAGAGAGATTTGTGAAATTCACAATATGTGGAAAATAAAGACATGCTCCTAAACAACAATGGATCCAACAAGGTACAGGGAAATCAGGGTACCATGAGTAGAATGAAATGAACGCACATCATTTTCAAGTTTGTAGGATACACCCAAGACAATGCTGAAAGCAATTTTTCAGCTGTAAGTCAGTGCTTGTATTAAACAAAGAAGACAGAGGACTGGGACATGGCAGAGTGGCTAAAGCACTTGCCTGAAAAGCCAGATGGCTTGGGTCTGACTCCCCAGTACCCATACAAGGCCAGATGTACAAAGTGGCACATGCATCTAGATTTCATCTAGAGGTCCTGGTGTGACCATTCTCTCTCTGTCCCTTTTTCTCTGCTCTCAAACAAGTAAAAATATTTTTTTTTACAAAAAGGACAAGATTTCTTCAATGATCTTTAATCAATAATATAACATTCTACCTTAAGAAAATGGAAAAGTCCTTTGTAAAGTTTTGGCAAATTATAACCCTTAGGTAAATATAGGTCATAAATATGCTTATTCTCACAGTCTTGTACTGATATTGTTTCCTTACTAAGGATTATATAGTATATTTTAAATAACATCAGCCAATGACCTATGTCTTGCCAATGACTTCTGAAGTTGTGTTTCTGAGGTTGTAAATTGTGATGACTTGAAGATAAAATCAGGGACATATCTCCAAATCACACATGTTTTGAATCAGCCAAGTGTATATGCATATAATCTGAATTATATGTGGATTAATATGCAGATTATATACGGGTGACTGAAACCACGGAAAGAACACACGGCATGGGCTTATAAGCATGCTTTACAGATGAAGAAACCGAGGCCCTGGCTAAGAAGCCTCTGTGACTGGCGCCGGCTCTCCAGTGCCACCTTCTGAAATCTGCTAGGTGCATTTGTGATTATTTTTACTGAGACCTTCTCAGGTGCTTTGGTATTCTAAGTTGTAAACGTTTAAATCTGGACCGATTTTCTTATGGGCACAATGTGTCACAGATGTGGCTGGAAAACTTTAACATAAGGAGAGTCCTTAAAAGATTATTCAAGCTGAATTGATATTCTAATACTAACATTTCAAGGAGATATGTTCATACATTTGACCAGGCAGACTCAACACATCTGGAAAAACATGTCCACCATGCCTGCTTGTCTTTATTTACCTGCCCAGAGCAGTCAGCAAGAAGGAATACTTTATAACCAGAACCTTCAACACTATAAAATAAAAGTATCATGGGCTTGGCGCATGAATCTCAATGCAGCAATCTTTCTAAAACTATGGCAGGCACAGTTCGTCTCAAATCAGTCTCTTAAATAAAATTAGCCAATGATACAATCATTAAACTTTCCCTTCTTGATGTTACCATTTCCAATTAAGCCCATCCCCAAAGGCCTTGTCTATATTACCAATCTGTATAAATGAAGCAAGGCGAAACCTTACGTCATCCTGCATGGTAACTCCTTCTCTTCCATTACAGATGTAGACAACAAGCCACTTGATGGTGAATACTATAGTACTTTAGCTATTTGTTCTGAAACTAAATATTCAGTTATTAGAAAGACACTGAGAACAGAACTATTTGGGTTCACCACATTAGGTATTTTTGCAAGTGTGATTAAGACAGTATCTTTGAGGCTATTCTCTGAATATTGTAACAGTGGTCACACCTTGTCTCACTGTAAATGTTGTGTAATTTCCTCTGCCGAGCATAGTAATATTCCTCTAGCCTTGGTGTTTACGTGGCAGATTTTTAAAAACGCATTTATCACATATGTTGCATTAGATTTTGAGCCAGACACATGGCTAACATTGAATGAATGTTTATGGAGTCACTATTTCACAAGCACTATGGAAACATACTTTCTTCAACCGATGTCTCTAACAGGAGAAATCACTTGAGACCCAATGAACGGCATGGTGACCCCCTTAATAAACATGTGCTGCCCATTGCAAATTGTGACAACAAATACCAAATTTTCTCATCACAAGAAATAAGGATGTGAGAGGATGGACATGTTAACGAGCCTGACTTGTTTCATAGTGTATTATAATGTACTTATTTCATAATTCACAGTCTGAGTTGGTCCATAAAATATAGCATGCATATTTATTACATGTAATTTGGGGCTTGAAAGGGAGGCATTGGGAAATATAAGCTGAGAAGCTCCAATGCTAATTGTGCTGGGGGCATCTGTTGTTTTGGCTCAGCAAGACCGAACAGTCTTGTAGTTTGGAAGTATTCCAAGGTAGCTGAAATGTAGAATTCTGCCTTCACTTCAGAAGTCAGTGATCTGGAAAGGTCTTATCCACCTGACAGCGAGGGCATTGTGTACATGACCTCAGCAAAGACAAGCAGATGCTCTTGCCCAGGATGCTCGACGGTACAGAAGCACTGCACATGACAGTGAAAGAGCAAGCCAAAGTTGGGGTGGCCGAAAAGAAAGGCTGTCATTTACTTAATCATACTGAATACATGGAAGTCCACGAAACCATAAATATCATGACCGAGAAAGCCAGATAAGCAAACAAAAACCTCATCTGTCATCCTTAGAGGTGGCTACTTGTTACTGAACTTGCTAGGATAAAACTGGTAAAAATGTAAAGAATTAAGGATTTATCCTGTCTCTTTAATTAACCAAAAAAAATCAAACAAACCCAGAAAGTGAGTCATTCTATAGGACAACTAGCCTGGCTTCTTCAACAAGTAAAAGGTATGAGGAAATAAGAAATATGGGTAAGGAAACAGACAGAACATCTATATCTCCATGAAATTGCCAAATCGAAACGTAACAAAAATATAATGGTATTTGGAGATCAGGAAGGTAGAACCTCCATGAACAAGGTCACTATTCTTATTTTCAAAAGACCCCAAAGAGATGCTGGGCCCCTCCTGCCACGTAAGTGCACAGTGAGAAACAGACAATACGCAGATCATCAGACACTGAATCCACTGGCACCTTCATCTTGGGTTTGCCAGTCTCTGTTTATAAGCCACTGAGGTTAAGACTTTTGGTATAGCAACCTGAAGGGCTGTGAATAGGACTTAAGTAACAAATGATAAAATTCAAGTTGGTGCATATATGTTAGGAGCTTTGATCCTGACATGTACACATCATCTGTACAAGATGTGTGAGAATACAGGGAAAGTCTAAACATGAACCTGGCATTATGAGATTGTTATTAATTTATTACCTACAAATACTATTGCTATATATGTCCATTTTAACAGATTTATGCACAGTTTTCCATAATAACATATCAGGACTATTATAATTTGTGCTGAAGTATTTTAAAGCAAGTATAAAAAACTATCAACTCTGTGTTGGTATTATCATCATTTGCTTTCCAGTGATTCCCCAATTTTTAATGATTAAAAAGGTTAGGGGCTGGAGAGATGGCTTAGTGGTTAAGACACCTGCATGCAAAACTAAGGGACCCTAGTTTGATTCCTCAGGACCCATATAAGCCAGATGCACAAAGTGGCATATGCATTTGGAATCTGTATGCAGTGGCTAAACACCCTAGAGTGCCCATTCTCTCTCTTTCATAAATAAAAATAAATAATTTTACAAAAGAATTTGTGAGAATTTAAAAAAAAAAAGGAATGTACTGTGGGAAAAAAAAAAAAAAAGGCCAGGATGCTCATAATGGAATGTGGTGAACAGGCAGTGGAGCTGTGCCAAAAGCTACAGTGGAGGTACGTGGTCACGATGCTGTCGGAAGGAGTCTACTTGAAGAACCTTGGCTGAGGGACCTTGCAGCTACCCTCCTCCTGACTCTCCACCTTTCCAGTGAGCTCAGAGATACCCACCCATCTTACATTAACAGATTGTTGAACTGAAAGGGTTTTCTGCTACCAAGCCCTTGAGTGATGTACCAGGTCTACTGGATATCTAGTTACACTGTGCTCTGTATATAAAAATGTCCCCTAAATGGAGTTTTAAATCCTCATACCACAGTGCACAGGATAACACAAGTATTTCATCTAATGAATGACATATTATTAAAATCATTGATTTCAAATAGCATACCACTGAATGTTCTTTTGGAAAGTGATGAAAATGACATCTTAATGAGCTAAGTCCTATTGTGATTCAAAAACTAATGGAAGACAGCACAGTGGCAGTTTGGCTCTGGTCTTGAACCTCTAGGGCTAACTGTGAAATATTCTTTTGATAACTAGAACAATGAACTTTGTACTTTTGGAGTGTGCCCTCCTGGAAGCTAAGATCATGCCATGAGATGTCAAACTAGCTCACAGAAAGGGCACACACACGAGACGAGATGATGGCCATCAAGGCCTGGAACCTAAGACCCCAGGTGAGACGCCCTCAGCTATCCCAGGTAGTATTTAGCCACATGAGCAACCTCAGCTAAGATCCCAGAGTGTACAGCCAACTGACTCATCAAACTGACTGACTGTGGACCCTGCCTGGTTTACTAGTCCACAGAATCATAAACCTTTTCTTTTAGTTACTAAATTTGAGATGGCTTTTATGCAACAGTAGATAATGGAAACAAAACTAAACACTAATGTGTAATCACTTGTATTCTGACAATACCAAATGTACTCACAAGTTATCAATGAAGAAATTCATCATTATTGATAATTTCAAGTCATACAAAGAGTCAGACCAAAGTATCTGGGATTATGAGGAAATATCAATGTTTATATTACAGCAGCTTCAAAAATACTATTACATATGTATCAGATTCCTATTTGAAACTTTTATGCCACCAGGACTGATGCTGCTATGTCAACATTAAAAACCAAAATATCCTAAATGAAATCCTTATATTGAATAAGTACCCATCATAAAAATAGTTAAGACAACAAAAGGTGAAAGCTGAAAAACTGGACCAGGTTGATACTTAAACTTTATCTGATCACATCTATCACAGGACAGTGATGTGCTTTGAAACCAGATCCAGGGTGGTTCATGGGGGTAGGGGAGAGAGGATCCAACCCCCAGCCCCACAGCCAGGGCAGGCCAAAAGTTTCCTTAAATAGAAGTCTATTTTGGGTGGTTGCTTTAATATAAATGTTAATAAATTTTTCATTTTATTTTACATTCAAAAACTGTAATTATCTCAGGAGTACTAACTTATTGAAAGATCAATGAATTAGTATAATTATTCACTTTTCATGACTGGTTAAGTATAAGAACACGTAGGTAGCTTCCAAGTGGCAAAGCAGGTACACGCATGATTATCTGAAGTGAGTCCATGATCGAAACTTTGGCTCCAATGCTGTGTAGCTTATGATTCTCAAAAATGAGACAATGAGTAACTACCCAGTAGAGTTGTGAGGAAGTTAACATGAAAGAGAGTATACACAGATAAGCTAAGTAAACACTGGTTATTAATGCTACATTTTACCATAATCGATCACTAAGTGTTGATAATACAATCTTAATAGATTAGACTGTTTATAAACTTTTACCTCCTTTGGAAAAGGTAAGAATGAGAAAAAAAAGAAGAGAAAATGATTGTGAAAGACTTACTACAGTCCATAATACATAATAATCACCTGTGATGTGATGATAACAGAATTCTAACGAGAAAGGCTCATATGATACCAGCTGCAGGCTGGGGAGATGGCTCAGTGGTTAAAGGTGCTTGCTTGCAGTGCGTGTTGCCCTGAAGGCGACTCCCCAGGACCCACGTAAAGCCAGACAAATGGCGTGGCCCATGCATCTGGAGTTCATTAGCAATGACGAGAGGTCCTGGCATGCTCGTGATCTATTTCATAAATAAATAAATAATTTTAAAAAAGAGATGAGCTGAATCTGGTCTGTAATGCTGCTTTCTTTTTAGTATGTACAGTTGATTTTTATCTATCTTGGGGTCATGCATGCCACAGAGTATGTGGAGGTTAGCAGACAGCTCTGGTGTTGGTTCTCATCTTGCGCCTCTTTTGAGTGGTTCTCTCATGGTTTAGCACAGCACTCACAGGCTAGGTGACTCTCCCTCTCCAGCCCGCTTTGCTCTGTAATGCCCATTATAGCATCAGGCTTTTTTGGGTTCTGAACTCAGCTGAGTGTGTGAAAGCACGTTATCTACTGAGCCATCTTCTCCCTAAGACCCCCCTCCCTCTTTTTTTTTTTTTTTTTTTTTGAGACAGGGTCTCACTCTGTATCCAAGGCTGGTCTAGAACTCATTTTGGAATCCTGGCTGGCCTCAAACTTGCGGGGAATCCTACCTTGCCTCAGCCTCAAAAGCGCTGGGAGCACAGGCATGAGCTACCACGCCTGCTCTGTGCTACAATGTAGACGAACGTATACACAAGGTCCGTCTAGATTTTCACACTGTGCTCAATCCACTACCAACTCCATTCTTGATGTGTCTTTCCATGACTCACTTATGTTTGCCATTCTATTCTGAATCCCAATCCAGTTTTGCTCTTTTTGAAGATGTTCCAGCTTTCTCTTCTTTGAGGTATAATTTAGATATAGTATAATCAGTGCTCACATGTGCACAGAGTAATCCTAGATTGTCATCATTGGACATAATCTCTGGATCTCTTCCCTGTCACTGCTATCGCCCGTTCCTGCCACAAATGCTGTACTGCTTTCTACCACCACAGACTGGTTTTGCCTGTCTTAACAAGTCATATACATGGAATCACATGGTAAGTTCTCTCCAGAGTCAGATCTCCCCACTCAACAAAGTGTTTCTGAGAGTCACAGAAAACGTTGCGGTATGCAATCAGTACTTTGTTAATTTGCATTGCTGACTAGTATTCCTTACTCAGTCTCCACACCCAATTTGCCTATCCACTAGCCTGTGGATATAAATTCTGGTTCTTTTATCCTTGCTTGCATCTTCCTTCTCCTCTTCCTCTTTTTATTTTTATTATTTCTATTTTGAGAGAGACAGAAAGAGACAATGGGCATGCCAAGATCTTCAGCCTGCTGCGAATGAACTCCAGATGTGTGCGCCCCCTTGTGCGCATGTGCAACATTGCATGCTTGCGTCACTGTGTGTCTGGCTACATGGGACCTGGAGATTTGAACATGAGTTGTTAGGCTTGACAAGCAAGTGCCTTAACCACTAAGCCATTTCTCCAGCCCTATTCTTCCTCTTTTAAAAAGTATTTTACTAATTATTTATTTATTTGAGAGAGAATGAAAGAATGGGCATGCCAGGGCCTCCAGCCACTGTAAAAAAAAAAAAAAAAAAACCCTCCAGATGCATGCACCACCTTGTGCATCTGGCTTATGTAGGTCCTGGGGAATTGAACCAAGATCCTTTGGCTTTGCAGGCAAATTCCTTAACCGCTAAACCATCTCTCCAGTCCTCCTCTTCCTCTTTTTAAAGCCAATCTAGTGGGTTAAATTTGTACTTCTGAATGCAATGAATACTTTTCTTTTTCTGTTTATAAAATTTGAGACAGGATCTCATTCAGCCCGGGCTGCCTTCCAGCTCACTATTAGCTGATGATGACCCTGAAGTTCAGATCCCTGCTTTCACTGCTGGGATCACAGGTGTACACAGCCATGCTCGGCTTTATACCGTGCTGAGAACTGAACCCAAGGCTTTGCATCACGGCAAGCAAGCACTCATCCAACTGAGCTACACTCCCAGTCCTTAAATATGATGATCGCTGTCTGAGTAGTTATTGGCCACTTATTTATTTTCTTCTTATGAATGTTCAAGTATTTTGCCCATCTTAAAAAAAAATCTTCTTCATTTTAGACATACAGGTCCTCCTGACTGTGCCTTCAGTGCTGGGAATGAAAACACACACCTCATGGCTAGCATTATTTTCATGTGGGTCCTGAGGATCAAATGCTGGTTCTCATGCTTGCACAGCAATTGAGCTCTCTCTCCTGCCAACAAGAAGACACTATTAAGTCCTGGTTATTTCTTTAAAAAATCTATTTATTTATTTAGTCATTTGCAAGCAGAGGGAGGGGGAGGGAAAGAGAAAGAATATGAATGGGCACACCAGGGCCTCCAGCCACTGCAAATGAACCCAGATGTGTGCACCACTTTGTGCACCTGGGTTTATGCGGGCACTTGGGAATTGAACCAGGATCATTAGGCCTTGCAGACAAGCTCCTCAATTGCTAAGTCATCTCTCTAGGCCAAGTCCTGGTTATTTCTTCTAAGTACAACTGATAATGAAATGATGTAAAGTGTAATAAAAACCCTAAATAATTACTCATTAAATCCATTAAATTTTCAATGAGAGACTCAGCCCTGTCATTGACTCCTGATCTAGGATTTCTTCCACTCCTTTGCCATATCTACCCTCATGAATGGCTTTTCCATCCTTCCATCTGTAGAATTCTCCTTCCTCTAGATGTCCAGAACTACTGCATTCATAAAATTATACTCAGTGTTATCTCCATTACTGCTTATCCAAATTAACAAAGCCAACCAAATGGATATTACAAGGAATGAATTTCAATATTCAATGTTGTCAAAAGCTACTAAGAGGTTCTCTCTGCTTGTTATTCTTTTTACTTTATTTTACTGTTTTTGGAGGCAGAATCTCATTCTAGCTCAGGGTGACCTGCAACTACTCTGTAGCTCCAGGTTGGCCTTGAACTCAGAGCAATCCTCTAACTTCCACCTTCCAAGTACTAGGACTACATAGTACGAGCCACCACGCTCAGCTGGTTGTTACCAAGCCGTAAGTCCTGGCAGTGGTCCTATTTTGCAGGACGTGTTAAACCTGGTAGACATCACGTAGACATCCTGCTGCGCATACTCTGCCACCACAGAGACATCTGTCTTTGTCATGCTTTGGACAGGCCTGAATACCAGTGAGTGAGGAAATGTGGTGGGGAGGAAGTCCAGTCTTTATTAGGCAGTGGTGAATGAACCAAACACTGAAACTGAAACTCGTAATAAATGGTTCTGCCTAGATTATATCCTTCAAAACAATATATTGTCCAGCTGTTAACTTACTCAAATGTTAAATCAAGTGCAAACCCACAATGCCTCCAACTTGGCGCCTTGTCAAGGAGAATGGGCTGGAAAATGCATTGTCAACTGACATTTTTCTTCTTGCTACTTAAATGTTACTACTCTTTATAAGCTTTCAAATCAACATAATTGTATTTTCAATGTGAATTAATTACATTAGCTAGTAACACCTGGCTATCACAAGGTATTATTGTGAAAATCATTTATAGAGATAATGAAATTTAAATCAGTATTTGATTTTCAGATTAAGAAAAAAACATCCAGGCCTTCTTATTTAGAAAGGCTGAGGGATAATAATTTATTTAAATTCTCTTGCCTCTGAATATTCCTCAAAATGTTTATGTTTAACTCAACTTCTACTACCTAAAATTATTACCTACTGAATAAAACTATTTTTAAAATAATGAACTTGATCCAAATCTATAAAATTTTTCTGGAATTACTTTTTGCAACTAGAACAGTAAGTCACCAGCAACAATTTCTTGTCTCCAAATTCCCAAAATGTCATCATTACAACAACAACTATATCTACAACAGAGCCAGGCAGCGCAGCACATGACAACAGACCCGGGTTGTTGCTGACAACTACAATCTCAACAGCTACAGCAAAGCCAGGCAGCGCCGCTCGTAACAGACCCAGGCTGTGGAAGACAACTGCAATCTCAACAACAACAACAGAGCCAGGCACAGTTGTACACAACCGACCGGGTTGTTGCTGGACAACTATAATTTCAACAACAACAATAGGGCCAGGCACAGTTGTACACAACAGACCGGGTTGCTGCTGGACAACTACAATCTCAAAACAACAACAGAGCCAGGCACAGTCATACACAACAGACCGGGTTGTTGTAGACAACTATAATCTAACAACAACAACAGGCCAGGCACAGTCATACACAACAGACCGGGTTGTTGCTGGACAACTACAATCTCAACAACAACAACAGAGCCAGGCACAGTCGTACACAACAGACCGGGTTGTTGCTGGACAACTATAATCTCAACAACAACAACAAGAGATCCAGGCACATTCGTACACAATAGACCGGGTTGTTGCTGGACAACTACAATCTCAACAACAACAACAGAGCCAGGCACAGTCATACACAAAGACCGGGTTGTTGCTGGACAACTACAATCTTAGCACCTAAAGAAGAGGCAGGAGTATCAGGAGCATCAGATTAGCCTAGGCTACATAGCCAGATCAAGACCAGCCTGTGCTACATGATATCTTGTTAAGCAGGAAGAAAAGAATAAGAAAAAAAAACCTACACAATGACCATAACCCTAGTTCAAACACTAAGCAATTAAAAGTTTATATTGAAATCTAGAAACCTCTTACATATATGGTAAGTTTCTTAAAGATAAGCATGGAACAGGATAGCAAGTCTTTAAACAGACACATAGGGAAGTGCTTTAAAAAAACTTAAAAAAAATAAACTCTGGGGTTGGAGAGATGGCTTAGTGGTTAAGTGCTTGCCTGTGAAACCTAAGGACCCTGGTTCAAGGATCGAATCCCCAGGACCCACGTTAGCCAGATGCACAAGGGGGCGCACGCATCTGGAGTTCGTTTGCAGAGGCTGGAGGCCCTGGCGCGCCCATTCTCTCTATTTGCCTCTTTCTCTCTCTGTCTGTCACTCTCAAATAAATAAATGAATAAAAAGTTAACTCTGCTTTACAGTAAATTCTTTCAAATAATTCCAATTAGGGAAGCTATTCAGATTACTTTTAGAAATATAATTCACAAACGGTTTAATGAAATGGAAGTACAGGGCAGGCGGCTAGTTAGGGGTGAAAGTGTTCGCAGTGCACAAGGGCCTGAGCGCAGCCCTGCGGCGCACGGCGAGCGGGCCTGGCTGCCCCCACCTGTCCCAGCCGCGCAGAGCTGGGCGGGGCACATGCTGGGCTCGCTGCGCCACCGTGGGCCTGGCAAAGGCACGAGTCCAGGTTCAGCGAGAGACGGTCTGAAGGAAGTAAGGTGGAAGGATGGCAGAAGGACACCTCCTGACCTCTTCTAGTTTCCACACACATGCGCATGGGGTACTTCAATCTGCACACACAAGTGCAAACACACACGTACAAACCATAAACTACACACACAACTGAAAGAACATATGCATATTATCATCTGAAAAAGCACAACAATTTTGATCAAATCAACTGATTCTGTAAGTAGTATAATGAGGTGGTTAAATGCTAGTGAAAAAACTGTCCCATAAAGGAAATTTTAATTGAAAGAAAGTATGAAGTATCAGCTAAAGAAAAAAAATCACTATAGTTAGTTTGCAATCATCTAAACAAATGTGAGTACAAAAAAGAATGGCCTGTTCTGTTCTGGACTAAAAGAGGATGGCGATGTTAATAAACTTCCCACAGGTCAAGTTTCCCAGAGAGCTGGCTGTGTTTGTGTTTCACCTGCTCCTATTATAGATTTCTTAGAGACAGTCATTTTGTTCCTCTGTTTCTTTCTCATGACCTAAATTGAGACTACATCATTTCAATATGGATTTTTTTTCTCTAGTAGAAAGTGGAAAGAAAATGCCAAAATAAAAGAAGGTCATTCCTATATATTCAATCTGACAGTTATCCATACTTCTATACTGTGGTGGTTTGAATGTAAGATGTCCTCCATCAGTTAATGTATGTGAAGACTTGGTACCCAGCTACTTGAGAAGGCTGTGGAGCCCTCAGTAAATGGAGTCTTGCTGGCAGTGTCACTGTGGGCTGGAATTGGTGTTACAGGCTGGCCTTGTTGCTGTTGTATCTACCTCACCCTACATATGTGACAAGGAGAAGTCAGCTTCCTGCTCCTCCCATGCTTCCCCTGCCACGTGGACAGTGAGCAAAATTACACAACCTTCTCCAGAGCTGCCTCTGTTCAGGTATTCTATCCCAGCAATGAGAATGTAACCCCCAACACACACAAACACTCCCCCCATCTTCTGTTTTAAGTGAAAAAAGAGAACCTGAAGATCTTTCTGAAGAAACTTTCTTACCCTCAGATGAGATGTCATTTGTGCAATGGTTATGATGGGACATTATGTAAGTGTATGCAACGTTGCCAAATTACCTCAGCGGCTCGTTACGGAGGCTGGCTTTGGTGGTTACTCAATCAACATTTGTCTATGTAAGGTGAAAAGATGTTCTATCTCTTTTGAATCTCCTTACATTTGGTTTGATTCACAAATAAAGTATAACTGTACTTTCACAATTCTTATATTGCTCTTATGAAGCAGTAAATTTACTGAAATGCCTCAATACACAGAACTAACACTACCTATACAAGGTGAATCAGTTGCAAGGGAACTGATTATTTCTTATGCTAACATATTCAGACTCAGAGAAAACTTTTGCAGTGGCAAGGACAACAGTCTGAGAGAATGGTGACCTCACTCATTGCTCATAAAATGCCCTACAACATTCTTCTGTGATAATTACTTAGGAGTGAAGAGTTACTGCTCTTGTATTTATTTCAAAATCATTTTCCCAAATATGACAATAAATCTCTTTTCATATGGCTAAGAACTGCTTATTGTTAGACCATTATTACTAAGGTTAGCAAGCATTTATTCAAGATAGCAGAAGTTTAAACATGATCAGAGTAACTATAAACTTGGCTCAGAACACCAGTGATCTCACTTCAGCCTGTAGACACTGCAGGGGGTGGGGGTGCAAAGAAGAGAAAAACTAAACACTGTGTGGAATGTATTAAGCTATACTTTTTCCTCTACAAGAATCTTTTAATACAAAACTCCCAAAACCTTGGTTCCTAGGTGAACTGAATTATTTTCTTATAGAGGAATTACCATGCCTACCTTTCACAAATACAAAAAATTTCTAGAATCAGGAGAGATATCAACTACTAAAGTCAAGGATAGTTTAGAAGGCTAAGCAAGGATAGAGATGGGTATTTATAAGACTAGGACATGAAAGGCAACATCACTGCTAAAAACTGAAATATGAATAGAGTCACGATGATAAGAACTAAGATAAACATTCTAAGATATGTTTTCATTATTTTATCCCAAAATCTGGAATATTGAATCTATCAATAATCTCTAAAATCAGTTTACATAGTAAATATAAAAATACAGAGTCTCAGTGCTTTTTGACCACGCTCTTTCATAAGGTAGCTGCTACGTGCGGGGAACTGTAGAGGGCAGTGAAGCCAGAGTCACGTCGACGCTAACAGTGAGAAGACAAGCAAACGGGAGAGCAAGCGCTGGCAAGGACGAAGAGAAGTGAATGCTCGATTGTTGGTAAGAACATAAAACGGTATAGTTGCTACGGAAAAGAGCATGGAACTTCCTCAAAAATTACAAAAATACTTACCATCTGAACAGAACCCCCCCACACACTAATACAGACTCAAAAGAACTGAATACAGGTTGGTAAACAGATTATTTGTTTATCCATGTTTGCAACATTATCTACAATAACCAAGAAGTGGAAGCACCCCAAATATGTATGCAGATGAATGGACAAAGCAAATGCAGGGCGTGTGTGTAAGTATGTAAGCTTGTTTATATGTATGTATGCATGTAGGTTTATATGTATATATGTGTATATATATATGTGTGTGTATGTAAATACATTTATATGTATGTATGTATGTGGTGAACTATTATCCAGCCTTAAAAGACAAGAAAACTGATAATTCTACAACATGAACAAACCATAACAACAAAATGTAAAATGAAATAAGCCAGTCACAAAAAAAATTGCATGATTCTACATGTAAGATATATTTAGAATAATCAAATTCATAGAAACAGTAAGTAGAATGCTATTACCAGGGGCTGGGAGGATAAGGTGGAGTTTCAGCATTATCAAATAAAAAAGTTCTGGTGTTTGTTTGCATAACAACGTAAAAAAATGTGTGTGTGTGTGTGTGTTTTGAGGTAGGGTCTTGCTGTAGCCCAGGCTGACCTATAATTCACTATGTAGTCTTAGGGTGCTTCAAACTCATGGTGATCCTCCTACCTCTGCCTCCCAAGTGCTGGGATGAAAGGCGTGCACACTACGCCTGGTTCAATGTGAATATACTTAACATTACTGAACTATGCATTTAAAAATGGTTAATGGTGAATTTTACATTATTTTTACTTAACTCGCAATTAAAAGTAAAGTATTGTTAAAGTAAACTCTGAGGGTGGAAGAAGGAGATTATGCCAATACTTTGCTCAGCAAACCTGAGGTAAATTAAATGCCTGACGATAAGCTGAAATATAGTCTAGAGGTACACACTGCTTTCTCAGGGAGGAGGAGAGATGAAGGCTTCAAGCCAAAGGGAGCCTTGAAGCTCATTTCTTATACCTATGAAGAAAAACTAATCCACCCTTCAGCACCTCTGACAGAAGGCCAATGACTCCCACGTGAACCCTGGCACTTCTTGGTGATAACAGCAACCTCATTCCATTTGGGCCTGGTCTTCCTGTTAGAAGGTTTTCCCTTAGCATGGAATTCCAATTTGCCTCCTAGTAACTCACTCACTGATCTTGGTTCTGTCCTATGAGCACAGAAAGGCCAGGAATAACCTAGTTTTTCATGGAAAGGTTTAGCAGAGAATGCCACAATGTTATAGTTTCTAGTTTCTTTGCCAATGACTCCATTAACCCAATGCCTTAAAGGATAAGAAACAGGACCATACAGTGAATTTCTTTTAAAAGAGTTCAAAGGTTGAGGCAGTAGGATCGCCATAAGTATAAGGCCAGTCTGGGCTACGTTATGAGAACCAGGCCAGCCAAAGATACAAGTTGAAACCTCATGTCATCATGAAACAAAGTAATAAATGAACAAAGAAGCCAGAGTTTTAAATGTTATGAGTTTAAGTTTTCAAATGAATGCCAATGTATTTAAAATTATTTATAATGATAGATTATCCTATTTGAAAATGTAAATATAAAAAACCCTTAATCTTATATATTTATTTTTCATTAGCATTCAAAGTAATAAATTTCATTATGGCATTTTCACTCATAATTTGTTTCTGTTGGTTCGCCTCCCTTATTCTTCTTTCCATCCTTTGTCACCTCTCGTACCCTTCCGCTCCCAGTAGTGCCCCTTCGAAAAGCCCAGAATTTAACAACTAAAAGGCTGTGCTTCTTGAGCCACCTATGGCCAACCTGAAGCACTGTCGCCTATTTGTTCTTTCTCAAGTAGCTCTCAGACTCCAGTGACTGCTGTTCAGCAAAATGCTTTGAGCTAAAGATGAGGACAGAAACACAGTATCTTCTTGGAAGCTATTGAATTGTGTGTGTGTGTGTGTGTGTGTGTGTGTGTGTGTGTGTGTGTGTGTTGGCTTGTTTTGATTTGTTTTTTGAGGTGATGTTTCACTCTAGCCCAGGCTGATCTCAAAGTAGCTTCAAACTCACGATGAACCTCCTACCTCAGCCTCCCCAGTGCTGGCTTTAAAGGCGTGTACCACCACGTGTGGCCCACCACGTGTGGCAGTAGCTATTGATTTTATTTTCTTTAATGTTGGAGATTTCATCTGTTCAGCACTTACACAGCTTAAAATGATTAAAATGTTTGCAGTCACTATGATGTCTGGGTTAATTTGCATGTACATAAAAATGACCTAATATTAGGTACTAATTAGCAGCAAAGACTAAACTACTGAAGCATTCAAATTAATTACTTATGCTTTCATCTCCAATAAAAAGTCTTGTCTCTTAGAATGAGAGTATATTTTGGGAAAAGAAAAACAATGTAGGGAATAATATCATGCTTTCTAAATTAGGATAAGCCGTGTTGTGCACTGAAATCTTCCTTTTTTAAACTTCTTGAAAAGTCTGGTTTCAAATACTTATTGGAAACTTTATTAGCTTTTAAAAGGGTAAAAACTCACCTGAAAAAGAAATGACAATTTCTTGAGTTCTTAAGTTGAATGTGACTAAGTTTTCAACAAGGCACTGGAGAGATGAGTATCCAGTGTCCTTTCTTGCATGGAGAGTTTAACACATCTTCACATGAAATGTACAAAGAGTTTTCTTTGTATCTTTTTCCTTAAGTATCATTTAAATCACACGGATAGTGTTGCAGTTAAGCAGCTGATGGGAGGAAAGTTTTGCATTTTGGTTACAGTCTGGTTGGAAGTTCCATGACGGCAGGGGATAGACAGCATAGACAGCATGGCATGAGCAGAGGATGGACGTCACCTCGGCTCGAAAGGTGACAACAGCCACATGGTCCCAATCACAGCTATGCAAACTGGCCATCATAGCACAAAAGATGTAAGATGTCACCGAGGAACTGTGGCTATTTTCCAATACACGGTTTTTTTCCCCCGAGGTAGGGTCTCAGTCCGGCCCAGGCTGACCAGGAATTCACTATGTAGTCTCAGGGTGACCTTGAAGTCACGGTGATCCTCCTACCTCTGCTTCCTGAGTGCTGGGATTAAAGGTGTGTGTGTCACCACGCCCGGCCCAAGAAACTTTATTTAAAAAATGGTGTAAATTGGATTTGGTTGGTACACTTTTAGGTCAAAACCAAATACATGAATTTGGCAAAGATACCACTGTGAAAATGAAAATGTAGAGAAACAAATGAATCAGAATATCTGATAGATTTGGTAGGCAGAGGTAGACAGAAAAAAGCTAACTTCAGATTTCTATGCAGGCAGATAAGGATACGTATGACGTGAAAGTCAGTCCAGGCCAGGGAGAAATTTGCTAAGAATAATTCCAATTAGCTTTGGACAGCCTGAGGTTGTTGAGGGTACCCTGCTGTGACTGAGCTACAGCACAATTTTCCGTCTCAGCTTGTCAACTACCATGTCTTTTCAATTCTTTCCAAGTGCATTAGTTACCTTGGTGCTTGCAGTGTCAAAATAACTGACAGCAGCAAATGAAGGAAGGACTCCTCTTGGCTGTTTATGGATACAGCCCATCACGACGACATGCACAGGACGGGAAACAATGCTGCCATCTGCCCACTCTCTCCTTCTCACTCAGGGCTGGAGTGCAACCACACAACGCTGCCGCCACCTGAGGCAGTTTTACCTCCTCAACTGAACCTCTCTGGAAATGGTTCTCAAAGACATGTCCAGAGGTTAGTCTCCTAGGTGATTTAAGTCTCATCAAGTTGACAATCATGATTAATCACCACACTAAAGCTCTCAAAATCCTCATCCCTCTTAGGCCCAACACCCTGGTTAGCCTCATCTGACCTTGCCTCAGAACTAGCTACTGGGTTTTAGGCCTCAAGTAGACTGCTCATATTAAGGCAAAACCAAAACAAAACCCAAAGAATATATATGGTCACTCCTTGCCTAACCTTCTCTAATAAGTTCCCAATAATGCACAGTCCCATTTAAGATCTAGCTACTGTTTACTTGCTGATGGTAACAAGCATGCAAAGCAGCTCCATGGTCTTTATGGTGCTTACTGTTCTCTTCAGCCGGAAAAGCTTGCTGCATAAAGACTTTCAGCTATCATGCCAAAATCCCAACAGCTCCGTCCAGTTCTTGAAATTTCCTCCATGAGTCCACAGTATTTTTTAGTGAAGATGAAAATTAAGAACAGAGGATCTCTTTTTTGTCAAGAGCCCTGTGCCAAGGGCATCGGCTCCCTAGGGGCTGGCCCTAGAGGTCGCTGTTTGGGCGCTGCGGTCATTCCTCCTGCCCAGCTCATGCCGCCCGTCTTCTCGGGCATCTCAGCTCTCTGCTTTGCCTTCAGCTACATGCCAACTCCTCCATCCCAGATTTCTACACCATAGATTTGGCCTTGGAGAGGCTGAGTGTGAGGGGCTAAGTCCTTAGTAGGAAGGGAGGTCATCGCTAGTAGGTTCCTCCCAAACAGAAGCCCCAGAGATGAGATCTACAGGAACTGATAATCTGCAATTTTCCAGCCACATATGCCCCTACTAACAGTTACTGTGCCCCTTATGAGAAGGGCAGTGCTCTCCATTCCTGCCTCTTTGGATACCCAACCAGGTGCTAGTTCTTCTTTCACACCCAATTCTTTTCTGTTGTATTTGTTGAAGTGTTTTAATTTTTCCCTTATACAATTACTGCAGATTTCTAAGTGGTCTTCTTGTCTCCCTCATCCATAACCTATTTTATTAAGGCGGTACCCAAAAACCTGAAGTAAACTCCCAGAGCAATTTGAAACAGTCTGCCTTAAGATCTGTATCCCTGTCCTGTCCCCTGTCCCCAATTTGGTACCCGCATTTGCCTGTGGAGATAGTGGTAACAGTTCCCTTCCCTCACCAGCATGTGTTCTTGCTTTTAGCAACTTTTTCAAGTCCCCTCCAGCAAGGAATGGTCTCCTTCTAATTGTTTTCACCCTGCTAAGTTCTTATTGACTTAGTTAAATGCTACTTATTCCATTAAGCTTTTTTTGGTTCACAAAGTCAAATATATGTGGCTTGAATTCTTATAATACTGCTTGGATCTATATATATCCTCATGAACTTCTGTGCCTGGCTCCATTATTTACACTCCTCCTTGGAATTCAATAGACAATAAATGAATACTAAAACAATGATCCTTTGCAACAATTATTGTAAGGCCAAGAGTTTATTCTCACATCTTTAATCTCCATGTATTTAAATACACTTAAGGGCATAAGGAATATACACAAGAGCCATTTGTTTTCTCTCTCTCTCTCTCTCTCTCTCTCTCTCTCTCTCTCTCTCTCTCTCTCTCTCTTTTTCCCGAGGTAGGGTCTCTCTCTAGCACAGGCCGACCTGGAATTCACTATGTAGTCTCAGGGTGGCCTTGAACTCACAGCAATCCTCTTACCTCTGCCTCCCAAGGGCTGGGATTAAAGGCGTGCGCCACCATGCCCGGCTTTATTCTCTTATTGGATAAAAATTTCCTAAACACCTAGCACAGAGGCTGGGATTCACAAAGGAGATTAAACTTAAAAGTTGAAAATGATTCCGTCTTCTACTGTTCTGATAGATATCCTTTTCCTATCAAAAAGAGACAGACCAGATAGCTTCTCAGTTCCTTTTGGGTCATGTTTTCATAGTAGGACTCATTATTTTTCATAAATTCCCTAGGCAGATTACATCCATATTCAGACCTGAGTAAAAAAATCATTCTCAACCCAAGTGTAATTGATCTTTACAAATTTGGTCAATTTATACTGCCATACTTTTTTTTATTAAAAACTTTAAGGGTTTGCTGGTGAATCTAAGAGCCAGAGTTATAAGGTCAATCTTAGCATGTATGGAGAAATGGACTTTCTAGAACATTTGTTAGAGGCAGAGGACAGCTGGGTGTTACTTCTGCGTTCTCTCTCCGGATAAGAAAATGTCCTTGCTGAAGCTGCATCAGGTTCAAGACCTAAGAAAGTCTGGTGATTATAAACATTCCCTTAAAAGGACACCCACAGGTTGTCAGTTGAACTGCTTCTGGAATAGTGATGAAAAAGGAATAGTCCACAGATCATTAATTCTTTCAGAACAGAGAACATAAAGGGCAGTTTCCTGACTCGGAAACCTTATCTTGCTTGTATATTGCTATTAGCAGCTGTTTATCCCTATTAAGGTTATTGGAAGCAAAAAGAAACTATGCTGAGATACAATGAATCTCTTCTATCCTGATTTTACTCCTGATAAAACCCTGGTTCTTTGGCTAAGTAAATATATGTTTCGTGTATGTTTTTCTGTCTATCCATAACCTACCCAAAACACACCACCATATTTTAAGGAAAACTGAGACAGCAAAGTCCATTTTGATTGAATAAGTTACTAAGTTAATAAGTTACTAAGGAACCCATCAACTATATAATCAACACTAATTGTGAACAATTACCTTGCTCAGGATAAACGGATATATTCAACACGCTCTAGGAAAAATGTATGGCTAGTAAGGTCAACTTTTTAAGAAAGATACCCCAAACACCAAAAAGGTTAAAATGTCTTCTCAAAAACAAAAAAAAATTATTGCACGAACTTTGAAAACAAAACCCAAAAATACTATTACAAGAAGTTTGAAAGGAAACAACTAGTTCAGATTTTAACTAAAGAAATTTAGTACAATTTCACACTAAATTAGGGCTAACACTTAATAAGACAAGATCACTGATTAGTTTTATTTCCTTCTTTCACTTTTTCCTCCTTCCTTCTTTTCCTTTTTCTTGTTTTCCTTCTTATGTTGAAAGTGGAAAATACTGCATCAAAGTGGATTTCATTACTCCGAACTTCTTTCTTATTGGTCTTGCTAAGGACAAACCACCCACTATCTAATAGTGAGAAGATTAAAACTTGTTATTTTGTAATAACTTCATAAAGTCTTTTATGGATAATCTATTAAAATGAATGATTAAAATTATGGGGCTGGAGAGATGGCTTAGTGGTTAAGCACTTGCCTGTGAAGCCTAAGGACCCCGGTTCAAGGCTTGATTCCCCAGGATCCACATCAGCCAGATGCACAAGGGGGCACACATGTCTGGAGTTCGTCTGCAGTGGCTGGAGGCCCTGGTGTGCCCATTCACTCTCTCTCTCTCTCTCTCTCTCTCTGCCACTCTCAAATAAATAAATAAAAATAAACAAAAAATTTTTTACTCTTATTATTAGTTTTGACATCAACTTGTACACTTTAATAGCCAAAGTAAGCAACAGAGTCACATTTAAAAACCTTATCAGTATATAAAGGTTTTATTTTAAAATTAATAAAGCATTGACGATTACAACATCTTTAAATTGGGGGGGTATTTTTATTTATTTATTTGAGAGTGACAGAGAGATAAAGAGGCAGAGAGAGAGAGAGAGAGAGAGAGAGAGAGAGAGGGAGGGAGAGAATGGGCATGCCAGGGCTTCCAGCCACTGCAGATGAATTCCAGATGCGTGCGCCCCCTTGTGCATCTGGCTAACGTGGGTCCTGAGGAATCGAGCCTCGAACCGGGGTCCTTAGGCTTCACAGGCAAGCGCTTAACTGCTAAGCCATCTCTCCAGCCCAGATTACATCATCTTTAAATCCAAGTTCCAACTAAAAAAATAATAATTGCATGGGATAAAAGATTATATGACTGCTAATTCACACCAAAGGTGTCATAGTTCCTTTCTGAAACAAAAGACCCTCTGATATATTTACACGCACACACACACATAAACACACACACACACATACATTCATAAACCTTAAAAGCTGAACTCACTCCAATAATGTAGAGGGAGTACTAATTTTTGAGAGTCTGTCATTTGTACCTGGAAAAGGCCTATGCCAGAATGACTTGTGAACCACAACTATGCACACCCACAAGTGGCTGGCTGCGGACAACGAGTGTCACATTTGGTGGGTATGAAGTGGCAAGCACAGAAGCCATCCCTGTGCATGGAAAATCTTAGCTGCTCAGTTATGTAAGCCAGCCCTGTAACTCAGATAAATATGGCTCTTTGGGAACAGAAACATTACAGCAGCCCTGCTTTCTTCGGCTAAACTTAAAGAGTTCTCAATGATGGGCACATTATCAGGGTTCCACCTTCTGCAAATGAATTTTAAAGTACTGGAAAGTAACCAGGCTTTACAGTCAGAATTACAGATTTAGGAATGAACACTGGAGAAATGTTATAAACAGTACTATTGCGCTGCTGGGCGATTTAAACAGTAAGCTTTATCGTCCCTCTCCAGTCTAAAATTTAAACCATGGATTTTGTCAAAGGTTCACATTCACTCACATCAAATTAGGCTGATGTGAAAGGGCCAACTCCCTCTAACCACACACTAAAAGTAGGACCATGGCTGGCTGCTTCTTTTGTTTATAAAGGTCACATGCCTGGGACTTCTACAAACTAATATTATTACAGGGAAAATTCTATATGGTTCCAAGAATGGCAGAAACATCTTCACTTAGGAAATTGTTGATTAACAACTGAATGAAGATAAATATGTAACAGTAATATGAAACCTAAAAATAGATCACATAGTGCTCTACAAGTCAAGATGCAGCCAGAACTATTTGTGACTGAGTGCCATGAGATTCATCTTTTCCTTTCCTGTCCAGTCTCCAAGAGCCACTTATGAACATTACATTACCTCAAAACTGCATAAGCTGCAAAAATTTTGAGAAAAAAAGGGGTCTTAGTAATAAACTTAGTTACAAGCCATAAGCAGGTTTACTCAGTGTTACCACTCATACATATTCTCACCAAGTAGCTTAAATGAAATACTGAACACTTATCTGAATACAATATTCAGATGTTTGAGAACCAGGAATTATACCCTAATTTATAAGCTAGCATACTGCTCTATTAAAGAACTTTTCCTTAACCAGACATTGTGGCTCACACCTGTGACCCCAGTACACCGAGGGCTTAGGCAAGGGAACTGCCATAAAGTTCAATGGTGGCCTGGGAGACGCAGGAAAGGCTATGGAGGGAGACCTTTTATCAAGAGCCTAAGATTTTGTTAGGCTATGCAATTTAAAGGATTTCATGAGCAAAATGAACTGAACAAGCTTTTACACCTTTGTTTGTTTTGACTGCAGATAAGACAACAGTGTCAAGATGTAGGCTCAAGCAACATAAGAAACAGAAAAACACCATGGCACATTGCAAATGCATATCTTTTGTCCTTAGTCAAGAACAAAGTGGTTTCTCTCCTAAGGAATATAAAATATAAAGACAGCCTGTAAAATAAAACCAATGGAATCTGATCAACAACTAATAATTCTAAACAAGTTTAGAGGCAAACAAAAATGAATTATCGGAAGAGATGGAGTATCCCAACAATGAATAAATAAATTCGTTACACCAAAAATTTAACTATTAGTTTGTGGTAAACTATTCCTTCTAAGAGGAATGAATCCATACTACCTATATTTAGTAAGATAACATCACAGAGCAATATACAGCTATTTCCACTGCTAATTTACATAATGGAAAGTGGAAAACTTTGCTGTTTCCAAATCCCAAGCCAAGGTATATAGTTATCTTTGCCAAATGTTCAGCAATCGACAGAGTTTGAATGCTTAAGACATCCATGGCCAGGATTCCATGTGTTTTATGAAATGCATGTAAAGGAAAGGAGGAACTCTGATTTAGTCTATAATCCTTGAAAAATATGGTTGAGACTTGCATTTTAGATAGAAAATAGTCACTCAGTAACCTTTTAAGAACTACCATTCCCAATTATAATATTTGAAGATCATATGATTTACAGACATTATGCTAAAACAGTACAGAAGTATGGGAGAAATATTTCCGTTGTTGGAAGTTTCATGAGTCGAATATCATATGCCTGAAATGATTGCTTTTATATTGTAAAATAAATGAGGCTAGAGTTAAAACCCAATGCTCATGCAACAGTACTTTTTATAACACTCCTAGTTTCTGCTTTGTTGGTCCTGTTTTCAAAGGCGATGTTGAGAGAGGGACCCACACGAGGCCGCACGCTCGGCAACACTCAGTCCTGGGGATAGGAGCCAGGGAAACTCGCAGCATTGCAAACCCTTTCCTGTTCTACAGCTGAATCCAAGGACAATCTTTAGAAATAGTTCTTGCTTCATCAAATAGGAACCTTACTTTTGGAGATGGCTCGGGGGAAAGGATTAAGAGCTTAGGTGTACATGAGCCTGAAGAAATAGCTCAGCCTAAGCACAGGGATGGGAAACTTGTGGATCCTATGTATAGAATCCGTATGTGTCCTTGGAGTCTACAAAGAAACTTGTGTTTGTTTCAGTTAAACAGTAGAAAATACATGGAAGGACAGACATCAGTACCAAGCGAGACAAAGGCTTGGAAGTCTCTCCTTTCCTTCTGAACGTGTTGCTGAACCAAGCACTGCTTTTCGGCCAAATTAAGAATGATCATCGTCTAGCCTGACTTTAGAGTGAAAGGCATATCATAGACCTCCAAACCCAGATTATAAACATGAGGCAAACAAAACTATGAAAATTTTCCATATCTCTTATATGAACCTAAAAAAAAAAGATCACATCAAGTGCCCTTGGTTTCAAAAAAGAAAGAAAATTTTCCTCGGTGTTCACGATATGTAGACGAATACTGGAACAGCAGAGCTTTATAGAGGAGTTCATATGGGAATTAGAAAAGTGCAGGGCTTGGCTACTTTTAACAAACAAAACCAAACCAAACCAAAAAATGTTGTAATTATTACACTGTTTTCCAGACAGATGCAGCTCAATGAATGTAGACACTTCCACAGCGCCTCAAGGTAGATACTCTGCCTCCTGAAGCAGTCTGAACAAGATTCACCTGAATTAGGACCTTCAGAATGGCAACTAATGAGATCTATCTAGACTGCTTTAAGTATGAGGGGATTGGAATAGATTTGAAAGCTTGAAGGGAGTTCTTAAACATTCAAAATTAAGAGCATACATGCATAAACTGTTGTGTGTGTGAAACACAAAATAACTAATTTATTTTAGGTACTAGTTTAGGAGCTTTAAATATATTAAGTCTGGCTGGAAAGATGGCTCAATGGTTAAAGTACTTGCCTGCAAAGTCTTATTTAAAAAAAAGGAATGATGAACCATGATATTTGAAAATAGACTGGGTTTTTTAATGTTTTATTTATTTATTTCAGGAAGAGAGAGAAAATGAACATGGGCATGCCAGGGCTTCTTGTCATTGCAAATGAACTCCAGATGCATGCATACGTTTTGTGCATCAGGCTCTGGGTGTATTGGGGAAAAACTTGTGCCGGCAAGCTTGCAAGCAAGTGTCTCTAACCACTGAACCATCTCACCAGCCATCAATGCCTTTAAAATTTTTTTTTCAAGGTATGGTATTGTTCTAGCCCAAGCTGACAAAAGTGTCTAATGACCTGGGTTCAATATATAATATATATAATAATATATAATATATATTATATAATATATATGATATTTTATATATTATACATAAATATATATATTTTTATATAATATCTAAAAAGTATATATTTATATATAATATATAAAAATATACATATATATAAAATAACCACTTATCTCTATACCAATCCTCTTATGGTTTTTTTAAATTATTTATTTGAGAGTGACAGACCCAGAGAGAAAGATAGAGGGAGAGAGAGAGAATGGGCGTGCCAGGGCTTCCAGCCACTGCAGACGAACTCCAGACGCATGCGCCCCCTTGTGCATCTGGCTAACGTGGGACCTGGGGAACCGAGCCTCGAACCAGGGTCCTTAGGCTTCACAGGCAAGCGCTTAACCGCTAAGCCATCTCTCCAGCCCTTTTTATGGTATTTTTGTTATTGGGTCCAATTTCAATCAAGGATCCCCACTGTACTTGTTTGTTGAGTTTCTGTGTTGGTCGGTTTTATCTGCTGTGACCAAATACCTGACAAGCAACTTAAGGCAGAACAGTTTTTTGGTGTTGTTGTTTAGGGTTTCAGAAGCATTAGTCCATTATAAGAGTTTGGGTCTCATAGACAGGAAGCAGAGAAAGCAGGAAGAGGAAGGAGTCAGGGCAAGACATAGCTCACAAAGACAGGCCTCAGTGCTCTGCTCCCTCAAACCGCATTACCTTCCTTAGTCCCACCACCTGCCAGGCATGGTGATGCATGTGTGTTGTCCTAGCACCTGGAAGATCAGGAATTTAAGGTCATCCCTTACTACATAGTGAGTTCTAAGTAAGCCTGAGCTAAGTGAAACCCTGTTGCAAAAAGAAAGAAAAATATACGCCAAAAAAAACCCCTAAATCCATCAATGGATTAAAGCATTCATGAGGTCAATGTCCCTATGATCTAATCATTTCCTTTACTGACACACCGAGAAGTATGCCAGACATGTCTCAAGATTAACCATCACACTTTCTTTAGCCTATTTTCTTCTTCGTTCTTCTTCCTTCTCCTCCCCCTTCTTAAGGTACAGAGTGTCACTGTGCCTGAAACTCCTGACTTCCAGCTTTCTTCCTGCCTCCGCCTTTGTAGGAGCTGGGACCAGCTATAAACTATTGTGTCGCCTGGTTCCAAACCTACCCTGTGATCTGGAACTATTAGAAATGCTGCTTACACATGAGAACATGGAGGTTACTCGTTAACTAAAATCTGGAGAGTCCACAGCTAGGTAGAGCCAGATTCGATTGGCCCAGTAGTCCGTGTCCTATGTTCATGTATCACCCCAGCAGCAGCATGGAAGTACAGTTCACGGACGCTGGGAAAGCCTGAAACCATTCCCACAGTCCACAAGGTCAAACTATTACATATCATTTGCTCTTATTGCTGATGGCACCAAAGCAAAGGCAGGTAGAAGTGCTGGTCCTGTAAGTGGCAGCAAATGGAGTAGAAGTTTTGTGCTTGTGTGCCTTTCTCAGGCATGCCTGGTGCTTAAAAGAAGTGAGTACAGGGCTGGAGAGATGGCTCAGAAGTTAAGGAGCTTAACTGATCCAGGTTCAATACCCCAGTACCCACATCCAGCCAGACGCACAAAGTGGCACATGCATCTGGAGTTCATTTGCAGTGGCTAGAGGCCCCGGTGTACCAATTCTTTCTATCTGGTCCCTATTCAAACAAATAAAATATTTTCTTAAAAAAAAGAATAAATTAAGTACAAACTTGTTTTATATAGAGTATCTTGATGAACAAAAGTAGCAAATTATTAACTTACTGAAATTTCACCTTTTATAAATAAGTGTTTTTATTTATTTACTTGAGAAAGAGAAAGGCAGATAAAGACAGAGAACTGGTGTTCCAGGACTTCCAGTCACTGCAAATGAACTCCAGATGCATGTGCCACTTTGTGCATCTGGCTTTACATGGGTACTGGGAAATCAAACCCAGATCCTTAGGCTTTGCAGGCAAAGCACCTTCATCTCTGAGCCATCTCTCCAGCCCTGGAATTTCAGCTTTTGAGGACAACACTCTGTGTGAAGAAGCAGAAGCATGACAGGTGCTTTAACGCTATTTCAATTGTAAGCTAAGACTAATTATTGTTTATTTGTTGGATGTTGATATGTGTGTGAACGCACGTGCACCAGTGCCACAGCGCACGTGGAAGGTCACTTTCAGGTTATTCCTTCCCTCCTGCCTCACTTATGAGGCGGGGTCTTTCGTATCGCATTCCTTCCTCAAGCTTCCAGGAAGTTCTCCTGTCTTTGCCCCTCTTCTCACGGGAGCACCTGATTGCGGAGGCCTCCACCACTTCAGCTTTCGTATAGGATCTGGATGCAGGAACTCAGGTGCTCAGCTAACGCTTTACCCACTGAGCAACCTCCAAGGCCCCAAGATTTTTTTTTCACAGTATATGTGAATTTTACAGGTACTTGGCAACAGAGTCAGCCTTTCAATTCAAGGAAGAAGGAAAATATTTGTTGACAAAGATAAAATTTGAGTGTTCAGTAAAAAATTACAAGTAAAAAACTGGAGTAATTTCAGACATCGAGCAAATACTAAAGTCATTTCTGGAGAGGAGTGATAATTTTTTACAAACAGGGTTTTTATAGAATAAAATGTATCGATATTTGGAAAATCTGCATCATCTGATGAGTTAATGATATCCAAAAGGTTAAGACACAATGATACAAAGTTGTGCAAATGATTCCTTCAAAGGGTGAAATAAATCACAGATTTTAATGGACAGCAGATTATGAAGTTTACGGAGTTGCTTTAAAAAAATTTTTTTTGGTTTATTTTTATTTATTTATTTGAAAGCGACAGAGAAAGAGGTAGAGAGAGAGAGAATGGGCGCGCCAGGGCTTCCAGCCACTGCAGACGAATTCCAGATGCATGTGCCACCTTGTGCATGTGGCTAACGTGGGTCCTGGGGAATCGAGCCTCAAACCGGGGTCCTTAAGCTTCACAGGCAAGTGCTTAACTGCTAAGCCATCTCTCCAGCTCCGGAGTTGCTTTTAGATTTCACACTGCCTATAGCGGAAGAAACTGGACCTACTATGACCTGAGAAGGATGCTAACTCTTCCTCCCTCCTCAGAGTATACCTGTGTGTGAAGCCAGATTTTTTTTTTCCTCCTATTTTTTAACCAAAACAACTTTATGCATGCAAGAGAGCATAATGGAGAAACAGATATGGGACTCCATCTGCTTTGTATTAAACCAGTAATTAAAGAAATTGGTAAAAATGTGAAATGATACAATTTGTCTCAATAAATATTTTCTTTTCTTGAAAAAAATGTTTTTTCTGAAATAGATGGTATTTATATTAAGGTTTAATGGTATTTATTGTTATTTTAAAGTATTTAATGCATGCTTTTAAAATTTCTTGGTTTTAATTTTCAATTAGAGTAAATATTAATAGATATCTCAAATTGGAAAAAAAAAAAAAAAAACCTCCTTAGGCCCTTAATAATTCAGAGTGCATAAAGGGTCCCAAGATCAGAAAGTCTGCAAATGTTAAGCCAAAAGTACACTTTCTTTTCTACATGTGTATACGTGCATGGAGTTTTGGATCCTCCTTGATTTGCGAGCACACAGCGGGTTTAGAGAAAGAGACATGAGCCCTTGGCTACTTTTATATTCTGGAGCTTTGACTTGAAGCACTTCCCTACTGAAAACACACTGACTAGCAAACATGAATTTTATCCTATCAATGATAATTAATCCTACAATTCAAGAAATTAGCATTATTTTAAAAATGTAGTAATCTAAGCAGGAAATACTAATAATAATTTAAAAAGCTAAGATTATCAAATAGTTAGCAAACCTAACTCAACAATCCTGAGTAGAAGAATACAAAATCAAATGTGTGATTTGATATAAATTATATTCCTAATGAAAGGGACAAAATGTTTCAGATAAATATAGAAATGATAAAATCACATATTTATTTCATATTACTGGTTTTGTTCACTCGCATGAGGATAACACCCGCACATTCCCTTAGTGGGAGCCTGGGTAGTTCTTGTATCCCACAGAGGGTCACTGCTGTGACATGCTTCCTAAAAGTGGCTTCTTGGTCTCTTGCTTTACATGTTCCCTTTCTATGAGCTACATAGTGGAACCAAGGAAAATAATGTCAATTTTGTAGCACAGTGTGAGTGTTATGGGAGCTTCCCAAGACAGAACAGAAAAACATGCCAGATTTAGATCCATGCTATCAATGCTAAATGATCTTCAATCAATTATTTACCTCCTCAAGGATTTGTCTATAAAGCGAGGAACCTCAGTGCAATGCTCTGAAAGTTTATGTCCTTCCCCATGGAACCCCTCCCACTCGGGATTAGTGCCCTACACAGGTCTCTCTCAGCTCCTGTCGAGTGAAGACACAGCAATACGATGGCTGGCTGTACAGGAACAAAGCGGGCCCGTTCCATAAAATTGAATGGTCCTTAAATCTAAGACTTTCCACACTCCATAACAAAAATTTAAGCTTGTTATAGTATCTAAAATAAACTAAGGCATTTGGAGATGATTAATACATGCCTTCCAAATTTAACTTTCACAATTCTGTTAAGGTATTATAAATGATTATCTTATAAAGATTAAGGGGCAGACAATTATAAATTATTCAATGGGAAAACAATGGAAGTTTTAAATGATTCACACTACATATTTTAAAAGTGCATCCTACATTAACTCTTTTTCCCTAAATTAAAAATGCTCTTCAAGGGCTGGAGAGATGGCTTAGTGGTTAAGTGCTTGCCTGTGAAGCCTAAGGACCCCGGTTCGAGGCTCAGTTCCCCAGGTCCCACGTTAGCCAGATGCACAAGGGGGCGCATGCGTCTGGAGTTCGTTTGCAGAGGCTGGAAGCCCTGGCACGCCCATTCTCTCTCTCTTCCTCTATCTGTCTTTCTCTCTGTGTCTGTCGCTCTCAAATAAATAAATTTAAAAAAATTATTTAAAAAAAATGCTATACAAGGAGCCAGGCGTGGTGGCGCATGCCTTTAATCCCAGCACTCGGGAGGCAGAGGTAGGAGGATTGCCGTGAGTTCTAGGGCACTTTGAGACTGCATAGTGAATTCCAGGTCAGCCTAGGCAAGAGTGAGACCCTACCTCGAAAAATCAAAAAAAAATTTTAAAAAATGCTATACAAGGGCTGGAGAGATGGCTTAGCAGTTAAGCGCTTCCTTGTGAAGCCTAAGGACCCCAGTTCAAGGATTGATTCCCCAGGACCCATGTAAGCCAGATACACAAGGTGGTGCATGCATCTGGAGTTCATTTGCAGTGCCTAGAGGCCCTGGTGTGCCCATTCTCTTTGCCTCTTTCTCTGTCTTTCACTCTCAAATAAATAAACAAAAAAATTCTTTTAAATGCTATACAATTGCTTCTTAGCCTTTTAGCTAGGATCAAGTGTAAAAACACTATACAATAAACACTATCCAGTGTAACTTGAAATTTCCTGAAAGATATGTTAAAGAAAACCTTAAGAAACACGCAACACCTAGAACACAGAAACAAAAACTATAATTGGTTCAATTTAAACAGCAGCAATTTATTGAATGCCTATTAACTCATCTCATTATTACAGTCTCGTAAGATAGGTTGCTGTTCGTAGTCCGCCCCACCCCCGCGTACTTGTGTGTAACCCAGGCACAAGACACAGCCTCAAGGGAGCAGTGGGTGTCCTTCTCTTCTTAGTCATCCACATATTTCCTTCCATCCCGAGGACGGCTCTCTCCACCAACTCAGAGCTGCTGTACACCAGTGAGTCCGAGCTATTCTCTGGTCTCTGCCCCTTCTGTCGACCCCCACCCATACTGACTGAGTCACAAATACGCATGGCTGTGCGCAAATTTCTATATGGTCTCCAGGGAGTGACACTTGGGGTCACGGCCTGAGGCGCACTCATGTTTTAGCAGCAACCACTGAAGCTGCTAAGCCACCTCCTCAGCCCCGTTGGTCTCTTCTTCTACACTAAGAAACCAAGGATCAGAAGAATTCAACAACGCATCCAAAAAATATTCAGCTAAAAACTGACACAGTACTCTAGCCAGCTCCAACCTGCTGGTATTCTACCTGGGAAGATACACTCTGAAGCAACACTCTTTCCACTAAAAAAGCAGACATTTCTGAGTCCTAAACATGAGGCCATTTTATTGCGACAAGCTTCAATGACTAACGAGAGTAGGAAAATAAGTAACATGGGAAAATAAACCTTCCAGGAATATAATAACTTAGGATATAGAGTTCTGAAACTAGGTGTGATACTGGATTAGGTGGCTTCTGTGGCACCTTCCAACATCAAAGTTAAATAATATACTATATTCTTTGAAGTTATAATAAGTTACATTTTCCCAGTTACTTTGGAAATTTACTAATTTTATACTATATAAAGTATAAAGTAACCACAAATAACAAGTATATTATTTAAAATAACAATATGGGGCTAGAGAGATGGCTCAGCAGTTAAAGGCACTTGCTTACAAAACCTGCCAGCCTGGGCTGGCCTGGGTTTGATTCCTCAGTATGCACATAAAGCCAGATACACAAGGTGTCACATGCATCTGGACTTTGCAGCAGCAAGAGGCCCTGGTCTGTCCATTCTCATATTCTCTCTTGCCCTCTCCTCAAAATAAATAAATAGAAAATCTTCACAGACAGAACTGTTACTTTTAACTTTCTATTTTCTTAGTGTGTTTTAGAGAAAAATATACTGAAAGTTCAAAATGCTGTTTTAATAACCCCAATTACTATCATCTCCATAAAGATGGATAAAACTTGATCTAGAAGAGAATATATTGATTTGATTTTTCATCTCCATTTACTTTGTTCTCAAAACAAGACAATAAAATTGGCACACACACACACACACACACACAAATATATGGGAAGAATCAAATAAGACAAGTCTAAGGAAAGTTAACAAAAATTAATACTTACATAATCAAAAGAAAACTAGGATTTCTAGTTATACAAGGTAAGCTAAAAGCAAAAGACACAAAACTAACAGTTGTATTTATATTATGGCCTGTAGCAAGAAACAAAGTTAAAAATTAACATTAATTGAAATAATTAATGAACTATAAATTCAGAAGAACTCACTACATGGTTCCTTAGTTTTCTCAGAATCACTCCTTTAAAAAAAAAACTGATCAAGGAATTTGCAAGTTACTCAGTATAATTTAAACAATAAATGGCAGTCTAACATGCCATCAAAAACACTGGGAGCATTTATAGAACATTCCACACAACCTCAACAGAATCCACATTCTTTTCAATTGTACATGGAACATGCACCAAGACACGCCATATGCTGGGCCAAAACACAAAGTCTCAGTAAGTGAACAATAGCAGCAATCACAGAGTGCGTCCTCTGACCACAGTGAAATTAATCCAGACATCAGAAACAGAAAAACACCTGGAGAAATCTCAAGTATTTGTAAATTAAGCAGCACATTTCAGCATAACTCATAGGTTGAAGAAGTAACACGGGAATTGGGGGAACATTTTCAACTAAATGAAAATAAAAACACAATTTATCAGCCCAGGTTCAACCAGAGAAAGAGACCATCAGGTAGGTAGGTATAATAGATGATAGGTGATGGACAGCCAGCCAGATAGACAGACAGACAAATTGCAAAGAACTGGATCATACAATTGTGGGTGGTGCTAAGAACCTGAACCGCACAGGGCAAGAAGACACAGACAGGGCAGGCGGCTATCTAATGGCATTGCCTCAGGGATGACTGCGTCTAGAAGTCGAGCATTTCTGGTGCGGCCCACGGCCTCTAAGTTGCCTCAGTGCTAATAGAAAATGAACCTAGGCCACTGTGCCGTAGCCACAGAGAACACTTCATTATACTTACCTGCTTACTCTTTTAATTCACCCACAGGCTAGCACAGGGATACCTTCCTGCCAGTTAGAAAAGCTTCTCCCTCCCCACAAAAAAAATCCTGCTAGGAAGCCACGTGTGATGGCGCACGCCTTTAATCCCAGCGCTCGGTAGGCAAAGGCAGGAGGATCGTGGTGAGTTCAAGGCCACCCTGAGACTCCATAGTGAATTCCAGGTCAGCCTGGGCTAGAGTGAGACCCTACCTTGGAAAAAAAAAATAAATCCTGCTAGGAAAACAAAATGCACAGAAACAAAACAAAACAAAATCAACCAACCAAACAAGCAAAATAAACGACCTTCTCTAAGCTAAGAGATCAGAAAGAAGCAGGTACTCCCGGGGGCTGTGTGGCCCTCACCAGCACAGAAGGCCCGACGAGAGAAGCCCCCGCTGGATTTCAGCCAGTGGTCACACAACCCAGGGAAAAGCCCCTGCTGCAATTCGAGATCCGAGGTCCTAACAATCCCGCTAACTACTAATCACGCACCGTCCTGTCAATGCACACATCAAGTTGTACCATTCCATAACAATACTCCAATTTTCCCTATGGGGGAAAAAACACCTTAAAGCCATTCTCATAAACCTCTTGGCATATCAAAGTTTGAAAATTGTAAATATTCAAGCAAAACCATAAGAGTAGACTAGGAAAACATTATCACCAGTAAAAAGTGACATTTTATGTTTGTTTCATCAGTCAGATTCCAAATATTCCTATAAATGCTTATTTAAAAAACCTACACAGATGGAGGAAAAAAAAGCAACATGTCTTCCAATATAATAAATGTCCAAATTCTGAGCAAGGACATTCATCTTTCTAAAATAAAACAGTTAGATAAAGTTAAAATGTCAACTTTTAAGTTTGTTTCCTTAAGTGAGTATGCCCATAATCACATTTACAAATGAGTTATTTTTGTTTTATGAAGCTGCCATAAAGTTTTTTATTATAAACAAGATATTCTAAAAAATACATCCATTTTAATAAACATTCAAAACTAAATAAATAAAATAAAAATAGTAAATACTGGTTTAAGTAAGATTTCATAAGTTAGGAAACTCATTTTCATGGAAGAGACCTTTCTTTTATTAACAAAATTACAAATACATTCTACTCATTCCAGTTTGTATCTTGGCTGCTGGTATATAAACTTGCATTAACATACAACTTTAGCGCTGGAGAGATGGATTAGTGGTTAAGGCACTTGTCTGCAAAGCCAAAGGACCCAGGTTCAATTCCCCAGAACCCACGTAAACCAGATGCACAAGGTGGCACATGCATCTGGAGTTCATTTGCAGTGGTTACAGGCCCTGGTGTACTCATTCTCTCTCTCTCTCTCTCTCTCTCTCTCTCTCTCTCTCTCTCTCATTCAAATAAATAATGCACCTTTAAGAAAACGAACCTCACCTTGTGCCACCTAGCGGGCACGTATGACCTTGCACTTGCCTCACCTTTGTGCATCTGGCTAACATGGGATCTGGTGCCTTAACCACTAAGCCTTCTCTCCAGCTCCACTGCCTAATTTTTTTTATCCCAGTGTTTTCTCAGGTGATTTCATGTTTTTATGCTTCACAGAACAGTATGTAGTAACTGCATTTGATGAGGTTGCATTTTCCTTATCCACGATAGGTAGGTAGGAGATGAATAATCAAGGACTACTGTGAAGGATGACAGCCATCAGTTTTCTAGGAAGCTTGTCCCTGCAATCATACTCATGAGGTGGAGTCATCTCTTCTACCTCACTCTAAGGACATGCAACTCCTTAAATACTATGCTGGCTGCCATATAATAACTTATAAATTACTGGATAAATTAGTATCTCATTTTACTTTGAAATATGTTATGGTTGAAAGAGAATACCAGAAAGTGACCTGTCTTGTAATTGTTAACTGACAGAACTGGATTGTAGGGAATCAAAGACTTTATAACCATAAGCTAGCAATGGCATCATGTTTTCAAAGGAATTTTACATATATTATTTTTATTTAACTCCATCAAACCACTACTGAGACAGAAAGGTCAGGAATTAATAATATTTTTTTTAAAAAAAGGCAAATAATTTAAAACCATTGATTCACTCTGATTTTATTTCTAGTACATAATGTCAGATGTGGTGATACATGCCTTTACTCCCAGCAGTGAGGAAGCTAAGGCAGAGGATCGCTGTGAGTTCAAAGCTTGTCTGGGGCTACAGAGTAAGATTCAGGTTAGCCTTTATCCTACTTCAAAAAGAAAGACAGACAGACAGACGGAAACGAACAAACATCCTAACTATTACTAAACTAAGTAACAAGCATTAATCAAATAAATATTTAAGACCATACTAGGTGTTCAGCTGGCCAATAGATGACTCAGCCACTGCCTCATTCATTGTAATGATATAATGATCTGGTACGTAGTTTCAAAATACAGAAAATACAGTAACACTAATATAGTAATCTCATCAAGCATTCCTATTCATAAGACTCCTATTCAAAAATGTAAAATCTAGCATTCTTCCAACCTTGACTCTCAACTTCATTTAATCTGATTGAAAAAGGTTGATCTGTGTTTACTGGCACACTTGATTAACATATAAACAAAGTAAAATGAGTTATATTTACACATTATTACCCTATAAGGTCCCCTATGATCTGGTCTCAATTTATCTTTCCAGCTTCATTTCCAACTACATCTACTTTCTAGTCACAACAGATTTTTCTTCACGTTCACGCTGTACTGTTCCATTTCCTCTGCTGGAAAGCCACTTTCCCAACCACTTCCTCATTCAAACTCCACCCCACCTTCAAGGCCTAGTATTAGTACTGTTTACTTGCATATGTGCAAATGTTTTGATTCATAAAATCAAAATGTATCTCTACTTGAAGCTACTGTATTTCAAATGAGCTCATGCTTCGACTGGAGCTCACTGTGCATGGACGGCCATCCATGAAGCTCACCAGTGAGTTTTTCTATGGGAAAGGATAGTGTCTTTCTTTACCTTCATATTTACCATGCGATGTTAGAGATATTTGAAAATGATGTTTGCTGGGTACAAAGTGCTTAGTAAACAGGCTGCTGCCTTAGTACAGGTTTTCACCATGTCGGTCTCTTTAACCTTTAATCTCTGCTCCTTCTATGGTACTAAAGGGTAACAGCTCTGGACTAAAACCTAATCATGTCCTTTTCCAATTTAAACTCTTTTTTTTTTTTTTTTAAGCCTAGATTGACCTGAAATTCACTATGTAGTCTCAGGCTGACTCACGGTGATCCTCCTACCTCTGTTTCTAGAGTGTAGGCATTCAAGACCCACCAAGCCTGGCCAAATCTAAACTTTTATTTTTATTTATTTATTTGTGAATGACAGAGAGAGAAAGAGGGAGAGAGAGAGAGAGAGGGAGAGAGAATAGGCGCACCAACGCCTCCAGCCACTGCAAATGAACTCCAGATACGTGCATCCCTTGTGCATCTGGCTTATGTGGGTACTGGGGAATCGAGCCTCGAACTAGGGTTCTTAGTCTTCACAGGCAAGCACTTAACCACTAAGCCATCTCTCCAGGCCCCAATTTAAACTTTTATACATTCTCCATCAGCTAGGATAGAGTAGTTTCCAAGCATACCATGAAAAAGCCATGAAAGCCTTTCCCCAATCTACTTCTCTAACACATTCTGGGCAAATAACCGCAGATATGTATCTCTGTATACATAAATTCCTGCAGTTATCATGGTATTGAATTCTCTCTAAGCACCTATGATCCTGCATCCATGACACATAATTCCAGCATCCCATCAGTAAGCCTTATCCCATGGGAAGGAGAATATAGTGGTTATGTCAGAAGCAGTGTTCCAGGATCCAGAAAAGACATTCTCACTTCTATGAAGCAGCCTTTAAGGTCGACATTCCTGCTCTCGAGAATGGAGAATTAACCCCATTACTGAAACTATGGCCTGGAGTTCGCTGACTTGTGGAAATACAGCTGAAAGAAGGTTGGACATGGTAACCTGGAGTAAGCCAAACTGTGAGAAAAAACACTTAAAGGAAAGTTGGAAAGCCGTCCAGCTTCACTATTCTCCTGTTCTTGTTTGTAATCTAATTCCTATGTTGAACTAACTTAGGCTTTTTTTTTTTCCAAAACACAAAGCCAAGAGTTAGCATTAGAAGTTAAGCTCTAGGTTCCTTATAGGTAGTGCTTACATTCCAAATCCTTAAAAAAGTTAAGTTTTAATTTGTTTTTTAATTAAGTCTTTATTCATTGTATGCTGATGTATGAAGTTTAAAAGTACACAGAAAAACATAAATCCTTTTTGCTTACAACAATGACTTGTCTCAACAAGGAATTAACACACTTCATATATCTTCTGTAGTGAAATATGTTATGGCCATTTGTAATATTTGTCCGTTTTCTTAGTTCTTCTCATATCCTAAATCCAAATCTTTTTAAAAAATTGATTGATTATTTGCAAGTAGCGAATAGACAGAATGGTTGCACCAAGGTCTCCTGCCAGTGCAAATGAACTCAATGCATGCATTTCTTTGTGTATCTGGCTTTCTGTGATTCCTGGAGAATTGAACCTGGGCCATCAGGATTTTCAAGCAAGTGCCTTTAACCACTGAGCCATCTCTCCTGCCCTGAATCCAAATATTTTATTAAATATATGGTTTTAAAATACTGTGTTCCAGTGTGTGGCTTATTTCTATTCCTTTAATTTTTAAATTCTGATAAACTCTAATTTTTAATTATAATCCTAGGTGACCATTTGGTATTTTTAAAAAATTCACTGTTAAACCCAAGTTCATACAGATTTTCACCTAGGTATTCTGGAAGCTTTGATGGTCTACACTTTACATTTAGGTGTATGACCCATTATGAGTTAACCTTTACAAGGAATGAAGTACATGTATTAGGGGTTATTCATGTTTTGCACATGTATCTTGAGCTGTTACAGTACCTCCTACTGACAAGTCTGCCAGTTCAAATCACATAGTCTTTATACATCTGTTAAGTCAGCTGACTATCTTTATGTGAGCCTATTTGTGGACTCTGCATTCTGTTCCATTCTCTCTCTCTCTTTTTTTCTTTCTTTTGGCCTTTCACTTGGTCTCCTTAGAACTGCCACTGTATTCTAACCACATCTACACCTACCATGGTGAAAAACAAAATAATCAAATCTTTTAAACTTTATTCACTTTATTCACCAACACTCCCAATATATAGGGAATAGGTAAGTAACAAGTAATTTTTTTTTATTACTTACTAATTAACTACAAAAACTGCAAGTAATGGTCTTTAATTATTCCTAAGCCATTTTTTACGTTAAGATATAACAGAAAGGGAAGTGGGGGCACATGACCCTAGTCCCTGAGGAGAGGTGCAGACAGAAGGATGAGAAGTTCAGGACCACCTGTATAGGGAACCGGCCTATGATACATGAGACCTTGTCTCAAAAGAAAAGCATTTAAAACATATGGAACATTCTAGATTTGGATGAATAGGTAGCTCCTCTAGTTCAGGTGTAGAAATAATGTATAAAAAGGTTTTCCTTTTGTTAAAAAAAATCAGATAAAATTGCAACAACAAAGGCTAGGCAACTGCTCTGCCAGAAAGCTGGGAACTTTACTACCTTAGAGGAGCCAGATGAGGCCAACCCCTGGGCAGTCCACCTCCACATCCGATTTAAAGCTTTATTAGGGGTTTATGTAGCTGAAATTTTTTTCACCCTTTTTAGGTGTCAGGTGTTTACCTGTGCTAAT
Organism: Jaculus jaculus; assembly: GCF_020740685.1. Lineage (NCBI taxonomy): Eukaryota > Metazoa > Chordata > Mammalia > Rodentia > Dipodidae > Jaculus > Jaculus jaculus. Next base: position 12,987,938 of record NC_059121.1, read on the forward strand.
TTTCAGCAATCTCGATATTTTTTAAAAAGAAAAGATACATAAAGCATGAAATGCAAACATCCTAAGATATTAGTTAGAACATGTAAAAACACTGAAATTATTTTTTCATATGAAGATGTGCCTTTTATGGATTTTCTTTGGGATTAGTAGCATCCATCAGTGTGATTTAAAAGAATCTAGATTCAGTAGTAGTCGCTGTTTTGCGGCACTGGGGACTGAACTTGGACCAAGTATATTCCAGGCCAGTGTCCAACCACTGAGCTACACCTTCATCACATTTTTTAAAATTTTTTACTTCAAACTAAGTTAACAAGGTTGGCCATGAGCGCCTCTGTAGCCAGGCAGACCTAGCGCTGTGATCCTCCTGCCTCAGTCCCCAGCGTAGCTGGAGTTATAGGCATCACTCCTAGTAGATTTTGTATGTAGTGAGAAGCTCTGAATGACCTGAACTACATAAATGCCAGTAATTCAAATATCATCCCATATTATGAGCAGAACACATTCTCTCAAATAACTCATTTTTGTATTGCCATCACCGATTTGGGCTGGGGTCCTAGAAGTTTGGTTTTTGTGGTAGGCTGTGCTTAAGAACTTTGACAAGTGTTCTTTCACTCCACTGAAAACTGTTACAACACTGACACAGCTTGACAAAAAAAAAGAGACACTCTCACCTGATCTTCTCAGAATGAATCTAGACAAAGTAGTCAGCACCTCATGTACATATAGGGAATAGTGAAATAACACAATTTTATCACAAATCGGCTACAAAAATTATGAGTGAAGACCTTTAACTTCCTAGTAAAACATAAACTGATTTTTTCCCAAAATTTTTATCATACTACATAGCATGGGCTACAACAGTAAAAGAATAACACATCACTTAAAAGCTTGTTTCGTTTTGTTCCAGGGCTGACCTGAAATTCACTATATAGTCTCAAGGTGGCCTCGAACTCACAGTGATCCTCCTACCTCTGCCTCCTGAGTGCTGGCATTAAAGGCGTGTGCCACCATGCCTCGCTAACACATTATTTTTAAAACTTCACTGGAATACTGGCAAGCCCTTCCTGTGGGCACGGCAATGACCACAAGACAAGAAAATTAAGGCCATTGGGTGAAATATTACCTTGGCCTCAAGTCCTAGGCCATTCTCCAGTACTGTGAGAATCAAGCCTCCCTTTCTGTCACACTGAAGGGACTTTCACAGCTCTGCTCCTTAGCACTTTCTGTAGAGGACCTGGCAAGCGCACACAAGCTTCACTTAACCCTCAGTCTTGCCAAACGGCAGCAGGAGATGAAGCGCAGGGCCTCAGACACTCCAGTCTCTGTCTCAGGCCTACACAGGATCTCACTGAACACTTGCAAGGAGCTTTCTCTCTGAAGCTGGTCTTTAAGATACTTCGAGTTACTGTCAATACTGTGAACAAATAAGCACATCTGAGATTTTTCTACTAATTTGTAATGATAAAAAAATTAAATGTTTATCAAAAAGGAAGAAGAAATTATCAGGAAGTTATTATATAACATTCAAAGTTAAGAAAACACTTTGTAGAAACAAGAAAATCAAATATATAGCAAAGAATAAGACTTCCTATCTGGTGAGCACATACAAATGTTTGATTAATGAATTTCTGAAACAAATTGAGAATACAAATTAAAAAAATAATTCAGCAAGTTAACTCATATGCCAATTAACACCTACATTTTGCTTATGAGAAAAGTGCTTTTCAGTGGGAACAAAAGCTTGTCACATGTAATTTTGCGGCTGTTTAAACAAGGCAGCTCTATAGAAGCAGCAAAGCCTAGAATATGCACTTTGAACTGGAAAGCAGACTAAGTTAGCAGGGCAAAGTCAGCAATAAGCAAAACCAGGAAAATGTACTAGGGGTCTTTTTAAAAACTTGAAAAGAAAAATAAATCATATATAAATCTGCATTAGAAAAGCTAACAAGCCATTGATAATACTTTGAAGTAAAAATTAAAATCCTATTTAAGGTTTAACACTTATATAGGAACATTTAAGTAGTAAACACTTTTAAGTCAACACATGTGCACACAAACATTGAATGAGACACATTCAAATAGTAAGCACCAAGGAGTGAGGAGATATTAAATACTACTAACATAAAATTAGTAGGAAATAACTGTAATGAATTCTTTGATGTTCCTCTTCAAACTAGGTCATTGTGAATGTCATAATGTATCTACTCTTAAATAAGAGAACTTTATTTAAATAAAAAGATTCAATAAAACAAAATTCATTTAATTAGGGCACATCAAGAAGTTGTAAAACTGCGTTGAAAAATATTTATTCTGTAGCTTATTATCTTGCTATGTTACCCAGGCTGGCCTTGAACTCATGATCCGTCTCCTTCTGATCAGTTGCCCAAGGGCCACATGAGCCATCATTCCTACTGAGAAAATAGGTTTCTGAATCATGCTGGATGCAATGAGTAAGGCTCTGTTTTGTTGTAAGGGAAATGAATCCTAAGGCACGGTGACAAATTGTTATAGATGTGACCCTAGGATATTTGGATATATACTCTTGATAGAGATGAGGCTGTTATCTGAAAAGTATAGCCTGAGCAAGGGGTTGAATGAAAAGAACAGGAGATACTAGCTCAGAGAAGAGAATTTCCAGCTGAGGTAACCCAAAGTGCAAAGGCCCAAAAGGACTGAGCGTGGGGTGTTTGGTAACTGCAAGGACAACGCCCTTGGTGCGAAAGCAACAGAGGCAAGTGCTCAACAGTTTGCAGGTGCATGTGAGCGGGTGTGTGGCTGGGAGGCCAGATCAGAGTACTGAGGTCGCCTTGGCCAGAACAGTATGAATTGAGATGCAGATTGGTAGATTTATTGGCGGTAAAATGTTTTCTTTTACAGCTGAAAAAAAATAACAGGGCTGGAGAAATGGCTTAGCAGTTAAGGCGCTTGCCTGCAAAGCCAAAGGACCCAGGTTCGATTCCCCAGGACCCCCATTAGACAGATGCACAAGGGGGCATGTGTCTGGAGTTCACTGGCAGTAGCTGGAGGCCCTGGCACGGACCCCCCTCCATCTGTCAAATAAATAAGCAAAAATAAATGAAATAAAATAACTATCTAAAAGTGAAGGGTGGAAATACTGAATGTTTCAATATAATATGATTATCTTCAATTAGGGAAGCCATCAGAAATAAGGAATAAAGTATTCTTTTCCTCCTGCCCACATTCCCACAGTCCTGGAGGAAGCAGCCTAGCTGCATTGCACAGTTGAGTTTCCGCCGCATGGAGCAGAAACACCAACCACTACCAACGGACCGCCTTGCCGCTCGCTGTGCCTCACGCAGACATTGTTCCGAGGCGGGAAGCTCAGGCAGGAACAGCGCTTGCACAGTCTTAAAGCAGCCCAGGCGCCTTTCCAGCTACCAATCCGTGTCCCAGGCTATCTGGAGGAGGAAGGGAGAAAGGACGGCTAGCTTCTTCCCTCTTTCTTAAGAGCAAAAATGGATGAGCCAACAGTCAGGATAGCCTTCTCTTGACTCATTTATGCAGAACTTGGTCACATGGCAACTGGTAGTTACAAAGAGAATGGTAAATGCCTTTCAGCTGGGCAGCCAGGACTTCGGCTGAACGTGGCAGTTACTAAATTAGAAGGAAAGGCAAGATAATGGGCTCGCTGTTCTTGCCACATCTACAGAGCTCACGGCTTCCCAGCTGCTTCGGCACTACAAATGCCATAAATGTTGAACAGTGGACCTAAGCCAGGGCAGTAAGATTCTTCATATTTGGGACACAAAGTCAGTTTTGCTCTGAACAGCTGTCAAAGAGGAAGCAGACCACAGCCACACAGAGAAGCATAGGACTGCTGAAGGTAACAGGACAAAATAACAAAGAAAAGCAGGGCTGGAGGCTGCAAAGAAAGAGAAGACACAATTAGCCGACGGCCTGCTTCCAAGTGAGGGCTGTATGCAATTCCTCCATCTGGAGCCTCCGCAACTCCCCCCATTCCTTTAGACAGCAACGTGAATGCATTTGTATTTCCCATAAGCACATGGTTTTTAAGGAACATGATTTACTGTTATGTGCAGAAGAAGTGTTTCTACAACATCTGTGAAACTTGCCAGAAAGATGATGATTAAATGTATCATCTAGACACAGATCTCTCTGGTAATTCTTGGTTAAGGCAGAGATGAGCAGACTGCATTATTGTTTTCCAGTCACTCAGTACTCCTTCCAAAAACCTCCACTCTACTAACATCAAGGTTGACCCTGTTACTTGCTCTAGTCATTGAGATGGGGACTTGAGGCATCACCATCATTCCTTCCCCCTGCCATGAGGAGCAATCTCAGACACGAGCTGCTCCTCTACCTGGCCCTGGAATGGAGATGCAGATGATGAAGACCTCCACAGCAAACCCACGGCTCTCTGCCAGGTTGTGCCATAGCCAGAAAACCATAGCTTCTCTAAGATGCTGAGAGTCCCCCCATTTATTTATTTATTTATGTTCCCTTGTTTTTGTTTCGTTTTTTTAAAGACAGGATCTCATGTAGCACTCAATTGGAACTTCTAGATCGTCCTGCTGGCATCTAGGACACAGCCTGTTATTTACAATGTTAGCTAAGCACACACACACAAAAGAACCCACTCCAGGCACGTGTTTGCGCGGCACGGTGAGGTCAGGGATCTGCGAGGGCGCACTGGGCACACCCAGCACTGCCATCTCGTGTTATGCCCCTCCTGAGGCAGGCATCCATCTAAACCATCTCCTGAATCCAGTCTGTGACCAAGTTTTGATAAATCTACTTCCAACCTCACAATACCACCTTAGTCAGATTCTTGTGATATTGCCCTCGAACTTTAGTAACAGGCCACTAATCTGTCTTCTTGCTTCAGCCTCCTTCTCCTCTGTCCTTACATTTCCATAGATTAATACACCTACGTGTTGCATGCCGCTCTCTCATTAGCTGAACACGCCCAACCTGGCCCAGACCACGGCCCTCTGCGTTCTGTATGGGCTCGAGCACCAGCCCTGATGCTTCAGCCATGGCACAGGAAGGAAGTGACGTCCAAACTCCAGGGTTGGTTCTGGCTGGTTTTCTTTTGTAGAACAAATATAATAGTACAAAGTATACCTTGTAGATTTGTAGTGGAAGTAAACTTAGAAGAAAAAAAAAAACAGTTTGGCAAAGTGCCTAGCCCCATTGTAGCAATACAATAGGTTCTTGTGGAAAAACAGAATAACACCCTGGCTAGGGACCCTATGGATATCTCACAGCTCTATCTATTCACATAAGTCTCCCTTTACTGGGCACTAAGCAAGAGGTGCTGGAGGAGCCTGAGATTTACTAATCTGTATATCTCGGGGCCTGACACAATGCATGTACAAAATTCAAGTGACATCTGAAGGAAGATAAAATCTCTGGACAGTTAAAGAGGAAGGAAACAGAAATAAATTCTAGAGACAGAAAATCAGAGATGCTAGCCATAATTTTTCCTTGGGCTCTTATGCACTCCGTGTCTGTGTAGCTTCATGCAAAAGGACTACTGAACCCATGGGTGGCTCTTCTCTTCCTCGTCTCACTCAACTACACTGGCCTATTTAATCTCCAGGCACATGAACAATCAACAGCACAGCCAGGCAAGAAAGCAATTCCCCTTGTTCTGGTGCAGAGGACACTACAACGAACGCTGAGTCACTTGAAGAATGGTTTTCTTTGGATAATCTCAAAGGCACATTTCAGATGCACAATTCTATGCCTCAAAAACTACTGATGCTGCACGATCAATGCCTCGGTTATTCTGACAGGCCAGTCTTCCTCCACCTGTGAGCTGCACTGTTTCTGATCTGCCATGCATACCATGCATACAGATCTAATTGTAAAAGCAGTAAGTATGTCACACTTCTGCAGTACGTGCCTGAAGTTCAATTTTTAAAGTTTTATTTTGAAGGTCTTGGATATCGGTAAATCTTTTTTCAATAAATTGAGTTATCATCTTCAAAGTGGTATTTCAGGGCTGGAGAGATGGCTTAGTGTTTAAGGCACTTGCCTACAAAGCCACAGGACCCAGGTTCAATTCTTCAGTACCCACGTGAAAAAATAATGCATGCATCTGGAGTTCGTTTGCAGTGGCTAGAGGCCCTGGCATGCTCATTCTCTCTATCTGTCTCTCTGTAAATAAATAAATAAATTATTAAAAAGTGGTATTTTATTTAAACAGCTCAGCATAGTTTTGTTGAGAAGATCCCAAAATTCCTCCTATAAAGATCCAAATAGAATAAAAAGGAACACTTGCCAGAAATACTAAACTAGGATATGGTTTCCATTACAACTGATACTTTTCCAAAATTTTAACCCTAACAGGTAAAGACAGTAAAACAAACCATCTTGTCTACTTTGGGAGATTACATGACATTAATCTGAAGAATTGAACTTGATATAAAAGTCTCATAACTTTTAAATTTTTTTTTGTTCATTTTTTATTTATTTATTTGAGAGCGACAGACATAGAGAGAAAGACAGATAGAGGGAGAGAGAGAATGGGCGCGCCAGGGCTTCCAGCCACTGCAAACGAACTCCAGACACGTGCGCCCCCTTGTGCATCTGGCCAACGTGGGACCTGGGGAACCAAGCCTTGAACCGGGGTCCTTAGGCTTCACAGGCAAGCGCTTAACCGCTAAGCCATCTCTCCAGCCCTCATAACTTTTAAATAAGTGGTTCTAAAATAATGGTTCCTCTTACTTGAATCAGAGTGATACATATAAAATTGGTGGTATGTGACTATTCTTGACTTGCAAAAGTAGTAATTTTATCTTTTAATTTTTTTATGCAGGGTCTCAAACTTACAATTCTTTAGTCTCAAACTTACAATTCTTTAGTCTCCCAAATGCTGGGATAACAGGCACATACCACTACATCTGGATCTCTTTAGCTTTTGTTAAACTGGTATTTTCACTTTTTTTCTGTAAATGCTTACTTAATATCTATATTTTTGTGCATGTGTATTACAGCAACTGACACACGGAATTGTTATTCACTGTTTTCGATTCTTTTTTCACACTCTTGTTTTAGTATGTATTGTGTAGCTACAACAGAATATGTAAGACTAGATAATTTATTTAAAAATGAGGATTAATAAGGACTGATTTCTTACAGTTCTGAAGGTGGAGAAGTCAGGTTTGAAAGGCCAGCAACTGGTAAGGGCCTTCTTATTGCGTCCTATATCTGAGAGTGGAAAGGTGAGAGAGAGAATGTGGGTGTATGGATGTGAGTGAGAGAGAAAGAGACAGAAAATAAAGTCTTTCTGTTATCAATAACCTGTCCACCCCCACAATAACCATAAGTAAACATAGTAATTAGTATGCTCTGCCCTCGTGACCTGATCACCCTTTAAAGAATCTTCCCTCCAACAGTGCTAAACTGGGAATGATGTTCATCTAACATGTGAACCTGGGGTACACATTCAAACATACAAATGATGTTATAAACATCTGTAGCAGAAACCATTTCCCTGCATTTTCATGTTCCTGGGGCCTAGTTCACCATAGTTCTTGCACTGTGCCTAGTAACAATAGTAGCATGTAGTTGAGAATGGAATGACTGATTAGAAGAACCAAATGATTAGTCAAGAGAAAACATGAAAAGTAATTATCAAGGACTGGAGGGATGGCTTAGTAGCTAATGCACTTGCCTGCAAAGCCAAAGGACCCAGGTTCAATTTCCCAGGACCCATGTGAGCCAGATGCACAAGGGGCCCATGCATCTGGAATTTGTTTGCAGTGGCTGAATGCCCTGGCATGCCTATTCTCTCTCTTTCCCTCCCTCTCCCAAATAAGTAAATCCATGAAAAAAGTAATTATCAAGTTCTAGTAAGAGTTAACATGCAAACGTTATTAAAACCAGGACTGGTCCAAAGCATAATATTTGCTGCTAAATCAGAACATTTCCTGAAAACACATTTGACCTTTATCAAACAAGAAACATGTTTTGTGAAAGATGAACAGTGCTACATTCAACAAAATATGTCAAGTAAACAGAACACGGTTGATAAAATTAGAATCTGCTCAGACACCAGGACTAACATCATTCTAGTTAACCTTGAAAGACTACTCTCACATTTTAAAGAATATTTTATTTAGCTATTTTATTTATTTATTTGAGACAGAGAGAGGGGGAGATAGAGAGTGTGAGAATGGGCACACCAGGGCCTCCAGCCACTGCAAACGAACTCCAGACACCATGCACCACCATGTGCATCTCGCTTATGTGGGACCTGGAGAATCAAACCTGGGTCCTTAGGCTTTGCAGGCATATGCATTAACCTCTAAGCCATCTCTCCAACCCAACTGTAACATTTTTAATAACTGTTATTTAAGAATACATGTCAACATTTCTTTGACTTAATCTTAATTTGGTGACAATAATCATAATAAAATCATAGGTAGCACTCTACAAGAAGGCAGGTATTCACAATAATTAAAATCATCACAACAAACAACTGGCCTTTGGTCTAGTCTTGTTCCACCTGCTTCTGACATTTAGTTAAATAATATGAATCAGTACAGAAATGGTGGAAATAAGCAGTGAGAAAATTTAATGTGGTGGATGTGATTAATTTGCAACTGCTGAGCGCCACCTACAGGCTGAAAACGATTCTTTATATAATAAGCTGTATAATAGGACGTTACAAAGGACAAACTATACCAAACTTTCAGCCAGCCTTGAGTGCGCGTTAGAATAAGTGGGTGTCAAATTTTTCTTATGACTCTACATCAATAATTATGATTACTCTGATCGGGGTCGAGTTTGTTCTAAGGTGATTCATGTACGGATAAGCTCTGATTTCATTCCTTATCAATAAACACTTTTAAAACAAAGGGGCTGGGGAGGGAGGTGGCTTAGCATTTGATGCATTAGCCTGAGAAGCCCAAGGACCCAGGTTCAATTCCCCAGAACCCATGTAAGCCAGATGCACAAGGTGGAACATGCGTCTGGAATTTGCTAGCAGAGGCTAGTGGCCCTGGTGAGCCTATTCTCTCTCTATCTAACTCTCTCTCTCTCTCTCTCTCTCAAATAAATTATAAGAAGATAGAGCATTCAAAAATATCGTATTCAGGGCTGGAGAGATGGCTTAGTGGTTAAGCGTTTGCCTGTGATGCCTAAGGACCCCGGTTCGAGGCTCAGTTCCCCAGGTCCCACGTTAGCCAGATGCAGAAGGGGGCGCACGCGTCTGGAGTTCGTTTGCAGTGGCTGGAAGCCCTGGCGCGCCCATTCTCTCTCTCTCCCTCTATCTGTCTTTCTCTCTGTCTGTCACTCTCAAATAAATAAATAAAAAATGAACAAAAAATATTTAAAAAAATATCGTATTTGGGCTGGAGATTGCTTAGTGGTTAGGCACTTGCCTGTGAAGCCTAAGGACCCCAGTTCAAGGCTCGATTCCCCAGGACCCAAGTTAGCCAGATGCACAAAGGGGCACCGCATCTAGAGTTTATTTGCAGTGGCTGGAGACCCTGGTGCGCCCATTCTCTCTCTCTATCTGCCTTTTCCTTTCTCTGTCTCTCTCATATGAATAAATAAATAAATAAATAAAACAGAAAAAATTAAAATAAAATACCAACAGTAAAAAATAATCCAACCAATCAATGGGAAATCTTTTTAAACTTTCTCCTAAAATTGCTGGCTTCTCACCATACTGACATTTCTATTTGTCAGTATTCAAACCGAGTTCAGTCTTTTCCCTACTACACTGCAACAGGATCTGAGGTGACCCTGTGAAGTATCAACCACATCTGCACCTGAGAAGAGAGTAGGAATTTTATTCCTGGGTGCACCACAGCATATTTGGAGAGCTTTTATAAAGTGTTATGAACACCTGCTCCTAGGTGTTAGAAAGTGATTATTAGACTTGAGGAGGAGCATGACCAGCATGGAAAAAGGAGGAGTTCTAAGTCATGAAAATTTACTTCCTTTTTTAAAAATTTTTAATTTTTATTTATTTATTAGAGAAAAAGAGAGCAGAGGGGGGAAGAGAATGTGTGCACCAGGCCTCTAGCCACTACAAATGAACTCCAGATGCATGCGCAACTTTGTGCGTCTGGTTAACGTTAATGTGGGACCTGCAGAATTGAACCTGGGTCCTTAGATTTTGCAGGCAAGTGCCTCAACCACTAAGCCACCATTCCAGTCTGAAATTTACTTTCTTGTTCTGGGTGATGGGTATATTAGAGAACCTGTATACTTATGCATACTATGAATCATAACCCCTGCATATATATCCTAAATGCATATTATACTTAAATTAAAAGTTATAAAAATGAAACAATGGGGCTGCAGGGATGACTTAGCAGTTAAGGCACTTGCTTGCAAAGCCAAAGGAGCCAGGTTCAATTTCCCAGGACCCATGTAAGCCGGATGCACAATGTGGTGCATGTGTCTGGAGTTCGTTTGCAGTGGCTGGAGGCCCTGGTGTGCCCATTCTCTCTCTCTCTCTCTATCTCTCTCTCCCCCAGCCTATTTCTCTCTCTCAAATAAATAAAGAAAAATTAATTTAAAAATAAAAGAAATGGGCTGGAGAGATGGCTTAGCAGTTAGGCGTTTGCCTGTGAAGCCTAAGGACCTTGGTTTGAGGTTCGATTCCCCAGGACCCACATTAGCGAGATGCACAAGGGGGCGCACATGTCTGGAGTTCGTTTAAAAGGCTCTGACATGCCCATTCTCTCTCTCTCTCTCTCTCTCTCTCTCTCTCTCTCTCTGACTCTAATAAATAAATAAAAATAACATGAATAAACTAAAATAAAACAATGGATATGCCCAAACTCCAGCTTAAACCAAATAACACAGAATATGTAATGTCATTATTTTTAAAAGATTTAACAATGTATCTACTATGAACGTGGGAAGGAAAAGCTTTTCTATACCTAAGCACAATTTATTCATTCATTCATGAGTAAATTCATTTATTTACTCATTCCACAAACTTTTATGACCAACATGCTAGGCTCTGAAAATATTTTTTAAAATACACTATCTTTAAGAGTTTAGTGTAGGCAAAGAATAGGCAAATTATCTGGGCATGGTGGTGCACGCCTTTAATCCCAGCACTTGGGAGGCAGAGGTAGGAGGATTGCCATAAGTTCGAGGCCACCCTGAGACTTCATGGTGAATTCCAGGTCAGCCTGGGCTAGAGTGAGACTCTACCTCTAAAAACCAAAAAAAAAAAAAAAAAAGAATAGGCAATTTGACAAATCCCATAAGGAAATATAAGGCAGTTACATATAAGATTCAGGAGTAAGTGATTTGTCAAGAACAAAGATGTTTGCTTTTGGTTCATTCATACACACATGGGTGAGTACCTATGATGTCTGACCATGAAGACACATTCGTTGCTGTCGAGGAAGCGTGGGTGCACAAAGAGGAGATGAGAAGTATAACAATGCTACAGAAATACGCAAAAGGTCCAGCTGGCATGCCCTGAGAAGTTAGTGATGTAGTAAGCAAGCTGTTGAGCTTGAATCGGAGACAGACGTTTGCTTCCCGCACATTACTGTCCTGCACACACACATCTCAAAAGGAGCTTGTCAAACTGCTGGCTGTGGCTCAACAGGTACGGGGTGGGCCAACGATGAAGCAGGTCCAGGTGATGGCAACGCAGCTGGACTACAGATCACAACTGAAACGGCAAGGTTCTTGAAAGGGAGGTGCGTTCCAAGAGGGGAAAAGACAAAATTTCCACAGGAGGGAGACCAAAAGAAACTGTGGAAAATCACCACTAGATGTGAGAATTAGGTGGCTTAGTGAGAGATGTCACAGAGAAGGAATAGCAAGAAACCAGGTGATGTGTTCTTAGAAATAAATGGAAAGTAAAGAGATAAGGACTGGAAGTAAAAACAGTGGTTTTTTCTGCTTTGCTCTTAAATGATGGAAGGCCTTGAAGCTTATTCTCTAGTCATGAAAATATCAATTGAAGGGAGAAAACTAGACAAGGAAGGAGAACAGAACTGTTATGAATGGTTGAAGGACTCCTCTCCCTTCCTACACAGAGGACAGGGGGAGGTATGCATTGACATGAATGAGTAAGACAGAAAAGAGAAAGGAGCTGTGGTGGTGCATGCCTTTCATCCCAGCACTAGGAAGGCAGAGGTAGGAGGATCGCTGTGAGTTCAAGGCCACCCTGAGACTACATAGTGAATTCCAGCTCAGCCTGAGCTAGAGTGAGATCCTACCTCGAAAACAAAACATACATTTGAATACATGCCAATTTCATATTGATACCTTGATTACCCATTATAGATGAACAGTGAATTTTCTTTCAATATAGTTAACATTTCTACTACATTATAATTTTTAAGGCTGTTAGACGTTTCATAATTTTTTAAAACTATACTAAAGGTGACAAAATTAACCTCAAAAAAACAAAAAGAATATATATATATATATATATATATATATATATATAAATATATATATATATAGGATTTAAGGGATTTAAGGAGCACTTAGATAAAGCATAGATTAGTATTTGCTTCACCTACTAGAAATTTTTTAAATATTTTGGTATGTAAGTCATTCATATATATATATATATATATATATATATACACTTTTTGGTTTTTCGAGGTAGGGTTTCACTCTAGCTCAGGCTGACCTGGAATTCACTATGTAGTCTCAGGGTGGCCTTGAACTCATGGCAATCCTACTACCTCTGCCTACCGAGTGCTGTGATTAAAGGTGTGTGCCACCACGCCTGGCTTTATCTAAATATTTTAGACCACTTTTGGAGAATGAACTTTAACTTTCCTTAGTAGAATTGAAAAACACTTGAATAGTTTATCCTCTACAGTGAAGATATAAAACACTTATAAGCGATCTGATTTTAATTATGTAAATTTATCTTATTTATAAAATGATAGAAATTGTGAATATGAGTGAATATTATTTTATCTATACTGTCCTATATAAGAAAAGATGATAAAAACTAAGCTTCCCACAATAAAATCAACAATCCCTCTCCTTATTTAAGCATCACTCTGATAGGGAGAATTTCTTAGAACATCTAATACGGGCTCAGGTTACCAGCATCTCATGTGTGGATTTACTGATAAACTGTCTTCCTCCAATCTCCCCTTTTATTACAAATCAAATGTCTGTGGCCACAACCAACTCTTCTATGTTGAAGCTCTAAGCCCCATTATGACATTACATGGAGACTGGACATTTCAGAAGTAATAAAGTTTAGAGTCTATGATAAGATCAGCATCACTCATCATGAGAGAGGACCTAACAACAGAGCTCTCCTCCACCAGCAAGAAGTCCGGAGACTTGAAGAGGCCCTCACCAGGGCCCAAACATGCTAGCACTTTAGCTTCTAGAACTCTCAGAAAGTGGTGCTTGTTTCTGAAGATACTCAGACTCTCATAGGCTTCTTGGCAGCATACAGCAACCATCAATCCAGTCTCTACACTAAATATGTCTCATTGCATCATTCTACCTGTAAATTTTTTCAGTGGATCCCCACTCATTTAATGATCAAGAAACAATTCCTGCATCTTGCCATCAATGTCATGCTTGCTGATCAAGGCCACACCACAAACAAACAAGGGAATCTTTAATGTTCCCATTGGTATGAAGCCAATACAACCATACACATGAGGTTAACGTGTTGCTTAGCTTATGTACTGAAGTATATAGACTTTTATTAAAAATAATCAGAAAGAACTAAAATTGAATTTGAATCGCGGAACCACTACTACACATATTTACTTTGAGCCTGGTCTGTTTTTCTTTTTGACCCCCGAAGGAGCTACTGTGCACATCTGCAGTAATTCAGCAACATTATGAAATGGTGTTTAAGTTAGGTGCACAGAGGAGTCAGTCTGAGGAGCAATGAAGCATACAAACTTCTCGTGCTCAGAAGTTACCAAGTGACTCACCTGCGGCTGACGGTTTTCTCCAATTCTCCCTCTCTGGCTGATTTCACAGTTGTACTTGTGTCCTTTTTTAACTTTTTGGCAATTCTTTCTTTCATCAGATTCTTTTCTTTACCATCAGCATATTCATCATGCTCGGCATTTTCGTCATCTTCATCCTGTAAAAATTGAAATGATCTGCCTCGCATTCTATTTCCTCTTTTGCTTCCAGACATTCAGTTCATCTCACTGCACTGTAGGCCAGATCTGTTTTATTTTGAACAAGTAAGACTGGAGGAATCTGCCCCTGCTGGGAGAACTCCCGGGGTCTGCCCTTGGCTAGTTTCATAAGCACTGGGTACCCCAGGAAGCGTTACTTGCCCAGCCCAGGCCTAGTCCTGTGTGTGGCTCGGCCTGCTCCCTGGGTCTACAGCAGAGTATCATGTCTGTCCACACTGCTAGCCTTCTCCCAGTGGGAAATGTGGCTGTGGAGCCAGTTGGCCAGCACGCTGACATCAGCCAGGGGCTGATTCAAGTAGATGAGGTATGGCGCAGGGGCTGATATTTTAACACCCTGGGGTCAAGCACGCTGTTGCCAGCTTTCCCCCAGAACACTGCACCCCTAAAAAAAGACACTGAAAGTCACAGTGACCTCCACTCCTGTAAAAACTCTGCCATGGACTGCGAACTCACTCAGCGCTCTGTGCCCTCTCTCTGACGTTAACTCCCACAACACGAGCCCAGCAACTTTGGAGTTGTTCCCTTTGGCCTGAAACATAGATACTCTAGATGTCCACTGTCCCTCAGCTCTTTGATCAAATACTGCCCTGTTAGTGAGACTAAACCATCCTCTCCCCTCTAGTACGCTGTCTTCTCCCCCCCTCATTCCTTTTCCAAAGTTCTTAGTAATTCCAGATTACTGGATTTCATACAAGTAAGGAAAACACCACATGGGGGTTAATTTGTTGGCCTGTTTTGTTTTCTGCTGTCTTCATCATCCAGAAAAGCCCCCAGCATTAATAAAGAGAATTGTGAGGGGGAGAGGGAAGGGAAAGAAAGAGAAGAAAGAAACTCTATCAAATGGATTCTGTTTTTTCTTATGTCTCTTGAACCTGGTAAGTGACGAGGAGGCAGGATGTCTGACTTGAGGTCCATGAACCCTAGAGGAGTGATCTTCCCAGAATGCAAAGCTGACCACAGCACACTTCTCTTTACAGAAGTCCTTCACCTTCCTCATTATTGGCATGATGAAATGCAAACTCCTCACCATGGACCAGAAAATGCTCTACCTGCCAGCCACTTACTATCTCCCAGCCCAGCCCACCACCCCGCTGTCACTGCGCTCGAGCCACCTGGCCCTGTTCTTGGCTCCCGAAGAAACGCTCTCCCACGAGACCAGTGCGCTTGTAACCACCTCCGTTGCCAGTACTCCCCGCTCTTCACACAGCAGGCTCCTACACACTTTGAATCTCAGTTTGTATTTCCTGAATGAGGTTAGTGCGTGATGTCCTCTGAGCTAGAGGGTTCCATCTGCACCACTTACGCTTTTGTGACTGTTTAACTTCTGACATCCTGCAAGACATAACACACTATCACCTCTCCCAGCAAGGTTTTCTTCACTAAGTCCACCGTTCATCCGCTCTAACATGCTATTCTTATTCACACAGGTGAAGTTATATTTAACCGAAACGAAGTAAATGCATAATTCAAAAAGTATTTTTTTCTATGATCTTGGAAAATGCTGATAAAAATTTTTTAAAAAGTATTTTTTCACCTATTACAAGAAAATCAGCCTTATTGTTTTCAATATTGGTAGCTAATAATAAAGATCACTATAGTCTTAAAAGGGAATCTTCTATAATATGTGCTTAAAAGGATTACTGTTATAAATGACTCATCCAACACTATCTGCATATCATGAAGGACGCTGACCTACTCACATTTACATGTTTAATGTATCAAAATAAAATGGTAACATTTCAGTGAAGAGTATTCACACAATAGTATGTGAGAGGCAGAAAAAGTAGGGTAGAAATTCATATATAAAATTCCAGTTTTGAAGAGAAATACATACATCTACTTGGAAGAAAATATTCTATTATTAATATACATGACTTTTTCACATTTAAAAATTACATATATGTTTATTAAATATGTTTTAATGAAAATCTAATTTAATTTCATAAAAAGTTGAGCTTACTATAAATTGTCCAAGGTATATGCATACTAAAATGAATACTCACATCTTCTAAATCTCCTGTTGCATCATCTTTTTCACTATAAAAAAAAATAAGTAAAACAGATAAATTTTAGCTTCAAAGTGAAAGTACTAAAATTATTTAACAGTCTAAAAATTTAGAATAGTTTTCTAGGTGCAGGGTCCAAAAACTTATTTTACTATAGGAATCCTAGGATGGCACTGTAGAACAAATGGAAATATACTCAAAGAGAGTCAACTTTTTTGTATTTAGATGTATGTGCAGCAAGTGTGCAAGTAATGTAGGCAAAAGCATGTGGAGATAGGCAAAAGTACACACAGGGTGTCCCCGTGCATATGGAGGCCACAGTTGACACTTCAGTTGTCTTCTTCAATTGCTTCCCACCTTATTTTTTGAGACGGTGTCTCTCACTGAACCCAAACTAGCTAGCAAGCCTTGGTACCCCACGGGTCAGCTTCCCCAGTGCGGTGATGGCAGGTGCACATCGCTGTGCCTGGCTTTTCTGCGGGTGCTGAAGACCCTGACTCAGGTCCTCATGCTACCACAGCGAGCACTTTACCACTGACACATCTCCCCACACCCAGTGCTTATAGGCAGACTAAGGCATGTGCTCTTGCCAGGTATGTGAATGCAATGGATTATGTGTATGTACATGCATGTTGACACCAGGGATCGATACCGAGTACTGCTTCCCATGTTAGACTAGCTGGATACAAAGCCCAAGGGAGCCCCCTCTCCACCTCCTCAGTGCTGAGGTTTCAGGCACGTGCTGCACACTTGGCTTTTTACACAGGCGCTTGGGCTGTGAACACAGGTCCTCCTGCTTCCACAGTTAGCTACTGATCTGGTCCTCTGCCCTTGGGTTTGTTTTACAGCAACCACCATCAGGGCTATTTCATCTGTACAAAAAGTTTCTATTTTAGTACCTTCAAATTTTCTAGCTAAAGGGACTAAATGCTTCAAATAAAAGCATATTAAGAAACAACTATTTTGAAAAAAGACTTCTGAAAATGAGCTAGCCTCAGTATAATATTATTTTGGTCCCTGGCCCAATATACCATGTGCTGATATATTTAATACTAAAATATATTCCGTTCTCAATCAGAAGCAACAGAGACAGTATGACAATTTTCAGCTAACTCTGAACATATGAGAATGTACATGCAATTGATTGAAAATATGGGGCTTTTTCCCCCAATAAACTTGCACTCTCATTTGCTTACCCATGGTACCAAGACAAAGTTAGCAATAAACTTGTAATTGAACATTAAAAATTCACAGCAAATAGTTTCTGCTATTCAGAATATCCAGAGAGTAAAAGTTTGAGAATAAGGAGGGTGTGGTGGCGCACACCTTTAATCCCAGCACTAGGGAGGCAGAGGTAGGAGGATCACCGTGAGTTCGAGGCCACCCTGAGACTACATAGTGAATTCCAGGTCAGCCTGGGCTAGAGTGAGACCCTAATTTTAAAAACCAAAATAAAAAACAAAAAGTTTTGAGAATGACCTTGACCTGTAATCAATTCAGAGAGACAGGAAATCAGAAGAGCAAAAGTGATGGTGGTGTTTCCATCAGGCTATCAACTCCCTCCCTCAGCAGCAACATGTGCTGTTGGTTAGGCTGCACTGAATAAATGTGGCCTGTGAGCTCTCTGTGATGAGCGCAGGGAAGTGAACAAAGCTGGAGACGAGCCCGGGGCTCCGCCAGCACCACACTGACCTCTCCACAGCTGGGACTGAGCTTAAATGCGGGTCATCCTTAAGCAGGTCATGACTGCTTTTGCTTTTTCCTTTCATGCTCTAGAAAGAAATGCATAATGTAATCGTGAGTGGGTACAGAAACAACCATCCAAAATAACAAGTTAACAAATTTACACAGTATCTAGTACTGATGTAACATGGTTACCAAAAAAAATCTTCAAGAAAAGTTCAGTATAAACCAAAGCCTTAGAAATAAGAATGCTACCCACTGCTGACTAAAAACAGAAAATTTATTTATTTACTTATTCAGTCATTCATTTATTTGAGACATGTAGCTTTAGCTGACTATGAATTTCTAGGTAGGTATCCCAAATTGGCCTGGAACTCATGATACTCTTGCCTTGGCCTACCAAATCCAGGGATCATAGGTATGCACCAGCTCAAAAATACTATTTTAGAAACATCATTTCCTGAGAAAAGTAATACACTTAAAAAGGTATACACGGGGGCAGGAGAGACAGCTATTAAGTCACTTGCCTGGAAAGTCTAAGGACTCATGTTCGACTCTCCAGGTCCCAGGTAAGCCATATGCACAAGGTGATGCAAGCATGCAAAGTCATACATGTGCACAAGGTGATGCATGCATCTGGAATTTGATTACAGTGGCTGGAGGCCCTGCTGTGCCAATTCTCTCTCTCATCTCTCACTCTTTCTTAATTAAAAAACAAAAGGCCAGTCTGTTGGGCTTGTCTCAAAAACAAGTTAGTCTGTGGAATATCAAATATGATCAATAAATTCCTATGATTCAGATATAACCAGCTAATTTTGACAATCTGCACATTGGAAATTAGACGCTAGATCACAGGTGTAATTTCAAATGGATGCACATTTCTCTTCTTCAAATGCACTCGACACTGCACGGGGCCACGCTTTACAAACATAGCAAAGCCACGAGACGAGGACCCTGAGGAGATGCTGATAGCAAACGGAAAGCAAGCCTCTCACGCCTGGGAGCACGCCTCAGGGACCAAATACTTACTAGTCACTTTAAGTTTCAAGTTCGGATTCTCAGGAAGTTTGGAGTTTTGCAAATAAATTGGACATGGCATAGAACTGCAGGAACGCCTATGTTCGGGGTCCTCTCAGAGGAGGGCTATAAATGAGGCACAGTCACGCTGTCTGCTCGCTGAGCCGTGCTCGCGTGGCTCAGGCACTACCGCCCTCACCCCCTCGCTGCCCCGTCTTGAGAACCTTTCAAAATGACAGCAAGGAAAGACGGACACTGGATCTAGTGAGCTTCACAATCTCATAGGCCGTAAGTTTTCAAGTTTTAATCCAAAATGTATGTCATTTGTGGAAAGACAGTGACTAAAATAACAGAGCTCCCTCTGTCTCACAAGACAGTTAAGTCCACGCAAAGCTGTTCCGACATGAAACGGCCTGGCGACGAACCACGAGCACCTTTTACTCAGTGCTTTCTTGCCCTGGCTCTCCTCCCTCCTCCATCTCCAGCCATGAGGTTATCCTATCATGAATGCTCCTCACTCAATCCTCTCCATAGGGTCACTACCATAAATATCAAAAACAGAGCTAGTGAACAGTAGAAGATCAAAATCCAGATGCATAAGCTCTTGCTAAATCATTTCATTTTTTAATAAATGTTAATTTATAATTAATGGTTTATTATGTTAGTTAGATCTTGTGTTCTTGAAAAATCAGAGGTTTAAGTGTTTGCACCACAAAAAAAAGGGGGGCTGTATAGTAAGGTCTATGTTTCTTAGCTTAACTTAACCATTGTATAGTAAATACTCATTTTAAAGCATTATGTTGTACATGATTAATATGCACAATTTTTTTATGAAGCAGAGTTAAAGTTTATTAAGAAAGGCTTAACATATATTTAGGCATGCATTAATAGAAAGCCACTTATGGGCTGGCAAGAGCTCGGTCAGATAAGGTGCTTGCCTAGGAAGCATGAGGACCTGAGTTCAGTTTCCCAGTACAGGCATGGTGGTACATGCCTATAATCCTAGCACTGGGGAGAGAGAGAATGAAGGATCGCTGGACTCAATGGCCAGCCAGTGTAGCCTAATTGGCAAGTTTCAGGCCGAGAGACCTTGTCTCAAAGGAAGTGGACTGCATTCCTAAGGAATGACACCTGAGGTTGTCCTCTAGCTTTCACATACATATGGGCACACACATGCACTCATGCATGCATAACTAGGCATGCCAGGTGTGGTGGCACACGCCTTTAATCCCAGCACTCAGGAGGCAGAGGTAGGAGGATCACCATGAGCTCAAGGCCACCCTGAGATTACATAGTAAAGTCCAGGTCAGACTGAGACAGGGTGAGACCCTACCTGGAAAAACAAACAAACAAACAAAAGTCAAAAATGGTGGCACACACCTTTAATCCCAGCACTCAAGAGGTACAGGTAGAGGTAGAGGTAGGAGGAGTTCGAGGCCAGCCTGAGACTACAGAGTTAATTCTAGGTCAGCCTGGGCTAGAGTGAGACCCTACCTCAAAGAAGTGAGGGAGGTGCTAGAGAGATGGCTCAGCAGTTAAGGCATTTGCCTATAAAGCCAAAATATGCACAATTCTTATTTGTTGATTAAAATAATTATTATTTCTCATTTGTATTTGTTTGTTTAAGAGAGAGGCACACAGAGAGAAAGAATATAGGCATGGCAAGGCTCCCAGTCTCTGAAAATGAACTCCAGATGCATGGACCACCTTGTGTATCTGGTTTACATGGGTACTAAGGAATTGAATCTGGGTGCTTAGGCTTCACAGGCAAACACCTTAACCATTAAACCATCTCTCAAGCCTAAAATAATTATTGTTTTTTTTTAAAAAAAGGTTCCACCTAAATGCAGTGGAACATGCCTATAATCCTAGCCCAGCCTACACAGTATGACTCTGTTTATGAAAGAAGAGAAAAATGGACGAGGAAAGAGAGGGAGGGAAGAGAAGGAAGTTCTTTGTCAAAATTAACTTTAAACAATTTGAAAAAAGAAAAATGAATTTCATAGTAATTTAAAATATGCCTTCAAAACAGGAAGAACTAGTGAATTAATGTGAGCAATCATTACCGTCTAAATTGTAATTAACGTTTGAAATGAAGTTAGCATGGAAATAGAGGATCAAAACCAATTTCAGAACCCTCCCTTTCCACTACAGTAAACTCCATCCTGCAGGCAAAGAAACCAAACTGGAGAAGAACTGAACAACTCAGGAGTCCATTCCAGTGAGGATGAAAGAGGATGCTGACTTTCTCTTTAATGCTATTATTTGGCTAGGGTGTAGATGATTAAAAAAAATACTAACTATACCTAGTGAATTCAATATAAGAAGCTCCATAGAAAATTCAAAAATGCAAGGAAATCACAAATGAACATCAAAGGGTTTATATGAAAACTGCATGATTATTTGGAGCTTCATATTAAAGAACAAAGCAGCATCAAATCGGAGAAACTAAGAGCACAGGAGGGAAGGAGGGAAGCAGAAAGAACTCAGAAAGAAAGAAGCATGCCTGTACAGAGAGGACAGCACTGGCTGAGAGGCTCAAAGAACTTTGCTCAACTTTCTGGCCAGGGAGGCCCCACATGCCCCCCAAACAATACAGTCTATTGCTAATGCTTTTTGTTGTCTACCAGAATTACACTGTAAAACCCTATTGCCAGGCCTGGAGAGATGGCTTAGCAGTTAAGGCACTTAACTAAAAGGCCTAAGGACCCAGGTTTGATTCCCCAGTACCCAGGTAAGCCAGACGCACAAGGTCCTGCAAGCATGTGGAGTTCATTTGCAGGGGCTAGAAGCCCTGGCATGCCCTCTCGCTCTCTTTCTATCTCTCTCTCACACATAAAGAAATTAAACTAAATTAAAAATCAAAACCCCAATTGCTGAAGACACCATGTGTGCAGATGGCAGGACACTTAGGAAGCTGGAGCTGAGCTGGAAGCCTTCTCCCTGCTGGCAAACTGTCATGGTGCTGGAAAGTGCCTGTTGGGAAAGAGGAGAAAAGTCCTCAAGTGTCTTAACCAGCAGGAGATCCTGCCAGGTACATGACCGAGCAGCCAGGCAAAATGTTCCAACTGGTGCAACAGTGGCATGTCTGTTACAAGAGGAACCAAGTGCTCTCTGATTACATTTGAGGCTTGCTCTACAATAGGGAATCCATGTCTGGTACTAACCCTAGTCAAAGGCCTATGGCTAAGTCATAAGCCCTAGCAGGGAGGTTACTACAGTTGTCTGACTAAATGGATATATTATATCCACCAAATTACCCTCTAAATATTTATGTTTATGTCCATATATTAATGCTTCTCTCACTCTTCTTTAGAGATTTTCTTTCCAGATGGTGGTGACCACTAGTGTAAATCAAACTCATCAAAATGCAGAGAAGCAACAGTGTTGTGCTCAACACTAAGTGAGACGTCCGTGTCACGCAGCTTAGGGACGCCATGGGAGAGCGAGAAAGAGCACAAGCGCTCAACGACACCCAGCGGCAGGTGCACTCGTGACCTTACAGTGGCTGCTGCTACCGAAGAAGAGGACAGAAAAGCTATGACATCACAGTAGAAGAGGGACTCACTGGAAATAAAAAGGGGTTCAGTGGAGAAGGGCTCAGGGTGGGCAGAGACAAAGGAGGGTAGAGATCACAATCAGGGAACACTGAATATGTATAGAAGATATACTTAATGAACCTTAGTGCCAACTTCTAGTGTCCAAGAAACTGAAAACGAGTCACACATACTTTATAGAGACATAAATAAACCTACAATATATAGACATACAGTATAGAGCTTAGTTCAGTGATCGACTGGAAAGCAGAATAATGGCCCCAATGATGCCAGTGTCCCAATACTGCCAACCTGTGAATGTACTGCCCTTACATGGAAAGACACTACACAGATACACTAAGGATTCCCAGGTGGAGATGGCCCTGGACAACAGATCTCACGTAGTCACAAGGGTCCTCAATAGGCAGAGCAAAAGGTAAAGTCAGTTTCAGTCACTGCTGGCCTTGAAGACAGGACAAAGGAGCCACACCAAGGAGTGCAGGCAGTTGTTGGATATTGGAAAAGCAAGGGATGGAGTCTCCCAGAGCCTCCTGAAGGAAGGTGTGCCTTGAACACCTGTAGGTGAAGCCAACATCAACCTTCAGACCTCTAGAACCATAAAAAGCTAAGTTCGTTGCAGTGTTACAACAGTGACAGAGAATTAATAAAACGTTCGCATCTTTTTAAATTGTTTTAACTAGAAAGATAAGGAAATCAAAGTTGCATACAGTTAGATACAGCAGACATATTGTACAAAGAGAACTATTTAAGCCTGTAACGATCACTGCAGTAAACTTCTCATAGAACTCTGCACCATGCCCACAGCAGCCTTTCTCTGGGGAGGGGGAAGCCCTTTTGTAGCTTTTAACATGTCTTGTAGTGACGGAAATACTGTACCATTGGTACAATCTGACTACTGTGTTAAAAATCTAGCTATTAGCCAGGCATGGTGGCACCCATCTTTCATCCCAGCACTCGGGAGGCAGAGGTAGGAGGATCACCATGAGTTCAAGGCCACCCTGAGACTACATAGTGAATTTCAGGTAGCCTGAGCTCAAAAAACTAAATACATATATATGCTCAAAAAACTAAATAATACGCATACACACACACATACACACCCACGCACACATTGAGCCAGGTGTGGTAGCACATGCCTTCAATCCCAGCACTTGGGAGGCAGAGGTGGGAGTTCGAGGCCAACCTGGGACTACACAGTGAGTTCCAGGTCAGCCTGGGCTACAGTGAGATTATGCCTTGAAATTAAAAAAAAAATTAGCTATTGAGATGATGAATTTTAAATGAAATGATTGTTTAAGACAGCAAAATATCCCTCAAATATGTCAAGTTTGAGGTCATGTTTTTTGCTTAATTTCTACTTTTCTAAAATCCATCCCATTCCCAAGCATTCTGTGTGTGAACGGCTTGGGCACCATTCCTCTGCCCCGCCAGCTGCCCTTCCTCTACATGCATTCAGTTTGCCTTTGCCTTCTTAAGTGTGTGCAGAGCTGAATAAAATGTCCTGAATGTGATCCAAGTGATGCAGGAATATTCAGTTCCTCATGAAGACCCCTCACTTCACAACTCAACTGAGCGCTGCGCAGTCCTGTCTGCTCAGGTGGCGTTTCGGGCTGAAGGACTGAAGTCGCACGGGCGCCTCTCGTGTTTCAGCTCAAGGGTTCACAACAAAGTCAGGCACAGACAGCAACAAAGCACCCTTTGGGCAGAAGTATTCAATTAGCTATAAACCTGACTGTATTATCTCATAGATCACGTTTCTTTGTGTTGCTTTTCTGAACTGGAGATATGATTAGTATGCGCCCTGGGCAGTGCTATCAGAAAGGAAGTGAAGTCAGTCTGGCAAGTCACTTAGCCAGAGTCTCAGTTTCCTCATCCATAAAGAAGGGAAGTTGGATTAGATCCCTTTGAGCTATAAAATTCTACAATTCCAAAGAGATTTTATCAGGTAGTAGAAAGATACTGAAATAAATAAAGGAAAGCTGAGCCATGTGGGAGAGAGGCACCCTGCCCTGCTTTCAGGAACAGAAGGAAGGAGTGTCTGTTATCCCATACTGATAATCCATAAACCAGAAGGGACTCTGATGTCTTCTCTCACATAAAGTAATGCCTCAATGCAGACTTTACCAATTACTAACTTGTCATCAGTCAGACAAGGTTCTGGAAAAAAGATTAACACTGTGGAGTTACTGAAGAAAGAAACTTGATAAGCAAATGAATAATGAAACAATTATTTTAAAGCCTTTTTGAAATATTTCATTTCATACAACCACTGAACCTGCAAGTTGCTCCATTACTGTAAAAGGTATTTGTGTGGCTTTGGCTCTAGTTATTTTAACATTTAAAAGCAACAAGGCTAATTTTTGTTGTTGTTGTTGTTGTTTTAGAGGTAGCGTCTCACTCATGCCCAAACTGACTTTGGAATTCACTCTGTAGTCCCAGGCTTGCCTCTAACTCACAGAATCTGCCTACCTCTGCTTCCCAAATGTTGGGCCTAAAGGCATGTGCCATGATGCCTGGCCCATAACACTGAAGTTTGAAACCTTTATTGGTCATATTTTTCAATTTTAGAAATTGTTTTTTTCGGAGGTAGGGTTTCACACTAGTCCAGTCTGACCTGGAATTCACTATGTAATCTCAGGGTGGCCTTGAACTCACAGTGACCCTCCTACCTCTGCTTCCCAAGTGCAAGGATTAAAGGTGTGTACCACCACGCCAGGCCATTTGTAGAAATTTTCATCTACTTGCACGTGTTGGGTAGGTGGGGTGGGGTGCCAGGGCCTCTCCCCGCTGCAAACAAATGTGCCAGATAATTACCACTTCTGTCACTTTTTCTGTCCAGCTTATATGACTGGTTTGGGAGTGGAACCCAGGCCAGCAGTCGTTGTGAGCAAGGGCCTCTAAGTGCTAACCCATTTATGAGCCCCAGTGATCCTTTTCTAATATGCAATCTACCCTTTTCTTCCCTACCAAGGTACCATTTTACCAAATAGGTAAAACATACTTTAAGGCAAGTTCACAGTGTGAAGAACTGTATATAAACAGAATATACAAAAATACAATGCTATTTGGATTTTCTCCAGAATCAATCTCATGCACTTTAAAGCAATTCCTTTCCCCTCAGCCAATAAATTTCACACATTTTTTTTTGTTGTTTCCCCTTTTCAAATAAAACTACCTACTTATTTGTCCATGACATAAAATAGACAAAACAGCTAAATTCTGTGATCCAAAAAGTGTGCAGTGTGCCAAGACCACTCACATGTGGAGAATGGCCTGCAGGTGGTCCTATGCACAGGTGAGCACATGCGCTCAAAGGTGGTCGGGCTAAGCGCTGAGGCCCTCAGGAAGGCCCTGAACCCTGTGAGCAGGAATGCTTTAGGTCTGCGACACCAGAAGGCTGAGCAGTGGTGTGGTTTCTCACCAGCTCTCCAGGTGCTTAGCCAGGTGGGTGGCACAATTATTCTACGTGATCATAGTCAAGATCATTTGAGTATTTTACTTCTCTGAGAACAAAATACCAATTACAACATATAGTATATTGCTCTACTATCAGATAATAACTTTCAAAGACATTTTTCAAGACTTTATTATTCATCAAAATAAGGGCTATTAATATCTTAATTCACACCTCCAATCGTATATATTGTTTTTATGTTACAGAATGGAAAACTGAAGCTCAGAAAAGCAGGCTCACACCTTTAACCCCACCACGGGGAGGCTGAGGTGGGAGGACCTCCATGAGTTTGAGGCCAGCCTGGGGCTTTACAGTTAGTTCCAGGTCAGCCTGAGCTAAAGTGAGGTCCTAACTAAAAACAAAAAGATAAAGGGAGGAAAGAAGGAAGGAAGGAAAAGAAAGACAGAGGAAGGGAGGGAGGGAAGAAGAAAAGCTCATTGAAGGTCACAGTGTACCAGCAGAAAGTGAAGTTTCAACAAGTTTGTAAGATCTCAAGTCCAAACTCTTACAGCTCCATCACCCTGTTAACTCAAAGACGGACAGCTTGTAGCCAGCCTGTTACACAGCTGTTAAAGCACAGTATATAGGCTCGGTGTTGGAACAGCCAACAATGAGAACTTAAACCTAATCCTTCCTGTTACAAGGAAAGTGCAAAAAAAAAAAAAAAAAGAAAGAAAGAAAGAAAGAAAAGAAAAAAAGAATGGCAAAGGTTGGGTTAGACAATTAAAAAAATCAAGAAAAGCTGGAACCAAGGATAGCAAAAATGAAAAGAAGAAACTGATTTGAGAAAGTTTATGCATGACAACTTGACAGTGTCAAGCAAAGAGTAAAAGTCAGAAAAATCTACTGATAACAGGAAACAGGAAGTGAGGTCACAAAACGAAGTGCGAGAGAAGAAGGCAGGGTTCTGCTGCGGCCAGGCCTTGAGAATCTAGGAGACATTCACGTGGGGAGGGTCCAGTGTGCAGGGTGAGCCTAGACACCCAACTACAGTAACTTTATCTGACAGCACCACCCAACCCTGTTCGAGAGACTTTTTTAGACTACAGGAATCCAGACGCAGTGATGGGAAGCAACACCCCTCGGGTAATGAGCAGTAGGCTGTAACTTTCCTAGCACAGAGAAAGGTTTTTACTTAGTCTTCCTAAACTGGAAGTGATTCTCAGGTTTAAGAGAAAATGAGAAGAAGGCAAGGCTATCTCAGTGCTACCTTTTCATAGTGTACTTTTTAAAGTGTTTTATTTATTTGAGAGAGAAAGAAAGAAGCAGAGAAAGAGGGCGAGAGAATAGGTACACCAGGGCCTCCAGCCACTGCAAACAAACTCCAGAAGCATGTGCCACCTTGTGCATCTGGCTTGTTAGGACTGGAGAGTCTAACCTGGGTCCTTAGGCTTTCCAGGCCAGTGCCTTAACTGCTAAGCCCTCTCTTCAGCCTCATAGTACACTCTTGAGCAACAGGAATTGAATCATAGAATAAATGTCAACATCATTTTTCTACTTCGGAAAACAAAAAGGAAGACAGGTTTGACCATTTAACTCAAGTTAACAAACAGAAAAACCTGAAACTTCCTAGTGAAATCTGTCTCAAAATTAAGTATGAACAAAACTTATTTTAAAACCAGAAATGATGGGCTAAAGAGTGGGCTCAGCAGTTAATATGTTTGCCTGCAAAATCTAACAACCTGGGTTCAGCTCCCTAGTACTCACATAAAGCCAGATGCACTAAGTGGCACATGTATCTGGAGTTCATTTGCAATGACTTAAAGTCCTGGCATGCCCATTCTTTCTGTTTCTTTCTGCTTAAAAATAAAATAATAATAATTAAATTATTAAATCTCTACAAAAATATCACAAAACCATTCTCCCACTGTGGTGGTTTGATTCAGGTGTCCCCCCATAAACTTAGGTGTTCTGAATGCTAGGTTCCCAGCTGATGGATATTTGGGAATTAATGCCTCCTGGAGGGAGTGTATTGTTGGGGGCAGGCTTATGGGCTTTATAGCCAGTTTCCCCATGCCAGTGTTTGGCACACCCTCCTGTTGCTGTGGTCCATCTTTTCCCCTGCCATCATGGAGCTTCCCCCTCAAGCCTGTAAGCCAAAATAAACCTCTTTTTCCCAGAAACTGCTCTTGGTTGGGTGATTTCTACCAGCAATGCGAACCGGACTGCAACACCCACCCTTGCTCTCCAAAGCTGCTTACTATTAAACTCACTGTTAGGGCTTCAGGCCAGTGGCACTGAGCAGACTCCGGGAAGATGGCTCCTGCGGTGCCACAATCATATTAGAGACCTAAATAGCTACAAAGCCGATATCCAAAATCCTCACTCCAATGTATGTTCCTGAATAAGTAATTTAACCTCTGAGTATTGGCTTCTTTATCTACAAAATATGAATAACTTCTATATGGCATGGTTATTACAGGGATAACAAAGTAAGTAATAGAAGAAAAGAAAAGAAAGCATATTGCCATGCAATTTGTGCTTTGCTGGCACAAACAGTTGAAGAAAGAAGTTTCTAGCCCAGTCTGGGTAGGAGGCTGGTAGTTAGGAGACAGCAGTGTAGGTGAATTTTAAGGGAGGGGAGAACCAGAAAGGAGAGAAAATGGAGGTGGAGGGGCACCATGAGGAAAGCATGGTTGTGTAAGCCACACAGCAGTTTCAGTTTGGTTTTTTATTTTGTGACAAGACTATATAGCCCAGGGTGGCCTCAGATGTGAAATCTCCCTGTCTCTGATGCCCAGGCACTGGGACTATAGATGTGCAACTACACCCTGCAGAATCTGACATCCTGAGGTAACGTTAATGACAGGGAAGAACTAGTCATTTCTAGATCTAATATTCATGTCCATTCACAAGTATGTCTACAGATCAAGGCTCACCGTACAGGTGTGCTTTCATTTTGATGAGGGGCCACAGTGAATCATAAACAACACCACACCACACACTGGCACCTGCAGAAGAGACACCCTAAAATACTGAGGTGACAGAGTAACGTGATGGTAACAAGGAGAAGAAGAAAAGGTTTTCATCTAAAAATTCACTTAGTCTTGACAACTAACATGCAGTCATTTCCTAATATGACTCAGAATAAGAATGTAGAAAAAATATTTCGCCTCTCTCTTAGAGATTAGTATGTTGATATATAGGCACATAAGCAGTAATTGATTTTATAATACTAAACAGACTACTTAAGGATAAAGTAAAAAGCAAGAAACAATAGAACTAAATTATTATACATGGCTATTTTAATTCAGTTTACATGCAAGGATATGTGCTGGAGAGATGGCCTAGTGGTTAAAGACACCTGCTTGAAAAGCCTGAAGGTCCTGGTTCAAATCCCTAGTACCTACATAAAGCCAGATGCACAAACTGGTACAAGCAACAGGAGTCTGTCTGCAGTGGCAGGAAGCCATGGCACACACATTCATTCCAATCCTTTCTTTCTCATAAATAAATATATTTAAAAAACAATTAATGCAAGTATGTAACTAGAGTATTTGCTGTGTTCTCAACATTAACTTCCCTGATCCATCCTCACTAATGGGAGAAGAACGAGGACAAAATACTAATGACAAGGCTGAGGAGATTGCTCAGTGTAAAAGCTGTGTGGATCAATCCCAGTTCCTGAGTGTTGTAGCTCCCTTCTCACTGCTGGAACAAGTCACCTGACCAAAAGCAGCTGATGGGAGGAAAGGTTTTATTTTGGCATACAGTCTTGAGAGGAAGCTTTCTGATGACAGAGGGAAGCCAGGCATGAACAGAGGCTGGATATCACCTCTGCCACAGCAGGTAGAAAAAAGCAGCAGGAGAGTGAGCCAAGCTCTAGCAAGGGGGAGCTGGCTAGAATACCCATAAACCTACCCCCAGAAACATACCTCTTCCAGCAAGTGTCCACCTCCCAAGATGCCTTCAGCTGGGGACCAAGCATTCAGAACACATGAGGGGACATCTGACTGAAACCATCACACCAAGTAAAATGCTGGGCCTGGTGGCACACATGTAAACTCTCAGTGCTGGGGAGGCAGAGGCATGAAGGCCCCTAGGGCCTGTGAGTCCAGCCTAATTGGTGAGCGCCAGGCCAATGAAAGACCCTGTCCCAAGAAAAGGTGGACAGCGTCCTTAAGGAACACGGAGGCCACTGGATACACCACACATTAGCATGTACCCACAACACACACCTGCCTTCATGTGCACGTGCACACGCAAGTAAAGACACGGATGACAATAACATGTCTTTAAGTTAGTCTTGTTGTCAGTATTGGTGTATAGGAAACAGATGGCTATGTTAAGCAAATTAAGCAGGGCTAGATTATAAGGTTTTAAATACCATGACCAAGACTGTGAATCCTTTAGGTCTCACTGCTCATTAGTTTTCAAGGAAAGAATAACAGCACAACATTTTGTATTAAAAAACCACTAAGGGTGATTTTCCTAATGGCAAGAAACAATCCACGTTTCAGCAATGAATTTGTGATCAGATTGGAACAGGAACAGTATACTTAAGAGTCCTATCGGAGACACTAGTTGCATAGAAAGCTATGAATGAGGCAATGTACAATACAATGACTGAACAGTTAGATGATGGGTCTGTAGTGACTTATTAGGTATATAAATTTGAGCAAATTACAAATCATCCACACTTGATGCATTCACAAATAAAATGATGTTCACTACAATGCCCAACTCCGAGGTCTGTGATAAGATGAAGCAAATAGAGCATAAGGAAGTAACACTAAAATTAATACAAGCAGCTTGATCTGTTACAATAGCAATCATATCACCTAGTAAGAGAAATAAACAAATAGCAATTATCTGAATCATAAAGTTGAACCTTTCAAAAAACTCTGAAGCTAGTTTACTGATAGAAGAAACTTATCAGGCTAGACATGGTGGTATACACCTTTAATCCCAGCACTGGGGAGGCAGAGGTAGGAGGATCACAGTGAGTTCAAGGCCACCCTGAGACTACATAGTGAATTACAGGTCAGCCTGAACTACAGTGAGACCCTACCTTGGAAAACAAAAAAAAGAAAAAAGAAAAAACATATCAAGATTAAAAATAGATAAAATTTCCAATTTTAAGAGGGAAACTCAACTCAAAACTTGTAACTGTAGCTCTATAAAGCAAGTTGATGTACATTTACTGTGCGTGTAAGATATAAAATATGCTTTTTCAGGTACACCAGGAGCAGGAGATACAAAACTTTGTAACGAAGGCCAAGTTAGAGATTACCTGACTAACTCGATTTACTTCCTCCTCCTCCTCTTCAGCTTCTTCTCCAAAAGACAGTAGATTAAAATTTCTACCAAAAAAAAAAAAAGAATAAAAGAAAATTAAGAAGTTGAGCAAAACTCAGATATGCTATTCTCAAAGAGATAAAATAAATTTATAAGAAAAAATACATTCCAGCTGGGAAGCAGAGATAGGAGGATCACTGTGAGTTCGAGGCCTACATAGTGAATTCCAGGTCAGCCTGGGCTGGAGTGAGACCCTACCTCAAAAAAAAAAAAAAAATAGAGAAAGGAAGGAAAGGAAAGGGAAAAGGGAAAGGGAAAGGGAAAGGGAAAGGGAAAGGGAAAGGGAAAGGGAAAGGAAAGGAAAGAAAACGACAAAATACAGTCTAGCTAGAACAGCACTACCCGGTCTTCCATAGACGTAGACCAGTATGTATATATTTTTAGTAGTTGGTCCTCAGAACTCCAAGGTTTCACAGAGCACACTAACACTAATGATCAAAACCTTCACTATGTACCGTGTGAGGCATGACAGAATTAAGCAGTTGATATTTATCAAAGCTAGTAGCAAAATGGATGTTCTGAAAACTTAATAAACAGAACCCCAAGAACACAATAAATGGGGAGCAATTAATATACTGTTGGCAAATATATCTTAATAGACAGATATAAAAACAGACAAAAATTCATGAGTAAAAAACACTGTCTTCTCAGATCTTTCAACTAAAAAACTCAAGTAAGGTAATGTTACCGATGTTCTTTCTAAAATATCTGAAAAAGTCAAGACTTAGCAACAACAGCATTTTTTTTTCTAAAATCTACATGCAAACAACAATCACTACATCATATCTAGTATGCATGCTATGAATAAAATCAAAACAAGGGCTGGAGAGATGGCTTAGTGGTTAAGCACTTGCCTATGAAGCCTAAGGACCCTGGTTCGAGGCTCGATTCCCCAGGACCCACGTTAGCCAGATGCACAAGGGGACGTACGCATCTGGAGCTCATTTGCAGTGGCTGGAGGCCCTGGTATGCCCATTCTCTCTCTCTCTCTCTCTCTCTCTCTCTCTCTCTCTCTCTCTCTCTCTTTCTCTCTGTCTGTCTTTGCCTCTTTCTCTATCTGTCGCTCTCAAAAAAATAAGTAAATAAAACTTTTAAAATAAAAAGAAAGAAAAACAAAACAATACCTAAAAACAACAAAATTTACCTATTTGTAAGACATCAAGCAAAAACCCACGAGTATGTATTGGACACTTACACTACAGGCGTCTGTACATACCCTTCTCGTTGAACCTTCTTAAGCAGGTATTGTACTTAGTATTACCTCTATTTTGTTTTTCATGAGGTAATGAAGTTCAGAAAGACTATAACAAATTTTGTTCCTTATTAACTGGGTGTGGCAGGACCATACATAGCATTGTCTGAATCTATTATTGAAAAACACCATACATTCCCTTAACAAGATTCTACAATTCAGTAATATAGTAAATTGAAATCAAATTGTGTACTATTTTAATAAAATAGAAAAAATAATGTCTGTCATAAAATACTAAAAGTTATTTTTAAAGGAAACTGCTATATTTTAGGAAACTATATTCAGGCAATACCAGAATAACAAAATAGCAGATGAAACAGCTGTGGGGCTGGGGAGCTGGTCCAATGGCTACATGGCGCTCACTGCTCAGGCTCCAGAACCTGAGCTTGATCCTCAGAGCCCACTAAGAAGCCAGCAGCCATGGGAGGTTTCTGTGACACCAGTTCGGAGATTCCTGGGAGCTTGTGGTCAGCACAATGAAGAACAAGAAGAGCAGAGCAAGAATCCAGAGAGATCCTTGTCTCACATGGGATGGAAAAGCAGAGGATGAACCAGAAAGGTGTCCTCTGTCCTCCAAGCTGGAACCATGGCGTGCAAACCTCACCCCGCAACACACACACACAATTAAAAAAAAATTTCAGTAAGAATTTTTTTTGGGTGGGGTTTGAGGTAGTGTCTCACTCTAGCTCAGGCTGACCTGGAATTCGCTACGTACTCTCAGGATGGCCTTGAACTCATGGCGATTCCCCTACCTCTGCCTCCTGAGTGCTGGGATTAAAGGTGTGTGCCACCATGCCCGGCTCTACAGTAAGATATTAACAGCACTAACAGGGAGTGACGAAGTTAAAGGTATCTAATCACACAACATGTATATCAAAAATACTCTCCACTGTTCCCCACTCTCCGATTCTTCACACTGAGCATATGCCAACTTACAAACAGCAAGTTTCTTGATAACTCATTCATATAAATAACTGATACAGTGAAGTCAAAATATTTACTTAACACAGATTTTACATGGAATACTATGATACATTTTTAGCTTGAGCTTAGCATATGTAATACTCAATATAATGTATATGTATACTCGCTATATAAAATATTCATTTGACAAAAAAAACAAAAAACCTCCAGACTTATAATTCGGCTACCTCTCTGGGTCAAAGTGGCCTTTCCCTTGCTAGCAAATTACAGCAAGGCTCCCGCGCGCTCGAGTCTGCAGCAACCCTGTGCACTCATTCCCACAGTGCTTCCAGAACACAGTTTGAGGCCTTATTCTGTTCTTTCCAGAACAAGGCTATAGAAATTTCAGACAATTCTAAAAAAGAAAGAAAGAAAGAGAGAAAGGAAGACAGGAAGGAAGGAAGGAAGGAAGGAAGGGAGGGAGGGAGGGAGGGAGGGAGGGAGGGAGGGAGGGAGGGAGGGAGGGAGGGAGGGAGGGAGAGAGAGAGAGAGAGAAAGGAAGGAAGGAAGGAAGGAAGGAAGGAAGGAAGGAAGGAAGGAAGGAAGGAAGGAAGGAAGAAAGGAAGGAAGAAAGAAAGAAAAAGAAAGGAGAGAAGGAAAGAAAGAAACTTCATAACTTGGTGCTGTTTTTAAAGTTGAAGAAAGATCTTTTCTGCTATGATTACTTTGTGCCTTTGGGTTTCAACTTCTTGACTTCCTCTTCTGGTCTCTCTTTCTTGAGCTTTTTACTTTCCCTTGGAAGGATGTCATCAAAAGGATTAAACAAAACCTGTGGAAGGAAAGTTTTGAAAATATTATTCCACTTTTTAAATTTCACAAAAACTTACAACTGATATTGAAGTACACTGACATTAGTGTACAATTTTTTCTTTCCTCAAATAAACAATATTCATATAGTGATATGCTGGCTTCACAAAGTACTTCCACTTAGAAGGTCTCAGTGGATCCTCCCAGAATCCTACATTAGTCATACTTTATAAAAGGAAAAAAAAAATACTTAGGGAAACAAACTTGAATGTTTTGACTCCAAGTCGAATGTTCTAAGGACCATGCTTCCTCAGTGAACGGTAAGCCTGAATCTACCCAGGCTGGCTTTGAACCAATGAGTCTAAGTACTGCACTTTTCCGTTATGAACTGAACTGAGCTTCTCCTTAACTGCACTGTCACCTGAAGTTTCATCTTCCAATTTAAGACCTGTAATTTTTAAAACATTCTTAATTTTGCATAGGTAAATACAAATGAATCAGATTAAATTCGCATAAATGTCACATCTACTGATTTGTTTCAAAATGACACTCTTATAATTACCAGGTTCCTACCTCGCAACTTCTGATTCTGTGGGGATTACGGGGTCTTTCTTCATCACCAATATCCACTTCGGTCAGTCGCAGCATGTTGTACACTGTGTCCCCTGTAACCTACCATACAAAAGTACACAATGACACCACAAGTTGAATGTTTGAATTAGTGGGGGGCTTTTGAAAATGCTTTAAGTAACGAAAAGGGAATTTCATAGATTACTAAGAATCTAGGCAGTTAATACTAGAGATAAAGGAACTTTGTTTTAAGGGTGAAAAGCAAATAGGTGCAATCTCTCAGCAAGCTTTCTGGGCTACTTCCGATACATATTTAATGACCTGAAATTTGCTATGCAGCCTCAGGGTGGCCTTGAACTCATGGTGATCCCCCTACCTCTGCTTCCTAAGTGGTGGGATTAAAGGCGTGCGCCACCATGCCTGGCTTAATGTCAACTTGAAAATTAGAGTACCAGCCTCCTTACTGAATGACAACACTTGATGCCAGCACGATAAGCGAATACACTGTAGGGTAAGGGCTGGCTAGGTGATGAGTGTTTTGTGGATCCGTAGCCCTTTTGATCCCTGAGACCACCCGAAAATTGAAAACTAGCATTAACCTCCTTCTACAGATAAGCAAACAAGCTCAAAGGAATTATAGGCTCTAACTAGGCATGGTGCCTCAAGCCCAGCACCCGGGAGGCTGAAGTAGGAGGACTGGCATGATTTCAAGCACAACCTGGGCCGCAGAGTGAATTCCAAGTGAGCTTGGGATAAAGTGAGATCCTGCCTCAAATAAAGAAAGAAAGAAAGAAACAAAGAGAGAAAAAAAGAAAAGAAAGAAGAGGGGATGGAGGAATGGCTTAGCAGTTAAGGCACTTGCCTGCAACGCCAAAGGACCCAAGTTCGTTTCCTCAGGACCCATGTAGGCCAGATGCACAAGGTAGTGCATGCATCTGGATTTCATTTGCAACAGCTGAAAGCCCTGGCGCTCCCATTCACTCCCTCTCTACCTCTCACTCTCTCAAGTAAATAAAATAAATGTTAAAAAGAAAGAGAAGAAAAGAAAAAGAAATTGTAGACCTAGTAGTGGATATTTTTTCCATTTATAACTACTATGCTAAATGCTGCCTCTAATGTCTTTTATAATATCAACTGTACATATATAAAGAATGGTAAAGTACGTCTTATTTCATTATACTCTTATTTAAAAAATAATAGGTGGGATAACTCTATGATCACCAGAAAAAGCTGGGTTAGGAATGGCTAAAAAGAACATGACTACTGGGTGTGGTGGCACACACCTTTAATCCCAGCACCCGGGAGGCAGAGGTAGGAGGATCGCCGTGAGTTCAAGGCCACCCTGAGACTCCATAGTGAATTCCAGGTCAGCCTGGGCTAGAGGGAGACCCTACCTCAAAAAAAAAAAAAAGAACATGACTGCCATGCATGGTGGCGCACGCCTTTAATCCTAGCACCAGGCAGAAGTAGGAGAATCACCGTGAGTTCAAGGCCACCCTGAGACTACATAGTGAATTCCAGGTCAACCTGGACCAGCTTGAGACCCTACCTTGAAAAACCAAAAAAAGAAAAGAAAAGAATTTTTAAAAAGAACATGACAATAGATATTTCTCAAATTGTGTTGTTAGAATTAAGCAACAGTGTTACATTTCACGGTTTCAGTTTGATTGCTTTAATCCAATATGCTTCAAGATTTTAAACAATACCAGTTTCCCAATCATACTCCTGTTATCATCAAAAACCTACATTTACCTAGCACATGAGAAAACAATCTTCTCTGAAGTGCCAGCAGAGGGAGCTACAACTCTAGTAGTGATGTCTAATAAATGTAAGCACACATATGAGAATATACTTCAGACAAGAGAGAAAATGAGGGCTGGAGAGATGGCTTAGTGGTTAAGCGCTTGCCTGTGAAGTCTAAGGACCCCGGTTCGAGGCTCAATTCCCCAGGACCCACATTAGCCAGTTGCACAAGGCAGCACTCGTGTCGAGTTTGTTTGCAGTGGCTGAAGGCCCTGGTGCACCCATTCTCTCTCTCTCTCTCTCTCTCTCTCTCTCTCTGCCTCTTTCTCTGTTTGTCACTCTCAAATAAATAAAGAGAGAAAGAGAGAGAGAGAGAGAAAATGAGAGAAAGAAGCCCTCAGAATCCTGTTTGTTTGTTTTTTTTTAAGTTCTCATTTCTTGAGGTAGTCTCCAGTCTCAGCCAAGCTCAGGCTGACTCAACTCACTCTGTAGCCTAGGTTGACCTCAAATCATGGTGAACTTCAGCCTCAGAAAGTGCTGGCTTCCAGAAATTTGAAAAGAGAACTGTTGAGATTTCTATAGGAAGACCATTCCTTCATTAGACAGTGAATGTTAGTAAGACGAGTATTATTCAAAGTAGCATTTCCAGTAAAAACTACCAATGTCAATATAATTTCCACTTTAAATTTAAGAGAATTTGTCATTAATAAACTTTTTAAACTATTAAATGTTATTAGCTAAATGTCCTTCTCAAAATGGAAAAACAATCTTGGCTGAGTAGCACTTATTTATTTATTTATTTATTTATTTATTTATTTATTTATTTATTTATTTGAGAGCGACAGACACAGAGAGAAAG
The DNA here is from genome assembly GCF_020740685.1 of Jaculus jaculus. Lineage (NCBI taxonomy): Eukaryota > Metazoa > Chordata > Mammalia > Rodentia > Dipodidae > Jaculus > Jaculus jaculus. Next base: position 13,025,204 of record NC_059121.1, read on the forward strand.
ACAGATAGAGGGGGAGAGAGAGAATGGGCGCGCCAGGGCTTCCAGCCTCTGCAAATGAACTCCAGACGCGTGCGCCCCCTTGTGCATCCGGCTAACGTGGGACCTGGGGAACCGAGCCTCGAACTGGGGTCCTTAGGCTTCACAGGCAAGCACTTAACCGCTAAGCCATCTCTCCAGCCCCTGAGTAGCATTTTAACTAATACTTTCAGTATGACTTTAAATAGAGAACATATTAAAGGCACAGCAAATGACTGATTTGAAATACACAATAAAGTTTGTCAGGGGGTACGTTATACCTCGCTATGATAGGGCATACATTCGCCATCATTTTTGAAAACAGAAAACACAGGGGCTATTTTTATAGAGGCTTGAATATTTCTTTTCTTTTTTAAAAAAAATATTTTATTTTCATTTACGTACTTATATGAGAGAGAGAGAGAGAGAGAGAGAATGGGTGCGCCAGAGCTAGTCATTGAGGACAAATTCCAGACACATATGCCACCACGTGCATCTGGCTTACGTGGGTTCCGAGGAATCGAACCTTGAGCCCTTAGATCTTCGCGGGCTTGTGCCTTAACCGCTCAACCATCCCTCCAGCCCCCAGGCTTGAATATTTTTATCAATAAGTTAATCAGTATATTAAAAGACTAAGCAATAGCACAAAACCAAAACCAAACCATAGGTTTAAGATAATTGAACACTAACCTTTCCAAAGATGGTGTGCTTATTGTTAAGTTCATCTGCTCGACCCAGTGTAAAGAAAAACTGGCTTCCATTATCATGTGGACCAGCATTTGCCATGGCAACGAGTCCTCTCCGGTTAAAACGCAACCGTGAGTGAAATTCATCCTGAAGCATGAAGATTTTCAGTTAATGTCCTCAGTCATGAGACCCTTTGTAGATTCAATCCATTTTGTGGCACATGAGTGAAGCTTATACAATTTCTAATAAAACATGCTTAAGCTTTATTTAATTGATTTCAAATCCAAATTCACTATTCTTTCAATGCTGTTAAATCTGAACTCACTAGCCTGTATCTTTATGTAATACTCAGCCCCACAGCCTCTTTTGTAGAAACTTGTTTACTTCCACACAGAGGAAGGATGCTCAAAGGGAAGCAGATTTCTAAGAGTCATTGAGCTACCATTTCAAAGTCTGCTGAACTCTTAAAACTCGTTGTTTTTCTAAGAAAGTATCTTCAAGCCATTGTGAAGTCTTCCGACAGTGTTCCTTCCCATCTTATTCCAATCGTCAGGCAACAATTGTTTCCTTTGTGCGAATCAGTTCAGAGTCGGCTGTGGTCCCCGCCGCCCCCACCCCCACGCAAGTTCTGTCTCCTCAGACGTGGCACTCGCCCCTCCTGGCAGATTTCTAGAGAGCAGATCCAAATGTTTCTAAGGTTTTCTTGTTTTGACAAGGCTATTTAGAATTTCTCTCTAGAACTCAAATTTGAATCATGTATAAAGGAAGCCATGTTACATAATAAATGCTTTTCACAAAGGAAGCTATTTTTCCCAGGAGATCTGAACTCAGTGGGTCTCGCAGGAACCAAATGAGCAGACACCTTGAGCTTACACTTCCCAACTAGAACTGTAGAGAAAAAAAATGCTGTTGTTTAGACCCCCCCCAATCTATGGAATTTATATATTATGGTTAAAATGACCTATTTTTTAAAAAGTTAAGAAGGTCCTACCTCAAAATAATACAGCAAAACCCCACTTTAAGAGAAAATTGTCTGAGAGGCGAACCAGACAGCAAGATAAGGAGGTGCCTCTACAGAGTGGGGCTCAAAATCGTGAGGTAACTGGCCTTGGGAAAACATATACAGTCGAGCAGAGATACCTGAGATTTTCTTAAACACCTGTTTACTTATTTACTTGAGTGAAAGAGAGAGAGAGGGAGAGAAAATGGGCACACCAAGGCCTTCAGCCACTACAAATGAACACCAGACACATGTGCTACTATGTGTATCTGGCTTCTGTGCGTTCTAGGTCCTTAGGCTTCGCAGGCAAGTACCCGAATGGCTAAGCCACCTCTCCAGCCTCAACTGTTTTCTCAACCACTATTCGTGGCCAGGAGTGGTGATGCTTGCCTGTAATCCCAGCACTCAGGGGCAGGGCAGAAGAACAGCCACAACTCCCAGGCCAGCCTGGTCGGCACTGAAAGTTCCAATTCAGTCAGAATTCTGACTAAAAAATTATAAATAAATAAAACTAATCATCACATTAACCCAGTAAAATATGAAATGAGATTCCACTCTTTCCATCAGAATAAATATGAAGTTGTCAAAAATACCTCTCTCTAGCCGGGCGTGGTGGCGCACGCTTTTAATCCCAGCACTTGGGAGGCAGAGGTAGGAGGATCGCCATGAGTTTGAGGCTATCATGAGACTACATAGTTAATTCCAGGTCAGCCTGGGCCAGAGTGAACAAAACTAAAAAACTAAAAAAAAAAAAACAAAAAACAAAAATACCTCTATCTGAAGAAGTACTGAGCTTATTCACTCAAAGAATAACTTTATGTGAACCCAGGTCTATGTTGGCAATAAAGAAATCACATAATAGACTTTTTCTAACCCTTTTTATTTTTTAGTTCTTCCTTTGTCAGTTCACCTTGTGAATGTTTCATAATAGCATGCATTTTGTGGTACCAAGTCCTTTCATGTACAATGTACAATAAGTTATTCATGGGAGATTACTTGTGTCCCCCAAACATTTTATGTTGAAGCCCTAGACCCCCATGTGTCTTTATTGGGCCTCTGTCAAGGTGATGAAGGTCATAAAACAAGAAGTCATAAGGTTGGGGCCCTGGCTGTTTCCAGTAGGACCCATATCCACATAAGAAAAGAGACAACAGAGATCTGTCCCCATGCGAGGAAGTTGGAGAAGGCAGTCATGTCCAGGCCAGGAACCAAGCAACCCGTCACGTGGCCTTGGGCCTGCCAGCTTCCAGTGGTGAGGAGTTCCTCTTACCCAAGAAGCACAGGCTGCTGTATTTAACTACAGCGCCCCAAGGAGCATTAGAAACTGCAGAGAGAATTTAGAGAAAACATTTTACAGTACACTAGAGCATCTGCTGTTCTAATGTAAACCCCTTATACAGCTGCAGTTGTCAGGCACAGCCAGGCATCAGGAAATACATCAAATGGTCATTTTTCTGAAACACATTTTGGTTTACTACCACCACTGGCTCTCCCTGAATTCAATCTAGCATAAAAATTTGCAATAAGGGCTGGGCATGGTGGTGCATGACTTTAATCCCAGCACTCCTTGGGAGGCAGAAATAGGAGGATCACCACACATTTGAGGCCACCCTGAGACTACACAGTGAATTCCAGGTCAGCCTGAGCCAGAGTGAGACCCTACCTCGAAAAAAAAAATAAAATGCAATAAAGGCTGGAGGGGATGCCTTAGTGGGTAAAGAGCTTGCCTGCAAAGCTGAAGGACCCAGTTTCAATTCCCCAGGATCTACATAAGCCAGATGCACAAGGTGGCACATGCTTCTGGAGTTCATTTGCCATGGCTAGAGGCCCTGGTGCACCCATTCTCTCTCTCTCTCTCTGACTCTGTCTCTCTCAAATACATAAATAAAAATGAAAAAATGAAAAAAAAACTTGCAATAAGATAACTCAGAAAAAAATGTTTGATAAGGACATGGATGCTCTTATACCTACATAATTCTAAATGTGTAACAGAAAGCTGATTCTTGAGATGTTTTCTTCTGTGTGCCACAATCACTTTTGATTAAGTGATCCACGCTGACTCACAGTAACAGTCATCCAGTCTTACCTTGAAGGGGGCTCCATAGATTGACTCTCCACCAGTCCCTGTGCCAGTAGGATCTCCTCCCTGTACTATAAAACCAGGCACAACTCTATGAAAAATTGTGTTGTCATAATAGGCTGAAAAAAAAATTAATTAATCTATTAATTTCTAAAATAAAATATATTTATAGTCATTAGGGTCTACATGCAAATAAAATCACAAGAATTAATTTCTGGAATACTAAACTCATTTTTAAACTAAAATCTTTTCTTCTCTATTTCTTATAAAATGTTGTATTTTCAAAAGATCTCAGGTTTCTCCAAATACAGTGGTTTTGGTTTTATCTCCAGATTCCTCTCAAGCTCTGGATTTCTGTTTTCAAAATACAAATTAGAGGTTTGGTAAGCATCAGTGGTTTCCCACAGGAAGAAGGAAAACAATAATTTAGTGCCCCAGAAAACATTTCCCAACATTCTGAAATACTATTGGTTATCATAACTGGGGGATACTTCTGGTATCTTGTAGACAGAGGTCCAAAATACCAGTGAGCATTCAAAAATGCAAAAGACAATTTCCACAACAAAGATAAACCAGCCCCCAAAAGTCAACAGTGCTGAGGCTGAGACAACCTGGTAGAGATGAGTATTTCTTATTCTCCCCATAGAAAATGAATTACTAATAGACAAAGAATACCAACACTTATCACAATTACTAGCATGATCAATGCAATCTCTCTAAAACACTGACCAAATTAAACAAATGACACAACACCTACAAGTCTATTTAAATCCTTTCATTCACTTTGCTAAATGATGAAATGATTATATATAAATATCTAATTTCCAGTCAGAAATATACAGTAAAGATCACATACAGTCTCCTATAGTATTTGTTACCCAAAAGCAGAATCATGGGAAGAAAACAGCAAGATGGAGGTGTGGCAGCCCGGTGAGACAAAGCTCTGTCAAGGGACTTTGTGGGGGACAGGAAGTGCAGTTTGCCGCAGTGAGAGTGCTCCGATCAGGAAGGAGCAAACAGTAACCAACAAAGGAAAAGAGGCTAGACTTCATCAGAGAAATGCCACAGTGAGATAACCACTTCACATACACCCAAAAACCTTAAAATAACAAATGCTGGTAGAGTGTGGAGAAATCAGAAGCTCATGCATGGCTGGCAGGTTTATAAGTTAGTGCATGAAATGAAATATGGGAATTACTGCATGAGGGAATGGGGAAATGGCTCACTGGTGGCCAGCTCTGATGACCAGAGTTCGATCCTCCCCAGCACCCATGTAAAGCTGGGTACAAAGAGATACAAGTACCTACAACAAAGGGAGGTGAGCCAGGAGGAGCCAGAGCTCAGGGGCCAGTGAGACTACCATGTTTGTAGCAAAGAGACCCAGTCTCGATGCAGGTGGAAGGAGAGTACACACACACACACCTCAAGGCTGTCCTGATACTTCCACTAGTGCATACCTATGCACTCACACACACGTGTGCAAATAAGTAAATCAATAGAGATAGTTTATTTTAAAAAAGAATTATCAAATCCAGGTGTGGTGGTATACGTCTTTAATCCCAATACTTGGGAGTCAGAAGTAGGAGGATTACCACGAGCCCAAGGCCACCCTGAGACTACAGAGTCAGCCTGAGCTGGAGTGAGACCCTACCTCGAAAAAAAAAAAAAAATTATCACATGATCTAGCAGGTCTTCTCCCAGGTATATACATAGTCAAGGAAATTGAAAGGTTAAATACCCATATGCAGATGTTCACAGAAGCACTATTCACAATTGTCAATGGATGGAGACAACTGAAATGTGCATCAGTGAATGAACTGACAAATGAAACGTGGTATATACAAAACACAAAAGGTCTCATTTAAGATTTGACTTAAGTAAAGTGAGACCCTACCTTGAAAAACAAAACAAAAGATTTGAGTTGTAAGGAATATGTGAAATAGGTAAATACACAGTGATTGAAAATAGCTTGCTGTGTCCAGAATTGAGGAGAGGTAAAAATAAGGAATGATTGTTTGAAGGGTAAAGAGATTTCTTTTAAGGAAAGAAAATGTTTGGATCTACACTGAGATGCTGGTAGTATAACACAGTAAGTTTACTAAATGAATTTATATAAGCCTCACCTCAGTTTTACATGCTGAAGGTTACAAAGTGGTCCTAGAGCCCAGTTCCCAACAGTCTTCCCTGACCAAGGTGGAAACTGTCTAACATCAGCTGTCTTATCACACAGGATGATAAATGCCACGATCATTTAAATCATCTTGAGATGAATCTTATACTACTTGTATCCATTCATTCATTCAATGAGAAATATTCAAAATATCTTTTGTGGTATGGGCATTGTACTGACACAATTAACAAAGTACTATTACAATTGCTTATAGGCAACCTCAAAATTATTTACATGCAAGGTTAAAGTGGATATGAAATTTATATATATATATATATATATATATATATATATATTTTTTTTTTTTTTTTTTTTTTTTTTTTTTTTTTTTTGGTTTTTCGAGGTAGGGTCTCACTGTGGTCCAGGCTGACCTGGAATTAACTCTGTCATCTCAGGGTGACCTTGAACTCATGGCAATCCTCCTACCTCTGCCTCCCGAGTGCAGGGATTATAGGCGTGCGCCACCACGCCTGGCAAAATTTATATTTTAAAAAATGTAGCTGGATGTGGTAGTGCACACCTTTAATCCCATCACAGCAAAAGTAGGATGATTGCCATGAGATCAAGGCCACCCTAGGACTACACAGTGAGCTCAGCCTGGGCTACAGCAAGAGCCTACCTTGAGAAACAAAGCAAAACAACAACAACAGCAAAATGTAATCTGTTCTACCAATTATATCCAGTACATAGTACACTGGGAGAAGTAGAAAGGAAAACCAGCAGGTTTCTTTTTTTTTTTTTTCCAGCCCCTTTTTCCAGAGAAGAGCTGATAAAATACATTCACAAGAACAGAAACCGTACAAACCAAGAGCCCTAAAAGTATTGCTCTCATATTCTGAAGTAACTTCTTCATCAGGTTTCTATTTTTTATTTTTTATTTGCACATTTACAACCTTCATCAGTTTTTTTTTAGTATAACTATTTCTGCATTTATATCTACATTACATGGTTTAAGACATATTTTTAAATAATCCATTAATATAATTCACAAAATTCATGTAAAATTTTCAAATGCACATATTATATTTTTCTTTAAAAATTCCTTCATGCATATAACAGAAAGTTCACATCAGTAGGTAAAAAGTAAAACCACCCATATGTACATAGACATGTTAAATAAAATTCAGTCAGGGATTCTAGTCTTGCCTTTTGCCAACTAAATAGCCTTAAGCTCGATTTTCTCTTTATAGATTAATAATACAAATTAACAGTGTTGTCTAATGATTAAAGAAGATCAAATGAAACCTAGAAATTTTCAAAGTTTGTCTCAAATGTGAGATCAAAGTTAATATTTCATTTTGAGTTAGTATAAATTCATATTCAGACTGGAATAAAAAATATACCCTGGCACATATTATAAATGAAAGCCCTTCTTTATGTTGTTACATGCCAGCTTTTTTTGAGTTCATGATCAGACTTGCTGTTTTAGAAAGGTCACCCCTCAGCATGTTGAATGTACTGGAAAGAGATAAGCTGGAGAGAGAGATGACTAACTGCTCCACATCTTCCAGCTTAAAGACCTCATGTTTTCATTGTCATACTTAATCCAGACACTGTCTGTTTCTTCCATTCACCTGGTCAGGGGCTGTAATTTATTATTCATTCTTTCTACTGTTTTTGTAATTTCATTCTCTTGTAAAATGTGAGCATTTGATGCCTCAAAACTTCTTACCAGAAAGGAGTCTGACTTTTCTGTCTTCTATGTTTCTTAACGTTTTTTGTTGACAGTTACTCATGGCCTCTCTAGCTAAACTACCTGTCTGATTTTATTTCCTTCCTGCCTGCCACAGTAATTATTAATAATGGTTTTTGCAGATGTTTCTCTTTCTCTCTCTCTCATCAGAGGATTTCTTTCATTAATATGCCCTATATTAGCCGGGCATAGTGTAACACGCCTTTGATCCCAGCACTCGGGAGGCAGAGGTAGGAGTATTGCTGTGAGTTTGAGGCCACCTGAGACTATATAGTGAATTCCAGGTCAGCCCAAGCTAGAGTGAGACCCTACCTCTAAAAAAAAAAAAAAAAAAAAAACTTCCCTATCTTTTTCCTGGTAGATATTTTTCCAGGTAGTTATCTATTTGGAGAGCTTTGTCTATACCAGATATCAGGATGTTGTGGATTATTTTTTACACCCTGTTTCTGACCCAAAATACTGTTTTCCGATACCATGAATAACACTGTCTGTTTCTAAAGTTCAGGTACAACAAACAGAAAGACAAGAATTTGCCACCCCTGGAGGTATTTAAGACCATATGCAATGTATTCTAGAAGATAACAAGAAACAAAAATATCCGGAATGTTTAGTTATACAAAAGAACCGTGAGGATAACAAAAAATTCAAGAGGATTTAAAATTCTGCAAAGTTAATTGAAAAGAAATTTATCATTTTATAAATTCAACTTTTAAAAAGAAAATGAGAGGGCTGGAGAGATGGCGTAGCGGTTAAGCGCTTGCCTGTGAAGCCTAAGGACCCCGGTTCGAGGCTCGGTTCCCCAGGTCCCACGTTAGCCAGATGCACAAGGGGGCGCACGTGTCTGGAGTTCGTTTGCAGAGGCTGGAAGCCCTGGTGCGCCCATTCTCACTCTCTCTCTCCCTCTGTCTTTCTCTCTGTGTCTGTCGCTCTCAAATAAATAAAAAATTTAAAAAAAAAAAGAAAGAAAATGAGAGACGTAGATAACATCAGTGAATGCTAGATAGAAAATTTTGTGGAGAAAGTGGAATTCTGAACAAACAGTTAAAAAGAAAGAAAGGAACGAAGGAAGGAAGGGAGGAAGGAAGAAAGGAAGCAGGGAAGGAAGGAAGGAAAGCCAGCCGGCAGGCCATGGTGGCACACGCCTTTAATCCTAGCACTTGGGAGAGAGAGGTAGGAGGATCACCTTCAGCTTGAGGCCAACCTGAGACTACAAAGTGAATTCCAGGTCAGCCTGGGCTAGAGCGAGACCCTACCTTAAAAAAAAAAAAAAAAAAGAGTAGATGAATAAAATAAAAACATGATGAGAAAACATACCCAGAAAGGAGAGCTAATATGCAGATATGTGTGGAAGTGGAAGAGAGAGGCTGAGAAATAAAGGGAACAGTCAACTGAAACCGTGTGGACAGTGCAATGAGAAACAAAGGTGGAGAACATGGAAGCCAAACTCCCTAAAGATCCCAACAGAGGGAGAGCTCGTAAAATGAGAAGGGAAGAGGCAACTGTCACCATGTAGGCCAAAGTCCAAGCTGTCTGGGGAAGAAACTGAAATTTAGCTTAGGCTTAGCTAATAGAAAGTTCTAGTAGAAAAGATCATGCCACAAGTAAATAAGTTATGGCTAACAAGGGAGAAAACGGTAGAGTTCTGAAAATATAAGTCACCTGGGTGGAAATAACAGAAGATAATAAAGAATGAAAGGTATCCTAGGAAATATTTAAAGAATGAAAGATGAAATACATGGAAGTTAGCAGAGGAAATTAAAAATAAAATATTATTTGTTGAGATAAATTTCTCCATTCAAAATATGTAGATTTGGGGGAGAAATCTAGCATCACATCTCTCTATTTCCTAATACGTAGTTCAACACCACAACGCACATCAATGCCCATCACGTGTTACCTTTATGACACACCAGACTGTAACATGAAGAACTTATTTCAGTTCACACCTTTTTACTCCTTTTTTTAAAATTCATTCATTCATTCACTATGGGCTTTGGTTACAGGGTCCCACTGTGTATTACAGGCTGGCCTGGAACTTACCAGATTGTTCAAGCCAGCCTCAAACTCACAATCTTTCTGCATCCGCCTCCTATGTGCTAAAATGACAGGGATGTGCCACCATGCCCAACTCAGACCAGTTATTCTTAAGATGACAAAGCTCCTCCCACAGAAGAGTGATGAAGGCAGGCTCACCTTCCAAACAGAGCTGAACGAAATTCCTACAGGCTTTGGGAGCTTCTTTTGACCACAACTCTATGTCAATATCTCCAGCTGTAGTTTTCAGTAAAACCTGTAGATAGTATATTTTATCAAATTAAATTCTTATTTTTCTTGAAAATCAGCTATATGGATATTGAACTTGCACCATTCACTAATGATTTTTCAGTTTTAAAAGAAATATTGCAAACTACTTGACTTTTGTTGTTATACTCAACACAAGGCCAAATATTCATTACACACTCATTGCACAGGTAGATAGCTCAACATATTTTTCTGCAAAGGCTGTGTCAAGTCTTAAGAAAAAATTGTACATACCTTTTTTAATCAGAGTAAACAAATCTCATTCATTTAGAAGCCAATTGTCAAAACTTGTAGCTAAGAGCTTCTCACTGTATCATTTTCAATAAAGTTGGCATAGCAAATTATGAAATCAAAAAATGAACCCCTTAAATTACAACAGTATAACAATTATTCATTTATAAATGTCCTTGAACTCTACCTTCATGTTAAAATCATACTATTCTTAATTAACAGATGGGTACAGGCTTTTTTATTTGTTTCCAACTGTCGTCAGGTCTTCCTGTGGCCCCAGGAGTCTGCAGTGAACCTAGGACAACCTTTCTGTCCTGATGATCCTCCCCTCTCTACCTCCCAAGTGCTGGAATTACAGGTGCGGGTCACCACACACTGCTGGGAATTGAGCCCAGGGCTCTGTGCACACTAGACAGACACTGTGTACTGACCTACATCCTCAGCCCCAAATGAATATTCTTTTTTTTTTTTTTTTTTTTTGGTTTTTCGAGGTAGGGTCTCACTCTGGTCCAGGCTGACCTGGAATTAACTCTGTAGTCTCAGGGTGGCCTTGAACTCACGGCAATCCTCCTACCTCTGCCTCCCGAGTGTTGGGATTAAAGGCGTGCGCCACCACGCCCGGCTTTGAATATTCTTTTTTAAAAAATATTTTATTTATTATTTATTTGAGAGACAGTGGGAAAGAGAGAAAAAAAGGCAGGGAGAGAGAGAAAGAAAACGGGCACTCCAGCCACTGAAAATGGACTCTAGACACATATGCTGTCCTGTGCATCCAGCCTACAAGGGTACTGGGGAATCAAACCTGGGTCCTTAGGTTCTGCAGGCAAGGCCTTAACACCTAAGCCATCTCCCCAGCCCCCAAATAAATATTCCTTAAAAGAAATTTATTTATTTATTTATTTATTTGCAAGGAGAGACAGAAAGGACATGCCAGGGCCTCCTGCCAGTGCAAACTAACTCCAGATGCATGTGCCATTCTGTGCATCTGGCTTTATGTGGATACTGAGGAATCAAACCTGGGCCTTTAGGCTTTTCAGGCAAGCATCTAAACTGCTGAGCCATATCTTCAGCCTCCAAATGAATATTCTTAATTGAATTCTGGTCATGATTTACTAAAATGATATTTCTTAAAAGTCACCATTTGAAAAGACAGATGTGAGCTGGGTGTGGTGGCACACACCTTTATAATCTCAGCACTCAGGAGGTTGGGGTAGGAGGATCCAAGCGAATTGGAAGCAAACCTGGGGCTACAGACAGATTAAGTTCCAGGTCAACCTGGACTAGAGTGAGGGCCTACCTTCAAATATTACAAAAACAAAACAATTTTTTTTTTTTAAAGTCACTATCTGTAGTAAATAGGAACATGTGATAACCTCCTTTCCACCAGCTCACAATAGTGGTGACTCCTTGGTAGAAACAGCTATTTTACAACAAACAGCCCACAGGAAGAAACAGCTCATAACCAGTTTAAAACTATTATTTATTGATTGATTGATTGATTGATTGATTGATTTGACAGAGAAAGAGGGAGAGGGAGAGAGAAACAGAGAGAGGGAGAATGGGCATGCCAGGGCCTTCAGCCACTGCAAACAAACTCCAGACAGGTGCACCCCCCTGTGCATCTGGCTAATGTGGGTCCTGGGGAATCGAACCTGGGTCCTTTGGCTTTGCAGGCAAGTGCCCTAACCACTAAGCCATCCCTCCAGCCCCATAACCAGTTTAATAGCTACAAGTAACCATAACAAATGTTGGTCTCTACATTTAAACACTGTGGCACAGTTGAATTCCAATTTCCCTAGTATTATTTTTTCTTTTGCCTCCAGTGCACCAAAGTTAATCAACAATACTGTGGTGGTTTGATTCAGGTGTGCCCCATAAACTAAGGTGTTCTGAATGCTAGGTTCCCAGCTGATGTAGATTTGGGAATTAATTCCTTCTGGAGTGTATTTTTGGGGGCGTGCTTATGGCTGTTATAATCAGTTTCCCCATGCCAGTGTTTGGCACACTTTCCACCTTGAGTTGGCGAGGGAGTGATATCCACCCTCTGCTCATGCCATCGTTTTCCCCTGCCATCGTGGAGCTTCCCCTTGAGCCTGTAAGCCAAAATAAATCTCTTTTTCCTAGAAGCGGCTCTTGGTTGGGTGATTTCTACCAGCAAGGCGAACCGGACTGCAACAGTAAAGTGGTACTTAGGAATGGGATTGCTGCTTGACACCTGACTGTGTGGCTTTAGCCTTTTGGAGCTGATTTTCAAGAGGAATGTGGGAGGATTTGAAACCTTGGCCTAAGAGACACCTTGCAGTGCTGTAAGTACAGCTTGATGGACTATTCTGGTCAGAGTTGAAAGGCCTGAATGCAGTAAAAACTATGGACTGTGAAGTTTGGCTTATGAGGGTGAGAAAGAGCTTTGCTCGGACTAGGCTGGCAGTTTGTGTGGGAAGCTATGCAGGGTTGCTTTTTTTTTTTTTTTTTTTTTTTTGGTGTGAGCAGAGGGATATGGCACAGAAAGAAAAATCTTTGGGTGAATTGTTGCCTGTTCAGCTGCAACTGAGAGATTACAACCTTTTGAGACTGGACTAGCTAACCTGTGCTGGGGCAACAGGAAGAATGTCGACTCTTTCAAAGGGGCCTGAGTGCTCAAGGAGTGTCCTGTTCTTCAAAGTCTGCTTTATTCCTCCCTGGATGAACAAATTGGCACCCTACCTGGTATTGTGGAATATAAGAAATGCAAGAGAGGGTCACTGAGTTTGCAACATGGTCTTATGTTTTGGAAATGGTGATGGGCAGTGTGAAGCAGGTTTGCTGGATGCCTGCATGAAGACCCCACGGGGCCATGAGGATGAACCGTGGGTTGCAGTGGAGACCCACTGGAGATTCCGGGACCATGAGATGGCTGCTAAGGAGAGCTGCCGGCCCTGGATGAAGTTTTCCAGGACTGTGAGTAGTCTAGCTGGAGGGGCAGAATTGCAATGCCAGAGGCTTGATGCTGGTTAGAATTAACTGACTTGCAGATTTGTCACTGGCTAGAGTTGTTGGACTTGAAGCTACAGAGTTTGATGTTTGCCCTGGTTATTTTAGATCTTGTATCAGTTGACTGTTTCCTTGCTATGCCCAATGCCATCTTTTGCAGTGAGAATACTTATCCTGTGCCATCATGGGTCTTTTTGAGGTTATTTTTTGGTATTATGGCTCAGTTAAAAGATCTTGGACTACAGGGATGTATGACCATCATTGAAATTGATTAAAAAAAAAAAAAAACTATGGGACTTTTAAAGTTAAATGAATGCATTGCATTTTACATCATGTATGGATATCAGTTTATGGGAGCCAGGGGCAAATGTGGTGGTTTGATTCAGGTGTCCCCCATAAACTAAGGTGTTCTGAATGCTAGGTTCCCAGCTGATGGAGATTTGGGAATTGATGCCTCCTAGAGGGAGTGTATTGTTGGGGGCAGGCTTATGGCTGGTACAGCCAGTTTCCCCATGCCAGTGTTTGGCACACTTTCCTGTTGCTATGGTCTACCTTGAGTTGGCCAGGGAGTGATGTCCACCCTTTGCTCATGCCATCGTTTTCCACTGACATTGTGGAGCTTCCCCTCAAGCCTGTAAGCCAAAATAAATCTCTTTTTCCCAGAAGCTGCTCTTGGTTGGGTGATTTCTACCAGCAAGGCGAACCGGACTGCAACAAATACTTTGTAACCCCTATAATCATTTAGTATGCTTCTGTAAAGAGACTATAGAACATCTAAAAATAAAACTGATTCTCACTGTGAAATTATCATTGATATTTCATACTTTTTCAGCTCGAAAACCCTTTACCTACTTTCCACAAACATTTTTGGAAATGGAGGATGTTTTAAAGCCATTCAAGCAAGTCTTGCTTTTTAAAAATATTTTTATTTTTACTTATTTATTAGACAGAGAAAGAGGGAGAGAGAGAGAGAATGGGTGCACCAGGTCCTCCAGCCACTGCAGACAAACTCCAGATGCATGTGGCCCCTTGTGCATCTGGCTAGTGTGGGTCCTGGAGAATCAAACCTGGGTCCTTTGGCTTTGCAGGTAAACAACTTAACTGCCAAGCCACCCCTCTAACCCACAAACCTTGCTTTTTATGGGTGCCCCACAAAAGTTGCAAATTGCCTCCAAAATCAAAAAGCGTGTGCAGAGCAAAGCAAGAAGAGCATGTGATTCTCCTCTATCCCTGTCCAGTCCGTTTTTGTTACTGCTTTCACCTGCTGTTTCAGAAGCCCAGATAACACTACTGTAAACTTATACCACCGATGAATTCATTACATCTCTGGGGTCCTTTGCTTACTACATATAGCCCTTCTACAACTACTCTTTGAGAACCTTGAGAATGAGACAAATGAAAATATCTACATTGTGGTAATTTTTAAATGGTTTCCTTAATGCTTAAAGGCATATAAAAATATTAAAATGCAAGAGATAGGCATGTGGTGCACACCTTTAATCCCAGCACTTGGAGGCAGAGGAAGGAGGAGTGCCTTGAGTTCAAGGCCACTCTGGGACTACATAGTAAATTCCAGGTCAGCCTGGGCTAGAGTGAGACCCTACTTTCAAAAAACCAAAAAATTAAAAATTAAAATGCAAATATGCATACTTTTCTCAATACATTATAGTTACTGTCCAGAAAAAAGACAGAAAGAAGATAATTTGCTGAATGTCTTACCTATGTCTGCTTCTATGCCAGACAGTTTACATATTATATCATATTACTTCCTTACCTACAAGGTTCAAGCCTAAGGACCTGGATTCAAGTCCCCAGGACCCATATAAGCCAGATGTGCAAGCGGGCACATGTGTCAGGAGTTCGTTTGCAGTGGCTAGAGGCTCTGGTGTGCCTGTTCTCTCTTTCTCTCTATGTGCCTCTTTCTCTCTTATAAATAAATATTTTTTAAAATGACTTTTTAAATTTTTATTTACTTGTGTGTGTTTAGGCTTGAGTTCCAAGGCGTGGATGTGGAGGTAAGAGGGCAACTTGGAGGTTTCTGCGCTTCATTCCTTGAGAGAAGGTTTCTTTGCTGCTGCAAACAAAGTGACAAAGTGGGGCTGGAGAGATGGCATAGCGGTTAAGGCATCTGCCTGGGAGGTTTAAGGACCCAGGTTCAATTCCCCAGAGCCATGTAAGACAGGTGCACATGATGGCGCATGCACCTGGAGTTTGCTTGCAGTGGCTAAAGGCCATGGCATACCCATTCTCTCCCCCACACCTACCTCTCTCAATAAACAAATAATTTTTTTTTAAGTGCCAAACTGCAAAGAAATCTCAGACTATGGCCCACCAACTTAATGATCTGCTGGCTCTAGTCTGGTTGCTGCGGGCACATGAGAATCACCAAGGCAGCACGACCGTGGACGCTGGGGAACTGAACCCAGGCCGCGAGCTTTGCAAGCAGAACCTCTTCTGAGCCATCTCCCCAGCCCCAGCAAAATCTGTATAGCCTTACTGAAAAATGCTTGAAGACACAATAAACATTTAATACAAGGCTCATGGTTAATAATAAAAAAGAAACTTGTATTTCAAAGACTCTCATACAATTTTTGATTACTTAACAGAATTCCCATGTTTCCTAACCTTTAACTCTAATATTTATTTTCTTATGTTTTACTTATGTTTTATATTCTTAATGTTATCTTTCATATGAAGTTGGTGAGAGCTGGTTTAGTTAATGCGTGAACTATGGTCAATAAATCTATGTAGCCAGTTAGTATGAAATGCTACACCAAGATACAAAAAAAAGTGACTGAACCAGACCTGGACTTATATTAACTTTTAATACTTAAAATATTGCACCTAAACAAATAAAAGAAGGTAAATAAAAATAGATGTAGATTTTCTACCTCACTAGTTTAGTAAACATTGCTTTGAGGACAAACTAACATATACCATTTCCCCTCACATGCTCTATACACAAACTGGCCAACTTCAAAGACTGACAATTCTCACTTACTAGCGCAGTTGCCTTGTACATGATATCTCACATCTCTGACTCAGTTTCCTTAGGTGAAAACAGGTAACAACCTCAAAGGTTTCTTGTGAGGACAAAACTGGACCATTACATATAGATTTCCTAGAATGCTATCTCACAAATAAGTATACAAGAAATAAAGCTGTTGTTGTCACAGAACTTCTAGCCAAAACAAAGAAAAAGCTGCAACGGTGGCACCCAGCCTGCGTGGGTGACCCATCTGACTATGAGGTCCTCTCTGTGGAAAGGAACCCTCAGCTGCAACTGGGATCCTTCCAGATACCTCAATTATGGACTCTAACAAGAATCTCCCACTAGGTTTTGGCCAAAAGGGAGGCTACACTCATTATAATCTCTCTAAATAAATCATGTTTATCCCCTTTAACCTATGCTGATCTCACTCCCTGGTCGAGAATCTGTTTTTCTCTGTCAAAAGGCATAGAGAACTGAGGACAACCAAACTCTATCAACAAGCCAAGACAGCTGACTCGCTGGCAGGAAATGGAACTACCCGTGCGCAGCAGCCAGGACCCGGGTGAACTCACAGGAACTAGGAGGTAAGAGCGGCGCTGCTGTGGCGAGCCTGACGGCCTGCACCAAGCTGACAGTGAAGACAGTCAAAATGCACCGAACAGATCCTGAAGCTGCTGAGAGCGCGACACTCAGGTAGACTTAAAACACACCCACCACGGCTCGGGGAATTCTGGGTAAGAAGAGGTGGAAAGACTGTAAGAGCCACAGAAGTGGAGGGAATATCCCCACACACTGACAGACTGCTGCTCTCACAACTCATAAGCCACAATCCCATGGTGAACACCAGTAATTCCACTAAAAAGGGCCGTCACTGAAATGGGGGCAGGGAGGAGGGAAATGATGGAACACATGATGCATTTCTACTTAATAAAAAAAAAAAAAAAAAACTTGTGTACGTGGTTGAGCCACATTGCACAACTTAAAACTTTTCACTGAAGTAGTGAAAGTGGCTCCTTCCTCCTGTGACTATGACAACATTCACAGGTCAGCCGCTGGTGTGATATGCCAGTTATTTGAAAAGCTGACACTGTGCTCTTTGAAGGGGAGAAATATGTCCAATTTATCCTAATCGCACTCTTCTGCTGCTTAATGGGCACAGTAAAGGCACAAAACAAGCATTCATTTGGCATACCTGTTACTGCAACTGCTTTAAATTCCTTACAAACCCAAACCCTTGCCCTGTTCTCAAACCATCCACCTTCTAACAGTGCAGTCCACTAAGCAACTGAGCCACCAACACAGACCTTGCCTTAGTCTCTATACTACAGAACACTAAAGGCTTCATGTCTTTAATCATTCTTCTGCTAGAAAAATATCTGAAGTTATTTTGGAGAAAAACACATAGAACAAGCCTTGTGTTCTCCTTCAACCTGTTTCAGATAAAAAAAAAAATAGTACTCATCAATATTTATAGCCACACAGTTATCTGTATAACTATTTCATCAATATACACTTAACTGACTCCACAAAATTAACTTACACCAATTAAAACCTTGAATCTTTAAAACTTAACTTATAGCAGGGCATGGTGGTGTGCTCTTTTAATCTTTTAATTTTTCTTTTAATTTTAATTTGAACTGTGAGTTCAAGATCAGCCTGAGACTACATAGTGAATTTCAGGTCAGCCTGAGCTAGAGTGAGACCGCACCTCAAAAAACAACAGGGGCTGGAGAGATGGCTTAGCGGTTAAGCACTTGCCTGTGAAGCCTAAGGACACCAGTTCGAGGCTCAATTCCCTAGGACCCACGTTAGCCAGATGCACAAGGGGGCGCAGGTGTCTGGAGTTCGTTTGCAGTGGCTGGAGGCCCTGGCGCGCCTATTCTCTCTCTCTCTGCCTCTTTCTCTGTCTGTAGCTATTAAATAAATACATAAAAATAAAAATAAATTTAAAAAAAACAACAGCAGCAACAACAAAAACCCTAACATAGGGCTGGAGAGGTGGCATAGCGGTTAAGCGCTTGCCTGTGAAGCCTATGGACCCCGGTTCAAGGCTCGGTTCCCCAGGTCCCATGTTAGCCAGATGCACAAGGGGGCGCTCGCGTCTGGAGTTCATTTGCAGTGGCTGGAAGCCCTGGCACGCCCATTCTCTCTCTCACTCTCTATCTGCTTCTTTCTCTCTCTGTCTCTCAAATAATCAAATTTAAAAAAATAAATAAATAAAAAACTAACATATAACTTGGCATGTGCTAGGCATTCAATAAATATTTGCTGAATGATCTCTTGTTTAAGAATACATCCTTCTTAAAGCTTTTCATCTATATGTCAAATCATCCTCCAGGGTAAAACTGCCTGGGGCCATCAACATAACTTCAAATTCACTGATGCTTAATTCCTCTCAAAAGTTAAAAGATAGTATTAATTATTCACTAATACATTCCCTTTATCAGTACATAATTGAATAATATCTACTATATGTCATGCATTGTTTTAATTTAGAAACTTCTCTCTGTCCTAATAGTACATTTGCATTCTACAGGGAGAAGGAACAAGAAAGGATGCATTAAATAAATGTAAATACTAGAAAAAAATATAGGGATTTAGAAGCCCAGAGAAGCTGGGTGTGGTAATACACACCTTTAATCCCAGCACTCTGATAGGCAGAGGTAAGAGGATTGCTGTGAGTTTGAGACCAACCTGAGACTACATGAATTCCAGGTCAGCTTGGGTTACAGTGAGACCTCACCTTGAAAAACAAAAACAAAATCAAAGAAGAAAGCAAGCAAGCCGGCCAGGGAGTCCTGAAATACAGGATATGACTGAGCATGTGTGAAAAGAACTGCCTAGCAAGAGGATCAATAAGGTCCATCTATACCAGTGCTTACTAATTAGGATTGACATTGTCCTCAAAAAAAAATTTGGAAATTTGAGGAGGTAAGTATTTTCAGTTGTCGTACTGACATGATTAGGGTGGGATAGGAGTAGAAGGTAGAAAAGAGATGCTAACCTAATCCTTAGGAAAAGTTCAAACAATAAGGGAGTGAAAGGATTGATTTGCTCACAATAACAGCAATTTTTTTTTTGCTGGTAATTACAGAATTTTTGTTTTTGCTTTCAATTCGCACTCATTACATTATCAAATGTCAAAGAGTGAATGATTATACATAACTCCAAATTTTTATTTTTATTTATTATTATAAAATTGTATTTTATATTTCATTTACCCTAATTCAAATATATGCTTTTTTAAAATTATATATCAATCATCCCCAGCCTCTAATCTAGACCTAACCCTGGTGGGCCCTAAGCACTGACCCTCAACCATAAACTTTCTGACCCACTATTTTCTCTATTCCACTGGCTCGTCACATTTCATATTTGATAGAGACTAGTTCAAGAATTCAGGTTACACAGGACACATTCCACAGCGGACTCTGCCTGTATACAAACACCTTGGATGGGAAGTGACATGCCTTGACCATCAAATCTACCAGGAAATCATTACCCATTCTAATGTGGTTAATATTCTGCACTTCTCCCTTTCTCTCACTGTCATCTCATTTTAAGTACAGCTCAAAAAAAAACAAAAAACTGCCTCCATGATGTTTCCCCTTCACCCCCAGTTTGCCCTGTATCAGTACTGCTATAGCAATCAAAAGCGGGCTTATTAAAGCAAGAGGTGGTGGTGCACCCTTCCTATCACTCTGGACGCTGAGGCAGGATGAGCAAGTTAGAGGCCAGCCTTAAGACCTTGCTTCAAAAAAAACAACCTATCAGCCATAGCATAACAACTGCCTTTATGTGTCTACTAGGCACATAAGCTATATGCTAGGCTATAGGCTCTTCCTGAGTAACATGCAGGTATTACCCACCAATTCTTGTATGGTCAGCACCCAGTGCTGTGTGCGCTGTCTACCAAGCCTGCTCACTAAGTGACTGTAAGAGAAGATAAGAAAAACAAACCAACCTTTACATCAGACTTGTACAAGTACCGGGCACGAGAAGCGCCGGTATGAAATGGATCAAGGCATTTTCCTGGGGTCACAGGGCTGGCAGGTGAAGTAACTGTTCAAGGGATACACAAGTACTAACTTTAAGCCTTCACACGCAAGGCTGTCCACAGGAAAGAAAAGAACTACATCCTCTCGTGATGTCTTCCAACTCTAGAATCCCCTGAAGCTGCCCCCCACAACCCCCCCGCCCAATCGCCCACCCCGGCCGGGACGGTCTCAGTTGCGGCTCCCGCTAGGTGACACTCGCCTTCCCGTTCGTGGGCGGCTCCTGGATGTAGATGTTGCTCATCCTGATGGATGCTCAGGACGCTGCTCCTCGATGGGGCGATGCGAGCGAAGCTGCTCGCTAATGAGAACAAAAAGTACGCTGCTCGCCAACTTGGGTAGCCGGGGTTAAGCTCCGCTCGGCCAGTTACCGCGGAAGACAAACGCTAGCTTGTCACAAACCTCGGCACCTCATGGGCGCCGCCATGTTGGTCCTGGGCCGGAGCACCGCCAACCCTGGGAGAGGAGGGGGGGACGGAATTTCCACGTCCTTCAGGGAGCTGGAAAAGGTGACAGAACGTCCGTACCTAAAATGTAATTTGTAACGTAACTCATCACGCTATGAAAATGAGCAATCCGTGGATCTTAGCGGTGTGCTTCACCCTTCAGGTATGTGCAGGCCGCACTCATTTCCACCTCCCCCCCCGAAGCTGGCAGCCATGGTTCGGCCCTAGTGTATTCCGCGATGCAGCTCCTCCCCTCCGGCGCCCGCCCCCGGAAACTGCACCCGCGCTACTTGGTTCCGACCTTGCTCGAAGCTCCCGGGCCTTCCCCTGGCGTGTGCGAGTCGGCCGTGCGCGGGTCACAGGTCTCCCCCTTCTCTCTCTCTCTCCCTCTTTCTGTGATCGTGCGTTTTCCTCGCAGCCGACGAGAAGCAAACTCATTTTGGAAAGCTAAGGGCTTCCGTGAAACCCCCCCACCCCGGTCATGGCAGTCCCAGGTGAAGTCCAGCCGCAGGGAGGCCCTGCGTCGGCCCTGGAGGGGAGCCGGTAGGGTAGGGTAGTTGAGGGCTCTTGGAGTCCACGGGGACTTTTAGACTTTAAAATGTACAGATCTAGTTGGGTTACAATGAAAAAGTTCACAAGTCCGAATGGGGAGATTAAAAAAAGCTATCTCCCTCTCCGACGTGCTGCTGGAGGGAGAGAGGAGCGGGGCAGGGTGGGGGAGGCCAGGGAGCCGAAGGCCTAAAACCCAAGCTTGACCTCAATACGCCTTGAAAATAAAATTTGAAATGTAAACACTTGGCAGACCAAGGTAACCAGGAGCAAAGTACCGGGAGTCGTCGTTGCTTCCTGTTTATTATAGTTGCTGTGTGACCCAAGGCAAATGGCTTTGCCGTCTGGGGCCTCAGTTTCCATATCTGTTAAGAGTGGGGGCTCTGTTGAATTATATCTAATACTCATTCTAGGTCTCAATTTAAAAAAACATTTTAATTTACTTATTTGCAAGTAGAGAGAGAGAGATGGGTGTGCTACCGATACTAGCCACTTGCAAACAAACTCGAGATGCATGTGCCACTCTGTGCGTCTGGCTTTACGTGGCTACTGGGGAATCAAACCCAGGCAAGCACCTTAACCGCTGAGCCGTTTCTCCAGCTCCAAGGTCTCAATTTCTGTGCCCAGAGGTTACTAACCTAAAAGGTGCCCCCACAAAATTATTGTTGTGTGCTGCACCCAGCTTGCTGAGACGTTCTAGGAGAGGAAGGGACCTTCGACCTAAGTCTGCCTTTGTTAGGATGTATTTCTACAGAACTCTGCCTCCAAATGATTTAAGAACTAGATCTTATCTCCCATCCGGGAAATTGACATCATGTTTCCCTATTTAAAAAAAAAAAAAATCTGCAAAATATTGTTTCAGAAGCCCTGACTTTGTTTAAAGAAAAAAAACTCCCTCATAGTGTTGTGGTGGTTAGTTTCTTAGGTTTTGTTTTGTTTTGTTTTTTGTTTGTTTGTTTGTTTTTTTGGCAGCCTGTCTGGGTCTTATTCTATAGGTAGCTATTATGGGCAAGTCTTTTCTGTCTTCTGAGATTTGGGGTGAACCACATCAGGACCTTCATTAAGTGTTTACTTTGAGCCACACACTGCTCCTAGGTAGGTGTTAGAAATCTAGAGATGAGCATTAGTGGGGAAGAGGGAGAAATTTACAGAGTGGAACTCGTACGATGGCAAGAAACATATTACTGTTTTTACTATTTACTATTACATCTAACAGGGCACAGACAGAGAGTGTGGCATTTAGGGAGACATAAAGAAATGTAGGAAGAGTAGAGTGCCCAAAGGAAGACTTCAGAGAGAGATACTGGCTATGTAAGCATGGAGGAAATGCACAAGGAAAAGTAAAAGAAGTGTGCTGTGTCCAGTTCTCAGCACACAGGTGTGAGGCGCAAGAGGTTAACTGAAGGTAATAGTAGTGAATTTTTATTGTGTGTCACATGCATCTGATACTGTGTCAAGCATTGTTTGTTTAACAGCCGCTTCTTGGAGACAGTTATTAATATTCCTATTTCATGGGTAAAGAAACTGAGGGACAGAGCAGTTGCTTAGTATAAGAGAGAGCTAGGAAGCTGGGTGTGGTGGCATATGCTTTTAAATCCCAGCACTTGAGAGGCACAGGTAGGAGTATCAGTGTGAGTTCTAGACCAGCCTGGGATTACAGAGAGTTTCAGGTCAGCCTGGGCTACCATAAGACCCTACCTTGGGGGAAAAAAAAATAAAGCTAGAAGTTAGGAATTGACAAGTCAGTGTAGCTCTTCTGGACCATGTGTATGAATTGACTGTGCCACACTCTAGTATGGCTAGACAAGGCAGTGGCCATCTCTTGAAGGACTGAGGAAGCAAGGAGGACAAAGCATTTTAAGATGATCTAACAGACAGTTTAAGCAAATTTGCATTTTGAAAAATAATGCTGGTTATGTAGCAGCCTAGAGAAAAGTTAGAGACAAGTTATCAGGAGTAACTCCAGTGAGTTGTGCTGTCTGGCAAGGGTATAGTCATTTTATTTTATTTTATTTATTTGAGAAAATGAGAAAGAAGCAGAGAGCGACAGAGAAAGAAGCAGAGAGAAAGAGAGAAGCAAAAAGAGAGAGAGAATGGGCACATCAGAGCCTCCAATCACTCCATGCTCCAATCACGCATGTGCTCCCATATGCATCTGGCTTACATGGGTCTTGGAGAATCAAACCAAGGTCCTTTGGCTTTGCAGGCAAACACCTTAACCGCTAAGCCATCTCTCCATCCCAAAGGTATAGTTGTTTTAGGAGAGAAGGACTGGTTGGAGATTCATTTGGAGAGTTAGGATCCATAGGAATTAATTATTTATTCAAATGTAGGGGGAAATGATGCTTACCTCAGTCTCGTGGTTAAGTGTAGGCTGAGCCTAGTAAATAAGACACCTCACCAGGAACAGGGCTGAGGGGGGATGATGGTGATGGTTTCCATTTGGAACTTGAGTTCAGGTGAGTCAGACACAGGAACGGAAATATCTAGTAGACAGTGTGAGAAACAGTTTGTATCTCAGTAATGAAACCAGAGTCAAAACCAACAGTTCAGGTGTCAACCATACTTACTAGGAAGTTAGGCCAGAAGAGTGAATGACTTTGCTCGGGTGTAACATGTAGAATGAAAAGGGAGGATCAGTCCCTGGAGCAAGGAGTATACTGCGGGGAAACTGAGGGACAAGCCTGCACTGTCGTTCTGATAGACGGCTTCCCTGTAGCCAACTCAGCTGAGGTCTTGGTGTCTCACAGCCACATGCAAGGTTGGCCTGCAGTCACTGTTCACTTCTTACTTGAGCAAGCTTTCTGAGCAGGGTGAGAGACACAATGTCACAGTCTGTAGTCTTGAAAACTTTAGTAATGAAAAGGGGCAAAAGTGATTTTTTTTTAAAAGCTCTGTTTGAAATTCTCTTAAACTTGCATCAGTGCTAAAGATATGTTCACTTTTCAATTTAGAATAATGCTTCAAGGTATAATAATGAATCATACCATTAAGGTAGATGGCAAGACTTAGATAAACTGTTTAAACCGACCAAAAATGGAGATAATAGGCATGACAGGTGGTATAAAATTACAATGCAAGTGCCTTTAGAAAATACAGATTCAGAAACTGTTAAGGCAGTTTCATGGATGATCGATCCAGACAGTGTATTAAAAGAAAATAGGGCTCCATTGAAACCTTTTGAAGTATTCACAGGGAGGACAAGTATTATGTTATGCTCCTTTATTTAAAGTTTAATGGATTTCTCTTGACATTCCTTGAGGTGATTTTGCTCGTGATTATTATGAGGTATAACCATAAAGGATTGAGGCTCTTCACAAAGCACAGGGAAAAAATCAGCCTTGTCTGTCTGGTGGCCATGTGCTTCAGCTGTTTTCCATAGCAGTGTCATTAGCTTAGACCATTATCTGGGTACAATGAGACATTGTGGAATCTTAGGAAGAACTCGGGTGCTTAGTGATTGGCAGTTGGCCTCTAAGCAGGGGTTTCAGTGAAGTTTACTTTCTTTGGAAAGTTTGTTCTGCCCATTCACGTTCACAGTTGTTCAGAGGAGCTCAGTTGTTGACGTTGTGTCTCTGTTTCACGGATCTCGTGAGGAGCTGGCCTGACACAGGTGGTGGTGTGGGCTGCTGCTCAGGTGGGAGGGACTCTCTCTTCTTTTTCTTTTTCTTTTTGTGTTTTGCTTTTGTCCCTCAGTGAAGTCTCTAGCCAAGGTTAGGGGATTATCAATTGCTAAATTAGCATTTCAGTCTCACATCAAATGGGGATAACCGGCATCTCCAACGAGGAGGGTCCTTTCAGTGGGGGATGCAGGGATGAGGGTAGGATGGTACCAACATGTGCTATTTACATACATATCCATAATTAACACAAAATGAGTAAGAGTCGTGAACATGTTACTGTAGCATCTCAGAAGTGAGGGAATGCAAAACTGTGCTACATCCCATTTCTTTTCATTCCTAAACTATACTATGAGTTATTCCTTTTCTCTCTCACATGGCTTCTGAAATGCTTTTCCTAAATCAAATGCTAGGAGAAAGGCATTTAGTTTTAATCCAATCTCAGTGAATTTTGTAAATCTCTTCCAGACACTTAACTTTTCATAGGCTGTTTCCTTGTCTCCTTCTTGAAGAGATCGGTGGCTTAGAATTCTCTCTTTCTTTCCTTCTTTCTTTCTTTCTTTTTTTCTTTCTTTCTTTCCTTCTTTCTTTCTTTTTGTTTTGTTTTGTTTTGTGTTTTCGAGGTAGGGTTTCCCTCTGGTCCAGGCTGATCTGGAATCTTAGGGTGGCCTTGAACTCATGGCGATCCTCCTACCTCTGCCTCAGAAGAGCTGTGATTAAAGGCATGTGCCACCAAGCCTGGCTTTAGATTTCTTAAGCTTCAAAAGGATTATAACGCCAACTTCCCCTTCTCTGCAGGAATGAAGTGCATTCTCCTGAGTGTGAACAAATACTTGTCTCCCTTTTCCTTCCTCTTCTCATATGTTGAGTGTTGTAAAACCTCTGGGGTGGCAAGCTCTGCTCTGGCCCAGCATGCCTTTGTGATTATCGCCACTTCTTTATTATCCATTTGCCTGCCACCTCTTCATGCTTATTACCAAAACGGTTTTGTTTTGTTTGGTGTATCATATATGACAGCTGTAGTGCATTATCCTAAAGATCCTAGTATAGAGTGGCTTCCTTCAGTGAAGAAATGGTATCCTTATGGCTTCATGCCTGTCCAGAGTTAGACTCACTGGCTAAGTAACACATCCGAGATCCATCACTCGAATAACTGCCGAGCAAAATCTAGTACTAGCTGTTGATTGTGTATCATCGGATAATGAATTTAACTTCTTTGTCTCTTACACAGGTAACAGGGTCTCCCTGTGAATATAGCCCAGACTGGTCTTGAATGTAGCCAAGGCTGGCAACTTCTGTCTTCCTAAGCCTTCTCAGTGCTTGGATTCCAGCGTGCATCACCACACCCAGCTTAGCTCTCTTTTCCTCAAAGATTACTTTCTGAGGCATGTAGATGAAAGACTTACGTGTGTGCTTAAATATTAGCTTTTCCGTATTAAGAGTTTAACCAACTCTTTAGCAAATTTACTTTTATCCTGCTTGAGGATCAAATGATTAGGAAGGCATTTCTTAATAAACATGAAGACACCAGCTGTTGTGAAATATTTCCATCAAGAAATTCATTCAGCCTACTTTTCAAATTAATGAGTAATTTCTAACTTCTATTTTTACACTACTCTGCCTTCGATATGATGTGTGGTATCCCAAAGAAAGAGCATATATATTATTTATCAATGTAAGTCAGTAGAAAAGCTTAAGTGCTTGGAGCCTTAATTTGCATTCAACTTTCACAGGAATGTATGTATGTATGTGTGTATTTGCATACAGATATATTGAACAGATATTAGTACCAATGTGTAGTGTAAAGTCTGCCCATAATTTAGTGTTTCAAAACTGAATAAATTGATATTCTGTTGAAAGACCTCCACATTGTATTAACTAAAGCCATAATGGAATAATCAAATGTAAAACTGCTGCAAAACAGAAAAAAACAATCTAATTCAATCTTTGGTTTGACTGTAATCAAACTAAAGATGCAAAGATTACTTCCTGTGACAGATGATTGCAGTTTCTAATTAATACAAAGAAAACTTCATTACTTAGAACTGTGTACTTTTTTGTTTGTTTTTTGAGGTAGGATCTCACTCTAGCCCAGGCTGACCTGGAATTTACTATGTAGTCTCAGGGTGGCCTCGAAGTCACAGTGATCTCCTATATTGGCCTATAAGTGCTGGGATTAAAGGCATGTGCCACCACGCCTGGCTTAAACTGTGTACTTTTAAGCAAGGTTTAGTGGCACCCTGGCCTTTAATCCTAGGAAGCAGAGGTAGGAGGATCGCTGTGAGTTCGAGGCCGCCCTGAGACTACATAGTCAATTCCAGGTCAGCCTGGATAGGAGTGAGACCCTACCTCGAAATACCAAACCAAAAAAAAAAAAGGAAACAACTTCCCAGTGACACCAAACTGCTGGCTGTCGGCAGGAAGTTGCCACAAGTTCAGAGATAGGTTGGTCTATGTAACTTATTAAGAGACCAGCCAGGGTACCAAGTGAGATCCCATCTCAGTCAATCAATTAGTCCATTGTTGACAATTGGAAACAAGAGCTATGCATTTCAAGTAGCAGCAGTTAGGTCAGCTATGATGTCTTATGCTAACTGGGAGGAACACCAAAGAACCTACCACACTTGCCCAGAGTTCTTTATCTCTTCCTCTGACTTTCTTCTCATTCCTTCTATCTTCATCCCTGTTTTATTCTCTATCCCTTCCTCTTTCTCCTCATTCCTTTTTTCCTTTCACTTATTGTAAAAAATAAATTCATTTTATTTTTTAAATTTGTTATTATTATTATTGGCTTTTCAAGGTAGGGTCTCACTAGCTCAGGCTGACCTGGAACTCATTCTGTAATCCAAAGCTGGCCTTGAACTCACAGTGACCCTCCTACCTCTGGCTCCCGAGTGCTGGGATTGAAGGTGTGCACCACCACGCCCGGCTCAATTTTTAAAACTCGGCAGTATATGCCCAGGCTGACCTTGAGCCTCTGACCCTCCTCACAGGTGTGCCGCTCCAAGCGTGCCAGGCTTCGTTCTGGTCTCTGTAACCCTTGGCTTTTCTCTTCCCTTTATGTTCTATTGTTGATCTTTCTAAAAATAAATTTCTGTGCTTTTCACTGAAATAGAACTTTCTTTTGTTTAAAAGGTATTCAAATCACAAATGTATGCTCTAACGAATTTTGCACTGTATGTATAATAAACCCTAGAAAATACTAAAATAAAAATAAATTTCCAGGACTGGGGAGATGGCTCAGTGGTTAAAGGCTCTTGCTTGCAAAGCCTGATGGCCTGGAATTGATTTCCGGGTACCCATATAAAGTCAGGTGCTCAAAGTGGCATTGCATCTGTAGTTTGTTCGCCGTGGCAAGAGGCCCTGGTGCACCCATGCTCACTCAGGCTCCCTCTCCATCACATAAATAAAATAAACATTCCTTGTTATGCAAATGGCAACATATCTTGAACACAGTTCTACATCTTGCTTTCTTTTCTCTTTATCATATATTTTAGTGATCACCGCATTTCATTAAATAGCAACCTCATTCTTTTCCTTCATACCATGGCTTAATCAGTCCCTTATTTATTAGGTATTTCCACTTTTATACAGTTACAATGTTGCCATAAATGACTTTGTACATCAATGATATGCACATGTGCAAGTAAACTGGATTCCCTTCCAGATGTGTTGGACTAGAGTGTGTGCATTTGTAGTTTTTATAGGTGGCGTCAGCTGGCTTTCTGTAGAGATGGCGCAGTACTAATTTACACTCCTATCAGCCTTACCAAAGTGTGTCCTCACTCTTCAACCTTCTGATTTGCTACTCTAATAAGTGAAAATGGAACCGCAGGGCAGATTTTAATGCACATTGCACTTCATAAAACTAAGCCTGAGGATCTTTCCATGTGTTAGAGTTGCTTTCATTCTTTTCTGTGAACTTTCTGCTCAGATCCTTTGCCCATTTTTTTAGTTTCAAGGGTTATCTCAAAATAGGAATAATTTCCTTTGTTTACTCTTGTGAATTGCAAATATTCACACCTTTTAATTTTTTTTTTTTTTTTTAGTATGCTTCTGGTAGTTTTCATCACTGGCAACCCCCACCCACCTCAGATAATTATGTTTATCTGTAATGATATTTAGATTGAGATCACGGTTGGGAAGCACACTGGAGGTGAGGTGGCAGGCTGTGTTACCCTGTAGCACCTTAGCGGGCATCAGAAGGGAGAGCACCAGCAAAAGTTATGGGGCTTCCAGTGGAGTAAGGGTTTCACAGCATAACCCTACCGTTCAGCTTGATGTGAACGTTAAAAACAGAGCCGGGCATGGTGGCGCACACCTTTAATCCCAGCACTTGGGAGGCAGAGGTTGGAGGATCATCATGAGTTCGAGGCCACCCTGAGACAACAGAGTGAATTTCAAGTCAGCCTGGGCTAGAGTGAGACCCTATCTCGAAAAACAAACAAACAAACAAACAAAATGTAATTATTTGCAAGCAGAGAGAGAAAAGAAAGATAGAATGGGTGCAATCAGGGCCTCCAGCCACTGCAAGCGAACTCTAGGATCATGGGCCACTCTGTGCATCGGGCTTTATGTGGGTCCTGGGGAAATGAACCCGGGGCATTAGGCTTTGCAGGCAAATGCCTTACTTACTGAGCCCTCTCTCCAGCCCTGGCATGAAATTTGAATATCATTTAGCAGCCATAGTTCTTATTCCAAACAATAGAAAATTGATGGTTAACTTAAGCAGAAAATCAGTACTACCACGGAACTTACTGTGTCTAAGAAAAATCCTCAGAAGACAGAAAAGACCTGTCCAAGAATGCTGCCAATGGCATCAGAGTTCCTAGAAATGATTAAAGCAACAACAACAAAAATAATAATAAAATGCAAACAGGGTCTCGTGTAACTCAGGCAAGGCTGGGGCTGGACCAGAAACTCCTGTCTCAGCCTCCCAAGTACTGACTTGACAGTCGCCTGGATCTTGACAATAATGAGCTGTCCCTATCTGATGGTGTCACATGTGGAAGCTGTGACACCTTCACCTTGGGTTCAGAGCCCCAAGAAGGACCTTTCAGTTGGCCAGGCAGTGAAGCTGAGATCTCAGTTTTACCAAAGCTGATGAGGAAATAGTTGATAAGACGTTATTTAAGGATCTCATGATCCTTCCTTGTCATAAAAGTTGCATCTTTGTTACAGAAGATGACCTGAGCAGAGAAGTTCTACATTTCCTCCGTTCTAAAACTAGGAACTACTCAAAGGATGAGTTTAGCAGTGTCTCTTGTCATAAATGAGTTCAGTGCTACATGTTAAGACAGAATTATTAAGCTCTGCCCATTACAGTTTTAGTCTGTTATAGGAACAGTAATGGTGCATTTAGCAGTATTGTTCAATATTATTCAGCATCTGTGGTTTCTATGGAAACAAATTTACCATTGACCTATATTTTCTGGGCTTTTTTTTTGGTCAGCATGCATTTATTTTAGTAATGGAAGAGCCTCAGATTATGTTAATCCAGTTTTATTCCTCTGTCACTTCTGCTATAATGTGGCATTTGCATTTTTATAGCATGAGGTAAAAAACAGAGTTTAAGGAGAGAAGGAGACTGGGGAGCCAAGCTCAAGAACTTCAGTAGTGATGCTTAAAGATGTAGCACAAGGGCGCTCGCCTGCAAAGTCTGAGGACCCAGGTTGGATTCTCCAAAACTCATGTAAACCAGATGCACAAGGTGGTACATGCATCAGGAATTTGTTTGCAGTGGCTGGAGGCCCTGCACACCCATTCTCTCTATCTGCCTCTCTGTCTTTCTCCCTCAAAGAACTAGAAGAACTGTAGCCTGTTCTTATTAAGTATTATGATGACATGAAATTAGTGAAAAGTCATAAGAGTAAATAATGATGGACGCCACCCACAGGGTGGACTATGGACTGAGGTCACTCGCAGGGGTCTCAGTAAGAGCGGGGTATTTGGTGTGTTCCTCAGAGGCTCAGACTTCAGTTAGATACAGGTTCTGCATTCACCTGCTTTTTGCGTGTGAAAGACACATTTCAGTCAAATTGCTCCCTAATGTATGTCTCATTAAAACAATATTTGCATTTTTTTTTACATATAGCATAGTTTATTTATTGAGTCAAGATTATTTCTTAGATAATTTTTTTTAACTTTTTTTAAAATTTTCTATTTTTTATTAATTAGTTTTGTATTCAGCAAATACAGTCAGTTTGGTACCATTATTAGGCTCATTGTGACCTACCCCGTCCCCTTGGCCCCTCCTTGTTGAGGTATACGGGTCGTGCACTGTGGAGTCAGCCCACGGTTACGGGTAGGATAAATGTCTCTGCATATCATGACCCAACATGCGGCTCTGTCATAA
This sequence comes from Jaculus jaculus, assembly GCF_020740685.1. NCBI lineage: Eukaryota > Metazoa > Chordata > Mammalia > Rodentia > Dipodidae > Jaculus > Jaculus jaculus. The sequence continues at coordinate 13,056,368 of NC_059121.1, forward strand.
TCATAGACAATAACCACTATAACTCCCTCATCCCAATATTTGCATTTCTTAAAACAAGCATTGTAATAGAACTGTTTTTACTAGAACAACTCATTATTCCTACACTGGATGACAGCTGTTGAAGGATTCAGGCTTTAGATATTCATCATCTAACGAAAGGAATAATGATTGTGCTGGACCTCTCATTGCTGCATTGAAGGCACTGTGGAAGTCAAAATTAGCTTTGACTACATATGCATACAGTGGAGTATTATTCAGCCAGAAAAAGAAATATGAGTCTTACACATGCTTTAATATGGGTGATTCTTAAAAATTTTCTATGAAGACATTGTAAAAGGACAAATATTGTGGATGTATCCAGATAGATGGCAAATTCGTAGACATAGAAAGCTGAACCTGGGCTGTAGAAAAATGGAAACATGCAGTTTAATAAATGCAATTACTGTCTATGATGATGAAAATCTTTTGGAAATGGGCATTAGTTGATGGCTGTACAACATTGGTAATATGTTTGATGCTTCTGAATTATGCATTTTAAATGGTCATGATGATAACAAATGCAGATTTTGCCACAATTTTTAAAAATGAAAATTTTAACATATTTGTTTGGTCATTGGAAAGAGTGCAAGAGAGAAAAAGAAGCAGATAGAGAGGGAGAATGGGCATCATAGAGCCTCTACTCCCTACCAATGAGCTTCATATGCATGCGTCCCCTTCTGCATCTGTCTTATGTGGGTACTGGGCCGTTGAACCTGGGTCCTTAGGCTTTGCAGGCAAGCGCTTTAGCTGCTAAGCCATCTCTCCAGCAAGAAAATAAGTTTTAATTCTTCTCATTTCTGGTATTTTTATCTTCACATTATCTGCATGTATTACTGGTTACACGGGAATACTATGAATATTTGTAAGCATTTGTCAGAACTGGGTATATGACTCAGTTGTTTTCACTTCTCAAAGATTAAATGTTGAATTTAAATGTTTCTTATGATACCCAGCGATTACAGTAAATTTTAGAATTTCACACTTCCCTTAACAAAGTTAGAATTATTTTCCTTTTATTGAAAAGCAGAAAAACCTTTGTTAAACCTTAATGTTCAAGTGTATACATAATAAATCAGTCAGTGCACGTGGGAGGGACTGATTCTGGAATTTCTGCCTCAGTGTTGAAGAATTCCTGAAATGTTTACGTTTTCAACTATAACACCCTGTTTCTATAGATTCAGGGAAAATCTGGATTCTTGAAGTAGTTGTCAGATAATTCGGATAAATTTTCCTTCATTAAGTTAACTTCTAAAAGCTGAAATAATTGAGTAGTGTCACAAAGATTAAAGATAACATTTGTTGGGTTTTTTTCCTTTTGAAAAATTTTACAATGGTTTTCTTAGGCTTCCCTTTTTATTTATATATATTTCCTAAAATGGTATCCCTTTTTTTTAGGTTGTAACAAGGACAATGTCAGAGCAGGCTGCAAGAAATGTGGCTACCGTAAGTATACTAAAAGCAGCATTCTGTACCTTCTCTTACTGGAATCATTGCCTCTTTGGATGGACATCTCCATTGCAGGGACCCTGTGCATGGCCCTGTTAGCCCTAGCCTAAACTGTAGTTTGTTCGGAACTTTCTTAGTCTTTTGTGTTTACCAGGTGGAAGGTAGCTGTGTATCTGAAAATGTTATGAAGTACAGTAGAGATGTCGAATATTTGGGAAAGAGTGATTCAGAATGTATACATTTAGGGGTTGAGGAGATGTAGGATATTTGGGAAAGAGTGATTTAGAATGTATACATTTAGGGGTTGAGGAGATAAGTATATTTGGGAAAGAATGATTTAGGACATATACATTTAGGGGTTGAGGAGATGTAGCATATTTGAGAAAGAATGATTTAGAATGTATACGTTTAGGGGTTGAGGAGATGTAGCATATTTGAGAAAGAGTGGTTTAGAATGTATACGTTTAGGGGTTGAGGAGATGTAGGATATTTAGGAAAGAGTGATTCAGAATGTATACATTTAGGGATTGAGGAGATGTAGGATATTTGGGAAAGAGTGATTCAGAATGTATACATTTAGGGATTGAGGAGATGTAGGATATTTGGGAAAGAGTAATTTAGAATGTATACATTTAGGGGTTGAGGAGTTGTAGGATATTTGGGAAAGAGTGATTCAGAATGTATACATTTAGGGATTGAGGAGATGTAGGATATTTGGGAAAGAGTGATTCAGAATGTATACATTTAGGGGTTGAGGAGTTGTAGGATATTTGGGAAAGAGTGATTCAGAATGTATACATTTAGGGATTGAGGAGATGTAGGATATTTAGGAAAGAGTGATTCAGAATGTATACATTTAGGGATTGAGGAGATGTAGGATATTTGGGAAAGAGTGATTCAGAATGTATACATTTAGGGATTGAGGAGATGTAGGATATTTGGGAAAGAGTGATTCAGAATGTATACATTTAGGGATTGAGGAGATGTAGGATATTTGGGAAAGAGTGATTCAGAATGTATACATTTAGGGATTGAGGAGATGTAGGATATTTGGGAAAGGGTGATTTAGAATGTATACATTTAGGGGTTGAGGAGTTGTAGGATATTTGGGAAAGAGTGATTCAGAATGTATACATTTAGGGATTGAGGAGATGTAGGATATTTGGGAAAGAGTGATTCAGAATGTATACATTTAGGGGTTGAGGAGATGTAGGATATTTGGGAAAGAATGATTTAGTACGTGTACATTTAGGGGTTGAGGAGATATGTAGTCTATTTGGGAAAGAATGATTTAGAATGTATACATTTAGGGGTTGAGGAAATGTAGTATATTTAGGAAGAGTGATTTAGAATGTATACATTTAGGGGTTGAGGAGATGGTTCATTGGGAAAGAGTGATTTGGAATATATACATTTAGGGGTTGAGGAGATGGTTCATTGGGAAAGATTGATTTGGAATATATACATTTAGGGGTTGAGGAGATGGTTCATTGGGAAAGATTGATTTGGAATATATACATTTAGGGGTTGAGGAGATGGTTCATTGGGAAAGATTGATTTGGAATATATACATTTAGGGGTTGAGGAGATGGTTCATTGGGAAAGATTGATTTGGAATATATACATTTAGGGGTTGAGGAGATGGTTCATTGGGAAAGATTGATTTGGAATATATACATTTAGGGGTTGAGGAGATGGTTCATTGGGAAAGATTGATTTGGAATATATACATTTAGGGGTTGAGGAGATGGTTCATTGGAAAAGAGTGATTTAGAACATATACATTTAGGGGTTGAGGAGATGGTTTAGTGGGAAAGAGTGATTTAGAACATATACATTTAGGGGTTGAGGAGATGGTTTAGTGGGAAAGAGTGCCTGTTCCACAGGCTTGCGGACCTGAGTTTTTGCAGCACCAGTATAAGTGTCAAAAGCCAAGAGGGGCCATGGGTGTCGAGAACCCCAGCGCTGAGGAGGGGCAGATAGCAGTGCCTTCTGTTCAGCAGCCCTACTGCAAAACAGCAGCTCCTGGTTGACTCCTGCTCAAGAAAACAAGGTGGAAAAATAACATAGGAGGACACCCAGTATATGGGTGTATGCACTTCCATGCATATACCATATACACACACACCAAACGTAATTAATGAACATATAAAGGTATGGGCTGGAGAGATAGCTTAGCAGTTAAGGCACTTGCCTGCGAAGCCTAAGGACCCAGGTTCAACTCCCCAGAACCCATGTACACCCAAGGTGACACGTGTCTGGAAGTTCAGTTTCAATGGTTGGAGGCCCTGTGACACCAATTCTCTCTCTCCCCACTCTCTCTTTTTTCCTCACTCTCTCATGATAATAAATAAATAAATAAAATGTAAAAATAGGGCTGGAGAGAAGGCGTAGCGGTTAAGCACTTGCCCGTGAAGCCTAAGGACCCCAGTTCAAGGCTCAATTCCCCAGGACCCACGTTAGCCAGATGCACAAAGGGGTGCACTCGTCTGGAGTTTGTTTGCAGCGGCTGGAAGCCCTGGCGCGCCCATTCTCCCTCTCGCTCTCTATCTGCCTCTTTCTCTCTCTGTCACTGTCTAATAAATAAATAAAAATCTTTAAAAAAGTATATAAGTAAAAGGATACCCACAGACATCTTCATGAATACCAGATGTTTTTGTTTGAATGTGAAATATTCTGCCATGGGCTCATGTGTAGGGATCCTTGGTTCCCAGCTGGTTGATTGTGTGGGAAGGTTGAGAGGCCTTGAGAAGATGGAGTCCTTGCTGGGGGAAGTGGGCCCTGAGGTTTTGTAGCCTAGCCCGACTTCCTGTTCATCCTCTGCTTCGGACCACAGAGTGATGAGCCCGTTCCTGCTCCCTTCCCCGCTGTCATACAGTGCCCACCCCTGGAACCGTAAGCTACTTCAGCCTGTTCTTCCTTATGGTCAGCCGTGTGTTTACAGCAAGGAAAAACAACCAGACGAAGAGGTGAAGCCTTAAAAAAATCATTTTTCTATGTTTTTCCTGCTAATTGAATTTATCTCTTTGTGTAACATTGTGATTGGACCCGGAAATTCTGCTCATAGGCAAAAAATAAAAATAAAAAAGAATTTAAACACTGATTTCTCTTTTTTATAATTAATAAATAAATATAATTGAAAGGTAGACCTAAGCATGCATAATTGCATACGGTTTTATAAGATTGTGATTACATACTGTAAATATCATTTTTCTAATTTATCAGTTCCTGTGACTTTACTAATAGCTATTAAAACAACATTTGCTGTTTACAAAGTTTTTGGTTTTCTTTAATATTTGATATATTTATGTGTTTTTATTTGAGAGAGAGAAAAAGAAGCTGATAGAAAGAATGAGTGCTCCAGGGTCTCTAGCCACTGCAGACAAAGTCCAGCCACCTGTATCGCCTTGTGCATCTGACTTTACGTGAGTGCCCGGGAACTGAACTGGGGGCCTTTGGCTTTGTTGGCAAGTACCTCAATCACTTTGAAAACGGTGAAAGGTATACTAGATTGTTAAAAACACTCCAATTCATTGAAAAATTATAAAATTTAACAAAATCAGGTGATTTGACAAAAAGATTTCCATACAAGAATATGGGATGAGAGCTCTCAGCATAAATCCACATCAGGACACATTGAAGCAAGACAGGGAAACAGGTCCCATGCTGCCAGGCAAACACCATCACTTGTTCAAGGAAAACGTGCCTGAGGAGCACATGTGGGTTCACAAGACTACATAGTCCTCATATAAATAAAAACTTAAGAATAAACCTTTTTGCAGGAAATACATGAAGTGAATTCTTTTTAAAAATTTCCTTATATATATTTCTGCTTTATTTACTTCTTGTCACTGCTAATTTGCATGTCTCATTTCTTTTTTTTTATTTGTTTTTTTTTTTTTTTTAAGATAAGGTCTTACTGTAGCCTAGACTGACCTGGAATTTACTATGTAGTCTCAGGGTGGCCTTGAACTCCTATATCTGCCTCCCAAGTGCTGGGATTAAAAGTATGTACCACCACACCTGGATGTGCATGTCTTATTTCCTTACCCAAGACTTAAGATCCTCCTATAGATGGAATTGTGAATTTTGATATCTTGCCAAGTTTAGTTTTTGCTTGGTTATGCAGGCCTTCAATATTAATGATTAAGTGATTAAACAGTATCTACCTTGTCTCCTATAGACAATTTGGCAATACTTCCCTCCTTTGTTAAAGTTAATTTCCGTAGGACTGTTAGAGATGATGGTCTGTTTGCAAGCCTTTGAGAAAGAAATTGCAGTATAAAAGTTAGCTCATTTTACTTGGGGGACAAAATATTTATATTGTTTGTGTAGAGATGACATGGGTAATAACACCAAGTGAGCTGTTTTTTATGCCCCCAAATATGGGCATTCTGTAGCTAATTACAAAACAATATTTTGTCCATTTTTATGAAAGCAGTACTTTAACTTACACAATTGCAAGAATTTTAATATCTAACTAAAAAATATTTTATTGTTAGTGTGTTACAATAAAGGACATCTTATTATTAAAAGATTCACATTCAGGATGAATGTGTTACCGAGTAATATGGGTCTCTTTTTTCATAGCAGAATTTCTTCAGTATGATTAATTTCAAAGAAATTTGTAGAAAAATTGATTCTATCTATAGTGAGTTCTTAATTAGAATTTCACTGAAGATGATAAGCCATGAATACTTTATAACACAAAGACATGAAGTAATGCCTCAACTAATTATGATAGTTCTCAGAAGTTTTGATTTTTTTTCAAAACCTCACTACAGTATACTCGAGTGTTAGACAAGTTGATCACAACTGAAATTAAATATAGATCCCTAAATCCATTTTAAGATTTTATTGGATTTCAAATGCAAACTATTGATTTAGAACCTTTACCTTTTCTTTTCCTATGTGTTTTCTTATTGGCATATAGGTACAGTATTCTGTATATGGCTCAGATCTCAAATGGATTTTCTCCATGTAAGAGCTTGAGTCTTTGAAGATGGGGAAGTTAAGATGCATGTTAAAGGAGTCTTGGCATTTATCGTCAACTAGGGTGTTAGTGCTCTCTGGAAACCTGACATAGTTTTAGCTGACAATAGCAGACTGGGCAAGAGGTAAAGGCAGGAGGCCCAGAACTTCAAGGTTGTCAGAAGTTTAGTCATCTTCTCCTAGATAGCAAGTTTGAGACCAGCATAGGCTGCATGAGACCCTGCCTTGTGTGCGTGTGTGTGTGTGTGTGTGTGTGTGTGTGTGTGTGTGTGTGTGCGCATGCATGTGTATCACAGAGAAGTTGGCTTTCCTATCACAGTATTATAGCTTAAAAAGGCTATGCACATGTGTATACAAAGACAGTGCTGAAGAGCCTCTGTTACCCTTTGAAATCCTGCCTCAGGCCCACTCTATTTTATCTTCTTAAATGACTACATTGGTGTCTCTTTCTCAGAGAACATACTGTCTTGTCTGTTTAAAAAATAACACAAGCTGGGAAGGTGGCTCAGTGGTTAAGGTGCTTGCCTACAAAGCCTAACAACCAGTGTTCAGTTCTCCAATACCCATGTAAAGCCAGATGCACAAAGTGGCACATGTGTCTGGTGTTTGTTTGCAGTGGCTGGAGGCCCTGGTGGGCCCATTCTCTCTGTCTGTCTCTTTTCTATCTCTGCTTATAAATTAATTAATTTAAACAATGTTTTAAAATGACACAAGGGGGGCTTAGCGGTTAAGTGCTTGCCTTTGAAGCCTAAGGACCCCGGTTCGAGGCTCAGTTCCCCAGGACCCACGTTAGGCAGATGCACAAGGGGGCGCACACATCTGGAATTCGTTTGCAGTGGCTGGAGGCCCTGGCACACCCATTCTCTCTCTCTCTCTCTCTCTCTCTCTCTCTCTCTCTCTCTCTCTCTCTATCTGCCTCTTTCTCTCTCTGTCGCTCTCAAACAAATAAATAAAAATTTTTTTAAAATGACACAAAGGGCTGGAGAGATGGCTTAGTGGTTAAGTGCTTGCCTGTGAAGCCTAAGACCCCGGTTCGAGGCTTGATTCCCTAGAACCCATGTTAGCCAGATGCACAAGGGGGCGCACGCATCTGGAGTTCACTTGCAGTGGCTGGAAGCCCTGACGTGCCCATTGTCTCTCTGGCTCTCTGCCCTCCCCCCCCCCCCCCCCCCCCCCCCCCCCGGTCGCTCTCAAATAAAATTAAATTAAATAAAAATGACACAATTATACTTACCTGTCATTCTGTAAGCAGTATCAAGAGGAAAATTCATGGTGATAAGTAACTGTTAACAAATAAGAAGGGCCTCAAACAACCAAACTTTATTATCTTAAGGCACTAAAAACAGAATGCAGTGAGCCCAAAGCAGACATGAGGGAATAAGGAGAAGAAATAGATGAGAGAGTGAATAGAAATGCAAGTTTTAAAATAAGAAACAAAATCTTTATTAAGCTAAACAAAATTGACTAAGCTTTACCCAAACTAAGAAAAAGAGAAGACTCAAGTAAGTAAATTTCAAAAAGTTAAAATGAATATGACAGAATATTAGCATGTGGGTGGTATGATGCATATATTGGTTATATTATTTCTTGCATAATGGCCTTTGTAATATTAGATTTTTAAAAGTTCATTATGAAGTAGCAAGTAGACAACCATTACAGTTGCTTTCATAGACAGGCTCTAGAAAAATAATACCAGATTTTCAATTTTTTTTGTACCTTTTAGAGAAGTATTTGAATTGTATTAGTACCTCTGTGTTCTGACAGGAGTACAAAATATATCTGTGGTTTTATCATGCTCCTGTTTTGCTTGTTTTGTTTAGCTGGTCATCTTACTTTCGAATGCCGCAACTTTCTCCGAGTCGACCCCAAAAGGGACATTGTTTTGGACGTGAGCAGTACGAGCAGTGAAGACAGCGATGAGGAGAGCGAGGAACTCAACAGGCTGCAGGCGCTGCAGGGGAAAAGTAGGCGGTGCTTTTGCTCCCCTGGTTAGAAAAGCTTGAAAGGTGCTGCTGCGTCACGGTCACGCTTGCACAACCGTGCTGACCGCTGAGATGCCCTTGGCCGGTGGCGCACGCCTTTTATCTCAGCCCTTAGGAGTCAGTCCTGTGAGTTTGCTATACCACCATGAATTTGAGGCCAGTGTGGGATGACATAGTCCATACCTCGAAAAAAACAAATAAGTCTCTTTTTTTTTTTTTTGCAAGAACTTACTACATAGGTAAGAAAATGGCCTTTTAACTTTGGAAGTAATTTGCCTGAGATCAAACACTGAACAATAAATGACCTCAAAAATCCAATATATGATTTCAAGATTTTCTCCCCCATTTTGTCTTTGGTCTGGCCATTTTTCCCCTTTGTCCGTCACATTTTCTCTAATATACATAGAGTAGCACTTGCTGATTGCTTTTTTTAGTACTTTTCTCATCTTTTGTTTGTTTGTTTGTTATTCGAAGTAGGGTCTAGCTCAGGCTGACCTGGAATTCACTATGTATTCTCAGGCTGGCCTTGAACTCATGGTGATCCTCCTACTTCTGCTGCCCCAGTGCTGGGATTAAAGGCATGCGCCACCACGCCCAGCTGTCATGTATTTTTGTATGTTGAACACGTCATTCTATTGACCACTGTGGAAGGCAAAGTCATGGAGGGCCGTGTTTGGCTTACTCCCTGCCCGCATTTTTGTTTCTTCCATGCAACTCACAGCTTCAGCAAAAATATACACCACATGCTGGAACCTAAACTCATGGTGATTTGCTTCCCCCACCCCTACCTTCTACCTTTCAGGAATAAATGAAGAAGAGGAGAAGAAAAAAGAGAAAGGCAAAGAGAAAATCAAATTGAAAAAGAAGAGGAAAAGGTATTTTATAGCAGCATTTTCTTTGAGTTAGATGCTAGTCCACAAGGGATTATAGTTTTTTTATATTTAATGTAATATTAATGGGGTCTTAATAGACGTTGATTTGCGCAGTAGAACAGCAGCTCCCCTCCCTGTGAGGAAGCAGAAGTAGTCAGTACTTGTCACCTTGTCAGTGGAACAAGTGAGGGTGCCAGGACGTCACAGCACCACCTCTTCTTCCATACGGTCTGTGTTCTGTGTTCGAGCACAACAGTCAAGCTCGTAATTGGGCACATGTATAAACTCTTTACATATAGTTTTTCCTCATATAGATTAAATTGGTTCTAAAGTATCTATTCCCATCATATCACTACTATGATGTGGAAATTCATTTACTAATGGAATTTAATAAAATTACCAAGCTAAAACTTCCTTCCGGTCTTTCAGATCCCTCATCAGCCCTTTGTGAGTTAGGACTATGAACTCTTAACAACTGGCTGGTTAAGGAGAGTGATCACGGGTAAAGAGAGGCCAATTCTTCCCTTTTCAATGAGCGTAGTTTCATTCATTCTGGAATAAATGAACATGTATATAGTTTTTGAAGCACTTGTTCCTATCTGCTTTGGGCCTCATTCTTTCATAGAAGGTTGCAAGTCAGGGGCTGCCACTTTGATTTTCTTAGAACACTTTATTACATATATCAACACCTCAGATAGCTTACAAATTAGAAAAGTAAGCTGACTTTCAGATGTTGGGAACCTTTAACATAAGATTTCTAGGAGCATGTTGCTCAGGATTTCTGACCAGTAGATCAGTGACTTGTTTTTGCTAACATAGCAGGGGCTTGCTTATAGGAAACATGACATTACAGGCGCTCTTCCAAGTTCTAATATGATTGTTTTACAGCAGGACATTGTTCCGAGCTGTGTCAAGCCTCACAGACCTTACACAGGGCCTGGAACTCAATTAAACTTGCTTCTGTATTTCGAAATAGAAGTGAGCTGTGCTAGAACCTGAGCTTTGTGTTAAAGTGAGAGCCTAGGCCAAAGAGCTGAGCAAAGGTGTGCAAGCAGAGCAGGAGTGTGCAAGCAGAGCAAAGGTGTGCAAGCAGAGAAGCACCTGTGGTCAGAATCCAGGAGTCCTGTCCAGTTGGCCCTTTGAACCTGAAAAGCAGACAAGATTTGACAATGGCTGAACAAAAAAGAGGGAGCGTAGACGGGTAGGAGAGAAGCTCTAGCAGGCAGCGCAGTCTGCGGTGCTGGGACCTGGCGGGGGCGGGCCGTTCCCAGTCACGGCTCACACCGCAGCGCCTAGGGACCCAGACTGCTGAAGCTTCAAGCCCAGTGCTCTCACCGTGCTCCTCCCTGTTGCTCCCTTGGGGCTTCCTTCTTTGGGTTTGAATCTTCATATTTGGATTAGTGTGCTAAACCTCCACATGCTTATCACATTTGAAATCAACGCAGTTGCTGTCTTTTCACACATATTTTGGGTTTGAGTATAGGCAGAATGTTATATCTTCTTTATATATGATCTGAAAATATGGCTATACCTTTTTTTTTTTTTTTTAGTTTTTTCCATTCCCTGTCAGAAGGTATGCTATGTTCTTCCCCCTCAGTTTCAGGTTAAAATAATGAGGGAACACTGAAGTATAATGAATGACACATCATCTTCATTCATCCAAGTGCAATATTCATAGAGGCCTCCTTTCTGTAATTGATGAAGATTATTTTGTAATGCAAATGCTCATTTGTACCAGTGTTTGTAAAAGGGATCAAGAACATTAGAATGAAGATACCAAAAGAATTTCAAAAGTGCTTTTATTTTGTTTATTTTCAGCTCTGATCCATTCAGATTGTGGAACAGTTAGAGCCCTTTTTACATTGATGTAAAATTGCATGTTTTCATGACTTCAAGGGAATGTGCTACCAAGTGATTACATACGCTGGCAGGGTGTGTAGATGGGGTTGCCTTGCAGAATTTTAAAGAGCTGCACAGTGTGGAAAACTGAAAATCACAGGAAAATAATTTCGCTCATTATCACACTTAAGCAGGATAGATGCTAGTTTTGTCAGTTTTTATGACCAAGCAGCCAAAATTCTGAATTCAGCATTTTTAGAGAACACAAGCACATTTCAGTTTATGTTTACACCCCTTCGCCCCAAGAATTGAGGCAGCTCAAATCCCATGCAGATTTGCCTGTCCAGTCAGCCAAAGGTATGGTCCAGTCAGTTGTCTTACTGCCCATAGGTCTTCGTCCAGTTCCACCGAAGAGGACTCTTCAAAGCAAAAGAAACAAAAGTATCAGAAGAAAGAAAAGAAGAAAGAAAAAAAGAGCAAATCTAAAAAAGGCAAACACCACAAAAAAGAAAAAAAGAAGAGAAAAAAGGATAAGCATTCTTCCCTTCATCGTTCGGACTCCACCAGAAAGTAATTGAGTCCTTGGCCTATGTCATGAAATTTAAGAACTCAGTTTTTGAAATTGCCTGCTTTTCCTTGGAATTTGCTCAATAACTGTGCTTCACAACAGACCCCAGTCTTTTCCATTCAGACATTTTCACATATGAGACCATTACTGCCCCCCCACCCCAGCCACTGAATTAAATCAGTCATGGTACTTGACAGCTCTGCCTCAAGAATAGCTATTTGTACATACCAAGCACATCCTTCCTGGTGTTTGTATTTCTGTGTTTGGGTAGCATTCTTACTTCATAGGTTGACTGTAAAATGGGTTGGCTGCAGTCAACACAAGTCACGTACCTAGTAGCTAATGAGTATAGCTGAGTCAAGTGTCCACCTTTGAGTTGGGAGCCAGGTAGGGAGAAGTGACTTGCTCTTGATACTGCAAAATGTAACAGCTTTATGTATTGTGGTGTCGTGTGCAGAGAGGGATTCCTCATGGTTGTTTGTAACTGTCCTCTTACTATCAGAGAAGATAAGGCTGTTTTACTGGCCCTGAGCAGTATCTGCAGGAAGATAATAGTGAATGTATTTATCACACAGTCTCATTGTTTTATGAAGTATAGGGTTTCTAGTAACTGGCTCTTGTGCTTTTATAACAATTTAAACATAAATCAGTTCTGGTGGCTCATGCCCATATTCTCAGCCCTCGAGAGGCTGAGATAAGAGGATCTAGATGGTTCAAGGCCAGCCTGGGTAAGAGTAAGACCCTGCCTCAGAAAACAAACAAACAGAAACAAAACAGAATAATTCTTCCTTTTGAAAGGAGACTAGTGTAGCTTATTAGAAAGCCTGCTGAGATGAGTGAGTGTTGGTGAAGATTTAGGGTAGACTCCTGGGCTGTTACCCCAGTGTGCCATGTTGGCATGTCTTACAGTGATACCTCAAAGGCAGAAACTTCACTTTCGAAGAAAGAAAATCTAATTGGAACTGATTTTTATTGTATTTGGTATTAAATTTTATGAAGATTGTGTCAATGAGCAATGTAGAACTTTTTTATAAATTTTAACTTGTATGTTCCTTATGTCTGAAGTGATTTACAATTTCAAAACAAGTTTCACACTGAACTTTTTGGTTTCATTAATAACCAATTTAAGGTATTTCCCTTTACTGCAGTCACAGATTTTAATAGCAGTGTCAAAACTTTGGAATTAAGGTTTTTATTTTGTATTTTTAAAATTTAATAGCTAGGGAGTTGCATCATAAAAGGCTTTACATAATGGAAGGTTTTTATAATTAAGCACTATAAATTTACTTGTCTGAAGTAAGCACCTCACCATGATACACTTATAAAGTTTCAAATTGGTCACTTCCAGACATTCAAGTAAATTTATAATGTGAAATTGGGTAAGTACACCTGACCTCACAAGCTGGAAAGGTTTACTGATTCCTCCACCTACCACCCAGCCTGCCATATTCCAAGGAAGACTTGGAGCCTCCTAACACCTCTGATATGTCCTTACCTGTGCTTAAACTCCACAAAAACTACCACACCAACACCCTTTCTGTGGTACTTTAAATGTGGAATGTCCCCCCATAGCCTCATGTGTTTATGATTAAGCCTTGTACTGGATTGTCAGCTGGAAGAACCTTGCTGGAAGAGGTGTGTCACTGGGAGAAGGCCTTGGGATTTTATAACCAAGCCCGGTTTGACAGGGCTAGCCAGCTCACGCTTGCTGCTGCCTCCCAGCCCACGTGACAAGATGTTTGCCCATCCCTTCCCTGCCATGATGAAACTTCCCCTTGAAACTGTCATCTGAACTACTCTTCCCTAAGCTGCTTCTGGTCAAGCGTGTCATTCCCATCCACGAGAAGGTAACTGCTGTTCTTTCTGAATTTTGCAGTTCTGGTAGCTCCCATACTTAAAAGTTTTTTGTAACCTAATCATTCCCGTGGTCCTCTCAAATCGAAGTTCTTTTGTTTAAAAAGTTCAATCATCGGCTGAAGAGATGGCTTGGCCATTAAGGGGCTTGTCTACCCAAGTTTGATCCTCCAGTACCCACGTAAGCCAGATGAACAAGGTGGTGCATGTGTCTAGAGTTGTTTGCAGCTAGAGACCCTGATGCGCCCATTCTCTCTCTAGTTGTATCTCTCTCTCAAATAAATAAAATGTTTAAAAAAGTTATTTGGGCTGGAGAGATAGTTAAGTGGTTAAAGGCACTTGCTTGTGAAACCTGACAACCAGATACAACTGGCATATGCATCTCAAGTTTATTTGCAGTAGCAAAACACCTTGCCTGTCTATTCCTCCTCCCTCTCTCACTTTCCATATAAATAAATAAAGTTTTGTTTAAAAAAAAAAAGTTCTGTCATTTGCTAGGAGAAAAGCAGAGAACTGTTGGGTTTTTTAAGTTTGTTTTGGCTTTGCTAGTTCTATAAAAATATCATTCTTTGGTTATCAAGATTATAAAAATACAAGTAAAAATAAAAATCATTTTTAAAACCAGTTTTTTAAAAGCCAGTAGCAAGTGTTACATTAAAAACTATGGCCTCCGGCTGGAGAGATGGCTTAATGGTTAGGCGCTTGCCTGTGAAGCCTAAGGACCCCGGATCAAGGCTCAATTCCCCAGGACCCACGTGAGCCAGATGCACAAGGGGGTGCACGAATCTGGAGTTCATTTGCAGTGGCTGGAAGCCCTGGCACACCCATCCTCTCTCTCTTTTTCTGTGCCTCTTTCTCTCTTTGTCACTCTCAAATAAAAAAATTAAAAAAAAAAACTATGGCTTCATCTGGTAATGATAATAACTGTAGTAAAGCTTAATCAAGTTATTTATAATTTTTTTGTTAATTGTAACAACTATAAATGTGGCTCAGTGGGATTTTCCCCTGAATTTTGATACAGTTAGTGATTTGGAAGAATTACATAAAAGTAGCCCTCATTCTAATGTACTACATTCTTATATAGTAGTCATTTTTTCCAGAAATAATCTTAGATTATTGGTAAATATAACATTTGCATGCTCTATGAAGTATCCCATCTAAGCTGTTCATTTTGCCTAAAATAAGATGATCCTGTTGTTGGGATTAGATACAAATCTCATGAATAAATTTTAGGAAAAAATTCCATGAATCCTTAGATGGCAATATATAATAGAAAACTACATTCAGTAGTAACAATCCAGAAATCCTGGCTATTCCAACTACTTGTGTAACCCTCAACAAAGGCAGTTAGTGTCTCTGAGCCTTGGTGTCTTCTGCCTATAAAATACTGTTATCTCTAAGATTATATCTAGTCTATAACATGTATGATTATTGATATTCAGTAAAATTTATATAATACTCCTTTTAGAAATTATTACAGATAAACCACCAGCATCCCATGATGGTAAAAGTTGAATTTAATAATACACCTGCTGGAAGACATTAACAATAACCTCTTTAAACAGATCAGTGGTGTATGTACATATTCATTTTGTTACCACTCAATGTGCTTAGACTTCGGTCTGCTAACTAGATTGCCCAACCACTTAGAACTATTTCTAGTGTAATGGGATGACTCTCCCTGTGTTTCTCCCATATCTTTTATATATATTTTTCCCCAGTGGCTAAAATCTCTCAACAGTATTCTTAGTTCTTTACACTTTTCTTTACACTTTCGTTTACATCTTTTCTGAAGCCAAAGCACTAATAAATGACAAGATAGCTGTATCTATGTTCTCTACTCCGTAAAGTATAATCCTAGGCTGCCTCAGGAGGAAACTGTGGAAGAGCTATTCATAATTTTGATAAAAATGTAACATGCCCTATAGCTTAGACATATTTGCTTCCCTGAAGGAGTTCACAGTCTAGGTAACAGGAGAAATGTAATTAATATATGCATATGTATGATAAATACAGTAATTGACCTGAAGACGGGTTTAAAGAAGCAGTGATGGCCACCTAAGTTAGTTTGGAGCAATGAGACAGGGCCATCTGGGAAAAGTTATCCCTGAACAGCTGTATCATTGAAGGGAAGGGAAGGGGTTCTGGTGGCTCCTGACAGTGCTGGAACAAGAAGCATGAAGGGAAGAATGAGGGACTGGCCTTGCTGGTGGGTCGTATGTAAGTTGTGAATGAGGAGACTGGCCTTGCTGGTGGGTCGTATGTAAGGTGTGAATGAGGAGACTGGCCTTGCTGGTGGGTCGTATGTAAGTTGTGAATGAGGAGACTGGCCTTGCTGGTGGGTCGTATGTAAGGTGTGAATGAGGAGACTGGCCTTGCTGGGGTGTCGTATGTCAGGTGTGAATGAGGAGACTGGCCTTGCTGGTGGGTTGTATGTCAGGTGTGAATGAGGAGACTGGCCTTGCTGGTGGGTCGTATGTCAGGTGTGAATGAGGAGACTGGCCTTGCTGGTGGGTCGTATGTCAGGTGTGAATGAGGAGACTGGCCTTGCTGGTGGGTCGTATGTCAGGTGTGAATGAGGAGACTGGCCTTGCTGGGGTGTCGTATGTCAGGTGTGAATGAGGAGACTGGACTTGCTGGTGGGTCGTATGTCAGGTGTGAATGAGGAGACTGGCCTTGCTGGTGGGTAGTATGTCAGGTGTGAATGAGGAGACTGGCCTTGCTGGTGGGTCGTATGTAAGGTGTGAATGAGGGGACTGGCCTTGCTGGGGTGTCGTATGTCAGGTGTGAATGAGGAGACTGGCCTTGCTGGTGGGTCGTATGTCAGGTGTGAATGAGGGGACTGGCCTTGCTGGTGGGTCGTATGTCAGGTGTGAATGAGGGGACTGGCCTTGCTGGTGAGTCGTATGTCAGGTGTGAATGAGGAGACTGGCCTTGCTGGGGTGTCGTATATAAGTTGTGAATGAGGAGACTGGCCTTGCTGGTGGGTTGTATGTCAGGTGTGAATGAGGAGACTGGCCTGGCTGGTGGGTCGTATGTCAGGTGTGAATGAGTAGACTGGCCTTGCTGGTGGGTCGTATGTAAGGTGTGAATGAGGAGACTGGCCTTGCTGGGGTGTCGTATGTAAGTTGTGAATGAGGAGACTGGCCTTGCTGGTGGGTCGTATGTCAGGGGTGAATGAGGAGACTGGCCTTGCTGGTGGGTCGTATGTCAGGTGTGAATGAGGAGACTGGCCTTGCTGGTGGGTCGTATGTCAGGTGTGAATGAGGAGACTGGCCTTGCTGGTGGGTCGTATGTAAGTTGTGAATGAGGAGACTGGCCTTGCTGGTGGGTCGTATGTCAGGTGTGAATGAGGAGACTGGCCTTGCTGGTGGGTCGTATGTAAGTTGTGAATGAGGAGACTGGACTTGCTGGTGGGTCGTATGTCAGGTGTGAATGAGGAGACTGGCCTTGCTGGTGGGTCGTATGTCAGGTGTGAATGAGGAGACTGGCCTTGCTGGGGTGTCGTATGTAAGTTGTGAATGAGGAGACTGGCCTTGCTGGTGGGTCGTATGTCAGGTGTGAATGAGGAGACTGGACTTGCTGGTGGGTCGCATGTCAGGTGTGAATGAGGAGACTGGACTTGCTGGTGGGTCGTATGTCAGGTGTGAATGAGGAGACTGGCCTTGCTGGTGGGTCGTATGTCAGGTGTGAATGAGGAGACTGGCCTTGCTGGTGGGTCGTATGTCAGGTGTGAATGAGGAGACTGGACTTGCTGGTGGGTCGTATGTCAGGTGTGAATGAGGAGACTGGCCTTGCTGGTGGGTCGTATGTCAGGTGTGAATGAGGAGACTGGCCTTGCTGGTGGGTCGTATGTAAGTTGTGAATGAGGAGACTGGACTTGCTGGTGGGTCGTATGTCAGGTGTGAATGAGGAGACTGGCCTTGCTGGGGTGTCGTATGTCAGGTGTGAATGAGGAGACTGGCCTTGCTGGTGGGTCGTATGTCAGGTGTGAATGAGGAGACTGGCCTTGCTGGGGTGTCGTATGTCAGGTGTGAATGAGGGGACTGGCCTTGCTGGTGGGTCGTATGTCAGGTGTGAATGAGGGGACTGGCCTTGCTGGTGGGTCGTATGTAAGGTGTGAATGAGGGGACTGACCTTGCTGGTGGGTCGTATGTCAGGTGTGAATGAGGAGACTGGCCTTGCTGGGGAGTCGTATGTCAGGTGTGAATGAGGAGACTGGCCTTGCTGGTGGGTCGTATGTCAGGTGTGAATGAGGGGACTGGCCTTGCTGGTGGGTCGTATGTCAGGTGTGAATGAGGGGACTGGCCTTGCTGGTGGGTCGTATGTAAGTTGTGAATGAGGAGACTGGACTTGCTGGTGTGTCGTATGTCAGGTGTGAATGAGGAGACTGGACTTGCTGGTGGGTCGTATGTCAGGTGTGAATGAGGAGACTGGACTTGCTGGTGGGTCGTATGTCAGGTGTGAATGAGGAGACTGGCTTTGCTGGTGGGTCGTATGTCAGGTGTGAATGAGGGGACTGGCCTTGCTGGTGGGTTGTATGTCAGGTGTGAATGAGGAGACTGGCCTTGCTGGGGTGTCGTATGTAAGGTGTGAATGAGGAGACTGGCCTTGCTGGTGGGTCGTATGTCAGGTGTGAATGAGGAGACTGGCCTTGCTGGGGTGTCGTATGTAAGTTGTGAATGAGGAGACTGGACTTGCTGGTGGGTCGTATGTAAGGTGTGAATGAGGAGACTGGCCTTGCTGGGGTGTCGTATGTAAGGTGTGAATGAGGAGACTGGCCTTGCTGGTGGGTCGTATGTCAGGTGTGAATGAGGAGACTGGCCTTGCTGGTGGGTCTTATGTCAGGTGTGAATGAGGAGACTGGCCTTGCTGGTGGGTCGTATGTCAGGTGTGAATGAGGAGACTGGCCTTGCTGGTGGGTCGTATGTCAGGTGTGAATGAGGAGACTGGCCTTGCTGGTGGGTCGTATGTCAGGTGTGAATGAGGAGACCTGGCCTTGCTGTGACAAAACACAATTAAAGACTTTTAAGGAAGATATTAAGTTATTGGGGCTTAGTTTCATTTATGTCATAATCTAGCCCACATTTTAGCATTTAAACCTTGCCATAATTTTGCTATTTTTGAATGGGAAACCCAACTCAAGTAATAGAATGCCAGGATGACAGCGACTATCCTGCCAAAGTAGCCACAAATGCTTATTTAAATTAGTCAAATTCATGAAAGAAACAGGTACCTCTTCCATTACATTGGCCACATTTCAAGTGCCCTGTAGCCACATCTGACAGGGGCCAGCTACTAGACAGTGCAGGTGATAGAACATTTTTATCGCCTCAGACACTGTTCTTACATCATGCTACACTAAAAGATGTTCATCAGGGCTAGAGAGATGGCTTAGTGGTTAAGGCACACGCCTATGAAGCCCAAGGACCCAGGTTCGATTCTCTGGGTCCCATGTAAGCTAGGTGCACATGGTGGTGCATGCATCTGGAGTTCGTTTGCAGTAGCTATAGGCCCTGGCATGCCCATTCTCCCCCTCCCCATGTCTCTAATAATAAATAAAAATTAAAAATATTTTCATCAGTCACAGTAAACATTTTGACAGCTTCCTGTTGAAAAAGGCTTCAACCCTGAGCTTTGCATGCATATGAACAGTAAAGAATTTTCTTGTATCAAGCCAGAGTAGCCATATTTGGCACATTTTGAAAGACTGGTCTTCCAAATGAGAAACTTTGCACAATGCAGTAGGTGTGTGTAATGGAGCTGGCTTAAAATTATTTTTCTTGGGCTTGGTGGATGGCTCAGCAGTTAAAGGCACTTGCTTGCAAAGCCTGCCCTTTTTAGGTTGGATTCTGTAGTACCCACACAAAGCCAGATGCACAAAGTGACACATGTGTCTAGAGTTTTCTCCCTCCCTTCCCTTTTCTCCCTCCTTCCCTCTGTCTCTTTTCTCACAAATTAATTTTTAAAATCTAAGATATATTATCCTATTGAATTCCTCACTGGTGGATAAAAATCTTTTAAGGCATTTATAATTTTCAGAAACCAGTGTTGTTGTTTCTCTAGATGGTATTGTGATAACATTAGATGGAACCAGAGAACTTGCTTATTTTATAACTTAATTATAGAAAATCTTTGGGAATTGATCAACAAAGGATTTTCATTAAAATTACCCCTTGAGGTCTGGAGAGATGGTGTTGCAGTCAGGTTCACATTGCTGGTAGAAATCACCCAACCAAGAGCAGCTTCTGGGAAAAAGATTTATTTTGGCTTACAGGCTCGAGGGGAAGCTCCATGATGGCAGGGGAAAACAATGACATGAGCAGAGGGTGGACATCACCCCCTGGCCAACATAAGGTGGACCATAGCAACAGGAGAGTGTGCCAAACACTAGCATGGGGAAACTGGCTATAAAGCCCATAAGCCCGCCCCCAACAATACACTCCCTCCAGAAGGCATTAATTCCCAAATACCATCAGCTGGGAAGCTAACGTTCACAACACCTAAGTTTATGGGGGACACCTGAATCAAACCACCACAGATGGCTTAGCACTTAAAGCACTTTCCTGTGATGCCTACGGACCCACGTGCAACTCTCCAGATCCCACGTAAGCCAGACGTACAAAGGTGAGGCAAGTGCAAGGCTGCATATGCCCACTAGGTGACAGAAGCATCTGCCATTGGTTTACGGTGGCTGAGGCCCTGGTATGCCATTTCTCAATCTCTCTCTAAAATTAAAAAAAAATTTAAAAAATTGAAATTACCCCTTGAAATATAGAAAGTGCTAAACCATACAAATTAAGCCATGTGATGCTTTTGTTATTGAATGTTAACATTTATGAAGGTAATGAATTACACTTTTGTCCCCAGAGAAATCCTCCAAAAAGGTTGAATTCTTTAAGAGTCTAAGGAATCTCTAATTTGTTTTTTTGTTTGTTTGTTTTGTTTTTCAAGGTAGGGTCTCACTCTATTTCAGGCTGACCTGGAATTCACTCTGTAGTCTCAGGGTGGCCTCAAACTCTCAGCAGTCCTCCTACCTCTGCCTCCCGAGTGCTGGGATTAAAGGCGTGTGCCACCACACCCCGCTAGGAATCTCTCATTTGTAGGACAGTTCCCCTCAAGATGAGTTTACCTAGTATCATCTCTTATAAAAGTAATTGCCTCTTTTAAATAATTGAAATATTGGTGATGTTACACAAACTCATTGTTCCTCATTGAGGTAGGTTTGTTTCATCTGTTATCAGTAAAATCTTTAGTTTCTTCTGAAAGAAATTAGAATAATTTCCTGTAATACAGAAACATCTTAACAAATAAAGATCAGTTCAATGAACACATGAAAATCTATCAACAGTCATGAGTGTTTCATAAATTAGTTTATTAAAAACGCAGCTGTGTCTTGCTTATGAGTGGTGACTATTGAAAAAGCAACATTTGAAATTATGGTTTGAAATGCATTCTTTATTCTTACTGTCCCATCTCTCCAGCAAGCTTTTGGAACATGGGGTTTTTAGTAGGTAATATTGACTTGTGGTGCATCCATTGTCTTTTCTTGAATGATATCATCAGCTTCATAAGATACTTCATCTGTCGAATTTGATGTTATATTCGAAATGAGGCCTTTGGTTTTTCTATTTAAGTTGCCTGTAAGTACACAAAACAACAAAAATGAAATAATTTCCAAACCGGTGATATAAAATCTGTTTTTTTAAAGTTCTTACATTGTTTTAACAACATTGAAAACCCATCATCATCCTGAAAATAATATGTAGGTGGTAAGAACAGAGTCTATTTAAGTTGTTTTGAGCCACTCCTGAAAGTAAAGAGAAATGGTTATAGGAATAGAAATTGTGTTTCCATGCTTACCTTTCATTTCTTCATGCTTCTATGAGAAAACCACACCTTTAAATAAGAAGTTACCAATTTCTAGGTCACTTAATAAAAATATCTGTCCCTATCTTATGTATAAAGTGAAGACTTCCATTAAAGCCAATCATAATAATTTGCAACAATCTGAAGGCTTTGCCATCACAAGCGATTTTGATTTGATTTTTTAAAACTGAACACATTTAGACCACAATCCCGTTCACACACTGCGTGTACATATGTGTGTTATAAGCTGAGGAGTGTAGGTCTTGGCTCAACAGAACTTACACTAACAAATTTATAATCAAGAAACTGTTGTTCCAGGCATTGTTGCATTTGTATTTTAAACATATATGCAATTAAGAATCTAATTTTTTTTATTTACTTATTTGAGAGCAACAGACACAGAGAGAAAGACAGATAGAGGGAGAGAGAGAGAATGGGCACGCCAGGGCTTCCAGCCTCTGCAAACGAACTCCAGACGCGTGCGCCCCCTTGTGCATCTGGCTAACATGGGACCTGGGGAACTGAGCCTCGAACCGGGGTCCTTGGGCTTCACAGGCAAGCGCTTAACTGCTAAGCCATTTCTCCAGCCCTAATTTTTTTATTTTTATGTATTTATTTGAGAGAGAGAGAAAAAGCAAGACGGAAGGAAGGAAGGAAGGGAGGGAGGGAGGGAGGGAGGGAGGGAGGGAAAGAAAGAAAGAAAGAAAGAAAGAAAGAAAGAAAGAAAGGCAGATAGAGAATGGGTGAACCAGGGCCTCCAGCAGCTGCAATGAACTCCAGAGGTGTGTATCTGATTTATATGGGTCCTGGGGAATTGAGCGTGGGTCCTTTGGCTTTGCAGGCAAGTGCCTTAACCAATATGCCATTTCTTCAGGCCAAGATTCTAAATTTTTGATGATTATTTTTTAAATTCCTGGAAGCATAAAAGTTAACATTGATTAATTCAATCCGCAGGTTTCCAAAACTTTTTACATGGTTAAGGTCATAAGATTTTTAATTTTTTTCCATGCTTTATTTATTTGTTTGTTTTTCAAGGTAGGGTCTCACTCTAGCTCAGGCTGACCTGGAATTCACTATGTAGTCTCAGGGTGGCCTTGAACTCACAGCAGTCCTCCTACCTCTGCCTCCCAAGTGCTGGGATTAAAGGCATGTGTACCACCCTGGCCAGGTTTTATTTATTTTTATGGGAAAAGGACTCAGGATGTTATTACTAGTCTACTCCTTTTGGGGGCACAGGAAGGGTTCTTAGTTGTCGCTATCCTGACAGCTGGTTTCCATCGTGTTTTTCTGTGGCAAACAGCCAAAGGAATTTAACAAAATTCTCTCTGGGTTGTACAGGCTGTCAAAGTACACTCCAGTATTGGAGATCTATCACTAGGACTTGTAAAGACCTCATTCCCTGGCTCTTCCTCGTTTTCTTAGCTACCAAATCATTCTAGGGAGTAGGAGATACAAGGATAATTTTCTAGTTTGGCTTCTTAGGCCAAAGCAGTCCCCCTAACAAACCAATTTCCTGAGGGAACAGAAAAGATCTGTTACAGTAAGCACACACCAGGCCACTCTTGTATTCACTCTTTTCCTGCAGCTGATGAAAATCCAAAGGCTCTTTCAACGGATTTCTAGCCAATAACTTAAAGTAAGTGGGGAACAGAACAACTGCAGAGAGCGGCACCTTAGTGACCAGAGAGTCCATCTGGACTCTTGGAAAATGTAAAGTGTGCTCCCTTAATAAAGTGGAAATTGTCTGACTAGCAAAGTAGGGATAAAGACAGCTAGCTGCCCCTGCTATCGCAACGTCGCAACATGAATTTGGCTTTAAGTAAGAACTCTGTAATAGCATTCATCTCCCAAGGATTTGTTGCACATGGCGTTTTCCTTACGTAATCCTTGTGTTTCTTCCGTTGGATACAGACTGCCAAGTCCTGGCATCACAGTTCTTTCCTACCTTGACATCAGTTCTTTGTGGCTTGCTTCCCTCTTCCATCCTCTTTTAAAAAATTCATTTATTTATTTGCAAGGAGAAAGAGAGAGAATGGGCACTCCAGGGCCTCAAGCCACTGCAAACCAACTCCAGATACATGCGCCACTTTGTGCATCTGGTTTTATGTGGGTCCTGGGGAATCGAACCCTTGGTTCTTGGGCTTTGCAGGCAAGGGTTGTAAAGGCTGAGCACCTCTCCAGCCTCATTCTGACTTCTTTATATTTCAGTCACTATTTGTAAATCTCACCCTCCCTTTAGCTCTATGTTTCATAGACCTACATTTAAGTTACAGCTTTTGTGTCTGTCAAAACTGAAATGCAGGTCATCAAATAAAATCTATCTGCTATCACACAAGGCCAATTTGCATGTTCTGGTAACAGTTAAAGGTGCGTGTGTTTCCGCAGCTGATGTCACCAGGATCAGTGTATGCTACTGTGAACTGAGTTCTTAATGGCCAAAGGGCCATCAGAAAAATGCCACATGTCTGGAGAGATGGCTTAGTGGTTAAAGCGCTTGCCTGCAAAGCCCAAGAATTTCTGTTCCAATCCTCCAGTTCCCACGCATAGCCAGATGCAGCAGTGACGCAAGCGTGCAATGCCTGCCTCTCATGCCCACAGGGAGCGCACACATCTGGAGTTCCTCACAGCGTCTGACAGGCCCTGGAGCACCCAACCCATTCTCTGTCTCTCTCCCTCCCTCCCTTTCTCTCTCAAAAGAAAAGAAGAAGAATGCCAGGAATGAACCCCTGTGGGTTTGACCTCTCCGGCAGCACTGTCACCAACCTCTGACTGTGTGGCACAACCTGGTTCCACTGCTGCCATCCCCAAGTCCCACAGCAGCTTTGAACTGCTGGTTCAGCTGGGCCACCAGTACAATAAAGCAGTCTCCAATCTGAACCCCAAAGCGGTTTGCTTATGATTTTGTGGTGGCGTTTCCTCCTTTTATTTTTGAGGCAAGGTGTCACTGTGATGCCCAAGCTGGCCTGGAATTCAGGATCCTCTTACCTGGGCCTGCTGAGTGCTGGGATACACCACCATGCCTGGCCATAAATATCTGACAATGAAAAGCTGTCATTTGTGTTCCTTACTGTTTCCAACATCAGCTAGGGTCTCCTGACCCTGCACCCCAGGGGTCATTCAGCCCTCACAAACATCAGTGTCATGGTAGTTCTCTTTCACTTAGTTCCTATGCTCTAGGAACTGGGTCAAATTCCTAGCTTGTTTTTTTAACTGAAAGGTCTTTTCTAGGGATAGAGATGGCTTTTATGGCATTGAGTCCAACTCATACCATTTTCTTACTAAAGGGTCAAAGAATTTTTACAAACCTTTGTGAAACAAAGAAGTATTGCTAAGTAATTCAGCACCCTCATTCATAAACATTCAGCTGACTTTGTTCTTGGGAAGTATTAAGTATTTAGAAGAGTGACTCCCAAATCGATCTGTAAATTTGGTATAAAGGCATGGTGACCCATGCTTTTAATCTCAGCACTAGGGAAGCAGAGGTAGGAGGATCACTGTGAGTTCAAAGCCAGTCTGGACCTACAGAGTGAGTTCCATCCAGGTTAGCCTGGGCTATAGTGAGACCCTATCTAAAAATTAAAAAAAAAAAAAAGGCTTCAAACTATCACTTGGGTTTGTAAAATTTGAGAATATGATTCAGAAGTTTATTTGGAAGATTGAACATTACAAGAAAATCAAACTGAAACTGAAAGGGAAACAATGGAAGGTAGGACATAGGATCTAGCATAATCCAACATAAAATAATATAACAAGAATCATTTTTATAGTCTATTATTATAACAAGAAGAAACAGGGCTGGAGAGATAGCTTAACAGTTGAGGCACTTGCCTGTATAGCCTTAGGACCCAGGTTTGACTCCCCAGAACTGACATAAGCCAGATGCAGAAGGGAGCACATGCATCTAGAGTCCGTTTGCAGTGGCTAGAGGCCCTGGCATGCCCATTCTTTGTCTCTCTCTCTTAAATAAATAAAGAAAATTATTTTTAATTTTTTTTTAAATAAACAGTAACAGGACAGGAAGTCTGAGAAGAGACCATATGACGTGCTAATTTTGTTTATGATAAGTGACCATTGACAAGAGATACATAGGTTGACCAGTAAATATTTGGACATCCGGGCATGGTGGTGCATGCCCTTATTCCCAGCACTTGGGAGGCAGAGGTAGGAGGATCACTGAGTTCAAGGCCACCCTGGAGACTACATAGTGAATTCCAGGTCAGCCTGGGCTAATGTGAGACCCAACCTCCAAAAACACCCCCCCCAAAATTATATATATATGTATGTATATATGTGTATATATATATATATATATATATGTAATTTATATTTTGATATATATATGTAATATATATTTGGACAACTGACTCAGTTGAAAGATAAAAAGGCAAATTGCATGCCTCTGGAATTGTCAAATTTTCTTTATAAACTACACAGTGGAAACTACTTAGTGACAGCAGCACAAATGGACTGAGGGAATAAGGAAAGTCACTGCTGTGAAATAACGAGTAAGTGTGGATGGTATAATGCAGCTAGAAAACTATCACTTTATAAACACTGGAGTAATGTTGTCAAGAGTCATCACTGAGGGGGTGAAAGTTGAAGAGGAACAGGACATTTTCATGGAAATAGCAACTTCACCATGCATGGATCCCGTATCTACAACCTTAACCAAGTATTGCAAGTTAATGCCACTTTACCTATGGGGCAAGTCAAGAGAGTGTGCTTCCCAGGGTGCCCTGGGACTCCACCTTCTGTGGTGTTCCATAAAAATATATAATCACAAGAAAACATCAGGCATGCATAAACTGGGGAACATTGCACAAAAGAGCTAGTCTTTAATTCTCAAAACTAGCAGAGTTATAAAAGACAGGTGGAGAACCAAAGGAAAAACTAATTATAGATATAATACTGTAGATCCTAGATAAAAATTAATTAGCTACTAAGGAGAGTAGCAAAGTTTGCATATAAATTCCAAATCACATATATTCCCATATTCATACTAGACTTGCTAACTTTGATGTATGCATGGTAATTACACAGGAGCAAATCTTTATTCTTAGAAAATGCACACTGACCTATTTATTTATAGCCTTAAAGTCAGAGAGTTTGGAAAAAATACAGAGTTCCAATGATGGAACAAATGAGACAAAACATTAACAATTAAAAGTTAATTAACAATGGGCTGGAGAAATGGCTTAGCAGCTAAAGCACTTTCCTGCAAAGCCATAGGACCCAGGTTTGATTCCCCCAGGACCCACGTAAGCTAAATGCACAAGGGTCACATGCCTCTGGAATTTGTTTTCAGTGGCTGGGGAGGCCCTGGTGTGCCCATTATCTTTCTCTACCTGCCTATTTCTCTTCCCACCCATCTCTCTCAAATAAATAAACTATTTTTTTTAAAGGTGGTAATGGGGACTGGAGTGATGGCTCAGTAGTTAAAAGCACTTGCTTACAAAGCCTGATGGCCTGAGTTTGAGCCCCAGTACCCACATAGAGCCAGATGTACAAAGTGGCACATGCATCTGGAGTTTTGTTGTTTTTTTTTCCCCCAGTGGCTAGATGCCTTAGTGCACCAAGCCCCTGTCATTCTCATTCTCACTCCCCACATCTTTGTCTGCTTGCAAATAAATATATAAAATATTTTTTACAACAAAGACAGAAATGGTAACATGCCTTTAGTCCCAGCACTCATGAATCTAAAGTAGGAGAGTTTGAGGCCAGCCTGGAGCTACAGAGTGAGTTCTGGGTCAGCTTAAGCTAGAATAAAACCCTACCCCCCCAAAAAAATTCAAATAATAATAGTAATTTAGTAAATCTGGGTAAAACTTTCCTTAGAACTTTTCCATAAATATGAAATTATATCAAAATTAAAAGCTGTACTTGGTGAAAGTGATAAAATGGGTTTAAACAAATGCAAAGGCATTTATTGCAAAAAAAAAAAAAAAAGAAAAGGTGTCAACATGTAGTTTAAAAAAAAAAACAAGCTTGAGTGAGGTATGGTCACACACCTTTAATCCCAGCACTCAGGAGGCGGAGGTAGGATTGCCATGAGCTCAAGGCCAGCCTGGGCTACAGAGTGAGTTCCAGGTCAGCCTAGAGTGAGATCCTGCCTCAAAAGAAAACAACAAGAACTAAAAGCTTAAGAATAGGGGGACAGGGCTGGAGAGATGCCTTAGCTGTTAAGCGCTTGCCTGTGAAGCCTAAGGACCCCAGTTCGAGGCTCGATTCCCCAGGATCCATGTTAGCCAGATGCACAAGGGGGCGCACGTGTCCAGAGTTCGTTTGCAAGTGGCTGGAAGCCCTGGTGCACCCATTCTCTCTATCTGCCTCTTTCTCTCTGTCACTTTCAAATAAATAAATAAATAAAAATGAACAAAATTTTTTTTAAAAAAGAATAGGGGTACAGAGGGAAGAAGGTGACACTGTGGACCAGGCTGGTTTCAAACTTACCATCCTCATGCCTCCCCCTCCTGAGTGCTGTAATTACAGCCTTGTGGTACCATGACCACCATTTTTTTCCCATTTTTATATATACATGTATCTATAGATGTATACCAAAACTATGAAGGAAATTCACCATCACAGTGGGAGTATCTGTTATCTCTCTGTGCTGACATGATAAATTCTATTAGTTTCTGCATTTTCTAAGTTTCTTACAAAGAACATGAACTGTAAGAATTTTTTCCTTTCTGAAAAAGCAAAAGCATTTAAGCCGAAATATGACAGGCCATTCAAAGCTTGTCCAATTCCTAGCTTTAAAGTATTTTTTAAAATTTATTTGCAAGCAGAGAAAGAAAGAGAGAGAGAATGGATGCACCAGGGCCAGTTCCATGGCAAACTCCAGACACATGCACCACTTTGTGCAGCTGGCTTTACAGGTATACTGGGGAATCAAACCCAGGCTGTCAGGCTTTTCAAGCAGGTATCTTAGCCGCTAAGCATCTCTCCAGCCCCCAAGTCCTATTTACTTCACAGAAAAAAATAAATGGTTACATGATTTTCTAATTTACTTCCTCAGCATTCTATGTGTAATTTGTTACTGATTTTAATTTCCATCATCTGCCTTTCCAAAGAGACCACCAAATGCAAACTTAAGATTATTATTTCCTTTAAAAAAAAACATTTTATTTACTTATTTATTGGAGAGAGAGAAGCAGATAGAATGGGCATGCCAGGGCCTCCAGCCACTGCAAACAAACTCCAGATGCATGCACCACCTTGTGCATCTGGCTTACATGGGTTCTGGGAAGTTGAACCTGGGTCCTTAGGCTTCACAGTCAAGTGCCTTAACTACTAAGCCATCTCTCCAGCCCAAGGTTATTATTTCTGGGTGGGCTCTCCTAATATTTGCCTTTCTGATTTCTATCAAAAACTGCTTCTAAGAGCCCCTCTTTTTGCTCACTCTCATCACCACCACAGCCCCAAGGTATCAATGGACATCCAGAGCCACAGCGTGAATACAAGCTTGTGTGCCATTGTACTCAGATGTGGGTGGCTGAACACGCCATCAGGGGAAAGCAAACCATTATCTGATGAAGTTAATTGAAACATCCCATTCCCTTTAAACACAGAAAGCTTCGCATTACTAAAGTCATAAGGCTTAAGGCAGACCTTTTGTACAATAACCCTAAGCATTCCAGGAACTGGAGCTTCTTCCTGAGAAACCTTAAAAGAGTTCTCCAATGCAAATATTTGAGAAGCAGGAATTTAAGACCTCATCTCTCCAAATGCTCTTCCATTAGCCTTGACTATTCTTCCAGGGCTTTGAAATGAGCTCTTACCCCCCCCCCCCCCGCCCCCAGGAGCGTCTTCACACAGCCATCTTTACTTAGGAACTGAACGTCTCAGACAAGATAATGAAGCCACAGTATCCTTTGAAATATTGGCATTTGGAGTGTGCATAATCAAAACACAAAAGTTAAAAAGAAAGAAAGAGAAGTTACAGGATATAATTTAAAAGCCACCTTTCTCTTTCTCTCTCTCTCTCTCTCTCTCTCTCTGCCCCCCTCTCTCTCCCTCCCTCCTTACAAATAAATAAATAAAACATTTTTAAAATAAAATAAAGGGGCTGAAGAGATGGCGCTGTGGGTAAGGTGCTAGTATGCAATGCCTAACAATCCAGGTTTGATTTCCCAGTACCCACATAAAGCCAAATGCACAAAGTGGTATGTGCATCTGAAATTTGTAGTGTCTAAAGGCCTGGTACACCCACATTCATTCTCTCTCTCTCTCTCCCTCTCTCTCTTTCTCTCTCTCTCCCTCTCCATTTGCTTGCACATGCAACACACACACATTTAAAAAGCCACCAATTGTTCAACCATGGGTGCTCTCTAAGCATGAGCAAGGGAGATAGTCCCTTTAAATCTGTAGACACCACGAGAGAGAGATCTGATTTTTCAAGATCAAAGTGTATAAAACATTAAGTTGTCTATATTTAAAAATGAAACACAATAGAACAAAATACACTGAGGAAAAAAATCTTTACAGTATCACCCATAATTATTGTCATTTATAGTAAAAGAAAACTCTAGAACCATAAATCAATTTTAATATATGCACAAGAACAATTCCTCATAGACTATTTAAAGAATATATATAAATATTTTTTCCTTTTTATTTATTTATTTGCAAGCAGAGAGAGAAGAGAGACAGACACAGAGAGACTGGGCATGCCAGGACCTCCAGCCACTGCAGATGAACTCCAGGTGCATGTGCCCCTTGTGCCTCTGGCTTACATGGGTCCTGGGAATTGAACCTGGGTCCTTTGGCTTCACAGGCTAACACCTTAACCCCTAATCCATTTATCCAGCCCTAAAATATATATTGAAAAGAGCTTCCATTATAAAAATTAATCTAAAATAAATAAAATAATAACAGATTGGTGCTTCTGGTCATTTGATTCAGGTGTCCCCCATAAACATGTGCTCTGGGGCTGGAGAGATGGCTTAGCGGTTAAGCACTTGCCTGTGAAGCCTAAGGACCCCAGTTCAAGGCTTGATTCCCCAGGACCCAAGTTAGCCAGATGCACAAGGGGGCGCACGCGTCTGGAGTTTGTTTGCAGTGGCTGGAGGCCCTGGCGCGCCCATTCTCTCTTTCTTTCTCTGTGCCTCTTTCTCTCTCTGTCTGTCACTCTCAAATAAAGAAATTTTTAAAATTAAAAAAAAAAGACATGTGCTCTGGATACTAGGTCCCCAGCTGGTGGCAATTAGAGAACTGGATCCTCTAGGAGGCAGTGTGTTGTTGGGTGTCATAACCAGCTTCCCCTCGCCAGGGTTTGACACGCTCCTACCTCTGTTGTCTGTGTGATGTTGGTGAGGAGGCGATGTCCAGCCTCTGCTAACGCCATGTTTTCCCCTGCCATCATGGAGCTTCTCCTTGAGTTTGTAAGCCAAAACAAACCCTGTCCTCCCACAAACTGCTTTTGATCAGGTGCTTTCTGGCAGCCGTGTGAAGCTGACTGTAACCATGCTGTAAGAACAGGTAGTTCTGATTGAAAAGTGGGTGAATCCAGCCTCCCCGTGATGGGCTGTTCAGCTGCTTGATTTGTTATGCAAACAGTTCATCGTGTTTCTATGCTTTAAGACACTCGTTAAATGCAACAATGCCCCAAACTTGTTTTATCAGTAGCTGGAACACTGGCTTGAACTACTACTAGGAGGGAGAACCACGGGAGGGGGGAGGGGGTTGGCCACATTCAGCAAACGGTGCTGCTGCGCTTAGTTGTCCCCTCCCAGTCGCTCCGAGTAGAACTCAGTTCCTCTTCCTATCCAGTGGCATGTGCATTGCCTCTGTTGTTTTCTGCTCTCCACTGTGTGTGATCTGAAATAATCAACCCAAGGTTTGATTCCCCAGTACACATGTAAAGCCAGATACACAAAGTGGCATATGAGCCTGGAGTTCATTTACAGTTGCAAGAGGCCCTGGCGTGCCCGTTCTCTCTCCTTTCTTTCTTTCTCTCTCTCTCCCTCTCTCTCTTTCTCCCTCCGACCTTTGTCTTCCCCCCCCCTCCAACAAATAAAATAAAACAAAATAACTCTGCTGGGTGTGGTGGTACATGCCTTTAATCCCAGCACTGAGGAGGCAGAGGTAGGAGGATCGACATGCGTTCGAGGCCACCCTGAGACTACATAGAGAATTCCAGGTCAGCCTGGGTGAGAGTGAGACCCTACCTCAAAAAAACAACAACAATAAAAAAATCAACTCAAGGGCCCAAAATCACCTCATTTAAAAGCAAGAGGAAGTCACTAGTCATCCAATACACTACCTTACTAATAGTACTCAGGAAAGGAGTATTGAATTAATTTGCTGTCTTGATATATATGATATTTTTGAGAGGGGAAGCGTGTGAATATTTTATTGCAAGAAAGCAGTCTTATCTGACTTTATAAGAAATGCATTAACAGACCTCCTCAGCTAAATAGCAATAAGCCGAAATCAACAAGCTAGTAATTCTGTTGCTGGGTTCCCAGAGCCAATATAAAATAAAATTTGTGAGAGTAGTCCTTGAGCTAAATCAGGAAAAAATAATGAGTTTTTATCTAGCACGGTCCAGTAGATAAAAGAAGCCAGCTCTCAATTCATGCTTGGTGACTGCAGTGAAGACAAACCTTGCCAGGGCTTCTCGAGGTGCCTCCCTTCAGTCACTGGCATGGAGGCGGAGGGCTCTGCCGGGCGTTTCACTCAAGAAACCTTTGCTAAGTGTTAGGACTGGGGCTGTCAGTGTGAACAGACTTCACAGAAATTATTGCTCTCCTAGAACCTCGGTTCTAGTTGGAGTGGGGAACATTCAGACAACAGATTTGTAAGCCATATGGTATGTTGGTGCTAAATACTCAGGGGAAAAACTCCAACAAGGATGGGGGCTTTAAATGTATATGGGGCGATTGATTAGGGACTCCTGGGAACGGGGACTGTTAAGTTGAAAGCGAAGGTGTAAGATGTGCAGATACCTGAGGAAGTGGTGACAACGTGGGCAAAGGCCCCAGCACAGAATTTCAAGGAACAAAGCGGCGATAAGATTTGGCAAGGAGAGACGAGAGAAATAAGAGCCCAAGGAGCAGATCACAGAAGTCTGAGGTCATTGTCAAGTGTGGTACCCACTGAGAGAGGTGGGAAGGAGTGAGGGTTTGAGTAGAGAGGTGATGTGGCGTTTTGGGTGGTAACTGGCTCCATCGG
Source organism: Jaculus jaculus (assembly GCF_020740685.1). Classification (NCBI taxonomy): domain Eukaryota; kingdom Metazoa; phylum Chordata; class Mammalia; order Rodentia; family Dipodidae; genus Jaculus; species Jaculus jaculus. The sequence continues at coordinate 13,089,004 of NC_059121.1, forward strand.
GGGCTGTGTGGGGAGAACTTAACTTGACAATGATGACAGAAGCAGGAAGTAAGGCTGTGGTTTGAAAAGACAGAAACTGGAGTATCTAACAAGGTCCCTGGGTGATGCTCATGCATAGAAAAAGTTAAGAACTGTGGCTTTGAATCATCTAACAACTGAAACAAAAATTGATTATATGATAATTATTAATTTATCACAAAATTAATTTTATAAGCTGATTATATGATAATCTTTAATTTATAACATGACTTTGCCTGTGGAAAAACTGGCCTAAGTCACTTGTCCTCAATTCTGCTAATGGCCCATCAATTTGGTCCCTCTATGGCTTTACCAGTGCTTCAGGAAGAGAATTCCAGGGGCGTCTGGGCCTGTTGCTCTGTGACAGAGGACCCGGCAGAGAGGAGACCCCTTGCATCCTCTACAGGGGAGACTAGAGCTAGTGACGGTGGCCATGACACATTCAATTAGGTCAAAGGCCAAGTACTTCTCAAGCCTGGCAAGTTTCAGCATTGAGCTAAAATACCTTACCAGAGGCATTCCTCAATTTTCAAAACAGGATATTCCTTTTTATTTTTACATGTTTTAAAATTTATTTTAATTTTTGTTTATTTGAGACAGAGAGAAAGAGAGAGAGAATAAGCGGGCCAGGGCATCTAGCCACTGCAAATGAACTCCAGACATGCAACACCTTGTGCATCTGGCTCACCGTGGGACCTGGAGAATCACACCTGGGTCCTTAGGCTTTGCAGGCAAGTGCCTGAACCACTGAGCCATCTCTCCAGTTTTCCTTTTCTTTTTAAATGGAAGTAATAAACACTTGCATATTGTTCTAAATATTTATACATAGATTCTACGTTTATATACTCTCCTCCCTATGTATTTAGCTTAGTGTATGTTCTATCTATATAAACATCAGAATAAAATTCATGATCATTAATCGGTCATGGTGGCACACGCCTTTAATCCAAGAACTTGAAGGCGTAGGTAGGAGGATTGCCGTGAGTTTGCGGCCACCCTGAGACCACACAATGAATTCCTGGTCAGCCTGGTCTAGAGTGAGACCCATGGTCGAAAAAAGAATAAATCATGATCATTACTTTCTAATACACTAGTGGAAGTTTATTTTCACAAAAGTTTAATGATTCTTTTTAATGATTTTATAATTACAGTAACTGACATTTATGTAGCACATAGCAAGACCCATAAGGGTCCATAAACAATATATAACCATTTCTTTTTACTTTATGGTCATACTATGCACATACGCATGCACCCATAAATTAACAGTGTGTATTCTATTCAACAACAGGGAATAAAGAGTGTGTTCCATTCCTTTTTCTGCTTTTTACATGCTTGTGAATTATTGTTGATGCCCTGTTGAAGTGTGCGCACTACAGGCATACAGGAAAATTCTTGACAAACCACTGACTTGCCTATGTAGAGCAATGCAACACCAAGGATCGAATGTGTGTGTGTGTGTGTATGCATATATATGTGTGTGTGTGTATATATACATATATATACATATACATATATGCATACATATATATGTACATATACATACACACACAGGTCCTCTCCATAACCAAACTTTAGGGCTGGAGAGAGAGCTTGCTTGCAAAGCCTGATACCCAGGTTCAATTCCCCAGTACTCATGTAAATCCATATACACAAAGTGATGCATGCATCTAGAGTTCATATGTAATGGCAGGAGGCCCCATTGCACCCATTTTTTCTCTCTCTCTCTCTCTTTCTATCTCTATGCTTGCCAATAAATACATAAGTAACAAAATGTAAAATTCTCAAGAGGATCAACCTTGATAACTGAAACAGACATAATTATATTAAAGTGAATTTACTAGACCCATGATTTTCTTTCCACATCAACAGCTACATCATATTTTTCCTGAGACACAATTTCCCTTAAGTATTCCATCACTCAAGCCTGATCCAGGGAGAACTATTTTTTAATTCACTTTTTATTGTGGACATCCTTAGTATGGATGCATCGTGTGCTGGTGCAATCCTCCACCTTGTTCTGCCTCCAGTCCACTGGGGGCCCTCCCAGTGGCGTTGCTGGTATTCCCCATTGGGTTGGAAGTTATTCCATGCGAGAGCAACAGTCAGATATTGGGTTGGGGGCGCAATGTTTCTGGGCATGACATCCCAACATGTGGCTCTTACAGTCTTTCTTCCACCCTCTGCAAAACTCACAGGGTGAACTTTTACAAGAACACATAAGCAACTAATTAAAAAAAAAGAAAAAAAGCATTCACCATTACCAGTACGATGACACCCAGGTATGAGTTATTCTTTTGGACACAGCACAGGTAGGCAGTTACAAATGACGGGTACTGATTACCTTCTAGAGTAGGAGCCTCCAGGTGTTGAAGTTTAAGGCCCGTGTCTAGTCTTTGAGGTTTTGTATAGAGAAATAAATAGCAAAGGACACAGACGCTGATGACAAAGGCAAGTAAAACAAGGGCAGCAATTCCCAGTCCGATCAGAGCACCGACGCTGAGGAAAACAGAAAAACCATCATGTCACACAAACTGGTTCTGTGCACAGCCTGGGAGGAGGGCGCCGGTGCTAACGGTTGCACTCAGTCATTCACGACCCAGACTATCCGCTAGCACAAGCAGTAAGCCACCAAACCCTGCTTCTACAATCCCTACAATCAATTATTTATTTATTTATTTATTTATTTGAGAGCGACAGACACAGAGAGAAAGACAGATAGAGGGAGAGAGAGAGAATGGGCGCGCCAGGGCTTCCAGCCTCTGCAAACGAACTCCAGACGCGTGCGCCCCCTTGTGCATCTGGCTAACGTGGGACCTGGGGAACCGAGCCTCGAACCGAGGTCCTTAGGCTTCACAGGCAAGCGCTTAACCACTACGCCATCTCTCCAGCCCCCTACAATCAATTTTTATTATAACTTATACACTTGAGTTTTTAAGAATCTTTCAAATGTGAAGGTTAATAATTAGTGAGATAGAAAAGGAGGGTAACATTGGCCCCATCGCAGCAGCCCTGCACATAGTGAAGACTGAGCAAATTTATGGCAGAGCCCAGAAAGAACTATATATCTAAATTTGGGGATTGTCTTACTGGGCACATGGATAGACAACCCTCTTTATTATACTTGTTTTCCAAAGCCAACATTTTTTTGTATTCTTCTTATTTATTAGAGACAGAGAAAGAGAGGGTGAGAATGGGTGCCAGGGCCTCTAGCCACTGTAAACAAACTCTTGATGCATGTGCCACCGTGTGCATGTGGCTTACATGGATCCTAGGGAATTGACCCTGGATCCTTAGGCTCCATAGGCAAGCACCTTAACCACGAAACCATCTCTACAGGTCCCCCAAAGCCAAATTTTGTAAATTGTATCAAAGAGGGTTAAGTTCACCCCTCTATATACATAAGAATGTAATTGATCTAATGTTATTTGGTGTGCAAGGTAGAAAGGTTAGACAGACAGCCAGACTCCTGAGATGAGAACCCAGCTATTGATAAACATCTTCAAGGAAAAATAAAAGCAACTTAGTAGATTAAAGATTGTCCACCTAATTAAATTCAATGTATGTACCATGAGCTTTTAAGGTACATTTTAAAATCCCATACAATTGGGAAGGAAAGCATAAACAAAACCTGTGGGTTCTTGCTTTCTGTCATAAGCGGTGTCTGTAGGAACTGAGACAGTGCGATTTCAATGTCACCACTGCAGACGATGCGCATATTGCTTGGTGCAAGTGGAATTCCAGGTATAAGTTCTGAGTGCAGAGGGAACTCCAGAAATCTCCTAAAATACCTATTTTAACAAATAACTTATTTAATAAATAAATAATAAATTTATTAATAACCTGTGCATAGGTCTGTCAACTAAGCCTCATTTTGCTGAATTTCCAGAGAAGATTCCCGGAGGAATCTACGAGTTTAAGGATCTATAGGAGAAAAAGACGGGCTGGGACGGACTCAGGAGAGGAGCTGCCCGGATGGAGTGTCTCAAGCTGCCGTCACACTGTGGCAGCATTTCTTCCTCTTACCAGCTCTCGCCCACCTTGGGGCAGCGAAGCTTTCTCCAGCAGCTTTGGGTTCTCATTATAAGAGTTTGTGACTTCTGTGATATTTTTCGCAGCTGGAATATTTTAAATTAGGAGTGAAGAGCAAAGCATAGGCCAGAAATGAAGCTCTAATGAATTTACCACCTCATCAGGTTCTCAAAGCTCAATAACTCACAGGCTTTAACCGGGTTTAACACTACCGACGGATACCTTCAGTTAAAGCAGTGTTTCTTCTATTCCCTAGGAACTGACCCGATTGTCCCTTTTGTCCTGCTGGCTTGAGGACCTCAAGCAGGCTGTCCATTTTTTTGTGTGCTTAGAAATCTGAGGAAGGCTGTGAGTGTTCTGTTGCTTGTCACTTTAAAACCATTTAGATATCTGATAACCCTGAATACAATTTCCATTTAATTTTGATTTAGGCATTTGCCAGTCTGTGCTGGAGGTGTTTTCTGCCATTAGTAACACCTTCAAAGACTTGGAGGCAGAGATTCTTGTGACTCTCCCTCCAAGGGGCCAATGATAGGCTGGTGCAATACAGATCTCTCCCTCAAATACTCTACCAAGATCAGTTGGCATGACTTTATGCCATTTTGTTCTACTTAAGCACAACTTTGTGAGTTGAATTATTGGAAGGTAATCACTTTTTTTGAGACTTTATTTGAAGCTTGCAATAGAGAAAAAGTTACTGCTTCTACAAATAACATTTGCTCTTTAGTTTTTTTTTAAAAAATTATTTATTTAAGAGAGAGAAAGAGGCAGATAGCCACTGTAAACGAACTCCAGATGCGTGTGTCCCCTTGTGCATCTGGCTTACGTGAGTCCTGGGGAATCGAACCTCAGTCTTGTGACTTCCCAGGCAAATGCCATAACCACCAAGTCATCCCTCCAGCCCAAAATTTGCTCTTTGATGGAAACTTTGCATGAGTAACAAATTCTGGATTATTCTGGATGACTGGGTGCAATAATTCTGTACTACTTAATAACTCAGGTCTGTCTCTCTCCTGCTACTGCACGTGTGTGTGTGTGTGTGTGCGTGTGCGTGCGTGTCCCAGTTTGTAAGAATTTATACCTACTTGGGATCTTGAGACCGCTATTCATTCTTCAGGCAAAAGAAAAGAAGTTCCAAGTCTTTTAGAGTGGAAAAGGGGAAAGCATTTCATAAGGAAAGTGACTGCATGCATAAATAATACAACCGGGAAAATTCCCACTGTCGGAAAAACAAGCAAGACTGCGTTGAAAGTGAAGTCTCTTCCCCGCAGGAGGGGATGCACAGCGGGCGCCGGGCAGGCTCTACCCGTGCGTGTCGCCCCGGCCAGTGCAGCGCTGCCCGTCGCTGTCCCTTCAGCTGGACTCAGCGTGGGGGCCTCTGACGAGATGGTAAGTTACAAAGCCCAGTTGCATGCGTGTGAGCACACATACCCACACTCACAGATACACACTCACACGCAGTCACCCACATATACACACACACACATCCCTCTTTCTTTTTTTTTTGGTATTTTCAGGTCGACTGCTCTTTCTCCACACTCCACATGGGACTAAGCCTCCACCTGGGCTCTAAAGGGGCCTAGGGTTCTGTCCGAACAAACCCATGAGAGGAGGAACTAAAACTGCTTGATCCGTCCGCCTGCAGAGCCCGGCCGCCAGCCTGGGGACCCGTCCCCGGCGAGACGGGGCAGCGGGCTCTACCCCCGCGCCCCCAGGAAGGCTGGAGCCTGCGTCCTGCCCCGGGAGCCAGAGGACGGGGGTCAGGACGGCGGGACACCTCCGTCACTGCAGCTGGTCATCGTGGGACGCCCCCCTTACTCTGCCCTGCCCTGCCCTGCCCTGCCCTGCCCTGCCCTGTCCTGTCTTGCTCTACCCTGTGCCCTGCCCTGCCCATCCCGCCCCGCCCCGCCCGGCCCGTCCTGCCCAGCCCTGCCCAGCCCTGCCCAGCCCTGCCCAGCCCTGCCCAGCCCTGCCCAGCCCCGCGGGGCACCTGAGGCTCCACATGTAGCTGTGCTTGTAGGGAAAGTAGCTGCCCGGCTCGCTGCAGCAGTACTTGAGGTCGGCGAAGCCGCAGCAGTAGAGCAGCGCGGCGCCGTCGCCGCGCCGGGGACACTGGAAGGACTCCACGAAGCTGTGGTTGAGGCTGTAGTAGCCCGAGCACAGCCGGCCCGGCTCGCCCATCGCGCGCCGCCCGGGCGGAGCCGCGGGTCCCGCGCCCGCTTCCCGCTTCCCGCTTCCCGCTTCCCGCTTCCCGCGCCGGGGACCGGGGACCGCGGCCGCTCCGCGCGCGCCGGCGGCGCTGGGGTCCGGACGCCGCTCAGCCTCCCTCGGCGCGCCCCGCTGCGCGCTCCGGCCGTGCTCCACGCTGCCTCTCCCTCTCCTGACTGATGGCCCCCTCTCTGCAGGGCCCAGCGCCTTCTCTCTCTCTCTCCCTCCCTCTCTCTCTCTCTCTGTCTCTCTCTCTCTCTGTTTCCCTCCCTCTCTCTCTCTCTCTCTGTCTCTCTCTCTCTCTCTCTCTCCCCCCCCCCCCCGTACATCTCCCATTGACTGCTATCTTTGAGCTCTGCTGACCCCCCTCCGCTTTCCCTCACTTGGTCAGGAGCCTGGGGACTCCACTCCATCCTACCAGAAAGATCTCCCCAGAGGGAAAAGTGGAAGTGTCAGACATATTTGCAGTCTGGGCAGATGCAACCCAAATGTATGTCCATTTAGTGAGGCCTGGGACAGTGGTTTCTGGGCAAAGAGAGTCTTGAACTCTACAGACCACTGTCTCCAGGAGGGGCCAAATAAAAAGGGGCTTACTGGATGGTGCTTAGTTGTTAAGGAGCTTGCCCGACAAACCTAAGGACCCAGCTTTGATTCCCCACATAAGCCTGATGCGTAAGATACTGCACGCTTCTGGAGTTTGTTTGCAGGGGCTACAGGCCCTGGAGTGCCCATTCTCTCTTTCTGTCTATCTCTCTTTCTCAAATAAATAAATAAAATGTTTTTTAAAAGTGAGCTTATCCAACAGTGGGGACACAGGGTGTCCTTTGAGAAGCATATATGGTCACAATTTGCCAAGTGAAAAATCACAATCAAGTAACAAAATTCTCCCCAAAATAAGCCCTATTTTTGTTTGTTTATTTGATTTGGGCTTCTTGAAAGGCAGGGGCTCACTCTAGCCCAGCTGACCTGGAATTCACTATATAACCTCAGGCTGACCTCGAACTCACAGTGATCCTCCTACCTCAACCAGCATTAAAGGCTTGCACCACCACAACTGGCCCTGTTTTTTAACATATACTAAATGGGGCTAGAAAGATGGTTAAGTGGTTAAGGCACTTACCTGCAAGGCCTAACAACTGCAGATTACCCAGGAAGTACCCAAGTAAAAAGCCAGATTCAAAAAGTGGCGCATGCATCTGGAGTTTATTGACAGTGGCTAGAGGCCCTGGCACACCTATCTTTCCCTCTCTCTTTCTGTCTCCTTGCAAATAAATAAAATATTTGAAAAATACAAATAAGTAAAAAATCAAGTAACAAAATTCTCTCCAATAAAAGAAAAGCTGTGTTTTAAAATATACTGGTGTGGCACTTCGTGTTCACCTAAACAGAGAAAAGCTAGGAAAGAGAAGAGATGAAGGTAAAGAAAGTGAGAACCTCCTAGAAAGGGGGACAGAAATGGAAGCAGAGAAAGAGACCTTCAATCAGGTATTTTTGTCCAGTCTTCCCATTTCCTTCAGCAGTGCGTTGGGTCTTAAAATAACACCAGTGATGCATACTTACTTGTAACGAGTCCTTTCCCAGAGAGGCAGAGACTTGTCTTCCTTCCTCTTCCCCATCTGCTCCTTCCCGAGGCCAGGTTTTCAATGGACGGCCGTGGTCATGACCTTTATCTTGTGTTTTGGATATTTTTGTACGACTGTAAATATTCTTGAGCTATTCTCTGGGATGCAGTTACCTGGAAACTGTCTGCTTTTCCAGGTTTCCTTGTAAGCTTTCTTAGGCAGGACCAGTGCAGTCTGGAGGTCTGAATGTTTCCCTTCGGAGTGGTCTACTCAATATCTTGTGAATTACAGAGTGTGACAGTGAGGCTGTCGGAAACCCACAGTACAGCAGCGGCGTAGGAGCCTTCCTTACAGATTGTCCCCACCCCACCTCTCTCTCTCCCTCCCTCCCTCTCTCTCCTTTCCTGGCTTCCAGGAGGTTCCCCACAGGTACACACAGATCAACCCTCACCTGGAGACCTTAAGTGATCTCAACAGTTACACTCTCTCCTCTCTCCCCACCTCTCTTTTCTGTCTGGAACCGTGTCCTGCGAGCTCTGGCGGCTTTGGCTTTCCTGGACTCTCCGTTCTATCAACTCAAGGAACCCCCTGGGCTCCACCTGAGTTCTCTCTCCCTGTGCTTGGAAACTTCAGACAGAGAGCTAGGGTCCCACAAGGCTTGCTTACCTGTTTCCCTCACTCAGGGATCACCACGTGGTGCTGTCTGACGTCAGTGTCCAGAACCCGTTGTGCCTCGTATTATATTTGTTTAATTGTCTCGTGAAAGATCTGATCCAAAGTAAGCCAAGTGAAGTCTCTCTCATGGAAGTGTAATTTCATCATGTGGCCAGGAAGGTAAACAAAAAAAAAGCAAGTAAAAGAGAGAGAGAAATAAAGCCTAGTGGAGCATAAAAGACTGCTGTTGGCTTGTAGTTCTTGTTCAAGTTCTTGCTGAGCCATAGCATTCCTGCTCTTGAGTTTCTCCAGGGATCTGTTACTTAGGAGAAAAATCCCCTTCCCAGTGGAAGTACATTCAGGTTGATTTCTTTTTTAATTTTTTATTTATTTATTTGAGAATGACAGACACAGAGAGAAAGACAGATAGAGGGAGAGAGAGAGAATGGGCGCACCAGGGCTTCCAGCCTCTGCAGACGAACTCCAGACGCGTGCGCCCCCTTGTGCATCTGGCTAACGTGGGACCTGGGGAACCGAGCCTCAAACCGGGGTCCTTAGGCTTCACAGGCAAGCGCTTAACCGCTAAGCCATCTCTCCAGCCCCATTCAGGTTGATTTCTATGGCAGGCAAGTACCACTCAACATTAAAAGCCCAAAACCAGAAACAAAAACAAGGGCTGGAGAGATGGCTTAGCAGTGCTTGCCTGTAAAGCCTAAGAACCAAGGTTCAATTCCCTAGTACCCACATAAGCCAAATGTACAAGGTGGCATATGTGACTAGAATTTGTTTGCAGTGGCTAAAGGCCCTGGTGTGCCCACTCTCTCTCCGCTTCTCTCTCAAATAAATAAAATATTTATAAAACAACAATCAAGGCTGGAGAGACAGCTTAGTGGTTAAGGCTCTTGCCTGCAAACAACTTTCCAGATCCTACCTTAGCCAGATGCACAAAGGTGAGCCACATGGAAGGTCACACATGCCCACTAGGTGGCACAAGTGTCTGGAGTTCGATTGAAGTGGCTGAGGCTCTGGCACAACAATTCTCTCTCTCTCAAAAAATAAAATAAAATAAAACACAAAAATAAGATGAGACACGGTGGTGTACACCTTTAATCCCAGCACATGTGGAGGTAGGAGAACCACTGTGAGTTTGAGGCCACCCTGAGACTACACAGTGAATTCCAGGTCAGCCTGAGGTACAGCAAGAGTCTACTACACACACACACAAAAAAACAAAAACAAACAAACAAAAAAAAAACACATTTTAGTGCATGATGGACCACATATGCAAATTGGTCAGGAGATTCATAGCAACACTTCAGCCCATCCAATTCCCACAAAAAGAAAAAAAGGAAGAAAAGAAAACACAAAACACACAGAAGGTCATGACTGCAGCTACCAGATACCACTGAGCATAGAGTACCCATAGGTAGCTACAGATCAACCCAAAAGAACATTTTAGCGCAAGATTTAAGAGCAGAGTCAACGGTGGACGTGGTGGCACACACCTTTAATCCCAGCACTTGGGAGGTAAAGGTGGGAGGATCGGATTGCTGTGACTTTGAGGCCACCCTGAGACTACATAGTGAATTCCAGGTCAGCCTGCGCTAAAGTAAGACCCTACCTCGAACCACCCCCGCTGCCTCCCCCCCAAAAAAAGCAGAGTCAAAATATGGTTTTCAACCAGGTATGGTGGCACATGCCTTTAACCCTAACTCTGGAGGTTGAGATAGGAGGCATGTTGGGAGTTCGAATCCAGTCTGAGTATATGTAATGAATTCCAAGTCAGCCTAGGCTACAGTGAGACCCTACCTTGAAAACAAACAAACAAACAAAAATTGCTTTCAACTAGAAAATGCCAGGTGGGTATGGTGATGTCCACCCATAACCCAGCACTAGGGAGGCAGAAGCATGAGGATCATGAGTTCAAGGCCAGCCTGGGATATCTCGCTTTAGGACCCCTGTCTCAACAATGAAGGCCAAGGGACATAGCTCACTGGTAGGGCATTAGTATAGCTGTGTAAGGCTCTGTGTTTGATCCCCAGCCCAAAATCCAAAATAATAATGAAGAAAGCAAGAAAATGCCAGCTGGGTCTGTTGGACCAGGCCCTCAATCCTGGCTTCTCCAGAGGCGGAAGCACATAGATTACATGCAGTTCAAGGCCTGGCCACTTGTCAAGACTCTCTCTCTGGGGGTTTGAAGTGACTATGCCCCATAAACATAAAAAAAAAGTTGTTTTGAGTGCTTCATCCCCAGCTGGTGGCAAGTTGGGAGGTGGAAGCTGGGGCTGGGCTGCAGGCTGTGAAAGGCCGCTCTTCCTTGCGGTAACTCAGCTCACTCTCTTGTTGGTCGCTGCCAGCTGCTGTGGCAAGGAGGGATGCCCGGCTTCTGCTCTCCACTGTCTTTCCCCTACCACCATGAAGCTTCTCTTTCAGCCAGGGAGCCAAAATAAAGCTCTTTCCTCCCACCAGCTCCTTTTGGTTTGGTATTTTCTCTCACCAATGCAAATGTAACTACAACATTCTCTTGAAATATTATTTTTTAAGTTTTTTTCTTTGTTTTGGTTTTTCGAGGTAGGGTCTTGCTCTGCCCCAGGCTGACCTGGAATTCAGTGTATAGTCTCAGGGTGGCCTCGAACTCATGGCAATCCTCCTACCTCTGCCTCCTGAGTGCTGGGATTAAAAGTGTGCACCACCAAGCCCGGCTTTTTTTTTTTTTTTTTTTTAAGTCAAAGTAGCATCTTTCTCAAGCCCAGGCTAACCTGAAATTCACTGGGAAAAAAAAAAGGGGGGGTTTTTTTAAGCTGGGAATGGTGGCACATGCCTTTAATCCTAGCACTCAGGAGGCAGAGGTAGGAGGATTGCCATGAGTTCGAGGCCACCCTGAGACTATACACTGAATTCCAAGTCAGCCTGGGGCAGAGCAAGACCCTACCTCGAAAATCAGCAGCAACAATAACAAAAATGTCCCTTTCTTTCTCTCTCTCTTTCTTTCTTTCTTTCTTTCTTTCTTTCTTTCTTTCTTTCTTTCTTTCTTTCTTTCTTTCTTTCTTTCTTTCTAAAGGCTAAGGAGAGCTGGAGAGATAGCTTAGAGCTTAAGGCGTTTGCCGGCAAAGCTTCAGAACACAGATTCAATTTTCCAGTACTCACGTCAGCCAGATGCACAAGGTGGTGCGTGTGTCTGGAGTTCGTTTGCAGTGGCTGGAGGCCCTGGCATGCCCATTTTCCACCCCCCTTTCTTTCTCTACCTCTCTCAAATAAATAAAATATTTATTTAAAAAGGGCTAGCTAAGGATGTAGCTCAGTGATGAAGTGTCTGCCTAGCATATGCAAGGTCATGAGTTCAATCCCAAGAACTAGTAAAACAACAACAAGGCTACACGGATGGCTTAGCAGTTAAGGGGCTTGCTTACAAAGCCAAAGGACCCAGGTTTGATTCCCCAGGACCCCTGTAAGCCAGATGCACAAGGTGGAGCATGTATCTGGAGGCCCTGGCACACCCATTCTCTCTCTCTGTCAAATAGATTGAGTGTGTGTGTGTGTGTGTGTGTGTGTGTGTGTGTGTGTGTGTGTGTATAAACAACAAGAACAAACAATCTGCCCTTGGCTTGATCTTGCCGGCATTGTGACCCCAGCCCTTGGCTTCCTTGGGCAGGACCTCTGACAGAAAGCAAAGTACAGTTAGCCCAACACACAAAAAAGCAGTAAACTACATCACTTCTTCTCTTTCCTTTTCTTTTCTTTTCTATTTATTTGACAGAAAAAGAGGGGGAGGAAGAGAGAGAGAGAGAGAAAGAGAGAGAGAGACACAGAGAGAATGGGCATGGCAGGGCCTCCAGCCACTGCAAACGAACTCCAGATGCATGTGTCACCTTGTGCACCTGGCTAATATGGGTCCTGGGGAATCAAACCTGGGCCCTTTGGCTTTGCAGGCAAACGCCTCATCCGCTAAGCCATTCCTCCATCCCCACATCTTTTATTTTCTACTTGAACCTCAGTGATTCCAAATAAAGGTGATATTCCCCTTTAAGGAATATTTTGGAAACAAGATGTTTGGAGGTAGTTTGATAACAAAGGGCCGTAGCGAAACTCAATAATTCAGGCCAGGGACGCAGGACACCCACAACATCACATACAAATAGAGAACAACGCCAAACTGTCTGTGACTTCCAAATGTTCTACAAGACATTCATTTAAATGAAAAACCTATTTATAATGATCTTTGCCTAGAGCTTTATTCCTCTGTTACCAATAAATGCAGCACCCTTCTTGAATTTTCCAAGAATGCAACTACCCTGTAAATTGAGGGAAGATTGTTCTTTGTTTTGTTTGGAACTTCACCAAGAGTCTTTCAGGAAAATCATGTGCCAAAGGTAATATTGCTCGAGGTTTTGTTTGTGTTGCCAAGATAGCCTGCCGTGCCAGGCTGCACTCCGGCTGTCTCGCCAGCAGGACTGAGAGCTGCTGCATGCAGTGCCCTGGGATGAGCCTCCCGGCCATGGATTCAGCTTTACTTCAACAGTTACCTATGGAAATGTGGATTCATTGTAAATAACGTCTTATTGATTTCTCCTGTATGTTACAATAAAATAATTAAACATGATGTTTGAAGTTGCTAGGTCTGCTCTAATGAAATACAGCACATCAGGTGTATTGAACAAAAGATGATTTTGGTGTAGTTCTAAGGTACACTCAAGAGGTTGGGCACCCCTGTTTTGGTGGGTAGAGGTCAGAGGTCAAGGTTTTGGTGGGGATCCTTCTGTGGGGTTTGAAGGAAGATCTGTCCCAGGCTTGACTCCCTGTTTGTCAACTAACTCTTTGTGTCATCCACGTCGCACTTTATGTGTCTGTATCCAAAGTTCCTATTTTTTAAATATTTCATTTTTTATGACAGAGAGAGAGAGAGAATTGACATACCAGGGCCTCCAGCTGCTGCAATCAAACCCCAGACACATGTGCCACCTTGTGCACCTGGCTTACGTGGAATCTGGAGAGTCGAACATGGGTCCTTAGACTTTGCAGGCAAGTGCTTTAACTGCTAATCAATTTCTCCAGCCCTAAATATTTTTATTTATTTATAGAGAGATGAAGGGAGGGGAGCAGGAAATGGGCACGCCAGGGCCTCCAACAATGCAAACAAACTCCAGATGCATTCACCGCCTTATGTATTTGTCTTAGGTGGGTCCTGGGGATTGGAACCTCGGTCCTTCGGCTTTGCAGGTAAGTGCCTTAACCACTAAGTCATCTCTTCAGCCCTACTTTTATATGGACATCTGTTTTATTGGATTAAGGTGCACCCTAATGGCTTCATTTTACAGGAATGGTCACTTTAAAAGCTCATCTCTGGGGTGGAGAGATGGACAAGTGGTTAAGGTGCTTGCCTGCAGAGCCTAATGACTCTGGGGTTCAATTCCCCATTACCCACAAATAAAGACAGAGGCGCAAAGTGACACGTGCATCTGGAGGTCATTTGCAGTGGCTAGAGGCCCTTTCCTACCCATTTTCTCTCTTTCTTTCTCTCCTTGCAAATAAGTAAATGAACATATTGTTTAAAAAGCTCATCTCTAAATCCAATCATATTCTGAGATAGCGGGGAGGGAGATAAGATTTTAACAAATTAATTTTTGATGGGGAAAGTTGTATTTTCAATTTCAATTCATAACAATGGTAGGTAGGTAGGTAGATAGATCATTATTACACAAGAATTTTATTTCAAGATAGAAAAGGGAGACATTCAGTTTGATAGGGTTGAGAACTTTTGACATCATTTGTCATGTGGACCACAGAAAATGTGTCATATATGTGAAAGCCACCCCTTACTCCTACCTCATGCAGATTTGCCATGACAAGGAGGACTGGAGACAAGACCCATCTAGCTATTTGGAAAAAGAAGTTGAGGTGTCCAAGGAAGCCAACTTAGCCATAGAAATAGTGGAGGCCACATGATTACTTTGTTCAAAAGCCTTTTCTAGGGGCTGGGGAGATGGCTCAGCAATGAAGGCGCTTGCTTGCAAAGCCTAACGACCCAGTTCCATTCCCCAGGAACCATGTAAAGCGAGATGCACAAGGTGACATATACATCTGAAGCTCTTTTGTTCTGCCCCCCCCATTATGTCTCTCTGCTTGCAAATAAATAAAAATAAAATAGAGTGCTAAGCTTCCAGCAACTCTTAAAAAAAGTCTCTTTCCAGATCCTTATTTCCAAGGCTTAAACAATTGGTTTCACTCTACTTTTCCAACTTTATTTCTCTCTTGCTAACTTTTCATGCACCTTACTGCTCTGGCAGAGTCAGACTTCTTCTTTCCCCAGAAAGAACTTCACGTCTGCGTTTCTATCCAAGGAATGCCATGGCTGACTTCCTTCTTTCTCTCCAAATCCTACCCAATTTTCAAAGTCATGAGTGTTCTTCTCTAAGTATCTTCCTCTGACTAGCAGAATTGGGTAAGAGGTAGGCAGAGTAGGATCTGAAAAGATTCGTGTGAAGTAGCCACGAGGAAACGCGAGTCATGAGCGAACTGAAAGTATGGTTTGCGAGGCATGAAGCAGCAGAGCATATGAATAAACACAGAGACAACTAAGGTCAGGCGTGGTGGCACACACCAGTGCTCACAATGCTGTGAGTTCGAGACCAGAATGAGTTCCAGGTCAGCCTAGCCTAGAGTGAGACTCTAACTCAAAACAAAACAACATCAAATTGAAGGAACCCCAAGATGGGGACCCCACGCTCTGCCTGGATATGGCGGCACCCCAAATCACTCACGAGAAGCGGTCTTGATGCAAACTGCAAGAGGATTTTATTCCAGGCGCGCTGGGGCCCACAGTCATACACTGCGCAGGGGTAGAGGACTGCAGAGCCCCGAATGCAGGAACGGGACAGTTTTTATAGGGTTTCTAACAAAGCCTGTGCATTAGACCAATCATTTTTTTAGCATCAGGAGCCCGCGGGGTGTGAGCCAGTCAGTTTGTGCCACTCCATAGCTTCTAAGCCAATTAGTTTAATTTGTTCAAGCCCCTCGTGAACCAATCATTCTCTTATGACCTTGGTGGTCAGTATTTGCGCAGGTCCTTGGGTGGGAGTAGCAGAGTGTGGTATCAGTCTCCTATGACCTTGGAGGTCTGAGGCAGGCTGTTACGGCTTATGGTGCAGGCTACTAAGGCTTACGGTGTGGGCTATTAAGGCTTATGGTGCAGGCTATTTACAGAAACCAAATAAGTGGTTCACTTCATTACTCATTTCCCATCCTTGAGGGCTATCTCATACCCTTTTTACCTAGTTTTATATTAGGAGCGGGCTCTGATATAATGAGAAGAGGGATTCTTTACTTGCTTCCAACAGAGAGTAAAGCCTGGAGTTTGAGGTATGCAGGGGCCCGCTTAAGCTCCCTTTGGAGCGTGATAGTATTTCTGGGCTTCTGAATTCTTGGGCCTTTCAAAATATGTAGAAAACCTTGGCTGGAGAGATGGCTCAGTGGTTAAGGTGTTTGCCTGCCAAGCCTAAAGATCATGGTTTGATTCCCCAGTACCCATGAAAAGTCAGATACAAAAGGTGGCACATGTGTCTGGAATTCATTTGCAGTGGCTAGAGGCCCTGGTATGCTCATTCCTTCTTCCTCATTAGCAAAAATAAATAACAAAAACATGTAGAAAACCAAAAGGCGTGACATGGTTTGTTAGAGAGTGGGTGAGCACTGTGGTGTTGGCGGGAGGGATGCTCATGGATTCGTGCTGCTGAGCGGTCCAGCCAACGCTGGCTCCAGACGGAGCTGTGTCCTTCAGAGGCAGCCTCCACGAGCGCTGGCGTCACGTCACGGTGTGTGCACGCAACATGCCCGCTCCCCCTCACACACAGGCTCACGCTGCCAATGCTTGGGCTCCAACGGGAGGTGCTGTTTGGGGAGATGGTGGACATTTGGGACATGGCACCTAGCAAGAGGAAGTGGGTCCCTAGAGGCATGCCTTTAGGGGTGACACCTGATCCCCAGTCTTTGCTTTGTTTCCTCTGCCTCCTGTTTGCTGTGAGAAACCTCCCCTAACACATGCTACCCCTGCTTTATTCTGCCCAAGGGCCTGGTGCCAGCCAACTCTGAAATGGACACTCTGAAGCCATGCGCTGAGCAAAATAAATATCTCTCTCTGTGTTTTAGTTTAGTTTCCCCTCCCCCAAGGTAGGATTTCTCTCTAGCCCAGGCTAGCCTGCAATTCACTATGTCCTCTCAGTCTCAGGGTGTCCTCGCCCTCACAGTGACCCTCCTACTTCCTCCTCCCAAGTGCTGGGATTTAAGGCATATGCCACAAGGGAGAGAGAGAGGTCATGGCAGGGCCTTTAGTCCCTGCAAACAAATTCCAGATACATGTGTCACTTTGTGCATCTAGCTCTCTATAGGTGCTGGGGACTTGAAGTAGGGTTGTTAGGCTTTGTAGGCAAGCACCTTTAAGCACTGAGAAATGTCTCCAGCCCAAGTCCTTCCTCCTTTTAAATGACCTCAGGTATTCCATCACAGGGACAGGACAATGACTAAGACAGGTCACTCTTGGATTCCTGTGAGTGTCCCACCAGTGAGATGCGGGTCTCCTCAGTACGTTCCACATTGTAGCTCTCACTTACTTTTCAGTAACATATGCCTGAAAAAGAAAAACATCAAAATACACTCTCCACTGTTTTTATAGTTGTTGTGTGACTTTTCCTGGGGAGATGTAGACAAATGTCTATTGATACCCCCGCCAAGATAAGGCTCGGATGACAGACCGAAGAAAAAATTCCACTCCAGTCTGGCTAACCAATGAGCTTGCTAGGATTACTTACAGGAGCCTGAGTGAGGGGTCACTGAGAGGAGTGTAAACAATGCTTGGGGAGCAGCAGTGAAAGCCGATAGCCCAGCATGGATGGTGAATCATAGAAGCTGCATTTCTGGAGCTCTTTCCCTGCATAACATGATTCCAGGGCCTCCAGCCACTGCAAATGTGCCACTTTGTGCATCCGGCCTGGTGTTGGTTCTAGGGGAATTGAACCTGGGTTGTTAGGTTTTGCAGGCAAGTGCTTTAACCATTGAGCATTCTCTCCAGCCCAGGACATCATATTTTAATTCAGAGCTCTTGGGGTTACTGGATTATGGGAGGTCTGTCAGCAATGGATTTGATCCATTGGTTGATTTATAACGTTATGGGATTATTGGAAGATAGTGCAAACTTTGTGGGGCTGGAGAGATTGCTTAGTGGTTAAGGTGCTTGCCTGCAAAGCCTAAGGGCCCAGGTTTGATTCCCCAGTGCCTAAGCCAGATACAGAAGGTGGCATATACATCTGGAGTTCTTTCCAGTGACTAGAGGCCCTGGCTAGTTGGAGAAAATGGATTGCTGGGGGCTTGTTATTGGAGGCTGTATCTTGTTCATGGCCCTTCTTGCTCTGTCTCTCTCTCTTTCTCCCACCCTCTCCCCTGTCTGGCTACCACAAGGTAAACAGATTTCTCCGCCATATGCTCCTGGTCATGATTGTCTGACGGATCTTGAGCCCCAGAGCAACGATGCTGACTGCGGACCGTGGCAGTCATGAGCCAAAACAAGTCCTTCCTCCCTGGTTCGCCCAGCTGTTTTGTCATGGCGACAAAAATTCCACCAGCGCACACAGTGCCACTTCCGCAGTACAGACTCCCCGTGGAGGGTGTTTGTGACCTTCTATCAGTATCCATTCTCCCTTCCTGTTTCATCAGGTCATTCATGTATTAGTCTCTCCACATAGACCTCGAGCTTCTGAGATGGTTGGTCCTACTCATTGGCTCAAGGATTAATACGCCCCACATCTGGAGAGATGGCTCAGCCGTTAAGGTGCTTGCCTGCAAACCCTAATGACTCGGGTTCAATTGCCCAGCGCCCACATAGAGCCAGATGCACAAAGTGGAACATGCCTCTGCCATTCATTTGCAGTGGATAGAGGCCCTGGTGCACCCATTCTTTCTAACTGCCTCTCTTCTTTCTCTGCTTACAAATAAATAAATAAATAAATAAATAAATAAATAAATAAATAAATAATATTTTTAAAAAGAATATGTTCCAAACAGCTTTGAATTAGGACACAGTTTCACATTCTTCCTTAAAATACTAGGATAAAAGCTGTCTAACGCTGCTGGATGTGAGGGAAACATGGGAGGTAAGCTACCAGTTAGCCGCCCTAGAAAGCTGATGGTTTGGGATGAGGAGAGCATTTCAGAGGGCAGAGCTGTGAGGCGCAAAGAAAACGGCTCCTTTCCCAACTCTGATCCACTGGCGCAGCCAATTCATTGCCTTTATGGTTTTAACTTCTCTGAAACATTTAAAATTTTTTAATTTTATTGATTTATTTGAGAGACAGGGAGAGAAAGGCTGGGAGAGAGAAGGGATGAGAGAGAATGGACACACCAGGGCATACAGCCACTGCAAACGAACTCCAGATGCTTGTGCCACCTCGTGCATCTGGCTTACATGGGTCCTGGGGAGTCAAACCTGGGTTCTTTGGCTTTGCAGGCAAGCGCCTTAACTGCTAAGCAATCTCTCCAGCTCTCTGAAACATTTCTTTTTTCCTGTTACTTCCAACTGGAAGATTCTAACACAGTGGCTATTTGACATACCTTCATGGCTAAGGACTCAGGTTTGATTCTCCATGTCTTCTGTAAGTCACATGCACATGATGACACATTCATCTGGAGTTTGTTAGCAGTGGCTAGAGGCTCTGGCGTGCCCATTCTCACTTTCTCTTTCTCTCCCTATCTCTGTCTTAAATAAATAAATAAATATAAATCTTTTTAAAACAAAACAAAACAAAAAAAGAACCTGATGTGTGTTGGCAGCAGCAAAATGTCCTGGCATGCCTACAGCCTATAGGTAAATAAGTGAGTAAATGAATAAAGTCCCATGCAAGGGTGATAATTGTTGCACTAGAAAGCTTGGGTTGGGAGCTTCAGCTGGGAGTCCAGGGCCTTGAACTCCCCAGCACTCACTACAGTTCTGTATGCATCACACAGCAGACTGGCAGTCACGTGACGACTTTCCATAGCTGGTACACAGAAGCCAGCTACAATAGCATCATCAGGTAGCAAGGCATCAGGCTCTAAGGCGTCAACATTAATAGGCACAGCAACGGAAGAATGCCTGTAAACCTTAAACACACCGAGGAAATCAGTCACATAATTTAGGAAGCTATCCAGCTCTTACTGTCCTGTTTGCATGGGTGGCCTTACAGCACTCCCTCCTTACCAGAGAAAAGCAGAGCGGATCCCCGTGCCTTCCAACCCAAACCACATACAGACAGAATGGCTGCTAATGATCAGCCCTCTTTGATCACTGTCCACCTGCAAGGCACCGTCACCAACATCGCATGCACTTTCTTAGTTAAATTTAATAATATCCTTTGGGATAGGAGTAGATTATTCCCTTTTCAAAGACAAGGACATTGAAGCACAGAGTTGATGTTAACAGACCCAAGAAGACCAGCTGGAGTAGGAATTGAATCCCTACCACCTGGTTTTCATTTTTAGCCTGAACGTTACCTTGTCTTTTCCTAAGCTCTTCCAGTGATTTGTGAAAGGATTCATCTTCATACTTTAAAAATTATTTCTTTTATACATATACACTTTAAATGTATATATTTTATAAAATATCCCTATTAGTATTATTAAAAGTAAAAACAGGGGTTAGGACATGCATGAACCTAACAATGGTACCAAATTGACTGTATTTGCTGAGCACAAAACTAATTAATAAAAAAAAGGTAAAGACAGTCCCCACAATATCCTCATTCCCTAAAAGAATAGGTTTGCTAGGATCCACTCTGGAACACTCCGTGTCTGCTACTTGTCCTTAGTCCAAGAATAGACTTCCCTTCCAAAGAAGACACAGACTAAAAGCCCAATAATGCTCAGAATTCACAGTCTGATACAGAAAGCAGAGTCAGCCAAGAGTTAAACATACTTGACAAAGGATCGGGTCCTGGACTGGGTTCCAAAGGCCCGCGGCAGATGGTCCACTGGACGTGGGTGACCTGCATCCTCTCCTTTGGGGTGAGCATCACCATGTCAAAACGCTTCAGAAGTTTTCCCCTCACATATACACTACAATTAAACTGGGCTCGAGAGATGGCTCAGCAGTTCAGCACAATTCCTGTGCAAGACTGAAGGCCGGAGGGGACCTGAGACTACCTGAACCCCGAGAACCCACATAAACCGCTGACTATGGCCCCATGTTTGTAACCCCAGTCTTTTGTGGAAGTCAAGACAGGAGAATCATCGGGGCTTGGGGAGTCAGTAAGACTCCATTGAGAGGCAATACAGGTCGGTGGGCGGTAGGGGGCACACTTGATGTTCTCCTCCCTCCATGGCTGGGAAGCCCACGGGTGGGTGCCACGGCTCAATACACTGATCACATCGGGCATCCCATCAGCACATACAAAAGTGCAGATACCACACCACACATACTATGCAACGCATATATTTCTTTTAAGAACAAGATGGAGCTGGAGAGATGGCTCAGCAGTTAAAGGCACTTGCTTGCAAGGCTTGGCAGCGATTCCCCAGTCCCACATAAAGCCAGATGCACAAAGTGGCACATGCATCTGGAGTTCGTTTGCAGTGGCAAGAGGCTTGGTGTGCCCTTTCTCTCTCTCTTCTTGCAAATAAATACATAAATAAAAATAAAAAGAATATGATTGCACTGGTACAGAATTGGAGTCTGGAGGGACCCAGCCAGTGACTATGAAAACAAATAACACCTCCTCAGGAAGTGATACAAACACAGTACTGCAAAATGCTCCTTTAAGACTGCGTTAGTACCTGGCATAAAGATGGGAAAGATATTGCTGGATTGAAGCTAAGCGTGCTGAGAGTAAGTAGTCCATGGGAATGGGAGGAGGCCAGAGAGGGTGAAATTAGGGCAGTGTTGTCTCACTATTTCCCTGGAAGAGCATGTGTTGGAAATTTCATGGCAGGATCAGCAGTTGGGATTTTCAGCGACGTGGGACTGTGAGATCCCCATCCATTGTCCATTACTCCTGGGATTGCGGTCGGTAGGAAAGGCCAGGTTCAGCTCCCTGTTGTCTTCCTGCGCCCTCCTTTCGCCATGGGAGATGTCCTTCACCACACCTGTCCCTTGTTCTTGGTCCTCCCAGTTTCCTATAGCAAGCACATTTCTCTTCTTCACATAGTGAAGGAACCCCAAGATGGGGACCCCACGCTCTGCCTGGATATGGCGACACCCCAAATCACTCATGAGAAGCGGTCTTGATGCAAACTGCAAGAGGATTTTATTCCAAGCGTGCTGGGGCCCACAGTCGTACACCGCACAGGGGTAGAGGACTGCAGAGCCCTGAATGCAGGAACGGGACAGTTTTTATAGGGTTTCTAACAAAGCCTGTGCATTAGACCAAACATTTTTTTTAACATCAGGAGCCCATGGGGTGCGAGCCAGTCAGTTTGTGCCACTCCATAGTTTCTAAGCCAATTAGTTTAATTTGTTCAAGCCCCTCGTGGACCAATCAGTCTCCTATGACCTTGGTGGTCAGCATTTGCGCAGGTCCTTGGATGGGAGTAGCAGAGTGTGGTATCAGCCTCCTATGACCTTGGTGGTCTGAGGCAGGCTGTTACGGCTTATGGTGCAGGCTACTAAGGCTTACGGTGTGGGCTATTAAGGCTTATGGTGCAGGCTATTTACAGAAACCAAATAAGTGGTTCACTTCATTACTCATTTCCCATCCTTGAGGGCTATCTCATGCCCTTTTTACCTAGTTTTATATTAGGAGCGGGCTCTGATATAATGAGAAGAGGGATTCTTTACTTGCTTCCAACAGAGAGTAAAGCCTGGAGTTTGAGGTATGCAGGGGCCCGCTTAAGCTCCCCTTGGAGCGTGATAGTATTTCTGGGCTTCTGAATTCTTGGGCCTTTCAATAGCACCCGGCCTCAGATACGCTGTCCTACTAGCAACAAATGAACTGACACAGGCACTCTGTCATACCTACGTATTTACCTTTGGCTCATGGAACCAATAGCTCCCAAGGACAAAGTGCAGAGTTAAAACCTGTAAAGAGGTTCTGTATATCATTTACGAATTCCCTCCCCCAACAAAAAAACTAGTCTAACTTGGTTCCTAGTCAAAGATCTTGTTTTCCCTCCCACCCAGTTGTGAGTCTAGGACTTAAAAGGAGATGGGCTCTGCTGGTCTGAAAGGTTGCATGCCAGGAGAAGTGGTTGAGTTTTGTATGCACTGAGACAGAGACCGCCCCTTTGCAGTCTGGGATACCTCATGTCTCCCAGGGAATCTTCTTTCTGTTCTCCTCCTGGAATAAAGAGTCCACGGTCCGAACGTCGCTTGTAATCATAGGTGCTGTTTCCAACACTCAAATGAGCTTGGAGGTTTCACAGCACCAGTGCTGGAGACAGCAGTGGCAGCAGGTGATGGCTTTGTGCAGGCGACACGGACGCCTGCAGTGGAAGCAGAGGCCACGCGGCAGCCTTGCTGGCCTCGGTCTGCCCCAGAGCTTTAGGAGCACTGGAGGTCTCTGAGCTTACGGAGGCTGAGGGCTGACTTGTTTGTCAAAGTTACTTGTCCCCCCTGAGTTCCTGCATAAATAAACACAGGCAATTAGGGAGGTGGGAAGTGGCTGAAGTGCTGAAACAGTAGGTGGAGCTGAAGCAAAGAAATGCCTTTAATTACTGTTTATACAACACCATTTGGCTCCCAGGATGCTGTAACCTGGGGAAGCATAAGAGGGTAATTTTCAAGCCTGGAACACACTGAGTGACTAACAAGTTGATGAAGGAAAAGAAATGTTTTCATGGTCAAAGAATTATCTAGAAAAAGAAGTTACAAAGTTTTACAAATTTTTGAAAAGTTAGCTATCTCTTTCCATATTTTATTAGTTAAGCCCCCCCCCCCCAAAAAAAAACATGTGCCAGGCATGGTGGTGCACACCTTTAATACCAGCACTCGGAAGGCTGAGGTAGGAGGACTACTGTGAGTTTGGGGCCACCCCGAGTGAATTCCAGGTCAGCCTGGGCTAGAGCAAGACCCTGCCTTGAAAAACCAACAGCAACAATAAAAAATATGTGGCACAATCTTAAACAATGTCAGTGAAATTATGTTCTCAATAAGAATATTTTAGGGCTGGAGAGATGGCTTAGCAGTTAAGGGCTTGCCTGTGAAGCCTAAGGACCCCCGTTCGAGGCTCTTTGTCCCCAGGACCCATGTAAGCCAGATGCACTAGGGGGTGCATGCATCTGAAGTTTATTTGTGGTGGCTGGTTTGTTTCTCTCTGTCACTCTCAAATAAATGAATGAATAAATAAATAAATAAATAAATAAATAAAGACTATTTTATGCTTCTACTAAAAACATTCTTCACAGACAAACATGAAGAACCAATACATTACCCACAGAATGGGAGAAAACTTTTGCTGGCTATACAGCCGACAGAGGCCTAATTTCTAGTCTACAAAGAACTCAGAATCCTAAACAATAAAAAGTCAAACAACCCACTCAAAAAATGGGGCAGAGAACTGTACAGGGAGTTCTCCGAGGAAAAAATACAAATGGCAAACACACACTTAAGAAAATGTTCATTATCCCTAATCATCATGGAAATGCAAATTAAAACAACTATGGAGAGTCCACTTTACTCCAGTAAGGATAGCAAACATTAAAAAAAATCAAGTGAAAACAAATGCTGGCGAGGATATGGAGAAATAGGGACCCTCATTCACTGATGGTTGGAATGTAAGATGGTACAACCACTATGGAAAGCAACATAGAAACTCCTAAAAATGTTAACTGTAGAGTTACTAACAGACCCAGTTATTACCATTTGGGCATTTACTCTAAAAGCTCTATGCCTCAGTTCAGAGACATTTGCTCAATCATGTTTATAGCTGCTCAATTCATAATAGCTAAGAGCTGGAATCAACCCAGATGTCCATCATTAGATGAATGGATAACCAAGATATGACATATCTACACAATGGAATTCTACACAGCAGTAAGGAAAAATGACACAATGAAATTTGAAGTAAAGTGGTTGAACCTGGAACAGATCATTCTCAGCGAACTCATCCAGTCACAGAAAGATAATCATCACATGGTCTCACTCATCTGTGGCTCCTAACCTGAATCTGCCTATGATGCTGGCATACCTAATAAACACCTTGAAGACCAGACAATAGGGAGATTGGGGCAGGAGTGAGGGTAAGAGTGTGTCGGGGGGAGGGCACAAAACTGGACCCAAATGGCAATAGTACCATAAAATCCTATATCCTAAAAGACAGACTAAATGGGTGAACCTTCATCAGGTCCTTAGAAGAACACCTGAATCACAGGGCCCTGGATAGGGTATGATGAAGACTAACGTTAATCCTCTCCTGTTTCTCTCTCTTTCTTTCTTCTCTCTCTTCTCTCTGTCTCTTTTATATTACCTATCCTTTTATTCCTTCTTTTCCTTGACATCGTCCTGTAACTCCCAGAACCAGCATGTCATAACATCCACAATGAGCTGTTGATCAGAGATATCTACAGGGTTTCCCAAAAGAAGAAAGATTTCTGTCAGAGTACTTGATGACCCACCAAAGGTTAGTGGTAAGACTCTCCTGCTGAAGATACCATATGCTGTTGGTACAAAACATGGAGTGACCTGGCTGGAATATGGAAGAGAGTCAGTGCCCAGACATTTAGCTCATCTAAATCCAGAAGGTGCTACATGAATGACTGGGGGAAAATGACCAACATGTGTCCAAGCAACTCATGATCTAAGCTACTCAGCAGCAAACAATCTGAGGTGCTGCTCACACAGTACAATAGTGGTGCAGAGCCATGATGGGAGACCAACTGCTCTTGATTTGACTGATTTGCTCAGTGGAAGGGAACCCATAGCTGAAGCTGAGAAACAAGTCAGAACCATATCAAAAAAATGAGCCCGCTCTCCATTATCAAGTTCCCACCAGTCGTGGGCTACAAGAGGGCCTACACCTATTAAATCCTCCCTAAAACAATGATGGTTATCCCATGTATCTGGTGCTGACTTCACTCTCCATTGGAAAATTTGCTTCTCTTTTTCAGATGGACGCACATCTTGAGGAGAGATTCAGCCCATCACACCTCACCAGGGTCCCAGCTGAGGCCATAGAGTAATTGGGGAAATGAGCAAGAGTGCTGCTGTTTTGGTGAACCTGGTACCAGCACAAGAGTGATAGAGATAGACACAGAGAACACTCAACTCCTACCAAACCAGATATCCAGAGACACAGAGGCTCCCAAGACCTCATCACTGAAGTAGATCTAAAACAAACCCAACATGGCTTAAGTAAATTTGTGGAACTGGGGGCAGAAAGAATGTTAGAGCCACATGTTGGGACATTATGCACAGAGAAATCGCCTCCTCCCCATAACTGATGGCTAACTCCACAATGCACAACCCACAATCCCCAATGAAGAGGGTCCCTGCAGAGGGGGGAGGATGGGGAGGAGGCTAACGATGGTACCAACATGGCTGTATACACACTGTGTACATAACTAATTAAAAAAAAGTTCAGTTAGGATGAAAATTAAAGAGACTGTTTTCAAACAGAAAAATATTTTGTTTCTAAATGCAAATCAATGCATATTATTGTTCTTTAAATATGTGTAAGCCAAAATTAGCACATTTATTAATTATTCTTTAATAAGTATTTTATACTACATGAAGTAATTAGAAAAACTTCAGTGAGGTTGGAGAGATGGCTTAGTGGTTAACACACTTGCCTGCACAGCCAAAGGACTCAGGTTCAATTCCCCATGACCCACTTATGCCCAATGCACAAGGTGGAGCACGTGTCTAGAGTTTGTTTACAGTGGCTGGAGGCCCTGGTACACCCGTTCTCTCTCTCCCTCAAGTCAATAAAAAAAAAACAAAACCCTCAGCTATGTCACGACTGTCTACCACACCCTACCCACACCTCCCACAGGTCAGTCATACACAGTTATTTAACAAGTTACTAGAGTTAGGAGTTATCTAAATGAATCTCTGTGTTGCTACATATGCCTTCATTTAAGTAGTAGACCCAAGAGAAGAAATGATAACACAGTTAGTATATGAATATACATAATTTCCCATTTTATACGGCATCTTGGAATTCTATTTATTTATGCTCGTGTGTGTGTGTGTCACAGCTCACATGGAGGTCTGTCTGCTTCATTTGAGGCAGGGTCTTTTGTTGATCAGCTCTGCACTCACTAGGCTACCTTCTGGAGAGTTCTGTCTCAGCTCCTGCTCACCTAGGCATTCTGGGGTTACAAACGCCCACGCCAGCTCTCAGTGGGCTCTGGGGATCCCAGCACAGACTCTCACACGTGACAGCAAGTGCTTCCTCCACTGAGGCCCCCAACCTCGGTCTTGGAGTTAGTCTTTCTTGCTTAAAATTTAAAACTGTGCATCAGGGGCTGGAGCCATGGCTTAGTGGTTAAAGCATTGACTGCAAAGCCAAAGAACCCAGGTTCAATTGTCCAGGACCCACATAAGCCAGATGCACAAGGTGGTGCATGTGTTTGGAGTTTGTCTGCAGTGGCTGGAAGCCCTGGCATGCCCGTTCTTTCCTTCTCTCTCTCTCTCTCTCTCTTTCTAATAAACAAATAAATAAAATAAAATTTAAATTTAAAAAACTGCATCCAAGTGCACAAACAACAGTGTATAGCAATCTCTGTTGGTTTTGTACATTTTAGTTCATATGTAAAATATTTGACTAGATTTTCATATTTTAAAGTGAAATTCTATATTTGTACTTGGTAAATGTTTTAAAACTAAGGAGTGAATCAAGAAAGCCATTATTGTTATGTAATTAATTAAAATAATTGTGTCTAATTGAGGTACAGACATATGAAATAATGACTGGCTTCTGGTGTCAAATGTGCTGGCTATGGCCTTGCATGGTGTCCCACCCCTTACAAGCTTCACAGCTATTAGCAGCTGTGTCTGTTTGAGGTGGCAGATGGAAGGTTTACCATCATCATCACTGGGACAATCTCCATAACTCCTGAACATTCACCTCCATAAGTAAGATAATAGGCCATTAAATACAGTCATTGGGACATTTTTCATAACTCCTAAACATTCATCTCTACCAATAAAAATAATAGATCATGGACTGGAGAGCTAGCTTAGCTGTTAAGGTGCTTGTGTACAAATCCAAAGGACCCAGGTTCGATTCCCTAGGACCCACATAAGCCAGATGCATAAGAGGGCTCACGTGTCTGGAGTTTGTTTGCAGTGACTGGAGGCTCTGGTGTGCCCATTCTCTCTCTCTCTATATATATATCTATGCCTCTCTCTCCAATAAATAAATAAATAAAAATAAAATATATAAATAAAACATAGTAGATCACCAATAAAATGGCCTATTTCTGCCTTGCTGGGCATTCCTGCTTTATGCCTGTTTTTTAAAGTAAAAAACAAAAATCTCTAACTCTATCCCTGGGGCAAGAAATAGCTCTTCTCCCCATGCATAGTGAGGAGGAGATGATTTGGAATAAGAAATTTGGAAGTAAGTATCTCACTGTTTTGTTTGATATTATAACTATAAGACAATGTATAATGATTACTTTTATTTAACTGGGTAAGTGCTGCCTGGGGTGCTGGTGAGACATTAGTTCTGCGTGTGTTTGTGAGCACTGGTGGAAGAGATGGGCGTGTGTAATCGAGTGAAGAAGACTGCTCTCCCTCGTTCTCAGAGCCTGAGTGCGGGCATCGTTCACCATCCGTTTAAGGTGGAGGAAGGGGGATTTGCTCTTGGCTTGAATATCAGCATTCCTTGTCCTCTTGAATATCAGCGTTCCTTGTACTTGGACGTTCAGACTCAACCTGAGACTGACGCCGTTTCTCTACCCTGGTTCTCAGGCCCAGCTTTTCTGGGACTTTAACTCTTTACACAGAAAAAGTAGGACTTTTGTCTCCATAATCATGTCAGTCATAGTCAAGTCTCCATAACTTTCTTTTTTATTCTATTTGTTTATTTGAGAGAGGGGGGGCAGATAGAGAGAGAAAGAATGGGTGCGCCAGGGCTGCTAGCCACTGCAAACAAACTTCAGACACATTTGTGCATCTGGCTTATGTGGGTACTGGGGAATCAAACCTGGGTCCTTAGGCTTTGCAGCCAGGCTCCTTAACCACTAAGCCATCTCTCCAGCCCTAAGTCTTCATAACTTTCTTTCCAGGTCCCTTTCTCTGTGTATCTACCCAATGGGTTCTGTTTCTCTGAAGGGTTAAATTTTCTCTTGGGTTATCTTGCCACATTAGTCAAGAGTTCTGTGGGCTTTTATTTAGACAGCAATTCTTGTAAAAGCAGAGCTATCAACTCGGAGAAGTAAAAATGATTGCATTTCTAGTACTCTTAAATCACACAAGCTTACAAATATTACACTTCACTTGAGTCACTGCTTGTTAATTATAGTTTGGCTTTATTTTTTGTGAAATATGACAGTGTTCCTCCCTGATTATATTATTGTTCTGCTGGCTGCTTGGTAAAAAACGTGTTGTTGTGAATAATGTGGGTGATGGTGTTTCTTTGAAGATATCACAAGATCATAATTTCATGAAATAGAATACATCAATTATACCGTGAAGTTTGTCCATAGACATGTCAATAACTAACTGTCCAATTGCAACTCCTGTTCTGTGAGGTCCTTAACTCTTCCTGCACACTGCAGCCAATTTTCTTAACATGCCCTTAGCTTTCCGTTCAGAAAATGTGGACATTCAGACAAGATGGCCATTTTCTATGTAAGTATGTAAGAAAAGAGTCCCTAGTTCTCAGAAGATATCCACCGAGATCCTCTTAGGTCTGACTCGTTCACCATAAGAAGAGAAACTGCAAGCTCTGGGAAGACGCCCCAGGGCGCGGAAGTAGTTGCATACTCTGACTGCGCGTCAGGCCAAATCACTTATTATTATTAATGGTTAATTATCACAGCTGACTCCCCTCACTGATTTCATGTGCCATTCTTCATTTATTTTTATTTTTATTTTATTTTGGAGAGAGACAGACAGAGATGGTTGGCACGTGAGGGTCTCAGCCCCTGCAATTGAACTCCAGACGCTTGCGCCACCTAGTGCGACCTTGCGTTTGCCTCACCTCTGTGTGTCTGGCTAACGTGGGATCTGGAGGGTCGAACATGGGTCCTTAGGCTTCACAGGCAAGCCCCTTAACCACTAAGCCATCTCTCCAGCCCTACATCCACCATTTTTTCGTGTGTGTGTGTGTGTGTGCGTGCATGTGAGTGTATGTGTGTTTGTATGAGCATTGTGTATATGTGCACGCGGAGGCCACAGATTGGATGATGTCAGGTGTCTTATTCATTTGCTCTCCACTTTGTTTTTGAGACAGGGGTCTCTCTCTGAACCCGAAGCTCCCTGATTCTATGAGATGCTACGCTAGCTGACCAACAAGCCCGATGCTCCTCTATCACTGCACTGGGATTTATAGGTGCCCTGAATTCCCTTGGGGGCCGGGCTGGCACGGCATAGTTGTGCATATAGGTGGAGTGCTTATAACCCCTAGTTCTGAGATTACTGGCTCATCCACCATGCCTGGCGTTTTATCTGACCACTGGAGAACCCAAGAGTGCTGGGGCCAAGTACGCAAGCATCTCACCACCCACTCATCTCCCCAGCCCCTGTAGCTCCCATTCCTGATCCACAGCCTCGTTTCTTCAATAGCTTCTGTGTGATGCCCTGTCGGGCATGTAGTAAACACTTAACAAACAATAGTTCCCTTTCTTATCTTTCCTCTTGCCCCTTCCTGAACAAGTGAATAAACAACTGACTTGAGTCCTCTCTGCCTCGGATTTCTCTCTTCCGTGACCACGTGGTATGATGCTAACCCACTGTTCCTAGATTTTTACGTTTTGCCTCAGTTTGCCCAATCTGAGGTTAAATGTTTAGGAAGGAAAAGTCTGTCCTTTGTTGAAGCACTTAGTTCAAGTAGAGCCTCTGGAGTACCTGAGGGACCCCAGGGCGCCTTGGCAAGGCTTTGTAAACAGATGACAGGTAGGGAATTTCTGGGCTAAAATGACCACATGTTTTGTATTCCTGACATCTATCTCTCTTCTTTATAATCTTCATTCTGTCTCAGGTTTGTGGTGTCCCAGCTTTGACATAACAAGGTGTAGCAGACAGCTTCAGGTTTGCTGAGATAAACTTCCAGATCAGACACAGTTATGGAGGAAGGGATTTATTGAAGCTCACAGATCCAGGGGAAGTTTCATAATGGCAGAAGAAGCTGGTCTGCCTTCACAGGACCAAACACAGAGAGAGAAGCACAAGCCTAAAAGCCATACAGCACAGCACCCTTCAGGAACTCCCGCTAGGCACACTTTGCGTATCTTCAGACTGGAATGTTAACCCCCCCACCACACCTTAACATCTTCCCAGTGACACTGCTTCCAGCCAGGTGGCTGCAGATGCAAAGTACAAACTAATAAAACACTGAATAGATTGGGGCCCATTTATTCAAACTACAACACAAGGTTTCCTGTGGACCAGCCTGGATCATGTTAGCTTATTGCCTCTTGACTTTCCTTTTAAACAGATAGGTTTGTATTTAATAATTGGTTTACTTATTTACATGGCTGGGGATCAAACCTAGAGACTTGAGCATGCTAGGCAATTACTCTATCACTGACACCCCCCCCGCACCCCACCCAGCACCCACCCCCATGGCTCTTAACTGACACAATGATCGCTCCGGTATGAGGCTTCTCAACAGTGTCTTCTCTACATCACCTTCCTTGTTCCCTGGGCAACACACACACAGGCTCTGGGTAGTGACATCAGAGGTTGACTTACTTCTTGTCTTTCTATTCCCAACTCCAGACACAGTTAACTCTACGCATCCCTATGGCATCTTTCTGATTCCACAGGCCCTTGTTAGAAACCAGTGAAGTTCCCTTGGCAATGACTAAAGCGTAGAGGCTTGCTCGTGAGAGCGCTACTTAAACCTCCAGCTCCAGTTCCTCACAGAGTCCTTTGACACGAAGCTGGAGAATGGCAAATGGCACCTCTGGTGTGTCTCGGATCAAGTGGGCTTTGTGTTGGCTGACGTGAGAGCTCCATCACAACTTATGACGTCACTGCTGGCAAGTATGTTCCTGTGGACTCAATTAGTGCCTTAGAATAGCCTTTCCTTAGCCATTTAGCTAGGAATCTATGTAAGTATAACTGGATGTGCTATCAAATGTATGTTAATTGCAATGTGTTCCAATAGATTTTCTTTTAATCACTTTAAGTCTTCCCACTGCCATCTAAGAATAATTTTATCCCCACTCAAATGTATATTGATTTTGAAGTAGGGTCTCACTCTAACTCAGGCAACTTGGAATTTACTATGTGGTCTCAGGCTGGCCTCAAACTCACAGCAGTCCTCCTACGTCTGCCTCTCAGTGCTGGGATTAAAGGCATGTGCCACCACACCTGGCAAATAAATATATTTTATTTTATCATGTTAAATAAAGCACAGAAAATAGTATTAAATAATTACAGTGAGAGAGGGAGAGACATAATAGACTATTCTGGAGGACAAACTGCATTAATAAATTGAAATTCTCTGATAATTCACCATTGTCTAGGCAATCAAAGCAAGGAATGAATTGGTAGTGGCATCAGATTGGAGAATTTTGATAGTGGAACCTTACCTCAGGACTTATAGGAGAACCACAGACTGTGGACTTGTGGGGAGATGATGACAGAAGAAGGGGAGCCCCAAGGTAAGTTTTAGGACTCCCTGAGCTCTGGGGACTTGGTGGCAAAACAGGGAAGCTGAGCAGTGTAAGGTACAATGCTGAGACATCTGTCCAAGGCTGAGGTTAAGACTAGAAGCTCTAGAAACCCAGCGAGAAGCCAGGCCTATGAAGGAAGGTATGTCAACAGAAGAATGTATTGGGGATAAGATACTTGACGAGGCATCTGTACTCCTTTATGAGAATAAGGCATCAGGGGGAAGAAGATGAGCTTCAAACTAGAGTCTGGCAGGGGAGCCAGACGTGAGTGCAGTGTCCAGTCTCCACAGCCAGGACCCACCCTGCACCCGATGGTGAACCGATGCCCCGGGGACACGGGTGATTGGCAGGTGTTCTTTCTTCCTAGCATGCTGCCAAGACCCAGGCACTAGGCACCCCGCTTGCCTCTCTGTTGCTTAGCAACAGCCACCTTCTTGATTACCGGAGTTGTCACATTATTTTTCTTTCCTGTCACTGTCTGCTTTGAAACCAGGTACATGGGGCCTAAGGAGCATGACAAGGGCCTGGTTAGTCAACTGGTTACAAGCTGACTTGCCACTAGGAGCAAGCACAGGGTCGGTACACAGGGCTCTGAGCGCGGGGATCGACCAAGCTCAACATGCTGAGCCCAAACGGGGAGCAGGAGGAGGGAAGAAAGAAAGAATTCCTACTGACTCTGAAAGTCCCAGAGCACCGAAAGCAATAGGGAAAGAACAAAGCGTCAGATAAAGTTATTGTAAACATTAGAAGATACATTCTTCGCTCTTCATAGTCTAGCAGAAACATTCAGTTCTGCCCAACACAAAGAAAAGCATGCGGCTCGTCATTCACAAAACATAAAATTTTTAAATTAAAATGGTCAGATGCATTTCAAGAATGACAGCGTGCAGTTAAACGTCATTATTTTAAAACTGGGGAACGTTTGTACTCTGCAAGGTACGATGACCAGGTCATGAACTTGATGATGATGTGATACCTTTTAAAAAGTTACTTTCGGGCTTCCGGTCACAATGGTGTCTGTCTAACCACACTGCACCTCCCAGAGAAGGAAGGGCAAGATGGTTCGCTGGGTCTTCTAGGGGTGAGCAGACTGAAATAGACCCCCCAATGAGAGGGTGTGGAGGAGCAAAGGAGGGGATCCGCTGACTCCCATGCTCTTGGATAGCCCACACCCCAGTCCTCTCAAGCAGCCATCCTAGACATAGTCCAAGCCACAGGTTCCTCCCGTACTACCCGCAGGCAAGGAGACCCAGGCCAGCAGGCTAGCATTCCCCCAGGAGACCCCCACGGTGACCCCCACTCACCACAGCCCCCAGCCCCAGGGCACCAACCCAGGCCAGCAGGATGGCACTCTCCTTGCCGCCATCAGGGACCTCGAAATGCCACAGCCCCTCTATGCACATCCCCAGGCCAGCAGGCTAGGGCTCCCCCTCCCTAGGCTCTCACATCTCACACCACAGGGGACCTCCACGCCTCCCCCTGTGTGTCACCTGACCCAGAGCAGTCCCATACCCCTGCCCTGTCCTGGCACAGGACCCAGAAGTCCCATCCACCCCTTGACATAGGGTCCCACGGGACCGCTGTCCCATCCCTTCACCCTTCAGCATCAGGGAACCACCACACATCCTAGTCCTCTCCCCTCCACAGCCCAGCCACAGGACAAGTCTTCTTCGTCCCATTCCCTCTGTGAGACCAAATATAACCTGTTTTTTTTTTTTTTAAAGGCGCAGGCCTGACTTAGATAGATGACTTAGGCCTGACTAGCTGGCCAATGTGCTGACCTTTTGCTTCTGTAAACTTTGCTTGCTTAATTGCTGCCTTTCCCCCTAAAGTTTCTGAGGAATCTCCACTTCAAGGACATTGCAGAAACACTCCACTTCGGGGGAGGGGGGACCTGCTTGGATAAGAAACTGAGGAATCTCCACTTCAAGGACAATGGAGATGACTTCATCTGCCTGGAGTGCCCCTAGCTCCTGCCCCCAACTTTGCCAGCTGAAACCCCAAGTCAATCAGACCTGTTTAAATCAACCAATCATGTATCTATCCCCTACTTCTTTGTTCAAATTACTATATGAACCCCTTCCCCCAAAAGGGGCTCTCTCCCTCACTACCCCTGTGCCAGACTGTGGGGACGGAGCCCAGGCCTAGGCTTGCAATAAAGAAACCTGTTGCTTTTGCATTCGAGTGTCTCGGCTTCTGTGGTGGTTCTCTGGGTGACTCCTGGGTGACTGGGGGACTTGGCTCCTGGTCAGGGGTCTTGGCACAACATCTTGGGGGCTCATCCTGGATCCCCAGAGACTCCAATGAACCCGAGACCCTGAAGGTTTCTTCTCCTACTGGTCAGTACGTTTTCCACCTGAGCGCTCTCTTTTTCCTTTCACTCTGTAGGCTAGCCACATCTGTTTTCTGATCAGGTCATACGTCCTGGTGGACGCACCGTAAGGACAGACCTGGAGGAGGCAGGAGACGTCCTGCCCCCTCATCTGAGTGGGGGCCCTGTCCTCTGGCACAGAGCAAACCTCTAATCTAAGTGGGGGCCCTGTCCCTGACAGAAAAAAAAGCCTGCTAATCTGAGTGGGGGCTCTGTCCCTGACAGAGCAAACCTGCTGGGGAGACCTGCTCCCATTTGTACCGTGTTTGGCATTATTGAGCTGCCCCTAAGGACTCAGACTCTTCTGGCCACCAGGGATCTGAATCTGTAGTGCGCATCTGTTTTTTTTGGGGGGGGACCCTGTGTGTCTGTAATACTTGTGTGTCTTGTCATTGCCCTAATCCTACGGACGTTCCTCCCCTGACTCAATAACATGGGACAGATTCCTTCCTCCCCTTTAGGACACCCTGATCAAAACCCTTATATTGTGACCTGGAGGAACCTGATAGAGGAGCCTCTCCCCTGGGTGAAGTCTTTCCTCCCTTCCTCGCCCCCTCCTTTACAGGTTCTGGCAGTTATACCCAGAAGAGACACCAAGCCCACTGCTGAAGCCTCGGCCCCAATTCTTGTGAGGGGCACTGATTAGATGGTCAGGGCGGGTGAGTGCTCTCCCAGAGGGATTGGGAGACATCGGCCCATGCGGCCTTGCCTCCATGTTTCTGAGGGCTGGCAGGTTTCTTTTTCTCCTCCTTTTTTTTTGGTTCGTGCCTTCGCATGGGACCAGATATGACGAACTGGCAACTGATGTCTCTTGGCTGAGGCCACTCTTCGGTATTGACTGAAGGCCAGCCATCCTCTGCCTGGACCCTGACAGCCCGTTGGGTGTTGGCAAAAACCCTCTATCTATTTCTCACTGACTCAAAAATCCCAGTAACACAATGACCTCTTAAAAGCCTGTAGGGCAGGTCGCAGGCCTCTTAAACTTGTGGACAGGCTCACACCCGGAGCTTTGGGGGACTCCCCCGGGTGCTGATCAGCCCTCAGGAACATTGCCCTCTGGTCTTGGCATTTCTAATCTTTCTCTGTCATGGGTAAGATTGCCTCCCGTCAAAATATAAATATAAGTATCTTAGATTCATAGAATAAGAGCTCTTCTAAAAGTTAAGGGAATTAGCTCTCCCAGAGGGAGGCAGGCTCCTTTTGGGAAGAAGTCGTCCAGGTCATTTCTGGATTTCTGGGCATCCATGTGGACCCGCATAGCTTATCTGGCTAGAAAATAAAAAGTTCAGGAAGGAAATTTCCCCTCACTCCCTTTAAACAGCAAAATTACAAGCCAGTTTTGCAAGCGCTCCAAAGCGGCTTGGGTCAGAGTCAGGTGGCAGACAGACAATGGCGCCTCTGCCCATGCAGGTGCCATGTCTCCGCCTCCTCCTCCAGCGAGCCCACTCCTTCAGCGGCCTCCCAGTGGGCCGCCTTCTTCAGAGGCCTCCTGGCAGTCCTGGAGGCCTCCCCCCTTTCCCCTTCAGGTAGTCAGAATCCTGGGCCCCCCAAAAGTCTTCTTGGCCATTACCTCCACGAGTACAGACCAGACCCCTGGGGAGTGCCGAGAGAAGGCAGAGCTGATACAAGCCCCGCCCAGCCGCAACAGCGCCCCAAAAAGCGGCAAGGGAAAAAAAAGTTATATTTAACTGCAGCCTATAAAGAACTAAAGTTTTACATGATATCATGAATATAATTACTAAATTTATGTTCTAGGTCAACTTCAACTTTCATAGAGGAATATTAAAAACAACAGAATTCTCTCTAAAGTGGTAATTTAACAGGTATTTTAAAAAATAATTGTAATGTACTTAAAAGGAGGAGGCAATAGACCTGACTTCTAGGCCAGCCTGCCTCAAGATAGCAACAATATTTGCCTTAGTTTAATGTCTTATTGGTATTAATGACATAACATTGTCTTTAGACTACTCACTTGTTAGTGAGTAATGAGATTAATTAATTTGGTGTAGTTTTCCATAATAGCCTTATAAGAAAGGTGGTTAATAATGGGATAAGATGAATTAATTGAAGGAACTGGGAAAAAGTTTTCAATGTTGGGACATAGAATGTTCCTTAAAAATGCCTTTTGAGTGGTACTTAGATAAAATTGTTAAAGTAGATAAATAAAGATGTGCGTATATAGGAAAGAATTTTCAGGCTAAACCTAAACACCATGCCTAAAGTTAGAGATTTTTCAGCTGTTTACAGATTCTTAAGGATACTCTAAAAGTTTTATATAGGGACATAGTCTTAATCTAAATTCATCTTATATTAGACACGGTGCTTATTATATGATGCTTATGCTAGGTGGGTCACAAAGTCATAAGTACAGATGTAATTGGAGGTTTAACCAGGTTAAACATAGACAAGAGTCTATCACCTTGTGTTTTGCAAATGGGTAAATTTGCTATGTAAAAACAACTTCAGAATAGGATAGGAATGTCAGGATGCTTATCTCTCTGCTCTGTAATTTCATTTTGTTCTTGCTTTCCAATATATGCTACTTAAATTCATGAAAAGCTGGACTCTGAAAAAAATGGATGGAACCCCCTTTATCTCAGACCCCATGCAAGTTTAAGCCATATGTCCCCCAGTGTCTGACTAGAGACAAAATGGCCAATTGTCTCTGAAAAAAAAAAAAAAAGGAGTACAGCATTTAACTGTGGTTCGCTTTAGTTCTTCTCTTTTAAACACCTAAAGTCACATTTGTTAGATAAAGTTTCTCACTAGACAAAATGTTAAATAAGTAAACTGAGTCAAGGTATTTGATCAGCTTACAAACTCCTTACATAAGACAAGCATCAGGCTTATCTAATGTGCATATCAGGGTAAGGGCCCTTCACTGAAACATTTAATTGGATTAAATACAATGTTTATCTGATGCCAAGGTTTTAGTCAGTGGAGAAACTGAGTCTTATGATAAGGCCTCACTTATTAACAGGTCACTGATGCTAATTTGTTATGATTTAAGGGTTATAAAACTGGCTTTCAGACTCACTCAGTAAAATAAATTAGGTTCCTCTTTTCATCAAGGTACTATTCTTAAGATAAAGGCTCACATAGAAGTGATTAATTTCCAAAGGTGAAGTACTCATACCTAAAGACATTGTGATTTTATTAAATGGTCATAACTAGGTTTAATCACTTAGATTTAAGTGATTTAATTTCAGTAATGATAACCTTCATCTTCCTGGGATATGTTGGGACAGCGTGCTTAAGCTTTATCAAATTTAAGTCATGGGTAAAACATAAAATTGTTTTATGTTAATAAAAATTTCTGTGATACATAAAATCAATAGCTATCAAGTTTAAGCCAAAATCATTGGTTGTCAAATAATGTTTTTTTTCTTTCAAAAAGATTTATCAAGGGTTATATTAGAATTTAGATAGCTATTTTGGTTTTAAATTTTTTTTTCAAGTTCTGTGGTTCTGTTTCCAATGTTCTCTGGGAAATTTGTACCAACACAGGTATCTGAACTAATCAAAGATGTTTTCAAACAGGTGCTAAGACTTCATACTGCCTTACTTGTCCTTTCTGACAATTTCTAGGTTAAATGAATTAGTCTGTAAATCAATTGGTAATGTTTTCAAGACTGGTAGCAGGTTCTGCCTATATTTATAAATGTTAGATATTTAAAATATGAGATACTTATATATATTAGATATTTAAAATATGAGATGTGTCTACTCTCTATACCCCATATATAAGGCTTATGCTGCCATAGTACAACCAAAATTTTAAAGATAGGACAAAATGATTTTAAAAGTC
This sequence comes from Jaculus jaculus, assembly GCF_020740685.1. Taxonomy (NCBI): domain Eukaryota; kingdom Metazoa; phylum Chordata; class Mammalia; order Rodentia; family Dipodidae; genus Jaculus; species Jaculus jaculus. The sequence goes on from NC_059121.1 coordinate 13,127,399, forward strand.
CTTGTGCCATTCTTTAAGTCTATTTCAGTAATGAAATGTGCTCTATATGCACATACATCCTGGGTGATGTAACTTCCTTTCTAAGTGTGTTAATTACCTATGTAGAAGCCAAAAGCCAATTGGAATCATCAGAACAAGAGACACCAATATTTTGGCCTGCGCTCCCAGGTCATGAGGCCACTGGAGATGATGGGACATTTCTATACTGGCCCCCTGGTAAGTCACCTGTCTTCCTGAGCAGGGAGAATATGGAGACCCAAGCAAAATTGGTGTATAATCTAAAATAGGAGAGTCACAATTGAGGAACAATCAGTCCTCTTGACTTCCCAAAAAAGGGAAAACTACTTGGCCAGCATGGCCCTGACTCATCCTGACAGAAGACACCAGTAAGCTATGGGGCTACTCCTGGGTCCCTAAAGTCTATTTGGAGAGCTATTAATGACCTCCAAAATTAATCCTTAATTAAATTTGGCTATCTACATGGTCTTAAACATTCAGTGAAAAATGTATAACCAAAGATAAAAAATACCTTACACATATGAATGGCCTATTATTCCAAAAGGGGAAACAAACATTAAGACATATTTTCCCCATAGTTTTAATTCTGTAATAAAAAAGGATGTTCAAAGGGTTATTTTCAAACATAAAAAATGTAAATAATCCGGGACACTGGGTGTTGCCATAGCAGTGAGACACTGGAACCCCACTGGGAGGGACCCTACACTGAAACAGACCCTAAGTCTTCATCCTGACCACACCTACCGCTGTGAAGATGGACAGAATTGCCACTTGGATTCATCACACCCATCTACTAAGGTGGACTATATGTGGCCCTAGGAAAAAATGTTGTTTTTATATCAACCAATCAGGTATAATTAGAGACTCAATGGTAAAGACAGGAGAAAATGCGGAAAAACGGAAGAAAAAAAAATAAAGCTAATAGGGGATGATTTAAGTCATGTTTCAGTCATTCCCCATGGTTAACAACTCTGTTTTCTGCTTTAGCAGGGCCATTACTGTTATTTTTGTTGCTAATCACAATAGGAGGTTACATTATTAATGGATTAGTTGCTTCTGTTAGGAAACACATTAATACAGTACAGCTTATGATTTTAAGATCACAGTATATACCATTAGACTCCACTCACTAACTCAATTGGGATCCAAGATTGGCTCCTCATGATACATAGAGAGAATGTGAGACCAAATATAACCTTTTTTTTTTTTTTAAAGGCCCAGGCCTGACTTAGATAGAGAACTAGCCAGCCAATGTTCTGACCTTTTGCTTCTGTAAACTTTGCTTGCTTACTTGCTGCCTTTCCCCCTAACATTTCTGAGGAAGCTCCACTTCAAGGACATTGCAGAAAATCTCCACTGTGGGGGCGGGGAGACCCTCTGACCACCTGCTTAGATAAGAAACTAAGGAATCTCCACTTCAAGGACAATGGAGATGACTTCATCTGCCTGGAGTGTCCCTAGCTCCTGCCCCCAACTTTGCCTGCTGAAACCCCAAGCCAATCAGAACTGTTTAAATCAACCAATCATGTATCGATCCCCTACTTGTTTGTTCAAATTCCTATATGAACCCCTTCCCCCAAAATAAAGGGGCTCTCTCCCTCACTACCCCTGTGCCAGACTGTGGGGATGGAGCCCAGGCCTAGGCTTGCAGTAAAGAAACCTGTTGCTTTTGCATTTGAGTGTCTCAGCTTCTGTGGCAGTTCTCTGGGTGACTCCTGGGTGACTGGAGGACTTGGCTCCTGGACAGGGGTCTTGGCACAACACCTCCACCCCCTGTTCCCTCAGGCCACCTGACCACACAGCCCCATACCCCAAATCATAGAGCAACAAGCCCCTTCATCAGGTCCCTGGGCCCCCACCAGAGCCTCATGGGCTCCTTCTCCCTGAGCAGGCAAGCCACATTGCCATCAGAAGCCTAGTGGAAGTAAACATAAAAGGGAATAATCACCGAAGACACTTCAAGGGTAGACTACAGCTTTCTCCTAAATTAATTAAGACTCCTACACTGTGATAGGCAAACCACAGCACAAAAGGAATAGCATGAAAAATCAAATGTAAGTAAATCCAACAAGATTGCCCAGTCCCACAGTGGAGGTCTCTAATCAAAACATAGAAGAGACAATAGAATCAGAACCCCAAAAAGAAGATACCAGCTATGCAACCCTGACCAAACAAACAGCAGAACTTGCAGAAAAGCAACAAAGGGCCAATAATTGTATGAATGCTGCTCTCACTAGATTAGAACTAATAGAAAAGAACCAGGAAGGGTTCCAAAGACAGTTAAATGATCTGGAGAGGGAGAAAATAAAAGGACCTCAATAACTCAATAATTGAGCTGGCTAAGCTCAATGAAGACCAAGAAATGAAAGGATGAATTCAAAGAAGCATTATGAAAACCAGGAAATGACGTGAAAAGGGAACTCAACAGAGCGATGGAAACTATACATGAAAAAGCAGTAGAAAATCAAACCAAACTGAACAATTCTCAAACTCTATAGAAGCTCTCAAGAATAGAGTCAGCCATGTGGAAGATAGAAACTCAGAACTGGAAAACAAAACAGAAAAAACAGTTCGTGAGTCCAAAAATTTCAAGTTCAAAAATTTTTGTGAACAGAACATGAGGGAACTGTGGGATGCCCTTAAATGTCCCAACATTTGGACCATGGGAATACCAGAAGGGGAAGAAATTCAGACCAAAGGAATGGAGAACTTATTCAACAAAATTATCGAAGAAAACTTTCCCACTCTCTAAAAAGAAAGTCCCATCAAACTACAAGAAGCTAACAGAACTCCAAACAGACTGGACCAAAGCAGCAATTTTCCAAGACATATTATCATTAAGACTCTAAATATCAATATCAAAGAGAAAGTCCTAAAAGCAGCTAGGGAGAAACAACACATTACATATAAAGGAAACCCCATCAGAATTACTTCTGACTTCTCAACGGAAGTCCTAAAAGCCAGAAGGGCCTGGAATGGCATACTGAAAAGTCTAAGAACCAGTGGCTTCCAACCCAAACTTCTTTACCCAGCAAAAGTATCTCTCACAATAGATGGTGAAAGAAAAATTTTCCAAGATAAAACTCAGCTTTACAACTATATGAACACAAAACTAAACCTGCAGGGAGTATAGCAGGAAGTTCTCCACATAGAAGAATGAAATAGCCAACCTCAAGTGCTTACAAGAAGCAGATCACAATAACCAAACTCAAAGAAGGCACAAAAAGAAACTACAAAGTCCAAGAGAACAACCACATAAACCACCACAATATGGCAGTGATTAAATCAAACCACATGGTTGTTACCCTAAATATTAATGGCCTTAATTCACCCATCAAGAGACATAAGGAAACAGGGTGGATCAGAAAATTAGACCTCTCAGTCTCCTGTCTTCAAGAAACCCACCTCACCACCTCACCATTAAAGGCAGACACCTCCTCAGGGTGAAGGGATGGAAAATGATATTCCAAGCAAACAGAAATAAGAAACAAGCAGGCGTAGCTATACTAAAATTGGTTAAAATAGACACCAGAAGTAATCAAAAAAGACAAAGAAGTCCACTTCCTACTTATCAAGGGAATGATTCAACAAGAGGATATCACAATAATAAATTTTTATGCACCAGACATACGTGTACCACAATTCATAAAACAAAACCTACTTGGCAACAAAACAGAAATAAACATCAACACCATCATAGTTGGGGACTTCAATACTCCACTATCAGCAATAGATAGATCATCCAAACAGAAAATTAACAGGGAAGTGAGAGAGCTCAACAAAACCATAGATCAATTAGACCTAATAGACATCAATAGAACATTTTACCCCAAATCCACAGACTACACATTCTTTTCAGCAGCCCATGGAACCTACTCTAAAATAGATCATATACTGGGTCATAAAGCCTGCCCCCATATATTTAGGAAAATTGACATAATTTCTTGCATGATATCAGATCACAATGCTATATTGCTAGAAATTAACAACAAAAGATGTGTCAGGAATCCCATCAGTTACTGGAAACTGAACAATGCACTTTTAAACAATAAATATTCAATATTAAAAAATCAAAGTGTGAAATTTCTATAAATGAATGAAAATGAGAACACATCATACCAAAACTTATGGGACACAATGAAGGCAGTCCTCAGGGGAAAATTCATAGCACTAAATGCCTTCATAACAAAGATAGAGAGATCCCAAGTCAATAATCTAACCATCCACCTAAAGGCACTGGAAAAGCAAGAAGAATCCAACCTAAAAAGCTCCAGACATGAAGAAATAAAAGCAGATCAGAAATTAATGAATTGGAAAGTTAGAAAACAAGAAAATTGATGAAACAAAGAGCTAGTTCTTTGAAAAAATAAGCATGATTGACAAACCCCTGGCCAATTTGATCAAACAAAAAAAGAGAGATGCTTCAAATTAACAAAATTAGAAATGAAAAAGGAGAGATCACAACAGACATAAGCAAAATTAGGAGAATCATCAGGACTTATTTCAAAAGCTTCTACTCCACAAAACTGGATAATATGGAGGAAATGGATGAATTCCTGGACACATACCACCTATCAAAGCTAAATTCAGAGCAGATTTATCTCCTATTATACCCACGGAGATTGAAAAGGTATCCAAAACCTCCCCCCAAAGAGTCCAGAATCAGATGGCTTCTTAGCTGAATTATATCAAACCTTCATGGAAGAACTGAGACAAATTTTTCTCAAACTGTGCCATATAATTGGAGAACATGGAAAGCCCCCCAACTCCTTTTATGAAGCTAGTACCAAAACCAGGCAGAGATGCCACAAGAAAAGAAAACTACCAGCCTATTTCCCTGATGAACTTAGATGCAAAGATTCTGAACAAAATCCTCACAAATTGAGTTCACCAACACAGCAAAAGCATTATCCACCTTGAACATTCATTGTGGGAATGCAGGGGTGGTTCCACATATGGAAATCTGCCAATGTAATGCACCACATAAATAAGCTTGAAATGAAAAAACCACATGATCACTTCAATAGATGCAGAAAAGGCCTTTGACAAAATACAACATCACTTCATGATCAAAACATTGGAGAGAATAGGCATGGGTGGTTTATATTTCAACATAATAAAGGCTATATAAAGCTCCTAAAGCCCAAATAAAATTTAATTGAGAGAGACGGAAGGAATTTCCATTGAGATCAGGAACAAGGCAGGGGTGTCCACTTTCACCTCTGCTCTTCAACATAATACTGGAAGTCCTAGCTCAAGCAATAAGACAGTAGAAAGAAATAAAAGTTATACAAATTGGAAAGAAAGAAATTAAGTTAGCCCTATTTACAGATGACATGATTCTATATACAAGAGACTCAAGAACCTCTATCTAAAACTCTTAAAGGTGATAAACTCCTTCAGCAAAGTAGCAGGATACAAAATCAATGCAGAAAATACAGTAGCTTTTCTATATGCAAAAGACAAAGATACAGAGAAAGAAACAAGTGAATTTCTCCCATTTTCAATAGCAACAACAACAACAAAATAAAATGCCTCGGAATAACATTAACCAAGGATGTAAAAGACCTATACAAAGAAAATATAAAAACATTCAATAAAGAAATTGAGGAGGGGGGCCAGGGCCCAGGGAGGCCAGTGGGCCTGGAGTGGGCGTGGCCACGGGGAGGGACGAGAAGCGCCCACGTGCAGGTGCATGCACTATGGCTGTGACTGCTCTCCGATTACTCACTGGTGCTTTAAGAAACCTGGATGCCTGGATTGGACTCTGTGGTATGCTTCAAGGGACATCTTCACACAAACTCTGTATTTCCTGGAATCAGCACTTAGACACTTTTCTAGTACTAAGCTAAGTGTGTGAAGTTATAAAACACTGTTCCATAATATTTTCTCTCTGAGCCTCCCAAAGCTTTTAGTGCCTCAAGAGTGTAGCTTTTCACTTTCCATGTGACTCAAAAGCAAGATAAGCTCTAAAGAATCCTCTAAAAAGACTGCAAAAACTGGTAGATGAAGAGGACTCTGATGAGGAGGGTGATCATGAGAAGAGCGAGGAGCTTGAGGGTGAGCCTGGTGTGGTCAAGGACTACAAAGACCTGGAAAAAGTCATGCAGTCTTTTCGTTATGATGCCATCCTATAGACGGACCTTGATATTGGAAGAAATAAAGTTGAAGATGCATTCTACAAAGGTGAACTCAGACTGAATGGAGAAAAACTGTGGAAGGAAAGCAGAAGGGTGAAAGTAGGACACACTTTGGATCTTCTCATTGGAGAGAACAAAGAGGAGGGGACCGAGACAGTGATGCGGGTTCTCTGACAAAAGTCCATGAAGAAAAGAGTGAAAAATACCATGTGGTGTTATGATGGTGAAAAAATTTAGAGTTGCCCAAGAAAAATAAATAGATGCTCCTTAGCCACGAAGTTGCTTTCTAGTTGTGGAAGGAAGGGCCAACATAAATGAGGACATTTTTACTAAAATAAAAATTTCTCAGTATCTGTGGAATCTGGAGCATTCTGTGGAGAATAGGATGCTGGGTTTCTCTCCAGGCTCATTCGTGCTTCTGATGACCTCACTGCATTGGGAGCTTCTTGTGAAAAGGTGGGTGTAGGGGACACTGAGCCCAGAGAGTGTGTGTCTATGTAAGCAGCCTCAGTGGTACACTGTAAAATACACTAGCCATGTTTCCCTTTATGAATTTTCAAGGTAGGATCTCACTCTAACCCAGACTGACCTGGAATTCACTGTGTAATCTCAGAGTAGCCTTGCCTTGAATTCGTGGTGACCCTCCTATGCTTGCCTTCTGAGTGCTAGGATTAAATGTGTGCCACATTAAAAAAAAAAGAAAGAAAGAAAAGAAAGAAAGAAAGAAAAAGAAAAAGAAAAAGAAATTGAGGAGGACTTGCAAAAATGGAAAGACTTCCCATGATCCTGGATAGGCAAAATTAACATTGTGAAAATAGCAATCTTACCAAAGACAATACACAGATTTAATGCAATACCATAAAAATCTCAACATTTTTCTTCACAGAGATAGAAAAAAATGATCTCCAAATTCATATGGAATGGCAGAAGGCTTCAGATAGCCAAGCATATCTTCAGCAAAAGAAACACCAGATCTAAAGCTATATTACAAAGCCATAGTAATAAAAACAACATGCTACTGGCATAAAAACAGGATTATAGACCAATGGAACAGAATCAAGGACCCAGACTTTGGGTCACATGTCTATAGCTACTTGATCTTTGACAAAGGCCCTAGCTATGTAGCCTGGGAGGTGGAGGGAAAGGCAGCATCTTCAACAAATGGTGCTGGACAAACTGGATAACCATATGCAGGAAAATGAAACTTGATCCACACATCTCACCATGCACAAAAGTCAAGTTCAAATTGATCAAAGACCTCAATAAAGGACTGGAAAATGAGCTGGACAGATGGCTTGGCAGTTAAGGTGTTTGCCTGCAAAGCCAAAGGATCCAAGTTTGATTCTCCAGGACCCATGTAAGCCAGATGCACAAGAGGGCATGTGCATCTGGAGTTCATTTGCAGTGGAAGGAGGCCCTGGCATGCCCATTCTCTCTCTCTCTCTTTCTCTCATAAATAAATAAACAAATAACATTTAAAAAAAAAAAGAAGACTGGAAATGTGGCTACTATTTGAAGAAAAAAATAGGAGAAACTTTCCATGATATAGGAATGGGACAAGGCTTCCTGAACAAAACCTACAATAGCTCAGGAACTTAAACACCCACTCAACCATTGGGATCTCATGAAGCTGAAAAGTTTCTTCACAGACAAACATGCAGAGCCACAGAATGGGAGACAATTTTTGCTGACTATATAGCTGACAGAGTCCTAATTTCTAGAGTCTACAAAAAACTCAAAAACCTAAACAATAAAAAGTCAAAAAACCCACTCACAAAATGGGGCAGAGAACTGTACAGGAAGTTCTCAGAGGAAGAAAAACAAATGGCAAACACACACTTAAGAAAATGTTCATCATCCCTAATCATCATGGAAATGCAAATTAAAACAACTATGAGGTTCCACTTTACTCCAGTAAGGACAGCAAACATTAAAAAAAAATCAAATGAAAACAAGTGCTAGTGAGGATGTGGGTAAATAGGAACCCTCATTCACTGTTGGTGGAAATGTAAGATGGTACAACCACTATGGAATGCAATATCAAGACTCTGACAAATGTTGACTATAGAGTTACCAATAGACCCAGTTACTCCCTTACTTGGCATTTACCTTAAAAGTTCCATGTCTCAGTTCAGAGAAATTTGCTCAACCACATTTCTACCTGCTCAATTCATAATAGCTAAGAGCTGGAATCAACCCAGATGTCTATCACTAGACAAATGAATAACCAAGATGTAGTATATCTACACAATGGAATTCTACACAGCAGTAAGGAAAAATGACACGAAATTTGAAGAAAAATGGTTGAACCTGGAGCAGATCATTCTCAGCAAATTCACCCAATGTCAGAAAGATAATCATCGCATGGTCTCACTCATCTGTGGATCCTAACCTGAATCTGCCTGTGATGCTGACATACCTAATAAACATCTCGAGGACCAGACAATATGGAGGGCGGGTTGGAGGGGAGGGTAAGGGTGGAGGTGGGGGACACAAAACTGGACCCAAATGGCAATGGTACAATAAAATTCTACATCCTAAAAGACAGACTAAATGGTTGAACCTTCATCAGGTCCTTAGAGGGAATACCTGAATCACAGGGCCCTAGAGAGGGTAAGATGGTGACTAACCTTAATCTTCTCCTGTTTCTCTGTCTTCTCTCTATCTCTTTTATTTTATTTTTATTTATTTGACAGAGAAAGAGGGAGAGAGATAGAATGGGTGTTCCAGGGCCTCCAGCCACTGCAAATGAAATCTCCAATGCTTACTCCCCCTTGTGCATATGGCTAACGTGGGTCCTGGGAAATTGAACCTGGATCCTCTGGCTTTGCAGGCAAATGCGTTAACCACTAAGCAATCCCTCCAGCCCTCTATCTCTTTTATATTACCAATCTTTTCTTCCTTCTTTTCCTTGGTGCTGGCCTGTAACTCCCTTTATGAGCATGTGGCTAACATCCGCAATGAGCTGTTGATCAGAGAGACCTACAAGGTTTCCCAAAAGAGGAGAGATTTCTGTCAGAGTACTTGATGACCCACCAAAGTTTAGTGGTAAGACCCTACGACTAAAGACACCATATGCTGTTGGTACAGAACATGGAGTGACCTGGCTGGAATCTGCAAGAGAGTCAGTTCCCAAACATTTAGCTCATCTAAAGCTAGAAGGTGCTACATGAGTGACTGGGGGAAAATGATCAACATGTGTCAAAGCAACTTGTGGTCTAAAGCTACTCAGCAGCAAATAACCTGTCCTGATGCTCAAACAAGTGCAATAGTGGCGCATAGCCATGGTGGGTAACTAACTGCTCTTGATTTCACTAACTGATCCACTCAGTGGAAGGGAATGCATAGCTGAAGCTGAGAAACAAGTCAGAACTGTATCAAAAAAATGAGCCTGCTCTCCATTATCAGGTTCCCATTAATCATGGGCTAACATAGGGCCTACACCTATTAAATTCTCTCTAAAATGATAATGGTTATCCCATTTATCTGGTGCTGACTTCACTCTCTGTTGGAGAATTTGCTTCTCTTTTTCATATGGACACAGATCCTGATGAGAAAATCAGCCCATCACACCTCACCAGGGACCCAGCTGAAACCAAGTGTAATTGGGGAAATGAGCAAGAGTGCTGCTTTCTTGGTGAACCTGGTATCAGCACAAGGATGAAGGAGATAGACACAGAGAACACTCAACTCCTACCAAACCAGACAGCCAGAAGCACAGAGGCTTGCAAGAACTCATTGCTGAAGTAGACTTAAATGAACCCAACATGACTCAGGGAAATTTGCAGAAGAGGGAGCAGAAAGATTGTTAGAGCCACATGTTGGGACGTTATGCACAGAGACATTGCCTCTTACCCATAACTGATAGCTACTCCCACGATGCACAACCCACCTTCCTCAATGAGGAGGGTCCCTGCAGAGTGGGGAGGGCAGGGAGGAGGCTAATGACCAACATGGCTGTATACACACTGTGTACATAACTAATAAGAAAGTTACTCTCTTCTCTTTTTAAGTATTTTTATTTTTTAGTTGGGGGGGGGTGGTATGGGCACACCAGAACTTCCTGCAGCTGCAAAGGGACTCCAGACATATGTGTCACTTCGCACATCTGGCTTTATGTGGGCACTGGGAACTGAACCCAGCCATCATGCTTTGCAGGTTAGACACCTTTAACCCCTGAGCTATCTCCCCAGCCCAAGTTACTTCTTCCTTTGTGATTATTTGTTTATCTATTTATTTATTTATGAGAGAGAGACAGAGAGGGAGGGAGAGGGAGAGAGAGAGAATGGGTTCATCAGGGCCTCTAGCCACTGCAGAGGAACTCCAGATGCACGTGCCACCTTGTGCACCTGGCCTATGTGGGTACTGGGGAATGAACCAAACCTGGGTCCTTAGGCTTCACAGGCAAGTGACTTAACCGCTAAGCCATCTCTCCAGTTCCACTTTTTTTCTTTATAAAGGTGTAGCTCAGGCTGGCTTCTACTTCATGATCCTCATGCCTCATTTCAGTGTTTGCCTACTGGCAAGGACCACCAACAGCTGGCACGAATATATTGTCAAGTATTAGCAGCACAAGGGATGGCTTAACTTTGGAACTTTAGTGGTGTTGGGATATTGCGGTTTTCAATGATTTTTAATTTTTTACCCGTTATATATTAAGATATTCTTGCCACTGCACTTAGAAGCTGTTGAGGGCTGTGGTGTTCTCCCAAGTGAAAGATGCTCTGTTAGACTCAAAGCCCAACACAAACTGAAGTGGGAAGAAGAAGGAAGATCTTTACTTCTACCAACCCCTCCTACTTTCCCCAGAAACCCTCAGCCATTTTTTTTCTTCTTGTTTTGAAAATAGGGTTTCTCTCTGTAGTCCCAGGCTAGCCTTGAACTCATGGCAATCCTCCTACCTCTGCATCCTGAGGACTGGGACTAAAGGCTTGTATTTACCTGTGTCTTTTAAAGCAAGACATTTTCACTTTGATGTCAAACAGTACAGGGATCTGTCCCTGGGCCAGCAGCAAACTCTGAAACCTTTTTTGTGACCTGGCTTGATTATTTGTTTTTTCATCTTATGGTATTTCTAATGGATCTTGAGGACTTTGGTGACTTCCTAATTATCCAGGCTCACTTCCTAAGTTCTAAGAGCTTCAGTGGAAAGTTTGGATTGAACGTGCAGTTTGTAGACCTACCATCCAGCAAAAGCTCAGCCATCACGAACATACCCTGAATGCTCTCCAAGAAAGTGACGCTGGTTGCCATGGCTTCAGCCTCCCCTGGGTGTTCATGCTTGGGTCCTAGCTGATCTGCTTTTATAGATTCTTCCTTAGGTGCCTTTCACCTTTACCTGCCCTGTGTAGTGATTTGATAAGAGTAATTATTGCATTTGCCTGCAAAGCCTAAGGATCCAGGTTCAATTCCCCAGAACCCATGTAATCCAGAAATGCATGGTGGCACATGCATCTGGTGTTCATTTGCAGTGGTTAGAGGCCCTGTTGTACCAATTCTCTCTCTCTCTCTCTCTGTGTGTGTGTGTGTGTGTAATAAGTCAATAAAAATAAAATTAAAAAGAACAATTACTGCTTTTGACTCCCATGCCCTGCACCATGTATGATTTTCATGTTAGGTTATTACAGTGAAAGAATAAAAGTGCTTTATTCTTGCTTTTCTAAAAAAATTAAAAAGAATGGAAAAGGAAAAACAAATGAAAAATAGTTTTAGAAAGTCAGTGTCTAAAAGCTCATTTCCACCTGACAGAAGCCATTCTCCCTTTGCTGATTAAAGATTAGTCTGGTGCCATCAAAGCTTAGCAGAAGAGTGGCTGATAGAAAAGCTGTGTGTTTGACCAGTGAGGTCTTTAGACGATGTACCCCAGCCGCAGCCTGGCTGTGTTTCTTCCTTTAGTCTTGGGTGTACTGTCTTCTTTTGCCATTAGATGATGCTGGCAGTTGGACCCAAGCCAACAAAAATTCTCGTGCAAGGAAAAAAAAAAAAGTTAAGTAGTTCTTTTGATCTTTGTAATTTTAGTTTTTTCACTTTTTAAAATATTTTGTTAGAGAGAGAGAGAGAGAGAGAGAGAGGAGGCACATAGAGAGAGAATGGGCACACCAGGCCCACTACAAACAAACTCCAGATGCATGGGCCACCATGTGCATCTAGATGGCTTATGTGGGTACTGGGTAATGGAACCTGGGTCCTTAGGCTTAACTGCTAAGCCATCTCTCCAGCCCCACCCTTATTTCTTAAAAATAATTAATTAATTTATTTACTTGAAAGAGGCAGACATACAGAGAAAGAATGGGTGCACCAGGGCCTCCAGCCCCTGCAAACACCAGCCGCATTTGCCACCTTGCATATCTGGCTTACGTGGGTCCTGGGCAATGGAACCTGAGTCCTTAGGCTTCTCAGACAAGCACCTTCACTGCTAAGCCGTCTCTCCAGGCTGTGGTTTTAAGTTTTGTTTGCTTATACAGAGAAAATTTTTATCATTTCACTTATCGCCTACTAATTCAATGACCTCCTTCATGAAAGAAACCTTTTGGGTGCTGCTATGGCTGGTGCTGGAAAGGGGACAGACAGGAAAATGGGTGTGGAGGGAAGGAGGATGGGAAGAGGGAAGGTAAGGGGCAGGAAAGAGGGTGTGCCCCAGAGTGACGTGTTCCTCAGAAGTGGGTCACCAGCTCTCACTCGCTGCCCCTCCCCCATCTTTGAGGTCATCCAAGCACGGATTCTGGAAAGCTAATGAGTACTGTCACCTTTTAGTGTTTTCCTTTTCTTTTCTCATAGTAGATTTCATTTATGTGGTTTCATTTATCAGCTCCACAGTCCTTGCTCTCTCCCTTTGAAACTTGAATTCAGGAAATAATTGCTGCACCGCCAGCTAAATCCTATTGCTGGATTTTTTTCTTTAAATTATTTTTATTCCTTATCAAAGCAATACACATTGATAATTAAAAGTTCAAACAGCACTAAGAGACAGTGAGGAAACCATAAAAACGTGTTCCTTTAGCCAGTTTCCTTCTTACCTTCGCCCTCACCCTAACCCAGTCCTCCTCCGTACTGACTGGTGGTCGTGGTGCTAGAAAGCTCTATATAGCCTGCAGGAACAGAAAGTCGTCCGTCAGTGGTATTAACCAGCAGTAGACCTTAAGAGATACACACCTGGAAACCCAGGCAAAGTGTGCCTGCTAGTGCAATGGAGTCTTGCTTGTTACGGTGGTAATCAACTGCTTTCTAATTATTTTGAGGCTTTCTCCACAGGAAGAAATGCATGCTTGTTTTTGAAAACTTAGTCAAAAATTTATGGCTGGGAGAGTCACAGACCCGACGGGGGTGTGGGGGGGATTGTTACTATTGTTTGAATACATGGCTATATTATGTCCGCCAAATGGTCCTCTAAAATAATTATGTCTTTGCACATATATTAGTTATGCTCTGACTTTTGGTTGGAGAAGTCTCTGTTTTCAGATAGGAAAACTCAAAACTCATCAAAGTACTGAGAAGAAGTAACATTTGAGTGTTTAGCACTTAATGAGATGTCTCCATTATACCTAACTTCAGTACCTCAGGGGCTATCACGGAAGAGGTGGTAGAAAGAATGTAAGAGCAGCACATCATGTAAGTAGACTCAAGGACAGAAATCACATGATTATTTCAATATATGTAGGAAAGGCTTTGGACAAAAAGGCTTTCTAATATTCCAGCGGGGCGTAGTTGCGCACGCCTATAATCCCAGCACTCAGAAGGCTGAGGTGGGAGGATCACTGAGAGTTTGAGGCCAGCCTGAAATTACACAGTGAATTCCAGGCCAGCCTGGGCTAGAGCAAAACCCTACCTTGAAAATCCTTCCTCCAAAACATCCAATATCCCATCAAGACAAAAAAAACAGTAGAGGGCTGGAGAGTTGGTCCAACAATTAAAGGTGCTTTCTTGCAAACCCTGATGGCCTGGGTTCCATTTCCCATAACTCACGTAAAACCAAATGCACAAGGTAGTGCGTGCATCTAGAGTTTGTTTGCAGGTAGTGGCAAGAAGACATGGAGCGCCCATTCCCTCCCTCTCTCATTTCCCCTTTCTCTCTTCCTCTGTAAATCAATCAATCAGTAAAAAATATTAAAACACTGGAGATATGAGAGATTGATATAATATACCTCAACTTAATAAGACTATATAACAAACTTGTAACCATCATCATGCTAAGTAGAGAAAAACTTGAAATATTTTCACTAAAATCTAGGATTTGTTGTTGTTGTTGTTGGTGGTGGTGGTGTTTTGATGTACATGGTCACTCTAGTCCAGGCTGACCTGGAACTGGCTCTTTAGCTCAGGCTTGCCTCAAAGTCATGATGATTCTCCTACCTCTATTCTCAAATGCTGGGCTTATAGGCATGAGCCACCACACCCAACTTTCCACTAAGATCACCAGATCTTAGTTAAGGATATCCCCTCTTTCAACTTCTATTTAATATAGTACCTGAAGTTTTAGGTAGAGTGATGAGATGAGAGGAATAAATAAAAAGGATATAAATTGAAAAGGAAAAGAATCAAACTAATTCTATTTGCAGATGATATGATTCTATATGTGAGAGTTTAAAGAGTCCACCAAAAAAATCGCTAAAGCTGCTAGCCACCTTCAGTAAAGTAGCAGGATACAAAATTAACACATAATGTCAAACACACCGAACAAGAGACTGTCTCATTCACCAATAGTCAAGAAAAAAAAATGCCTCCTAATATTCCTAACCAAGGGAGCGAATGACATCTATGATGAAAACTTTAAAACACTCAAGAAAGATTGAGGTAGACATCAGATGTGGAAAAGTTTCCAATGTCTTGGGCTAGAAGTAATATCATTAAAATGGCCAACCTTCCAAAAGTACTATGCAGAATCAATGCAGTCCTAATCAAACTTTCAGTATCATTCTTTACAGAAATAGGAAAAAACAATCTTAATTTTCATGTGGAAGTGTAAAAATCCCCAACTAGCCAAAACTCACCTCAGCAAAAAACATCAGGTATTACCACACCTGATTTCAATCCATACTACAGAGCCATAGTAATAAAAACAGCTGGCTAGGATGTTTTTGGCAATCCAAGGTCTTTTGTGCTTCCATATGACTTTTTAAAACATATTTTATTTATGTATTTAGGAGAGAGAGAATGGGCATACCAGATCCTCTAGCCACTGCCAATAAACTCCAGATGCATCTTCCACCCTGTGCATCTTGCATGGGTACTGGGGAATTGAACCTGGGTCCTTAGGCTTTGCAGGCAAGCTCCTTAACCACTAAGCAATCTCTCATAAGCCCACATGTGACTTTTGAGACCAGAATATTTTTTCCTAATTCTGTGAAGAATGCTACTGGAATTTTGATTGGAATTTCATTGAATTTGTACATAGCTTTTGGTAGGGTGACAATTTTCATTATAGTAATTCTTCTGCTCCATAGCATAGGGAGTCTTTTCACATCTAGGAGAATGTGGAAATAAGGAAGAACAAGAGGATACTTGATTGGCAGGTTGAGGGACAGAATACAGGGCTGGGGTATGGGGGAAGGGAGGAGAATTACACAAAATTAATGACATGAATTAGTACCATAGAAACCTTTCTACTAGATAGCAAACTAAAAGATGTAACCCTTCATTGTGTGGGAGGGTATTATTTCAATAGAAGTGCCCTGTGGGAGGTGAAGAAAATTCAGTCCTAAAACCGTGGGCTCTGGTTGGTAAGCACTAGTGCCAGGACCGGGTTATCCGCTACACTGAGCTGTTGGTCAAGAAGACCCATGAGGTCCTCAGAACAACGCTGGCCATTACCAAAGTGCTTGGTTATCCCCCAGAGCTCAATGGTATGACCCTATTGCCAAAGTCACCACGGGACATTGAGAAACCATGTTGGGATTTAGAAGGAAGCCAGCTCCCTGGTGACTGGCCTTCATAGTGCTGGAAAGTGCTACGTGCTAAACAGCAGGGCTCCCTTGTAACTACAAAACCAACCAGCCCGACAAGATGCATGCAGAGAGTGCAATAGTGGCGCACAGCCTATGTGTACAATCACTGGCTCTCTGATTAGATGAGGTCCGCTCCGTGGTAGAGAACTCACATCTGGTCCTGAGAACAGTCAAAAAATACTATGGATAAAAGCCAACGTTTTTAACAAATTGTGCTGGAAAAATGGATATGTGAATGAAGAAGAAAGAAACTCAACCTTTACCTCTCACACTACACAAAAATTAATACCAATTATGTCAAGGGCCTCAAAGCAAGATCTCAAATGGAAAGAAACAGAGGAAAAAGTCGGGAGCATACTGCAAGACAGAGGTGGGCTTTCTGAGAGCAGCAAAGGACACTGAACAGAGCAAAGAGACAACCTACAGAATGGGAGAAAATCTTCGCCAGCTACACATCTGACAGAGGATAAATATCCAGAATGTACAAAGAACTCAAAAGACAAAACAATAAGAAATAAAACAACCCAATTAAAAAATGGGCTCTGGAACTAAATAGAGAGTTCTCAGAAGAAGAAATACAGAAGGCATATAAACATCTGAAAAAATGTTCTATATCACTAGCCATCAGGGAAATGCAGATTAAAACTATGTTGAGATTCCATCTCACTCCTGTCAGATTGGCTACCATCATGACCATAAATGCTGGCGAGGATATGGAAAAAGGGGAACCCTTCTACACTGTTTGTGGGAGTGCAATTTGGTCCAGCCATTGGAAAACAAGTGTGGAGGTTCCTGAGACAGCTAAAAATAGATCTACCATATGACGCAGCTATACTATCCTAGGTATATATCCTAAGGGTTCGTGTCACTGCCTTAGAGATACGTGCTTAACCATGTTTATTGCCGCTCTATTCACAATAGCTAGGGAATGGAACCAGCAATGCGAACCTGACTGCAGCCCGTGCCCTTCTATTATCCTGGACCCTAGAATTTGGGGGAATAAGGTGAGTGAAGAAGTCTATAGAGAAAATTGTCACTTACTCTGTTTTCAAAGCCGTGCCTCTGCTTCTGGCCACAGTTTCCTGGATCCTGTCTGTAGAACTTCTTAAGCTACTGCTGATGTTCCAAGCATCTCCATGCCCAGTGAGAACTTGGTTGTCTGAGGGGATGTTGCACTATTGTTCATGGGCAGCACACTGAGTCTTTGTGTTGTAAATGTTTTTGATTTCCACGATTTGATTCCCAATTCTTCATGCACCAACCATTGAAATTACCATGTTCAAATGGGAGTTATTATACAAGGGATTTATTGTGAGTAAGAACATGATCCAGGCCTGGAGATGCAGCTCAGTTGGTAGAATGCTTTTCTGGGGGTCCATCCTCAGAACCACATGAACCAGGTGTGGTGGCACATACTTTGAGGGGAATGGATTAGAAAAATCCAAACCAATAGCTAGAGAAGCTATTTCAAAACAAAAAAAAATGACAACAAATGTGACCCAGCAACCATTGAAATGTAATTTTTAAATGGATAAATTACATGGTCGGTGCATTAATTTTCAGTAGAGCTATTGAAAATAATTCTTTTTTAAAAAAATTTTTTTTATTTATTTATTTGAGAGCGACAGACACAGAGAGAAAGGCAGATAGAGGGAGAGAGAGAGAATGGGCGCGCCAGGGCTTCCAGCCTCTGCAAACGAACTCCAGACGTGTGCGCCCCCTTGTGCATCTGGCTAACGTGGGATCTGGGGAACCGAGCCTCAAACCAGGGTCCTTAGGCTTCACAGGCAAGCGATTAACCGCTAAGCCATCTCTCCAGCCCTGAAAATAATTCTTACATAAAAGCATAGGAAAATAAGTAAACCCTGGCTTCCTAATAAATTTTATTGGTAGGGTCTCCATGTATGCATAAACTAATGTAAACTTCCCTTTTCATATTGTAAGTGAAAAAATAAAATAGCAAAAATGCTATAGCAGAGTAATAAACTTGGGAGCAGCACACAAAATAATATAAATGTAGGAAACTTTCTAATTTAAACTCACTTCATAATTGATGTATAAAAATGCATAAGAATCTTAAAAATGACATGAAATACACTGTAATTTATAACTATTTTCTATCAAAATTTTATTTTCTATAGAAGTTAGTCTCAAGAACAATCCCCAAAGAGATTAAGGTTTAAAACAAAACAAGTTTAAAAAACCCAACAAATACAAAAATCTAAAAGGCAACTTCTTTAATGAGTGGAGTTGGTGATACATGTACACACTGTAAACAGGAGAAACTGCCACATTTCAGTTCTTGATTTAATTAACGGTGGCTGCAAGTAGATGTAGAAAGTGCACTGTAATAAACTGTGTACACAAACATGTGATACGTTATGAAATTTTGGATGCTGCATAATGAAAACTTTAAGCTGTCAAATATGGTATGAAAATAGTCCAGCTCTTAATACACAATATAAATGGCATTGAGAAAGGTCTTCTGGGATTGAGGAGTGTAGTAGTTTAGTCATAAACCCATGAAGCCCAAGGACCTGAATTCCATCCCCAGACTGAGAGCCCTCCTTATGAAAGGACCAGTCACAGTCACACGCTTCCATTCCAAGCCAGCTCATGGCATTATTCAAAGCCAATCACATCGTCCTGCAGGAATCACAATGTGCTCCCTCCTTTCAATGTCACAAAGATGTCCCCAGAGACTCTAGTTGCTCATTTTTATTATTTTATTTTATTGTATTTAATTATATTTTATTGATTTTATTTTATTTCATTTTATTTTATTTCATTTCATTTCATTTCACTTTATTTTATTTTATTTTATTTTAGAGGGAGAATTGGTGGACCAGGGCTTCAGCCACTGTAATCAAACTCCAAATGCTTGTGCCACCTAGTGGGCACGTGCAACCTTACATTTGCTCACCTTTGTGCATCTGGCTTATGTGGGATCTGGAGAGTCAAACATGCATCCTTAGGCTTCACAGGCAAGTGCCTTAACTGCTAAGCCATCTCTCCAGTCCTGGTTGCTTATTTATTTATTTATTTATTTTGGTTTATCATGGTAGGGTCTCACTTTAGCCCACGTTGACCTGGAAAGTCGTTTTGTAGTCTCAGGGTGGCCTTGAACTCATGGTGAGCCTCCTACCTCTGCCTCCCAAGTGCTGGGATTAAAGGAGTACGCCACCATGCCAAGCTCCTGGTTGCTCATTTTTTGTCACCAAGTGCAATCCTTATGTGACCCTCTCTGGCTTCTTCTTCCTTACATTGTGAATGTAAGTGATGTACACACTGCTATTGAGATCATCTTCCCAGTGCTGAGTGACACATCATCATTACCCTAAAGTAGGAAGTCTTTCTTTCCAACTGGAGTGAGCAGGAGACAATTTAAACAGCAGGCATTCTTTGACACTTCTCTGTGTCATTTTCTTCCCCATCTGTTTCAAGTCTCCATCTTCTGTCTTCTAGTAGAACACTTTTTAAAATTTTATTTATGAGAGAGAAAAAGAAAGAGAGAGAGATCAGGCATGCCGGGGCCTCTTGACACTGTAAAAATGAACTCCAGAACACGTGCCACCGTGTGTATCTGGCTTATGTGGGTTCTAGGGAATCGAACATGAGGCCTTAGTCTTTGCAGGCAATCAGTTTAACCTTAACCAAAGCAATCTCTCCAGCCTGAGAACACTTTTTTTATATACCAGTATAGCCAATCTAGAACCTGTTTGGATAATCCATGCTAATCTTCTAACCTCACCTTCCTTAACTCAATTATACCTGCAAAGGATATATATATGTAAATATATATATATATATTTACATATGTAAATATGTATGTATATATATATGTATGTGTATGTATATATATATGTGCATATATATATATATATATATATATATATATATATATATTTTTTTTTTTTTTCCCAAATAGTGTAACATTCACAGAGTCTGGAGTTTTGGGATGTGATCATGTCTTTTGGGAACCATCATTTAGCCCTCTACAAGGGCTAACCTAAAACTATAATATTCTTTCTTTTTGTATATTGCTCTAGTTACATTAAAAAACTCACTGTTGGGCTGAAGATATGGCTTAACTGTTAAAGCACTTGCCTGCAAAGCCCAAGGAACCAGGTTTGGTTCTCCAGTACCCATGTAAGCCAGATGCACAAGGTGGTACACACGTCTGGGTTCATTTCCCATGTTTAGAGGCCCTGGCATGCCCATTCTGTCCGTTTCTGTCTCTCTCTTCTCTCCATCTCTCTCTGCTTACAAGTAAATAAATAAAATTTAAAAAACTTAAAACAAAATTCATTGTTGTGGAAGAATATATGTCAAGGTGATTTCCACAGAAATCTTTGAAGATGATATTATTCAAATTTCAGGCATTTTGAAGTAAAATCTAATCATGTGAGTCCCTTATGTTTACTATTAGAAACAGATTTCAACTATGATGTTGGATATGATAAAATTTTGAAAATTCTCTAGAACACTGCAATGAGAACATTTCTGGGGCATATTCTGTTCAGTGGGAAAGAGTACTATAATTTATTAGCCATAGTTCCTCAGGAGAGGGAGCTGGAGTGGCAAAACATATGCCATAGGTGCTGGCTATGGTGGCACATCCCTTTAATCCCAGCACTCGGATGCAGAGGTGGGAGGATCGCTGTGAGTTCAAGGCCACCCTGAGGCTACATAGTGAGTTCCAGACCAGCCTGGACTAGAGTGAGACACTACCCCAGAAAACAAAAACAAAACATATCCCACAGGTGTCCAATCCCATAAATTAATGATCTCTGACTATGCTTGCAAAACAATTCTTGACAAATTCTGGGTTGACGATATATTAAGTTAGTCCTATTACTAAGAATCATCTGTATACCAGTCAGAGTTTGAATAGAAAACAACCTCCAGAAAATATCCTTTTCTTAAGGGGAGGAAGGGTTATTTAATGATTTGACCTTTCACACCTGTGGGAACTGGTTCAACAGTTTGTGGGAAGTGATCTCTTTTCCCTGAAATTACAGCCTGAATTGAACAGGGAAGGCAGTTAGCAGGGAAGTTGGACAAAGTAGAGGAAGTGAGTCTTTTAAAATCAAGCTGAAGAGAAAGACGAAACCCTAGGAACTGACTGTAGTCTTTGTGTGTCTCTCAGGCTAAGCTTCCAACTAGGAGGGTAAGATTGTATTTGAGGATACTGGCCACTTCTCCCTGGTAGCTCATGTAGTGTCTTCCAGCACTAGATAGGCTAATTGTCTGGGGACTGACTCTCCTCTGGATTCCAACCAGGTCTCTCCATGGTCCATGCCAACAGTTTGGTGTCTTCAGCAGTAGGGTCTTACCATTAACCTCTGGTGAATAATCAAGTGCTCTGGCAGAAATCTGCTTTGTTTGTTTTGGGAGATCTAGTAGGTCTCTCTGATCAACTGCTCATTGTGGATGTGAACCACATCCTGGTACAGGGAATTACAGGCCAGGGCCAAGGGAAAAGAAAAAGCCAGAGAAGAAAGAGAAATAGGAGAAATTTGAGGTTAGGTTTCATCTCACTCTCTCTAGGGCCCTTAGATTAGGTGCTTCCTTTAAGGTCCTCTCTTTCTGATCACAAATAAATGAATAAGAATATTTTCAAAAAATATTTTTTAAAATGAGAAAACACATTGTATTATATTCATAGGAACTGTTACATACTCACATATACTGATGGGATCTTAAAAGTATTAATTTGATTGGGAGATCTAGGAGGTCTCTCTGATCAACAGCTCAATGTGGATGTAGACCACATCCTGGTACAGGGAATTACAGGCCAGTGCCAAGGGAAAAGAAAAAAGAAAAAGCCAGAGAAGAAAGATAAAAAGGAGAAATTTGAGGTTAGGTTTCATCTGACCCTCTCCAGGGCCCTTCAATTCAGATTCACCCCTTAAGGTACTCTTGAGGGTTCCACCTTTTAGTCTGACTTCCAGGATATAGGATTCTATGGTATCAGTTAAGTTAGGTTCAGTTTTGTGTCCTCCTACCCTTTCCTTTCCCCCAAGCCCTGCCCTCCCTATTGTCTAAGCCTCAAGATGCCACTCAGTTATGTCAGCAACTCGTGCTGATCCAGATTAGGAATTGCAAATGAGTGAGCAAATATCTCTGAACTGACATGTGGTACTTTTTCTGGTAAATGCCCACTAAGGGAATAACAGGGTCTTCTGGTAACACTATATTCATCCTTTTCATGGCTCTCCATATTGACTTCCACAATGGTTGTACCAGCTTACATTCCCACCAATAGTGAATGAGGGTTCCTATTTCTCCACAGCCTCACCAACATTTGTTTTCATTTGACTTTTTAATGTTTGCTATCCTTACTGCGGTAAGGTGGAATCTCATAGTTGTTTTAATTTGCATTTCCCTAATGGTTAGGGATGTGGAACATCTTCTTAAGTGTGTGTTCGCCATTTGTAATTCCTCCTCTGTAAAGTCCCTATTTAGTTCTCTGCCCCACTTTTGGAGTGAGTTATTTGGTTTTTATTGTTTAGTTTTTGAGTTCTTTCTAGATTCTAGATGTTAGGTTTCTGTCAGTGGTATAGCTGGCAAAGATTTTCTCCCACTCATTGGGTAATCTATTGGCTCTGTTTATGGTATGATTGTCTGTGCAAAAGCTTTTTAGATTCATGAGATCCCATTGGTTGAGTACTTGTTTAATTTCCTTGGCTACTGGAGTTTTATTCAGGAAGTCTTTTCTCAGACCTATATTGTGGAGAGTGCCTCCTATTTTTTTTTCTTCCAGTAGTTTCAGGTATTATATTGAGGTCTTTAATCCATTTGGACTTGATTTTTGTATATGGTGAAATGAGTGGGTCTAATTTCATTTTTCTACATATGATTATCCAATCTGTCCAACACCATTTGCTGAAGATTCTATCTTTTTTTATTTTTTGGACAAAGAGGAAAAGAATGGAATTATTTTTAAATATACTGAGTAAATAATGGGTTCAGGGGGAAAAAAGAATTTATACATAAAGGAGTTTGTCATTGTACTGCCCAACGCTTATCTTTTTTCTCTTTTTTATTATTAGATATAGACATATTTTGTATGTAAACATCACATGTTGGTACCATTCTTCCCCCCCCTTCCCCAAGATGTTATCTTTTCTCCAGTCTACACTATTGGCACCTTTGTCAAAGATCAAGCAGCTAGTTGCTTGCCCTAAAGTCTGGGTCTTCAATTAGGTTCCATTGGTCTATACTTATGTTTTTATTCCAGTACCATGCTGTTTTTGTCACTATGGCTTTGTAATATAGCTTTAGATCAGGTATGGTGATACCATCAGAGGTGTTTATTTTGCTGAGGATGTTTGGATATCCAAGGCCTTCTGCCATTCCATATGAATTTTGAGATCATTTTTTTTCAAACTCTGTGAAGAATGATGTTGGTATTTTTATTGGTATTGCATTAAATCTGTATATTGCTTTTGGTACAATTGCCATTTTCACAATATTAATTCTACCTATCCAGAAGCATGGGAGGTCTTTCCATCTTCTCGAGGCCTCCTTTATTTCTGTCTTGAGTGTTTTTATGTTTTCATTGTATAGTTCTTTCACATGTTTGTCAGTATTATTACAATGTATTTAATTTTTTGTTGCTATTGAAAATGGGAAACGACCTAATGCTTCGCCTTAAAGCCTTGGAAAAAGAAGAACAAGGCAAACCAAATATCAGTAGACGGGAAGAAATAATAAAGATTAGGGCAGAAATTAATGAAATAGAAACAAAAAGAACAATCCAAAGAATTAATGAAACAAAGAGTTGGTTCTTTGAAAGGATAAACAAGATTGATAAACCCTTAGCAAATCTGACCAAAAGAAAGAGAGAAGAGACACAAATTAATAAAATCAGAGATGAACAAGGTAACATCACAACAGATTCCAGAGAAATTCAAAAAATCATAGGGACATACTATAAAAGCATATACTCCACAAAGTATGAAATCTGAAAGAAATGGATGATTTCTTTGATCTATATGACCTACCTAAATTAAATCAAAATGAGATTAATCACTTAAATAGACCTATAACAAACATGGAGATCCGAACAGTTATCAATAATCTCCCAACTAAAAAAAGCCCAGGCCCAGATGGATTCACTGCTGAATTTTACCAGACTTTTAAGGAAGAGCTAACACCATTGCTTCTTAAGCTTTTCCAGGAAATAGAAAATAAAGGAATTCTACGAAACTCCTTCTATGAGGCCAGCATCACCCTGATACCAAAACCAGGCAAAGATAGAACAAAAAAAGAAAATTACAGACCAATCTCCCTCATGAACATAGATGCAAAAATTCTCAACAAAATATTGACAAACAGAATACAAGAATATATCAAAAAGATCATTCACCCTGACCAAGTAGGCTTTATCCCAGAGATGCAGGGATGGTTCAACATACGCAAATCTATAAATGTAATACATTACATAAATGGGTTGAAGGACAAAAATCACATGATCATCTCATTAGACACAGAGAAAGCATTTGACAAAATCCAACATCCCTTCACGATAAAAGTCCTACAGAGACTGGGAATAGAAGGAACATATCTCAATATAATAAAGGCTATTTATGACAAGCCTACAGCCATCATATTACTAAATGGGGAAAAACTGGAAGCTTTCCCACTAAAATCAGGAACAAGACAAGGGTGTCCACTGTCCCCACTTTTATTTAATGTAGTGCGGGAAGCTTAGCCATAGCAATAAGGCAAGAGACACACATAAAAGGGATACAAATTGGAAAGGAAGAGATCAAGTTATCATTATTTGCAGATGACATGATTCTATACATAAAGGACCCTAAAAACTCTACTAGCAAACTGTTAGAGCTGATCAAAACCTACAGCAATGTAGCAGGATACAAAATAAATACACAGAAATCATTAGCCTTCATATATGCTAACAACAAACACACAGAGGATGAAATCAGAGAATCACTCCCGTTCACAATTGCATCAATAAAAATAAAGTACCTTGGAATAAACCTAACCAAGGAAGTAAAGAATCTCTACAATGAGAACTTTAAAACACTCAAGCGAGAAATTGCAGAAGACACTAGAAAGTGGAGAAACATCCCTTGTTCCTGGATTGGAAGAATCAATATTGTGAAAATGGCAATCTTACCTAAAGCAATCTACACATTTAATGCAATCCCTATCAAAATTCGAAAGCCTTTCTTCATGGAAATAGAAAAAACAATCCAAAAATTCAATTGGAATCACAAAAAACCTCGAATATCTAAAATAGTACTAAGCAACAAAAATGAGACTGATGGTATCACCATACCTGATTTTAACCTATACTACAGAGCCATAGTAACCAAAACAGCATGGTACTGGCACAAAACAGACATGTAGATAAGTGGAACAGAATAGAGGACCCAGATGTAAGCCCAAGTAGCTATAGCCACCTGATATTCGATAAAAATGCCAAAAATACTCATTGGAGAAAAGACAGCCTCTTCATCAAATGGTGTTTTGAAAACTGGATATATATCTGCAGAAGGATGAAAATAGATTCTTCTCTCTAGCCATGCACAAGAATTAAGTCCAAATGGATTAAAGACCTTAACATCAGACTCCGAAACTTCTAGAGGAAAAAGTAGGGGAAACCCTTCAACATATTGGTCTTGGCAAAGACTTTCTGAATACAACCCCAATTGCTCAGGCAATAAAACCACAGATTAATCACTGGGATCTCATGAAATCACAAAGATTTTGCACTGCAAAGGCCACAGTGAAAAAAGCAAAGAGGCAACCTACAGAATGGGAAAAAATCTTCACCAGCTATATATCTGATAGAGGATTAATATCTAGGATATACAAAGAACTCAAAAAGTTAAATAATAAGGAATCAAACAAGCCAATCAAAAAATGGGCTATGGAGCTAAATAGAGAGTTCTCAAAGGAAGAAATACGAATGGCATATAAGCATCTAAAAAAATGTTCTACGTCACTAGTCATCAGGGAAATGCAGATTAAAACTACATTGAGATTCCATCTCACTCCTGTCAGATTGGCCACCATCATGAAAACAAATGATCATAAATGTTGGCGGGGATGTGGAAAAAAAGGAACCCTTCTACACAACTGGTGGGAATGCAATCTGGTCCAGCCATTGTGGAAAACAGTGTGGAGGTTCCTAAAACAGCTAAAGATTAATCTACCTTATGATCCAGCTATAGTACTCCTAGGCATATATCCAAAGGACTCATCTCATTTCCTTAGAAGTACATGCTCAACCATGTTTATTGCTGCTCAATTTATAATAGCTGGGAAATGGAACCAGCCTAGATGTCCCTTAACAGATGAGTGGATAATGAAGATGTGGCACATTTATACAATGGAGTTCTACTCAGTGGTAAAGAAAAATGAAGTTATGAAATTTGCAGAAAAATGGATGGACCTGGAAAGTATTATACTAAGTGAGGTAACCCAGGCCCAGAAAGCCAAGCGCCACATGTTCTCTCTCATATGTGGATCCTAGCTAGAGATGATTGGGCTTCTGCGTGAGAATGAAAATACTTAGTAGCAGAGGCCAGTAAGGTAAAAAGGAGACATCAAGGGTAGAGAAAGCAAGGGAGGAGGTTACTTAATAGGTTGATATTGTATATATGTAATTACAATGATTGTAATGGGGAGGTAATATGATGGAGAATGGAATTTCAAATGGGAAAGTGTGGGGGTGGGGACCGAGGGAATTACCATGGAATATATTTTATTATCATGGAAAATGTTAATAAAAATTTTAAAAAAATAAAAACAAATAAAAAAAAAAAGAAAATGGGACAGCCTCACTGATTTCTTTCTCTGTACATTTGTCCTTTGCATATGGAAAATCTACTGACTTTTGTGCATTAATTTTTGTATCTTGCCACTTTGCTGAAGGAATTTGTTACCTTTAGAAGTTTTGACATGGAGGCTTTTGGACCATTTATGTAGCTTCATTCATCTTAAATAGAGCTAACTTGCCACCTTCCTTTCCAATTTGAATCATTTTTATTTCTTTTTCCTGTTTTATTGTTTGGGCTTGTACTTCTAGTACCATGTTGAAGAGCAGTCGTGAGAGTGGCACCTCAGTCTTGTTCCCAATCTTAGTGGGAACTCCTTGAGTTTTTCCCTAGTAAGTATTATTTGGGCTTTAGGAGCTTTATATGTAGCCTTTATTGTGTTGAGATATAAACCATCCATGTCTAGTCTTTCCAGTGTTTTGATCATGAAGTGGTGCTGTATTTTGTCAAAGGCCTTCTCTACATCAATTGAGATGATCATGTGGCTCTTATGGTTCAGTTTAATTTATGTGATGTATTATGTTGACTGACTTTCATATGTTAAACCATCCCTGTATCCCTGGGATGAAGCCTACTTGGCCAAGGTGAATATTGCTTTTGATGTATTGTTGAATTTGGATTGCAAGGATTTTCTTCAGGATCTTTGCATCTAAGTTCATTAGGGATATAGGCCTATAATTTTCTTTCCTTGTTGCATCTCCGTCTGGTTTTGGTATTAGTGTGATTGTAGCTTCATAAAAGGAGTCAGGGAGGATTCCCTGGCCTCAAATTATGTGGAATAGTTTGAGAAAAATTGGTTTCAGTTCTTTTATGAAGGTTTGATAGAATTCAGCAGAGAAGCCGTCTGGTCCTGGACTTTTCTTTTTGGGGAACTTTTTTATTTTTTTTAATTACCTTTTCAATCACCATGCATGTTATAGTTTTGTTTTGTAGATTAATCTGCTCTGAGTTTTAGTTTTGATAGGTGGTATGTGTCAGGAAATTCATCCATTTCTTCCAGATTATTTAATTCTGTGGAGTAGAGGTTTTGGAAGTATGTTCTGATGGTTCTCCCAATTTCATGGATGTCTGTTGTGATCCCTCCTTTTTCATTTCATTTTGTTAATTTGAGATTCTCTCTCTCTTTTTTTTTTTTTGATCCAATTTGCCAGGAGTTTGCCAAACTTGCTCATTTATTTTTTCAAAGAGCCAGCCCTTAGTTTTATTAACCTTTAAATTGTTTTCTTAGTTTCCAAGTCATTAATTTCTTCTCTAATCTTGATTATTACTTTCCATCTGGAGCTTTTGTTCTTGGTTCTTCTTGTTTTTCCAGTGCCTTTAGGTAGACAGTCAGGTTATTAATTTGTGATCTCTCTGTCTTTGTATTGAAGGCATTTAGGGCTATGAATTTTCCTCTTATGTCTGCCTTCATTGTGTCCCATAAGTTTTGGTAGGTTGTGCTATCATTATCATTCAATTTGAGGAATTTTACAATTTCTTTTTTTGATTTTTTTCCATGACCCATTCATTGTTTAAGAGTATATTGTTTAGTATCCAAGAGCTGCTGGAGTTCTTGATGTGTCTCTTGTTAACTTCTAGCTTTAAAGCATTGTGACCTGACATTATGCAGGAAGCTACTACAATTTTTCTGGCTTTGTGAAGGAACACTTTATGGCCTAATATATGGTCAATTTTGGAGAAGCTTCTGTGGGCTGCTGAGAATAATGTGTGTTCTATAGAATTGGGGTGGAAAGTTCTGTACATAGCTGTTAGGTTAGTTGGTCTATGATGTGGTTGAGTTCTATTATTTCCCTGTTGATTTTCTGCTTGGATGATCTGCCTATCGATTATAGTCGAGTATTGAAGTCTCTGACTATGATGGTGTTGGTGCTTATTTCTGTGGAAGAGTTTGGAACTTTGAGCTAGAAAAGCCCTTGAACACTGCAAGCAGAGCTCTGGGCCACTCTGATGGCAGTTTGGAAGACCAGAATGCTGGGAGAAGAGGGGACAGCAGAGGTCTGATTCATATGCTTTCAAAGGAGATCACGGAAGCTATTGTAAACTGGGCTAGAAATGGTTCATGTGATACACTGGCCAAGAACCTGGCTGTATTCTACTCATGTTCAAAGAACTTGATTTATAGGTAGTGAAGTAATATATTTGGTGGAGGAAATTTCAAGATGACATAACATTTAAGCCAGGGGATGGTTACTTCTCACTGCTCTTATTCAGATCTACAGCAAAAAGACATGAAAAGGGCTGGAGATATGGCTTAGCAGTTAAGGCACTTGCCTGCAAAGCCAAAGGACCTCAGTCCGATTCCTCAGTACCCATGTAAGCTAGGAAGGTGGCACATGCGTCTGGAGTTCGTGTGCAGTGGCTGGAGGCCCTGGCATACCCATTCTTTCTCTCTCTGCCTCTTTCTCTCTCACTCTCTCAAATAAATAAATGAAGTTTTAAAAAAGATATGAAAACAAAGTTTAGAGAAAAAAGTTTGTGAGCATGTCTAATGATTGGGACAAGAAGAGTGCTGCCGACAAAGCATCTGTAATTGTTAAAAAGATTAAAGAGATCAACCAGATTAAAGATGATAACCTCCCTTAATTCACTAGGTCAATAGAAATGTGCTCCAAGATTAAGATCCCACTCAATGAAGGCTTTGACATATGAGATTACAAATTTTTTTCTTTTTTCTTTTTTTTGGTTTTACAAGGTAAGGTCCAGCTCTAGCCCAGGCTGACCTGGAATTCACTATGTAATCTCAGGGTGGCCTCGAAGTCACAGTGATCCTCCTATGTTGGCCTATAAGTGCTGGGATTAAAGATGTGTGCACCCATGCCCAATGAGGCTGCAAATTCTTATGAAAAGAAAAAGACTCGAACAATGGACACTGAAGAAAAGATTCTCTGCTCAAAAAAATAATTGCCTAGAAATGTGTTTTCGCAGATTCGGCAACCAAGGTACACAGATGCCACTATATCTTTGGTCCAATGAGGCCAAACTCCATCCTGACTTGGAAGCAGAAAATGACAGCACTGTCCACATACACATCGTATTGTCTTGAGAGGCATCAAAAATGCAGGATCCAGGCCGGGTCATGGCATCTTACTCCATGGATTCAGAAAGCCACCGAGGCCAGGCTATGTGTAATAGGGTTAGATTCTCTGCAAGCAGGGTGTGACAGCTGTACAGGGATAAAGATAAAGCCTGAATTGCAATTGAGATCCCAGGATGTGGGAGATGCCAGGTCTATGAATATTATCTGCCAAAAAAAAGCTGTAGGCTCAGAGTGGACCTGGTCTGAGGAAGAGACTGTGTATGCTCTAGACAGCAGAGGTGAAGGAGTGGGGCTACCCAAGCTTATTGAAGCATAAACAATTCCATTATGAGCCCCAGATGCCAGGCATGGTACTTCAACATTTGGTATTTGCCCTGGTGGGTTTCAGTCTTGTTTGGAACCAATCTTTTCTTTCTAAAAAAAAAATCTTTATTCCTAATTATTTGAGAGAGAGAGAGAGATGTTGAGAGAGAGAGAGAGAGAGGAGAGGGAGAGAATGAGCATGCCGAGACCTCTAGCCACTGCAAACAAACTGTAGATGTTTGTACCACCATGTGCATCTGGCTTACATGGGTCCTGGGGAATTGAACCTGGGTCCTTAGGCTTCATAGGAAAGCACCTTAACTGCTAAGCCCTCTCTCCAGCCCATGAACCAGTCTTTTCTTACTGTGCTTCTGTTCATCCCTTTTGGGATTGGAGTGTTGAGTCTGTGCCATTTTATATTGCAAATTATGTAGTTGGCTGTGTGTGATTTCACAGGAGGTCACAACTAAGTGATTGCTGTGAGTCTCAAAAGAAACTTTGGACTTTTGAACAGTGCTGGACTATGCACTATGGTAACTATGGTAAAGACTATTGGGACTTTTGAAGTTGGACTGAATACATTTTGTATCATAAGATGGGTACGGAGCTTGTGGGGTCGGGGATGGAATGTATGAAATTTCCTCCGTAGAATCATGTGTATGAACACTTGGTCCCTACCTGGTAATGCTGCTTACAAAGGCTATAGAGCTTTTAAGAGATGGAGCTTTGCTGGAGAAAGTAGGTCATGGTGGGTGGGCTTTGAGGTTGGATAGCATGGTCCACTTCCTCTTCACTCTGTTTCCTGACTTGCTGTGATATGATGGGATCAGCTGGCCTCCCACCCCCATTGCCTTTTCTGCCATGACGGATGGGTATCCCCTCAAAACTGTAAGCCAGAAGAAACTCTTCTCTTCCTTACGCTGTTTTGTTGTTGTTGTTGTTGTTGTTGTTGGGTATTGGTCACAGCAATGAGTAAAGAAGCTACACACTCTATGAAAACTTGTCTGCATCCCAGTTTCCTCTTCTTGTAAGGACGCCAGTCATATTGGATTGGATTCTACCCCCATGACGTTCTACTTTAATTACTGGGAGAGAGAGAGAAAAAGAGAGCACACCAGGCCCTCTGGTCACTTCAAACTGACTCCAGATGCATGCACCACCTTGTGCATCTGGCTTATGTAGGTACTGGGGAATTGAACCTGGGTCCTTAGGTTTTGGAGGCAAGCACCTTAACCACTAAGCCATTTCTCTAGCCCCCTTAGTTCATTCTTCCAAGGGCCTACATACAAATACAGTCAGAATCAAAGTACTGGGCACCAGGGCCTTAAACTATGGACAGGTAGGGTATAATTAAACATAAAGTACTATACCCTTTGTGCTCTTCTAAACTATTGTCATATTTGCATAACATATTAAATCCAACCCCAAACTACCATTCCAGCATGGGCCAAGCCCACATCTTCTCCACATGTCATTAAAATCAGGTGTGAGATGTGGCGGTGGGGAGCGGGCAGAGGGGAAGGACTTGAGAACTCGTTTCATGTGATTGAGGAAGCTTGGCAAATCCAAGCCTTACAGAGGAGGCAGGTTGGCCGGCAGCCCAGGGAAAGCTGGAGAATTCCCTTTTCTTGGAGGAGAGAGCTGCTGTCTTCTATTCAAGCCTTCACCTGGTTGTCTGAAGGTTACATCTACTGATTTAAATGTTAACCACATCTAAAAGGCCACCTTCAAAGAAACATCCAAGTGGTGTGTGGTTTAAAGAGTTAGGAAAAGATGGCGTGCAAGCTCACTAATGTGGCATGTGGAAAAGCACAGGAGTGTGAGGACCTCTAGAGTGATAATGTTCAGCACAGCCTAGAAAAGTCAGCACATGAAGTGAGCCATCACTGTGATGTTTGCTTCCCGTCTCCTGATGAAGTTGGTGAGACTGGGGCTCTGACTGGAGCCCGGGAGACTCGCTGGACAGTTCTGGTTCACAGCCTTCATACAGGTTGAACCTTCATATGGTAACTAATCCCTTCAGAGTGAATGGGGTCGCGTTCACACTCTGGCCAAAGGAACTCTATCTTCCCTGCATGCAGTTGGACAGGGCTTGGTTTGTACAGAAATGGAAAGTAATTTTTCTGGGCGTGGTGGCGCATGCCTTTAATCCCAGCACTCCGGAGGCAGAGGTAGGAGGATCGCTGTGAGTTCGAGGCCACCCTGAGACTACATAGTGAATTCCAGGTCAGCCTGGGCTAGAGTAAGACCCTACCTCAGGGGAAAAAAAAAAAAAAAAAAGAAAGGAAGGAAGAAAGAAATGGAAAGTAACTTAGTGAAGAGAAACCAGGGAATAAAGGACTTTGCAAATTACCTGGTATGGCAGGCTTTCTGGATTCAGAAGGGACCAAATTAGTTACAGCAATGCCGCATGCTATGTGAGATCCTATTACTGCAAATGCAACCTTTACACTCCATATCCATACAGGAGTTACATCCTCCACGGCTCTTATTGGTCTTTTGATTGCGAAAAACATTTACTCCTTTTTTTTCTTTTTTTTTTAATTTAATTTTTATTAACATTTTCCATGATTATAAAAAAAATCCCATGGTAATTCCCTCCCTCCCCACTTTCCCCTTTGACATTCCATTCTCCATCATATTACCTCCCCATCTCAATCATTGCACTTATATATATTCAATACCAACCTATTAAGTATCCTCCTCCCTTCCTTTCTCCTCCCTTTATATCTCCTTTTTAACTTACTGGCCTCTGCTACTAAGTATTTTCATTCTCACGCAGAAGCCCAATCATCTCTAGCTAGGATCCACATATGAGGGAGAACATGTGGCGCTTGGCTTTCTGGGCCTGGGTTAACTCACTTAATATAATCCTTTCCAGATCCATCCATTATTCTGCAAATTTCGTAACTTCATTATTCTTTTCTGCTGAGTAGAACTCCATTGTATAAATGTGCCACATCTTCATTATCCACTCATCAGTTGAAGGACATCTAGGCTGGTTCCATTTCCCAGCTATTATAAATTGAGCCGCAATAAACATGGTTGAGCATGTACTTCTAAGGAAATGAGATGATTCCTTCGGATATATGCCTAGGAGTGCTATAGCTGGATCATAAGGTAGATTAATCTTTAGCTGTTTTAGGAACCTCCACACTGTTTTCCACAATGGCTGGACCAGATTGCATTCCCACCAGCAGTGTAGAAGGGTTCCTTTTTTTCCACATCACCGCCAACATTTATGATCATTTGTTTTCATGATGGTGGCCAATCTGACAGGAGTGAGATGGAATCTCAATGTAGTTTTAATCTGCATTTCCCTGATGACTAGTGACGTAGAACATTTTTTAGATGCTTATATGCCATTCGTATTTCTTCCTTTGAGAATGCTCTATTTAGCTGCAAAGCCCATTTTTTGATTGGCTTGTTTGATTCCTTATTATTTAACTTTTTGAGTTCTTTGTATATCCTAGATATTAATCCTCTATCAGATATATAGCTGGCGAAGATTTTTTCCCATTCTATAGGTTGCCTCTTTGCTTTTTTCACTGTGGCCTTTGCAGTGCAAAATCTTTGTAATTTCATGAGGTCCCAGTGATTAATCTGTGGTTTTATTGCCTGAGCAATTGGGGTTGTATTCAGAAAGTCTTTGCCAAGACCAATATGTTGAAGGGTTTCCCCAACTTTTTCCTCTAGCAGTTTCAGAGTTTCAGGTCTGATGTTAAGGTCTTTAATCCATTTGGACTTAATTCTTGTGCATGGCGAGAGAGAAGAATCTATTTTCATACTTCTGCAGATATATATCCAGTTTTCCCAACACCATTTGATGAAGAGGCTGTCTTTTCTCCAATGAGTATTTTTGGCATTTGGCATTTTTATCAAATATCAGATGGCTATAGCTACCTGGGCTTACATCTGGGTCCTCTATTCTGTTCCACTGATCTGCATGTCTGTTTTTGTGCCAGTACCACACTGTTTTTGTTACTATGGCTCTGTAGTATAGGTTAAAATCAGGTATGGTGATACCACCAGCCTTATTTTTGTTGCTCAGTATTATTTTAGATATTTGAGGGTTTTTTTTTTTTTTTGATTCCAAATGAATTTTTGGATTTTTTTTTTTTTAATTTCCATGAGGAATGCCTTTGGAATTTTGATGGGGATTGCATTAAATGTGTAGATTGCTTTTGGTAAGATTGCCATTTTCATAATATTGATTCTTCCAATCCAGGAACAGGGGATGTTTCTCCACTTTCTAGTGTCTTCTGCAATTTCTTGCTTGAGTGTTTTGCAGTTCTCATTGTAGAGATTCTTTACTTCCTGGTTAGGTTTATTCCAAGGTACTTTTTTTTTTTTTTTTTTGATGCAATTGTGAATGGGAGTGATTCTCTGATTTCATCCTCTGTGTGTTTGTTGTTAGCATATATGAAGGCTACTGATTTCTGTCTATTTATTTTGTATCCTGCTACATCGTTGTAGGTTTTTATCAGCTCTAACAGTTTGCTTTACTCCTTTTTTAAAGAAAAATTAACTTTTTTTTTTAAAGGTGACTTTCATGCAGGGCAATTCTAACAAGAAGTTGCCAGTAGATAAAGAGAAAGAAACTTGAACTGGGGAAAGAAAATTACCAGAGGCAGTTAATTAAATGAGTCACGCAGTGTACACATGATCTTCAGAATATAAAGGAAACACATGAAGGCTTCTCATGTGTAGTGGGGAAAAACCCCCTTTTAAAAAATAGTTCAATTTTTACAGTCAATATGAGGAATATCTCTAAGGAGGAGAATAATCACAGTCCAGTTTGTCACCTCAGTTTACAGTGCCTGTCTGTCAGCCTCCTTTCCTTCATTTGTCTATGAATTAATTTGATAAGAACTTACCAGACACTAACTGTGTCAGGCACAGCCTGGAGGCAAGACAGGATGGAGAAACATACAGCCATGTGTAAGCGAAACTGAAGAAATCTAGGCACACAAGTAATTGAAGCAGAAATGACACAGAGATGCGTAACAAACCTGTAATCCCAAGACAAGTACAACTGGATCAAATAAGTTGTACAGGCTACATATTTGCCAACTTAAACATGTCTTCTAAAGATTCGCAACTGGCGTATACTCAATTTCCGGTGATTTTATTGGGTCTGACATAAATGAAATGAAATTTGTTATACGGTTCATAAATGATCCATTCTAACTCTAGCTAAGTTGTAAAAATATCAGCAGTTTTCTTAGTGTTAACAAGTCATGATTTCTCTCTCTCTCGTTTTTTTCTGCCTCATTGCTAAGGAGTGAATCCAACATCTCACACATGCTGGGCAAGCATTCTACCTCTGAGCTACATCTCCAGCCTGTTACCTTGTTTTGGATAAAGACCACTTTCTTATTCCTTACTATATATATAATGTTACCTCATTAGATCACTGTAAAACAAAATGGAGCAGAAAATATCATTCTTAACAATCTAATTTAGGCCCACTTTTTTTTTTTGTTATTTGTATTTATTTATTTGAGAGCAACAGACAGAAAGAGAAAGAGGCAGATAGAGAGAGAGAATGGGCATGCCAGGGCCTCCAGCCACTGCAAACGAATTCCAGACACGTGTGCCCCCTTGTGCATCTGGCTAACATGGGTCCTGGGGAGTCAAGCCTCGAACTGGGGTCCTTAGGCTTCATAGGCAAGCACTTAACCACTAAGCTATCTCTCCAGCCCAAGGCCCACTTATTTTATAAGTAGGTGCCCTTAGCCACTGAGATGGTCTTTCTTTTTTTAAGTATTTTTATTTATTTTATTTAGAGAGAGAGAGAAAGAAAGGGAGAGAGGGAGATAGAATGGGCACACCAGGGCTTGCAGCAACTGCAAATGAATTCCAGGCACATACACCACCTTGTGCATCTGGCTTACATGGGTCCTGGAGAATCGAACCTGGGTCCTTAGGCTTTGCAGGCAAGCACTTTCACTGCTAAGCCATCTCTCCAGCCCCATAGTAGTCTTTTTATAATTTCATCTTAAAGAAATATTCCATCACCTTTACCATCATTTATTTATTAGAATAGGGTCATTGTGCCAGTCCACATTCAGAGACAGGGAATTACTCAGGGTATAAATGCCAGGAGGCAGGAACATTTTGGGGCCAGTCTACCACCTGTAGTAAAGTAGGTCTGCTTTGCTGTTCATTGTTTCCAAATGTAGGGTAACATTACACTATATAACATTATGCTTGAGATAATGGTTTTTTTTTAAGTGTTTTTCAAGGTGGGGTCTCACTCTAGCCCAGACTGACCTAGAACTCATTTGGTAATCCCAGGCTGGCCTCGAACCCATAGCGATCCTCCTCCCTGTGCATAAATTAATTGTGTGCATCACCACCTCTGGGTCAGTTGGTTTTGACCACTGTATAACAAATACCTTAGACAAGCTATAAAGAGAACAGGTTTTGGCTCACAGTTTTGAAGGGTTGCATCTGTGATTCGCTAACCCTATCGCTTTGGGGCTTCTTGGAGGAACATAACATGGGACAGAAGCTTCTGGATTGTGGATACCTCGTGATTAGAAAGAAAAAGCAAGAGAGGAAAGGCCCAGAGTCCCACCATCACCTTCAGGGATGTGCCCCGAACGACCTGAAGACCTTCCATTTGGCTCTACTTCTTAAACTTTGCATCACCAGCAAAATGTGAAACCATGCCTTCATCACACGGGCCTTGGAGGTCAAACCCGCCTTGCTCCCTTGAGGCTTGGCATGACACTTTCTTTGATTCATGGGGATTGAGGAGCATTTCTGAGCAGAAGCTTGATGACCATCAAGTGTTTCCACTTATCCTTTGTACCATGCCTCCCAGAACGAACGTAAAACGCACAATGAGAGATACTCAGAACTTAATGAACCGCAGCCAACCTGCAGTCCTGAAAGGAGAAATCTGGATTTTTCTGTGACAAGCCTCTGAGTTTGATGGGAAAGTGTTTATTTCCAAAGCAAATGTTGACTGCTGATGGTGGAATAAGGACAGAGTTAATGTCACAATGGAGTGAGCAGGGACAGAGTGGATTGACACAGTGTCTACTGCTTTCATGGTTTCCCGATGACTCCACTGAGTCCAGCCCCCACTGGTATGTATATTTGATGATGCATTTTAGAAACATGCATTCAGTCCCCAAGGCCTGCTGGGTCATTTCGGTAAAAATCCTCTGGACCTTTAAACATACAAATAGCTGCTTTTTTTTACAAAATATAAAGCCAGCATTTTCAAGTTGTTGTGTTTCAGACCTGGCAAATGTTCAGCTTTCTAAAATTTTACATAGTTACATTTCACCTTTTAAAAACCTATTCAGTTTGGTTTACTTTACAGTTTAGATAGCTGTCGGTGAATCCACAGCATAAAAGAGGACGCCTCGATAACGGAGCGGAATGCCGGCTATTTGTTATGAACTCAGTAGGGCTGCTATGTACGTGGCTGCCTGATTGGGCTGTGTCCTGCACTCACAGGAATCACATGGAAAGGACTTTCATAAATGACATCTTGCCTCCATCTCCAGAGGCACTGATCTAAATCAAGCATTTATATTCTTTATCTAAAAGAGAAATAGAACTGTAGAAGACATGTTCCTTTCGATGATTGTTTAAATTTTCTTTATTCATTTATTTTTTTAACTCTTCTCCTGCATGGGCAAAGGAAAGCCAAGTGCTACAAAACTATTTGATACCATCAAATGAGAAATCCTTTTGAGGGCTGCACTTGCCTACAAAGCTTAAGCACCTAGGTTCAATTCCCCAGTGCCCACGTAAAGTCAGATGCACAAGGTGATGTCTGTGTCTGGAGTTTGTTTTCAGTGGCTAGAGGCCCTGGTATGTGTCCATTTTCTCTGTATTTGCCTCTCTCTCTGTAACTAAATAAAATAATAAATTTTTTTTTAAAAAAAGAAATTATTTTGACAAGCTTTTGGATTAGCTAAGGGCCTACCAGAGTTTCTAGAATTCATTTATTAACCCTTCATTCCTCTGGTCTATTCACTCTTCTGGTCTGTCCTGTGACCTAATAATCTAGTTGATTATATGTATATATATGTGTGTGTGTGTGTGTGTGTGTGTGTGTGTGTGTGTGTGCATATTTTCAGAATACAAAAAGTGATTAATTCAAAGCTGCATTAGAAAAAAAAAAAACTAGAATTAGGGCTAGAGAGATGACAGCAGTTAAGGCCCTTGCCTGCAAAGACAAAGGACCCATGTTCTATTCTCCAGGACCCACATAAGCCAGATGCACAAGGTGGTGTATGTGTCTGG
The DNA here is from genome assembly GCF_020740685.1 of Jaculus jaculus. Classification (NCBI taxonomy): domain Eukaryota; kingdom Metazoa; phylum Chordata; class Mammalia; order Rodentia; family Dipodidae; genus Jaculus; species Jaculus jaculus. The sequence continues at coordinate 13,165,923 of NC_059121.1, forward strand.
AGTTAATTTGCAGTGGCTGCAAGCCCTGGTGTGCTGTTCTCTCTCCCTTTCTCCCCTTTTCCCTCTCTCTCTCAAATGAATGGATAAATAAAAATAAAATACAAATTTTTAAATATATTTTTATTTTTATTTATTTATTTGAGAGAGGGAAAGAGGCAGAGAGCATAGGTCCTGGGGAATAAAACTGAGGTCCTTTGGCTTTCCAGGCAAGTGCCTTAACCCCTAAGCCATCTTTCCAACTCCCAAAATATTTTTTAAAAATTTTTTTGTTTATTTTATTTATTTATTTGAGAGCAACAGAGAGAAAGAGGCAGAGAGAGAGAGAGAGAGAGAGAGAGAGAGAGAGAGAGAGAATGGGCGTGCCAGGGCTTCCAGCCATTGCAAATGAACTCCAGATGCGTGCATCTGGCTAACGTAGGTCCTGGGGAATTGAGCCTCGAACTGGGGTCCTTAGGCTTCACAGGCAAGCTCTTAACCGCTAAGTCATCTCTCCAGCCCCCAAAATATTTTATTTTATTTTATTTATTTATTTATTTGAGAGCAACAGACACAGAGAGAAAGACAGATAGAGGGAGAGAGAGAGAATGGGCGCGCCAGGGCTTCCAGCCTCTGCAAACGAACTCCAGACGCGTGAGCCCCCTTGTGCATCTGGCTAACATGGGACCTGGGGAACCGAGCCTTGAACCGGGGTCCTTAGGCTTCACAGGCAAGCGCTTAACCGCCAAGCCATCTCTCCAGCCCCCAAAATATTTTTTAAAAAGAAAAAAAGTTACAGAAATTATTTGTTGGTGAATCAATGTAACGAAGATCAATGTCTAACTTGTGATGTTCTATGAATTTCTCCCTTCCCAGTAACTTCAATTATTTCTATGGAGATGGAGAATGTGCCCAGAAGCCATAGATTGTTATAGAAACTTCAGTGCCAAAATTGCTAGCCAGGTAGGCCACTGATGCCCCTAAAATATTATATGCTATTGCCACAATTCCTGATTGTCCACTACAACGAGATGACATGACCCTATTGCTGATGACTCCACATTCTTGGACTTCAGATCACTGAGAAATCAAGTTAGATCTGAGCTGAATGTCTCCTTCCTGTTGAATAGTCATCATAATGCTGGAAAGACCTTTGCAGCCTGCTGGGGGGAGAAAAGTCATCAACGGTGTTAACCAGCAGTGGATCCTGCAAGCTGTGCAGCTGGCCAGCCAGACCAAATTTGTCAACTGGTGCAATGGTGGCATGTCTGTTATCAGGGAAAACCAACTGCTCTTTGATTGTACTTGAGGCCCACTGCATGGGAGGGAATTCCTGCCTGGTACTGAAAACCTAATCAAAAGCCTATGGCTGGGGAGGTCATGAGCCCTATGGACGGGGAAACTACTACTGTTGTCTGGCTAAATGGATGCATTATGATCATGAAACTGCCCTCTACACCCTTATGCTTATGCCCACATATTAAAGCTATTCTCACTTTTGGTTAGAGAAGCTTCTCCTTTTAGATGGTGGTGACCACTGGGGTCACTCAAAACTCGCCAAAGTGCTGAGAAGAAGCGACAGTAGAGTGTTCAGCACTGAGCAACATCTCTCTCACACCCTCGAAGGCTCAGGGACCATTGCAGAAGAGTTGGTGGAGAGACTGTAAGAGCCGAAGGAAGGGGAGAAGTGCTTCTGGAGCTATTTTACAGGCACAAAATAGCCTTGATATTCCTAACCTCACAGTGGCTTACACTACCTACACAGCAACATCAAAATAGAAGACAGACAAGTTGTAAGGGATAAGGGATTCAGTGGAGGGGGGATTTGGGAGAGGGAAAGAAGTGTGGTGGGAGGGGACCACGATCATGGCATGTTGTTTATATTTATGGATGCTATCAACAAAATGTTTTAAAAGACAGAATAGGGCTGGAGAGGTGGCTTGGCGGTTAAGCACTTGCCTGTGAAGACTAAGGACCCCGGTTCGAGGCTCGGTTCCCCAGGTCCCACGTTAGCCAGATGCACAAGGGGGCGCATGCGTCTGGAGTTCGTTTGCAGAGGCTGGAAGCCCTGGCGCGCCCATTCTCTCTCTCTCCCTCTATCTGTCTTTCTCTCTGTGTCTGTCGCTCTCAAATAAATAAATTAAAAAATTAAAAAAAAATCTTTAAAAAAAAAAGAATAATTTGGACTAAATGTAACTAATTTTCCATTCATTTCCCCAGTTCCTCCACTGCCCTTGCCTCACTGTGGCCATCCTAGTTAGAAGGCTTCCAAGCTGCCCACAGATTCATCCAGTGTTCTAGGGGGATACCTTTTCGCTCCAAGAAGTGGAAAACAAGGGTAGCCTCACCACGAGAGAAAGCAGCTGGACACTTCACCAGAAGGAGCCGTTGGGCAGCACCAGCTAAGCGCAGCACTGTCCAGAGGCCACAGCAAACCTAGTTTCTAAAACCTTCCAGTGCATTCATCACTTCCCCCAAAGCATGCCCACAACCAGATTTTGTTAAAGGGACTGTAGTTGGTTATTTCTGGAGGCATCAAAAGGGAGAGCTCAGGCTGGAGATATGGCTTAGCGGTTAAGGCACTTGCCTGTGAAGGCTAAGGACCCATGTTTGATTCCCCAGGCCCCAAGTTAGCCAGATGTACAAGATGCTACATAAGTCTGCAATCCATCTGCAGTGGCTGGAGGCCTTGGTGTGCCCATTCTCTCTCTTTCTCTGTCTGTCTCCTTCACTCCCTCTCTCTCAAATAAATAAATAAATAAAACTAATTTTTTTTTTAAAAGGAGGGTTCAAGTTTATTAACTTGGGACATTCTTGTCCATTTCTTATTGTAAATAAATGAATTGAAATGCCTGGCTTTATTTTGGCGCGTCAATTTTAAAGATCATGATTTTGTCTTTCATCTCCTCATGAAAACAAGGTCTTGGGGGGACTTCTAGGTGGGGGACGGGAGTCAGCATGTTTCCCTCAGACCCTGCTACACCGCTGTCAGCTCTTCCTGATGTCTACACCACTATGACCAAATGAAAACGTTAGAATCCTGTATAAGCACTTCCACGACTTTCACATCGCCTCTGGTTCAACTTTCTTTCTTCTCTCAGCACTCCTAGCAACGCAACCTTGTGCTGGGACATACTAAAGTATCCAAGCTGCACATTTTCCTGCCTCTTAATCTTCAGCTTCAACTGGCCCCTTTGCCTGGAACACTCTCGCTCCTTGCCCCCCATCAGCCCCTAACACTTTACCTAGTCACTTTGATTTGCTTTACAAAGTCATGATCTTTTATGCCTTCCTCTCCCGGCCACAAATGAAGCATCCCTTCTGTATACGCTTCTCTGGTGCCACCCCTACCTGCTCCCTCTTCTCAGAACTCTCCCGCCTCCCTTACTCACACTTCTATATTATTCTAAGCTGGATGGAAATCTCTCCCTTAGGGAGGTTTATCTGACTCACAAGTCTCAGTGTGACTCCGGATATGTTTCCTAATAACACCCAATAATGCTCTGGTATTGCAAGTCCTTGCTTAGAGCCGGAGTCCCACTGCTGTGAGTTCTATGAATGTGAAGACAGACCTTCCCTATTCAGCTCCAACTATTTAGCCTCTTGCCTGCAGCCTGGTGTATAATAGATGCTAAATATCTGTTTGCTAACTGGTGCTAGATGAATTCAGTTTCAATGTAACATATTTTATTATGCTCTTACAAATGTACCCGGCAGGGTTGAAGGTGCTTGGGAGATAAGGTTCAGTGTATAAAAGAAGACAGAAGAGATCTCTTCCCTGTAGGGCTCAGATTCTAGCAGGAAGATAAGAAATTCAACAGCATGTGCCACAGGCGTCTTTGTGTTTCTGGGACAAACATCCAATCAGATGCAGCATGTGGGAGGAAAGGGGTTTATTTCAGGCTTACAAATTCCAGGGAATACCATCAATGGCAAAGGAAACTGGTTAATTTTCAGAGGCTCACAGCACAGAGAAACCACAAAACAGCCAGCAAACACAAACAGCAGAACTCAAAACTGTTCTCCACACACCTTAGAGCGACGCTCAATATCTGCCCCAAACACGCCTTAGGGCTGGATTCCCAAGATCTGGCCCCAGTGACACACCTCTTCTATAGGAGTCTTCTGCCCACTGGAGACTCAAGATTCAAGCCTGAATCCATGGGGCCATATGTTGAAACCACTCCAGTGTGTTAGAAAACGAAGTGCTGGAAAAGTGGAAAACTGAAACAGAACATTGGGAGCCACTATTGGCAGTGCTGTGGCAGGTGGCCAAGGTGGGTGTGATAGTTTGAATGTCTGCCCCCCACCACAGACTCAGGTGTTTTATTAAATCTTGGATTTCCAAGCCCGGTGGTGGTGCACACCTTTAATCCCAGCACTTGGGAGGCAGAGGTAGGAGGATCACTGTGAGTTTGAGGCCAGCCTGAGACTACAGAGTAAATTTCAGGTCAACCTGGGCTACCCAGGTTCAATTCTCCATGTCCCATGTAAGCCAGATGCACAAGGTGATGCATGTATCTGGAGTTCAGTTGCAGTGGCTAGTGGCCCTGGCATGTCCATTCTCTCTCTCTGTCTCAAATTTAAAAAAAATTAAAAAATTGTACTACAAAACAATTGTATGTATGTATGTATGTATTTAAGGCATTTAAATATGGATGGACACACCAGGGCCTTTTGTTGCTGAAAATAAACTTCAGATGCATGTACCATGTTGTACACCTGGGGAACTGAACTGGGGATGGCCGACTTTGAAAGCAAGTGCCTTTAACCACCGAACCATCTCCCCAGCCCAAATTTTGCATTTTCAGAGAGGTAGAGACCACACAATTTCCTAGCAGGTAGCCTGTGGAATATGAGAGAAAGAGAAAAACCACCATGTCTAAGGTTTTTAGTAGGTAGGAGATGAAATTGCCATAAGCTAAGATGGGGGAAATTGTGGATTTTGTTATTATTGTTGATCTAAAATGTTGATGAGACATTCAAGTGGAATTATCAAGATGTGGGAATGTCAAGTTCAGAGATGGCTTAGGATGGAGATAGGCATTTGATGGTGAAGGAGGGGCATTAGCAAGTAGGTAGTACTTAGTGAGGTCATCAAGGGAGGGGGGGACCGAGAAGAGGACCGAGGACCCAGCTCTTGGGCACTTCCACCTTAAAAAAAAATCAAGAACCAGTAAAAGATGCAGACAGAAAGCCCGGCTAGGTGGCACATTCCTTTAATCTGGGCACTCAGGAGACAGAGGTAGGAGGATTGTTGTGAGTTCAAGGCCACCCTGAGACTACTTGGTGTATTCCAGGTCAGCCTGGCCTACAGAGAAACCCTACCTTGAGAAACAAACAAAAGAGAGAAGGAAAGTCAAGCCACGTGTGTTGTTCTGGAAGTCAGAAGAAGATGGTGTTTAGGGAAGAATGACATGGCTGCAAACCCTGCTAGGCCAGAGAAGGCCTGAGAACCGGACATCAGATTTAGAAACCGGTCATCAGCAACCCTTACAAAAGCAGATTTTGGGGAGAGGTGGAGATAAGCACCTGTATAGAGCAGTTTCAGAGAAAATGAAGCGAGGAAGTCGGGGATGAATGAAAGTATAAATTCCTGCCACCGTTTGTAATCATCAGTGCACCTCTACCCTGCCTCACCTAGAAGTTTCCTGAAGACGGGAAGAAGTTGCCTGTGAGAACTGCACAGCCGCCATAACACGGCGTAGGGCAAGCGCACAGCAGGTGCTGAATAGCTGTTGGTTGGCTGCCTGACATTAAACAAACCTGGTCTTGGGTGAAACGACATTTCAAGTTTTAAATTATTTTTATTAATTTATTATTGTCATTAACAACATATTTTGTATGGACACATCATGCGTTGGTACCCTTTTTTCCCTCGTCCCTGTCTGCATTTTGTTGGGATGCTTCTCAGTGGGGTGGCAGGTATGAAATGACATTCGTACTAATCCTTTTGGTGTTCCCGTTCTGTTTTTGTCATTGTTTCTTTTCCCCTGTCCGGCATGCTGCACCACCTTGCTGCCTTCTAACTGCCCTGGCTTTGCTTTCTTCTCCTTGCCGAGCCCACCTGCTCGGGCTCACAGTTTACCCACACCACACCTGCTCCGTCAAGAAAGTGAAAGTGAATAGAGTCACCAATCCACTTAGAGAACTCCACCTTGGGAGCCCATCACTAAACGGCAGCCTAACTGGGTAAAATCCATCAAAGAGGGCTGAAGAGATGGCTTGGCAGTTAAGACACTTGCCTGCGAGGCCTAAGAACTCATGTTCGCATCTCCAGGTCCCAGGTAAACCAGACGCACAATGACGCAAGCACGCAATGTTGCACATGCGCACAAGGGGCGCACGCACCTGGAATCTGCAGTGGCTAAGGCCCTGGTGTGCCCATGCTCTCTCTCTCTCTCTCTCTCTCTCTCTCTCTCTCTCTCTCTCTCTCTCTTCCTCTTTCTCTCTCTCTCTCAAAAAAAAAAAAAAATCCATCAAAGAAAGCCTTACCTCACAACACAGCCAGAAGAAAGTGAAAGAAGAATGTATGTTTTCTTCATCCAATCTGAGCTGTACTCTTCCAACAGGAATGCTAACCAGCTGTCTCTAATGGAATAAGAAAACAGGCCAAAGGAGGTCAAGCGCCACTGAGCTGCTCTCAATTGCTTTCGCACAGTATCAGCTTTTAAAGTTATAAAATTTTATCACTTTTCTTTTTTCCCAGTCATGGACCTAACTGCTTAATGATTTAATGTATTTTCCTCATTTTAATTGCCATATTGAGCTGGCTTTATGTGGCCTTATTTTCTTAGCTAATTTTTGAGAGTGGGTGAAATTTGAATTGCTAGATTTTGCTCATTCATTTTCTTAAAGAATATCTAGAGATGGAGACATGGATCAGTGGTTAAGGCGCTTGCCTGTGAAACCTAAGGACCCAGGGTTGATTACCCAGTTCCCATGTAAGCCAGGTGCACAAGGTGGTGCTTGTATCTGGAGTTCATTTGCAGTGGTGATAGCTCTGATGCACCTCATTTTCTTTTTCTTTTTTTTTTTTAAATTTTTTATTTATTTATTTATTTATTTATTTGAGAGTGACAGACACAGAGAGAAAGACATATAGAGGGAGAGAGAGAGAATGGGCGTGCCAGGGTTTCCAGCCTCTGCAAACGAACTCCAGACACGTGCACCCCCTTGTGCATCTGGCTACCGTGGGACCTGGGGAACCGAGCCTCGAACCGGGGTCCTTAGGCTTCACAGGCAAGTGCTTAACCGCTAAGCCATCTCTCCAGCCCAAAAAATTTTAATTAAATATATATATCTATATATCTATATCTATATCTATATCTATATCTATATCTATCTATCTATCTATCTATCTATCTATATATATATATATATATATATTGGTTTTTTGAGGTAGGTTCTCACTCTAGCTCAGGCTGACCTGGTTGAACTCATGGCAATCCTCCTACCTCTGCCTCCTGAGTGCTGGAATTAAAGGCATGCACCACCACACCCAGCTTAAATTAAATATTTTTAAAAATAATAACTATAGTACTGGAGAGATGGCTTAGCAGTTAAGGCACTTTCCTGAAAATCCTAAGTACCGATGTTTGATTCCCTAGTACCTAAGTAAGCTGGAAGCACAATGTGGTGCATGTGTCTGGAGTTTGACTGCAGTGGCTAGAGGTCCTGGTGCACCCATTCTCTCTCTCTCCCTCTCTCTCTCTCTCTCTCCATATATATATATATTCCTTAAAACAAACAAAAAAGAATAACTATATATGTTAGACACTGTGATCTCAAGAAGAAGAAAACAAAACAAAAGCAAGAAAAACCCACTTACAGTGAAGGCCAGATAGTACTGCTTCAGAAATAATAGGAGCTGCTGTTTGCCTATTTGGATGGGTAGGTACAAATTCCATTTCTACTTGTTTTTCTCTTACTGCTCCTTTATAATTAGGAAATTCACCTATCATCCTGAAGCATTTATACTAATACGTTTTGAGTAATTTAATCCTCAACTAAATAGGAGCAGCACCTTACAGCAAATGAGACATTAGGTACAAAGAAGCAAACTGAATTGGTTCAAGTTATTTGACAACCAACATGCAAAAGAGGCTCATGCAACAGAATTACCCAGGTGTAAAGTCTGAAAGCCGTCTGATAAATACCTTCCATGGCGTGAAGGCAAGAACTGTACAAATTCAATAAGGCAATTTATTTCCAAAGGGCAGAAAGCACACAGCAGGGATACTGAGAACATTGTCATTTGAGCATCTTATTTTTCCAGGCAATTAGCAAAAAGGGACCACACAAATATTTTCCCCCTTGTTTTACAAAGACTTCTGAGAAATCACAGGTAAGCATCTGGGATGGCTGACAAGTTCCAGGAAGGTGAGTGGAGCTGAGTATGATCTGCAAACAATGCAGTGATAGTTATTAACATTTGACTCAAAGGGAGACTGCAAAAAAAAAAATAAAGTAATAAAATAAAAAGTGCAATGAATCACAGGTACTGACTTTATTCAGGAAATAAAAGGATAATCAGCTCAGGAAAGTCTTAACAATCATGGCTCAATTCACCCCAAAACTCTTTGTGGGCAAGGTGTAGGTCGCATCAGCTGTGGCCATTCACGACAGCTCTTATATTCAGAGGCAATCTCACAATAAGATAAAGAGTTAAAAAGCCAGCCTTTCCCACTTCTCCTTGCTCCTCTTCCCCCCACAATCAAGTTATCAGAAGAGCAAAATAAAATCCAAACAATCTCCAGATAGGGACATTTTAAGAGCTTCCTTTTGTCATTATTCTCTTTTGCCTGAGCAATCAATTTTTTTCTTGACAAGATAGCATTTATCTTCCTGCAATACCTGGAATTGTGGTCTTACGACATCCCCTCGAGTAATAATTTTGCTGGATAAAAGGTATTCTATTTTGAAAGTCAATTCATAATGTTTGCATTTAAAACTTTCTCCCCGCATTCTGCAAATCCATCCCAGGTGGATTAAAAGATTGACTAATAAAATGCTGGGTGGGAGGGATGGCTTAGCAGTTTAGACACTTGCCTTGAAGCCTAAGGACTCATGCTCAACTCTGCAGGTCCCATGTAAGCCAGATGCACAGCGATGCAAGCTCGCAAGGTCGCACATGCGCACCAGGGGGTGCATGCATCTGGAGTTCAATTACAGTGGTTAGAGGTCCTGGTGCACCAATTCAGTCTCTCTCACATAGGAAGGCCAGTTTGTTGGGCTTGCCTCAAAAATAAAATAAAATAAAATAAAATATAACAAAAAGATTAACTCATAAAATACTAAAGCTTAGAAATCAGAATAAAATGTAATTTACAGGGGCTGGGAGAGATGGCTTAGCAGTTAAGTGCTTGCCTGTGAAGCCTAAGGACCCCGGTTCAAGGCTTGATTCCCCAGGACCCATGTAAGCCAGATGCACCAGGTGGCATATGCATCTAGAGTTTGTTTGTAGTGGCTGAAGGCCCTGACGTGCCCATTCTCTTTCTCTATCTGCCTCTTTCTCTCTCTGTCTGCCCTCTTTCTCACTCATATAAACAAATAAATAAATAAATTGCCTTAAAATATAATTTACAGCTCTAAGGTTGTGAAGATATTTTTTCTTAAAAATAAGCTTAGAAACAATAGGCAAAACAATAATGTATTGACATATTTGGATACACATAAATAATAAAGTTATGCTTAAATAACAAAGAAGAATTGGTTCTTGTTTCAAATGAGATCTTGGACGGAAGGACTGGCACCATGCTATCATCAGAACTTTAAAAAATGTATTTATTTACCATAAGAGAAAGAAAGAGAGAGAGGGAGGGAATATGCACATGCCAGTGCAAACAAGCTGCAGACACATGCCACTTTGTGCATCTGCCTTTTCACAGGCACTGGGGAATCAAATCCAGGCTTTCAAGCTTTGCAAGCAGGTCCCTTTAATTGCTCAGCCATCTCCCCCATCTTTCCCCAGATCTTTATTATTGCCAATAATCATGCTGTAAAAACTTTAAAAATATGCTTTACAAAAAATTTTTCAGTACCAATCAAAATAAATGACTACATACAAGTCAAAATAAATTATAGAAGACTGACTAAATTGGAAAAAAAATTCGAAGCCTGAAATAGCAAAGGAGCAAATGTCACGAATAGTCAGTTCCCATGAGAAGAGAAGTCATTCACTCAAGAAGCATGAGAAAACATTTCAACCTCACTAGTGAACAAATGTATGCAAATCACCCAGCAAGATGCACTTTTTTCTATTAAATAAAGAAAAAAATCTAGTAATTATAAACCTTGTTGATGAACACCCACAGGGTAGTGGACGCTATTATACTTTCTAATGATGGAAGAAACGTCTCTATTTTTGGACTCTGATGATGTCATAGATCAAGGGCTGTAAAAATATCTGCTGCTTTTTGGGCAAAGATGTCAGATGGCTCTAGAGCAACTGCAGGAGAAATCAGTGTGGCTTTCAGCGATCGACAGCAAGAACGAGCCCGCTGAAAATTCCCTGGGGGCCTGCAGCCAGTCCCGCACAGACCTTAGGGTTCGGTCATCTAGCCTGGCATGGAGGCCGCCACATCTGGCCGGCGGAGCAGTAACCGACAAGAAGCTCTGGAACCCTGTCCTCGCCTCTCTTTCGAGGGGCCTCACGATTGTCACTTGCCCCTTCACTTCTACTGTGATGCCGTAAGGACAAAATCAGGGCAACACTGATGTCCTGTTGGGAATAATTAATAATAATAATAATAAGGTCTCACTGAAAAGAGGCTACTATCCGTCTCACAACATTGCTCTCCCAGGGCTGTCTAGACCAGAATGGCTCTGTTGTCAATGGTCTTTTTCCCCCCTGAGCTCCAAAGACAAGGCTTGGCATAGCCGCAGGGGGACCAGCAGAGGTTGTGCCCAGGCTCTCTGTTGTATTATCTTGCTATTGCTGGGACAACCCCGTCTCCCCCCATTAAAAGCAGTTGGTGGGAGAAGTTTGTTTTGGCTTATGGTCTTGAAGGGAAGAAGCTTCGCGAGGGCAGGGAGGCCTGGCAGAGCAGAGGCTGAGCGCCCTCCTGCTCAGGAAGCTGGCAGAGCGAGCTGACCCAGCTCTTCCCACCGCCACACACCGCCTCCAGAAAGGCTGCCCCTCCCACACTGCCAACAGGGGACCAAATATCCAAAATACCTGAGATCATGAGGACCACCCGAGCGAACTACCTACCACACTCTGTCCTTAACTCACGCCCTCGCCCGTCCCCGGGTTCATGGAGCACATTAGCACAGGCCAAAATAACCAATAGTTACGGACTTTAGCTGTGAAGACAACAAAATTAAAACCAAATATTAAAATTTAGAATAAACCCTGGGTGGTGGCGCACACCTTGCACCCCAGCACTTGGGAGGCAGAGGTAGGAGGATCACCGAGAGTTCGAGGCCACCCTGAGATTACATAGTATATTCTAGGTCAGTCTGAGCTAGAGTGAGACCCTACCTCGAAAAACCAAAAAAAAAAAAAAAAAAAAAAGAATAAAACAAAAACAGAGAAAGAGCAGACTGGGGAAACAGCTTAGCAGTTACAGCGTTGGCCTACAAAGCCTAAGGACCCCAGTTCAATTCCTCAGGAACCCCCAGATGCACATGTATCTGGAGTTCCTATGTAGTGGCTAGAGGCCCTGGTGTGCCCATTCTCTCTCTCTCTCATAAATAAATAAATAAAATATTTTAAAAAACAGATTATAAAAGAGGAATTGAGTGATGTGAAGAATCTGGAGAACTCTCCTAAAAACAGCAAATACCACTAATAATTAATAAAGATAATTAAGGAGAAACAGGAGCAAGATAGGGTTATTTTATTTTCAGGTGATCGCCAGGGAGCAAGGCCCAAGGACAAGGAGCTGCCACCCTGCCTGCCTTGGCAAAAGTAAACCCGGAGTCTGGTTCAGTCCCAGCGCAGACGGCCAAGCCCACCCCACTCGCCTGCAGGAGCTGCGTCCTGGGCGAGCCAGCCCTTGACAACGAACCAGTGAGGTCTCTCCTTACACACCTGAGTCTAATAAGACCGCCCATTCTATTTGGATGCCCCGTGCTTCCAATTCTTTGCTAAAATCCAACAAAGACCCAAAAGAGAACTGGCCCCCAGTCTTGCATCAGTACAAAACAAAAACGGAAACATGAAGAAATTTATGCAGAAGCAGAAGGCCAACATTCAGGAAATGGGAGCCCCTGAGGAGAAAAAAGTAAACAAGAGAATTTCTGACAATCTTTTATTTATTATTTTACTTTAATTATTTTATTTTATTTGTGACGTGCATGCATGCATGCAATACACTTGATTGTATTCACCTCCCTAGTAACCTCGTTAAGAGGAACATCTTTACATTATTTTGCATGAATTAAGAAGAGATAAAGGCTTCAGATGGAGAAGATAAAGAAGTGTCTAGACATAAGAATGAAGTTTACAAATGCTGAAGGTAGAAGTGGGTGAAGAGCTCAGTGACAGAGTGCTTGCCTGGCATTCACAGGGCCCTGGGTTCAATAGAGACAGAGAGAGAGGGAGGGAGAGAGAGAGAAGCAAAGAAAACCTGTAAAGTGTAAAAGAAAGTAAAAAAAGAAGAGATCTTAAAAAGGGGCGGGGGCTGGAGAGATGTCTCAGTGGTTAAGTGCACTTGCTTGCGAAGCTTTATGGCCTGGGTTCAATTTCCCAGCACCCACATAAAGCCAGAAGCATAAAGTGGCACATACATATGTACTATTTACAGTGGCTAGTGGCCCTGGTGGGCCCATTGCCTCTTTCTCATTCTCTCTCTGCTTGCAAAAAAATAAATTAAAATGTTGAAAAGGGCCAGGCGTGGTGGTGCACGCCTTTAATCCCAGCACTTGGGAGGCAGAGGTAGGAGGATCACGGTGAGCTCGAGGCTACCCTGAGACTACATAGTGAATTCCAGGTAAGCCTGGACTAGAATGAGACCCTACCTTGAAAAACCAAAACAAATTAAAAAGGAATAAAAATCACACTGAAATGAAATTTCTCATAAACAAAAAACATGAAAATTAAAACAATTTTATGTCTAGATAAATTGTCAAATAAAATTTGTAAGCATAATAAAAACATTCTTTGTATGAGCCTCAAAAAGCATGCCACACAAAGATTGCTATTGAAAACACGGAGAAAAAGCAAAAAGGTCTACAAAGTTTGGCATGACAGCCCATGTCTGTAATTCTAGCACGTGAGGCTGAGGCAGGAGGACTGACCCAAGTTTGAGGCCAACCCGGGCTCTAGAGTAAGTTCCAGATAGCCTGAGTGTGAGACCCTGCTTCTAAAGCCCTCATCGACAGCAGCAAACAAAACCCCAACCAACTTCATCATTTCTTTGAAACCCAGCAGTAAAAACTATTTGTGGCTGTGTGTGTGTCCAGAGTATGTGTATGTATGCACGTGTGTGTACGGATGCTTGTGCACAATGCATGTGGAAAACAGAGAACTGCGGTGTGCTTCTGCACTGACTGACTGTGTACTTCCCTGAGGCGGGGCCTCCCCCTCAGCCCAAGGCTGCCCTTTTGGATCCCTGAGCCCCAGGGATGCTCTTGTCTGCCTCCCCTGCCTACCACAGACATGCCTGCTCTAGGAACACCCAACTTTTTTTTTTTAGATTTATTTATTTATTTATTTATTTGAGAGCGACAGACACAGAGAGAAAGACAGATAGAGGGAGAGAGAGAGAATGGGCGCGCCAGGGCTTCCAGCCTCTGCAAACGAACTCCAGACGCGTGCGCCCCCTTGTGCATCTGGCTAACGTGGGACCTGGGGAACCGAGCCTCGAACCGGCGTCCTTAGGCTTCACAGGCAAGCGCTTAACCGCTAAGCCATCTCTTCAGCCCGGAACACCCAACTTTTTATAAGAGTTCTGGGGAGTTGAACTCAGTAGGTCTCAGATCGTCATACTTAGTAACTTAGTAACAAGTACTTGTAACTGCTGAGACATCTCCCCAGCCCAGTAAAGGCAAGTTAAAATTTATATTCATAGACGGGCACGGTGATGGACACCTTTAATCCCAGCACTGGAGGGGGGGCACAGGTAGAAGGACCACTGTGTATTTGGGGCCAGCCTGGGACAACAGAGTGATTTCCAGGTCAGCCTGGTCTAGAGTGAGACCCTACCTTGAAAAACCTTGAAGAAAAATTCATAATATGCAAAATTTAAATTCAAAATTTTAAATATCTTCATGACAGAGGGGGTAAGGTAGAAAGTGCTATGAAGACATGAGAGTGTGCTAATGAATTTTCTTGTTGGCATTAAGTTACAGATAATGAAAAGTTTAAGATATCAACAAGGGTAAATAAAGGAGTGTGTGTAATAAGTCAATAGCTGCCCAAAGGGGAAAAAAATATATATATATAATAAAGAAAACGTTACTCAGACTCCCTAATAGAAAGCAGTAACAACAACAACAACAAAAAACCCAAGAAAGAAAAACAAAGGATAGTTAATGGTATCATCAAAAGTCCAAATCGCCACTCATGGGGTTGTATAGCTCACTGCCTTGCTTGGGTTAACAGAGCAGCACCCATGGGCCTCAGCGGAAGGAATGATTCCCCAGGGCACTGTCGGCACACTGGGTTTGGTGCAGTGGCCACATCAGGACAAACCCCGAACTGCTTAGCAGTAGATTGCTTCACACTTCCTTTTACTTTATTTATTTGAGAGAGAGGGTGAGCGAGCGAGCAGTGCACCAGGGTTTCTAGCCACTGCAAACGAACTCCAGATGTATGTGCCACCATGTGCATCTGGCTTATGTGGGGAGTCAAACCTAGGTCCTTAGGCTTTGGAGGCAAATGCCTTAACCACTAAGCAATCTCTCCAGCCCCTCCATTTTATTTATTTATTTATTTTTGCTTTTTCAAGGTAGGGTCTCACTGTAGACCAGGCTGACCTGGAAATCACTCTGTAGTCTCAGGGCGGCCTCAAACTCATGGCAATCCTCCTACCTCTGCCTCCGAATGCTGGGTATTAAAGGTGTGAGCTACCATGCCCGGCATCCCTCCATTTATTTTTGCTAAGGCCAAATCAGAGAGGTCATGCATATGCCCTGAAAAAGTGGCTGGTTTCCTTAAAGCCTTAGTTTGATTGTCTGACTCCAGCATGAAAGAGAACCCATGTTTATTTCACTTGGCCTATTGGAAACTAGTGGAGCATTCCGCTCCAGAAGAGTTGCCTACCATAAACTGAGGAATGGAACAGAAAACAATGTGATAGAAACAGGCCCTAACATATCAAGTTAAAGTACTGCAAATGCTTAAATCAATTAAAACACATGGCAGATTTAAAAAGAATCAGAATTGCCTTGTTATAGAGCCACATTTAAGGTAAAAATCATAAATGTGTTAAAATTAAGATGTGTGTGTGTGTGTGTGTGTGTGTGTGTGTGTTTGTGTATCAGGTATGTATGAACTAACAGAAAGTTTAGGTAATGATACTAATAATTTAGAAAGGCAAAAATGTAAAGAACAAAGGCATGTTTCTTTTAAAATATTTATTTATTTACAAGGAGAGACAGATGGTGAGAGACAGAGACAGAGAGAGAGAGAGAGAGAGGGAGAGAAAGAGAGAGAGGGAGAGGGAGAGGAGGGAGAATGGGCCCACTAGGGCCTCCATCAGCTACAAATTCCAGATGCATGTGCCCCTTTGTGCATCTGGTTTTATGTGCATAATGGGAAATTAATTCCCAGTCATAGGCTTTTCAGGCAAGCACCTTAACCACTGAGCCAAATCTCCAGCATGCATGCTTCTTATAAACAGAAATAGAGGACTATAAAACATAGCTGTTAAAAATTATACACATCTAGCAAGTGCCTTGAAATAAAGCAGTAACTGCCAGCACTATGGGGAAGAAAAATATAATGAATAATTTTATTTAAAACATTTTTACATAGTTTTTGAGTTGGGTGAATCAAGCATCTATATCTATAAGAATGCCCATGATCTTCATCCACTGGGCCATCTTCACAGCTCCAAACTATTTATTTATTTTTTACCTAGCATTTATCCTAAAACATAGGAGCTTAAAATGATCGTAGCTGTTGGCTGCATTGATATTTTTCTAAGCATCATCAGTAGCTTGGCTGGAGTAGGGGGAATGTGGCTTAGAAATTCTTTGAGGCTGTATTTCCTATGTCAGTAGTATCACACCAGTCATAGGAAAATTGGGAAAGAGCCAGGTGGGTTCCGGAAGTCACATGGTATTACGTTTCTGCTTGTTGCAAACAAGTCATTAAATCTGCTTCTCCTTCAAGGAGAGATCTCAAACGACTTATGGACATATTTTAAGACCACTTCCACACTGGAAAAAATTTTTACTCTTGAAAGAATAAACGTGAAACTAAAGTTCACTTTACTAATTGAAACTCTCCGTTTGAAAACATTTGATGAGATTTCTTTTTTTTCACCCCAGGTTATATCTAAAATGCTTGCCTCTGTTATTTTACTAAATTATTTTAAAACTTCCCAAGATACAGAAAAGTTGAAAGAATAGCTCATCAAATGTTCTGCATGGTCTTACTTGTTTCACCAATTCTTAAGCATTTTACCTCACTATGTGTGTCTCCCTCTCCTTCCCCTTCTCCATATTTCTCCTCTTCCCTCTGTTTTTTTTTCTCCTGAACCATATGAAAACAAGTTCAAATATATATATGGATTCCATTCCTCGAGGATTTGAACCAAGAGGAAATAGGACATTTCAGTTATCAGTGGCCTAACGTAGAGTTGTTCTTACAGCCATATGTGAAGTGAGGAAATAAAGAAAGATGAGTGACTAAGAGGTAGAGTGAGCCAGGGTTGATGGAGACCACACCACCACAAGGAATCGAGTGACATTCTAGTTCTTTGTGTTGTTCCCCAAGTCCCTGAACTCGGAAGAGGTGAGGTTTTTGTATCCTTGAAATCAACTTCTCTTTCCTGTAAAATTGGCTTGATTATCCTTTGCAACCGAAAAATCTTGGCTCTCATTCTACACAGTAAAATTATGCACATCCTGGCTCAGCCTTTCTTTGTTACAGAAAACTACTGTGGGTTGGAGTTACTTTACCTGCAATTATCAGGCTAATAGGACATTATCAATTATTTACTTAGAAAAAAAAGTTGCTATACAAAATATTAAATGAATACAACATCCACTTTTTACCAGAGCGGTTCAACTGTTGCAGACAGGTGCCTCTCCAGTTAAGGTTTGGATCCATCTCACTACAAGCAATCCAACCAATCACTGCCCCAAGGTGCTTGGGTCATATGTCAGTTTCCTGATGTGTCTATTTATGTTACCTATCAGAATTTTGGTAGCTCAACTCTGATCATACCTGTGTAAGGAACACTCATAAATTAAGAATAGCAAATGTAAACTGGGCGTGGTGGCTCACGCCTTTAATCCCAGCACTGGGGAGGCAAAGGTAGGAGGATCACCTTGACTTTAAGGCCAGCCTGAGATTACATAGTGAATTCCAGGTCAGCCTGGGCTAGAGTGAGACCTTACCTTGAAAAAAACAAAAAGAATAGCAAATGTTTATATGAACAAGATAAGATAAAAATATGAAACAAGAAAGGTAATAATTTGTTGTTTTTTGTTTTGGTTTGTCAAGGTAGGGTTTCACTCTAGTCCAGCCTGACCTGGAATTAGTCTCAAGGTAGCTCCAAACTCATGGCAATCCTCCCTCTGCCTCCCAAGTGCTGGGATTAAAAGCGTGTGCCTCCACGCCCGGCTCATGAAAGGTAGTAATTTTGAGATGAATTATGGAAGAAAAAAAAATCCAGAAGAAAGTGGCATGTGAGTGGAGTTTGATGTTTGGCCTCCCGAGCGTGCCCTGTTCTCTGGGGATGCCGCACCCGGGCCCTGGGACCCCGGGTTCTGAGGGGCGTGCAGGGTGGGGTCCTCCTCCCCAACATGGAGCTGCCGCACCCCGCGTCTGCAGTCGTTGCTAGCTGGTGACAGCTCAGGGCTCCCTCCTGAGACTGTCCTGTCTCAAGAGCTGCCCCCAATGCGATGGGGGCACAAGGTCTCCCCTGGGAGCCCGGTGGCCTGGCCCTCCGCCTCCCGTCAGGGTAACCGTGCTCTTCCTGCTCTCAGATTCCCCGGGGGATCAGGCAGGGGGAGATTTTCACGGATCCCCCGGGTGTGGCTCCTACCCACTCTGGCTGCTCTCCCTTTTTGTCCCTCCCGCTATCAAATTCACCTAAGGGCACTCTGTCAGTGAATCACCCAGACAGTGACTCCCATCTCAGCTCGGTTTCAGAGATCTGATTTGAAATGTTTCACATTTAACCCGATTAAGCAAAAACGGTCTTCCATTTCGCTACTGTCTGGAGGTTTGCTAGTTCCCGGGGTGGAGGGAGGACCACACAGCCCATCCGTGCACATCCAATTTCTTCTCCTCCGAGGATTCCTCTCCATCTCACCACTTATGTTGACAGTTTAGTGCTTGACACTAACATGGTCTTAAGGGAGAACAATGTCTTTTTAAAATATTTGTTTGAGAGAATGAGGCAGTGTGAGGCAGAGAGAGAATTGGGTGCGCCAGGGCCTCCAGCCACTGGAAATGAACTCCAGACACGTGCACTCACTTGTGCATCTGGCTAACGTCCCGGGGAATCGAACCTGGGTCCTTTGGCTTTGACGACAAATGCCTTAATCGCTAAGCCATCTCTCCAGTCCCAACAATGTCTTTATTTAGGAAGAACACCTCGATGAGCTGGTGAAAGCACAAAAAGTGCAATCCTAAGGACATGTAACAAAGAGGAAGATGAACAAGAAGACTGAGAAACTGATCTGCGTATGGAATGAACACCCAGTTTAGGTTGGGGAGAACCAGGAAGTATAGAGGGCTTGGGTAAGAGGAGAAAATGTTTGACAGTAAGATGGGAGAAAAGGTTCACTGGTGCAGTTGTCACAGGACCTTCAAAACCAAGGGTGTTTAGCAATTGTAAGTTGTATTGTCTTTTAGGGACCTGACTATAAATTTAATTTCCCATGACAACTTTGAGGGGTAACTATAGGGGAGAAACAAAAAAAGACAGGGCAGCCAGTATTCCCACCCCACACTCACCTCTTTGCTGACCCCACAGGGGTCGCAACATCCTTTCAGTGGGGCAAGGGTCTTGACAGCAGCTGGTAGAAAAATGAATAATTGTCCTTGTAGAAACTCACCCAGATGCAGAGAGAAATGGCTGTGGTTTGAAATGGACTCAGGATAATATGTGATTAAGTCTTTTTTGACCCTAAATAAACTAGAAAAAAAAAAAAGACTCAGAAGCAGGGAGACAAGAAGGGCTGGCAGGTGAAACACACACATACACACGCACATGCACACACACATGCACACACAAACTACTGTGACCTCAGTGTCTTAGTGAAATTCTGGTAAAATAGAACATAAAGCATTTACATTTATAACATGGTTACATAACCTTTATTTGGCTTTCAGCTTTCTGTATTTTTTTTTCTTCCAGAATAGACAACATCAATGACTATTAGTGCTGGCCTTGGGAAGATTAAGTGCTTTTAGAACGTGGACCCTGGAATAAACAAAGGACGAGGACAATCTGGTAACTAAAAATGGTTTCCTAAAACGACAGATGTGCATTTTTCCTCTCTGGTTCTTCCAAGGCCGCCTGGATTTTTCAGACCCCATCACAAGCACTCCTCCCCGAGGGTCTACAGACTGAATTCTTCCTCCTCAACAACACTTTGCCTCTCTTTGAGCCTCTGTTGGAAGCTTACTGTATGAAGAAAGTTTAAGATGACATTGTTGCTGTTTTGTAGTGTGTATCCACACAAGAATCACCCAGGCCAGGTGTGGTGGTGCACGCCTTTAATCCCAGCACTCGGGAGGCAGAGGTAGGAGGATCGCTGTGAGTTTGAGGCCCTGCCGAGAACAGAGTGAATTCCAGGTCAGCCTGGGCTACAGTGGGGCCCTACCTTAAAAAAAATAAAAGAATCACCCAGGAACTATACATTAAGACAGATATCTAACTGGCAGAATTCCAAAAGATTTTCCTCACCACATAGAATTCATGACATCAAAAGATATCAATCCTTGGGCCAAACCAAACCTAATTCAAAGAAAGAATTTCTTAATGGCTTTACATGTCCCCCAAATCAAATGACCATTAGTATAGCATTACCAAGGTGAAATTACTTTGTTTCTATTAACCACCTGATCTTTATGACAGTCCTGTTATCATCATTTTGTATACCAAACAACCAAGGGGCAAAGATGTTTATGGCGGCTTGCTTAGTTTAGTAGCAGAATCAAAATCTAAACCCAAGCAGTTGGCCTCAATTCCAATCCCATGCTCTTGGGGTGAAAGGGAACCAGTGGGAGGAGAGGGGAGGGCAAGAGGCAGGCAGTGGTGGTGAATATGGGTAAGTATAATAATCTACACATGTGGGGCTGGAGAGATGGCTTAGCAGTTAAGCACTTGCCTGTGAAGCCTAAGGACCCCAGTTTGAGGATCGATTCCCCAGGACCCACGTTAGCCCGACGCACAAGGGGGTGCACGCGTCTGGAGTTCGCTTGCAGTGGCTGAAGGCTGTGGCGCATCCATTCTCTCTCTCTCTCTCTGCCTCTGTCTCTGTCTGTCGCTCTCAAATAAATAATTAAATTAAACAAAAAAGAATCTACACATATGAAAATGTAATCCGGAAACCCATTATTTTGTATGGGAAATGAGAAAAATGAGTGATCACATGTGCAAGCGTGTGTGTGTGTGTGTGTGTGTGTGTGTGTGTGTGAGAGAGAGAGAGAGAGAGAGAGTATGGAGGCCACAGATCAATGCCGGGTGTCTTCAAATACCTCTTCAGCCCACAGTGTTTGCATTCTTTTTTTAAAAAATTATTTATTTATTTATTTATTTATTTATTTATTTAAGAGCGACAGACACAGAGAGAAAGACAGATAGAGGGAGAGAGAGAATGGGCGCGCCAGGGCTTCCAGCCTCTGCAAACGAACTCCAGATGCGTGCACCCCCTTGTGCATCTGGCTAACGTGGGACCTGGGGAACCGAGCCTTGAACCGGGGTCCTTAGGCTTCACAGGCAAGCGCCTAACTGCTAAGCCATCTCTCCAGCCCTGCATTCTTGATCTGTAAGTTCCAATTCCCTCCCAACAATATACCACAAGCACATCATAAAGCTGAGATTAGGCCAAAGAGAATAAAATAATTATTTTCTTTCCTTTTGTGCTGGAATATCTCTAATTCTATAAATCCTTGAGCTCTTGGTATTTTCTGTTTTTTTTTAATACAAAATTTATGTATTTATTAATAGTGAGAGTTAGGTCTATAACGTATATCTTGTTCAACATCAAGCTTCAAAGGTGTTAAATATATACCACATGGATTCTGGAATGAGCCCCAGATCCAAAACATGTTTATTCACATAATTATTTTAACTCAGTTTTAACAAAGCCTAAAACAGCATTCACCTCACTCAATCTTCCCTGAGGAGCTCCTTCAGTCAAAATTGGGAAAACAGAAAATTTGAAAGTTATCTGAGTTTACCACTCTATTTAACATTTCTATTTCTATTTTACATTTCTCTAGGACAGATACAATCTATGTGCATACTGAATATGCAATTACTTGAATTTCTTCTTATTTTCCTCCACGAATTGAAAAGCTGAAACGTAAGACTGAATCTTTCATAGTCCTATATTTATACAGAGCTCTGTACAGTAAAGATTTATTGACTCGGGTTGCATCAGAACATTGGGTACACGTTGTATCTGTTCAGGTTTGAGCAGGAAATAGAATAAGAGTCAATAAGAACACTCAGAAGTAATTAGCAGAAATTTAAGGAGAGGACTGTTTACAAAGGTGTGGATTCAGAGAAGGCGGGGGGCCTAGAGGGGTGCTGTGGACTGATACACTTGCTCCCTCCCCACTGTTCGTCCTGAATGTTAACTCCACGGTTACGGCATTGGGCAGTGAGATTATGGAGGGCGATTAATCAGTGCCCTTATAAATGGACCTTTCTTCTTTCGCCATATTCCTAATAATGAGGAGCCTGCAACAAAGAAAAAGCCCTTTCCCTGGACCGGACTACCTTGAACTTGACCCCCATCGTGAACTTTCAGTTTGCATAACTGTGAGAACAACGCCTGTCGTAAATTGTACCTTTATGGCACTTGGTCTTAGCAGCTTGAGCTGAGGCAGAAGTAGTGAGAGTTGGAAGCAATTTCCTCCTTTAGGTCTGAAGGGAGGAGAGGGAGTGGCTATCAGCATCTGGCAAGCATTACAGCTACAGGGGAAAGAGTTGTGAATTTGAGGGGCACAGACACTGCCTAAGTGTGACCTGGCAAAAGTTAAGAGCTGGTGGAGCAGACACCTTGCAAGACCTTTCTCTTCTTATGTTTTCAATCTCCTGGTTGAAACAATGTGCGTCCAACAGACTTAAGTGGACGAGGCTGGCGAGGCATCGAAGGGCACCTGGAGACCACACAGCAGACACATACGTGAAATTATGACAAATACTATCTAGATTTTAAGGTTTAGCTATTCATTACATACCTCCTGATCATTTAATGTGTTCAAGGCACCAGACTCTGTCATGTGGGAGACACAAAGATGAAAATGGCACCCTCCCTACAGGAAGTGGTTATTTACATCTTGGAAGAGATACATAATTGGCTACAGTCCAGAAAGGTCTTACTAGCATTACATTTAACATGGTTAAAACGGCTTATAACGGAAAATAACAGTTTGTTCTACCTCCCCCCAGTCACTCAACTTAGAGCCTAAGTCTAGCTCTGTAGATAACCCGCATATCGCTGAAAATACACTTTTACTTACGTTTTGGCTGAACTGTAGACACGTTTTCAACTTTTATTTTATATATAATATAACAGGTTATGCTCTTTTATCCCCTCGCCCCTTACCTCCTCAGTGGGGTTATGTTATGGCACTCACTGTGGGGTCATGAAGGCTTCAGCCAGTCCTTGTGGGGGCTAGGGGCTGGCCTCAGGGTGCCCTACCCAACCTGTGGCTCTTACACTTTTTCTGTCTTCTGAACTGTTCCCTGGGCCACGGCAGGACTGTGGGCAGTCTGATCTCGTGTTCAGTTCTCTGTAATCTCTGGATTTCTACTTGGATGTGACCTGTTGTGATTAATCACAATGTCTGTCACCATGGCCCTGGAGGAGCTGATTGTCAGGCAGGAAGATATTGTTCATGTTGCCTCTTCTGCAGTTCCTCCTGGGCTCTGGTAGATGTGGGGGAGGTGGCAAGTCGGCTGTCTTCTTTTCTTAGCAGTGGATCTTGGCTCACCTCCATTTTCTCTACCATCTGTAAGAGAAAACAGATTCTCCAACCAAGAGTGAGAGCAGCTTGGGTTAAAGAGGGTATGCAAAGGCATCTGAGAGAATTTTTGGTATGCAAGCCCACTCTTCTTCTCTGGAGGGCCGGGGGACCTTCCCTCTGAGGTCTGCGAGTTTCTTAACCATGGGATTCTGACTTGGTTTCCAGTACCAGATATGAGTTCTCTCACTGAGCGGGCCTCACAGCCAGTCACAGAACAGTTGGTTACCCCCAGAGACTGTACCACTACTGCATAAGACTGTCCTTCTAGTCTGCATGGCTGCTTTTGTGGTCTGCGGGGCCCCTGCTTATTCATGCTGTTGGTGGCCAGTGTCCTCCAGTGGCTCCCACAGGGCTCTCCAGCACCATGAGGGCCAGCTGGGCCGGGGGGTAGTTTCCCTTTTGGTTACAGCGTGGTATTGTCCATCCCCTGTGACCACAGCCTGTGGCATCATGCCATTGGAAAGAGGGTCTTACCCTTTAGCTCTGGCAGGTAATCAATATTTTGGCAATGGCCTACATTGTTTTGGAGATCTCCTGGGTCTCCCTGGCCAACAGCTCACTCCATTGGGGGACAACCCAATTCTGGGCCTAGGATTTACTGGCCAGAGTTCATGGTTTTAAGGTTTAAGCTTTTCCCTCTGCCTGTCTGGACTTCCCTCCTTCCCCCCTTTATTGGTGGTTATATCTTGTAGAATGCTAGTCAGAATGAAGGTGTTGCAGTCAGGTTCACATTGCTGGCAGAAATCACCCAACCAAGAGCAGCTTATGGGAAGAAAGGTTTATTTTGGCTTACAGGACCAAAGGGGGAGCTCCATAATGGCAGAGAAAGTGATGGCATGAGTAGAGGGTGGACATCACCCTCTGGCCAACATCAGGTGGACAACAGGGACAGGAAAGTGTGCCAAACACTGGCAAAGGGACATTGGCTATAACACCCATAAGCCCGCCCCCAAAAATACACTGCCTCCAGGAGGCGTTAATTCCCACATCTCCATCAGCTGGGGAACCTAGCATTCAGAACACCTAAGTTTATGGGGGACACCTGAATTATGCCTTCACAGAAGGTTTCTATGGAACTGATTCATATTGTGTTAACTTTTGATTAGTTCCCTCCCAAGCCTCCCCGCCCCTTGCCCCTCCCTGCCCCTTCCATACCTGATAACCTATCAGGTAGCTCCTCCTCTCCTCTCCCTATTTATTCTTTCTGCTAGTCTCGTTCTAGTTTTGTTCCCACATCCCTATTGCTTACCTCCACTTGCACTCATCTCCGGTTGGTCCTGCTTAGAACCTCAGATGAGAGCACACGTGCTGTTTGTCCTTCTGAGCCTGTGTGACTTCACTTAGTGTGATTTCTTTCCCCAAGTCCTTCCATTTCCCTGAAATTTTGATTATTTCATTTTTTTCTTACTGCTGAGTAAAATTCCATTATGTATATGTACCACATCTTCATTAACTGTTCATGTGTTGATGGGTATCTTGACTGATTCCAGTTCCTGGCTATTGTGAATGGAGCAAATACTTTTAATGTCCTTCAGAGTTACATATTTGTCTGTGGAAAACAGCTCCCGAGAAAAGTCCTGCATCAGGGGTGGGAGGAAACCAGTGGAAGGTCCTCTGCAAGCAGGGCCACGACCATTGCGGCAGGGAAAATGGAGGATGGCCATGATCTACTGGCAAGACAAGAACTCCGGCTGCCCACCACGAACCTTGCCACCTCTACCACATCTGCCAGGGTCCAGGAGACATTTCAGAAGAGGTGACATGAAACTGATCCTACTGCTAACCTGACAACCAGCTTCAGGGTGATGGTGACAGACACAGTGATCAATCAAAGCAGGAACCCAGAGGCTCCAGAGAACTCAATACTAAATCAGACTGCCAACAGGTCTGTTGTGGCTCAGGGAACATTGCAGAAGAGGGGCAGAAAGATTATAAAAGCCACAGAGTGGGTAGGAATCCCTTGAGGTACGGTACCCTTGCTATCCCATAGGGACTGACTGAGGCCTTCACAACCCCACGAGTGATTACCTTAACCCCACTGAGGATGGCCCCCAGGAAGAGTTAGGGTGAGGGGATAAGAATATATATAACTTGTTTTAGTATATATAAAATAATTTTTTAAGACCAACATTTAGTAACAGTTGTGAACCCCACTGCCAACTGAATCAGGTCACTAGCTAAGAAGCCCCAGCAGGCCAGCAGCCTCCAGCCAGCTATTACCTTCTTACTCATACTTTTGCTAAACTTGATTTATTTATTATATTTATTTGGGGGGGTGAGGGGAGAGAGAGACAGAGAGACAGAGAGAGAGAGGGAGAGGGAGAGAAGGAATGAGAATGGATATACCACTTTGTGGATATGGCTTTATGTGGGTACTGGGGAATTGAACCCAGGTTGTTAAGCTCCGCAGGTTAGTGTCTTAATCACTAAGCCATCACTCCAGCCCAAATTTTATTTATTTATTTTTTAAAAATATTTATTTATTTATTGGAGAGAGAAGGAGAGAGAGAGAGAGAGAGAAAGGAAGAATGGGCATTCCATGGCCTCTAGCTACTGCAAATGAACTCCAGACACATGCACCACCTTGTGCATCTGGCTTACACAGGTCCTGGGGAATTGAACTGAGGTCCTTTGGCTTTTCATGCAAGCACCTTAACTGCTAAGCCATTTTTTCCAGCCCCCAAATTTATTTATTTTTTTTAGCAGTAAATGAATACTTTAAAAAATCAGTTACTATTATAATACAATAAGTAAATAAAACAGCCCATTATCTCAATCCTATCCCATCTTTTTTATTTTATTTTATTTTATTGTCATTTATTTATTTGAGAGAGAGATAAAGAAGCAGAGACACAGAGAGAAAGAAAGAATGAGAACAGGTGTGCCGAGGCACCTAAACACTGCAAACAAACTCCAGACACAGGTACCACTTTGTGCATCTGGCTCTAAATGGGTACTGAGGAATCAAACCTGGGTCCTAGCCAGGTGTGGTGGCACACGCCTTTAATCCCAGCGCTCGGGAGGCAGAGGTAGCAGGATCGCTGTGAGTTCAAGGCCACCCTGAGACTACAGAGTAAATTCCAGGTCAGTCTGGGCTAGAGTGAAACCCTACTTCAAAAATTCAAAACAAAACCTGGTCCTTAGGGGGTTTTTTGTTTGTTTTGCAGGCAAGTGCCTTAATTGCTGAGCCATCTTTCTACCTCCATTTCCTCTTTTTTTTTTTTTTTTTGAGGTAGGGTTCCACTCTAGCCCAGGCTGACCTGGAATTCACAATGTAGTCTTAAGGTGGCCTCTAATTCATGTTGATCCTCCTACCTTTGCCTCCTGAGTACTGCAATTAAAGGTTTGTGTGCCACTATGCCCAGCTCCATCTCCTTTCTTTTAACAGAGGCAAAAAAAACAAAACAAAACAAAACAAAAAAACAACTTCAGTCTTGTAGCTGTTTTTGCTACTATTTGTCTCTAAATATATACTGTTAACATTTTGACATACATAGATACATATAATACTCGTAATGGTTATAAGTGCCTTAACCGCTACGCCATCTCTCCAGCCCTATTTCCTTTACTTTTTAACTACAGTTTTTGCACACCTCTGGTTGAGGTTTCCAAATGAAAATTCAGTATCTTAAGGGCCAAATAATCACATTAAAGTATAAAGAATGCATCTTAATGTCTGCAATTATTTAACAGACACATGCTTAAGTTACGCACCAATTATAAGTGCAAATTCATAATATAGTTGATTCAAGGATGCTTTAAGAAGTTTGCAATGTGAAGATAATCCCTGGATGTGGCAGCATATCCCCGTAACCTCAGCACTCCTGAGGGTTAGGCAGGAGGATCATAAGTTCAAGGCTAGCTTGGGCTACATAATGAGATGCTGTCTCAAAAAATAAAAGAAAAACAATTAAAAAGATAAATTCAGGGCTGGAGAGATGGCTTGCCAGTTAAGCACTTGCCTGTGAAGCCTAAGGACCCGGGTTCAAGGCTTGATTCCCCAGGACCCACGTTGGCCATATGCACAAGGAGGTGCATGCGTCTAGAGCTCATTTGCAGTGGCTAGAGGCCTTGGTGCACCTATTCTCTCTCTCTCTCTATTTGCCTCTCTCTTTCTCACTCTGTTTGTCACTCTCAAATAAATAAATAAAAATATTTTAAAAAGATAAATTCATAAATGAGCATTTTGTCAAAACAGATCTTGTTTTCAGATACCTGTTAATCAGTATGTGGTGCCTTATTCATTCAGGCCAACATCCTAGTTGCACTTAAACCGAACACAGCCCATGTTCAATCTATAATCAAACTCTCAATTCTTTGCTTGCATTTTGTGAAGTGTCTTCCCTGAAAAGGAGGTAAAGATTCTATATTTATTATCTCCTTTTAGATCCCAAATTTATTCGATAAAGTAATACCATATTTGTCCCCTGAAATGTCTATATACTCTGGGTCTGGACACTTTGTCCAACAAATTGGTGAGAATACTATGTTCCAAAGTTGTTTTTCCAACAATTAATTCAGCTCCACTTCTGAATAGCATGTTCTTCCAGCATTACAAAACCCTTTTGAAAGCATTCTTCCTACGAAATTGTTTGGTGTGGTATCTATTTTAAGCATATGAGCAGGCAAATTAGTTCCTACCACAGCAAAGTGTTTAAATTGCAGGTGAAAACTCCACTCAATCCTGTGGACCTCGGTTAGAGTGGAGATGGATGCGGCCCTCACAGAGCAAGGTTCCGAAATGTGAGCATAATAAACAGGACACCGCAAATCAAGAGTGTGGTGTTTGAAAAAGAAGTAAAACCTGAGATGTAGAGATTGTGAAGAGAAGCGGCTGGATGTGGGTATAGAATGTGCATGTGGGGTGGTTTCCTTTTTGGTTCAAAAAAAAACAGTGATACAAGCCAGATGGGCGGGGGGCAGGTGCCGTGGGAGGCTGAGTCTGGGCATGGCACAGCATGGACGGCGTGAAAGGAGGCAGGGGACGAGCTGAAGAGAAGAAGCGTCTTAGTGGGAGTGGCAGGGGCATGAGAGAAAGTAATGGAGGCAAATCTCATAAAACTACATTATAAATATATATATGTATATACATACATATAATTATATATAAATATCAATTACAACATAATATTTAAATAAAAATTTTTACCCATTACTAATTGGTTCTCCACCATGACTACCTGCCCAAAGCCCCTTGAGCTCAGCTCCCTCTCTAATCCCACGCTAACTGTCCATCTCCTACTTGTGATTCTATAAAGAAAATATGGTTGCTGATGGCAGGAACTTCTAGCAAATTGGAATTTAGACTTGACTAAAAAATATTAGATGGGGCAGAGGGATGGCTCATTGGTCAAGGGATTTGCCTGCAAAGCCTAAATACCTGGGTTTGAGTTCCCAGTGCCCTCGTCAAGCCAGATGCAGAAAGTGGCTCAGGCATCTGGCGTTTGTTTGCAGTGGCTAGAGGCCCTGGCGTGACGGTGATAATTCTCTCATAGTCCTGACTCTCTTTCCTTCTTTCTTTCTTTCTTTCTTTCTTTCTTTCTTTCTTTCTTTCTTTCTTTCTTTCTTTCTTTCTTTCTTTCTTTCTTCCTTCCTTCCTTCCTTCCTTCCTTCCTTCCTTCCTTCCTTCCTTCCTTTCTTTCTTTCTTTCTTTCTTTCTTTCTTTCTTTCTTTCTTTCAGAGCGACAGACACAGAGAGAAAGACAGAGGGAGAGAGAGAGAATGGGCGCGCCAGGGCTTCCAGCCTCTGCAAACGAACTCCAGACGCGTGCGCCCCCTTGTGCATCTGGCTAACATGGGACCTGGGGAACCGAGCCTTGAACCGGGGTCCTTAGGCTTCACAGGCAAGTGCTTAACCGCTAAGCCATCTCTTCAGCCCCTGACTCTCTTTCTCTTGCTTGCAACTAAATACATAAATCAAAGTATAAAGAATTATGATTTGTGTAGAGCTGGGAGCCAAAATGAGGAATGTAGGCACATCGACTTTGTCAGGTTTTCAGAAGATAGAGTGATCAGCATGAGCTGATGGGTTGATGGGTCATTGTGATTGCTGAAATCAGGGTGCCTTGAAAAACAAGCAGAAGAGCAGGTAGGCAGGGCAAGAGCCCGAGATTCTCCTGCCTCGAGAGAGTGGAAGTACAGACAGCCAAAATGGAGCCCAGTGAGGAGGAACATCGTGGAGCATGACATTTTGAATATAAGAACATCTTATGACAGATGCTTCTGAGGACATGCTAGCATCAATTTCTACAAAGCACAGTTTTAAGGGAAAAAAATGCTTTGTATTGTGTACCAACAGCATTTGAGCTGTGGAAAAAGTACAAAGGGATTTAAAGTAGAGACAGCGGAGAGTGAGTTCAAGGCAGGCAAGCTTCAAATCAATAAGGCTGTATTCCTCCTGTGAACTTTCCCAGCATCAGCCAGGTTGCCTCCGGCCACGTGTATTATCCTGTTTCTCCTCATCACTGAATCGCCCTCAGTTTCCCTCTTTTGCCTTCTGGCTATACGTAGAAGCGCTCTGACGGCCGGACCTGTATTGAGAGAGGCACTCTCACCAGATCTGTGCTTCTCCATGCGTGGCCCATTAGATTTGATGTCTGTGCCAGGGTGGAAGCTTTAGGGACTGGTGTGAGGGCACATGAATGTCTCTTAACGTGTTCCCAACTAGTGCAAATGTGAGACATAGATTAAATCCATCTAGAGGCAAAATAAACAGCGCTGGGCATGGGCCGTGGTGTTTTCTTACCTCTAGGCTGAAACAGATCTATTCACTAAAAAGCAATTCATCAGAAGACCATTTTGCTGAAAAAAACAATTTGTTGGGTTTGTTTGCCAAATAATGACTTAGGGCCTGGCAATTAGCTGATTGAGTGATTTATCAAAAGATCTATTTGCTGAATTATCAGTAGCCTGAACATGTTTTTCTATTTGTTACGGCAGAATGACATGTGTACTCCTTTCACCAGCAAAAGTGCAGATGAATGTGGTGCTTTGTTTTCCAACAATCAATGCAGTCTTTGCTGTAAAGCCTCCCCTTCTCTTCTTCGGCCTGTTTAGTCACGGGGGCCCAAGGAACGCGGCTGGAGTGAGGAGGCCCTGGCCTCCCTCTCTCCTCTCCCTCCCTCTCCTCTCCCTCCCTCTCTCCTCTCCCTCCCCCTCTCCTCTCCCTCCCCCTCTCCTCTCCCTCCCTCCCTCTCCTCTCCCTCCCTCTCCTCTCCTTCCCTCTCTCCTCTCCCTCCCTCTCCTCTCCCTCCCTCTCTCCTCTCCCTCCCTCTCCTCTCCTTCCCTCTCTCCTCTCCCTCCCTCTCTCCTCTCCCTCCCTCTCCTCTCCTTCCCTCTCTCCTCTCCCTCCCTCTCTCCTCTCCCTCCCTCTCCTCTCCTTCCCTCTCTCCTCTCCCTCCCTCTCCTCTCCCTCCCTCTCCTCTCCCTCCCTCTCTCCTCTCCCTCCCTCTCCTCTCCTTCCCTCTCTCCTCTCCCTCCCTCTCCTCTCCCTCCCTCTCCTCTTCCTCCCTCTCCTCTCCCTCCCTCTCCTCTCCCTCCCTCTCCTCTCCTTCCCTCTCTCCTCTCCCTCCCTCTCTCCTCTCCCTCCCTCTCCTCTCCTTCCCTCTCTCCTCTCCCTCCCTCTCCTCTCCCTCCCTCTCCTCTCCCTCCCTCTCTCCTCTCCCTCCCTCTCCTCTCCTTCCCTCTCTCCTCTCCCTCCCTCTCCTCTCCCTCCCTCTCCTCTCCTTCCCTCTCTCCTCTCCCTCCCTCTCTCCTCTCCCTCCCTCTCCTCTCCCTCCCTCTCTCCTCTCCCTCCCTCTCTCCTCTCCCTCCCTCTCCTCTCCTTCCCTCTCTCCTCTCCCTCCCTCTCCTCTCCCTCCCTCTCCTCTCCCTCCCTCTCTCCTCTCCCTCCCTCTCCTCTCCTTCCCTCTCTCCTCTCCCTCCCTCTCCTCTCCCTCCCTCTCCTCTCCCTCCCTCTCCTCTCCTTCCCTCTCTCCTCTCCCTCCTCCTCTCCTCTCCCTCCCTCTCCTCTCCCTCCCTCTCCTCTCCCTCCCTCTCCTCTCCTTCCCTCTCTCCTCTCCCTCCCTCTCCTCTCCCTCCCTCTCCTCTCCCTCCCTCTCCTCTCCTTCCCTCTCTCCTCTCCCTCCCTCTCCTCTCCCTCCCTCTCCTCTCCCTCCCTCTCTCCTCTCCCTCCCTCTCCTCTCCTTCCCTCTCTCCTTTCCCTCCCTCTCCTCTCCCTCCCTCTCCTCTCCCTCCCTCTCTCTCCTTTCCCTCTCTCTCCCTCTCTCCTCTTCCTCTCTCCTCTCTCTTCTCTTCCCTCTCCTCTCCCTTCTCTTTTCTCTCTCTCTCTCCTCTCCCTCTCTCCTTTGCCTCTCTCTCACCTTTCCCTCTCTTCTCTTCCTCTCTCTCTCTCCTCTCCCTTTCTGCCTCCTCTTCCTCTCTCTCCCCTCTTCCTCTCTCTCTTCTCTCTCTCTCTCTCTCTTCTCCCTCTTTCCTGTTCCCTTGTTCTCTTCTCTCCCTCTTTTCTGGCTATCCCCTCCATTCCCCCTCTTATTTCCCCACCCTTTCCATCTCTCCTCTCTCTTTACTTGCAAATAAATAATAAAAAGAAAGGAAAAGAGCAAGCAAGAAGTGGGGCCAGACTATAAAATATTAAGACCAGTCCCTCCAGTGAGCCACTGTCTCTAGCAACCTTCTGAAGGCTCTATAACTTTCCCAAACAGTGCCACCATCTGGGGACTGAGTGTTTGAACACATGAGCCTATGGGAGGTATTGTACATTCAACTCACAACACTGGCAAAGACAGCCTTCTGGGGTCTTGGTCTTAAGGCCCTAGGAGCAGGAGGAGAGAGGACAATCATGTTCTCTGATCTGTGAGGAGATACTCTGACTCCTCCCAGATTTCTTTTTTCTTTTCTTTCTCTTTTCCTTTTAAAAAAAATTTTATTTATTTGCAAGATAAATTCCTTCCTTTTTTTTGCCTTTCTTTCCCTCCCTCCCTCCCTTCCTTCCTCCCTCCCTTTCTCCCTCCCTCCCTTCCTTCTTTCTTTCTTTCTTTCTTTCTTTCTTTCTTTCTTTCTTTCTTTCTTTCTTTCTTTCTTTCCTTCCTTCCTTCCTTCCTTCCCTCCTTCTCTTTCCTTCCTCCCTTCCTTCCTTCCTTCCTTCCTTCCTCCCTCCCTCCCTCCCTCCCTGCTTCTCTCTCTCTTTCTTTCTTTCTTTCTTTCTTTCTAAGGTAGGGTCTCACTGTAGCCCAGACTGACCTGGAATTCAGTCTGTATGGGCCACATGGGTGTCACTGGAAACTGTTCACACTCCCCAGCGACCAGGCAGAATCTGCACCTCCCCAGCTCCAGCATCATATAATTCAGCAACCCTTGCAACTGAACCCCAAAGCAGCTGTCTCATGTTACCTACGGATGGCTGGACAGCACAAGGGTCCACAGGCCTTGGGAGCCTGCTGATTTCTCTTCAGCTCACCCA
The DNA here is from genome assembly GCF_020740685.1 of Jaculus jaculus. NCBI lineage: Eukaryota > Metazoa > Chordata > Mammalia > Rodentia > Dipodidae > Jaculus > Jaculus jaculus. The sequence goes on from NC_059121.1 coordinate 13,198,694, forward strand.
GATGAGGTACCAGCCAGAAGTCAGGAGCCAAGTGTGCCTTCTCAACTTCTGTTCTTTCCCCGTCTCTATAACCTCCTGGAGGCTGGGAGCGGCCAATGGCCATATCCTCCTGGCTTGTTAAAACTTCAGTTTCTATCTTATCCTTCCTTCAGAGAGGTCTCCCTCACTTCCTTCTGCCCATCAGGGGGAGCTGTAATAACAGAATGGTTCCCTGTCTGAGAACTTCATTTATTTGGGGAAGAGAAAGAAAAAAATAGTCAGTCTGATATTTTGAAATTTTTGTTTACATTGAGCTTCCTTTCTGACTGCCTCTGACAGGAAGCAAGCAAGATTTACAGCTGGACTCCAAGAGGTTATTAACGTGGGGTGAGCCCAGGAAGGGCCCTGCCAGAGGAGAGCATCCTGTGGCTCTGGTTAAGTTGCAGAGGGTCCCACACCAGTTCATTAGCCAAAGACATCATGGGCTGATGTGGCAGTGTGAGGCGAGGGGAGGACCCTGTGGGTGACTGACGCAGATTGTGTCAGAACTGATAAAACTGTCTCCTCACAGGATGAGGCTGGGGAGAAACATCTGAGAGCTTTCCTGGAAAGTTTACACTGAAAAGAAATGGGTGAAACCAAGAAGATGAAGATACGTCAGGGTGATGAAGATCAGAATAGAAAAAGAAAAATCACATGAGCAAAGTTGTGCAGCTACTTTAAAAGTTGATAGCATTGAGTCCACATAGCTGCTGCTCAATGTTCTTTTCAGTACAATCATTCTTGGATATTTTTATTTTAGATATTACATAGGTCATGCATATCAAGGCTTTTTTAAAAGGCTAACTTTAAAATTTTTATTTATTCATTTAACAGTGAGAGGGGGAGGGATGACAACGGGCATGCCACAGTCCCTAGCCTCTGGAAATGAACTCCAGATCCATGTGCCACCTTGTGCATCTAGCTTATGTGGGTACTGAGGAATCGAACCTGAGTCCTTTGGCTTTGCAGGCATATTCCTTGACTGCTAAGCCATCTCCCCAACCCTATTTTTAATTAAAAAAGTATTTACTTATTAGCTATCAGACAAAGGGTGTGGGAAATGAGTGAGTGAGCCAGGGTCTTCTGCCACTGCAAATGAACCCCAAATGCATGTGCCACTTTGTGTATATGGACGGGGAATCAATCCTGGGTCATTAAGCTTTGCAAACAAGTACATTTAATGTTTGAGCTATCCCTTCAGGCCCCTAAGGCTTTTAAAAATATTTTATTTATTTATTTATCAGAGAGAGAGAGAACGAGAGGTGGTGGGGGGGAATGGTCATGCCAGGACCTCTAGCCACTGCAAACACACTCAAGACGCATGCACCACCATGTACATCTGGCTTATGTGGGTCCTGGGGAATCAAACCTGGGTCCTTAGGCTTTGCAGGCAAGCACCTTAACTGCTAAGCCATCTCTCCTTTATCACATTTTTATATTTTATTTATAAGACTGTTTAAAAATGAGGGTGTTGGGTTTTTTTTACTTCAAATTATTTTCCATCTAGCCTATTTACTTTCTTAATGCATTGAATTAGTGGCTTTGCTCTTGGCTGTGGGACAGAATGACGCAGAGCTATAGTGGTCTATGGGGAGTGTGTGCAGGGCTGTTTATCCGCATTCGGGTGCATGCCACCTGTGCAAGAATGCTTGCGCACCCCCACACCCACCTTGAACTTCCACTCCCGAGACCTCACTTTGTCTTAGAGTTCTCAGGGACAGGCTAGTTTCCGTACGTCCAAGATGCTTTACAGGGTAGTAAAAGAAAAGGCTGGCCACTTGTCTGTCATACTGTCAACACAGATGACGCGCTTTAAGTCTCTGAAAAATGATCCCGCTTGGTTTGCTTTATTTTGTTTGTGAGGAGCATCCTGTTCAAATCACCGGATCTTTCAGCTTCTGTTATACCAGAAGAGAATATTCTCACCAGGGAGATCCAGGCGGATCTGAGATTGGGAACTGCTGGTCAGACGGACTGAGTCTTTGAGCCTGGAACCAACCAGCATGAGCCCAAACATGTCCTTTTTATTAATTATTTTTATTTATTTATTCGAAAGTGAGAGAGAGAGAAAGAGGCAGATAGAAACAGAGAGAGAATGGACACGCCAGGGCCTCCAGCCACTGCAAACAAACTCCAGATGTGTGTGCCCCTTTGTGCAGCTGGCTAACGTGGGTCCTGCAGAATCGAGCCTCGAACCAGGGTCCTTAGGCTTCACAGGCAAGCGTTTAACCGCTAAGCCACAACAATCACAGGAAAGACATACCAAACCCCGAGCAAAACCCAAAGCTGAGTTACAACCTCAGACATGTTTATTCAGTAGGGTAAAATGGAAGGCAGAGTGCTGGCACCACTTGGCAGAGCTTTTCTAGAACTCTTGGGCACTACCAAGTAAGCCATGTGTAGCTCATTCTGGACTGAGGGCTTCCCCAGGACGTGGGACTTTCGAAGCAAAAACTGGCCAGAGTCCCTAGCAGACCAGGATGGGCCAACTCCCCTACTTATCAGACAGCTTCAGCTCCAAATCCTATGACTTTTAATCTCAGATCTCTGCTGTCATGAAAACCTGTGATATTTAAATTCTTAGACATGTTGATACTTGTTCTTTTGTGTAGAAAAGAATTTTGGTTTCCGGATGACTGGTTCTACTAATTTGCTGTTTGAACAGCCTTGAATTATTATGTAATTAACCTCTGGACTTATTATTACATGAAATGAAAATAACCATCACAGGTCTTGTGGGATATGAGTTAGGATATTTTGCATATTTTAAGGTTCAATTCAGATGTGAGACATTTAGCTGCAGACATATTTGTGTAGCAATAATAGAATAATAGAAAATGAAAATTCTATTTTTCCAGGCTCTCATATAAAGTTTTTCCTCAATATGTTTTATAATTTAGCAGAATTAAAAATGTTTGCAGACACAAAGAAGCATGAAGTATTATACTGCCATCTTTGGGATGTATTTTGAACTACACCACTAAAATATTTTGTTTATTTGAAATACAGAAAGGGAGAGGAAGAGGAAAGAGGGAAATAGAGAGAGAAGAGAGAGCGAATCGATGCTCCAGGGCTTCCTGTTGCTGCCTATGATCTTCAGACACGTGAGCATCTCTGTGCATCTGGTTTTACATGGGTCCTGGGGAATTGAACTCTGGCTATCAAGTTTTGCAAGCAAGTGCTTTTAACCACTTAGCCATCTCCCCATCCCCTGAACTTTGCTTTTGGTACAGTGAAAGTAGATTTTCTTTTTCATCATTTTTATTGGGAACTTTGATATATGAACAGACTGTGAGTTGGTTATTCTGTGAAGTCATCTTTTGTCGGCTCTCTGCCACTCCCGTGCCTCTGATTGCCTTCTCGATGTTAGATCGGTAATCACTGAGAGTTGTCTTTTGTTTTTTAAAGCAAGACAGTTATCCATGAAACCTGTTAGCAATGGTGACTAGGGTTTCCGGCATAGTGACTGAAGGTCTCACCACAGAGCTATTGGATCAAACATAAGGACTCCAGTGAACAATGACTAACACCTGTCACAAAGCTTTGCTCACGGCTGAGGCTGAAATGCTCTCTGGTAAAGCTGGAAGGGACATTAGAAGCCAGTCTTGCAGATGGCTTCCTGGCTGCTTCTCCTGAGAGCAATTTGACCTGGGGATTTCCGTTCTGGGAGCTCCCCCAGAGATGGGGGGGGGGGTTACTAAAGCTTTGACACAAAGGAGGGATAACAGACACCTGGACTCTGCACAAGTGTATTGTTTGGGTATTCTTATATGAATAAACGAACAGGCTGGACATAGCACCCTTGGGCCAGAGCTCACCATTTTCTGATTCAGAGTTCTACCTCTGCACTAGGTAAAACTCAGAGACTCAGTCTAGTGTCTTCCCTTAGATTCTTCAATGCAGAGTCACCTATACTCACCTCCGTGGGCCTGAATGAAGCCTGACCTATTGTGCTTTAACAAGTATCATTAAAGATTTAAAAAATATATTCATTTATTTGAGAGGGAGAGAGAGAGAGAGCAAGAGAAAGAGGGAGAATGAGAGAGAGAGAGAGAAAGAGGGGCTGAGGGCATGCCAGGGCCTCTAGCCAGTGCAAACGAACTCCAGATGCATGTGCCACCTTGTGCATCTGGCTTACGTGGGTCCTGGCTTATTGAACCTGAGTCCTTAGGCTACACAGACAAGCACCTTAACCACTAAGCCATCTCTCCAGCGCCAAAGATGTTTTCCTTTAGCAAACTCAGAGGTGTCACTGCCTTTTCCTCCAACTCTCATCTTCATGCCAGTTCACTCACAGTCATTCCTCCCTTTATGACATTCCAATTTGTCCCAGAAACCACCTGACCAAGAGCAGCTTTTGGGGGAAAAAAAGGGTTTACTTTGGCTTACGAACTCAAAGGGACGCTCCATAATGGCAGGGAAAATGACGGCATGAGCAGAGGGTGGACATCCCCCCCTGGCCAACATAAGGTGGACAATAGCAACAGGGGAGTGTGCCAGACACCTGTATGGGGAAACTGGCTATAAAGCCCATAAGCCCGTCCCCAACAATACACCACCCCCAGGAGGCTTTAATCCCCAATTGCCATCAGCTGGGGAACCTAACATCCAGAAACACCTGTTTATGGAGGACACCTGGATCAAACCACACCACAGGCTGTCAGTTCCAGACATACTCTGTCTCCAAACTCTACTCTCTTACGCGTTGGCTACAGGTCATTGTTCAGGGATCAAATGTTCTGCCCGGGAGAGGGGCAAGTTGTCATCCTAAGAGGGGACGGTAGTAACTCTAGGACCAGATGGATTTGGGAGTTTGTTGTCTCAATTAAACATATTTCAAGGATTTGGCTATGGAAGGTAATATGTCTTCCTCTTCTTATTAACATTATTACATATTACTAACACATATTCCCATTAGGCCCTATGGTTAGAGACACTTCATTCCTGGCTTGTTCCTCCTACCTGGAGACAGCCTCTGACATTATGACAGACCCCGCTGGAAAAGCTGGTGCTATGGTAACAGACTATCCTGCAGGCAAACCCCATTCTGATCCCAAGCACAAAAGTACTTGAGACTAGTTGCTAAGTGGACTGTACCCTGTACTTCAGCCAAGAGCTCAGAAACCTTTTAGGGTTTTTCATTAGGCTGTTCAGGTTTGGCTTAGTGCATTAGTTCCAGAGTAGACAAGAGGTTTCCTAAAGTCTTCTTCAGAAGCATTGTTTCTCACATCCACTACAAAGCTAACTGCTGGTCCCCAGATCTGACAGTATCTATTATTAGCAAAGATATGGAGCCATTTGGGAACATAAAATAGTACAATGATTATGTGAAACTGGTGATTTCTAATGTAGTCACACACATGTTATTCTATGAGCCAACAATTCCATTTTTAGTATATCTACACATATTTGTATTTATGTACATATATGCAGATATATGTAGATATACATATTTACCAGGAGAAATAAGCTTATATGCCCACAAAAGACTGATATGTATATAGGGCTGTAGATATAGCTCAGTGGTGAAAGTCTCGCCTTGCATGCTCAGGGCATTGGATCTTGAAACCATAAAAGTAAACACCTTGGAACAGTTGACCGACCAGGCACTGGATAAGCCAGTTGGGGCTGATTTAGATGAGACTTCGTAATAGGAAACAAGTTGAGAAGCCATGGATGACCCTCAAAAGCTAAATGAATGTATACAAGAGTATACATTGTATGATTCCATCCTTTTTATTTTTCGGTTTGTGAGGTAGGGTCTCACTCTAGCCCAGGCTGACCTGGGATTCACTATGTAGTCTTAGGGTGGCCTTGAACTCATGGCGATCCTCCTACCTCTGCCTCCCAAGTGCTGGGATTAAAGGCATGTGCTACCATGCCTAGCTATGATTCCATATCTATAAAAGTAAAGAATAGTCCAAAATTAATGTATGGGGGCTGGAGAAAGATAATGTTCAAGGAGCTTGCCTGCAAAGCCTAATGACCAGGATTCAATCCCCCAGTACTCACGTAAAGCCAGATGCACAAAGTGGCGCATGCATCTGGGGTTCACATGCAGTGGCTAGAGGGTCTGGTACACACATCCTCTCCTCCCTGTCTCTCTCTCTCTCTCTCTGTGTGTTTATCCCTGCCTGCATATAAATTAAAATTTTAAGAAATTAATGTATGGGTACAGAAATTATAATATTGGCTCCTTTGGGGGAATGTTGATTTTTAAAGGGGCATGGGAAGAAGATGATGTGAGAATTTTTTTTAATCCTAGTCTGGTGATGGTCAAACATTCGTGTACAGAGCGGAGCAAAGTTAGTAACCCACATAAGGTTCATACAGGTTTACTTCATGTTAATCATGGCTCAGGAAGCTACTGTGAACATCTTCCTCTTTCCCAGCTCTTCCAGTCAGAGCTCTGCTTGGGTTTATGAGCACTTCTTCTGCTCCCCATTGTCCCCTGGGGGAGGTCAGCCTGCAATGTCATAGTCTAGGGGAGCCCGCAGGAGGCAGAGAATTCCCAAGGCAGCTGTGAAGTGGTGGCAACCGTTTCAAATGTCAAAGAACGTCTCCTCCCCCTCCTTGCCGGTGCCCGGATAGACGTGGCTGGAGAAGAAACAGCTGCGCAAACCTGGCGCCATGTTACATTTAACCTCCAGCCAGTCAAGTGGCCTCTGCAGACCCATGAAGTTCTATTATAGTTCATGAGTAAGTTTGCTATCCTATTGAAGATAATTTCTTTCTTTTTTTTGGTTTTTCAAGGTAGGGTCTCGCTCTAGCCCAGGCTGACCTGGAATTCATTCTGTTGTCTCAGGGTGGCCTCGAACTCACAGTGATCCTCCTACCTCTGCCTCCTGAGTGCTGGGATTAAAGGCGTGCGCCACCATGCCCGGCAAGATCATTTTTTTTTAAAACAAAACGTTTTATTTATTTATTTTCAGGCAGAAAGAGAGAGGGAGAGAATAGGCGTGCCAGGGCCTCTTGCCACTGCAAATGAACTACAGACGCATATGTCACTTTCTGCATCTGGCTTCACATGGGTACCGGGAACTGAACCCAGGCTGCGAGGCTTTGCAAGCAAGTGCCTTTAACCACTAAGCCACCTTCCCGGCCCTCCTCAAGCTGACTTCATACCTTCACTCTGTGTGCGTTCATAGCACCCTGTAGCTGAGACTTTGTTTCTGCCTTCGTTAGGAAAGAAGAGGCTCAGCCGGGTGTGCTGGTGCACCCTTTTAACTCCAGCACTAGGCAGGCAGAGATGGGAGGATCACTATGAGCTCAAGGCCACCCAGAGACTACATAGGAATCCTAGGTCCGCAGAGCACCTTCCCTTGTACTTCACTCACCGTGGCTCCTGTGCTGCTGCACCAGGGACCCTCAGTCTAGCTATATGGAGAATTTAAAAAACACTCGGCAGGCGGGGTTTCTCTTATCTTTACTCCCAGAAGTTGGGAGGTTGAGGCAGGAGGATTGCTGCAAGTCTGAGGACAACTTGGCTACATAGTCAGTTCCAGGGAAGCCTGAGCTACAGAGTGCGAGGCTGTTAAAACAACCAACCAACCAACACCCCTCCCAAACTAGACAAATCCAACACAACCAAGAACAATAAACCTACCTGCCCAAACACCCTGTGGTATAAATCCCACCTCCAGAGAGTCTAACTTTATTAATCTGATATGGGGCATCTTTGGCCCCCTTTCTCTCTTTTTTTTTTTTTTTTTTGTTTTTTTGAGGTAAAGTCTCACTCTGGCCCAGGCTGACCTGGAATTCACTATGTAGTCTCAGGGTGACCTCGAACCCATGGAGATCCTCCTACCTCTGCCTTCCAAGTGCTAGGATTAAAGGTGTGCACCACCACACCTGGCCCTCCTTCCTTTTAATTCTTCCTTTTTTAAAAAATATGAACAGGTTATTATTATTTTTTCTCATGGTGAGAACCAAGCCAGGGCTTTCCACATGCGGGGCACACACCGTACTACTGAGGTATATACCCAACTTTGGAGGGATTTCATCTCAAAATTTTATTCCTTCACTGATCTCTTCTCCTCTCTTACTACCAAGTCAGTCCCACCATCAAACCTAGGATTTATGCCTGTAGAACTCAAGTGGGCGTGAGGGAGATGGCTCGTGGTTAAAGGCACTTGCTTGTGAAGCTTACTGGCCCAGGCTCAGTTCCCCAGGACCCATGTAAAACCATGCACAAAAGTGGCCCATGTGTCCAGTCTCTTTCTCTCGCCCTCCCCAGTGCTATGTGCTTAAATAGATGCTCACTCTAGAGTCTGCGGCTGCAATAGAACGGATATATGGATGCAAAAGCGAAGGAGTGATGTAGAAGAGACCTTTGACTTGCTGAGGAATCTGCACTTCCCCTCGCTAGAATCTGTGGGCCCAGCGGTCTTAGATCCTAGGGAAGGGAAAATGAACCAAGCTGCAGGGATGGAGAGGTGGCTCAGTGGTTAAGGCACTTGCTTGTAAAGCCTGACAGCCTGGGTTCAATTCCCCAGCACCCACATAAAACCAGATGCACAAAATGGCACACACATCTGGAATTCATTTGCAGTGGCAAGAAGCCCTGTTCTGCCCCCCCCCCCCATCTCTCTATCTCTGCTTGTGAGCAACTACTAAAGGTATTTTACAACTAAAGAAACCTTAGTGGCTCCTGGGGTCCTGTAGCTTCCTCATGCCAGTAAGCTGTCAGGAAAAACGGTCCCATCATGACAGGGATGGTTGTCCTTGCCCATCATTAAGTGATAGGGCTACTCGACCATAACTAAAATGCAGAGGAGGGCTAGAGAGATGGATTCATGGTTAAGGCACTTTCCTGAAAAACCTAAGGACCCAGGTTCAATTCCCCAGTGCCTACTTTTAGGCAGATGCCCAAGGTGGCACATGCATTCCAGGGTTCATTTGCTCTCTCTGTCTCTCAAATAAGTAAATAAATGCATGAACAATTCAAAAGAGTAGGTAGAGGCTTGTCACACAAGAGGCCTGTGGGTCATCAGTTGCAGTGCCCAAGCCCAGGCTTAACTGTCAAATAGGAAAGTGTAGCAAACAGTCTAGCAAGGGCATGGCAACGAAGGCCTCAGACAACTTGAGGGGGAGTGTTTGACCATCCTACCAGGCAGCCCGGAAGTGCCAGTCTGGAATAAAGGACAGCTGCATGAGGTGGCTGAGAAGGGACAGAATGGGTATCAGCTACAGTCTTGGGAGGACCTGTGCATGTTGTGGTTGCGGATGGTTCCCTCAGGCATGGTGACAAGAGAATCCAGAAGCAGCTGTACCCAGATGCAGTCAAGCCACTGTGAACAGCAAGTGGATCTAAGCGTGCAAGGAGGAAACTGCACAGTTGCTGAAAGCCCTGCCTATATTTGTTTCTTGAAGCCTCTGCATTCATCATTCAGCTGCCCAGAATGGTAGCTACAGATTGCATTAACTATTCTTTTACCTTTTGGTTTTTATGGTTCAATTTTATAATGACTATATTCTTTCACAAGGTTGTATGCAGTTTCAATGAGTTCATTCTCATTTTATTTATTATTTATTATAATATTTATTTATTTGCAAGGAGAGAGAGAGGAGAGACAGACAGAGAAAATGGGTGGGCCAGGGCCTCCAGCCACTGCAAACAAATCCCAGATGCACGAGCCATTTTTGTGCATCTGGCTTTATGTGGGTATTGGGGAATCTAACCTGGGTTGTTAAGAATTTGCAAGTGAGCATTTTAGCTGCCAAGCCAATTCTCCAGGTCTTTTCAAAAATTTTTATTTAGTTTTTAAAATTTATTTTGAGTTCATTCTCTCTACAGCTATATAGCGTCCAGTTATATGAATATGCCATGATCTATTTATCTGTTCTGTTGATGGATCTTTGAATTATTTTCAAGTTTTGGTGATAACAAATAATATCACTGTGGCCATTCTTCTATCTTTGACAACACTGTCAGGAAAGGGCAACTCCGGGGGGATTTGTGTGTGGGGGGGATAGTGAGCCCAGCTGGAAGAAGGTATGCAAAGTAGACATTCACGGACTCCAGTTGCGATGCTAAGCAAGGCAGAACAGGGCTGGGCTCTTTGTTCCAGCCACAGGGTGCTTACATAGGGAGTGCCCGACCCAGGCACACTTCACACAATGACCTCATTGACACATGCACATGCAGGCAAACTCCCTACGGTGATCTCATCTATGTAAGCGGGGCTGAATCATGCCTATCCTGCCTGCTTGCTCAGAAGTCAAGACTATTAAAAGTATATGCCTCTACAAACACATGCATTTATTTCTGTTGGCTTTTTGCTGGGGTGGGAAATTATTGTATCATGTACTATATACACATAATATCATAGGACATATATACAGACATAGATACAGATACGTTCTATTTTACTAGGTGTCGGATAGTTTGCCAGAGTTGTTTGTGTCCTGTAGGAGCTATCTTACAACGCCGAGTGTGTAAAGATAATCTCTCAGGTGACTTTCTGTAAGTATCTTGCTTTCATTTTCTCTTTATGTCAGGAATCAACTTGGACTTATTTCTCATGTGATAAGAGGTAAGGATCAAGTTTAATTGTTTGTATGTGGAAACCATTTCACCCTTTCATTTACATTTCCTCCTCCTCTATATTCCTCTCAAGATTTTCTAATGCTGGGGCTCAAATGCAGGGCTGCATGCACGCTAGGCAACTGTTCTGTCCCACGGAGCTACATGCCCACCATGTTCAAATAATACTGTATAAAAGTTTTTCATTTCCCCAGCTGGTCTCCAGCAGTGTTCAATGCTTTGTTTATTTTTTTTTTTAAATTTATTTCTTTGAAGGAGAGAATCAAAGAGACAGTGAGTGAGGGAGAAAGAATGGGCACACCAGGACATGCAGCCACTACAAACAAATTCCAGACACATGTGACCACCTTATACACCTGGCTTACATAGGTCCTGGGGAGTCAAACCTGGGTCCTTTGGCTTTGCAGGCAAGTGCCTTAACCACTAAGCCATCTCTCCAGCCCTGTTTAATTTTTTTAATAGAAGATCTTCTAGGCAAGTGTAATGGTTTGAATTAGGTGTCCCCATAAACTTCATGTTTTAAATATTTGATTCCCACTTGATGGCAATTTGGGAATTAGAGCCTTGCTAGAGGAAGTGTGTTTGGGGGGACGGGCTCACGGGTGTGACAGCCACTCCCACTTGCCAGTATTTGATGCCTCTCCTGCTGCAGTTGTTTATCGGATATCGTCCAGGAGGCGATGCCCACCTCGGCTCATGTCACATTTGCCCTGCCACCATGGAGCTTCCCCTCGAGCCTGTAAGCCCAAATCAACCCTTTCCTCCCACAAGCTGCTTTTGGTCACATGCTTTGTGCCAGCAATGAGAAGGTGACTGCAACTGCAAGAGACTACATTGTTAGATGCCTGGACCTCTTGTGATTCAGGTAATATTATTTCCTCTTTATTCCCAGGAAAGTGACACAATGAATTTGGAGAGGAGGTACCTCTGTACAAAGAGTCCCTTTATTCACGTCATGAGACAGGTATGATTTGATTGATTGGCTGATTGATTTTTGTAGGTGATAGTATAAAGGTCAGTGCCCCACGCCGGCTGAGACACTTGCAGCCGGGCCCCGTGACTCAGGCTTGTAATACACGGGAAGAGAGGCAGGAGGACCACAGTGCATAAATGGGCAATATAGTGAGATCCTATCTCAAAACAAAAAGTGATAAGACAGAGAGCTAGAGCTAGGGCTGGCTTGGTGGCACAGTGTTTGCTTGGCAAGGTCCTGACTTCAACCCTCAGTACTAAAAACTAAAAATTTTTTTATAAAAGACCCCCAAATTTCTGTGAACCATACAGTTCCATTTTTGGCTCCAGAATAGTTGCTCCAGCTCCCGATCTTTCCATAAGGAAGGAACGAAGAGCATGAAATTCTTATTAGCAATGTCAAAGATATTACTTAGAAACTTCACACTCCCACTCACAGGAAACTGCGTACTGTTGGTCAGTATTAAGCTCTATAGCTACCCTCGCATCCAAGGGAGCCCGGAAACGCAGCCTGCACTTTAAACTGTCAATGCCCTTATGAAATCTGGAGTTGGATGACCAAAGGATGGAGAAAACCGACATTGGAACAAGGGCCTCCCAATCCTGTCCTCGGTTGCAACACACTGAGATTCAGACAAAGGTGTGTGTGTGTGTGTGTGTGTGTGTGTGTGTGTGTGTGTGTGTCTCAGTTACACACCGTAGCCAGCACACCCAACAGCGTGTCTTTTGACAAAATTCGTGAGATCTGCTCCTGTCAGAATTTCATTTGCGTGTGTGTCCACGTGTGCGTGTATGCACACTCACAAGTGTATCCTTTCATTAGAAAATAAAGCGATTTAACTCTGTGGATTTTTCTTCATGTACATATCATATCAGAGGAGCTGAACAGTTTTCTCTCCTCTTTTTTCTCCTTCTTCTCCTCCCCTCCTCCCTTCCCACTCATCGTTCCACCCTTTTTTATTTTCTTAAGCTGCTCTGACATTTCTGCTCCACATCCTGCTGTCCACATTTTAGCCACAGGAAGAAGGCAAGCAAGGGCAGAGCCGGGGAGGACAAGTGAAGATCCAAAATGCCTCTCTCTTTTCCAAATTTTTAAAACTTTTATTATTAGTTTTTATTACACAAGTAATACATGTTCGTTGTAGAAAAATTAGAAAACACAGAAAAGCAAAAGGAAAAAAAAAATCAACCCATACTCCCATTACCCATAGATAACTGCAATTAACATTGTAGTGTATGTCCTTCTAACTTCTGTATGCATGTATGTACATACATAGATACATTTATATGTAATTTTCTTTTGTACAAATATTGTGTAATACTATATATATATATATATATACTGTTTTATAACATGTTTTTCATTAAATATATATATATATTGTGAACATCATTGTTTATTCCCTGAAAAAATTATACAGATACTACATGCTCATTGTGAAAAAGTCAGATATGCAAAACAAAAATATAATTGTTCCAAAATCTCACCTCCCAGAGATAAATGCTTATCCTTTTGTCAAACATTCTTTCAGACTCTTTAATGCACACATGTATAGATATGTTTTTAAAAAGGAATCACACTCTAGACAGTCTTGTGTAACTTCTTTGCCGTTCAACAATATAGCTTGCACATTTCAAGAAACACACATGGCATTTATTCTTAATTAGTGCACAGTATTCCATTGAAGGGATTTACTATATTTAGCCATATAATGTAGCCTTATTTACAAAACACCATTCCTTGTGTAAGTTTTTAAAAAAATAATGAATAAATGCATCTTAGCTCACTTTTTTTTTTTTTTTTGCTAAAGTTTTTAAAGGTGAATTTCTCTAGTGTGGAATTACTGGGTGTTCAGGAAAAATGTAGTGCCAAAATATTTTCCAGAAAGATTGCATCAAGTTCTACTTTTGTTGACTTGTTCATTTTCAGATTTCTTTGGGAACTTTCATTCTTTATTCTTCAGCCTTTCCGAGTTTGTTATATTTGGAATTTTGGTTACCATTATATTTAAGTGCTTTCATATTTGTTATTTGTGGATTATTTCTTGTTCTGGTACATTGTTATTTTGTATTCTTTGCTTAATTTTCTACTGGAATGTTTGATTCCTTTTGAATCATACAATATTATTTATGTCATTCATTCATTCAATGAGTAGGTTTTCAGCATTTGGTTTGTGTGTTAGGAGTTGGGAAAACAATATTAAGCAGATATATATTGTTACCCTTTGTTTTTCCAGCTTGTTGGCATAGACAGACAATCAAACAAGCAGTCAATGGGAAAAGTACAGAGCTTCTGTCAATCGTGGAGCTTCTCCACACGGTGTAAGTTTGATACATTAGTGATCTAGATTCCTTCTTGCAAGTATCAAACATTGTTTTCTCTAATTTGATTACCCATTTCCTGTACAGGAGTTTTGTATTTTCTTTCTTTCTTTCTTTTTCAAGGTAGGGTCTCACTCTGTAGTCCCAGGCTAGCCTCGAACTCACAGCAAACCTCCTACCTCTGCTTCCCGAGTGAAGGGATTAAAGGCATGGACCACCACACTCAGCTGTGTATTGCATTTTTAATTAGTTTAATACATCCATTTTTTCTTTATCATTCTTTCCTTTGGTATAATGCTTAGCAAAGCTTCCAGCCCATGAAAATTACAAATTTACCCACACTGACTGCCAATCTTTGTTCACTTATGTGCTTTAATATTTAAATATTCATTATATCCAAATGTATTTTGATGAAAGCTCTGAGGTATCAGTCTAATATTTCCTCCATGAAAGTCTAACCAGTTGTATGCAATATAACTTAATTATCCATCTTTTTCTCAGAGTTGGAATGTCATCTTTATAATATACTCGAGTGTTTTATGTTCTTGGGTCGATTGTAGACTATGTTTACATTCAGTGATTTCTTGTGAGGGCAATAGACCTATTGCTTTTCCTCATCCTAGCTGAAAGTTCAGCATTTTTGTGTGTGTGTGGTAAATATTCTAGGTCAATAGGAAACTACAGACGTTGCTTAGGCACGGGTGTGTGGGGTGGGAAGTTGAGCTGTGTGACAGATATCCCTAGTTCTTTCCACAATGAGACGCGTACGGTCTGAAATTCTCGACAATGACTGTTAATCTGGCCCATTTGTCTGTTGTCTAAGGTAAGGTAGCTCCTTTTGCACTTGGTGTTACTTGCTCCCCTCATGCCAAAGCTTAGCTCTCCCCAGGGGCAGTATTAGCAAACATCCTGACTGTTCCTCCCGCTGCACCAAGGAACCTAACGGTTAGGAGGTATGTTAGACATCTCCTCAGGAGCCTTTATACATTGCAGGAGAGCTGGGCTACTCCTAAAGCTTTCTTTACACTCCCGAATAGCGGTACAATCAGAACTCTGCGGCGAATCTGCATCTAATGCACACCAAACGTCGGTGGTCAGATCATCAGAGACCCTTTGGCCTTGGGGGCATTTCATGTATATGATCCGAAAATCTCTGGACTCAATCCTCACTGGTGAAAATCCCCCCAAAATTAAACCCCATGATTGACATAGAGTCCGTGGGAAGTTTCTTTCCTTTCTGTGTGTTGGTAGTTTTAAGGTTTCCCACAAAGGACATACATTCTTTGTAATCTGGGGAGGAGGGAGGGATAACTAACATAGGATATTAAAAATATGGTGTGAAAATGAGTGTGTGCCACAAAAAGTTTCATTCCTTTCTGCTTAAGCACATGGGTACATTAAAGAAGATAGGTTCAGTGTTCTCTCCTTACTCCTAGAGATTGCGGAATGTTTCTGCTAATCTCAAAGCCGGAGAGAGCAAAGGTTCATCCCGTGGAGTCACACCTGAGAAAGTCCTTTGGCAGGTCAGAGGAGAGAGGGGGCAGCTCCTGCAAAATTCACTGACATGTCTGACAGAGAGATGGTGAGTTACCCATGGCAACCATGAGCCAATGTAGTTATCAAACCGTTAAGTACTAAGTGTCATTTTAGGACCCGTTGCTGAAAGAGCATCTATAAATCTTGGAGTGTGTCTACAGGAACTATAAAACTGATCAAAGACCGGAAAACAGGCACGGAATAAAAGATAAGGTGGCTGACTCTATTACGTTAGATATGGAAAGTCTGGCTGGGTAATTAGATGAGTTTTCCCATCTCCATGAATAGCTAAGACAGCCTTCCCAGACATGGAGGTGAGACCTGAATTGATTAACAGTCTTCAGTTATACAAAGGACAATTGCACAGAAGGTGGGGCTGAGCAGGCTGTGAGCAGAGTGGAAGTGACTTGGGTCAGGCCTTTAGAAGAACATGCTGGACACCAAGGTTGGCCGTGTCACTTAGTCACTTTGCGTGGATTGCTAGCGATGAGCTTGAAGTAAGGGTCAATAAAGTCAGATAATCCGCAGAGGGCCGAGCTGGTTGCTAGGGACACGGCGATCTGAAAACAGTGGCCTTTAATTGAGATAACCTCAGGGGGTGAAGACGGACCAGATTCAGGAAAGCAAATTAGACCTTCCTCAAGCTTGGTTTATGGAAAGCCGGGGTAGCAGGCAGGAGAGTCTGGGAGGGATTGCTTGCTTTGCAAGCGCCACCGCCAGCCTACAGTCTTCAAATAACACGTTTCCACAGTTATTTAGTGAGTATTTCATTTAAAATATGGTCACTTTTTCCATATAATTTATCAGAGGTACTTCTATTTGAGAAGCCAGACCTTCTCGGAACTGCTCATCAACGACTGACTGCTCCTCGGAACACAACATTGATGGCCAACGTAAGGCTTCTAGCAACTGGTGAGATCCAAAAGAGACCAGCCACAGCCTTCTGAGGTCCCTTCTCACCAAAAATTCTTTCACTTTTAATACAAAAAGCTAGAAGAGAAGTCCAAGTGCTGTCTAGTTCCCACTCTAGATATTAATTTGAACTACATGGCGTTGCCATTGTTTTGTAGAGCAAAACCAGTCAAATGTCAGCAATTTCATACAATTGAACCCAACACACTAATTGTCCACATTCTTCATCTTCAAGGAAGCTAAAGGCTCTATTATTTTTCATTTTTAGGTCAAGATGCTAGTGCCCACGCAATGCATGTCCAGGCTTTGGTTTAAAGATGTGTCTTGGATAAACCACTTGTAGGCGTGAAGTTCAGCCTATTTATAGTGGACACTCGTTGCCTCTGACTTGAAGATGTTTTAGGTATGAAAAAGAAGGCAAGAAGTTAAAAAACTTCATCTTTCAACTCGCGGGAAATTCTATCTGGGGGAAAATGGGTCAAAGGAAGAATAGGGGGAAAACCATAACAGAATTTGTGCCATGTTGTAAGTTTAGTGGAGGAAGCACACAGCGAGCTGTGAGGAGTGAAGGAAACGCAGCACGGAGCTCCCCCACGTCTAATGTACAGTATTGCTTAATGTGTCCTGCTTTCAAGGGCCCGAGGGAAAGACAAGATACAGAGCACACGTTGGAAAAGCCGGACTTGCATAGTCATCTAAAATGAGCCAAGCTTAGCTTAACTAAAATGTTTCATCAACAACATAAAATGTTAAGTATTTTCTTTTTTCTTTTTTTTTAACGATCTGAGCTAATTCCAGCATGCCCTATGCGACTGAACACTATGCAGATGTGTGGACACCATGCTTCTGAGTTCAACTAGAACAAAATGTGATAATACTCAATTGCACATCGGACGGTAAGTGGATATATTACGACACCATTTCCTAACTGGGTAACGTCATTCTCCAAGAAGCTGAATAAAAGAAAAAGAGAGACACCATTGGATCAAAAGGAAATGAGTTGCCATGTGCGCCATATGAAGGCTTAAGGACTACTGTGTATTTACAAAACGTATGCACTTTTCATCTATGGTTTTCCTTGCATTATAAATTAAGATCTTTTTATGTTGACACTTTTAGGTTCTGACAGAATGGAAGACTAAATGTAAATGAGTACAGGGAAAGCAACAGGTAACATGTTTGGTTATAATATTGTGTCTAATGATACTGATAGATTGGATCTTTGAACACAGTTTTGCAGTTTTAAATAGATTTCTATATTTAAAGACTTCTTTCATATATGATAAATTGTTAACATGAGATCAGCAAGAGCTATAGATATACTATTATATGTGAAATAATTTCTTCTCTGTATAATACATTTTAAAAAAACCTTTGAGTCATTTAAAAATCATAATTCTTGCATTTGTCATGGTATGATTTAGAGCAGACATGCACAATGTCAACTTTAAAAATCCTTTTAAAAACAGCCTGCTATTTGAATCTGTTCTTTCTTTCTTATTTTTCTCGATGGCAGCTGCTTTTCAAGTGTAAAATCAGTTAAAAGGGCAGAGAGGCGGGTAAAGGTAATAAGGAAGCCAAGAAAACACAGTCAAAACCAACCACGGTGTCCGGCTGTGTGGATGTCTTCAGGTTTTGTGATTTTTTTTTTCAAGGTGATCTCCACGGTGGGTTTCCCGGAGGGACGTCCTAGCTGGAAACAAGACAACAGAGCCCGAAAAACCTTCTCTTCCGTCTTCTAACCAGAGGGTAGGGCGTTAAGTTCAGAAGGCTGCTGTCATCTGTGAGGGTAGTAAAGCGTGTGAGTGACAGACGAAACCACCTGCTCTTTCTGACGTGGCTTTCAAACCCCACACCATTCTTCAGGTCAGTTTCTACCCCAGCATTAGTGACATTTTGGGCCACATTTGTGTGTGTGTGTAGGAGGCTGTCCTGAGCATCTAACGGCACCCATAGTGTTCTTGGCCTCCAGAGACTAAGCTGTCCCCATTATCTGGGAAAACCAACCATGTTCCCAGATATGGTCAAGTGTCCTCTGGGGTGTGGGACAGGACCAAGTATCCTAAGGCTGAGACTCACAGCTTAGAATTACATTGAAAATACTTGGGAGACAGTCTTTTCCTTGGCAGAGGGATGGAACTCAACAACAGAAAGAACCCACGCTGAGTAAGGTTGACTTGTTTGACAAACTTGCCTCTCCTATTTACCAGTTCTGTGACATGGAGCCTGTCACTTAAGCTTCTTTTTTGAAAATATATGTTTTTTATTTGAGAGAGAGAGAAAGAGGGAGAGAGAGAGAGAGAAGGTGGGAGTGTCAGGGCCTCTACCCACTGCAAATGACTTCCAGACGCATGCGCCACCTTGTGCATCTGGCTTACATGAGCACTGGGGAACCGAACCTGGGTCCTTAGGCTTTGCAGGCACGCACCTTAACCAGTAAATCACCTTTACAACCCCACTTAGCCTTAAGCTTAACTGAACAGTTTGATAGTGAATGATACTTACTTTAGGTGAGGATTAAATGAAATAATCTATGAAAAACAATTCACTTTGGTGGGTAGCTTAGTGCCTAGCATAGAGAATGCATTCACTTAAGATAGCTATTAATAATGATTTCCCTTTACATAGTGTCATTTTCCTGGCTCCATTCTAGTTCCTTTATACCACAGGAAAAAGTTTCAGTTATCCCTGATCAAGTCTTTCCTCAGTACTTTCTAAAATTACCTAAGCATCCAGAGAAGACTGGTATCTATTGGGACCATGTGGTGGTTTGAGTCAGGTGTCCTCCATCAACCTAGGTGTGCTGAATGCGAGGTTCCCCGCTGATGGAGATTTGGGAATTAACACCTCCAGGAGGCCATGTATCATTGGGGGCGGGCTTATGGATGTTATAACCAATTTCCCCATGCCAGTGTTTGGCACACTCTCCTGATGCTATGGTCTACCTTATGTTGACCAGGGGGTGATGTCCACCCTCTGCTCATACCATCGTTTCCCCCTGCCATCGTGGAGCTTCCCCTTGAGCCTGTAAGCCAAATAAACCTTTATTCCCACAAGTTGCTCTTGGTTGGGTGATTTCTACCAGCAATGCAAACCTGACTGCAACAGTCCATAAGTTGGTTTTATTTTTGACCTGTGTATGTGTGTGTGCGCACACACATGCACGTGTGTGTGCAATGTGTGGATGTGTGTTCCTATAATCATGGGTACATGCACATGCATGCACGTGGAGACCATAGGTTAGATTGCCCTGTGGTCTCAGTTACTCCCAGAGCTGATTTACCTAGTCTAGCTAGGCAGTCTGCCCTGGGCATCTGGTGCCCTGCCTCCCACGTGCAGGGGTTACAAGTGGGCTGCCATGCACACTTGGCACTTGCAATAGGCGCTGACTGCAGTACTCATGATTGTGAGGTAAGTGCTATTTCCACTAAGCCATCTCCCTAGAGTCCTGGATCAATAAATTTGGGTTTGAAAATTTAGCATGATAATAAGTAGATTAATTCATTTTGTTGAATTGCGTTTTTTTTTTAATTTTTATTTTTTTGGTATTTATTTCTTCTTCTCTCTCTTTTTTTCTTTGTGGAGAGAGAGAGAGAGAAGATTGGTACACCAGGACTTCAGCCAGTGCAATCAACTCCAGACACTTGTACCACCTAGCGGGCATGTGCGACCTTGCACTTGCCTCACTTTTGTGTGTCTGCCTGATGTGGGATCTGGAGAGTTGAACATGGGTCCTTAGGCTTCGCAGGCAAGCAACTTAACTGCTAAGCAATCTCTCCAGCCCTGAGTTGGGTTTTTTAAAATCCAAAAGAGACGGAGACAGGAAAATCCTGCTAGAGTAGAATTAGCCAGGAGGGTCTCAGAATCCAAGAAGGACTACAGGAATAAGCTAGAAGGAATTGCCCCTAACCCTCCCTGGAGGTGTGCAAGTCCATAGTCCTATTAGAACAAAGTGGTTGGCTCACAATGTCCCTGTTAGGCACCCTGCCAGAGTGGAGCTGAGAGACCTCCTCTTCCCTTCTAACCTCGGGGAGAGAAAACCTTGGCTAAAGACGCAATACGGTGCAAGAAGAGTGGTGGACACAGGGAGGGAAATGCCTCATCTCAACAAAGCTTGTTTGGAGTCTAGGCTTTGTTTGTCTTGATTACGGAGCCTGAATTCTCAACAAACCAGGGACAAAAATCAATCCTGGCTTCCTGGTCCACTTACAGATCTGTCACCCAATGCTTTGGCCCACTTCTCTTAGTCGCTCATGCGTCATACTTACTTGTGAGTATTACCCATCAAAATTGTCAGGGACCCTGGCACTTGTACCATCTGTTATCAATTTAGATGTAACTTGTGTAGCAAGATGAGGAGAAAACGGGCACCCGGCTGGGCACATCAAAGGATTCAAACATCATCCCTTCCCCAGGTCTCCACAGATCAAAACCTTGTCCTAAAACTCAGATTCTTTTTTAAAATATATTTTATTTATTTGGTGGGGGGAATGGAGGTGCTAGGGTCTTTGGCCACTGCAAATGAATTCCAAGTGCATGTGCTACTTTGTGCATCTGGCTTTATGTGGGTACTGGGGAATAGAACCTGGGTCATTAGGCTTTGCAGTAGTAAAGCGCACCTTAACTCCTGAGCCATCTCTTCATTCCCCCAAAACTCAGATTCTTTTAACATGGAGAACAAAATGTCTATTTCCATCCATTCAATAATGAAAAATACTTATAATAACTTGAGTATCAACATTTTGCAAACTAAAGATAGTATTTTTTTTTTTTTTTTTTTACAATTAACTCATCCTGAGATCTAAGACAGTATAAGAAATGTCAAAGTCTATGCATTAAGGGCTGGAGAGAGGGCTTAGTGGTTAAGGCGTCTGCCTGCAAAGCCAAAGGATCCCGGTTTGACTCTCCAGGACCCACATAAGCCAGATGCACAAGGGGGGCGCATGCATCTGGAGTTTGTTTCCAGTGGCTGGCGGTCCTGGTGTATCCATTCTCTCTCTCTCTCTCTCTTTCTTTCTCTATCTCTCCACCTCTTTCTCTCTTTCAAGTGAATAAAAATGTGTTTTAAAAGAGAAACTGAGGGCTGGAGAGATGGCTTAGCGGTTAAGCGCTTGCCTGTGAAGCCTAAGGACCCCGGTTCGAGGCTCGGTTCCCCAGGTCCCACGTTAGCCAGATGCACAAGGGGGCGCATGCGTCTGGAGTTCGTTTGCAGAGGCTGGAAGCCCTGGCGCGCCCATTCTCTCTCTCTCCCTCTATCTGTCTTTCTCTCTGTGTCTGTCACTCTCAAATAAATTAAGAAAAAAAGAGAGAAACTGAACAAAAAGTCTATGCATTAACATAATTGTTTTCTAAAAATGTTTTTTTAATTTTATTTTTATTTGGTTATGAGAGAGAGAATGGGAGTGCCAGGGCATCTAACCATTGGAAAGAAACTCCAGATGCATGTGCCACCAGTACATCTGGTTTACATGGGTTCTGGAGAATCGAACCTGGGTCCTTAGGCTTCACAGGCAAGCAGCTTAACTGTTAAGCCATCTCTCCAGCCCCAGAATAATTTGTTTGTAGGATCTTCCAGAGATGAATCATGATATATTATGGAACAGAAAGGAATCATAACACACTTTTTTTTTTATCATTTCTAGAACTCTTACTTTGACCACCAATTATCAGTGAACTTAACCTAATTTCATGGTGCAAAGATCTATCAGGTTTTGAAGGGTGAAGTGTTTTACCTTTTGGGAGAATTTTGGAACCTGACTACACTTCCCGAAACTCAAGTTCACCAGAAATTCAATGCTTTTCTGGAACAAAGTCACCAAAATTGAGAAGATATTTATAGGGAAGAAAGATCTTTATATTTCCCTGATTTAAAAGACTTAGAGGATCTATATTCTATGGAAGTTGTCAATAAAAAGTAAAAATAAATATCATCTAATTTTTATGTCTACTTCCTTTGTTTCAAATCTTTAATAGAGTTTAGGAGGGACTTTTTTGTTTTCATTTTTGTTTTTCGAGGTAGTGTCTTGCTCTAGCCCAGGCTGACCTGGAATTCACTACGCAGTCTATGTAGGCATGTGCCACCATGCCCGGTTAGGAGGGAATTTTCATACGTAATAAAACTCAACTCTCACGTGCGTGTTCCCACTGCATGAGGAAATGTGTACCACAGTGTGGCACTTTGAAAAGGAAGTGTTTATGCTCATGTTGTGATCACATGTTTAGGCTTGCTCTCCTTTTTACATATTTAAAGCACACAGGTATTATGTGCAGATTCTGTGAGATCTTTCAAGTTTGAGCCGTCATAGTGAATGAAAAAGCCTTTCAATAGAACAGCCTTTCATCGTATTAAAACTCCCCTGGGTTGGAGAGATGGCTTAGCAGTTAAGGCACATGCCTGCAAAGCCTAAGGACCAGGTTCGATTCTCCAGGTATCAAGTAAGCTAGATGCACATGGTAGCGCCATGTGTCTGAAGTTCATTTGCAGTGGCTGGGGCCCTGACACACCCATTCTCTCTTTCTCTCTCTCCCCCTGTCTCAAATAAATAAACAAATAAATAAATCTTTAAAAAAAATTCCCCTTACTTGTGTGTGTGTGTGTATGTATATATATACACATACATACATATATATATACACATACACACACATACATATATATACATATACATATATATATATACATACATATATATACACATACATATATATACACATATTATATGTGTGTGTGTATATAGGATATATACATACATATATATGTGTGTGTTTATACACACACACACATATGTATATACATATATATATACATCTTTGATGTGAATTTTTCACATGTTTGCTTAGTCCAGAGCTTATCTGCTCATCACCTAGGGTTGAGGAGAAACACAAGCTCAAAAGTCTTTGGCAGAAACTGAGAGCAGCTTTGTACACCTTAGGAAGGCGTTGCCGGCAACCAAAACGGAAACTCACCAGCAGTGGGGGTGCCTGGGAAGAAGTCGCTCCACATCCAGTGAAGTCCTGCTCCCCACCTGAAGGGCTGCAGGGTGAAACAGTTCACCACTGACCAAGAACTTTCTGGGGGATTATGCGTTTGAGCTTTCTGGGAAATCATTGGCTTTCATTGCAAATACTTGCTTGGATGTATCTTAGTGAGGTTTTTTAAAAATTTGTTTTATTTTATTTATTTATTTATTTGGGAGCAACAAAGAGAGAAAGAGGCAGAGAGAGAGAGAGAGAGAGAGAGAGAGAGAGAGAGGAGAGAGGAGAGAGAGAGAGAATGGGTGCACCAGGGCCTCCAGCCACTGCAAACAAACTCCAGACGCGTGTGCCCCCTTGTGCATCTAGCTAACGTGGGTCCTGGGGAATCGAGCCTCTAACCGGGGTCCTTAGGCTTCATAGGCAAATGCTTAACCGCCAAGCCATCTCTCCAGCTTAGTGAGGTTTTTAAACATTTTCCCCCACCAAAGCATACACTTCTAGAAACCCATACGATGATGGGTTTCAAAATGAAAATGAAAAGTGGAAAAAGGAGAGGGGAGGAAAAAAAGAACTGGAGAGGATGAAAGAAAAGGAAGAGTCGGAAATTTAACCATCAATAAATTCAGAGGCTCTAGAATCCTCTAAGACACAATGATTCTATTTCTCCATTGCTCAGATTCCTTTCGCTGATCAAAACCTTTGCTATGTAGATGATGTGTTGAGAAAGATGAGGGGTGTGGACATGAGAAGCTTTCAAATAATAATCCCACCACAAAAAGAGGAAAACAATAATAACTAATAATAATCATCATCTGAGTTTAAAGCTGTGTCCTCAGATGTGAAGTGCATAAAACGGAATTGCAGTTGCAAGTTTCTATTCCAGGATATAGATACAGACGACAGAGATGTCGGTAGACAGAGGGAGCTTTTGTGAACACGGTGGCTCCCAAACACAAGCTGCATCGGCATCACCTGAGAGTCTGTCAGAGACTGGATTGCTGGCCACCTTCCATGTCTCAGTCACTAGGACTGAATTAGAGCGTCAACATTCCTTACACGGTCCTACCCTGGCCGATGTTGCACATTTTGAGAACCACCGAATTAAAGGAAGACCTGTTGAGTCAAAGGCCCTATGTTGGACAGGGAAGGTACTACCAAGATGGGTTTTAACTGAAGCATGGTCTCTGGCCTCAAAGAGCTTTCCTTGGGCTGGAGAGATGGCTTAATGGTTAAGGTGCTTGCCTGCGAAGCCTAAAGACCCAGATTTGATTCCCCAGAACCCACTTGGTGGTGCATGCGTCTGGAGTTTGCAGTGGCTAGTGGCCTTGGCATGCCTATTCTCTCTCTCTCTCTCCCTCCCTCCCTCTCTTTGTAATAAAAAGTTTTTGTTTTTTTTTTTATAAAAGAGCTTTCCTTGTATAACTATGAGAATGTATTGCAACAGCCAAAAGAGAGATTCTAACACAGTGCTGTTAGAATTTCCAAAGAAAGGGTACAGACAGATCACTCCTATTTAGAAAGCGAAACCCATTAGGAAAGATCCAAGGAAGACTTGGTGCTTATTTGGGCAAGAAGTGAAAAGAATGTGAAAAAACCAGCTGAATGCAGACATAGAGGCACCAATTGGTAGCCTAATTTGGGTTCAAATAGTCTCGTCTAATTGGAGTGAAGGGTTTATGAAGGAAAGGATGGTACGAAGTAAAACCACTCTGAAGTTCCCAAATATGCCCATGTGTTCCCTTGTTTTCCCATTGTTTCACCTGGAAAATCCCTCCCTCCTTGGATGAATGGGAATCTCCGTTAAGATGAGATTAAACATATTTTTCCTTTAGTTGTTTCTTACTGCACTCCTTCAAGGAACAATCAAATTCTGTCTTTTTACCAATATGTAAGTAATAACTCTATGAAAATCTCCCTACATTTACTTTTGCTGCCCCAGCTCTGCACTACCTGCTCATTCCAAGGTCCATGTATCAAGGCCTCCGTGTCCAAAATTCCTAGTCAGCTGTTGTTTTCATATCTTTGCACTGGTTTATTTGCAAATACAGAGAGATAGAGAGAAAGACAGAGAGAACGGGTGCACCAGGGCCTCCAGCTGCTACAAACAAACTTCAGATGCATGCACCACCTTGTGCATTTGGCTTTACGTGAGTTGAGCCTGGGTTGTTAGGCTTTACAGGCAAGCACCTTAACTGCTGAGCCATCTCTCCAAGCCCAGCTTGTTTTTTGTTTTTGCCACCACCATCAGTGACTATGTGTCTGCTAAATCCTGTGGACACCTGCAGTTCTTGTCCAGGTTGATAAGCTTGCCTAATTAAATATGTCCTTCCTTATGGACTTCTTTGATTCATTCCATAGTGTCCCTTTGGTTCTTCTCACAGCCCTTTATGGACTGCCCTTCTGTCCTCTCTAGTCACACGCTGTCATCCTCCACAGCTGTCTTCTGCGCCTGTCCTGTGGCTGGGATCGACTATTTGTAGGTACTCAGTGACCACCACGCTGAAAACGATCAGGTCCTTTTCCTGTTGCTCAGGTCACATCTCCCTTTAACACCCCTTGACCTCTGATCTGGGAGCTGTGTTCCATCAGTGGCTTCCCCTTCCCTCTCTTTAGTTAGTGACTGCTACTATCATTCACTCCTATTTACTGAGCCTGGTTTCATTCCTTAGTTCTGACTGGTATATCCTCCGCCCACATCCCTTGTCATTTTTAAAAAAAAAATTTTTTTTTAAATTTATTTATTTGAGAGCGACAGACACAGAGAGAAAGACAGATAGAGGGAGGGAGAGAGAATGGGCGCGCCAGGGCTTCCAGCCTCTGCAAACGAACTCCAGACGCGTGTGCCCCCTTGTGCATCTGGCTAACGTGGGACCTGGGGAACCGAGCCTCGAACCGGGGTCCTTAGGCTTCACAGGCAAGCGCTTAACCGCTAAGCCATCTCTCCAGCCCTCCCTTGTCATGTTGTCAGATCTTGGGCATTTCTCACCTAAAGCATATTATTCGCCTCCTCATCAAAGCCTTCCAACGGCTCCATGCAAACCTCACCTCTCACTCTCAACATCGCTCATAGTTCACCTACCTCTCCCACGTGTCCCGCCGTCATACTGCCCAGCCGCGGAAGCACCGTGGCTTATAACACCCTCCCTGCCCTTTCATGTTTCTCCTCACATCAAGATTTCTCTGTGTGCTTCTTTCCATGTTTTTCTGTGGATAACTCCTACACATCCTCAAACATCTCAGCTGAGAGACTTTCCAAACAGCAAAGCAAGCTCTAATGATTCCTCATTCTCCATTCAAACCTGGACTTGGTGAGAATCCAGCATGTTCCTGTAGCAATCGGTGTCGAACCGTTATGCTCTAACTGCCACTTTCTGTGGCTTTCCAATAATGTGTGTGTGTGTGTGTGTGTGTGTGTGTGTGTGTGTGTATGTGTGTGTGCGCGCACACACACACACACTTCACGGTTGTTTTCAGAGTTCAGACGCTGATCCCAATGGCCCCTGCATGATTGCTCTGAGGGCAGGAGCACAGCATGTGGAAGAGCTTGCCCGGAGATTCTCTTCTGTTCTGCCCTGTTGAGAGAGTCGGCATCTGGGGGGTGGGGGACAGAGAGACACCCCAGCACCAAGCACAGAATTTGGCAATGTTGTGTTGCCCGTGACATGTTGAATGATGGGTGGGACAGTGGATCCCAGGCCTGCTTCCCCTAGTAGGTAACAAGCAGACTTTCATGTTTGTGAGTAGGGTCTCAACATCATCAGAGTAAGGCATGAGAAACTGACGTGTGGGTTAGATGAGAAGAGACAGATAAACAGATGGATAGATAGCAGATAGATAGATTGATAGATGGACAGTAGACAGATGGATAGATAGATAAGAGGTGTCACTGTTGGTAAAGTTGCCTAAAATAACCTTCAAATACTGGACGGTTCACAGAAAATCTTGATATTTGGTCTTGGGAAAAGGGCCTAAAAAGTCATCTCTAGGCATCCAAAAACTCTTCTGCTGATATGCCAGATTGGTTCTGGATCTAGGGTGCAGGCTGGAGCAGGCGGGAGTGTAGGCCAAGGAGAGCTGTTCATAGGCTTAGTGAAATCTGCAGCGCAACTGTGCCCTGATGGACGTCGAACAAATTTCCTTCAATACTTCCTCCCAGGTTGGTTCCAGTGCAGGCTACTGGCAAGCAAATTCTATGGAGGAGCAAAATACCTATAACATCCCACAACATTCACGAAGTCAGAACTTCAGGAAAGGTGAAACTGTCTTTCAGGCTTAATTCCTTTCTACCGATTTGATTTGTTTTATAACAGCATGCATTGAGAAGATGCACGTCCTTCAGTTTCCCATTTCCTTTTAGCCTGTGTCAAGCAACCTTGTGGGGGACTGATGGGGGGGGTCCCCACAGGTGGTCCCATTTGTAATCCATTCCGCACAGCAAGATGATTGTAATTAATGCAGCTCCCTCCAGGACCGCCAGTGACCCGGAATGGAGGACAGGCGAGGCGCTGAAGCAGGGAAACACTAAAATCAAAACCCAGCAGCAATCCGAGGGCCAGGAAACCTGGGCATTGCCACGGTGGCCACGGAGCTGCCGCAGAACGAGGGTGGCCAGCTCTCCTGCGTTCTTTCCCCGACTGCAGGAGGACACAGCAGGACAAGGCCTCGTCTAAAACGAAGGCTCCCTTGCTAACCATTGGATTTCCTGTGGTTAGCCACCTCCACCCTTTTCTTTTCCACTGAAAATCAATTTCAAGTGAACTTTCCTTGAATCAAGTCTTGACTGTGTAGGAAGTGGGAAAGTTATGATTAAATCTTGAGCTGCTGAGATAAACGCAGAAACATTTCTGAGTGGGGGACTAAAATGGAGCCTTGGGGAAAAGGGGAAATCGAAGATGTCAGGGGTGCACATGGCTGGTTCGAGCAGGAAAACCACGACCAGCAATGATATCTCCCCCTTCTGTGTTCTCAACACACAAGTTAATAGGATAAAAACAGAAAGGAACTAGGCCAGGAAGGAAACAGATGGTTTTCTATATGAGTTTCAGCCAATTAGAATCAGATTTTACGGGCATGAGCTGGAATCATTTTTCTAACTTCTCCTCTGACACTTTCCTGCACCTATTAAGCAGTGTAGTACACAAATCACAAGAGTAGGGGACGTCTCCGTGGCTATCTGGGTCTATACAATCACAGAGAACATCTGGATGATCCCTGCAATAAATATACCTATATTTATATTGAAATGACTGACACAGCTATATGCTGAATTATCGGTCAGCGTGGAGAGTGTTTAAGATGCTTTGGTTTACAGTATAGGCTTCATGGCACTCACGATATTCAGCCTGGGGCACCTGAATATGTGCTTCAGAAAGAGACCTGGGAGCTGTCGATAAGGGGGGACATACCAAATCTGTTGGCACTGAAGACACGTGCCCCAAATCCGAAGTCCCCATGACCAGTGCTCTGACCCAGGAGGCTCAGGACTGATCCACGCAGACGTGACACATAGTCTTAGGTAAGGTGACTTCTAGTTGATGCTGATTTGAGAATCTCCTCAGCAAAGCTGGGTGGGTCGGCTATAACTAATCACAGTGGTTGCAGCGACAAAAAGTACAATACTGAAGCCGCCCGAAGGTCGCTAGCAAGCGAGTGGCTCGGCGCCTCACGTCATTCCCACAGCAGCCCTGTGAGGCAGGCAGCGCCGCTCTCTCTCTTTCATGATCAAGGACACTGGCATTTTGAGAAGCTAAACAACTTGTTCCGGGGCAGATCCAGCAGCTGAGCCCAAGTCTAACCTGAATCCAAGCTCTTCATCCTCAACTCCACCCGCCCCCCTTTTTTTGTCTTTTTCTAGCAAGACCAGCATAATCACCCATCACTCCAACACAACGGTTTTCTTTGAATACTCAGAAGCGCACTTACAAGCACACTAACCCGTTTGGGCCCTTGGCTTGGTGGACAGGCCTCCAGGGGTGCTTGGAACTATGCACCCCACATCCTGCCTCCTAGCCTGACCCAGCTCTTTCGGGCAGGGCAGGGCACGCTACCCCAGCCCTGTGTCCTCACTGCCACCTCTCCACCTTCTGTCGAGCTGCTCCCTTAGCCCCGCTGCCAAGCCCTCCGCCCTCCTCTGTGCCTGGCTCCCTCCCCGGCAGGCAGCGCTCAATCCTCCCTCCTACCCTGGCTCTACGACTGGAAACGGGAGGACTCTCCTTCTTGCCTCTGAAAAGCCTTTCCTGCTCTCTACATATCCCTTCCTAAGGCAGATGCTTGGCCGCTTTAGCCATGTATGTTTAATGAAAAAGCACTTACGATTTGCCTTTGGACACATCTTCAGTTCCGAGGTGCGGCAAAGCTGGGTGCAGGTTTAACAAACAGGTGGCATTGTACAATGTCCCAGGTTCTAGATACTGGGGACTTCAGTCGTGAAGAAAAGCAGAGGCCCTTCCTTCACTGTGTTAACTGGCCTCATTCCTGAGCCTTCCTAGCATCACTCTGGAGATAGCCTATCTAAGTTCCAATTCACATCCTGGTGTTTTTACTTACAGTCTGTAGGATTTTGGCCAAGGTGGCTAACCTCTGTATCAGTTCCCTGTATATTGTGTAGACAGTAACAGTCCTTTTCTCAAAGTTGCTTTTGAATTAAATAAAGATCAAGTGTGGCTCAGTGGTACAGCATTTGCTTAGCATGTGAGGTTTGATTCATAATATGCAGAAAAAAAGAATTACATCAGCTAGGAGCTGGAGAGATAGCTCACTGGTTAAAGTACTTGCCTGCAAACCCTAAGGAATCAGGTTTGAGTCCCCAGTACTCACATAAAGCCAGAATTGCAAGATGGCACATGTGTCTAGAGTTCGTTTGTAGTGGCTAGAGGCCCTGGTGTGCCCATTCTCTCTCTTTCTATTGCCTCTGTCCCATAAAACAAACAAATAAAAGAATTACATAAGTTAAAAGAGCTAATATATATAAAGTATTCAAGACACAGTATAAGGTGCCCAGCACATGCTAATTATTGATATTATCATTGTTTTTTTAATTATTGATATTATCAATGTAACATGAAGACACAGGAATCTTCCTGCATTAGGCCATCAACCTCATGCAGTGACCAGCTAAGTTTTTGGTCCTACTGTGTGGCCATACTTGGGGTGGTACTTTCTATGGCATGTGACGGGCCCAGGGAGGGGAAGACCACCTGCTTCTAGGCCAGTGTGACCCAGTCCCCTCACTACAGTCTCCTCATATGTTCTTGAAGAAAGACAAATGTAAGGCTCGAGAGAGGGCCCCGCTTGCTAAGCACGCATGAGGACCTGAGGGCCCGTGACTGCCCACAGTTCAAATCTCCAGCTCTCCTGTAAACAGCTGGACATGGTCATGCACGCCGGTAACCCCGACCCTGCGAGGGAGCAGATACCAAAAACTCTGTAGAGCATGACAAGACATGGAATCAGTAAAAAGAGAAACTCCAGGGCTGGAGAGAAGGCTTAGCAGTTAAGTCTGAGAAACCAAAGGACCCAGGTTCGACTCCCCAGTACCCACATGAGCCAGATGCACAAGGTGGTGCATGTGTCTGGAGTTCATTTGCAGTGGTTGGTGGCCCTGGAGTGCCCATTCTTCTTTCTCTCAGATAAATTAAAAAAAAACAAAAAACAACAACAAAAAAAAAAACCTCAACCCAAAACAAGGCCAGACAGAAAAGCAATGGGACAGACACCTGACATTCCCCTCTGACAGCCAAAGGCTAGTATGTGGGGCCCCACAAGGACACATACATGTTCATACATCATACACTCCATACCACACACATACACTTTTCCCACAACGGAAAATGTACATCCAGTGATGCCCACCGTTTGTGGAAAACACTTGCTTTACTTTCTTAAGGCATTAGTGCAAAATTTATCATATTACCAATATCTTCTACCTCAAAAAGAAATCCTAAGACTCACCTTGATTTTTCAGTGGTAAAGGCATCGTTTCCCTGAGTTTGCTTAAAAGGTTTTTCATTTCTCGCATGTCTCTGTAAAATTGATAAAAAGAAAGAAAAATCAGCTTTGTAAAGTTTCAAAATGAAAGGGCAAATGGTCTGTTTCATGAGACAACCAAAGGGCGAAAACCTAATTGTGCTAGCTCTAATTTCCAGCAGGCAAATATTGAATTTATTTTGCTTTTACCAAAAAAAAACAAAAAGAAAAGAAAAGAAAAAGAAAGAAAGAAAAGTCTAAAATAGGCTGGCTCCAGCACGAACAAGAACTAGAACATTCTGCCAAATGTTTCCACAGGTGGCTCTTCAGCAGGAGGCCTTACCTCTGCCTCCAGTCAGACCTGGCTGGGTTCAGAAAGGAGCCTTTGGTCATGGCCATGGGGTTTCTGGTGTACAGGGAGAGGCCAGGGACACCCAACTAAAACAGTGTGTTCCCGGGGAGTGGGGAGGCCCGGGTGCTGTTGCAGCCTATGGCCACATGGCTGTCTTCCTATGGAGAAATTTGCCATGGTCAGCTGGCATTTAAGAGTTTAAGTCGGGCATGGTGGCACACGCCTTTGATCCAAGCACTTGGGAGGCAGAGGAAGGAGGATCGCCATGAGTTCGAGGCCACCCTGAGACTACATAGTGAATTTCAGGTCAGCCTGGGCTAGAGCGAGGCCTTGCCACGAAAAAAAAAAAAGTGTGTTCTTACTATAAGCATTTAAAATTTATTTATTTATGTATTTATTTATTTATGAGAGAGAGAGAATGGGCATGCCAGGGCCTCAGCCATTGCAGACAAACTCCAGATGTGTGTACCACTTTGTGCATCTGGATTACGTGGGTCTTGGGGAATCAAACCTGGGATCTTAAGTTTCTCAGGCAAGCACCTTAACTGCTAAGCCATCTCTCCAGCCCTGACAAGCATTCTTGAGGGATAATGTTTGCAACTGGTTGATGGAAGAGGGATTCTTTGTTTCAGTGCTAGGGTACAGGGGTCAAGCTCAGGGTCTTGTGAAAAACCTCACAAACACTCCACCACGGAGCGACGCACCTAGCTGCTGATTCCTTGAGACAGGGAATCTAGGCATGGCCTTGAACTTGTGATCCTCCTGCTTTGGGGCTGGCTTCACGGGCAAGTTGCCTCCATGCCTGGGAAGTGATGTGATTCTAAAACCTCAAGAGAACAGCGCGGCATGAGGAGAGAGGGGACGCATAGGGGGTAGCTGGGTTGTCCTCTAGTCCTCGCTTTTCCTCCCAAGTTCCCCGGATTGTCCCTCACGCCACTGCTCATCTCAGAGGGCACAGGGCCTCAAACCCTAGTCCAGTGGGGCGGTCTCAAGGGCCTGCAGCACAAGGCAGCAGAGAGCCGGCCTTGCGACCTCCCCAGGGAGGTGGTTTCCATCTGTGTCGCTCAGTAGAGACCGTGCTCTAGAACATGGTGGCGTATTTCATCTACATCAGGTAAAAATGAACACTTGGTGCTCAAGTCAGATACATCTTTGAATTACTGTACGATAGCCGGGCATTTGCAAGCATTTTGGGTTTAAGCATGGTTTGTAGAGTAAGAAAATCCTAAAGTTGAACCTGGCCTGGTGGCACAGGCTTGTAATTCTAGCTACTCATGAGACTGAGGTAGAAGGATTGCAAGTTCAAGACCTGCCTGGCTACAGAATGACTCAAAGCCAGCCTGAGCAACTTGGTACATTTAACAACAACAACAAAAAGAAATAAAAGAAATGCTAGGTGCAGTGGTGCATGCCTTTAATCCTAGCCCTTGGGAAGCAGAGGATAGCTGTGAGTTCAAGACCAGCTTGAGACTACAGAGTGAGTTCTAGGTCCACCTTGCTGATACTCTACCTCAAAAAACACACAAACTGAAAATTGAAAGAAAACGAGGCTGGAGATACAACTTCAGTAAAGCACTTGTTGATCATGTGTAGGGCCAATGGTTCAACACCTACTATCAAAATAAAATATATGTAAGTGAAAGGTTTTCTACATATTTGCTTATTATTCTTTGAGGAAAGAGCCAGCATTCAATTTCAGGTGTGAAACTTTCAGTCCAGCTCAGAAAACATCACGAATCTGTTGATGGGGTTTGAGGGCCATTATGTTGAGAGACACCAGGGACCTCAAGCTCACCACAAGGGCCTGGTATGAAGGGGGAACTCAAGTACTCAAGTCTTAAGAAATGCTGATTGGGGGTCTGGGGAAATGGCTTAGCTGTTAAGGTGTTTTCCTGCGAAGCCCAAGGACCATGGTTCGAACCTCCAGGACCCACATAAGCCAGATCCACAAGGGGGTACGTGCGCCTGGAGTTTGTTTGCAGCGTCTGGAGGCCCTGGTGCACCCATTCTCTCTGCCTCTTTCTCTGTCTCTCTCTCAAGTAAATAAATAAGTAAATAAAATATTTTAAAAAGCATTTTTGGGAAAAATAAAGAATCACTGATTGGGGCAGGAGAGATGGCTCAGCAGTTAAGACAAGGCTTGCCTACAAAGCCTAACAACCTGGGTTAGATTCCCCAGTACCCACATAAAGCCAGATGAACAAAATGATACATGCATTGGAAGTTTGTTTGCAGTGACTGGAGGACTTGGCATGGCCAATCTCTCTCTCTCTCTCTCTCAAATAAATAAATAATAAATAAATAAACAAAATATTAAAAAATAAATGTTGGGCTGGAGAAATGGCTTAGCAGTTCAGGTGCTTGCCTGTGAAGCCTAAGAACTCATGTCTGTCCAGGCCCCACCTAAGCCAGACGCACGTCGACGCAAGCATGCAATGTCGCACATGTGCACTAGGGGGCGCACATGTCTGCAGCTCGTTTGCAGTGGCTGAAGACTGGCGGCTGGTGTGCCTATTCTCTCTCTGCCTCTATCAAATTAAAAAAAATTCTTTTTTAAATAATTTCTCATTTGAAAAGCCAGGCGGGGCGGCGCACGCCTTTCATCCCAGCACTCGGGAGGCAGAGGTAGGAGGATCACTGAGTTTGAGGTCATCCTGAGACTACAGAGTGAATCCTAGGGCAGCCTGGGCTAGATCAAGACCCTACCTCGAAAAAAAAAAAAAAAAAAGAATTGCTTCTTTGAGAAAGAAATAGCTTTGTCTGTGGGGGACAGTGCACGACGACGAGGCATTAGGAACCAGAGAGCCGGCGAGGAAGGACTCCTAAGTGAAGGGCCCCTTCCACGCTCGCGCTGCGGGCAAGCCGGGTGGGTGGGAAGGTCGAGGGAGGCAGCCCCGGGAGAAGGCGCCTCCGTCACCTTGGGCTGCTGCACAGGACCGTCTCCTGTGTGCCGCCAACCCAATCAACCCCACCTGGGGCCTGAGCATGGACCATTTTAAACACACAGGCCTGTCTGGGACCCACTGAGCTCTGGACGGACAGAAAGGGAGAGCCGAGGACGCCCTTCCCATACCAGCGCTACCGGCCCTACTTATGCAAGGCTTGTCGTCCCCTTCGGTCAGATAGACTCATTACTGGCCAGCTGAAGTTCCGCAGTGCTGCCAACACTATGGGCTTTCCTACCCCACTTTGCAGGCTACCTTGCCTTAACCTGTGTGCTTTCCTACCCCACTTTGCAGGCTACCTTACCTTAACCTGTGGGCTTTCCTACCCCACTTTGCAGGCTACCTTGCCTGAACCTGTGTGCTTTCCTACCCCACTTTGCAGGCTACCTTACCTTAACCTGTGGGCTTTCCTACCCCACTTTGCAGGCTACCTTGCCTTAACCTGTGGGCTTTCCTACCCTACTTTGCAGGCTACCTTGCCTTAACCTGTGGGCTTTCCTACCCTACTTTGCAGGCTACCTTGCCTTAACCTGTGGGCTTTCCTACCCTACTTTGCAGGCTACCTTGCCTTAACCTGTAGGCTTTCCTACCCTACTTTGCAGGCTACCTTGCCTTAACCTGTGGGCTTTCCTACCCTACTTTGCAGGCTACCTTGCCTGAACCTGTGGGCTTTCCTACCATACTTTGCAGGCTACCTTGCCTTAACCTGTGGGCTTTCCTACCCTACTTTGCAGGCTACCTTACCTTAACCTGTGGGCTTTCCTACACTACTCTTGCAGCCATCTAAGCTTAGGAAATGTGATTAGAGGCGCTGTTCAATGTGTCTGACAGGGAAAATACCTTTGCTGATGGTTTCTGCTTTCAACACAGCATTCTGTCCCCCCCCCCCCCGCAACTTGGGAACAGAGCAAAGAATTTTCTATTGTATAAATTAAGATACATCACTCCCTCACCATTTGTCCAGAGTGCTATCAAGCTGGGAAAAACAGCCTTATTGTATGAATTATTGGATATCCAAGCTTATAAAAATTCAGATTTTATTAATAGCACATAATTACCACATGTTCCAGCTTTCTATAAACACAGAAATTTGGTAATTAGCTTTAGAATTATAATACAATCTGATCTGAAAGTAGAGCCACAATGGCTCTAAGTGCCGTTGTGTGTAACATTTCTAAAAATAAAAAAATAAGATGTTCATTATTTTGTCCGTAGCTCAACCCCATATACACACAACATGCAGTGGAATTGCCACTTTGTGCAGGCTCTGGGGACATCTAGAGCGAAGGACACGGATATGAGTGTGAGGGACAGTGAACAACGGCCTCGGCTCGCTGCCTCACAGAATGGCATTTTCCAGCATCTAGATGAGATCCGGCACTTGCGGTGGTTTGATGCAGGCGTCCTCCATAAACTCAGGTGTTCTGAATGCTAGCTCCCCAGCTGATGGAGATTTGGGAATTATTGCCACCTGGAAGGTATTGGGGGTGGGCTTATGGGTGTTATAGCCAGTTTCTGCTTGCCAGTGTTTAGCACACTCTTCTGTTGCTGTTGTCCACCTTATGTTGGCCAAGGGGTGATGTCCACCCTCTGCTCAGGCCATCGTTTTCCCCTGCCATCGTGGAGCTTCCCCTCGAGTCTGTAAGCCAAAATAAACCTCTTTTTCCCAGAAGCTGCTCTCAGTTGGGTGATTTCTACCAGCAATGCGAACCTGACTGCAACAGCACGTGCTATTGCATTATTATCGCTTCTTTTCTGAAATAAAATAGAATCACTGTAGAAACTTTTTCCTCCTGAGAGGAAACTCCCTCTCTGGCTGTCAGCTGCAGGACCGTGCAGGAACTAACTGACCACTAGGGGGCATCAGCCACATTCTAAAGGAGAAAGGAGTTCCCAGAAAAGCTCTCTGTGAATTGGACAAAAACGCTAGCTAAATGAGACATTCTGTGTAACTGACATCTGAGGATGTACAGAAGTGTCATTGGATGGCTTTAGTTTCTTTTCCCTTAATCAAATGGAAAATTCGAGCTCTAGCCTAGTGAGCAAACTGTGATAGTACATAGAATCAACTTTCTCCCCTATTGTTTTTTTTTTCATTCCTCCTTTTTTATTTTTATTTTTTATTTATTTGAGAGCGACAGACACAGAGAGAAAGACAGATAGAGGGAGAGAGAGAGAATGGGCGCGCCAGGGCTTCCAGCCTCTGCAAACGAACTCCAGACGCGTGTGCCCCCTTATGCATCTGGCTAACGTGGGACTTGGGGAACCGAGCCTCGAACCGGGGTCCTTAGGCTTCACAGGCAAGCGCTTAACCGCTAAGCCATCTCTCCAGCCCATCATCCTTTTTTAAAATCTTTCTTTTAAAATGTATTTTATCCTTTGACACTTTTTTTTTTTTTCCCTGAGGTAGGATCTCGTTCTGGCCCAGGCTGACCTGGAATTCACTATGTAGTCTCAGAGTGGCCTCAGAATCTTACCTCTGCCTCCCAATTATGGGGTTCAAAGGTGGGCACCGCCACGCCTGCCTTTTGACACTTGTGTTACATTATATAATGTGTTTTGCTATATTCACCTCCCAGCTCCCCTCCACCTCTCACTGAATTCCTTATTCTTCAAGACCAGTGCCATTTCCACCACATGCACGTGCGTTCGGTGAGGGCTGCTTGCATGAAGGTTATGCACTGCATTTACTGAGCACAGGCAACTTAGCAGTAGCTACACCACCGAAAACAATACCTCTCCCCAGAAACTGTTCCTGCCAGTCGCTCTTCAGGGAGGGGCTGGGATCCTCAGGAGCCCTTCTACTGTCTACGACAGAATGCTAACCACCAGCCTAGCCTCGGGCAGGATCTTATTTATTTACTCATTTATTTTTGAGACAGCGTCTTATGATGTAAGCTAGGTTGACCCTGAACTCACCTCTGGCTTCTTTCTATATGTCTTTTTAATATTTATTTATTTATTTTCTAGAAAGAGGTGGGGAGAGAAAGAGAACGGGCACACCACAGCCTCTAATCACTGCAAACGAACTTCAGACATATGCGCCACCATATGCGTTTGGCTTACAAGGTACTGGGGCATTGAGCCTGGGTCCTTAGGCTTCACAGGCAAGTGCCTTAACTGCTAAGCTATCTCTCCAGGCCCTTGTTTCTATCTTTTATGGAGATGCAGTGTGCTGGAGGGGGGAGGTTGAGGTCTGGGAGCCAACATCCACTGTCAAGCCTGGCTCATGTTCACCCGTAGGATATGAAATGACTTGCCCTTTATGGTGGTTTAGGTATAAAATGGCCACAAAGACCCAGGTGTCAGGTTTGGTCCCCAGATGATGGCGCTGTGAAGAGGTAACTGAATCATGAGGTCTCTGGCCCTAATTGGGAGATTAATAAATTAATGGGTGGATAATTTGATGGCGTTGCTGGAAGGTGGTGGAAGCTGGGAGGCAGAGCCTCATCGGAGGAAGTAGGTCATTGGCGGCCTGCCTTTGGAGGTGCGCCTGGCTTCTGGCTCTGCTTCTCCTGGTTACCAGCAGCCGAGCATTCTTCTCTGCCACGAGCCCCTCTGAGATGATATCTTTATTTTCCTCAGGCCTAAACGTGATGGGATCTGGCAGATCATGTACTGAAAAATTTGAAGTATTTGGTTTTTATTTGAGAGAGTGAGAGAGAGAGAACGGGCACACCAGGGCCTCGAGCCATTGCAAACAAACGGTAGACACATGTGCCAACTTGTGCATCTGGCTTATGTGGGTACTAGGGAATCGAACCTGGGTCCCTTGGCTAAACCATCTCTCTGGCCCTTTTCTTTTTTAAATAGCTTTTCCCCCCTCAGGCATTCTGTCATAGTAATGCAACCTGGACTCACACGCTTTCTCTCACCTCACCTCTTTTATCTGCAGATGAGGCAATCCCCAAGGCCCCTGCTCACAAAGGCTGCACTGCAGACCAAAGACAGCCCCCTTTCTCCTGAAGCTGAGCAGAAAACCCTTCACGCTTGGTGTCCCATAAGAGCACTGACTGGAGGAGGATTGGCAAGATTTTAAAAAAATTCTTTTTTAGTTTTTTTTTTCATTTTATTTATTTAATTGAGAGAGAGAATGAGAAAATGGGCATGCCAGGGCCTCCAGCCAGCCCCCTTATGCATCTGGCTTACGTGGGGCCTGGGGAATCGAACCCGTGTACTTTGGCTTTGCAGGCAAATGCTTTAACCACTAGGCCATCTCTCCAGCCCACTGGCAGCTTTTTTTTTTTTTAATGGAACTTCCCACTTACCTCTCAGTGTTCTCAATGTCTGTGGAAACCTGCCAGGGGTGCTGTTGCCCATCGACAGGGGACGGCGAGGCGTCATCCAGGGCAGGCGTTTCGATGCTCTCCTCAATTTTGCAGTCCACACTCTTGGCTGCCCCACTGACTTCCTTTCCTGAGAAAGACAGGTCACTTGTCAAGCGAAAGGGGTAAGAAATCACAGATGCGAGTTCTACCCTCAGAATGTCACTGCAAAGACTGGCTAGTGTTGCATCAAATGCTCTGTCAACCTTAACAGCTTTTGGCGATGAAAATGCCTGTATGTGTATGTGTGTGCATGGGTGCCTGGTGTGTGTGTGTGTGTGTGTGTGTGTGTGTGTAGCATGCTGTCACAACTTTCAGGGAACGACAAGTGAGGTCAATGCATCCTAAGCATCAAGATAAAGTTAAGGTTCCTATATTTAAAAAAATTTTTGTTTATTTTTATTTATTTGAGAGCAACAGACAGAGAAAGAGGCAGAGAGAGAGAGAGAGAGAATGGGCGCACCAGGGCCTCCAGCCACTGCAAATGAACTCCAGACGTGAGCACCCCCTTGTGCATCTGGCTAATGTGGGCCCTGGGGAATTGAGCCTCGAACTGGGGTCCTTAGGCTTCACAGGCAAGCACTTAACCGCTAAGCCATCTCTCCAGTCCAAGGTCCCTATTTTTGATGGGAAGTAGTCTTTGTGAATGACTCAAACTCATCATCTCGGGAGCAGGGATTTAGCTTGTAAACCAGGCTTTTATTTATTTATTTTGCTTTGGTCTCAAATGCCTGGGCAAGCGAAGGGGCCAGGAGCAGCTGACGCTCAGCAGGGAGGATGGGAGTGCCTGCTGTTCTCTCTGATTCCAGACAAAGGCTCTCAGCCTGCGCAAAGCCGCCGCCCAGCTGCCTTCCAATTCCTCAGCTCTCCAAGCTCCGTCAGTGCCCAGCCAAGCGGTCCAGCCTCACTGGGGTGCTGAGACACAGTGGTAGCAGCCGAGGTGGCGTGTGGAGGGTCTCAGCCTGGGAGCTGTCCAAATCCCAAGGCTTGTAGCTGCCAGGACTGACCTCAAGTGTGCACAGTCTGACTTTCTGGAAACAAGGCGCCAAGTTGCTGCGGGCATGACTTCACATGGAATGAGGTGGGAGACCAGAGCCCTAAGTCCAGGTACACTCTTTCCCCCGGACAATCTTCATATGGACAGCAAGAATCCTGTACGATGGAAACAACCTTCCAGACCTGAAAACTTGTCTTACTCGTTCTTCCCCTCCCATCCCTCCTTTCCTCCTTCCTGTTTGCATGTGTGTGTGTGTGCAAGTGCGTGTACACACGTGTGTGTGTGCGCACAGAGTTTAGATGTCGACCTCAGGTGTCTTCCTCTACCCACTTCATTCTCAGACAGCGTTGCTCACTGAGTGCAGAGCTCACTAGAGTTGGCTAGACAAGCGCGCCCTGTCTCTGTCTCCCGCGATAGGTACCCCGCCTCTCTAGAGCTGGGGGCACAGGCGTAGCAAGTCTTTAACCCAGCCAGACTACTAGGTTCCAACGTAGGATTTATTTATTGATTTATTCACTCATGAGTTCATTCACTATGAATATTTCTTTTTTGAATGTATTTATTTTTTAAACATTTATTTATTTATTTTAGAGAGGGAGAGAGAACTGGTGCTCCAGGGCCTCCAGCCACTGCAAATGAACTCCAGGGGCTAAAGTGTTAACAGCCTTCCCTGTAAACTGGAGAGAACTAAAGAGTTAATGACTATTCCCCAAACTAGCAAGCAATAAAGAAGTCACAGAGACATTCGGCCTTGTCAGGCTACTGCTGATTGATAAACTTCCCTTAACTCAGAAAACCTTGAGGGACCAGAAACCGTCTGATGGGATATCCTCCTTGGACGATTTGGGTAAAAAAGCTTATTCTGAGCAAGGACACAAATAACTACAGTTCCTTATCTACATCCCTTAGACCTACAGCTGGTACAGCCTATTTTTCTTAGGATCCTCTTATAAGCTTGCACCCCAGCCTGGCCCAGTGCTTCAGCCTTCATCCTGTGGGAAGACTGCTGCCCTTTGCTGTTTCTCTCAATAAACAGTCTGTAGAGATCAAGTCTGGTGTTCTCCTTTGCTTTTCTCTTACACTTCCCTTACACACGCAACCATGTGTATCTGGTTTATGTGGGTCCTGGGGAATGGAACCTAGGTCCTTAGGCTTCACAGGCAAAATGCCTTAACTTCTAAGCCATCTCTCCAGCCCTTAAATTTATTTTGAAAGAGAGATAGAGAGAGATTGAACAAAAGAGAGAGAGAGAGAAAGAGAGAGAGAGAGGCACACTAGGGCCTTCAGCCACTGCGAATGAACTCCAGACACGTGTACCTCCTTGTGCACATGTACAACATTGTGTGCTTGCGTCACTACATCTGGCTACAAGGGATCTGGGGGTTTGAACATGTGTCCTTAGGCTTTGCAGGCAAGTACCTTAACTGCTAAGCCATCTCTCCAACCCACTTGCAAACATTTTTTAAGGGACAGCTATGTACAAAGCACAGGGCTTGATATTAGAAATAACAGAAGTGAGCTAAAGAGATGGCTTAGTTGTTAAGACACTTGCCTGCAAAGCCTAAGGACCCAGGTTTGATTCCTCAGTGCCGATGTAAGCCAGAGGCACATGGCGGCGCATACATCTGGAGTTCATTTGCAGTGGCTAGAGACTCTGGCACACTCATTCTCTCCCTCCACCTCTCTCTTTCTCCCTCCTAAATAAATAAACAAATGAATAAATAAATAAGAAAGAAAGAACAGAAGTTGAAGAGTCTTGTTCCCTTTCTTTCTCCTTCTTTTCCATGACTAGATCTTGCTTTGTAGCTTGGCATTCACTATATAGTCCAGGTTGGTCTCAAACTCATGGCAATCCTCCTGCCTCAGCTTCCCAAGTGCTGATACTGCAGGCACTCAACACCACACCCAGTTACTTTCTCGTGGACCTTATAGAGTGTTTGAGACTATCTAGACAATAACGGAAAATATCCAAGTAATTACACTGCTGTTCACTACCATGTGACCTGGGAAAAAAGGTGATACTTTCATGATTATTACTCTTTCACCGAGTTCTATTTCTACAAGGTGGAAACAATTCTCAAGAAATCAGAGTTGGTGCTGAGAAGTGCAGTGGTATGTTCAACACTGAGACAGACTCAGGGACCATCGCAGAAGAGGAGGCAGAAAGGATTTAAGAGCCCAAAGCAGAGAGGACTGCTTACAATGCAGTCTCCAGACACAAAGTGGCCTTGATAGTCTGGATTTCACAGTCACTGACTCTGTCTCCACAAGACCTGCATAATAGGAGGAGGGAGAAGAAAGGATGACATCAAAATAGAAAAGTGATTAGTTGGAAAGGGATTCAGCTGGAGGGAGATTTGGAAGGGGGGCAAAGGGGAGTGGTGGGGGGATTATGATTATGGTATATTGTCTCTACTTCTGGAAGTTGTCAATAAAAAGTTTAAAAAAAGTTGAGGGCTGGAGAGATAGGTTAGTGGTTAAGACACTTGCCTGCAAAGCCCAAGGACTCCTGTTCAGCTCTGTGGGTGCGTGTGTCTGGAGTGCGATTGCAGGGGCTGAGGCCCTGGTACGTCAATTATGTCTCTCACTTTCTCACACCAAAAAAGGCCAGTCTAGATCCAGGTGTGGTGGCACATGCCTTTGATCCCTACACTGGGGAGGCAGAGGCAGGAGGATTGCCGTGAGTTCAAGGCCACCCTCAGACTACATAGTGAATTCTAGGTCAGCCTGGGCTAGAGTGAGGTCCTACCTTTAAAAACAAACAAACCACCAAAAGGGCCAGTCTGTTGGGCTTGCCTCAAAAAATAAAATTTAAAAAATTTTAAAAAATAAGTTGAAATAGTTGCAAACATATGATTGA
Organism: Jaculus jaculus; assembly: GCF_020740685.1. Classification (NCBI taxonomy): domain Eukaryota; kingdom Metazoa; phylum Chordata; class Mammalia; order Rodentia; family Dipodidae; genus Jaculus; species Jaculus jaculus. The sequence goes on from NC_059121.1 coordinate 13,241,422, forward strand.
ACACTTAAGAGGTAGAAAGTACACCCATTACTTCTTAGCTCAGTTTCACCAACCTGTTGTGAAATGTGTGTGTGTGTGTGTGTGTGTGTGTGTGTGTATATTAAAAATACTAAAATTCACTGGGCGTGGTGGCTCACGCCTTTAATCCCAGCACTCGGGAGGCAGAGGTAGAGGGATCACCATGAGTTCAAGGCCCGCCTGAGACTACATAGTGAATTCCAGGTCAGACTGGATCACAGTGCGACCCTACCTGGAAAAACCAAAAAACAAAACCAAAACAAAACAAAAACCCTCAAATTTGTGAAGACTGGCTACTCAAACTAACACAATCTTTGTCACAGTGGTTTGTGTCTCCTATGGTAGCCACCCAAGGAGAGGGAGATAAGCAATTAAGTTGCAACTGTGCACCTTTCATCAAATTACAGCAAAAATGGACCTCTGAGCATTCAGCCAAAACGTAAACACGAGTTTACCGACAGGAAGTTCTGACTCTTGGCTGTGTACTTTCCGCCCAGTGACCCCCGCAGGGGTTGGTGGCGGTGGATGGAGCTGCCTGAGGGATTGTTTTCCAATTTTATGGTATGGCACTGGGTAGAAATTAATTAAGCACATAATTTAGCACATCACCATTTTGAAATTGGGGGCGATGACCTCTTAAAAGCATTTGCATTTTGCCTCAGGGCAGCCAGCAGCAGAGTTGGTCTGCGCACCTGATCCTCAGCAGGGAGGCTGAGCTTTGGGAGAAGCCCCAAGGGGGCTTCCTGCCACCGCCTTCTGGTTTGCAAGCTCGGTGCATCTCCTTGGTCTCCACGTGCCTGCAAGTGCGTCTCTCCTCTCAACTTGTCCGCACCTTGCAATTCTATTGGTTGGTTATAGAAACCTATGTTCAAACCAAGTTTTTCTAAGAACTTGGATGACCTTGTTCTCTTCTATTTATATCGAGAGACACTGCACATGCAACCTATTTATGGCTCTCTGAAAAAATTTTAGGGTAAAACCTTTAAACTTTTGAACTCTAAAGTAGCTTTTAAAAATAGGTCACGGTATGGGGCCTTTTTATATTAGTTTTCACTTGGTAGTTGATTAGAAATTGCTCTATGTTTTCTCCAGTTTGTCATTTTGAAAAATTATACAAGTTTATGTATAAAAGAATGTATAAATTACACATTAGGTGTTTTAGAATGAATCACCTTAGAGTAAGTTGTGGACATTAATAATACCTCATCCTCAGGTTGCAGAGCTGGCTTAGTGGTTAAGGGGCTTGCCTGCAAAGCCAAAGGACCCAGTTTCGATTCCCCAGGACCCATGTAAGCCAGATGCACTAGATGGCATACACACCTGGAGTTTCTTTGCAGTGGCTGGAGTTCCTGGCCTGCCCATTCTCCCTTTCTCACTGCCTCTTTCTCTCAAATAATAAAAAATATACTCTATCCCCAACACTTTAGTATATAACTCCTAAAGAACCAGGGTCTTTTATTACATAATTCTAAAATAATTATCACCACTAAATAATTTTTAACTTTTTGCTGAATATGATTAAATAAAATTTGATACATGGCTATTTTTTTAAAAAAATATAGTATGTGGCTGGAGGGATAGCTTAGCAGTTAAGGTGCTTGCCTGCAAAGCCAAAGGACCTAGGCTTAATTCCCCAGGACCCATGTAAGCCAGATGTACAAGGGGGCTCATGCATCTGGAATTCTTTTGCAGTGGCTGCAGGCCCTGGTGTGCCCATTCTCTCTCTCTCAGATACACACACACACACACACACACACACACACACACATATATATATATGTATGTATATATATGTGTGTGTGTGTATGTCTATGTATATATATATATATATATATATATATATATATATATGTATGTATGTATGTATTATATATAGATATGTTTCATATATTTGTTTCACAATTGTTTCATAATGTCCTCTATGGCTTTTAAAAAAGTTATTTATTTATTTATTTATTTAATTTGCAAGCAGACAGAGAGAGGAGACAGATAGAATGGATGTGCCCCTCTAGCTGCTGCAAATGGGCTCCAAATGTATGTGCCACTTTGTACATCTGGCTTTTAAGTGGATACTGGGGAATCAAACTTCAGCCGTTAGGCTTTGCAGGCAAATGCCTTAACTGCTGAGCCATCTTTCCAGCCCCTCTATGGCTTTTTAAACCAAGGAATCTAAGTAAAGACTATACACACCATTTCCTTTTCATTCCCTTAATCTAAAAAAGAACATTCCTGTTTTCTGGTTTGTTTTTTTTTTTGTCTTTTAGATCATGCATATTTTCCAGTGAAGAGCTTAAATCAATTGTCCTGCAGAATATTTCCCTTTCTGTTTAGACCTGTCTGATTGTTCCCTGTGGCTAAGTGCAGAGTAAACTTTTTTTTTTGGCAAGAATATTCCAGAAATGATATTGGGTACTTGTTACACCGTGTCAGCAAGCACTTAGATCAGTCTAACCCACTGTTCCCGTTGGTTAAGGCGGCTCCTGCCAGCTGTGACTATTCCAGAAGCACGTTTTGTCCTCTGTGATTAATACATAGTCTATGAGGTGACCCACTGAGATAACATAGACTTCTTTTTATTTATTTATTTTTTCATTTATTTGAGACAGAGAGAGGCAGGGAGAAAGAGAGAGAGAGAGAGAGAGAGAGAGAGAGAGAGAGAGAGAGAGAGAGAGAGAGACAGGGAGGGAGAGAGAGGGAGAGAGAGAGAGAGAAAGAGAGAGAGAGAGAATGGGCATGCCAGGGCCTCGAGCCACTGCAAACAAACTCTAGATGCATGTACTATCTTGTGCATCTCATCTGGCAGGAATTGAACCTGGATCCTTAGGCTTGGCAGGCAAAAATTTTAACTGCTAAGCCATCTCTTTGAGCCCAGTATAAACATCTTAATTTAAATATTTGCTGTTGCTTGGGTTTGGGGAAAGTTTTTCTTCTTTATTATCTGCTTTTTCAACTCCCCCTATTACTTCACAATGTCTGTTTCATTTTTAAGTCTCTGGATCCTTCACATTTCTCCTCTGCAGAGTCCAAGTTTGTCTTCAGGGCTGAATTTGGGGAGACCCTTGACCCAATCTCTCATGTCTCCATTTTAGCTCTCAGGACTTCATTGTTGTTAACATCTGTGGAGGGTCTGAGTCTTTACCCAACTTACAAATGAGAAGCTATCATTTCATGCACAGTGGAAGACGTCATGAGATTCCTGGGTCAGAGACACGGAGTTTATTACTCACAGAATAGCAGTTATCAGTGGACTGTTGAACGTACTGGTTTCTTAGTGCTGATTTCCACAGGGAGATGTAAATAGCCAGATGATACCAACATACACAGTACGCTGGGAAAGGAGAACCCTGATTTGATGTTTGAGGGTATATTATTAGCAAGTCTGTACTTTGCTTTAGAGCAAGAAATTCAATACACTAAGCATGCCCTTGCTCTGGAAGGACACACTTCCTATTTTCCAAGACATTTTCTGAATAAACATCCTTGAAAAGACAATGTAAAGCACGATCATCAGTGCCTCACTTTGAAAGATATGAAAAATACAAGAAACAGATGCCGACTTGTTTCTCATCCTGCTCAAGACTAAGGCTGGGGAATTGAACTCAGGGCTAATCAGGCTCCAAGGCCCCCACGCTTGCTGGTAAGTGCTGCTACTGCTGAGCCACTTCTCCAGCCATCTACTGAGATTTTTTTTTTTTTTAAGCAAGCCTAACAGACTGGTCTTTTTTATGAGAAAGAGAGAGAGATAGAGAATTAGCACGCTAGGGCCTCCAGCCCCTGTAACTGAACTCCAGACATGTGCACGTGTGACCTTGTGTGACCTTGTTTGCTTGTGCCACCGTGTGTGTCTGGCTTCCTGTGACCTGGAGAGTCCAGCCTGGATCCTTAGACTTTGCAGACGAGAGCCTTAACCACTGAGCCATTTCTCCAGCACTCTCCTGAGTTTTTGGACTGATAGAATTTTGTTTCTAATAACTTTAGCTGTTTGGTATATGGTATAACTGTCTTATGAAGATGACAGACGTAGAAATCTCTTTGCACACATAGATTACATATATTTTAAATTTTAAAAATTATTTATTGTGTGTGTGTGTGTGTGTGTGTGTGTGTGTGTGTGTGTGTGTATGGTGCCAACAGCGTGCATGTGGAGGTCAGAAGTGCACCTTGAGATGTCTGTGCTCCACCTTTTGAGACAGTGTCTGTTGCTACTTATGAGGGTGAATTCAGACTGCATCTGGCTTTGTGTGGATGCTGGGGAATTGAATGTTGGCCAGCAGGCTTCGCAAGCAAGCACCTTTAACTGCTGAGCCATCTCCACAGCCCCTATTTTAAAGTTCTTAATCATCTTAATATTTCTTCTATCAGCATTAATTGTCTGTTCGTTGCATTTGGTTTCCCTTTCATGGTGTTGATTTTTCTTAAAACATCTAGTCATCCTTGGATAGGAATTCAGATACGTCTTCGAGCATCTCTGTGGCTATCATCCTACTAATGGTATCCTTCTGGTGATCACTGAGAAGGGCCAGGGTGCATGGGTCGCCAATATGTGTCTAAAGGTTTCTACATGGGTGCAAGGTTTTTCTGAGCTCCCTGCCTATTCTTTCTTTATTTTTGTTTTTTTTGAGGTAGGGCCTCACTCTGGTCCAGGCGGCTGACCTGGAATTAACTACGTAGTCTCAGGGTGGCCTCGAACACACAACGCTCCTCCTACCTCTGCCCCACTGCCTCCCGAGTGCTGGTATTAAAGGTGTGCGCCACCACGCCCGGCTCCCTGCCTATTCTTTAAGCTTTATTTTCCCTCTGAATTTCCTGGTCAGAATTCCTACTCCAGAGAGATTCACTAAGTAATTTAGCTGGTGACAGCCACTTAATTCCAAATCCCCGCCCCCATCTTTGTCCCTGCTGCTGTCCTTGTGGAAGTGCAGAAAGACTGCTCACTCAATGTACCGTTTTGCTGCTCAGGACGAACATTTGCGCCAGGTAACTGGTAACTGTGTGTGTGTGTGGGGGGGGCGTGGAACAGCCCAGTTCTTCCTGAGCGGAGTTTCATTCAAACACTATATTTCCCCTGACAACATTTCCAAAAATCTTTCCTGAGATTTGTACTTGTTGATTGTGATTGAAGTATTTCTGGAATTGATTTTTGTATGTGTGTGTTTGTATGTGTGTAGAAAATTTCTCCTTTGATTTCTTACCTATTTCTTCCTCAGTTTCTTTTTTCTTTCTTTCTTTTCTTCCCCCCCCCCCCCTTTTTTTTTGAGGTCGGGTCTCGCTGTAGCCCAGACTAACCTGGAATTAATTATGTAGTCTTAGGCTGATCTTGAACTCATGTCCATCTTCTGATCTTCCTACCTCTGCCTCCCTAATGCTGGGATAGGGTTTCCTCTGTTGATTTCAACTCAATCCAATTGAATTGCTTCTTAGATTTGACAAATTCTTCAAAATTTCTGCTTGAAATCATTCATTTTTGCTTTTCAGGGTGCTAGGAGATGTCATGTGTTTATTAGCCTCTAATTTTTTCCCTACTATAATTAGAAAGGGCCATGCTATCCAGATGTGATGTATGTCACTTCCAGATGACCTGCTGACAGTCCCCCTGTGGACTTTCCCATGCCGGTTACTACGGGATGCTGGTCCTACCCACACCACCACCAGGTGGATGCCGAGGATGGAAAGAGAAAACAGTTGTTCTGCTCCGTGCTAGAGTTGGACTGTGTCATGAATGCACATTGAATTTAACTATTCTAATCCATACAGCTTTGGTATGATTTCATAAAAACATAAGAACTAATATGGACTTAATCTTTTCATTATATGGTTTTCTGTTATTTCTTTTGAAAAAAAATTTTTATGTTTATGCATTTGACAAAGGAAAAGAAGGAGAGAGAGGGAGGGAGGGAGAGAGAGAGAGAGAGAGAGAGAGAGAGAGAGACAGAGAGAGAATGGGTATTCCAGGGCCTCCAGCTGTGTAAATGAACTGCAGATATATGCACCACCTTGTGCATCTGACCTACGTGGGTCCTGGAGAATCGAACCCGGGAACCTGGGTAACATGGCTTTGAGGCAAGTACCTTAACTGCTAAGCCATCTCTCCAGCCTGGTTTTCTGTTATTTCAATGGATTTTCACCAGGAAGGGAAATATGTATACGAATGTAGCTCAATGTTGCTGGATAAACGTTTCCCCATAATTACATTTTACTTCTTTTTAAAAAATATATTTATTCATTTATTTATTTGAGGGAGAGAGAGAGAGAGAGAGAGAGATAATGGGCACTCCAGGCCTCCAAGCACTGCAAAGGAACTTCAAACACATGCCCAACCATGTGCATCTGGCTTGTGTGGGTACTAAAAACCAAACCTGGATCCTTAGGGTTTGCAGGCAAGCACCTTGACTGCTAAGCCATCTTTATAGCCCCATTCTATTTCTTTTGACAGTAGATGGAGAATGAAAGCAATTCATCCACCTTCAGTAATCATTAACTGGGTCTCTCCTCTCTTCCCTCCCCTCCCCTCCCTCCTCTCTCTGCCGCACACTCTAGAATATACATTACATAACAACAAGGCCCTTCCACCCTGGATCACTTTCAGCACCTACAACAGTATCTTGATATGGTAGGTGCATGATACATGTTTGTTTAAAGAATGAATTCGTGTTCCACTCGGAGTTTCAATCATCATTTCTATTTAGGATTTATTTTTGCTTCATTTTGTCTAACTCACTGTTCTATTTTAGTGTCGATTGCTTCTCACATTGAAAATAAAGTATTTACTTGTGACTAAAGCCTATTTCTGGCTCTGTGCTGTTTGTTTCCTTTACTTGTGTGGGTCATTTCCTGTGCAGCTCTTAGAGTGAGGCTGAGTGCACTAGGGTCATCCTGCGTTGGGTGGATGGTGGATAATTAATTCCTCGTAGGAGCAGCTTGAGCTGTCATCCCCCATTCAGTTTGGGGAAAAAGACTTTTCTATTGGAACGTTTTCTATCCTTTCCTTTTCATGATCACATCTTCTCTGCATATTTTTCATCTCTGCATTTACCATGATGGCATAGTTTCAGGTGAAGAACTTCACTCATGGAGAGAAAGGGAGGATGGCATAACCTCAAAGACCTGGGGACATTTTTTCCCCTGTAAGTCGTGACTGAGAGGCAAACAGAGTTAGGAGGAGACAGTTACAAAGCAAGGTGACATGAGGGCAGAGAGGGAAAACACAAGTTCATTTACAAAGGCAGCTCTCTGTCAGAATGGGCTGTTCTGATCATGGATTGCATGGGGAAAACAAAGTGACAGTGGACAAAAAGCAGGATTTAAAAAAATTTTTTTTTTGTTTTATTTATTTATTTGAGAGCGACAGAGAAAGATGGAGAGAGCGAGAGCGAGAGCAAGAGAGAGAGAGAGAGAGAGAGAGAATGGGCGTGCCAGGGCCTCCAGCCATTGCAAGCAAACCCCAGACGCGTGCGCCCCCTTGTGCATCTGGCTAATGTGGGACCTGGGGAACCGAGCCTTGAACCAGGGTCCTTAGGCTTCACAGGCAAGCGCCTAACCGCTAAGCCATCTCTCCAGCCCCAAAAGCAGTTTTTGTTCATTTAAATTTATTTATTTGAGAGTGACAGAGAGAGGGGGAGAGAAAGAGGCAGCCAGAGAGGAAATGGGCACACCAGGATTTCCAGCCACTGCAAACGGACTCCAGACACGTGCGTCCCCTTGTGCATCTGGCTAACGTGGGTCCTGGGGAATCAAGCCTTGAACTGGGGTCCTTAGGCTTCACAGGCAAGCGCTTAACCGCTAAGCCATCTCTCCAGCCCCAAAAGCAGGACTTTTGATTGTGGAGATAGCTCAATTTGTCAAGGGCTTGATTTGTGAGCATGAAGACTTAAGTTCACTTCTCAATAATCCTTATAAAACGCTGGGGGTGATGGCATGCACCTGTAACCGCGGTGTCGTGGAGGCAGAGACGGGCAGATCCTCGGTGCTCATTGCTCAGCCAGTCTAGTCTAACTGATGAGTTCTAAGCCAGTGAGACACGCATCTGAACAAGAATGACATCCAAGAGTGACCCCACGTGCAGTGCACACACATGCACATCAGCATGCACACACATACAAACGCGCACACACAACATGCACACAGACACATGCACAAAACAGTATCTTCCCAACCCCTTAGAAATTTCATTCCACTTTTGCCAACAAAGTGAACGAAGCTTGCAATGCCATTTCAGGCAGCGGCAGGAAACGAGCCGATAATGGTCAATGTAATGCATGGATTCGATAATGGGAAAAGATTTTGTACCTACGTGTGAAGAAGAGATGAGAATAACTATTTCTCCTTATAAACACAGAAATTAGACTGTGTGAAGTGTGCGCCAATTGACAACATAAAGCACTAGAATATGAAACTACAAAATGACTGAAATTATTCCTATCTGTCATCTCCGTATACACACCGTTTTTCAGAGCCACTCTCTACCTGATATAACCCAATAGCCTTTATTAAATGTAGGTTTTTACCTCACATAACTGTAATTTACTTTAATTTTGTTAGCCATGGAAAAGGGAAATCATTTGGGGAATGTTTTTCTTCATTTCTTTGGCAATAGCATGATATTGCAAAGCATAAAAGATTTCCAAATATATTGTACCAATCAGACTTACGGGACTGCAAAAATTCATATGCACTGTGTGTTGAATAAGCAAAAAGACCCAGTGAAATAATGTTAAGGACTGAGGATGCTTGGAACTTGCTTAATTGGAAGAGGACAATTGTTACTAAATGCAAGCTCACTGCAGGAAATTTAGAATTAATTTGAGACTTATTTTCCCAGAAAGAAACTATTGTCTTTATCCATGCAGTGACCTTGTGTGCCCTTTCTCTTTAAAGCATAAAGTCATGCCTTGACTATTTAATAAAATAAGAAACTAAGTGAAATATACAATACTATATGAGCTTCTGGTGACAGGCAGGGAGGTGTATAGACATAAAAAAATAAATTAACTGGGAAAATTACAGTTTGGTTTCAGTATTTGATCACAACACAAAATAGATAAGGGAGTATTATATACAGCCAAGTTCAGAGACTCTGTTACAATTATATTTTTTTCCTTTCCCTGATAAACTAACAAATAAGGGAATTATCAACCTTCATCCACTTATATAGAAGGAAATGAGCTTCCCTAAATATTATTGCAATATCCACTTGTGTTTTAACAACAAAAAGTCAGACAAGTGTTACAGTCCTTCAGAGGCTCTGCGACTCTGATTTCTCAGAAGGAAAGTAGGTACTGGAATTGGGTGTTCAGCACAGTGACAGAGGGCACGCCTTGGAGGGATAAGGCCCAGGTCCAATACCCAGCAGGGAAGAAAAGGAAAGTGGAGTGCGGGCGAATAAGTTATTTAGTGAGGTCCTCAGCCAGGCTCACTGTCTAGCCTAGAGCCACATTAGAAGAAGTACCACTGTTTGTGTAACCAACATATCACCTTGGAAACCTTACCTGTCATCTTCTTAAAAATATTTCACCTATTTATTTATTTAAGAGAGAGAGAAAGAGGCAGATAGATAGATGATAGATAGATAGATAGATAGATAGATAGATAGATAGATAGATAGATAGTATGCCAAGGCCTCTAGCCACTGCAAATGAACTCCAGACACACGGGCCACCTTGTGCATCTGGCTTTACATAGGTATTGGGGAGCAAACCAGAGTCCTTAGGCTTTGCAGGCAAGTGCCTTAACTGCTGAGCCATCTCTCCAGCCCTCACGTGCTATCTTAACTGCCAGTCGTTAGACAGCTAAGTGGTCCCTTTTTGCTAATGTATGATATATGTTAAGCTGTCTATAAAATATAGACCATCTCTCCAGCCCAAGGCTTGGCACGTCTGGTGAGTGCTGTGCATGCCGAACCCGGTAGCTCAAGAACGGCACCCGAGAACCCCTGCGTGCGGGGATGGTCGTGTCACGTGCTCACAGAGGAGACTTGCCACGTGAGCCACCTGCTGCTTTCGTCCAACCAGGGTGAAAAGAAAGCTGAAGGGGGCCAAGAAGAAAGGCCAGCAAGGCCTCGGGAGGGTTGATTTCATTCCTGTGGAGCGCGGGTGTGACTTTTTCTTGTTGTTTCAAAGAGTACAGCAGCTTGTCAGTTCTGTAGCATTTCAGAATCATCTGAAATGCCCCCCAGAAATTCCAATTTAGTAGGTCCTGGAGAGGGTACAGGAGTCTGAATGCTTATCCGGCATCCTGGATAATTTTGACGATTTTCTTCTTTTTCTGGCGCTGTATTAATTAATGAATTTGCAGTGCTCTGGACCTTCATGTTAGCCGAGCATTCTGCCACTAAGCTATGTGCTCCAGACTTGTTTACTTCTTTATATTTTTAGGAGAGGAAGAAAGGGAGGCCAAGAGACTAAAGATGAAGGCACGAGGCAACAGAAGACAGAGCAGCTTATCCGTTATGAGGTGATAGGCTTTTTGGGTTTGCACAAAGCCACATGCAAGGCAGACACCTGAGTGACAGGAGCCCTTTTAGTTTACATCTAGCGGGGAAGGGTTTTCCCTTCACAAGTCAGCTGCGGGGCTGGAGGCGATGCTCGGTGGTAGACGTTTGTCCAGCATGCGTGAAGCTCTGGTCCCAATGCCCAGCCCTGTGTAAACCGAGGTGGTAGTGCAGGGCTGCAGTCTCAGCACTGGGGAGGCGGGGGGAGGACCAGCAGCTCAGGGTTGTCCTCAGCTACAGTGAGTATGAGGCTAGCTCGGGATACATGAGATACCCTGTCTGAAAAAAAAAAGTTGAGCTGGGAAGATTGCTCAATAGTTCAAGACTCTTGGTTGCCAAACTTGCTGGCCCAGATTCAATTCTCCAGACCTACGTAGAGCCAGAGACCCAAACTGACACGTTTTTGGTGTGTGCTTGCAGAGGCAAGAGATGCTGGTGCACACACACACACACACACACACACAAATAAAACTACGTATGTTTTTAAAGTCTGTTGTGAAAATACAAAACGTGAAGTTGCAGAGGGCTGATCGGGTGGCCGAAAGTGCATGCTCCTGGGTGTGAGGCCCACAGACACTCAGACAGGAGGTGTCCCCTGTCAACCAGGGCAGAAATTCTGTAAGGGCAGCCAACCCAGACCTGAGAAATAAAACTGCATATAATCACTGCATCCAAACACCGAAAAAATAAAAATGCGACTTAGTATGTGTTTCTTTCTCCACCCCCTCTTCTCTCTCGGTGTGTGTGGTGTGTGAATGTCAAGGAATACAAGACGAGAAGAAGTAAAGGGATCAAAATCAAGCCAATGTTGGATGTGGTGAGAATACCTGAGTACTTTACTTTCTGATCTGGTATCAGGAGTGTGAAGAAGCCAAACTTTCCAAACATATGATGTTGAATTAATAATAGAAATTAAGTGGTAAGCCTTTAGAAGAAAACAGGAAAAATATAACACTGATGTGCTGAGAAAATATTATCCTTTTTCTGGAATAACGTAGTATCATCTGGCTTTCAGTTCGGCTGTGTGGATCCATATGTATGTACGTAGTGGGAGATTTGATGGTTGTTACTAGTCTAGTATACATTTTGTTGTCTTCAAATTGCAATGCTCGTTTGTTCTTAAAACTGCTCTGGGTGTGGAGGCACACACATTCACCCTCGTGCTTGTGAGGGGCGCAAGAGGTACGAGGGTCGCTGTGAGTCTGAGGCCAGCCTGAGGCTACATAGTGAATTCCAGGTCAGCCTGGGCTAGAGCGAGACCCTAAAAACAACAACAACAAACAGCACACAAAACAAATGAAAACCTGATTCTTTGCCTGACATACATTTCTTTTTGTTTTCCTGAGTTTATTGAACATTTTAATTTACTTGCAAACGGAGAGAGAGATGGAAAGAGAGAGAGAGAAGAGAAGAGGAGAGGAGAGGAGAGGAGAGGAGAGGAGAGGAGAGGAGAGGAGAGGAGAAGGGAGGAGAGGAGAGGAGAGGAGAGGAGAAGAGAAGAGAAGAGAAGAGAAGAGAAGAGAAGAGAAGAGAAGAGAAGAGAAGAGAAGAGAAGAGAAGAGAAGGGAGAGAAAGTGAGTGTGCCAGGGCCTCCAGCTACTGTAAAGAACTCCAGATACACTACTTTGTGCATCTGGCTTTGTGTGGGCACTGGGGAATCAAACCCAGGTTGTTAGGCCCTGCAGACAAGCACCTTAACCACTGAGCATCTATCCAGCCCTAATATCTCAATTTAAGTCATGTGCAAGGATTACATTCTGTTCATTCCAGACCCCATTCTCTTGAACTAAATAAAGCACAAACTGTTCAGAGTCAAGAGGTTTCTGATAAATTATTGTTCAAAAAATTAATGAGCAGGACACTGCAAGCCTTATATGTGGCCAGCCAGGCCAAATGAGTCAATGGGTGCCATAGGGGCATATCTGTCATGGTGGAAACCAACTGCCCTCTAACTGGACTGGAGGCCTGCTCCATGGGAGGGGATACATCCCTGATACTGAAAACCTACAAAAGGGGTAGTCATGAACCCTGGGGATGTAACATCTGCTGTTGTGTGGCTAAATGTGTATACTATGCTCACCAAACTGCCCAGTAAGCACTTCTCTTAATGGTCATACCTATATATTAATGCTACTCTCACTTATGGTAGAGAACCTTCTTTTTTCAGATGTAGTGACCTTGGGATGACTCAGAAGCACCATGGTGCTGGGAAGATGACAGAGGAGTGCTCAGCACTGAAATATCTGTATCACACCTTCCAAGGTTCAGGGTCCATTGCAGAAGAGGTGGCGGAAAGAATGTAAGAGCCAAAGGAAGGGTAGGACTCCTTACAACATGCTCCTCCAGACAAAAAAATGGCCTGGATATCTATGACCTCACAGTGCCTGACACTGCCTACACAAGCCCATCATAATAGGAGGAAAAGATCATGACATTAAAATAAAAGAGAGACTGATTGAGAGGGGGAGGGGATGTGATGGAGAATGGAGTTTCAAAGGGGAAAGTTGCGGGAGGGAAGGTGTTACCATGGGATATTGTTTATAATCATTGAAGTTGATAATAAAAATAATAATAAATAAAAAAGAAAAAAAACAATGAACAAAGTATGGAAAAATCCTCCAGTGAGGATTCAGCTTCCTCTCTAACACCTATCCTGTTCCTCTTTCTCATGTAGCATTGGTTCGGTGGCGCTGGCTCTGCTCCTTGGTACACTCACAGGCCTCAGCTGCCTGAGCGTCAGAGACCCAGGCTGTGTGCTGGTTCCGTCAGGGCGGAGCTCGGGGCTTTCTCTCCGGGGAGGAGGTTCTCTTCGTGGACTATGCGGCATGCACGTGTGATGCTACAACGACTGGAACCGGTTTGCTCACGTGAGGGAAGCCTCTTGAGAGCAGCCGATGACCAGAGGCCAAAACGTTTCGTGAGCGGGAGTGTGACCGCACCACGCGAGAACTATGGCCACCAGACATTTGAACCAATACAGTTGCTGTTCAGGTTAAGTCGGGAAATGAGAAGTTTCTATTAATCATACGCTTCCCACATTCATACTTGTTGAGTCCCCCTTGCCGCTCACACACCTTTTTGAACGAGGGTCTCACTTTAGCCCAGGCTGACCCGAACTCACAAAATCCCCCTACCTCTGCCTCCTGAGTGCTGGGATTAAAGGTGTGGATCACCATGACCAGCCTTTCCCTGCTTTTAAGTCATTAGGACGCAATATATTACTTGTCTTTTTATACCTTATTTCATTTAGAGACGTAACAGAACTTATGGAGAACATTTTATACCCTACTAAGATCATTATATACATATACATACATACATACATACATACACACACACACACACACACACACACACACACACATATATATACACACACACATTTATTTTGCTTATGCTAATTCTAATGAAAATCAAGTTCCCAAGTATAAAATCATACAGTTAAGAACGGTTTCTATCACTGTTTCTATTCCAAACCACCAGGGTTCTGCTTTTAGACAGCAGAGACATGGGCTTTTTTATTAATCAAATGTCCAACATCAGCTGGGCATGGTGGTGCATGCTTTTCATCCCAGCACTTGAGAGGATTGCTGTGAGTTCAAGGCCACCCTTAGACTACATGATGAATTCCAGGTCAGCCTGGGCTAGAGCCAAACCCTACCCTGAAAAATTATTATAGGTATGGCTGTAGATATAGATGGAGAAATAGATATGTGTCTCCAGCATTTCCTGAGCATTTACGTTCATTTTGAATTGTGTGGAGATGAGCGACTCATGTACAGAGACTATCTATAAAATGTGAGCTTTCATTCACTATTTCTTTCTCAGCGTTTCTGGCCGCCTCTCTCCTCTGTCTCTACCTTTCCGATGAAACTGAAGAGACCCCAGCAGACATATGGACTTGAGCATCTCTGCCGTGTACATCTCCAGGCAGCACTGCAGCTGGATGTAAAGCCGGCAGATCTCAGGATGGATCTCACCATCTTCGGGGCTGCAACAGAATGCAAAGGAGAAGCAGTGAGCAGCGTGCAGGTTTCAGGCACCAGCCATTCGTCTCAGCTCAGCTCTGAGGGGAGGAATCACTCCTTCGAGATGCCTCACTGTGAGTCTTAAATACAGGGTTTCCTGCTTTCAAAGCAACAGACAAGGTGACAGGTCTTACATAAGTGTCTTTCTGACTAACCTCTCTCGAGTTTTTTTCCTCCCGTCAGCAGGCTTCTGCTGACAGCTGAAAATCATAAATGCTTTAAGCGGTCGAGAATATCAGACATTTTCAATTTAGCTGTTGGAAGAAATTTCCAAAATATGTTTAAACAATATCTCCTAGCTTGCAAAAAGAAAAAAATAGAGATTAAAAGCCCTTGTTTTTGGAGAAACTAGGAAAATCTATTGAATTAACATTTATAAGACAGCTCTTGATTCAAGAGGTGATTTTCAAATTATTTTTAAAGCAAGTGTTTTTTTTTGTCTAAATCTAAACGATATTCCTTTATTGCTTGCTATAGCTCATTTAGGAAAGCACAAATGTTTTTGATGATAAAAGTAACTATTTTATGATAAAAGAGAAAGGTAGTCAAATTCCAATAGCTATGCTGAGCAATATTAAACTAAATGAACATTGAATTCATGTTTGGAAAAAAATGTTCTCACGTCTTTGAGTCTTTATTACATATTAGAAAGAAGAATGATCACTTTCGTCTTTCTGTCAGGAGAGAATTCAGCTGTGGGTACTATGATGCTGTTGCATATGAAACTATAATAGCATGTGTCAAATAATGTAATCTCAACAAAAGAGTTAAGGTTTTTCCAGATGAAAGCACGACTAAAATTAAGCTCTATCTATAATCTGAATATGTTATCTTTACTTCTACCCTCACTCATTAAAAATGCAACAGAATCTGGTTAAATGATGTAGGATTTAGACTTGATTCCTTTGTAAAGTAGGACAGGGGCTAAATGTAAGGAGTAATTATCAGGAAAACGGTTATTTCATTTTTTAAGTTCTGGAATCACTGTAAAGAAGTAAAAATCATATGTATCCTTGACAATGGTAATTAGTTTTCATTTTCATTAACTTATTTGGTTCCTGAACAAGAGTTTTACTAACCATATGGCTTATATAACTCAGGAATATGCAAAATTCTGTCCCTCAGTACTGTGACGCGTGCACAGTCATCTCGGGTCTTTTGGGGTCAGATAGAACAAAGTGCTTCTGAGAGCTGACATGCAAAATTTGGCTTTATCCGGAAGGTAAAACACTACCTTACTTTACCATTCGTGTCTCTTGGGGACAGCCCCGGACCAGAATTTGAAGTAAGTGGATTTCTGGTGAAAGTCCCTGGTTTTCTTTTGGAGTAGCTTCCACCTTTAAGCTTCCAGAAGTTTCCTCAAGCCCACCCCACCTACAGACATAGATACACACACACACACACACACACTTCATATCCACTTCCATCTTTAGAAATGTCTCTGACTATGCCCCATTCCTTGATGCCCATGCTGGATTTTGAGTGGATCATGTCAATTAATGGTTCCTGTGATAATTTAATAGAAGTATTCTGGTTATTATCTGATATTATATCTGAAATATAATATATTTCTTTTCATAGAAAAATCTGGAGCTAATATCTTATTACAAAGGCAAGGCACACAGAAAATATTTCAAGGTGGGTAGGTCTTTCTGTTGTCCTGTTTATATGTGCCTATGGCCTTAGTTCCAAAAACATACAAACTTCATGTACAGATGATATTTTTTGTAATTAAAATTTTTTTAAATTTTTTTTGTTATTTTTATTTATTTACTTGAGAGAGACAGATAGAGAAAGAGGCAGAGAGAGAGAATGGGCGCGCCAAGGCTTCCAGCCACTGTAAATGAACTCCAGACTGCGCCCATTTGTGCATCTGGCTAACGTGGGTTCTGGGGAACCGAGCCTCGAACCGGGGTCCTTAGGCTTCACAGGCAAGCGTTTAACCACTAAACCATCTCTCCAGCCCTAAAATTTTTTTTATTTATTTGCTAGCAAAGAGAGGAGACAGAGAGAATGGGTGCACCAGTGCCTCCAGCTGCTGCAAATGAACTCCAGATGCCACTGTGCATCTGGCTTTATATAGGGACTGGGGAACTGAACTTGAATCATTAGGCTTTGCAGGCAAATGTCTAAGTCACTGAGCCATCTCTTTAGCCTCCCCCCTTTTTTTTTGATAATTTTGACAAAAATCTATTGTATTAGTGTATCTTAATAACTAGCATACTTTGTTACTTTATAACTAGAAAGAGAAAACAATGTATTAAGTTCTTCTGAAAAAAAGAGCCAATCAGGACAAAGATTAAAATATTTAATTCAAATAGCTTTTGAAGTGGCCATCCTGGGCTGGAGAAATGGTTTAGTGGTTAAGGCACCTTCCAGCAAAGCCAAAGGACCCAGGTTCGATTCCCCAGGACCCACAGAAGCCAGACACACAAGGTGGCACATGGGTCTGGAGTTCATTTGCAGTGACTGGAGACCCTAGAGCGCCCATTCTCTCCTTCTCTCACTCACTTGCTCGCTCACTCACTCTATCTATCTATCTACCTCTCTTAAATAAACAAAATTAAAATAATAAAATTAAAAGTGGCCATCCCTAGTGTTTCTATAATGCCTGGAGGATTTTTAGAAATTATTCCCCTCATCAATGTTATGGGAAGAAATCAAGCAAGTGTCATCAAAAATACAATCTGCCTAATAGAAATTAACTGATAAAGTTCCATTATCAATTTCCTGCTTAAACAGTATATAGTCTTTCATATATTATCCTTGAATATCTCAGAAGATTGAAGTATAGAGAAAGAAATGAGCTAATCCGAGAGTAGTAGAAAAGCCTACAGTAACTCTGGAACTTAATTTATTTCTTCTGTCCTAAGAGTTCTAAAATGCTACTCTTTACTAAAACAAGTTACTGCTATCAATTTTTAAAAGTACATTAAAAGAAAGGTTGTCCAATTAATTCTAATATGTCAAATGTTATAAAGAGTAAACCAAATTCTTTTTTTTTTTTTTTGAAACAGGTTGTCATGTAGCCCAAAGTGGCTTCAAACATGCTGTGTAGCAAAACTGGACTTGAACCCCTGTTTCTCCCTGCTTTTGCCTCCAAAGTGCTGGGACACTTCACGATACTCACCTGGAAATACACTTTTTGAGAAGTACTAAATGCATTTAGATTAAGTCATAATAAATACACAAGAGTTGGTCTATGGTAAATAGCAGAAAAGCCAAAAAATAAAATAAAATAAAAATAGAAGGGGTCCATTTAAGTGTTTAAAATTTCTTAGGGATAAATGACAAGACATAAAAAAATACTTAAATTAAAATAAAACTAGACCGATGGACGGACTTCCTTCAAGTCATGAAAGTACTTTAGCATGGAGGTAAAAACAAAACAAAACAAAACACCTCACTCTTGAACAGGGTGTGGTGGCGCACGCCTTTAATCCCAGCACTCGGGAGGCAGAGGTAGGAGGATCGCCATGAGTTTGAGGCCACCCTGAGACTCCATAGTGAATTCCACACACACCAAATTGTAAATCTGCTTTCAGTCAACTCCTAAGGATGAGTTGTCATGGAGACCTCAGGATGTTGGAGATGCCAAGACTGTGGGATGTGTGACGAGACAGCTGTGGTTCAGAGCGGCTTCACACCGCAGAAGCTGTGTGGTTTCCTGCAGCGGCCGAGCCGGAGGTGTGAGTGTACCCAACCCTTTGAACCCCCAGAATTCCATCAGGAATCCAAGATATCAGATACGAAGATGTAGGATTTTCCCTGGTGGGGTTTTGGTATTGTTTTGATCCAATATTTCCTTGCTATGCCCCCTTTCCTCTTTTTGGAATGGGAATGTTTATTCTGCATCATTATATGTGGAGAGTATATAACTTGCTTTTTGATTTTACAAGGGATTACAGTTAAGAAATTTCCTTGAGTCTCAGAGGAAACTTTGGATTTTCAAACAGCCTTGGACTCGTCAAGACTTACAGGGATTCCTGAAGCTGGACTACATGCACTGTGCACTACGAGATGGTCTGAGTCTGTGGGGGCCGGGGCTGGAATGCTGGGGTTTGAATGTGAAATGCACCCTATAGTTGTTTGAAGGCTTGGTCCTCGGCTGATGGTGCTCTTTGGGAAGGATGGGGATCTTTTAGGAACTGGAGGAAAATAAGTCACTGAGGAAGGGCCTTGAGGTTTTATAGCCCGGCCCCACTTCCTGTTTACCCTGTGCTTCCTGACTGTATTGGATGTGATCAACAAGCCCCTAGCAGCCTTGCCTGAGCTTCCATAATGGAGTGTCCCCTGGAACTGCAAGTCATGACAGATCCTTCCTTACAGGAGGTGACTAAGACATGCCTTACTGAACACACGTACACACACACACACACACACACACACACGCACGCATGCACACAAACAAACATACACACAGAGCACAATGTTAATAGTGGAACTTAAGCAGTGAGCATAGCCCTGATGATTGATGTTTCCCCAAACCATCGCGTGGGCACAGGAAAAGTCAAACAGCTGGGCAGGTCTATGACTGGTAGGGGCAAGCTCAGGAGTTACGCTGGGGATCTGAGCTGTGTTGTCTTGGCCCTGAGTCTGTCTGATCTTTTGCTGACGTTGGCAGACTTGGGTGGCCTAAACAGCTGATAATAGCATTTTAAAAACCAGGAAAATATTTGTCATTTTGATGGTTCATCTCTAATGTCATGACTTTGCATATTTAGTTGAAGTCAGAAAGACAAGGACAGGAAAATGAGTTGTGTAGTCAGAAAATGTCAATTCACGTGTACTTTTGCCACTTAGCATTGTGATCTTATGAAATGAATGTCTCTGGAATTCAGTTTCCTCCACTATGGAAAGACCTCAAGGTCACAGACAAGATCAAATAAAAGGATATGTGGGAAAACCAGTAAAATCAAGAAGGATTATGAGGCGTTGGCTACAATCCTTCTTATGTCAAAGTTATGTTTACTTAGCCTAACACTTGAATAGCCCCTAGTTACTGACCTGATCTGCTATTCTCTAGTAGTCTTTATTTGCTTATAGTTCCCAAAGGTGGGCTTTGATTAAGTAAGCATGCCGTCAGACAGGAAAGAGAGTGTGGCCCTGATGACAAGGACTCGGGATTTCACAGATTTTAGTGATGACAGCAATGACAAACTTGGGCTTTCTCAGCTAGTACAGATGGCAAATATACCCAAATTTCTCTGTTTTTTCCCCCAAAATATTTTATTTATTTGAGAGAGAGGGAGAAAGAGGCAGATTAAAAAAAAGAGAGGAAAGAGAGAGAGAAAGAGAGAGAGAGAGAGAGAGAGAGAATGGGCATACCAGGGCCTCCAACCACTGTAAATGAACTCCAGATGCATGTGCCACCTTGGCCATCTGGCTTATGAGAGTGGGTAAGGCTGGCAAGCGCCTCCACTGCCAAGCTGTATCTCGAGTCCCAGAGTTTCTCTTTTAAGCCAAATAACAAGGAAGGTCTCAGGAAATTAAATGGGATGGGGGAGGGGATAGTTATTAATTACTTTTTTCATTGCTGTGGCAAAATACCTGACCACAGCAAATTTGGGGGGGGATTTTGGCCGACAGTTTGGGGGATATCATGGCACCAAAGACATGGTGGCAGGAGCTTTAAGCAGCTCATCGTATTGAATACAGAGTCAGGAAGCAGAGAGAGGACTGCTGGTGCCCAGGACTTTCTGTACCTTTTATGTAGTCCAGGATGCCCACAATCCTAAATATGGTGCTGCCCATGTACAGGTGAGTCTTCCCACCTCAACTGACCTGACCTAGAAAATTCCTCATGGACACACACAGAGATTTTGCCATGGTGATTCTAAATCCTATCAACTTGATGACTGTCACAGAGGTTAAATGACTTACCCCAGGGGAATCATTTGTAGGCTATTTCTCCAAATGTCTCTACTGGTTCCTCTTAGATGGATTTCTCTTCAACACCTTCTCCTGGGCTGGAGAGTTGGCTAAGAGGTTAAGGCGCTTGCCTGTAAAGCCTAATGACCTGAATTAGATTCCCCAGTACCCAGGTCAAGCCAGATGCACAAAATGGCACATGTGTCTGGAATTTACTTGCAGTGGCTAGAGGCCCTGGCATGTCCATTCTTTCTCTTTCTCTCCCTCTCTGTGGCACACACGATTAATCTCAGCACTTGGGAGACAGAGGTAGAAGGATCAATGTGAGTTTGAGGCCAGTCTGAGACTACATAGTGAATTCCAGGTCAGTCTGGGCTAGAGTGAGACTTTACCTCAAAAAAAAAAAAAAAAATTCTCCTAATTCTATGCCAATTTTAGACCTTGGCCTTCACACAGTTTCAGGTAAGGAGATTTTCCAAGGTGGTTGCCTAAGTCTATGTCATCAATAGATAGTCAAATAGCAAGGAAGACACAAATGTGCGTGTGATTTATTTATTTATTTATTTTAGGTGTAAAATTCTTATAGAGTTTATACAAGTTTACCAATGCAGAACAAGTGTCACGTTCCTGTTAATGATTGCACTCCTTCGTACAAGGACCTCCATGAATGGAGAAGCCCAGTTACTTGGAAGAAGGGAGTCAAGATTTCTTTGGGTGTGTGTGCATGTGTGAGTGTGCATGTGTGTTATGCATGCACATGAATGTGCACAACGAGGTCGGGGAAGGGCATCACAGACCCTTCCTCTACTGCCCATCTGTGCATATTCTAGGCAGAGTC
Source organism: Jaculus jaculus (assembly GCF_020740685.1). Classification (NCBI taxonomy): domain Eukaryota; kingdom Metazoa; phylum Chordata; class Mammalia; order Rodentia; family Dipodidae; genus Jaculus; species Jaculus jaculus. The sequence continues at coordinate 13,262,663 of NC_059121.1, forward strand.
TAAATGCAGCCAAGAATTATGGCTTTTGAAAGCCCCTGCAATTCTCCTGTCTCCACTCCCGACAAGACGGGAGTTAGGGATGTGCTTGGCCATGCCCAGCTATGCATGTGAGTCTTGGTAGAACTCAGGCAGTCCAGGTCATCTTGGGCTCTCTCCCGCCCTGGGGCTTGTGATGAGTTATTTTATCTGCTGATTGTCTCCCTGGCCTAGAAACACTACATTCTTCAAGGTAGCTTTACATAAGAGAGTTAACTCTCCCTTTCCCTCTTTCTTCTTGTGAGTTGTTACCCCCTTGTTCTTTGGATGAAAGCCTCCTGAATTTTTCTTGTGATTTTGGTGCCCTCAGGAGCTGGCGAGAAAGCTCGCTGCACAGCCGCTGCTTCACAGGAACAGAAGGCAGGCTCCAGGACCTCCCCACCGCCTGGCTCTGACCAAACTGTCTTGGAGCTATTTGAGTTAGGTCACAAATTTTACCTTTTTTTTTTTTTTTTGTATTTTCGAGGTAGGTCTCACTCTGGCCCAGGCTGACCTAGAATTCACTCTGTTTTCTCAGGGTGGCCTCGAACTCACGGAGACCCTCCTACCTCTGCCTCCCGAGTGCTGGGATTAAAGGCATGCACCACCACGTCCAGTGGAAAAGCAAAAAGAGCCAGGAGGGAGAGGAAGGAGGATCACTGTGAGTTCGAGGCCACCCTGAGACTACATACATAGTGACTTCCAGGTTAGCCTGGGCTAGAGTGAGACCTTACCTCAAAAAACCAAAAAAAAAAAAAAAAAAAAAAGGCAAAAAGATATCCAAATTATTGTTTGGAGGTGACCTTGGATTCCTTTATGTAAATCTCAGAGGGGCAAGCAGCCTTTGAAGCTTTGGGTGACACTGCTCTCTTATCTTCCTGTTGAGTTTTTCCTGTTTTTTTGCCAGGACCTTAGCTATTTCTCGATGACCCATTATCAAGTGTCAAGTGTCTTCATTTATTTTCCATTTAAAAAATAAAAAGTTGCATTTCAACACTTAAAAACCAGTAGCTGCTACTTTCCTGATGTAATAATATTTCTAATGAAAAGATAATAAATGACTTTTGAACTAAATATAAATCATTTCTTTATCTTAACTGCTACTATCATGGAGAGGCTGAGGAGATCTGGGACTAGGTGGTGACATTGGAGGCCCTTCTGCACGAACCTTCTGGGAAGTTCTCGGGACGTGGGGAGCAGAAGGAGTCCGCGGGCTGGGCACCCATCCCTGTGGCTGGCTGTTCTGCCAGGGTCAGCTCTCCTGAGGCACAGGCGTACACGACAGGAGAAACTAACATTCACAAAGCAACTTTCTTCAAACCTCAAAATAAAATGTGTTTCTTATTCTGTCTTGGCCATTTTCCCTGCCCTACCAATTTTTATTTTATTTTATTTTTGATTTTTCGAGGTAGGGTCTCACTCTAGCCGAGGTTGACCTGGAATTCACTCTGTAGTCTCAAGGTGGCCTCGAACTCACAGCGATCCACCTACCTCTGCTTCCCAAATGCTGGGATTAAAGGCGTGAGCCACCAGGCTTGGCTTCAAATTTTTATTTTTATTTTTTGCCTTGAGAATCTTTTGGCTTCTGTATCTTCCCTTTTTGGTCTTTCTTAGTATTTTCCCACTTATGATTTCTGGCTGGAATGACCTGGTGTCTGCACATATCTCTTCAGATCCTGGTTTTATCGACCTTGTGACTCTTACAGCTGGCAGAGGCCTTTGGCTGAGGAAAGCTGATTTGCATGTTTGAGTCTTCACTGGCATAAACATAGCAGGTAAATAACATGACAAGAATGTAGCCATTTCTTATTTTTAAAGGAATGTACATATATAGTAAATATGCATATCTGAATGTATACATATATATATCCTAATTATAAAATTTTATATTATGCAAATATACAAACTTAAATATATGTGTGTGCATAGGTATACATGTGTGTCTATATTTTTATTTCTACATTCATATTTTCATGCATTTGTATATGTAAATGCAATTTTGATAGGGTAGGTCTGTTTTTAAAAACACGTATTTATGGGCTAGAGAGATGGCTTAGCGGTTAAGCGCTTGCCTGTGAAGCCTAAGGACCCCGGTTCGAGGCTCGGTTCCCCAGGTCCCACGTTAGTCAGATGCACAAGGGGGCGCATGTGTCTGGAGTTCGTTTGCAGAGGCTGGAAGCCCTGGCGCACCCATTCTCTCTCTCTCCCTCTATTTGTCCTTCTCTCTGTGTCTGTCACTCTCAAATAAATAAATTTAAAAAAAATTACTTTGTATGTTATGACAGGTCATATTGTTATTCCCTCACCCCTGCTCCTGTTTCCCTGGAGGCCTTCCTCAGTGGAATTATGGTATTCTCTGTGGGGTCATGAAAGCCTCAGTCAGTCCATGCGAGATAATGGGGGGCAGGGCCATGCCTTAGGGTACTCCTATCCACCCCGTGTTTCTTATAAGCTTTCTGTTCCTTCTCTTCTGTAATTAAGAATACATTTTTACATTAAAGAAACAATATATGTTTCTACATTTTTTTTAAGATTATGGTTCCCTTTTAATTTAATTTTATTTATTTGAGAGAGAGAGAGCAAGAAAGAGGTAGAGAGAGAAAGTGGGCATGCCAGGGCCTTCAGCCACTGTAAATGAACTCCAGACACATGTGCCACCGTGTACATTTGGCTTATATGGGTCCTGGGATATCCAGGCAAATTCCTTAACCACTAAGCCATCTCTCCAGCATTGCTTCTGCATTTTAATCTGAAAAAATATTTCTGCATCTAAAAGTCAAGATCTTCAGCTTTTGACACTTACTGGTTCCTTGTGATACCATTGGTCTCCAAAGTTTCTATCGCCTCTGGGTTACCATGACGCTTGAGTTCTACTGTCCCTGGCTTATCATGACTCTTGAGGTCTACGGTCTCTCGGTTATCATGACTCCTGAGTTCTACCGTCTCTGGGTTATCGTGACTCATGAGTTCTACCATCTCTGGGTTATCGTGACTCATGAGTTCTACCGTCTCTCAGTTATCGTGACTCATGAGGTCTATGTCTCTCAGTTATTGTGTCTCATGAGGTCTATGTCTCTGGGTTATCATGACTCATGAGTTCTACTGTCTGTTATAGTGACTCATGAGTTCTACCATCTCTTGGTTATCGTGACTCATGATTTCTACCGTCTGTCAGTTATCGTGACTCATGAAGTTTGCAGTCTCTGGTTATAGTGACTCATGAGGTCTACCCCCTCTTGGCTATCCTGACTCATTAGGCCTATCGTCTCTCAGTTATCATGTCTCATGAGGTCTACCGTCTCTTAGTTATCAGGTCTCATGAGGTCTACCGTCTCTTAGTTATCAGGTCTCATGAGGTCTACCGTCTCTCAGTTATCAGGTCTCATGACGTCTACCGTCTCTCAGTTATCAGGTCTCATGACGTCTACCGTCTCTCAGTTATCAGGTCTCATGAGGTCTACCGTCTCTCAGTTATCATGTCTCATGAGGTCTACCGTCTCTTAGTTATCAGGTCTCATGAGGTCTACCATCTCTTAGTTATCATGTCTTGCGTTAGAAAGAATCCAACTCATTAACTGCCATCACATTCCAATTCTGGGTCATTCATTATGGGAGAATGCTTTCATTCACTAGATTTAAGGGATCAGTATATTAAACCATTAGTTTATTGAAATAGCACTTTGGCTTTCATTCTTTCTCTTCAAACTTAATTAATATTTTATTTACTTATTTGCAAGCAGAGCACCACACACACACACACACACACACACACACACACACACACACACACACAGAGGGAGTGACAGAGAGAGAGGCAGAGAAGCAGAAAGAGAGAATGGGCATGGCAGGGCCTCTATCCATGGCAAAAGAACTCCAAACACATGGGCCACTTTGTGTGCATCTGGCTGTACATGGGTACTGGGGAATTGAACCAGGTCATTAGGCTTTGCAGGCAAGTGTCTTAACCACTGAACCATCTCTCTAGCACCTGGATTTCATTTTTAATTATGTCTCATTAGGTTAGGTGATGCTGTATCCTATTTTTAGTAAAGCTATGGGTTTCATCAGTGTTACCAAAAGCAATGAACAGATTTAACACAATCTGTGATAAATCAATCCTGGGATAACCAAATTTAGCTTATTTAATTAATGTAAGAGAGCTTTAATTATTGTAAAAGAAAACATTATTTTGGCATCTCATTTAATAGTAACATCACAGAACTTCATTTTCATAATTAGTTGTAAGCTGTAAGTTGTGTCATTATGTAATAACTAATTATCAAAACCTGTTTTGGTTGCTAGTGCCTGTGGCCTTGCATTACAAGTGAGATTTTATCTAGAGTGGAAATGGTCTATGAAGTAAAAAAGACCAGAGGAGACCCAAATGTGGATCTCACAAAGACTGAAATCCCATTTTGACAGACTCACTAAGGATTAGCTAGAATGATGGGTAGAAAGATATTATCTATGTAAAGATGAATATACAAAGATGAATATATGAGGAATTTACATACAATTTTCTTTTTTTTTTTGTTTTTTGTTGCAGTAGGGTTTCACTCTACCTCAGGCTGACCTGGAATTCACTATGTAGTCTCAGGGTGGCCTGGAACTCATGGCGATCCTCCTACCTCTGCCTCCCGAGTGCTGGGATTAAAGGCGTGCGCCACCTTGCTCGGCTAAGAATTTCTCTCTTTCTCTCTCTCTCTCTCTCTCTCTATTTCATTTTTCAGCCTTAATTTTCAGCTTCGGACTCTACCCAGCAGTAGGGGTTCTGTAAATATTGTACCTAGTAAGATTGTTGTGTTATTATATCTTTCTTTTGGCATGCAATGATAATTTTCATTTTTTTGCATAACTGTCAAAAGATGACATTTCATACTAATATGAAAGTGAGTATTTCTACACAGATGTGAGAGCCATTTTCTACAAAAGGTAAATACTTTATGCAAATTCAAAAGGCTCATGTCTGTACTCAATGCTCTGCCACTGAGCCACACCCTTAAGAGGCTAGTACAGTAGTTTCTTTTTTTGTTTTGTTTTGATTTTCCAGGACCCATGTAAGCCAGATGCACAAGGGGGCGCATGTATCTGGAGTTTGTTTGCAGTGGCTGGAGGCCCTGGCATGCCCATTCTCTCTCTCTCTAATAAATAAATAAATAAACTATATTTTAAAAAAAGTAAATTCAGGAAAAAAGTATGTTTTTCTAATGTAACTTTTTAAGCTTTCATGAAAATTACCCTCTGGTGTTTTTATTTGATGTTAGCACATTGAAAAGTCTTCTCTAAGACAAGTTAATCATGCTGAATAGTGATAGGAAGTGTGAAGTCCTTTATTCCTTCTTTGATATGTTATCATTTTACTGCCAACAAGATTTCAACTAAATGGCTCCACCACTGAGACTGACACATGGTTGTTCTTTCTTAATGATAAAATATAATGTTGCTCGGCACCTCTGCCCATGGCCAGCTCAAGAACAGAAGTGGTTCTTCAGGCAGAAAGGCCTCAGCAGGAGGAGCAAATGTTTTGCTCAGTCTCTCCAACGGAGCATTAGTTTTCATTTTCAAGGCAATATAAATTATGTAAGCTCATTAGCCTCTGCTAGGAAAACAAAACAAAAAAGAATTCAAAAACTTGGTGAGTTTTCCCGACGATGGAAGGACTTAAGGGTAGGAGCAGGCCTTTATTATTTCTTGGCAATCTCTTCAGCATTAGCACAATGCAGCGTGACTAATTTCATTGAGGATGTCGCTCATGGGCAGCAACATGCTCGGCACTTACCTCCCTTTAATTGTCACAATGAGCCTATGAGGTAGTTGCTACCCTTAACCTCAATTTACAGATGATGGGAAATTAGGTTTGGGCATTTAGGGAACTTGTTAAAAGGCCACACCTTAGATATCCTAGTGACAAGAGTCAATGCTTTTATCTGCTACACAACATTACCAAAACAATGCCTGCAGGAACTGAAGTGTGTTTGTTCATTTGTCACATCCATAGTTATTGAGAGAATCCATAATGCAAAATATTGAACTTTCCCTTATGGAGCCTCTAAATTATTTTGGCTCAAACCATAGTTGGGGCTGGAGACATGGCTTAGTGGTTAAAGGATCTTGCTTACAAGGCCTGGTGCCTGGATTCAATTCCACGGTGCCAAGTAAAGACAGATACACACAGTGGTGCATGTGTCCCGAGTTTGTTTGCAGTGGTACTACGTCCTGCTGTGTCCATTCTGTCTCTTTCCCCCTCATCTACTTGCAAATAAATTAAATGAAAAAAACCCTCTCGTCCTTACTCTTACTTTCTTACTTTTCTATTTATAATAAGTATGTAATGATATTTCTGAAATATGCCTAGCTCAGAGGGATGCTTAACCCAAAGATTAACACCAGAGTTCTAACACATGACATCTACCAGGTTACTATAAGCTGGCATATGTGAGGGAGTGGGAAAAAGCTGCCAAGGAGAGCAGGATGCACTGCCCCACAGAGATCCCTTCATCTAAGCAGAGCACGGGAAAAGCAGGATGAGTACAGGGCTCCAAACTCCTTGCACACAAAATCTAATGCATTGGGGGGGAGGAGGTGCCTTGATATTGTTCAAGCAGCGTCATGACTATCTCCTCACCACAAAGGACCCCCTTCTCACCACTCTGATGGGAACGTGAGAATTCTCTGCAGAAGGAAACAAAGTACTGAAAATTGTTTGTAAAGCATTTTAGAGGCACCAGATGAGATAAATATCTTCTTTAAAATTTTTATTTATTTGAGAGAGAGAAGAAGAAGAAGAAGAAGAGAGAGAGGAAGAGGCAGATGAAAGAGAGAGAGATAATGGACACTTCAGGGCCTTTAGCCACTGCAAATGAACTCCAGATGCATACAACCACCTTGTGCATCTGGCTTATGTGGGTACTGGGGGATTGAACCTGGATCCTTAGACTTCACAGGCAAGTGCCTTAACCACTAAGCAATCTCTCCAGCCCAAGGTAAATATCTAAATGCAAGTATATATAGACTTTGTTGGTGGCTCATGGCTAGTTGAATTTTATAGTCTTAAAGAGTTTTGAAATGTTAGAGAAGTCATATTCAAGCTTTATATATTATGCATCCCTGCCAAATGCATTTTAAATGTACAAAAACAGAAAAGAGAAAGACATGAATAGGAAGCAGTAGCCTTTTCCCTCAGATCATCTTGCATAACTTTGAGGTCCAAAGGCTGAACCTGGAGGCTGTCAGGCTCTACAGTGCGTCAGGATCACGGGGGGCTTGTAAAACCCTAGAATGCTGGATTTTCTCCTGGAGTTCCAGTGGGTGTGCAGAGGGATCTGATCATTTACTTTCTAACCAGCTCCGAGCTGATTCAGGGCCCACACTTTGAGAATAACTGGGTTAAATTTTCATGCGCTCCCCCCCCGCCCATCAGTTGTAACCAGACAGGGTACAGCAAGGTTAAATTTTGACGTTATAAGTAGGAATCTCATGGTTTTTAATTATTTACATGAAATAACCACTGTGACTTTCTGGTAGGACTATTTAGCGTGATTGGTGTTTTTACATAGCATGACTTAATTTGCTCAGAGTAGAATTCAAGCATTTCAAATGATATTGTCTGAAATGTGAAAATTGCTTCACCCATTCAATTTTCTAAAATCGGGGCATCTTTCCAATTTGAGGCAGGCCTTTCATTGTATTCTCACTTGACAAAATATTTCTTTTATAAAAATCCTACCTGTACATTTGATCTGTGGAAATATTAAATAAATGTGGGCATTTGTCCGTGGAACAACATCGTGTCCCAGGATAACCTAACTGTTGGGTAAAATTTGTTCTGCATTTCCCTTCTCCTTCTTCCAGGGTTTTTGGTTTTGTTTTTGCATTACCCCACTTTCTTCCAGTCCCATCCAGTATTCTTGTGTTCTGTTTGTTTTTATTTCCTATCCATCCACATTAGGTAAGACATCAGGCTGAAACACAACATGTCAGCGAAGATATTTATATTTAAAGGGGAAATACTGAAGACAGAAAGTCCCCAGCTTCTAAGGGAGAGAAGCCATCATGCTGGCACGCAGTGGTAAAATTGATATTAAAAGCAGATGACCCTGCAGACGCAAGTTATACACAGCACACGACCCCAGAGCTAATTCCATTAAGCTGAGAGGCTTCAGTGAACACCCAAGCACATTTCACAAGAACACACCGAGAGAAAAATGTTCTCAGATGCTACTCGGGATACACACTGGAGAGATATTAGGAAGTCGATCCAAATCCACACCTCAGCTCAAACTTCAGCAGATGGAAGACCACAGGAGGCCCAGGGACTACAGTGATGTGACATCCCGCATGACAAGCGTCCCTGAGAAGCCAAGCGTGGCTTGACAGATTAGTCTGTGGGGCCTCCTGAGGGTGAGCGATCAGGTTGCAAACCCTATGTGGTTTATACTCCAGGTTTTACTGGGCAAAGTCTAGTCTTTTTTTTTTTTTTTTTAAGTCTTGTTTTTCAAGTTTGGCTTCATTTTAACCTTCGTTCATTTCTTGTCCTTGAGCTCATGACAAATTGTCTTAATAGGACCAACAGGCTGCAAATCAAAGAAAACGCAGGAAGACCCACCTCACAAATTAGTGCATGTGCCACACAGAGCCCGTGACAGTGAGGTGACTGCAAAAGTGTCAGTTTCTCCGTCAAGGGCAAGGGCAAGGGCAAGGGCAAGGATAAGAAAATTGCTCAGAAGCAATTTTCCTCACACTCCGAACAAATCACTTTCCAAGGTGTTTATTTGGAAGCAACTGTGAAAGGCGGAGGGCCCACAAAGCCACATCATGGCTCAGGCTACTGAACACCGCCGTGCGCTCGGCAGCCAGCGTGTCCGCAGCTGATGGCATCGGGCGAGGGATGGCAGGCCTGGCACCAGCTGGGCGTAAAGATGGCTCCCGCCTGTGCTGTTCAAGGTAAGACTCCTGGCTGCTTTTCTGGACCTGCCGCAAAGAGCATTTGTACCAGGGGCGAGAAACATCATTAAGCAGAGAGCAGCAGGGAATTTAGCAAAAGTGCGCCACGCAGGAACTGAAAGACGATCAAGAAGCCTGGCTCTCCCGACGGGCGGGACCGAGGGCACATCTGCCTGGGCGGTCAGGGGCGCGACTGCGCTTCACCAGAGCAAGTCTGCGTGTGCTGGCTGCCCAGGGATGGACTCATCTTTAGAATATGGCTCACTCTTTCCCCAAGGATTTAGGATTTCGATTTGCTTTTAACACTGCAATTTCTTTTTGTTTTCCCCCAACATTATAGTTCTACTTTTAGAGACTGCTATTTAATTTTAACACTGCATTTTATTTCTTTCATTTTTAACAGTATAGTTCCACTTTTAAAAAGTGCTATTTAAAAAATAAGTTATTTATTTATTTGTTTAAGAGAGAGAGAGAAGAGAAAGAAAGAGAGAGAGAATGGGTGTGCCAGGGCCTCTAGCCACTGCAAACAAACTCCAAACACATGCACCGCGATGTACACCTGACTTACTTGGGTTCTTGGGGAATCAAACCTAGGTCCTTAAGCTTCACAGGTGAGTGTCTTAACCACTAAGCCATCTCTTGAGTCCAAGAATGCTGTTTCTTGTCCAGGCTGGCTACTTGAAGTCCAGTGTGTGTGAAAGCCCCATTTTCAAAGCATGAATAAATAATGACTCCAACGAAGTGAACAAATTCATTTCTTGATGCTTCATTATGAAGCATGGTCTCTTTTGCAATTTAAATTTTTTGTCTAATTAAACATACAAATCTTGTAATGTCTTGCTTTTTACATACACAGAGACACACAGGTTTTTTGTTTTGTGAGGTCAAGCACACAGTGTTCTACTAGAAGGGAGTAATGCCAAATAAAAATAATAGTAGGTTTAAAGAAAAATAATCACTTAGTCTACATGGAGCCAAGAGGAAGACTTAGAAAACAAAGAAGTTGCAAGATAATTTACCCAAATCTCAAGCAAAATTATATTTGTTTTGACCTTTAAAAATGAGAAAATAGTTTTTAGGATAACATTAAAGTCATTTTCTTAGATGAAAAGTACATTACCCCAAATCCCACTAGCTTAACTATCATAACAAATTTTCCCAAAATGTAAGCATCTGGATATTTTCTTTCATTTAATTAACAGCACTGTAACTCATATTTTTGGCGTGGTAAAATATTATTTTTGTTTGATTTATCACTATATCACAAATACTTTTCCATTTAAATAATTTCAACATTGAAATATGGAAAAATGTAAACAGGAAATTCACATAAAATATGAAAAACTGGGCTCTCAACCTCACTAGTAATCAGGAAAAAATAAGTTTTAAAATTATTTTTATTTTATTTATTTACTTGAGAGACAGTGAGAGAAACAGGCAGATAGATAAGAGAGAAATAGAGAGAGAATGGGTGCACTAGGGCCTCTAGATACTGCAAACTAACTCTAGATTCATGTGATACCATGTGCATCTGGCTTTATATGGGTACTGGGGAGTCAAACTTGGATCCTTAGGCTTTGCAGGCAAGCACCTTAACCACTGAGCCATCTCTCTAGCCCAAGGAAAAAAGAAGTTTAATTCACTGAGATATATCATATTCTATCTATCAAATTTAAGAAAAGAAAAGAGCAAATGTGTAAGAGGAGGTGAAGCAATGTACTAAACAGTAGAAAGATAAATTGACTCATCTACTAGAGATTAAAGTATCAAACAGAATGAAAATTGTGTCTAGGGGCTGGAGAGATGGCTTAGTGGTTAAGTGCTTACCTGTGAAGCCTAAGGACCCCGGTTCGAGGCTGAATTCCCCAGGTCCCACGTTAGCCAGATGCACAAGGGGGTGCACGCGTCTGGAGTTCGTTTGCAGTGGCTGGAAGCCCGGGCGCGCCCATTCTCTCTCTCTCCCTCTATCTGTCTTTCTCTCTGTGTCTGATGATCTCAAATAAATAAATAAATAATGAACAAAAAATATTTTAAAAAATTAAAAAAATAAAGGCTTTAAAAAAAAAAGAAAATTGTGTCTATTCAACATTAATTTATTTATTTTATTTATTTTATTTTTGTTCATTTTTTATTTATTTATTTGAGAGCAACAGACACAGAGAGAAAGACAGATAGAGGGAGAGAGAGAGAATGGGCGCGCCAGGGCTTCCAGCCTCTGCAAACGAACTCCAGACGCATGCGCCCCCTTGTGCATCTGGCTAACGTGGGACCTGGGGAACCGAGCCTCGAACCGGGGTCCATAGGCTTCATAGGCGAGCGCTTAACCGCTAAGCCATCTCTCCAGCCCGACATTAATTTATTTTTTTCTCTAGGTCTATACTGTAGAGCTGCACCATTTAGTAGAATTTCCTCCAAGATGGAATTATTCTGTGCTGAGCAATTTGGTAGCCACTCTGAGGTTGTTTGAACACCTAAAATAGCTAGTGTAATTAAGAAATTGAATTTTCTATGTTAATTATATAAGTTCAAATTTCAATGCCTTTAGCAATATATGTGTACAGATTTGACTACAGAATTACTTGGACTGGAAGTTTTCCCTCTTTTTTTGATTTATAATGTGTAAAGTTCTATTTAATTCTGTCTCATATTTCTTTCCTCGTATTTTCCCCCTTTTATTTCAACCTTCTAGTTTCAGTCTTATAGTTTCTTGAGAAGGTAAAAGAAATTTGAGCTAAGACTGACATGTTACACTATAGAACAGTGAAACCACCATTAAAATGAAGCAGAGGAGGATGGAGAGATGGCTAAGC